>NC_083326.1:33776529-35081685 GCF_963455315.2 Globicephala melas | reverse complement strand
GCTATCTCAATTTCAGAAATGTTAATTAGGACATTCAAATAGGTTATTTTCTGTGTTTGAGATGGAATTCTCATGAAACCATTCCCAGAGGTCCTCAGCCTCACTCCAGCTGCTAAGGAACACTTGCACCCAGTACACACTCAACTGTGACACAAAGGACACCATCTCATTCCCTGGCAGGGGAAGGGTCAAGTCAGCAGGTTTTGTCTGAATAATTTGTCATTTTCCTGAATGTCTCTGAAATATCTGGCCATGTGTATGATCAGTCTGATTTTGTATCCACAAAACTGAGAAACATAATATGAAAAGTTTTTCCTTCCAGGTTTTAGTCTGACTGTGATTGGTTTACATTGCATTCACTTCATAGATATAGTTAAAAGAAGAACACAATGAGCAGTTCCAATCCCAGAAATGTTTAATCCAAAGTCTATGCTCATATCTCATTAGATGATGAGTTGTGTGAATGGCCCAGAGTAACAAATAAGGTAGGAATTTGTGCCAGTAACTTAGCCACTTCAAGTCTGTGTTTTCCATTTATAATATGTGGAGACTCAAATGATAATACTGTGAAACCTGTCTCAGGAATAGAGAGCTATTCAATAAGTCTAGTTCTCCCAGATCTATTTTAATTATTCCTTATTCTACCACATGGTCCTATAAACAACATGGAATGTTTCAGCCATTGTTCTTATACTTTGGAGATGATGGAATCTGTATGATTATAATGATCGATGTGTCACAGTTTTCCAGCAATTCATCTCTGTTGTTTACAACACTCAATTTATTTTCTGCCAGTGCTGATTGGATGATACTACATGCTTCACAGTCTATAGTTTTTAGAATACATAACTTTGAGTCTATGGATTCAAAAAAGGATATACTAGTTTTGTACTTTCTAAGAGGACTCACACCCCTGCACCCTGATACCCAGTGTTGTCAGATTTCAAACACATATTTCTCTTCATGAGTAAGAAAAAGTAAATAAAAATTTCCAGGAATCCTCAGAAATTCCTGCAATCATAAGATATCCTATATTTTTATAATAATTTATTTATATATTTTAACTTTGTAGTGAACCACTATAATAATACACAGGAAATTATTTTTCTATGAAAGAGCTATATAAAGCTTTAGATGATTTTGTGTGGAAAACAAGGAAAAGATACAATAATCAGTGTGTAGTTTTGTATTATTATGAACAAGTATATTGTGACAAAATAATGTATTTCAATAATACATAAAAATGATGTCTACCTGATATTGTCATTTGATAATAGAAATCATTAAGAAGCAACTATTTACACAAAATAAAGTTTAAATAAAACTATTTAAAATATTGAAAGATATACCATAAATACTTAAAAGCTACTCTTAAAATAAAAATTTAAAAACATGGCAAGGGTTAATCTCCCTGTTCCATATTCTTGATCTTTGCATCGTGGCAAATATTGCCAATGAGGAAAATTTTCTTTCATTTTTCAGTGATATTGTGGTTGAATTATTAAGAGTGAATCCAAAAGCATCTTCATAGTGCTGTTTCATACAAACTTTCATTAGTTTACTATTGCTGCTGCAACAAATTACCACAAAATTACTGGCTTAAGACAACACAAATGTATTATCTTATATTTGTAGGTCAGACGTATCATTGGGCTAAAATCAAGGTGTCAGCAGAGCTGCATTCTTTCTGGAGATTCTGGAGAAACTGTCATTTTTTTGCCTTTTTCACCTTCTAGAGGCACCTGCATTCCTTGGCTAGTGGTTCCTTTCAGCATCTTCAAAGTCAGCAATGTGGCACTTTCAAATCTTTTTCTCTCTAACCTTCTTCCTCCCTCTTCCATTGTTTGACATCTGTGATTGGACCCACTTGTATAATTCAGGATAATCTCCCCTTCTCAAGATCTTTAACCTAATCACATTTGCAGAGTCCCATTTGCCATATAAGAATATTCACAGATACCAGGGATTAAGATGCAAGCATCTTTGGGGGCCATTATTCTACATACCACAAGCTCATTCCTTTTTCAGTGATGGAAGTGTTGTATCTGCTTTACAAAGAACTATAGTTTATAGCAAATATTCAAACTCCAGCATTCATCATTGGGCAACATTTGATAATGTAACATACATCTCTCCTAGCATCATTCATAATACATACAAACTCACCTGTTGAAATTGCCAATTTGAGGACTTATTTTGCTTCCAACTTTACTGTTTGGAATATCACCTGTACAAATGTATAATGAATATGATACATCTAAGTTTATTAACATATGTATTATTGGCAAGGACAACTCATTGTTTATAGCAGACAGGGCCGCAAACACGTAATATGGTATCAGTTACGATGCAGGAAGGTTAATTATACTGTGACCACTTTTCTCCTGTGTTCCTGTCCTGACTCCCAGAAGTGGCTCCATTTCTTGCTCTTGCTTGGACTTAACATTAGCAGTTTCCTTTAAATTAGTAGTCTCAATGCTGATTGTCACATTTTAAATTTCACAAAATTATATTTTTCCCGATTTCCCCAACTTCTTAACAGATGTTTTCTCAGAATACAGAAAGTCATATAAATTTTCTAAGAAATGTCAGCCTGGAACTCCTACAAAAAAACACTGATTACCAGAGCAACCAAATTCCTGGGTTGACTGGTTACATAGAAGTTTCTAGGCATTTATGGTCTACAGTAAATTGACAGTTCCTTTGTAAGAGATCTTACATCATTTGAGCTAAATATTTGGATATCCCTCCTCTGTTAAAGTTCCAGGGCCATGGGGAAGTGTTTTGAATCAATTAGAAATGGGTTCAAGTCACCTGTCTGCCAATTAATGGAAATAGCTTTTTTTTTTTAATATCTACTGAAATAGTTTAACCATTTGACACCGTGTATCATAGTAATTAAGAGCATAGGATGAAGCCAGATAGCCTTAGTTCAAATTCTTACTTTATCCCTAATTACTTGTGCAATCACAGGACAGTTACTTCACTCCTCTGTACATTAGTTTCCTCATCTGTAAAAAGAGGGTCATATTATTATTTTCTTCCTAGAGATTTTATTTTTCACACCTATTTTCTGAGTAATAGAATAGCTATATTTAGTTCCTTCCTCTGAGGGAATCATTGTCTTAAAATTGTTGTGCAAACTTCCTAAGCATTTTCTTTATATGCTTACTATGTGTTGAAGTCACAAAAGACATAATTGGCATCTTTTAAAAATATTATGTATTATCTTGTTTTAGTTTTCATTCCACAGCTTGCTTTTTCTACTCAAAATTATTATTTTTTATATTTGTCAAACTTGACCAAGTAGATCCCATTTATTCTTTTTAGTTGCTGTATACTATTTCCTTGTTTGGTTATAATCCAACTCCTACATTATCTCTGGTGTACATATACAAATATTTCTCTAGGATATAGACTAGAAATCAAGTTGCTGGTTGTTAAGTATATTTTCTTCACATTTACTGTGTATTAGTAAATTGCTTGTGGCTTTTCATTTACATGTCTTGCCACCAATGCTTGATATTTACTTTAATTTTTTTCTTTCAACCTGATGGGTATGAAATGGCATCTCATTGCTGTCTTAATTTTCAGCACCTGATTACTTGCAGGGTTACACAGTTTTTCATAGTTTTTTGTTTTTTTTTTTTTTTTTGCTGATTCAAGTTTCCTCCTTAGGGATTATTTATAGACTTAAGACAAGTTTTCTATTTTTTTTCTTAATTTTATGTAGGAATTCTTTTATTACATAGAGATACCCTGAAGTTTAACTTTGGCTTCGGTATTCATAAAAAATATGATACATGGTTTTATCAGACATTGAAAGACAAAGTAACCTGTTTGATTTCTGACACACTGGTCATCTACCTGCTCAGTGCAGGCATGGCCACATACATTCCCATCATCTCTAATCAGCACAGTGATGTCAAGAATATGAACAAGGGGGCTTCCCTGGTGGCGCAGTGGTTGAGAGTCCGCCTGCCAATGCAGGGGTCACGGGTTTGTGCCCTGGTCCGGGAGGATTCCACATACCATGGAGCAGCTGGGCCCGTGAGCCATGGTCGCTGAGCCTGCGCGTCCGGAGCTTGTGCTCCACAACGGGAGGGCCACAACAGTGAGAGGCCCGTGTACAGCAAAAAAAAAAAAAAAAAAAAAGAATATGAACAAGGTGTGGACCCTGAATTGATATTAACATCTGAATATTCATTGATATTCATTTTTAAATTTAGATAGGCATTCTAGATGCAACTTGAGATGAAAAGAAGGGCTTCTTCAGGCAGTTGAAATATAAGCATATTTATTTATTACAATAATAAAATCTTCAGATAATTAATGCTGATTCTGAAAGCTGTTAATTTGTTGTACAAAAATTATTAAGAACTTTCAAATAGTTGAACAATATTAGCAGTTATTATGAATAGCAGAGAGTGCATTAGATAGATAACATTAACAAGAACATAATATCCACTTTGAGCCAGCAAATGTTTATAAAAATTTAAATGCTAATAAAAAGGCAGGATAATAGAAATTAGATTATATCACAATGCTAATCTTTAGAAGCATAAGAGCTATATTTAATTTTTAGTTAGTTAATTCAGCTCAGGCCAAGTGTTTTCAAGAAAAAAAGTCCCATTTGAAAAATCTTCTGATCCCATGAGGATGAATTAAAAGCAGAATTTCAACTTTGCCACCTCTAAATGTCATGAGGAGGAAAAACTGCAAAATCATGTGCAATGATATCCATGATAAATCATTTTTCATCTCAACATAGTGAAGAATGTGAAGAGTATAAATCCTAGAAGAAAGAGTGGAAGGGAAATAAAATAGTTCAAACAAATTTTCTTCTCATTTATCCAACTTGAAAATCACACTCTTTAAAAGTACACCTTAAGAACACAATTTCTCATCTGTTTGAATCTGGACGCCCAAACTTTAGGCATGGTTGAAATACATTTTAGAGACTGCTAACCATTTTCAGTATCTAAAGTTGAAGGATTTTTGAGATATCCTCAAAACTTAAAAAAAAGAGTCTTCTAGAAATGTTACTGACTTTTCCCACCTGAATTACCATTTGATTCATATAACTATATTAGTGATGTATGGCATATCTGCTACAAGTGAACTTCACTCTCAGTGTATCAGTGGGACTGTTGAAGCTATTAGTACTTAATAGTGCAGAGAAATGATTGTTCCTGTACCATGATGTCACACTTTTAAATTTAGCCATTCAAATTCTCAATAAGTAAATTGTCACACTCATTTATGTTTGCAAAAATTCAGATTTAATTTTGTACCAGGAAATTGATTCTATAACATTTACATTCAAAGCTAGCCAAATATTTGTTATTCAGTGACAATAGGTATTTGGTAAATGTCTACCCAGTAGATATTACTCTATTATTTATTTGCTTTTCAAATATATATTTTTTCAGCCTGTTACTTTACTTTAGGATTTTGTTTATGGTATTTTTTGCATAAACTGCAGCACTTTGATGATTCAATTCCATTGTCCTCCTTGCTTGTTATAGCTACAGAGACTTTGACTGCCAGTTAATTCCATTATACATAATCCAGAATAAGTCCAGAGTCAGGTCTTACATTGGTAACTCAGGGTTCCTGCATCCTAGATATATTGTGGTGTAATGAAAGTCGGTCATCTTGTTCAGGTTTTCTTTTTCAGTATTCATCCAGGAGACCAGCATTCTCTTACCACTCCCAGGATTCTCAGATCCCTCAGTGTGGTACTTCTGTTATTGTGTAAGTCCATTTTGCGGACCCTTTTGCACACCATGACAGGAACACAGTTTCAGTCTGCAATGCTCTGGGTACAAATGTTGTCCATTGCAAAAGTGAATAAGAAAAGAGCACTGCCCTCCACACCATGTGTCCCCATGGAAGAATAGATATGTAAAAAATAGTTACAAATAAGCATGTTATTCACTAAAGTAAATGTATGTAATTAAATAATTATGATAATTTTTCTATGTATGTAAATACAGACTCTGATACCTAATTGAGAATAATAGCCATTTTTGTTACTCAGTATAATTCATAAATACCTACCTTGGAAAGATTATAAAAATCTCTCTGAGAATTTCAGATTTTGGAGATGCTGGAAGTCAGTGTTGAACTGCTCATTTCATCCTTTAAAACTGAATACATCCTAGCCCACTGTCCCTGTGAAATCACCAAGCCTGCAGCCAAAGTCTGCTAAAGCATCCTACTCCAGGGAACTTGCTCTTTGATGCCCACTCTCAAGTAGCAAACTCTGGGATTGTTTCGTACTACTCCATTGCACTTGGTGAGCAGGGTCTCCCTGACAGAGTTTTTACAGAACCCAGGGAGTAGGGGATGGAGCTTCAAAACCCATGTGTGAAAATAACAAGGGTGAACTTCTTGGCCCTGACTGATTTCTCACTAACTGCAGTGGTAGCAACAGCAGCTCAGTGCCCTTATGGGGAATGTTAGGGCTCCTAGAAAGCTTATTCTTCCCTGAAAGTCTGCTCCTACTTTGAGTTACCTTCCCCATATCCTTTAACGTGTCCTGTTGGTGTTTTCCCATCAGACAAGGCAGTGTCCCGTTTCAACAACAATAAAAATCTTAGCTAAATGTAAGTTATCTAATATGGTACCTAGAAGATAATAGATTCTCAATAAGTATTATGGAAATAAATATACAATGAAAACATGCATAATCAAATCATCATTATTAAATATGGAAAGAACCCCAGATATGATGCAATAAAATTGCAACTGAACAGGGTCATTTACTTGAGAACTCTCCTGCACAAAGCAGCACATTTTAATTTTGAACAGTTTTTACTGTTAGAACATTCTCATTATTTAGCCAAAATCTTCCTTCTTACCATTCTGTCACCAAGTCTCATTTTGCCTTGTGTATATTTTCAGAGTAACTCTAACTTTTTTCCTATATGAGTCCTTCAAGTATTAAAATATAATCATCTTTATCTCTTCTTTACTTCTCTTTTTCTTTTGTCATTTTTCATTACAGGACTCATTTTTCAGCCTTTTAATTCCAAGTGACCTCCTTCAGAGTACACCGTAATCTCTTAATTCTTTTCATGTGTGTTAATTACAACCTAACAACATCCCTCTTCTGGTCTGACTGCCTGAGGACCGTGGGATTTCCATCTCCCTTGTTCTTTCCAGACACTGCATCCTGGAATCAGCCTCAGTTTGCATGGACCCCTTATTCACCATAATTTGCCTATTAAGCAGTAATACTGAGGTTTTGCTTTCACTTAGCATTTTGAACACACCTCTATTTTCTGTTTCTCATACTGTACACCAGTCCCTAGTTTTCACAGTAACTTTCAAGATCTTTGAGGGGAAATGCAGCTCATTTTTCACCTATAAATTCCTTATACCCGGTTCAATGTGAGGTATCTCTCAGGTCATCAAAAATACTTAATGAGTGTATAAAAATAAATGAACAAATGAAAGACCTAATTTCTATTTTTATGTAAACAGTTTTTAATATGTGTACTACTATTCTCTACATGTGTCTCCATTTTTGCTCCTAAGTATGGAATTCTATTATTTTATTACTTTTTAATGATCAAAATGCACAGAATTGAATTAATTTTGCTCTGCACTTCATGGAACAATTTTGCCATTGGCCAAAGTCAGACTTTTCATTTGTTCCTATGAAACTTCAGTGTGGTGTCTTGTATCCATTACTCCTGCCTATTATAACTTGTATTTTCTATGATTAGCTATCTCACACAGCTCTGTATCATTTGCAATTTGTTCAGCAGAGTAAGAGGATTAAGAGAGCAGAAACAACAACAAAGAATAGATGATAGATTAAGTGCTGAATTTTAGAGCTGGAGACTTTAAATGCTCCAGGAATTTGGCAGAGACATAGAGCTTGAGCATGTGAACCAGATAAGCAAACAGTAGAATCATGGGGAGGTGAGCTGGGTTAAAAAGGCTGGCTGGGATTAGAAAAGAGAGAAACCTGTGAGCAAAAGGAAACTAAGAGCCCTGTAGTTGCCAGACAAAGAGGGGTAGGCTGTCTAAAGAAAAGTGGTAGGATAGTCATTTGGAGAGTTTGAATCAGGATTCCTCTTCCTTCTTACCCTTTCTCTATTAAGGCAGATGAAGTAAGAGACATTGTTGAGAAGCATCTTGCATTTTCTAAGAGCCTTTCTGTAGGCATTACTTTAGAATTTGGGGATTTGTATTGGAAAGAATACAAAGAGAAAAAAAAGAGGGCAGGTAGCATGTAGAGCAGTAGTGAGTAGTAGTAATGATCTCTGGGTCTCTTGTCACCACTAACCCCCCTTCTTCCATTCCAGGCAGAACGAGCCTTTAAGAGACCTCCTTCCTACTTTTTATTTAATTCATACTCCACCCTCCCATAGGCCTGAGGACTCTCCTACTGGCTGACAATAGAGAAGTCACTCAGATGGTTACTGTCTAGCAATCTGTGGAATCTTGGAAATCCCATATTTAGCTGGGAGTGTGAAGACCTCATTACTTAATATTTTGGATCTTTTCTTATCAACCACTGTGATGCTGATGTGCCTCTTAGATGCTGGACCTCCATCAGCTCTCCTTCTAACACTATGAATTGTCTAAGTAACATGGTTTTTGTTTTTCACTTCACACTGACTGATAAAATATATACAGCCAGATTTGTTCCTGTTTATTGCTAATATTGATATCATCATATAATTCACTATTTAGATTTATTGCCTTCATTTATTGAAACTCATTTTATTTTATTCCATTATTATGTCACAGTACAATCCTCCAATCTGCCTCCACATCCTGGACATCCTATCTGAAAACCGTTGGTCTAAGAAAGTTTGTCTAAAATATAGACATCAATCTAATCAGAGAATTTGGCTTGTGGCTAAGATAAATAAGAATTGACTAATCAAGCTGCAGATGCTAAACTTTTACTAACATCAAGTTTTAGTTTTAAAGCTCTGTTTTCTTTATTGCATTGTATCACAATTTGTGAATAATTTGCAAATGATATGTTAATAAAGTTACTGAAGAGCTTCTGCCTGGCTTTATGAATAAATATGGAAACATTCTCAAGTACTAAAACAATAAAGATAAGAAAGGAATTGACATATATGTTTCTTTGCAGCTTATCATACTTCCTTGACTACAGTCAAAAGCAGGATTCAGGAGTTTAGTTCATGAAATATGTGATGGTGACATAAACAGAACCCACATGGTTTCAGAAGTGGATGCGTCACATCCAGATTCCTGAATCTCCCACGGTGCTGTTGAAGACATTTGATAATGAAAAAACATTGTGAAAGCTGGTTTTCTTCCATCAAAAAATACCATGCAGATTTTAGATACACACAGTCTATTTACTCCAATATACAATGAGGACAGAAGTGGACTTTTAGAGGATGTCTTGTTGAACAGGAAATAAAACACAAATGATAAAAACATTCCTAATGTCTATATATTTTCTTGACATCTGAAGTAACTATTCAACATTAGGGACTATTCAAAATACCACTCAATAGTTTGATTGTTTCCAGGTAGTACAAATTCTACCTTCCCAGTACCTAATCATAGTAAAAAGAAAATAAAGCTACATTTCCTTGCAGCTGGGGTAAAGATATGTTTAGGTGCTACCAGTCAGATGCTCCTTGACAAAACTGATTTGTAACTGAATTATGTGGGAAAAGTGGAAGTGTGCAGAGAACCCATTTTACAAAGGCAAATCAAAGCAAAGCTGATGGGAAGCAGCATTAATCCAGGCTTCCTGATTCAGTAACTACTGCCAGTAGCAAAAGTAAAGTGACCCTAACATGATTCTGAAAGTTCAACTTAGACTCTCCTTCTACCTAAACTAGAAAAAGTAAATTCTCTTGTCTGTAGCAAGAACCCTGCCCATTATAAGCATCTACCATTGATCTATCACACATTAATTTATCTGAAACAATCTTAAATGTGTGCCTGTTTTACCTGCTTTGGGATTTAATTTATTATGTTTCCTATAGACATGTAAATACATGCCTGTTTTATCTCTATAATATCATCAAAACTTAATGAGACATACAGAATAAGTTATACATTTAGACCCATCAATATGGACTAAATTAAAGAATTTAAAGAAAAATATTTGGAAAATACTTTCAGTATATATATAATTTTGCTTCCATTACCCTACAATTACAACCTAATCATTACATTTTAAATTTTAAAATATGACCACTTATTACATGCATAAGTGAACACAGTTATATGAGATAATTAGACTATATTAAAGCAATCTATAAATTAATCAATAATCATTTAAGGACCACCATTGTGTGACAATCTTGGTTAGGTACAAGTAGCCCAATACATTGTCCACTTTGCATTCCAACTGGAAGATTCAATATATGTTTATTCGACATAAAACTATATGTTCTAAAATGGCTTTTTCCCAAATTACTCACCTGCAGACACTTCAAACTGCAGTTCCAGCTTAATCCATTTTTTGAGCCAATCTTGGCTCCCCAAATTGAGAACATTAGAGCATCATCATGAAGACACAGTGGGAAGCATGATTGTCCTCAACTGCCAATGACCCAGTACTAGATGTATGCAGGGTGTACCTCAGACATCTGTTTGTTTACCAAACCATGACCTTCCTGTAAGCTTTTGTATTCACTTGGATTCCTATTTGGCATTTCATTACCCTGGGTGTGGGACCCCATCACCTCCATTTCCAACCATGGATGTGACCTTCTGCCAAAAGACCATCTGTAACCACAGTACTATCATACACCTGATTGTCCTCATTGCCTCTGCCTGAAGCCTCCTGCTATGTGCCCCAGCAGGCAGGGTTGGATACCCTCAGATATGGACATTGGCCTAAATCAAGCCTGAGATAATGACAAATCCTAGAGCACGGCAGTGTATGCTGCTAGTTGTACTCTTCTGGGGGCCAACCCAATAAAACAGCTAATATTAATTAAGTACTTCCTATGTGCCAAACACTGTTTTAAGTACTTTGTGTACACTACTTCACTTAATCTTTATAACAATCACTGAATTATATACTATAATCCATATATTTTATATATAACTAAATCTGACCAAGCATGCTTAGGTAATTTACTCAAAATGTGATAAAGGCCTAAATGCAAGATCTTAATGACTAAGCCATGCTAATACCACTCTGTGACCTGTGAGCTCATGGCTTCAGCCACATTCATTTTTTTTTTTCTTTTTTGTGGTACGCGGGCCTCTCACTGTTGTGGCCTCTTCCGTTGCGGGGCACAGGCTCCGGACGCGCAGGCTCAGCGGCCATGGCTCACGGGCCCAGCCGCTCCGCGGCACGTGGGATCCCCCGGGACCTGGGCACAAACCCGTGTCCCCTGCATCGGCAGGCAGACTCTCAACCACTGCACCACCAGGGAAGCCCCCAAGAATCTATTTTTAAAAAGAAAGTTCTAATCTTCTGATCTAGGTACCCTTTGCTACACATTTTCCTAACACATTTGCCTCTGAGCAGTTTGCAAACAAAGGTGAAGACAGACAAAGAACATATACTAAATTGATCATTATTGTGTCTGAATATTCACTATTTCAGAGAAAAGAAACTGTTCCATCTGATCTGGGGTATGATTATACTGTAGTCCAAATTGAAGTGCTGTGGAACTGGATTGGGCAAGCTTCTCAGTTGCCAGTCATATCACTTACTCCGAGCGGAGTGAGATGAGAGCACTCATGGGAGACCGTGGAAGTGGTTCCCGTACACCTAGACAGATGGATGTTTCCCTTGCATGCCTGGAGTGCAGACAGAGCCTCTCCAAGGCTGCCAGTGCTATCCCATGCAGAGCTCTAGGGCACCTCCAAGAGCTCAGATGCTGGGTCATATGTTCTTCTCCAAGCAAACCAGCAAAAGTGTGTCTGAAATCACTGGGCTTGATTGGTGAGGTTTTGTCCATGACACAGCAATACAGTTAGAGAGATTGGATGTAAACATGTGAAAATTTAAATAATGAAAGATTCAAGTTGTTGTTTCAGGCAACAACAAAAAAAAAGACAAAGTAAATATTTCCTGTATCGAAAGAGGAAGAATTCTTGTGATGAATGACATTTCTGAAATTGATCCTCATCATTTACCAAAAACAATTTAAATCATATCTATCAGTTTTAGCAAGGGAGGTAAGGACATAGTTTGGTTTGCTCTCACAGAAGTGGATGAAAGATTCATTCTTGCTTCTCCTGTCCCACCTGTTTCAGTCAAGGTTCTTCAGAGAAACAGAACCAATAGGAGATGATAGATGATAGGTAGGTAGATAGATAGATAGCTTTAAAGGAATTAACTCAAGCCCTCGTGGGGACTGGCAAGGTTGAAGTCTGGAGGGCTGGCCAGAAACTCAGGAGGATTTCTATTTTACAATCTTAAAGCAGATTTCCTTTTCTCTGGGAAACCTCAGTTTTGTTTTTATTTTTATTTTATTCTTAAGGCATTCAACTGATCGGATGAAGCCCACACACATTATCAAGGGTAATTTCCTTTATATAAAGTCAACTGATTGTAAACGCTAATCACATCTACAAAATACTGTCAACAGCAATATCTAGACTACTGTTTCATGAAACAATGCGGAATTGCAGTCTAGCTAAGTAGAAATGTATAAGAAACCATCAAAGCACACTTAGGGGACTCCTGTATACACACACACACACACACACACACACACACACACACACTCTTGTAAGGTCTCCTATGATGCAGTGCAATTCCCTTAAAACATATTTCTTCTCTAATTGACCCTGGTTTTCATTTCTTCATACCATTCTTAATATTATTATTATTTGCTTTTGTTAAATATTTACAAATCAGCTCCACCTTTTTCATCATACTATTTTCTTTCATAACTAGTGGCAGGTCCCCAATCCCTTTCTTTATAATATTCTCAGGTTCCCCACAGTCTGAGCACACCCAGTCTCCCAGTCTCACTGGCTGGCATCCTTCAAACCAAGCTTTGGATGTTGTCCATTGGTCCACTCCTTGGAGCCCTCTGACTGAGCTCTTCCTTGCTTTGCTTTTTGGGGTTTCTTTACTCAGGGAACCTTCATTTTGTTTTTAACTATTGACATTTTCACCATGGATTCTTTGTTGATTTGCTAAGTACAGACTTATTACTCTCTAAAGCCCTGGTGAATGGCTTTCTAATTACTTTTAAGGTGCCTTGGCATCTGCTGACTGGTATATAATTATTCATGTGTCTACACATTTCCTCATTTTTTTGAGCACAAAACAGCATGAAGCTTGAGCAGCTTTCCATTTTTCAGTGTATCTCACTCAGATGCCAATGTGTGGTAGGTCTTTAGGATGTACTTTTACTATAAATTTTAAAAAAGGAAGGAAGTTAAAAAAAGAAGAAAGGAAAGAAAAGAAGAAGGAAGGAAGGAAGGAAAATAAGAATTAAATTAGCTGGAGAGAGAGAAAATATGAAATCATGAAATATCAGAATTTTAATAATGAAAATATCTTTAATGATCTTCTGGGTTTGTTCCATCTTTTAATAAGGAAGGAAAATGAGACCCAGAAGTTTTTGTTTTTTTGTGTTTTCTTTGCGGTACACGGGCTGTTCACTGTTGTGGCCTCTCCCGTTGTGGAGCACAGGCTCCGGATGCACAGGCTCAGTGGCCATGGCTCACGGGTCCAGCCGCTCCATGGCATGTGGGATCTTCCCGGACCAGGGCATGAACCCGCGGCCCCTGCATCAGCAGGCGGACTCTCAACCACTGTGCCACCAGGGAAGCCCTTGAGACCCAGAAGTTTTAAATGACTTGTCTAGACAAAAGACAAATGACCTGGGTAAAGTTAGCAGAAGTGGAATATACTTGTGTTTTCCATGACACCATGCTGCCAACACATGTATGATTCGTGTCAGTGGACCGCTCAATTACCTCCTCTAATGACCCTCCACATCTGCAGACATTTCATCATTACCTTACCCATCACAGGGTGTGGTATGATAGCCACAGATTGGTTCTCAAGTTCTATAGCCCCCCTCCTTCCTGATGGTGGAAGAGCCGCACTCCCTGCCTGCTCTGGATTTGGGCTGAGCCAGGCACCTGATTTGGCCTGGTAAATGGAAGAGAGAAAGGTTGCCAGGAACCACTTTGGTGGCTTCTCTTTCCTCCACAAGAGCACTTCTCAGTGTTTCTGACAATAGAGGCTCTATAAATCTGTTTTTAAGTCAGTATCACATAAAGCAGAGCCTCAAGCTGGCCTATGAAGGGACACATACAGAGATCAAGAAATAAACCTTTTGTGTTTCAAATATTGAGAGTTTGAATTTACTTATTTCTGTGTAACTTAGCCCATCCTCTCAGAAACTGTGGGCATGCTAATGGTGAGTATATTAATTTGTTATGACTGCCATAACAAAATATCACAGACTGGGTGGCTTAAACAACAGAAATGAACTTTCTCCCAGTTCTGAAGGCTGGAAATCCAAGTTCAAGGTGTTGGTGGGATTGGTTTCTTCTGAGGTCTTTCTCCTTGGCTTGCAGATGACTACCTTTTTGCTGCCTCTTCACATAATCTTTCCTTTGTGTGCATGTACCCTTAGCGTTTCTTTGTATATTCAATTTCCTCTTCCTAAAAGAACACCAATCAGACTGGATTAGGGTCCATTCCACTCATTTTCGCTTAATCACATCTTTAAAGACCCTATGTCAAAATATAGGCACATTCTGAGGTACTAGGGTTTAGGGCTTCAACACATAAATTTGGGGCAAACACATTTTAGGCAATAAAGGTGAGAATAACATAATCTGTTTAAGATGTTGAAAAACACATTGTCTAGTGAAGGGAATGCAAGCAATAAATTGATTTGATTGCCTTCCTCGGCCTCCACTCAAAAATACAGCTACAAGTGGGCAAATTTTATTTTGATTTATAGGATTAGTTTTAGTGTTACTTCCTGCCCAGCTCTGTTTTAGAAGAAGCTGGAGATAAAGAGTGAGGAATGGATAGTCACTGCTCACTCAATGTTTGTGAATTCTCCAGCATTTCCTAGCTTCCTTATTAGATGCAGCCATGTTTTAATAGTCAAAGAACTGTAAATAAAAATGATAAATCTCCCTTCCTTTTCAAAGTGTTTTAGAACTAGGAGGCCACCCTGCAGTTTCTCTTCCCTGTTGGTGTGACTGTGGAGCCTGTGTTTTGGGATGTCAGAAAAAAAGTGGGAACAGCCCAGGTTGCTAAGTTACCACCTGGAAGATAGCTGACTTGTGGAGCTGCTGGTCTTATGTCAGATTTGTGTGAGCAAGAAATAAATTCTTATGTATTAAGCCACTGAGACCTGGAGTTGTTTGTTACTACAGCAAATGCCTATCTTATCCTTACCCTTAAAAGGAGCATAGGGTACATACAGAATAGTTGGGGTGTGTATGCCCATAACAGCTATGGGCAACAGAAATAAACAAAGACAATGATGCATTAGCAGGGTGAGCTTTCTTTATTTTTGTTTTTATTCTTTTTCATATAAGATGGAAAGAAACCAATAAAAATCGTCATCTGCTTCACTATTTTACCTCAGGTTGGCCTCAGATACCAACCTAACTGAACCAACTTTTCCCCCTGGACAATTTGTACTTCAGAAAAACATTTGTAGCTAAGTTTTCAAAAGGGAGAAAGCAATTTAATGTTGAAAAGGTAAAGCCAACCATACATGAAAAAATGCATATCCATTGCATATTAATAACACAATATAATAATCTACCTCCTCACTTCTAGAAGACATCTCTGAGTCCTTTCCCAATGGTAAGGCAACTCTGAGCTCCAGGTCAATTCTGACTTTTTTCTCCTTGTTTCTATGAAGTGTTTGGGAGAGTTACAAGTAGACTCCAGGAAATCCATTTGAAATGGTACACTGACAAAATTCTCCTAGCCTAGAGAATGATGAACCAAAATGTGTGTAACTATGTCACCTGAAATAATAAAATGAACAGTGATGATTTATTCTACATAAGAAAGGACTTAGAAAGAGCATGATTTTAATATTTTACATGGTGTCTTGTATATGATTGTAATGCAGAAATTACAAAATAATTTGTTCGTATGATTTGTTTTGAAGCAGTAGCAACCCTTATATTTTCAGGAATTAAAGTAAAGGAGAAATGACTTTCAGAGCTAATGTAGAAGAAATTTCTCTATTGGAAACTATGTGTTCAGTTTAATGAGAGTTGCCCTTTACAATCTATAGGATCTATTCATTATTCATCCAGAAAACAAATTATTAGTATTGGGTTCAGTGATGTGTTTATAAATATCAAATAGGTTATACACCCTGACCTCAAATAGCTCATATTCTAATAGGGGAAACAGATGGATGACAGAAAATTCTATAATGGAGGGAGAGACAATGGATATCCACACATAAACAGAGAATCATACATTCTCCTGGTGGTTACTGGAGGGTTTTTGAGAAGGTAACAATTGGGCTGAGACTTGTAAAAAGACAAGGGCAAGAACAGACCATTACAGGTAAAGGAAACAGCTTATGTAATGGCTCAGAATATTAAAAAAAGTGCGTTCTATATGTTATGATCAGAGAAATGTAAAAAACGGTGTACAGCTAGAGCCTTTCATGGTGTGAGATGAAGATGGGATAGTAGAGAAGCCAGGATGTCGAAGCCTAGGTTTTCTTTAGATTTTATTTTATAAGCAATGGAAAACCATGACAATATCTGAAACCCATGATATGATTAGCCACTTTTGTACAATCTCATCCTTTTCCAAAGTTCCATTATTCCAAGAAATAATGGACTTTTACTTTCTTTTCACTTCCACAGTCCTTTTTCTATACATCTTAATAGTATTTAGCTTTTTTCTACTAAAATAGCCTTTATTTTTATCTTTGAATATTCTTCTTTTTCTTCCATTTTGATTATTCCAACAGCACTTAAGTGTCTTTAGTACAAGACTTGTGACCTCTTTGTCTTGATATATCTTACGGTGACAGGTATATAGGCTTGCCTATAATAGATGCTCAACAAAGGGCTATGACTGAGATGCTATGATTTAGTCCTTGTAGCAATCTCCTTATGCCATGGAGAGAATGCCAGATAAAAGTTATAGCAAAGTCTGAGGGGCAGCAAATATTTAATGAGCATGTAATTAAAGTTAGAATACCTGAGATCAAGAGCAAGACATGCCCTGTACCACATGAATTATTAACACATCTGAGACTCAATTCCCTTATGTGTAAAACTGTACTATAACTATGTTATTTATCTCACAAGGCTTTCGTGAGGATCAGGGAAGATGATGTGAATGAAAGTATTGCAAGAATTGCAAAATAATATAAAATTACTAGCAGTGTTGAAGATGATAATAATGTCAATAATGAAGATAATGATAATTAATTTGCAGGTAGCCAGACATACAGAAATACTCTATACTCGTATAATTCAGGTATAAGCTTTAGAAATGAGAATAACTTTCTCTATCACATTAAGCCAAGAGATATTTATTATCTAAATAATAATTAGATAATAAATACCTGATTTATTTGTCTGAATTTGGTCAGTGGTCCTCCCTCCTGAGATAGTTTCTTTTTGGAAAGTCGTATCATATATTGTAGAAAACAGAATAGGGATTCAGAATTGCTAGGTGCTGGTTCTGGCTCTAACAGTAGCTATCTTTTTGACTTTCATATCCATGGAATGGATAGTTATTCACTTTTGACCTCCTCCACTGGATTAAATTTTTGGTCAAATTAAAGAATGTCAAAATGCACCCCATTGTTTATGCAAAGAAATATGCTATTCTTATGAATGTAATACTGCATGGTGCAATATCAAACATATTCACTGATTTCTGTGGACCTACTTAGGCCAAGAATGGTGAAGCTTGGGAACTCACAGTTATGACCATCAACTACGTCATCGACATCTACCTACTCTAAGCTGCACTTGTACATGCAGAAACTTTACGCATAGAAATGGTTTTCCCAATCACCAAGATTGTTGGAGCAAGGTTATTGCAACTGTATGGGCACATAAAACAAACAAACAAACAAACAAAAATAACAGGAAATGAAATGTCAACAGCAAGTGTAATACCTTTCTAATATATGTCCTTCACTTATTGATAGAGTTACCAGGCAGTTCTTGAAAGAAGAATTATTTGTTTATAAACCAGGTACATTATTGCAGCTCTTTAGAGGAAGAAAAAAAAAACATTTTCATCATATTCTCTTTCCCCATATCATCCAATAATATATTTTCTACATTTTCTTGAATACACATTAATTTATTCATTCTTTCACAACTAATTTCTGGGCAACTACTATGTGCTAGTTACATTTGAGAGAGTCAAGGCTGATGGAATTTTCCTTGCTGTCAAGCACCTTTCAATTTAGTAGGGAAAACCAGTCATGTAAACAAATCAGAGCAATAAAACATTACAGTTGTTATGATAGAAGTATTTGCAGCATACACAGGGAAACACAAAAGGGAATGTTTAATTCTGCCTTGGGAGAAAGAAAAGGTTTTATGAAGAAGGTGGAGTTGATTTTGTTCTTAAAATATGAGTGACTTTACAGGCAGACAACAAGGACAATACTTTCCTTAGACAAAGAGAATGGGGGACTAAAAATATCTCTGTGTAGAATGGGCCAGAGGTTGGATGATCAGCTTGCTGAGTAAATTATGAAGCCAGAGTGCTCAAGGGAAATCATAGATGAATTTTGGAGTCAGGTGGAGGAATTTAGAATTTATAATCTGAACAATGACAAAGCCATTGCAGATTTTAAGCCAGGGAACAACCTCCCATTTTAGAAAGAGAGTGTGGTGGTTGATGAGATAAGAAATGAGATTAGGCACTAGGACACCAATTAAGAGACCCTTGCCAGGTCTATATAAGTAAGAATGGTCAGCCTCTAGGTCCAAGGCAGTGTGAATTGGGTGAGTGACAACATCCCGCTGTATTATTCCCTTTTATTCCTACATCTCTAGTTTCTGCCCTCGTCCTAACCTATCAGAATTTAAAGATGTTTAAGGGTCTTTCATCTTAAAAACAAAACAAACTTTTGGCTATCCACACCGTTTTATCTTCCCCTTCATTGCTAAACTTCTTCAAGTGTTATATTTTTTTAAAAATCTTCAGCTCCAATTAACCTCTCCAGTTGAATTGAAGCCCTCAGTAGTCCTCTGGCTTCTGGGAAGTAATGCAATAGTAGTTAAGAGTTCGGACTCTGTATCAAGCCTCAGGTGTAGTTCCTGGTTCTACCACATTGAACCTTACAACTGGGAATAACAAGAGAAATTTTAATCTCTCTGTGCCTCAGTTTTCCCATCTGTAAATTGGGGATAATAATGGTAACTTTTTAGTGGATTTTTGTGATTCTTAAAAGTGCAGATACATTAAAAGTATTTAGAGTAGGGCTTCCCTGGTGGTGCAGTGGTTGAGTGTCTGCCTGCCGATGCAGGGGACAGGGGTTCGTGCCCCAGTTCGGGAGGATCCCACATGCCACAGAGCAGCTGGGCTGCTGAGCCTGCGCGTCTGGAGACTGTGCTCCACAATGGGAGAGGCCACAACAGTGAGAGGCCCACGTACCGCAAAAAAAACGTATTTAGAGTAGCACTTGGCACTTGGTAAGTCCTCAATAAATGTTTGCTAATTTGGAGACTGGTCCCCAAGAAAAGCAATCAACAGTATAAATTGTGTATATCCAGAAAAATAAAGAATAAGATGAGCTACTGTTGTCTTTAAAGGTTTCATAGAAGAAGTGAGACTAAAATAGTCCATTAAATCATAAGGAAGCTATTTGGAAAGATAGCAAAACCAAGGCCAATGTACCAAATCAGTCTACCATTGATTGAATAAACATGTATAGAATATTACCCACATTAATAGCATTGTGCTAGGCCCTGTGGGAAACGGAAAGATGATTCAGACAGAGTCTGCTATCCACAGAATATAGCTCATCCAGGAAGATAAATAATATTAAAAATAATTTTTAAATAAGTTAAAAAGGCATACATGAACGTAGAGCCATGGTCAAATATCTAGATACGGGACAGAGCATGTAGGAATATTTGTCATAATTATCTACCTCTGACTCTGGTGCTGAGCATTGAGGACAGATGTCAGTCCCCCAGATTACAGGCACATTCCCCAGCTGTGTAATTGGCAAACAGTATCTTAGTTAATTCAGTCATTAGATGTGCTTCTGTGTACTTTAGTTGTAAACATCTTGGCCACAAGCAATTTTTGCCACAAACATTGTCACCACATAACTAATAGGCTGTAAGGCAATTTAGCTGTGAAAGAAAATAGCTTGTTGACAGTTTGATTTGACATCTACAATACAAAAATCTTGCCAGCTGACAATGATTTGCCCCAAGAGTTTGTTTCTTATTTTGAAACACTCTACATTGAAGGAAAAAGAGTCCAAGGGCCTCAAAGGCAGAGAGTTGAACCCATATTTCCCATAGAACTTTGGAACAACAATCAACAGACATGAGACAGTATGCTAAGAGCAACAACATTGTAGAAGGCTGTCACTATGCAACAGAAAGCTCAGTTACAAATATGCATCTAGTATTTGGAAATTGATACTTCTCTTAATGAAGAAAAAAAATTAGTGAAAAAGAAAAAGAGGGGAACCTTCAAGATGGCAGAGGAGTAGGACATGGAGATCACCTTCCTCCCCACAAATACATCAGAAATATATCTACATGAGGAACAACTTCTACAGAACACCTACTAAACACTGGCAGAAGACCTCAGACTTCACAAAAGGCAAGAAAATCCCCATGTACCTGGGTAGGGCAAAAGAAAAAAGAAAAAACAGAGACAAAAGAATAGGGACAGGACCCGCACCAGTGGGAGGGAACTGTGAAGGAGGAAAAGTTTTCACATATTAGGAAGACCCTCACTGGCAGAGACGGGGTGGTGAGGGGGGAAGATACGGAAACACAGAGGAGAGCACAGCAACAGGGGTGCAGAGGGCCAAGTGGAGAGACTCCTGCACAGAGGATTGGTGATGACCAGCACTCACCAGCCTGAGAGGCTTGTCTGCTCATCTGCCAGGGTGGGTGGGGGCTGGGAGCTGAGGCTCCAGCTTCGGAGGTCAGATCCCAGGGAGAGGACTGTGGTTGGCTGTGTGAACACAGCCTGAAGGGGGCTAGTGCACCACAGCTAGCTGGGAGGGAGTCTGGGAAAATGTCTGGGCCTGCTGAAGAGGCAACAGACCATTGTTTCAAGGGGCACGAGGAGAGGTGATTCCTTCCCTGTCTGCCCAAAGAAGGCAGAGCACCTCCTGAACGAGCTTCAGAGATGGGTGTGAGCCATGGCTATCAGCTCAGACCCCAGAGATGGGCATGGAACGCTAATGCTGCTGCTGTAGCCACCAAGAATCTTGTGTGCAAGCACAGGCCACTATCCACAACCCCCTGGGAGCCTGAGCAGCACACCACTGCCAGGGTCCCATGATCCAGGGACAAGTTCCCTGGAAGAACACACAGTGTACCTCAGGCTGTTCCAATGTCACACCAGCCTCTGCTGCTACAGGCTAGCCTGCATTCTAATTATAGCTACCATACCCTTCCCACCATGGGGACATGAGAAAGCCAGAGCCCCCTAATCAGCCGCTCCTTTAACCCCATCCTGTCTGGACTGGAACAGATGCCTGAGGGCAACCTACATGCAGAGGTGGGGCCAAAACCAAAGGTGAACTGCAAGAGCTGTACAAACAAGGAAGAGAAAGGGAAATTTCTCAGTGCAGCCTCAGGAGCAGTGGATTAAATCTCCACAATCATCTTAATGTACCATGCATCAGTGGAATACCTGAATAGACAACAAATCATCCCAAAATTGAGGCGGTGAATTTTGGGGGCAACTGCAGACTTAGAGTTGGCTGTCCACGACTGCTTTGTTTCTGATTTTTATGTTTATCTTAGAATAGTTTTTAGCACTTGTTATCATTGGTGGCTTTGTTTATTGGTTTGATTGCTCTCTTCCTTTCTTTTAATATTATTATTATTTTTTTATTTTAATAATTTATTTTTTCATTTATTCTCCTTTTCCTCCTGAGTCTTGTAGCTGACAGGGTCTTGGTGCTCCAGCCTGGTGTCAGGCCTGACACTCTGAGGTGGGAGAACTGAGTTCAGGAAACTGGACAACCAGAGAGCTCCCAGCCCCATGTAATATCAATTGGCAAGAGCTCTCCCAGAGATCTCCATCTCAACTCTAAGACCCACCTCCACTCAACAACCAGCAAGCTACAGTGTTGGAGACCCCATGCCAAACAACTAGCAAGACAGGAACACAACTACTGCCATTAGCAGAGAGTCTGCCTAAAATCATACTAAATTCACAGATACCTCAAAACACACTACCGGATGTGGTCCTTCCCACCAGAAATACAAGATCCAGCCTCACCCACAAGAAAATAGGCACCAGTCCTCTCCACCAGGAAGCCTACACAAGCCATTCAATCAACCTCACCCACTGGGGGCAGACACCAAAAAAAAACAGGGACTATGAACTTGCAGCCAGTGGAAAGGAGACCCCAAACACAGTAAGTTAAGCAAAATGAGAAGACAGAGAAATACACAGCAGATGAAGGAGCAAGGTAAAAACGCAGCAGACCAAACAACTGAAGTGGAAATAGGCAGTATACCTATAAAAGAATTCAGAATAAGTATATTAAAAAACGATCCAAATTCTTGGAAATTGAATGGAGAAAATACAAGAAAAGTTTAATAAGGACCACAGAGCAGAATAAAGAAAAAAGAATGAGAAGAATTGAGGACAGTATCAGAGACTTCTGGGACAACATTAAATACACCAACATTTGATTTTTAGGTGTCCAAAAAGAAGAAGGGAAAAAGAAAGGGTCTGAGGAAATATTTGAAGAGATTATAGTTGAAAACTTCCCTAATATGGGAAAGGAAATAGTCAATCAAGTCCAGGAAGTGCAGAGAGTCCATACAAGAAAAATCCAAGGAGAAATATGTCAACACACATATTAATGAAACTATCAAAAATTAAATACAAAGAAAAAATATGAAAAGAAACAAGGGAAAAACAACAAATAACATACAAGAGAATCCCCATAAGGTTAACAGCTGAACTTTCAGCAGAAAATCTGCAAGCCAGAAGGGAGTGGCAGGACATACTTAACATGATGAAAGGGAAAAACCTACAACCAAGATTACTCTACACAGCAAGGATCTCATTCAGATTCAAGGGAGAAATTAAAACCTTTACAGACAAGCAAAAGTTAAGAGAATTCAGCACCACCAAACGAGCTTTACAACAAACACTAAAGGAACTTCTCTAGACAGGAAACAAACAGAAGGAAAAGACCCACAGAAACAAGCCCAAAGCAATTAAGAAAATGGTAATAGGGACATACATATTGATAATTACCTTAAATGTGAATGGATTAACTGCTCCAACCAAAAGGCATAGACTGGCTGAATGAATATAAAAACAAGACTCATATATAGGCTGTCTACAAGAAACCCACTTCAGACCTAGGGACACATACTGACTGACAGTGAGGGGATAGAAAAAGGTATTCCATGCAAATGGAAATCCAAAGAAAACTGGAGTAGCAATTCTCATATCAGAGAAAATTTACTTTAAAATAAAGACTATTACAAGAGACAAAGAAGGACACTACGTAATGATCAAGGGATCAATTCAAGAAGAATATATAACAATTGTAAATATTTATGCACACAACATAGGAGTACCTCAATACATAAGGCAAATGCTAACAGCCATAAAAGGGGACGTCGACAGTAACACGATAATAGTAAGGAACTTTAAAACCCCACTTTCACCAATGGGCAAATCATGCAAAATGGTAATAAAAAAGAAAACACAAGCATTAAATAACACATTAAACAAGATGGACTTAATTGATATTTATAGGATATTCCACCCCAAAACAACAGAATACACTTTAATCTCAAGTGCTCATGGAATATTCTCCAGCATAGATCGTATCTTGGGTCTCAAATCAAGACTTGGTAAATTTAAGAAAATTGAAATTGTATCAAGTATCTTTTCCGACCACAATGCTATGAAACTAGATATCAATTACAGAAAGAAAACTATAAAAAATACAAACACTTGGAGGCTAAACAGTATGCTACTAAATAACCAAGATATTACTGGAGAAATCAAAGAGAAAAGTTAAAAAAACCTAGAAACAAATGACAATGAAAACGCGACAATCAAAAACCCATGGGATGTCGCAAAACATGTTATAAGAGGAAAGATTATAGCAATACAACCCTACCTAAAGAAACAAGAAAAATCTCAAATAAACAACCTAACCTTACACCCAAAGCAGTTAGAGAAAGAAGGACAAAAAACAAAACAAAACAAAAAAACCCCCACAAAGTTAGCAGAAGGAGAGAAATCATAAAGATCATTTCAGAAATAAATGAAAAATAAATGAAGGACACAATAGCAAAGATCAATAAACTTAAAGCTGGTTCTTTGAGAAGATAAACAAAATTGATAAACCATTAGCCAGACTCATCATGAAAAAAAAAGGGAGAAGACTCAAATCAACAGAATTAGAAATGACAAAGGAGAAGTAACAACTGACACTGCAGAAATACAAAGGATCATGAGAGATTACTAGAAGCAACTATATGCCAAGAAAATGGACAACCTGGAAGAAATGGACAACTTCTTTAAAAAGCAAAACCTTCCAAGACTGAACCAGGAAGAAATAGAAAACATAAACAGACCAATCACAAGCACTGAAATTGAAAATGTGATTAGAAATCTTCCAACAAACAAAAGTCCAGGACCAGATGGTTTCACAGGCAAATTCTATCAAACATTTAAAGCAGAGTTACACCTAACCATCTCAAACTCTTCCAAAATATAGCAGAGGGAAGAACACTCCCGATCTCATTCTACAAGGTCACCATCACCCTGACACCAAAATGAGGCAAACATGTCACAAAAAAAGAAAACTGCAGGCCAATAACAATGATGAACATAGATGCAAAAATCCTCAACAAAATACTAGCAAACAGAATCCAACAGCACATTGAAAGGATCTTACACCATGATCAAGTGAGGTTTATCCCAGGAATGCAAGGATTCTTCAATATATACAAATCAATCAATGTGCTACACCATATTAACAAATTGAAGGTAAAAAGCATATGATAACCTCAATAGATGCAGAAAAAGCTTTCAACAAAATTCAACACTGATTTATGATAAAAACTCTCCAGAAAATAGGAATAGAGGGAACCTACCTCAACATAATAAAGGCCATATAAGACAAACCCACAGCCAACATCATTCTCAGTGTTGAAGAACTGAAACCATTTCCTCTAAGATCAAAAACAAGACAAGGCTGCCCACTCTCACCATTATTATTCAACATAGTTTTGGAAGTTCTAACCACAGCAATCAGAGAAGAAAAAGAAATAAAAGGCATCCAAATTGGAAAAGAAGAAGTAAAGTTGTCACTGTTTGCAGATGACATGATACTATACATAGAGACTCCTAAAGACTCTACCAGAAAACTACAAGAACTAATGAATGAATCTGGTAAAGTGGCAGGATACATAACTAATGCATTCCTATACACTAATGATGAAAAATCTGAAAGAGAAATTAAGGAAACACTCCCATTTACCATTGCAACAAAAAGAATAAAATACCTGGGAATAAACTTACCAAAGGAGACAAAAGATCTGTATGCAGAAAACTATAAGACACTGATGAAAGAAATTAAAGATGATACAAACAGATGGAGAGATACACCATGTACTTGTATTGGTAGAAACAAAATTGTGAAAATGACTCTACTACCCAAAGCAATCTACAGATTCAATGCAATCCCTATCAAACTACCACTGGCATTTTTCACAGAAGTAGAACAAAAATTTTCACAATTTGTATGGAAACACAAAAGACCCCGAATAGTAAAAGCAAACTTGAGAAAGAAAAATGGAGCTGGAGGAATCAGGCTCCCTGACTTCAGACTATTTTACAAGGCTGCAGTAATCAAGACAGTATGGTACTGACACAAAACCAGAAAGATAGATCAATGGAATAAGATAGAAAGCCCAGCGATAAACCCACACACATATGGTCACCTTATTTTTGATAAAGGAGGCAGAAATATATAATGGAGAAAAGACAGCCTCTTTCCCCAGTGGTGGTGGGAAAACTAGACAGCACATGTAAAAGAATGAAATTAGATCACTCCCTAACACCGTATACAAAAATAAACTTAAAATGGATTAAAGACCTAAATGTAAAGCCTCTTAGAGGAAAGCATAGGCAGAACACTCTATGACATAAATCACAGCAAGATCCTTTTTGACCAACCTCCTAGAGAAATGGAAATAAAAAACAAAAATAAACAAATGGGACCTAATGAAACTTCAAAGCTTTTGCAAAGGAAACTACAAACAAGAAAAAAAGACAACCCTCAGAACAGGAGAAAATACTTGCAAACAAATCAACTGACAAAGGATTAATCTCCAAAATATACAAGCAACTCATGAAGCTCAATATCAAAAAGCAAAAAACCCAATCCAAAATTGGGCAGAGGGCTTCCCTGGTGGCGCAGTGGTTGAGAGTCTGCCTGCTAGTGCAGGGGATGCGGGTTCGAGCCCTGGTCTGGGAGGATCCCGCGTGCCGCGGAGCAACTGGGCCCGTGAGCCACAGCTGCTGAGCTTGCGCGTCTGGAGCCTGTGCTCCACAACGGGAGAGGCCGCAATAGTGAGAGGCCCACGCATCGCGATGAAGAGTGGCCCCCGCTTGCCACAGCTAGAGAAGGCCCTGGCACAGAAACGAAGACCCAACACAGCCAAAAAATAAATAAATAAATACATTAATTAATTAAAAAAAAAAAAAATTGGGCAGAAGACCTAAATAGACATTTCTCCAAAGAAGATATACAGATTGCCAACAAACACATGAAAGGATGCTCAACATCACTAATCATTAGAGAAATGCAAATCAAAACTACAGTGAAGTATCACCTCACACCAGTCAGAATGGCCATCACAGAATGGCCATCTTCAAAATATCTGCAAACAATAAATGCTGGAGAGGGTGTGGAGAAAAAGGAACCCTCTTGCACTGTTGGTGGGAATGTAAATTGATACAGCCACTATGGAGAACAGTATGGATGTTCCTCAAAAAATTAAAAATAGAACCACTATACGAGCCAGCAATCCCACTACTGGGCATATACCCTGAGAAAACCATAATTCAAAAGGGATATGTACCACAGTGTTCATTGCAGCACTATTTACAATAGCCATGACATGGACTCAACCTAGGTATCCGTCGACAGATGAATGGATAAAGAACATGTAGCACATATATACAATGGAATATTACTCATCCATAAAAAGAAACAAATTTGAACTATTTGTAGTGAGGTGGATGGACCTAGCGTCTATCCTACAGAGTGAAGTTAGTCAATAAGAGAAAAACAAATACCATATGCTAACACATATATATGGAATCTAAAAAAAAAAAAAGAAATGGTTCTGATGAACCTAAGGGCAGGACAGGAATAAAGACACAGATGTAGAGAATGTACTTGAGCACATGGAGATGGGGGAGGGTAAGCTGGGACGAAGAGGGAGAGTAGCATTGACATATATACACGACCAAATATAAAATAGATAGCTAGTGGGAAGCAGCCGCATAGCACTGGGAGATCAGCTACGTGCTTTGTTACCATCTAGAGGGGTGGGATAGGAAGGGTAAGAGGAGATGCAAGAGTCAGGGGATATGGGGATATAAGTATACATATAGCCAATTTACTTTGTTATACAGCAGAAACTGACACAACATTGTAAAGCAATTATACTCCAATAAAGATGTTAAAAAAAAAAGGAATGCAAAATAAGAAGATGGATCAATGAATAAACAAATAAAGAATAAAAACTATGTATGAAAGACTTGGAAGACAAGCACTTAGATACAACCTACAAAATGAAACCAATTATTTGTGCAGTATTGCCATGAATCTACAGCCATTTTTAAATGTATTCAAACGTTTTGTATTTCACAAGAAAGTCTTTTTGATATTTTTTATTCATTTCTCATGTTTTATGTGTTTTTTAATATCCCTCTTTTTATTTGTTATATTATCTTTTGCTACAAAATTGCCTTACAGTCAATTACTTAAGTGGTGAAAAGTTTTGCCGCAAAAATGCTTGTGGCAAGGATGTCTAAGATACTTATGGCAAAAATGGTGGACACAATTAGATATGGTTCTTATCCTGCTTGTTCCTCTCAGATTTAGCAGATTTAGAGACTGGTTCTGCATTGAAAAAGAGTCTATTCTCCTCCAGGGCATGTGCCTCTATATAGCTGGTGTCACAAATTTTGTGTTCAGGTAGATAATGTCATCATTACTGGAATGGAAATAAGGTTACCTGGGGCGATCTTTTCATATAGTTGGAAGGCAGCCTTGCATAGTGGCCAAGGGCATGGAGTTAGGCAACAGGCAGCTTGCATTCAGCCTTAAGTGTGAGATCAAAGATAAGACCCTTCACTTTCCTGTGCCTTAATTTCTTTATCTATAAAATGGAAATAACAATAGTATCTGCCTCATAGAGTTGCTGTGAGACATCTAGCATGTGGTAAAAATTAACTTCTGTCATGATTATAATTCTTATGAGGTAAAGATGGTGAGATCTTTGTCCCTAGATAACTGGGTCATAGCTGCTGTTTATGGAACTTCACATACACCAGCTTCGCCAACCACTTCAACCTTTGTATTGTCGAGACTACCTGGGAGCATTTGACTTAAACTTTCCTGAATCGTTGCTTTAGGTTTTTATCTAAACATTTTGATTTTCATGCACTTAGAGGTAAAAGGATGTGTCCTATATTAAATGTTGGTCAAAGCATTTTTTTTTATGATTCTTTAAATAAAACCCCACACTCTCCATGACATTAAATTACTTAAAATCCACATACAGAAGTAGTGACTTCTCTCCCACAAATAAATTAAAAAATCCCAGAATGGAAATGCATTAGCTAAAATAAGTGTTTGATCCCCATTTCCTTCTTCCATCCAGAAAGCCTTGAAGTGTGAGTATTACACTACTGCAGATTTCTATGTAGGCAGGGGATATATAGTCTGCTTCTGTAATTAATAACTATTAAAGTTGTTTGACTGATCATATCTTTGGCCTCCTGAAATCTCTTATGTGCAGGTGTTCATTAATGGAATCCATTAAATTAATATATTTCAACAGATAGTAATTTACGATCTTTTATAAGATCTGTCAGGAGCCGCAGCAGGAGATACAGGACTGTCTCAGGGCATTACAGAACAAACCAGCCTCCCTCCCTCAAAAACGACTGGCCTTTGCATACTAAATATGAATGTCAGTGCACTGGGCAGTCACATTAGGTGACTTTGATGCCATTTGCTGTCTGAGAATATGCAGTATAAGCTTTTTATCACTGGTGAAGCTCTGAACAATTTTCAGAGATGGTGAAGGAAAGGTGTGGGGGAGTTCTAACCACTTTATATGTGCCATAAAAAGGGAGAAATTGAGAATATAGCAGGGCTCTGGGAAAGTAATGGGTTTTCCTAGGAGTGAGTTACTCTCCCAAAGCCAAATATATTTGCAAGTTCTCTTAATGGGGCATCCTCCCCGTTCTGGGAGGGAAATCAAATCCCCAATCCAAGGAAAATCAAAGTCAGCCTTGAATTCTGCCTCATCCTGCCCTCTGGCCCCCTGCCCCAAATGAACCTGAATCCTCTTAGAGGTGGAGTATCCCTTCAGCGGGGCTGGGTTTCCAATAGACAAAGTAGAAACCACCTTCAGCCACCTTCCTGGGGTAGGTGCAAAAGCTGCAGAGCCATGTTTATGGTATGAAATTATACTTGAGAGGTTTTCATAATTCACTGAAATCTGAAAACAAGCCTGAGAGAATCAATAAAGACATTATATAATTAGCAAATTACATCCTAGGGGCTGGTTAATGGACAGTCAGCTTAGAGCAGAGGGTCAGTGAATGAGGGGTGTGGGGCAGGAAGTCACTCTGAGTCACAAGGGGCTGAATGATGAGAACATGCTGGAAAAGTTAGAAGGCAGAAAACATAAAAAGTCTCTTTCATACTGTTTATAAATGAAGTGAAACAGTTTTCTGGTGCTTTTGAAAGGAGAGTGAGGGTTGAGCTGAGGTCAAAGCACCTATGATTGTGATGAATCTCTCTTATTGATGGAATGCTGTTGTCATTCTGAGAATTCTCTAAGACAACTGGATGAGGCTTGCAGGCTCTATTTTAAAGGAGGTAACTGAGCCTTATCCCTATTCAAAAGTGAAGTCATGGTATCCATGACGCAGTGATGGTAACTATAATTTACTCTTTTCTTGGAAATTCCTGAGGAAACACAGACTGAAGCATCTGCTTTCAGAACCCACCTAACAAGTCAGCAACACCACAAACACCACCATAAAACTGAAACCAGTGTGTGAGAGTGAGCATCCTTATGAAGGTGGGGGGGTGCTTTTAAAATTTTGTTTTATATCCTTGTTCAATATTATATATATATTTATTTATTTATTTATATACACACACACATATATATGTATGTATACATATATATGTATATATATATGAATCTCTCAGTATATGATGAACCCTATTTTAAAGAAACTTACTATTTACTGAATAAGCTGATTAGAGGAGTTATTTATTTTTTTTAAATTCTTTGTTTTATGAACCAACTTACCATAGGGTTATCTATAGACAATCTACACCTAACATTTTTCCACCCCCCGATTTATAAATATGGGATTGTTCAAAATATAACTCTTGCATAAATATAGGATAGAACCATGATATAAATCTAACTAAACTAATATACCCATAGCTGGCTAGGTTATAGTCAGAATTTATTTAATTAACTTCCTTATTTCATTCAAATACTTCTGGAGATATTATAGGCAAGATTAATCAATGTTAACTACTTATATTAATGATTCAGGTTAAATCTTTTAAATAATAATTTGTCAAATAAATATTCCAAGATACTTGTTAAATGCTAAGTTTATGAGGAAAAGTGAAACATGGTCCCTGCTCTTAAGAAACTTATCATTTAGTGAGAAAATCCAGGAGCTAATAATTAAGACAACATGCTAAACATGAATGAAGGTACATAAACCAGTGATGTGAGGTTATAAGACAGTCACAGATCTTAACGAGGGTGGGGCTGGGACCTCCGAGTCCTGGGGACATTTGATCTGAGTCTTGAAGAGGTCTTTCATTCACTCAACTTGTATTCATTAAGTGTCAATTATGTTCAGATGCTAAGTGAATGGAATTGAATTTTGTAAGGAGGGATACAGAAGGTCAAAGGAGGAAGATCATATTCAATCTGGAGCTGACAAATTGACAGCGAAAGGGACGGGAATTAATATTTGCTGCCCATGTATTGCCTACCAGGTATTTGCACCTCCCAACAGTTCTATTTCAAGAATTTTTATTCCCACATTACAGATGAAAAACTTGAGTTTCAGAGAGGTTAATTTGCTTGTCCAGGTTCATAGAGCTTGTATGAAGCAGAGATGGAGTGTAAATGGAGCCTGTCTCCTTTCACAGCCATGGTCTTCCTATTCTTGTAGCAGCTGCCTTTTTGTACAGGCAAAGAAACAGAATTTTTTAAGATGAAGAGAGAGTCAGGGATGGCACCAGAGTCAATGTGAATTTGGTTGCTGAGGTACTTCATGCTTGAGCTGAAGAAAGAAACTTCATAGGCAGTAGAACATAATGGAAAAAGTGTTGGCTTAGGGTCAGAATCAAGTGGGTTCATATTCTGGTTCTGTATTAACTAGCTATGTTGTCATTGATACTGAGCCTAATCAGAGGTGAAATGGGGATAACAATATCCATTGGGTCAATGTATACTGAAGTCCAGTGTTTAAGTAAACAATGCATTGTTTAGCTAATGTTATTTCAACTTTCCACTCTGGTCACCCAAGGAAAATTTATTTCTTAATGTTTTGCAGCAGAGAATTTCACTAAAAGAGAGAATTGATATGAATCAAACAAAAAGGAGCTCTTCATATTTATTTACAAAGTGATCATTAACTGCCTACAAGTATCATTGACCAAATTCCATATGCAAAGGGCTAAGAGCACTGGCTTTGATTCCTGTGTGGACTGTCTTGCTTCCTCTCCTGTATTTTTACGTTGCTTTGTTTGAGACTTTGTGACAGAATTGTAAGTCCAAAAGATCCATTGAGTCCAGCCATTACCTGCTTTGGGGATGCTTATTGGTTTTGGTTTTGAGATGTCCTACATGGGCTATACTCCTGTTACCTCCATGATATTAGTGTTAATTAGCTACAATTGCCCTGGGACCACCATTTTTCACTATTTTAGATAAAGTTTAACTGACTTGAACTGATTTAGAAACTTTCATTTACTACCCAATTCACTGTCCTCACAATGCATGAGATGGGTTGACACAATGAGCTTGACCACAGTTGAGAGCATCCCCCCACTCCACAGGAGCAATAAGCAGAAGTGATTTCTGACATTAAGCAATGTCATATGATGACTACATTGGAACATTGAGACAATTACTTTAAGACCAGGCCCCTGAACTATAAGGAATCAAAAAGGATTTTAAATTGCTGGGTGACTATATAACCAGAGTAATATTCACTTTTGCATTAACCTATAGATAGGCTAAGTGGTGACACTTAAGGACAGTAGCCACACAAATGGGCCTGTTACATAATCAAAACTGCACCTTTATGGAGAACACTTTTAAGTTAAGCCTAGAGAGTAGAGTAAAAATGAATTGAATAGTATTTCTAAGAGATTGACTCAAGTAGAAAAGCTGCTAGAACCAAAAACCAAAAGAGAAGAAGCATCCAGTTGGAGAATTTTTTGAGTGAGATATAATCTCTCAGGTGATGGTTAAACCCAGACTAGACATGGCAGTAACAAATGTACTCTAAGGAACAATTTTGGTGGGCAGAATAAGTTGGCCTTATTGCCTTAATGGATCATTCCTTTATCTGCTGTGATATGAGAGCTGATGAGATCCTGCCCAAGACAGCAGGACTGCCTCAACACAGATTGTCTCTCCATCCACAGGGGTAAACACTTTACTGGGAGATTTAAAGTGAAATTTAGAATTACAGGGAAGTACCTAGGAAACGGATATGTTTTTTCTTCATTGAACTCTTAAGAGGGCTTGTCAGTAAAGTTCAAGCAAGCAGGTGTGCTGAAAATTGCTTTAAAACCAAAGGGACAGTAGGAGGCATGCATATGCCAGAAATTATAGCCCCCGTGAGAGAGACAAGCCCATTTTTCAGCAGGAGCAGCTGTTGGTGCATCTGCAGACAGGTTGCTGTCAGCAGTGTTGAGCAGGGAAACTTCAGGAGAAAGGCGCTCCCTAGGAGGGAAGAGGCACAAGGTCTCTGGTGCATGAGATTCAGCCAGGAAACTTGGGTGATGGGCTGAGTCCTGGCCTGACATTCTTGGAATTTAGAATTTCATCTGAGATTGGGAGGCTGGCAGAAAGTGGCACTGAGACTTGAGATTGGAGTTTGTTAAATCCTGAGCAATAAAAAATGCAGTTCACTCTAATGAAACTTCCTGGAAAGACTATTAGTATTAAACAGAGTGACTCTCCCCCCAGAAATAATGCTTAAATCACGGTCACAAATAATTCCAAGTCCAGTTCTGCACAAGGCAGAACATGATTGCACTTTTTAAATTAAATTCACTCTTATTGCTTTGGCGGTTGCTGTTTTCTGGAATTAATAGGAATTGCACACATCAGCCAAAGGGTGGCCACACTGTATAGAGGGCATGAAGGTACAAATGACAGAGGTGGGTGGGCAGGCAGAGGTAGGGACCATGACATCTTTATTAGGCATTTACTTTACAGGAGTAGATAGATTAAAATGTCTGTTAGAGTTCGAGAATGAAAATTTCACAAAACTATTGTTGATGTTAAGGCTCAAAATAACACTCTGTATTATACTATATAAAAATTTAACTGTTTCTTTTAATATCTCTGTAAGCATCATATGTACCAAAATTATCTTATATCCTTTATATCGCCCATAGTTGGTAACAAATTGATGTGTACCAGGTAGATACTCATTACTTTTTAAATTAAATGATAATATTGAAAATAAGTCTTTTGGACCTTTATTCATTAATAGTAACCATCTTTATTCCACAGACCTCAATGTGAATCATTTATTGAATTTCAATAAATCAATCACTTATTCATGAGTTCAGCGAATATATGTTGAGTTTTCTAACTATATACCAGATGGTTATTTTTCCAATAAAGAGATTAATGGCATGTGGTTCCTATCCTCAAGGAATTCACTTTGGAATCAATGAAAGAGACAAGAAAATGAGCAATCACAGTTAAGTGTTAAGTATCTTTATTCACCAACATGGACAATGAGCCTCGAGCTCAGCCTGGGGATTGAAATTAAGAAACACTGCTAGGAGGAGGAGATGCTGGCGGATCCTGCTGGTTTCAGGAGATGAGTGAGGACCAGCCAAGTGGACAGTGTCAATCAGGGTCTTCTAAATAGCAACAATGTGAACACAAGCACAGAGGAGAGGAAGAACACAAACAGTTAGGGAACTGAATACAAACTAAGAGAACCAAAAAGAGAAGTAAGTAGAAAATCATGGACTGAGAGAAGCCTGAAAAATCAAGTTGAGGCCAGAATCTGAATAAAGTCATGCTAAAGTATGTGAAAGTAATTAGAAACCACTAGAAGAATTTGAATAGTAGTGATGTGAGCAGAGTTGCAATTTGGAAAGGGAGAGAATAGTTTCAGGAAACATTCTTTCAAATACATGGAATACATCAACCTATATAATATCAATAAGAGTCTGATTAGTTAGATACCAATGTTATATCCATATTGTATATGGGAAAATGGAGACAAATCCAGGCAAGTTTATTCATTGTACTATACTCATCAAAACAAGTTGTTGCAGGATATTGTTGAAGATCAGAGTATTCCAGTGCATCAAATAAAATAATCAGAATCAAAAGCAGCATGCAGATCCTTTCAAGTACACCATCATGGATACAGCAATTGGAAACAGATGAACAAAAGATGAGAATCACATTCCATATAAACCTTGTTGCACTAACCAGCAGTCAAGAGAAAAAATACTATAGAGAAAAACAGACTTCAGTCCACTTGGCAAGTGAGTCCATGCTTACTTTGTCTTCCTTTAATACTATACATAACATTGCCATGTGTTTATTGAAGAAAATGACCTTGGAATATAGTTACTTATAAAAAGAATTCTCAAGGATAAGATTAAAGAGAATGAGAACACCAATGTTCAAAACACAGTGGCTGATTTTTTTCTCAATTTGGAAAATTTCAAGTTTGGCTCTAAAAATTTAGAGCTTTAAGTAAACTTGTTTTGGAGGGGTATTGTCTTCATTTCCTCATCTTTACTGTCGTCATAACCTTAGTACCTAAATAATAGGACTCATGATATTAAATATGTTGATATTTTCAGTGTGCTTAAAAGAGTGTTTTCTGAACCAGTCTTCCTCTCCCCAAACGCCAATCCTATCACTCTCCAAGTCTTACACATGGAATATTAAAAAAATCCACCCCAGATAGATATTCATAAAAATGACAAATGTCAAAGTTTAGAAAAACTAGGGGAAAATATATATTACAAATGAAGAGACAGTAATTGGACCAAGAGCAGACATCATCATCCTGGGAGATGTCACTAAAAATGTGGGTAATAATGTCAAAGAAATGGGTAAGAAACTCACCAGTCTAGAATTTTATACCCAGCATTATTGAAGAGTGGGCAAAATAGCTATATTTTTTTTTTAGGTAAATGCTGAATTATTACCTACATGTCTTCAAGGAAATCTCAAGTAAATAATAAACTTTATCAAGAGCTGAAGTAGGATCCAAGAAAAATGGCAAATATTGCAATATATAAGATATAATGGTAAATTATTTATCTATTAAATATAAAAACTAAGTGTTAACTATTTCACATCTTTTAAAAGGGAGAACTAAAATTCTAAACAATTAGTAATAAGAATTACTAAATTAATTACTAAATTAATATATAGCATTTTCCTTGTCATACCCTGAAAGAGAATCTAGTGAATAATTTATACTTTAATAAAGAATGGTATATGCATGTAAATATGTATATATATAATATATAAATATATATGATTAAACATTTGAAAGAATAGATATATAATGCAGCACTTTCAAACCAGAAGAAAAGAGAAAAACAAAATGAAGAAAATAAAGAAAAACCTGATAATGTTGGGAGTTTGGGACTGACATATACACACTGCTATGTTTAAAATAGATAACCAACAAGGACCTACTGTATAAAACAGGGAACTCTACTCAATATTCTGTAATAACCCAAATGGGAAAAGAATTTGAAAAAGAATAGATACATTATAAATACAATTGAATCACTTTGCTGTACACCTACAACATTGTTAATCAACTATACTCCAATATAAAATAAAATTTTAAAAAATAAATTAAAAAAAGAAAAATAAGTAAATAAAACAAAAACTGGGAAGAGAATAAACAAAAGACAACTACATAAATAAATAGAAAAAGCTAAGTATGATAGAAATCAGTATATCAAGTATATATATCAAGTATATATATTAAGTATATATCAAGTATATCAACAAACACATAAGCGTATTAAACTTGCTTATTAATATCAGAAAATGTAATATAGATTATTTAATCCATTATGCTACTTGTTAAAGATGCATTAAAAAAAATGACAGAGTGGTTAAAAAATGAGAGAAAGAGAGAGAGAAAATATGAAAGGCAAAATAACCATAGGAATGCTTTAAAATAATAAAGTAATATTAAATTTATACAACCTATGTCATAGCAAAGAAAATCTAATGGAAAGAAAGATATAATGTAGTGGCAAAAGGAACAATCCTAAAAATGTATCACAGACATAAGCACGTATATTCCTAAAGTAATTGGGTCAAAAGATATAAAGCAAAATCTAACGTAATTAAAAAAAATCGTCAGGTTATACTGAATATTTTCATATAAATTTATCAGACACTGAAAGATCAAGCAGACAAAATAAAGGTCAACATCTAAATGTTTGGAATAAATATATTAATACATATGAATATATCTAAGTCTACATCTATTTCTACTTCTTTTATAACTTTTACAAAGCCCTATGCTTAAAAAAATAGACTATTTTCAAATGTATATGAAATATTTTTTTAAATCTATGTTATAGGGAACAAAAAAGTTTTCATGCATGTTAAGAATTAATGTCACATCAGCCATCTTTTCTGACTGCAAATAAATAAACAAAGAAAATTAAATAATAAAAAGATTTTGGATTTGTAATATACATATACACTTATATAAGCCCTGAGTGAAAGGAAAAATAGAAATAAAATAATATTTAGAAGCAAACAAAAAGTAAGTCAATAAACATCAAATTTTATAAGGTAAACTTGTATTTAAATTTAAATAGAAATAGATGGCTTTAAGTTATACATAAAAAAAAAGACTGACAAATTATGAGTAAACTTTCAACTGATAAAGCCAGAAAAATAATGTAATTAATACAAACAGTAAAAGAGAGAAAATAATAACAATTAAAACATACACTAATGAAATAGAAAGCAAAACTAACACAAAAAATATAAAAATAAAATTAAAAGTTGTTTCCTAAAAAGAATTAGTAAAGATTAAAGATCTCTAGTAAGAGTGCTCAAAAAGTAAAAATAGCTCAACTGGTCTTCCTTGATGGCTCAGTGGTTGAGAGTCCACCTGCCGATGCAGGGGACACAGGTTCGTGCCCCGGTCCGGGAAGATTCCACATGCCACCTAGCAGCTAGGCCCGTGAGCCATGGCCACTGAGCCTGTGCGTCCGGAGCCTGTGCTCTGCAACAGGAGAGGCCACAACAGTGAAAGGCCTGTGTACTGCAAAAAAAAAATTAAAATAAAAATAACTCGACTAAACCCTATTACAAACAGAAAGAGAATATTACTGCAACAATAATGTTAATTTTAAAACATTATAGCTGAACACTGTGAATAATTTTATACCAATGAATTTGGAGACAAAAGTGAAATGGGCATTCTGATAGAAGCACATAAACTGCAAAAATAAATTCAAAGAGAGAATAAATGAAAACTATATATTACGGAAATTGAAATAATAGTCAATACTTCCTTCTTTTTCCTGTTCAATTTTATACACATCATACCTAGATAGATTTAGAATCATATGTAATCCCTGTCTTAGAGAGAATAGGAAATCTATCCAATTTATTTTTTTAAGGCTAGGATAAATTTTTATTAAACTGAATGAGAAGAGTGCAAGAAAATATAAATTAAAGGACAATGATATTATGAACATCTAAGGAGATGTAAAATAAAAGGACAAAATAAAGCAATTAAGGATGATAAACAAAACAATTATAGCAAATTAGGAATGGAAGAGCATGTCCTTAACCTGATCAAGGATATCTAATGATTTGGCACAGCAAATAGATGACAAAACCTAAATGATAAAGCTTTATTATTTACAAAGTACAAGAGAATCTACAAATAGTCTGTTAGAATTAATGAGAGAGACAACATCTTTGCTGTACGCAAGATTTACCTTCAAAAATCTACCATTTCTTTGTAAACTTACACATCATCAATAATAAATCTGAAAAGTAATAATAAAAGATACCATTAAAAATAGTGGACTTCTGTGGTGGTGCAGTGGTTAAAAATCCACCTGCCAATTCAGGGGACACAGGTTCAAGCTCTGGTCCGGGAAGATACCACATGCCATGGAGCAACTAAGTCCATGCACAAAAACTACTGAGCCTGTGCTCTAGACCCCACGAGGCACAACTACTGAGCCTATGTGCCACAACTACTGAAGCCCACGAGCCAAGAGCCCATGCTCCACAACAAGAGAAGCCACTGCAATGAGAAACCCTTGCACCACAATGAAGAGTAAGCCCCGTTCGCTGCAACTAGAGAAAGCCCACATGCAGCAACGAAGACCCAACACAGCCAAAAATAAACATAAATAAATAAATAAATTTTAAAAAATGGCAACAAAACTCAGGCACTTAGCTGTAAATCTAACAAAAGATGTGGTAAATAATATTTAAAAATTAGGGAAAATTACACATAATTTTGAAGAACATAAAGTAAGATTTATATAACTAGAGATATATGAAAATTGCATAAATATATGCTGATTTAACTAAAGTTTCATATAAATTCAATACAATTACAAATAAAATCAAAGAACTTGGCCCACAGAACATTTGAAAGGTTAAAATACAAGGAATACTCCAGAAGAAAAGGAAAGGAAGAGGTGGAGTAAAGATTTGTCACATTATGTACCAGATTTATTAAAACACTGTGTGATCCTGGAGCAATGCAGATATATTACACCAATGAAACAGAATGAAAAACCCAAATTAGATCCACTTATGTGTGAAAACTTGATGGGTGACAAAAGTGGTATTGAAAACCAATGGGAGACATTGTCACAAATATTGTTTGAAAAATATCTGTTCACAGGGAAAATAAACATAGATCTCTAAGTAATAAAGCAGAAATTCATTTTAGATGAAAAAGAGTCTATATGTAAAAAGATGAACTTAAGAAATAGTATAAATAAAATTACTCAAAAATATTCAAAATTATTTCTGTGGAGAAATAGACAAATAATAAAGCTATCAAAACGTGTGGAAATGACACACACAAACTTCAGAATAATGATTATATCTAGGCAAGGAGAAAGGGAAAGGACTGCAAGGTGAGGACTTAGTTCTTTTAGTCATGTTTCCTTGCATTAAAGGGAGAGAGAGAAATCTGAAACAAATACAGCAAAAGATTTCCATGTTTTAATACCAGCTGTTCATTCAAGGAGGTAGGTTATATGACTTTTTGGTCATATTTACGTTTGATTGAAATATTGCCCAATTCAAACTCTTATAAGTAATAAAACAAAATAAGCAATATTGGCATCATCAAAATTATCTTTAAAAATAATATTGACTAAAAAACCTACATAAAAAAATCACTTGTAGGGCTTCCCTGGTGGCGCAGTGGTTGAGAGTCCGCCTGCCGATGCAGGGGACATGGGTTCATGCCCCGGTCCGGGAAGATCCCACATGCTGCGGAGCAGCTAGGCCCGTGAGCCATGGCCGCTGAGCCTGTGCGTCCGGAGCCTGTGCTCTGCAATGGGAGAGGCCACAACAGTGAAAGGCCTGCGTAATGGAAAAAAAAAAATAAAATCACTTGTATGGTATAACTCCTGTTGTATAAAGTTGTTAAATTCAGCACAATTCTATATGCTACATGTGGATATAAGAATAAGTAATAAAATAATAATAATACAAATATGAAGGTACTCATCAGATTAAAGAATACTGATTACCCTGGGGGAGGGAAAGAGCAAAATGGCTTAGGGAGCAGTAAAGGTCATTTCAATTGAATTTGCAACATTATAGTCCTCAAAACAATTTCACTTTTGATAAATCTGGATAATAGAACACAGTTCTTCATGTTTTAAAATTTTCATGATACATAATAAAAAAGAAATTATAAATCTATAGAGTGTAAAAGAATGACCCTACTTCTCAAGTCAAAAACAGCAACACAAAAAGAAGACTCCCATCATGCATGGGAATTTGTTAGCACATTCCAAGAACTCTTTTTCCTAATAGCCTATGATATTACCTTAGATCATCGATTATTGATGATTATGATTATACTCACTGATTACATAAGATACTCCTTCTCTGCTTTGTTACCACTATATAATATATATCTTACATTGCATTCCCAAATCATAAAGTTTAAAGAGTTCTTACTGTTTCTAGATACAGCCCTCTAATCAAACTGAGGGTCTACCTGAATCATTCAGAACAGTTTTCAATCTGTCTTTTGTTAAGGAGCTGAGATCACAAAGAACATCTAAGAAACTCCCTGGGGAAGCTGCATGTTGGAAACAACTCTTCAAGTTAGCTTCTTGTTTAAGAAAAGTGCAGCTTCAATTAGATCGAAAGCAGATTTAAGGTGGCTGTAATTAAACTATTTCAGGTCCTTACGTGACTTTACCAGCTGAGAATGTCAGCCGTGAAGTTGGGCTCCAGAGTGAGGTGAGCAATGAAGGAGATGCTGGAACCATGTTAGGGTACCTACTACCAGAAACTAGAGAAATACAAAGGGACCCTGAACTAGTTATGAGAGAAGAGTGCCTAAAAGTCAGATTTCTATTTCTTTAAGACGGGGAAACTCGGCTAAGATTCCCCTCAATGTGGCCAAGTGTTCAGTGGCTGAACTCAGGGCAACTGGGTAAAGAGATATGAGAAAAAAGAGCCATCAAAGGACCATCAAAGGAGATGCCTACTCATTTTCTCTCTTTCTTTCCCTTCCACAATATATAATTTTTTCCTGGTGAAGGAGCACATTCGCAGCCATGACAAAGCCCGAATCCAAAACCATCTATCAATCTGAAGTGGTTTCTACTTTACAATCTCAAACCACCCCACTTCTATCTCTTTAGAGGAAAAATACAATGGAAATGCAAAATACTAATAACATATACATCCTCAACCCTTTCACATGGGTATTGTAAAGACTAATGAGTTACTGTTTGAAAAGACCTTAGTGGCTTCTTAATGGAAGGTAGAATATACATAGTTTTGAAGGTTTTATTTTGTTGTTGTTGTTATAATTACAATAGTTATATAGTCTGTGAGGCATATAGCCAGCCAAGCATCTCCTCCTTTCTTCTTCCTTGTTTATACTTGAAAAGTAAGCCTGTCTTGGTTGTGTTAATCAGTTTTTACTCTGTTGTCAGATACCATGGACCAAACTCTGGATTATTTAGTTAGATGAAAAGCCAAACACAACATTGCAGAAAATTCCCAGACCTTCATAACATTCCTTTCTCTCCTTTCCCACCCCTAAAGTGTATCCCCTCAAGAGTGCTAGACTTTCTATTCTGATACTTTGTCTAATCTGCTAATTTGGTTAGAGAGATCTGGAAAACAATATTAAGCAGCAGAGGAAGGTTTATTCTGTCCCCTTACAAAATAGAAGCTAGTCTTATTTGCATATCCCTAATAATGAATATATGAGCTCAAAAACATCACTCAAGGATAACTGTGCATAGGTCTTTGTTTGTCTGCAAGCTGATTGCTCTAGGTCTTCTCTGACCCTGGGTTCTGAGGTCTCTTTTGCATTTGCTGAACAGTATACCTTTTCCCTGCTGCCCACCACTCTCTTGTTATGTATGGGCTGTCTCTGTCTAAAATTGCTTATGCTGATTTTCCAGACACATTTATTTATGTTCACTCACTAATTGAAAATCTCATATTTGAAGTTATTATTCTGATTGATGTCTGTCATTTTGATCAAGCAGTAGTTCACAGATGCTTTGTTAGAACAATTTTACAAGTGAGTTTATCATCATGCCTTTCTCTCCTGACCTTCTCTATGGCTGGGAGCAAAAAAACTCAGTGGAGGCTCAGAAAGAGATGTTTGGCAAGCCTTCCAAATTCATGTTTCATTGTGTCTTCACTACTAAAAACAATTCTCTTTTAGACATTGTTGCTGGTAATGGAAGAGAGGCATAGCAAGCAGTCAGACTCATTGCAGGGGAAGAAAAACAAATGGAAATGGGACCTCTCCCCATTGGCTGGAACTAACTCTCTGTCCCTAAGCCAAGCCCACCTTCTCACTCTCCTACACAGCTAATATTGTGGGGTGGGGTTGCGGGGGACAGTTTCAGTAGGATCATGTTTTCCATGATATGTGAAGCTCAGAGAAGCTTGCAAATCTGAGTTACTGTAGATGGAAGGGCATTGAAATGTGGAAAGGGACTCAGAAAAGAGAGGTCGGACAGAAAAAACAAAGTTCCAAGCATTTTACACATTTGCAAAGTCTTACTAACTTACTTGTTTTGTTAAAAAAAAAAAAGAAAGTGTTTCCTAAAGTATATAAGTTGCTCTGTAACCAAATATATTCACATTCAAATTAATCTTCTTAATACTGCAACGGATATTCCTGTTTTGAATATTAACAATACCCATTCACATAGTTAAGTTCATTCTGTTAAGAAGCTTATTTCAAATTATTTATTTCAAATTTCTCAAATGTATTTGAATCACAACTTTTTATTTATCACAAAGGTTCAGACCAATAAATTATTACTTTTTGAAATACTTTTTAAAACCCTGTATTTGATCATAGGCCTCCTGTGATTAGGTACTTTTGTCTATAGAATCATGAACCATTAGTGTTGGAAGAAATTTGAGCACATTTAATCCAGTCTTGTGTCTAAGGCAAGGAATTTTTCTACAGGAGGAATTCCTCTTAACACATGAGCACTTAGGGTGTGCTTGAATATTTTTAAAAATCCTACCTTATGAGGCCAGAAGGCTAATGGAGGGAAGCTTCAATTTTTGGAAAGAGATTCAGACTGAGTGAAAATTTTGGTTTCTGATCATTTTTAGACAATGACTACACTTTCCCTTAGGACTCCTCCCTATTCCTTTACTTATTTATTTAAAAAATATATATATATTTAAGGTATTTTTTTTGACAGGCATTGCTGTAGACATTGGGGATATTTCAGGGAGCAAGAATGACAAAGTCCATGCCCTCACTGAACTTACATTCATTAGTGAAATCAAACAGGAGGTAAGTAAGTATAGTAAGTCTCCTATGTACGAACCTTCAATTTGCAAACTTTCAAAGATGTGAACATGCGTTCCCATGTCCAATCACATAAGTTAGTTCACGTGTCTGGTATACATTGTCACATGTGTGCATCCTCTGCAAGTGGTTGTGCTCTTGTGTATTGATACTTTACAGTACTGTATAGAGTACAGTAGTACAGTATCTTTATTTCAAGCTAGGTCTGCAAGAGGACAACATCACTGAACTCCTTGCTGTGCAACACAAGGAACTTACTAATGAAGATGTGATGGAATTGGAGGCCCAGAGAAAGGACAAAGAGAGACAAGAGGAAGAAGAAGTAACTGCAGAACCGAAGGGATTTACGATGCAGGAAATGACAAGGGGATTTTCTTTATTTGAGGAGTCACTCTTAGTTTTTGAGGCACAGGAACGGTACACGAAGGTTGCAGCAGCTGTTCAGAATGTGCTACCATGGCATCTATGATGAGAAAAAAAGAGCTACTACCCAGACCTCACTGTATAGTTTTTTCAAGAGGTTGATAGAATTGAATCTAGCAAGGAACCAGAACCCGCGCCATCAACGTCAGGCATAAGTGAAATTGCAGCTTGCCCTCCGTCTCCTACTGCTGGTGATCCTTCAGCTCTACCATCTCCCACCTCCTCTCCCTCCTCCAGTCAGTAACTCTTCTTGCCTGTTCACTCAATGCCAGCCCCTCTATGCCAGCTGTTGTACCATACTACTGTACTTTTCAAGGTACTGTACTGTGAGATTAAAAATGTTTTCTTCATATTTTGTATTTGCTTTTTATGTATTATTTGTGTGAAAAATATTATAAACCTATTACAGTACAGTACTATATAGCCGATTGTGTTAATTGGGTACCTAGGCTAACTTTGCTGGACTCATGAACAAATTGGCCTTAAAAATGTGCTCGTGGAACAGAGCTTGTTTGCATGTGGGAGACTTACTGTAAGTTAATAAGTAATATAACATCAAGAGATAGTAAGTGATATGAAAATGTAATAAAACAATTTTAGAGATAGAGAAAGAAGAGGGGAAAGAAGGAGCCTGTCTTTAGTAGTCTGGTTAGGAAAGTCCTCTCTGAGCAGGAGATGTTTGAAGACTCTAAAAGGAAGTAAGAGGAGAGTGGGTTGAACAGCAGGAATGAAGAGCAAGTTCCAAAGGCGTGAATGAGCTGGGTGAGGTGGAGGAGTAGCAGAAAGGTCCTGAGTGGAAAAGGGAGGAGATGGAGATGAGGCTGGACAATTGTCAGAGACCAGACTGCAGACCTGTGGATAGGATACCAGGTAAGGCCTGTGGATTGTGTTCAAAATGGGATGGAAGCCACTGCAGGATCTGGAGACAATGAATGGTATTTTTAACCTTAAGTTTCCAAAGGGGTCACTCTGTTTGGAGACTAGACCATAAGGGCAAGCAGGGAGCCAAGCACAGAGACCATTGCCAGGGTTGGATACTCTCCCCAGACCCCTTGTCCTTTGTGGTCTGTTGCCCATGTTCCTCTGCATGTCCTTGGACTATAGGTCCAGCAATTTTCAGTGGACTTGGTTGCTTACAAGCTCATCTCCACCACCCCTGATAAACCATCAACTCTGTAGAGGCAAGGACAATAAATTCTTCCTGTCCCTAGAACCAAGTCCAGTGTTGGGCGTATGAACACAAGTAAAGCCAGGCAGAATTTCGCTACTCCTTACAAGTGTCATCACTTAAAGATCTGCATTTAAAGGCAATCATGTCAATGTCTTTACCTAACAAGTCACTTTGAGTTCTGCCTCACCTGCCACATATCCACATACAGGTAAAGCCTACCCTATCTTATGAGGCTATCCATAACTTTACCTGTATTATCTGTGTTAACAAAGATTTCCCTACTTTGCTTACAGTTTCTTGTGTCAGTAATCAGACTTTTTTCATTGTTCTTTTCCAGAGTTTGTGGCCATAGAAAACGCATATATGCATTGCTTTATCCCCAGACCCTCATGACTAACCCAAAAAGTGATTAAGCAATGCTTACTAAGAAAATGAATTTGAGAAATTGAGCAGTATGTACAATATCATATTATTAGGATCCTTTAATATAATAAAGAATTCTTCTATTTTTAAGAGCGGGAGTTAAATGATATTACACTGTTTTATAGTAACTAAAAGGATTTGTATTATAAAAAAAATATGGGGGAGAATGGTCAATCTACCTAGATGAGAAGACAACATGAGTTTCTTAATATAACTAAGGTTTCCTGAAGGGAATGAAGAGAAAAAACACATTAGAAAATATTTAATAAATTTGATATAGTTTTGAAAATGCTCCTTCAAAATATAGTCATGTAGTCATATTGGACTGACTTAGTGGAGAGTAGTTCCAGAATCAGAAAATTATTTGACACAGATACGTGAGAGTGTGACAAGTGAGGTCCAAAGTAAATCAGAGGTTACAAATAGTATTTGGCATTTTGAGAATTCTAAAGATTAGTAAAAAAAAAAAAAAAAGAAGAAGAAAGAAAAACCCCCAAACTTCTAAAACATGGGTTCAAACATCACTAGGGTTCAAACATCACTAAGATTTTTCATTCAGTAACTTAGCTTCATGAAATTCTTGACATTTAGTTCAAAAGCTAGAAGTTTTTGACAGGAAATTGATCATGTAAGTTAAAAATAATATGGAATAATGTATCTATTAATAATATTTGTGGCTGCATTTAACTAGATTTCAAATCCACTGGCCGATTAACTCCAGCCGTTTTTTTTTTTTGTTTGTTTTTTTTGTTTTTTTTGATTTTTCAGGGTAGAAACCAGCTGAGCTTTTAAACCAGTCAAGGGAAAGTATATTATTTCTATCCTCTTTTTAAACACTCTATAAAGAACTCTTCCGTTCATAATAGCTTTGTTTACTGCATAGTACAGCATGTTCTAATTATCACCCCTGCCTCACTAACCACATGGCTTATGTTCCCACACTCATTAGTTATTTTTATACCTCCTGCAGAAATGAAGAGAACATTAATAAGAATAATACTTGGGGGATAACATTTTTGATAAAATTAGAAAAAAATATGCCTGATAGTACAGGAAATCAGAGCATTTCAGTTAAACTAAAGAGACCCATTACTAACAGCTTACTTTCTTTTCTGTTTTCATTTGTGATTTGCCTCAGTCTCTAATCTGATTCTTTCCCTCTTTTCTCTAATAATTTATTTGGTTATTATTTGATTTTTCCATTTATTTTTCCCTGTCAGAGTGTGCTTCACTCTTTTCTCACCTTTAACTTGAGTATGTCTTCTATCTTTCCTGTACTCTCTGTATTTGGGAATTTTCTCTTACTTCCATTTTCTTTTACTTTATATTCTTCTCATTTTCTCCTTTGCTTTTTTTATCTCCCTCTTTCCCCTCTCACCTTCTATCTTCTACTTATAATAACTTCTCTAATATATGCACAAGAAGTATCTTTTTATACCCTTGATTGGCAAAAATGTATATACATATATATTGATATGGGAATTAATAAATTTTCAACACAAGAAATGGGACCAGCAGGAATGTCAAATGGCACACTAAAACATTTTAAAATCACCACATAAGCTGAGTAAGTCTTAAATAATATTTGCATGACAAAGAATCTAAATAAAAGAGCAGGAACAACTAAATAATAGAAAGGAAAATGGATATAAAAAAGATTCTTTCAAAAAATAATAGATTCACACAGAATCAAAAAAAATCTTTCCAATCTGCAAAATGTGGAGTCAATATGCTTTTTTCACACAATCTTTCCTAAAATATCTATGTGCTCAAATATTTCATAGGAGACTGAAGGGGCAACAGGTCTCACCTCATTAAGAACCACATTTGCTGTGCTGTTGATTTCACCATTCAAATAGCGGTTACTGTTTGTAGGAATCTTTTCTAGGATAGAAACTTTAAATGGATGGAAAAGAAAACATACATACACACACACACAAGCGGAGAAGATTGCTAATTAAAAGGGAAAGGAACAGCAAGGCGAGAATCAGTCTGTGGATATAAACATTTTCAGTGATGACTCAGGAACACTTTTGGATAGATTACGTCAACTCTTCCCTCAATAGTTGAATATAATCATCCCTGTGAATTGATTGAAGTTTGAAAAAATAGCAACTAAGATGTCTTTCACATACTTATAATCAGCTTTTGGAAATGTCCCATTTTAGATAAAATGGTTACCAGGAGAACATTGGTATGATGCAGAAATACCCCAGTTGACTACATATGGATTAATAGCATTTAGGGCTGAACACCCCGAGAAGCCACTTATCCCAGTCCTTAAAGGCGGAACCACTTTGCTAGGGTGGAAATCATAGATTTATATTGCCTCTGTCCTCTCCATCCACTGTCAGACCCAGCACAAATTTTAGCCCTGCTTCCCAAGGCTCACAGTATTTCTAGCCACTTGTTTCTCCATCTTAAGAGAACCTCCCATAAAGGTTAATGTGATACAAATAAAAGAAGGGAGCAGCATCTCCCTTGTTCCTGGAATCTCCTTGACTTAAGACAGCCATCATCCTCCTTTGCTTCCAGAGCACATGTCCCAGAGGGGATCTCCTGTGGAGCTGAAGGAGGTACAATGTAGATGGACAGACCACAGACAGACAGTAGTCTCCCATCTCAATGCAAACAGTAGGTATGTTTAATGGATTTGGGACACAAAACTAACAAAAGCAATTCTGTGCTTTGTTTTACTTTCTGTGTTCTCTTAGGACAGGTGCATTATGGTGTCTCAGCCATGATGATGTAAAGAAATAAGAGGGAGCTGAGGTTATCAGAAAGCCCACTCACCAGGTCACTAGCTAGAGCTGACTTCCAGGAGAGGTCATCTGCACCCACAGGACCCCTGGAAAGTAAAACTCTCAGACCTTGCTCCCAATAACTCCATACACAGCAAAGCCCACACACAGCAAAGCCCACACACAGCAAAGCCATGCAACAGCCAATATTTAAGAAATGAGATTCTCTCTCTCTACCTGCATTTATGCCTTGTCAGACATCTTTCAGTGGGGAGAGATGGAGTATCTGCCAGTGCTAGAGATGGTCATGCTCAATTCCTAGTTAGGAGGGGTAGTTTGAGAAACTGGGGCTGGGATAGGAGAGTACGGACTAGAGCTAAACCAGCCCTATAGCTGAGGACAAAATTGAGTGAGGGGTTAATGACTGAGGTGATGATAAGTGTTCAGGGTTCCTGTAGAATCAGGACCTAATTGTCAGAAAGGAGAATTGGGATATGTTTGCTTGGGGAGAGGGACATTACAGAGATGGGGAATGTGAAGGGGGAAGGGGCTGACAATAGCAACTCTGTCTGGGAACTTAACTTTTGTGCCTGTGAGTGTCATTCCAGTTCCTACAGATTTAAGTGTAGAAACGTGGGGGGCCAGTGGATGACAAAGACAAGGAGAAAAAATACAGAAGTTTTCCAAGGTCCACCCTTGTAACATGTGGTATGAAAAGGACAAATTACATACCATAGCCAAAGCCTCCCCTTCCCTTCCCATCTTGAAACAGGAGTTCCTATCAGGTCCCATGCTATTTTTCCTGCCCTCTCCCAAATTAAGACACTAGAGAAGAAGCTTGTTGTTGCCATGGTTATGTAAAAGCTAGTGCATCCACACATGCCTTTGAAAACATCCTCAGCTGCAGCACATCAGGTTGGTTTGCAGAGGAAACTATAGCACCTTAAAGACATTTATGGAGAAGAAAATGCTTGTGTGTTAAACTTTGTGAGGAATTGTTACTTTGCTCTTCTTTGTTTTGGCAAAGAAAATCATTTCCTGGTTGTATACATAGAAATGGAAGGTTTCTCTCACTATAAAATCCAAGCATTTGTCCAGCAGAGCTCAGCCTACGTCCCTTTAGCCAGTAGATGGCATATTGAAGGAAGTACATGATATCTAAACAAAATCTGTTTGTTCCTGCCCACCCCCAATGGTTGAGACCATTAATGACATCATTACTCTCTCCCTTATTTTCTACCCAATCAAAATCAATTTTTGGCCTATGAGAGAGAATTTCTCATTCCACAGGAATGCTCTGGCAAGCAGTTCTCATGCTAAAAAGTCAAAGGATAATACATTCTGGTATTTTAAATTAAAGGGCTTATCAGGAAACATTTTCAGGGTTTATTTTTCAAAAGGAGATAAATGTATCCTCTGTAATTTCATATACTTTATAAAATATAAAGAAAAACCTTCAGTTCACTCCATCCATATGCAAGAACAGTCATTTGTAAGAAATATTTTTTCTCCTCTATTAAATACAGTTCAGTTGCTTTAGGTACTTTTCCCCTTTCTCTCCTCAGGTTTTGCTGTCAGCTGTTACTATCAGCAATGATTAAACACAGCAAGCATTGCGATTCATCAAGAACTGATAGATTCATCACTGATATAAAATTCTTTAGTCCCAAGGTCAGATCAGGTAGGAAGCCAGGGCAACTTCACACACAGATCTATGAAGCTTACTTTATGAAAATTAATTTATTGTCATATCATCACTGAACAACGTGCAGGCACACACACTCTTACACTGAAACCATCATTTGATGAAATACAGATTCTTGGAAAGGAATTATTCAGTTAGGTATAAAATTGTTTGTTTTCTAACTTCTTTTTTTTTTTTTTTTTGCAGTACGCAGGCCTCTCACTGTTGTGGCCACCCCCGTTGTGGAGCACAGGCTCCGGACACACAGGCTCAGAGACCATGGCTCATGGGCCTAGTCGCTCCGCGGCTTGTGGGATCTTCCCGGACCGGGGCACGAACTCATGTGCCCTGCATTGGCAGGCGGACTGTCAACCACTGCACCACCAGGGAAGCCCGTTTTCTAACATCTTGAAACTTCAAACAAAGACACCAAGAAACTAACAGTTTACCTGAGTAATTCAGCCTTCTATCTCACCAGCTTTCTGAAGCTGATACAGAAATCTTCCAGTGAGAGCACAATTATATTATATGCTGTCTCCAAATATGCATATGTAAAGCTTAAAGCTCAGCAGGATACATAGGAAACTATTTTCTCTTAAACATCAGAGAACAGAAGAGAGTTGACCTTGGGACTATATATTGAAAACTTCTCTTTGGATCTGAGTAATGAATCCAAATCAGTTTTAAAGTCCTTAGAGTTGACACCCTTCACCCTTCTGCATCTTGAAATTGCAATCTGAGATGTAAAGAATTTCTGTCTAGTTTTCAATCCTGGACATTCTTTTGCAACTCTCTCCTCCTTTAATTTCTATGACTCAACACTTCGAATTCTTCTTACTCCTTCTCAATCTTGCCTTTCTTCTCCTTCTACCATAATATTTTATATGCCCTGTGTACTAGGTTCCTATTGCTGCTCTAAAATCTTACCACAAATTTAGTGGTTTAAAACAACAGGAATGAGGAGGAGTCAAGATGGTGGTGTGGGAAGATGCAGAGTTAGCGTCTCCCCACAACTAGGGTGGCTGCTGGCCACTGGTGGGGGACTCTGACTCCCAAGGAGATGGGAGGAACCCCAGAGTGTGGCCCACTCAGGGTGGGGAGCCTGTTGAGCTCCCAAGCTGGTTCACCCCCTCCTAAGCCTCATTCAGGCCACGTGGGTCCTGGGGGCATAAGAAGGAGGCTGAGGATATCAGGAGAGGAAGGAGGGAGGGGTCCTCTGGGAGGAGCAGGAGAGGAACAGAAGGTGACTGCCCTGCCTACTCAGGTCTGGGGAGCCTGCTGAGCTCCCAGGCCAATCCCCTGCCCTCCAAAGCCCCCAAAAGGTCACAGGTCCTTGTGGGCATAGGAAAGAGGTCAAGGGGAGAACAGCACAGTCAGGTGAGAGGGGTCCACTGGGAAGAGTGGGAGAGGAGCAGAAGACAACTGCCTCACTCACCTGGACCCGGAGAGCCTGCTGAGCTCCCAGGCCAGTCCCCTGCCCTCCAAGGTTCCTCATTCTCCCAGGTTGCATTGGTCCTGAGGGCATAGGAATGAGGCTGGGGAGATCAGGAGAGGCAGGTGGGAAGGGCCCTCCCAGACCTCAGACTGGAGGAGCAGGAGAGGAGACGAGGGCATTTTCCCTGCCCACTAGAGACAGGAAGCCTGCTGGGCTCCCAGGTGAGGTCCACTGTCCTCTGAGACCAGGCATGGGGGCCATGCCTGGGGGCCTTCTGTTCCTTGAGCCTAAGCCCCACCTCCCACAGCCCCCAGGACCTTTTCTAGCCCTGTGAGTCCTGAGAATTGGACCCACCCACTGCCCAAACCTCGCCCTTGCTTAGGCCCTGCTCTCCACAGCCAGGGGTCCCACCAACCTTTTTTTTGTTTTTCTTTTCCCTCCTCTTCTTTTTTACTATTGTGGTACTGATGTACCTTCCAGTTGTTGATTCATCTATATTTTTATTTTTACATTCTTTCTAAAATATCTGTTAGTTTCCTAGTCTAATTTTATTTTTTACTTTGTTATTGTCCTCTTTTTTTTTTTTTTTTGCCACCCCATGCAGCCTGCAGGATCTTGATTTGCAAGCCCAGCATTGGGCAGAAGCTCCTGCAGTGGGAGCTCTGAGTACAAACAACAGGACTAACAGAGAACCTCAGACCCCAGGGAATATTCATCAGAGTGAGGTCTCACAGAGTTCTTCATTTCAGCACCAAAATCCAGCTCTACCCAATAGTCTACAAACTAGAGTGTTGGAAGCCTCAGGCCAGTAAAACAGGAACACAATCCCACTCATAAAAGAAAAAAAATAAAAAATTGAGATGGCAAAAATATAAGTCACAGATGAAGGAGCAAGGTAAAAACCTACAAGACCAAATAAATGAAGAGGAAATAGGCAATCTACTTAAAAAGGAATTAAGAGTAATGATAGTAAAGATAATCCAGAATCTTGGAAAAAGAATGGAAGCACTGATTGAGAAAATACAAGAAATGTTTAACAAAAATCTAGAAGAACTAAACAACAAACAAACAGAGATGAACAACACAATAACTGAAATGAAAAATACACTAGAAGGAATCAATAAGAGAATAATGGAGGCAGAAGAACGAATAAGTGAGCTGGAATACAAAATGGTGGAAATAAATGCCAAGAGCGGAATAAAGAAAAAAGAATGAAACAAATTGAAGACAATCTCAGAGACCTCTGGGACAACACTAAATGCACTAACATTTGAATTATAGGGGTCCCAGAAGAAAAAGAGAAAAAGAAAGGGTCTGAGAATAATTTTATAGAGATTTAAGAGATTACAGTGGAAAACTTCACTAACATGGGAAAGGAAATAGCACCCAAGTCCAGGAAGCACAGAGAGTCCCATACAGGATAAATTCTAGGGAAAACACACCAAGACACATATTAATCAAACTAACAAAAATTAAATTCAAAGAAAAAATATTAAAAGCAGCAAGGGAAAAAAAAAAAAAAACATACAAAGGAATCCCCATAAGGTTATCAGCTGATTTTTCAGTGGAAACTCTGCAGGGCAGAAGGGAGTGTCAGGATACACTTAAAGTGATGAAAGAGAAAAACCTACAACCAAGATTACTCTACCCAGCAAGGATTTCATTCAGATTTGATGAAGTCAAAAGCTTTTCAGACAAACAAAAGCTAAGAGAATTCAGCACTACCAAACCAGCTTTACAACAAATGCTAAAGAAACTTCTCTAAGAGAGAAACACAAGAGAAGAAAAAGCCCATAAAAACAAACCCAAAACAATCAAGAAAATGGTAAAAGGAACAAAGATATAGATAATCTTGAATTTAAATGGATTAAATGCCCCAACCAAAAGACACAGACTGCTGAATGAATACAAAAACAAGACCCATATATATGCTACATACAAGAAACCTGCTTCAAACCTAGGGACACATATAGACTGAAAGCTAAGGGATAGAAAAAGATATTCCATGCAAATGGAAGTCAAAGGAAAGCTGGGGTAACAATGCTCATATCAGACAAAATAGACTTTAAAATAAAAACTGTTAGAAGAGACAGGAAAGAACACTACATAATAATCAAGGGATCAATCCAAGAAGAAGGTACAACAATTATAAATGTTTATGCACCCGACGTAGGAGCACCTCAATACATAAGGCAAACACTAACAACCATGAAAGGAGAAATTGACAATAACACAATAATAGTAGGGGAATTTAACAATCCACTTACATCAATGAACAGTTCATCCAAACAGATAATAAATAAGGAAACACAAGCTTTAAATGACACAATAGACCAGATACAACTAATTGATATTTATAGAACATTCCATCCAAAAGTGGCAGAATACACTTTCTTCTCAAGCGCACATGGAACATTCTCCAAGATAGATCACATTTTGGGTCACAAATCAAGCCTCGGAAAATTTAAGATAATTGAAATCATATCAAGCATCTTTTCTGACCACAATGTTATGAACTATGTTCATATCATAGAACTATGTAGGAAATCAACTACAGGAAAAAAAAAAAACTGTAAGAAACACAAATACATGGAGGCTAAACAGTGTGCTACTAAATAACCAAGAGATCATTGAAGAAATCAAAGAAGAAATTTAAAAATATATAGAAACAAAGATAACGAAAACACGACAACCCAAAACCTATGGGATGCAGAGCAGAAATAAATGAAATAGAAATGAAGAAAATAGTAACAAAGATCAATAAAACTAAAAGCTGGCTCTTTGAGAAGATAAACAAAATTGATAAACCCTTAGACAGACTCATCAAGAAAAAAAGGAAGAGGATACCAATCAATAAAATTAGAAATGAAAAAGGAGAAATCACAACTGACACCACAGAAATGCAAAGGTTTATAAGAGACTACTAAAAACAACTATATGCTAATAAAATGGACAACCACAAAGAAATTGAAAAATCTTGGAAAGGTACAATTTTCCAAAACTGAACCAGGAAGAACTAGAAAATATAAACAGACCTATCACATGTAATGAAATTGAAACCATAATTAAAAATCTTCTAACAAACAGAAGTCCAGGCCCAGATGGCTTCACAGGTGAATTCTATCAAATATTTAGAGAAGAGCTAACATCCATCCTTCTCAAATTCTTCCAAAATATTTCAGAGGGAGAAGCACTCCCAAATCCATTGCACAAAGCCACCATCACCCTGACACCAAAACCAGAAAAAGCTAACACAAAAAAAGAAAATTATAGACCAATATCACTGATGAACATAGATGCAAGAATTCTCATCAAAATACTAGCAAACAGAATCCAACAGCACATTAAAATGATCATACACCCTGATCAAGTGGGATTTATCCCAGGGATGCAAGAATTCTTCAATATACACAAATCAATCAGTGTGATACACCACAGTAACAAATTAAGGAATAAAAACCATATGATCATCTCAATAGATGCAGAAAAAGCTTTTGACAAAATTCAACACTGATTTATGATAAAAACCCACCAGAAATTGGGCATAGAGGGAACCTACCTCAACATAATAAAGGCCATATATGGCAAAACCACAGTCAATGTCATTCTCAATGGTGAGAAACTGTAAGCATTTTGACTAGGTTCAGGAACAAGACAAGGATGTCCACTCTCGTCACTCTTATTCAACATGGTTTGGAAGTCCTAGCCACAGCAATCAGAGAAGAAACAGAAATAAAAGGAATACAAATTGGAAAAGAAGGAGAAAAACTGTCACTATTTGCCAAAGACATGATACTCTACATAGAAAATCTTAAAATGTCACCAGAAAACTACTAGAACTAATCAATGAATTTGATATAGTTGAAGGATACAAAATTAATGCAGGGAAATCTCTGGCATTCCTATACAACAACAATGAAAAATCAGAGAGAGAGTTAAGGAAACACTCCCGTTTACCATTGCAACAAAAAGAATAAAACACCTAGGAATAAACCTGCATAAGGAGGCAAAAGACTTGTACTCAGAAAACTATAAAACACTGTTGAAAGAAATCAAAGATGACATAAACAGATGGAGAAATATACCATGTTCTTCGATTGGAAGAATCAATATTGTGAAAAGGCCTATACTACCCAAAGCATTCTCCAGATTCAGTGCAATCCCTATCAAACTACCAATGGCATTCTTCACAGAATTAGAACAAAAAAGTCTTACAATTCATATGGAAACACAAAAGACCCCAAATAGCCAAAGCAATCTTGAGAAAGGAAAATGGAGGAATCAGGCTCCCCAACATCAAACTATACCACAAAACTACAGTAGTAAAGACAGTATTGTACTGGCACAAAAACAGAAATATAGGTCAATGGCACAGGATAGATTGCCCAGAGTTAAACCCCCACACATATGGGAACCTAATTTATAACAAAGGAGGCAAGAACACACAATGGAGAAAAGACAGCCTCTTCAATAAGTGGTGCTGGGAAAACTGGACAGCTACACGTAAAAGAATGAAATTAGAACACTACATAACATCATACACAAAAATAAACTCCAAATGGATTAAAAACTTTAATGTTAGACCAGACACTATAAAACTTTTAGGGTAAAACATAGGAAAAACACCCTTTGACATAAACCACAGCAAGATCTTTTTTAACCCACCTTCTAGAGTAACAAAAACAAAAATAAACAAATGAGACTTAAAAGTTTTGCACAGCAAAGGAAACCATAAACAAGGCAAAAAGACAACACTCAGAATGGGAGAAAATACTTGCAAATGAAAAAACAGACAAAGGATTCATCTTCAAAATATACGAACAGCTTATGGAGCTCAATATCAAAAAAACAAACAATCCAGTTAAAAAATTTGCAGAAGGCCTAAATAGACATTTCACCAAGGAAGATATGCAGATAGTCAAGAGGCACATGAAAAGATGCTCAACATCACTAATTATTAGAGAAATGAAAATCAAAACTACAATGAGGGATCCCCTCATGCATGTCAGAATGACCATTATCAAAAAAGCTAGAACCAATAAATGCTGGAAAGGGTATGGTAAAAAGGGAACCCTCCTACACTGTTGGTGAGAATGTAAATTGATACAATCACTATGGAAAACAATATGGAGGTTCCTTAAAAAAATAAAAGTAGAGCTACCATATGACCTGGCAATCCCACTACTGGGCATATACCCTGAGAAAACCATAGTTCAAAGAGAGACATGCACCACATTTTTCATTGCAACACTATTTACAATAGTCAGGACATGGAACCAATTTAAATATCCATTGGCAGATGAATGGACAAAGAAGATGTGGCACATATATACAATGGAATATTACTCAGCCATAAAAAGAAATGAAATTGAGTTATTTGTAGTGAGGTGGAAGGACATAGAGTCTGTCATACAGAGTGAAGTATGTCAGAATGAGAAAAACAAGTACCATATGTTAACACATATATATGGAAGCTAAAACAAAAAAAGAAAAAAATGGTACTGATGAACCTAGTTGCAAGGCAGGAATAAAGAGGTAGACATAGAGAATGGTCTTGATGACATGGGGTGTGAGGGCAAAGCTGGGGTGAAGTGAGAGTAGTATTGACATATATACACTACTGAATGTAAAATAGTTAGCTGGTGGGAAGAAGCAGCAGAGCACAGGGAGATCAGCTTGGTGTTTTGTGATGACCTAGAGGGGTGGGATAGGGAGGATGGGAGGGAGGCTCAAGAGGTAGGGGATATGGGGACATATGTATGCATATGGTTGATTCATTTTGTTGTGCAACAGAAACTAACATGGTATTGTGAAGCAATTATACTCCAATAAAGTTCTATTAAAAAAAATAGAGCAAGAGGAATTTATTCTCTTGTAGATGTGGAGGCCAGAATTTGGAAATCAGTTCTCACTGGTTTAAATTCAAGGTGTCAGCAGGGTTGGTTCTTTCCAGAGGTTTTGGGAGATATTTTGTTCTTTGATATTTCCATGTTCTAGAGGCTGTGGGCATTTCCCAGCTTGTGGCTGCATCTCTCCAATCTTTGCTTTCATTGTTACACAGCCATCTCTTTTGTAGTCAAATCTTCTTCTGCCTCTCTCTGAGAACAGTCATGATTACATTTACAGTACACCAAGATAATCTCCTATTTGCAAGAACCTTAAGTTAATCAAATTTGCAAAGGCCTTTGCCATAGAAAGTAACATTTGTGGGTTCCAAGCCTCAGAATATGGATATCATTGGGGGCCTTTATTCAGCCTACCACACCCTGCTTTCTCTGCTTTTTTGTTTTCTACCTTCTTGTGGTAATATTTGCTCTACCTGATTGCCTTCTTTATCCAGGGAACTTCTATTCTAAATGTGTTGTGTAGAGCTTTGCTTTACCACTCAAACTTGACACTCCAAGTAGCTGTTATACATTTCCAAGCAGACGGTGTGCTTAAAACAAACAGAAAACACCTAGAATTTAACTCAAAGAGTCCTTCCTCTCGTCTCCACAGAGATAAAAAGGTATCTATCATTGTCATTATTAACTATATTCGAACCTAGAATAATATTGACTTAGATCTTTCTTTTCTCCCCGTATAATTTCTCTCTCCTATAGTCTAGTCTTCCTTTGAGGTACTCTTGTGTTCTCTGTCTTGTCTTTCCAATGTCTATCATGCTTGAAAGCTCTCTTGTGTTAAAACTTACATTATTTTAACAATCCTCTAATAAATTTTCCTTCCCCAGTCTCTCCCCATTTTGGTTTATCAATGCATTTTGCTTCCAAGAGTTGTCCTTCCAAACTACTTTGATTGGTGTCATTCTCTTCCTCAAAGTATTCAGTGGGCTTTTCAATGACCCGAGTCCAAATGGTTAAGTCTTCATCCAGCTAAAGTGGACCCAACCATTTTCAGATGCACATGAGTTTCTCCTAATGATCATCTCTATGTATGAGAATCAAGTCTCCTATTTTCCCATTTTGTGGATTTACTGATGTCATTCTTTCACCTTGACATGCCCTCTTACAGCCCCTTCCTTTGGAGAGCACCTCAAATGCCTCCTCATCCATTATGCCATGCTTGATCACTCAAGTCAGTTACCTCTTTCTTAAAGTCAAAATTATTTTATGACACACTCTCCTATGCCCATTTATATGAATGTTAGGTATTCAGAACATACTTGTTATGTAGATTAACCAGCTTTTCATAGAGAAGGAAAACACGTAAGATATGATTCACAAAACCTTTACTATTGCAAAAGTGTGTAATATGTATTTTTTGAAGAAGACAGGTATAATTTTCTTACAGGAATATTTAAAAATTCTCTCACATGACTTTTTAAAATTATATCTTAACTTTCTTGGGCAACAGTTTCTCAACTTACCTTCATCCTGCATTTCAGAAGCAGGACAGAAACTTCAAAAAAAAATTAAACTTTTTTCTTTTCTTTTGCACATTATTTGAGTTTGATGGATACCAAGAGACATATATCAGATCCTGAACAGGATCCCATTGAGAGTTCCCATGGCACTTCAGTCACTTAGTCATGATCTATGCTCTCAACAGTTGAAGATAATGACTTCAGGAACAATCTTTCATGGGTTTCATATTAAATGAGACGAAAGTGCAGGCATGGCATTAAAGCACCTTGTTATTTGCAGAGTAACCTTAAATATGGAGTTGATCAAATTTCATAACCTTTAGTTTTAATTCTTCCATCGTATCTTCTTGTACAATTCCTATTTTTAATAAAGATGTGCGTGTGTATGTGTGTGTGCATGTGTGTGTGTGTGTGTTTCTGCCTAAATTAACCCAGACACTTAATACAACATTAACACTTTAGAGTTAAATACAGAGCCAAGGAATTAAAATTTAAATATGCTTATTTTTATGGTAAGCTTATCTATATTACCTTCAGGACTGTATACTTTAAAGAGACTATTATTTTTAAAGTGTGCTAGGGGCACATTATAATGCTAAGAGCCTCCATATTTGATTTTCTTTATACTGATTTGCATATTTCAATTTAGAATAAAATGTAGAGCTCATTAAGTTCTATTTTTGACAAGATGTTTTCTTTTAACATTAGTCCTAATAGAAAACTCTCCTTTCCAACAATGAAAGAACTTTCTCCAGAGTATAAAATAGTCCCCAAAAGATGGTGGAAGAATTTGAAAAGAATAGAGCCTAGGGGAATGAATATATGCATATTTTCCCAGAAAGAACCATAAATCCTTGTTAAAATTCATAAACATGAAGCAAATAACCACAGATAACTTCTGATAAACTAATATTCATAGGTGCACTTAGAATCACCAGGAGAAGGTATCATGTCATGCACCTGAGGAAACTAATATTCCTCAAGCTCTGTTCCCAGTGAAATCTGGGAAATGTGAATTTCCCCAGGAAAATACTGGAATAAATAACATCTTGTGTTTGAAGATCTCTCTGACTAACTCAACCTAATTTCATAGAACTTACATGTTGCCTGCTGAAAGTGGGTCCTACAATAGCACTTTAGTTTGCAGAAAGTGTCAGTGAATTAAAAAGAGACAGACAGAGAAAAAGACAGCAGTAAACCTGAGTTGACCTAAATAATAAATAATTTCTTAATCCAACCAAAGTGGAAACTAGTTTGGCTGCCTTCTTGGCTTTTCAATTAAGATTCAAGAAAAGGTCAAATGTCTCATGATTTTTGTAAATCTGGCTCATAGTTTGCCCTTCATTTGTGCTACTTCCAAAGATAACCCGCTGTAGTTGCTTTATCACCAGGCTTCCTCTAAGCAGATGAATGGTAGGAAAGCATAGGCTGTGGGTACTCACTTATGAAGCAGCTGTGGTCTGAGAGACATTCAAGTCAGTTCAGCTCTATATGGACCCTTTATTAATGCCCCTCAGCAGTTTGCTCTTAATTTTTTCACATTTGTTTATATATTTATCTCAGTGTTTTTATGTCCTTTTCATATTTGTTTTCTTATCTTTCTATTAAAAATGTAAGTTCCTTGAGGGAAATCATTGTATCCCACATTCCTTTTGTTATTTGGGGCTTTATCAATAAAGGGTAGAGTAAATATATCATTTGCATGCAGTGAATGTTGCTGACTGACTGGCAAGCATTTATTTCCTGAATAAAAATGTCACATTCAGAAACAAATTTTGAAAGACTCTGAAGATTACTCCCGAAACTTAGCAACTCCTCCAAGCGAATACAGTCACATCTATAGAACTACAGGTACACAGCTAATAAACTGCCCGACTCCTGTGCTTCGATTTAAAGATCTTCCAAAGACTGGTTCTCTTTGGGTCACCACACTTGCCAGTTTGGACTTTTGAAACCTACTAATATGGGCTGACATAACAAATTAGCAACAAGAAAAGTTCACGGAAGGACAAGTGTGAGAAAGTGTGCCAAATATATTAGCATTCGTTTTGCAACCTTGTCTCCAGTTTGTGAGAAGTTGATGGTTGGAGGTTATGCTTTCATTAAAAATTGACAACATTTTAAATGCTAATCAAAACTGCTTGTCCTTTCTACTTCTATTTATCCTGGAAGGGGAAAGATAGAGAGAGATAGAGAAAGGGAAAAAAAAGGACAGCTTGCTTTGAGCTGCAACAAATATTCTCCCATTGCCCCCAGACCTCTTTGCTTACTCCTGTGTAGGGCAGATAAGAGCTATGCAGATTGAGTGTCAGGACCTCTGCCAGAAGTGTGAAGGGACCACCATATAAGTTAGAGATGTGCATTCAGGAGGAGGACAGAGAAGATGTGTGTGTGTGCCTGTGTGTGTGAGTGTGACTTTAGGGGTGGCCTTTCATGTGAGTTGTTTTAATGAATGTTAGGAAAGAATTGTAGAGGTGTTGATTTGACAGTGGGTAGAGAAAAGATATATTTTTATAAAAAAAAGGAGCCATTTGGTAAAGAAATAACCATAAGAAACTATAAAATTAAAAAGAAAAAAAAAAACTCTTTTAAGCATGGCTAGCAAAACATGACTGGCCATGAACCTTCAGAGACAGTACATTTCATTTTAGACCATTCTTAGGAAGAGCTGAAGAGGGTGGAGGAAAATGCTTGGCTCAAACTCCTTTTTGTTCCAACTTTATTAAGATGTAATTGACGCATAACATTGTGTAAGTTTAAGCTGTACAATATCTTGATTTGATACATTTATATATTGCAAAGTGATTACCACCACAGCATTAGCTAACACTTCCATCCCATCACAGAATTATCATTTATTTTTCTGTGGTGAGAACATTTGAGATCTATTATTTTAGTAACATTCAAGTATATGACACAGTATTATTAGCTAAAATCACCATTTTGTCCATTAGATCCCTATAATTTCTTATCTTATTAGAAGTTTGTACCCTTTAACCAATATGTCCCCATTTCTGCCATGCACCAGTCCCTGGTAACCATCACTCTACCTTTGCTCTGATTTTGGCTTTTTTAAGATTCCACATGTAAGTGATATCATACAGTGTTTTTCTTTTTGTGTCTGACATTTCACTTAGTATAATGTCCTCAAGTGTCATCAAGTTGTTGTAAATGGCAAGACCTCTTTCTTTGTCATAGCTGAATATTTCATTATATACCTTCTTTATCCTTTCACCAGTTACAGATACTTATGTTGTTTCCATATTATGGCTATTGAGAATAGTGCTGCAGTGAACATGGGAGTACAGATATAAGCTGAGTGTACACAGAGATGTGTTTTCCAATGTTTGATATGGAATTACTTTCTTCCTACTCACTGCTTTCTGGCTTTTCAGGAAGAGGGTAAAAACATGAGCCAAAGAAGAAAATAGCTCATATTTTAGTATATACTAAAAGATAGCCTGTATTTATAAACAAAATTACTCAATCAGTTCAGCTGTTCCCTGGTCAGATCAACTTACCGATCTATACATTTAATTTCTCACCAAATTGAAGACTCATTTGACCAAGAGTTGAAGTGTGTTTGTGTGTGTTGTCCATATGTGTCTATGTATAAATGCATACATTTCTTTGTGTGTGTATGTCAACAGAGCTCAGTAATATATAACTGAGAAGATTATGTATGGAATACATACATAATGGAATAGTTTTCTTTGATGCAGATCTATGCTCTAAATCTGTGTTTCTCAAATGAGGCCCCATTGCATTCTTTTTTTTTTAACATCTTTATTGGAGTATAATTGCTTTACAATGGTGTGTTAATTTCTGCTTTATAACAAAGTGAATCAGTTATACATATACATATAACTCCATATCTCCTCCCTCTTGCATCTCCCTCCCTCTCACCCTCCCTATCCCACCCCACTAGGTGGACACAAAGCACCGAGAGCTGATTTCCCTGTGCTATGTGGCTTCTTCCCACTAGCTATCTATTTTACATTTGGTAGTGTATATATGTCCATGCCACTCTCTCACTTTGTCCCAGCTTATCCTTCCTCCTCTCCATGTCCTCAAGTCCATTCTCTACGTCTGTGTCTTTATTCCTATCCTGGTCCTAGGTTTATCAGAACCACTTTTTTTTGGATTCCATATATATGTTTTAGCATACAGTATTTGTTTTTCTCTTTCTGACTTACTTCACTCTGTATGACAGACTCTAAGAGTGTAATTCATTGTTGAGTAGACTGTCTTGCAAATGTCAGAAATATCCTGTTTAAGATTCAGCTGAAAATGGCAAACTGGAAAGATTTTATCATCTTTCTTCTTCTTGTTCTTCTTAGTCTTCATATTCATTTGTCTTATTCATTTTCTTCTTTGTCTTTGTCTTTGTCTCCTTTAGCCCCTTCATCTTCATGATCATTACATGCTACCATGAAGTTAACATTCATCATCTCATTTAATCGTTCCCCAAACCCTAAAATGTAAATATTATTATTATTTCTATGACAAAATGCAAAGAGGGGCTTTGAAAGTTAAGTCCTCTTTCCAGTAAGGGTTGTGCTGGAATTTGAAATCAGGTATGGATGACAATAATGGAAAGGCTCCCAACCATTAAACTAAACCTGAACCTTCCTCAGGAACCCATCACTGATCTGTATTCAGAAATGAATCTTTGTCTGAATCTATTTATATTTTTAATGAATAGTGAAAGTTGGGATAATGAGTTCTGTAAGTTTATCCCCCACTGTGTTAAAAAAATGTTTCTCTCTGTTTATCCTAAATCCTCCTTTTTCAAGCTTCAGAGGGGGCCCTCTGTTCTGGAATTTGATGAATAAGTCCATCTCAAACCTCTCTATTCTTTTCAATTTTAGAGACTTGTAGATTTTTAGTCAATTCAGCTCTGGTTTATACAGTCTGAAGAACCTGATTATATGATGTCCCTAAAGACAATATTTCCCTTCATTTGGTCATTGTTATATTCTCTAAACTTTCTCTAACTATCTTTGAAACAAAACACAGTTGAAACTTAACACAACCAAGCAAAGCATGGCTAATTCCTGAGGTGAAGCCTGGCCAATTGGACTTGGCTGAGCTTCTATCTAAGCTTTCCAATGATGCAATAGTGTAGCTGACCTAACATATGAGGCTCAATTCATGACAGCACATGGAGAATGTTTTAAAATGAATGGGAATTATCCAGTGCTCCATTCTTTTCCTCTAGGTTTTGAAATCTGGTTTAAAAGATCTATTTATTTCAATAGATCTTTTGTAATGACCCATGAGAAGGACAATGTATCATGGTTTGGTTTTGTTTTCATTATTAAAACCTCAACATGATTTCAGATTCCTGGAACTAGGGTTCTGAGTTGTATTATAATCTGGAGACAGGGCAATATATTAGGAACCCTTGGTGCTGCCTGGGAAAACTGAATGGGAGAAAAGACTTCTCTGGCTCTTTCGGAAATGAGATAGTGGCTCAAAGTCATTAAATCTAACAGGCAATGGAAGATGTGCCAGGCCTAGGGTAAGAGCCAGTAAAGGTAAACGTAAAGGCAGAGTCCACTTGAGGCTAACGTTATCGTTCCCTCTAAGGCAGCTGAAGGTGTAAATATTCCTTGTAGATTTGCTTCTATCTTTTTATGCTGCAGTTCACTGTGCTAGGCTTGAAATCCCCTATGCTTGAGTTTTCTTAGCTTAAAGACCATCTGATACCTTGGTTTGTGTGAGGAAAACAGCTTGGAAAAATTACTGAGTGGTGCTTTGCATCAATAAATGCAAATTATATGCTAAATAATCACATCAAATAGATAAAACCTCTTTCTAGTTTTTCAATTCTATTATAGCATTTAAATTTCAGAACCAAAATATAGTGAAATATACTTTTTAGCAGTTGGTAAAAAGGGGGCCTTAGAAACATTACGTGGATTCTCTCCTAACATGATAATTGCAACAACAAGCTTGTGCTGTTATAATCACCTTTTACCCTTCTCAATGACATAGGACATGCTGTCATTTCATTAATATAATTTTATAGATAGAGAAACTCAGGATACTGAGAGTTGAAGTCATTTCCCCAGGGTCACACTGTCAGTGCTGGGAGTAGAGCTAAGCAAAGACAACTAATTCTTAATTCAAAGAATACTATTTAAGCTGATGGGATATTCCTGTGATCGATAAAATGGGGGCCCACGCTAAATGTGGACAGCCGGAGTGTCACACCAAGATATAAGTGAGAGACACAGTGGCAGGAATATCCTGCAGCTTGTGAAAATAATGGAGGTCAACATCAGCATATTCTGTAACTGGAAACTGTTCAATTAAGTATTCATTTCATTTCACAGTCATTTTTGAAAAATAAATCTGTGTTTCTTTATACCTTTAAGCTCAGTAGTTTTATGCATTAAGTTGATGTGCATAACAAAATGTGGACTATTCTTTAAATTGCCAGATAAGAGCTACCATTTATATATTGAAGTTGTAACAATCACATGCTTTTAATTCATTTCACCTTTGAATATCCAAATGTTTCCACTTTGTAATATACTGCAGGATGTATTAGATGCACTGAGTCCATCTGATTCAAAGCTTTCTAATTGCTATTTAGAGTTTACACCAAGCAGAAAATCAATGTATTCAAAATGTAGTAGCTCTGTTGTTAACTCTAGTCATTTGCTTAAAGAGTAATGTCAAGCTGATAATTGAAATATGGCTTAAAACCATGCATTTTAATTCAAAATAAAAAATGTTTGAAATATTACTCATTTGATCTTTCCCTACTCCACACGCAAAGGGCAGAGCTTGCTTACCTAGCTCAGCAGTTGCATTCAGGGATAGCTAGGACTTGCAGAAATGTTTGCTGATGGCAGGGTCCGGATTTCACCCCTGTCTCAGGGATGATTTGGCCTTACTGAAAAGCTGTGGGGCTTCCAGAAAACCTTGTGATATGTCTCTCAGTAAGCTCTGGTTTATATTCTCCTCATGGGTGGGAAGTAGCTGTGCTGATTTTATAGATGTGGGTTCCACCCTCTGCAACTATACTTTGTTGCCTTGCTGTATTAAGGAACACAGAGACATTTGCTGCCAGATGAGAACTGCGGTCTTGTGATCTAATTTAAACACCCTGCATTCAGAAACTTAACATGACCTTTGAATTATGACCTCTATGTAGGGCACTGAGTCATGTCATTCGACAAACAGTTGGTGTCAGGAAAGATTTTAACTTATAAATATATTTAGGGTACGACAACCACAACAACTGTGTTCCAATTTGTTTGAAGTTTTTTACTTATATGAGGGATTTGGCTTATTTTATGAAGTACAATATAAATAAAGTTTGAAAATTTTGCAGAGAGAACTGTCATACAAGAAAGAAAGAACTTTCTAACAATTTAAATGATATGAAAGATGAAATAGGATACCAAAGTGATAAACCTTTCCTTGAGGTAATGTTTTCCTTAATAAAATGGATGCCCAGGGTGTTACCAAAAGCAAGCTCCTGAGCCCTATGCACAGTGAGGCCAAACAAACCAAAACATCAGAATTTGGAGCAGAAAAGGTTTATTGCAGGGCCATAGAAGGAGACTAGTGGCTCGTGCCCAAAATAACACAAACTCCTGGAAGGGTTTTAGCAAAACACATTTAAAGGCAAGTTCAGGGAGGGGTGTATTTAGTTGTTGAAAACTTCTTGGTGTTGGTTGGAATCCTTGTCAGGTCAAGATGTTCCTGTAAACCTCCAATAAAACAAATGTTATTCTCTGTTATGCAGGGTTTTTTTTATCTCTACATGAATGTACTCTTAAAGGTCAGAGCCTTGAAAATAGGCTATCCTTTATATTTCAGGCTATAGGCAACGTTCTTTTACAAAAGGTGAAGACCCAGCATGACTAAGAACAGGTGACAAAGCACAAGGGTTACAGATCTACTATGCAGTCAGATTTGTTCTTCACTTTTGCAAGGGGTTGTTTCAAAGACTTGATCCAAATGCAGTATGACGAAGCACAGGGGACAGCTGATATTCAATGTCTCTTCTAATCTTTAGAATAGGGAAGGTGGGGCTTGTGCCCTCTACTCTCCCACTGTCTTGTGCTTGTTCTGAACCTGTCCCTTACCATCATTTATTGAAAATTTTGGCGCCTAGTGTAGTGCATTGTACACAGGAGGCACACAATAAATGTTTATTGACCTGATGATTGGAATACAGTGGGTGGAAAGGCAGATGCCATTGGTAACCAGAAAAAGAATAAAGTCCTGGAGAGACTATGAGCTACTTCATAACTCATCTTTAGGTAAGTGATTGCTGCTGTTATAGCAGACGAGTCTAAGCAAAATTGGTTATTGCTAGACTGCCCAGATTTGTGTCAGTTCTTTCAAATGTTGAATCCCAGCTATCTCTATAATCAGACAGGAAGCTACTTAATGTGTCAAAAATATGTGTTCGGGGCTTCCCTGGTGGTGCAGTGGTTGAGAGTCCGCCTGCCAATGCAGGGAACGCGGGTTCGTGACCCGGTCTGGGAAGATCCCACATGCCGTGGAGCAGCTGGGCCCGTGAGCCATGGACGCTGAGCCTGCGCGTCCGGAGCCTGTGCTCTGCAACAGGAGAGGCCACAACAATGAGAGGCCCGCCTACGGCTGTATATATATATATATATGTGTGTGTGTGTGTGTGTGTGTGTGTGTGTGTGTGTGTGTGTGTTGCTGAAAAGCAAAGGAAAAAAAATGTATCCTGTTGAATTTTCAGGAAGAAAGCCAAAGATAATGGAACATAATTATCACATATGGAATATGGTCAAAATGTTAAAATGAAAATGTCCACTCTTGTTCAGAGGGTCACCAGATACCTGTAACAGGGATTAAATGAAAAGGAAGTCACCTTCTTGGCTCTCTCAGGGCTTTAAGTATATCTCTTCCAAAGTCCTACTTTTCTTTTAGGAGAGAGAAAGGACATAACAAAGAAGCAATGTGACCCAATCAAGAAAAGAGCTTTGGGCTTCCCTGGTGGCGCAGTGGTTGGGAGTCCACCTGCCGATGCAGGGGACACAGGTTCGTGTCCCGGTCCGGGAAGATCCCACATGCCGCGGAGTGGCTGGGCCCGTGATCCATGGCCGCTGAGCCTGCGCATCCGGAGCCTGTGCTCTGCAACGGGAGAGGCCACAACAGTGAGAAGCCCGCGTATTGCAAAAAAAAAAAAAAAGAAAGAAAAAGAAAAGAGCTTTTCTTGCAGGCTTGATTTACAATGGTTCTCAACAAGGGCTGATTTTGCCTTCAGGAGATATTTGTCAATATCCGAACATACGATTGATTGTTAAGGCTGAGGGTGGGCATGGTATTGGCATCTAGTGCACAGAAAACAGGAATGTTGTTTAACATCCTACAATGCACAGGACAGCTCCTTTCAACATGAAATTATCCACATTAAAATCTCAGTAAAATCAGTACTGAGGGTGCAAATTCCTGGATTATAACTATGAATGTATTTATAAAGTGAAGAAGCAGACAGGACACAATCAATATAATTCAAGTCACCAAATTACTTTATTTTTGGAGAAAAAAGAAGCATATAGTAAGTTAACAAAGGACTTTTAGTTTATAGTACCTGGGTGTGTGTCCTATTTTGATTTTTACTTACCTTTGGTGCCGAAAATAAGCTAAAGTGAAATAGAAGAGAAGAAATGGGTAATAAATCATAGGAGAGAAGTGGACAAAGAGACAGTGCCGGGGGGAGTATATAAAGGAAGAATGGAGAAGCAAAAGGAGTAGAAAAAGGAGAAAAAAGAGTGAAAGAAAGAAGTGGAGGAGATGGGCTGACAGTGCAAATCAGAATTATACTTTTATTATAATGAATTTTATGGATAATCTTTAATTATTAAGAGAGTATTCTAATTCTCCTTTTCTCTCACTTCTATGAATCCCTCAGAGGAGCCAATTACCACACCTGTAAAGAGGAATGAGAAGAGATCTTCCTATATTCAAAGTTATAAAAGTACAGTGCCAACATATACTAATAATAGGGACTCATTCAATGTAACCTCATAAGAGCAAGTCATCCCCATGCCCTGTATCTAGAATGGCAGCCCATCTCCATCAACACCTCTGCTTAAAACTCAACCCTGTCTGACATGTTCTTTATGTGTTGACTTTAAAAGCAAAGCAGCTTCATTGAGATATAATGCACATACCATACAATTCATCCATTTAAATTATGCAATTCAATAGCTTTTAGTATATGCACAGTATGTACGAACATTACAACAATAAATTTTACAACATTTTCTACACCTCAAAAAAAACAAAAACCAAAAAACCCTCTAGCCTTCAGCTATCACACTTCTATTTCTCCAATCTCCCCGTTCCAGTCATAAGCAACCAGTAAACTACTTTGTCTAGATAGAAATGCCTATTTTGGACCTATGTTATCTTCTGAGAGTTTTATAGTTTAGTACTTACACTTAGGTCTTTGATCCATTTTGAGTTAATTTTTTGCATATGGTGTGAAGGTTTCAACTTCATTCTTTTACATGTGGGTATTCAGTTGTCCTGGCAACATTTATTGAAAAGACTATTTTTTCTGTTGTTTTTTCTATTCTATATTTTATTAATATCCATTCAAATTGTTACTATTTCCTTCCATCTTCTTCTTTAGGCTTATTTTGTTATTTCCACATCTTAGGGTGCAAAGATAGGTTATTTTTTTGAGGTCTTCTTTGTTTTAATATTGGCATTTACAGCTATAAATTTTCTTGGGTGCACTGCTTTGGCTGCAGCCCACAGGTTTGGTATTTTGTGTCTTCATTTTTATTCATTTAAAAATATTTTCTAATATATTTGTTTTTTTTCCGTTGACCATTAGTTATTTAGGAATGTATTGTTTAATTTTCACATATTTTTTTTAATTTTCCAAAATTTGTTTCTGTTACAGATTTCTAATTTTATTCCATTGTGGCCAGAGAACAAACTTGTTTCCATACTTAAAAATATATTGAGGTTTACTTTGTAACTTAGCATATAGCCCAACTTAACAGAAGCTTAATGTGCACTTAAGAAGAGTATACTGTATTTCACTGTCATTGGACAGTGCTCTGTAGAAGTCTGTTAGGTATAGTTGGCTATAGGGTTGCTCAAATCTTCTATTTATTTTTTGACTTTCTACGCACTTATTCTATCCACTTTTGAAAGCCATTACTATCAAATTTTCTATTTCTGTCAGTTTTTGTTTGGGTATTTTTACTTGTGTTTTGTCTGTCTTCTCTATGAGGTAAATAATGTATTTGTTTTATTCAATGCTATATTTTTAACACCTAGAACAATGTATGTCATAGAGTAGGTTATCATTAAATAATTCACACATTAATATTTTTTCTAATTGTATTGTAGGCTTTATAAACAAAGGAAGGGATAATGGCAAATTTGAGTTCAGTTTTGAAACTTACATCAGCCCTTATCCAGAAGCTTACATATCAAATTTTGGCCATCCATCTACTCAATGAATGTTATTGACCATAAAGAGGCCAAGCACAAGAGAGTGGAAAGCTCCACACCACCAGTCCACTACTCACTGGAGTGACAGAAGCAGGAAAACCATGGGGCAAGTACTGGGATTGTCTGTGGTTGTAAGGACAATGTGGATTTCAGTGTCAACCTTGAATGTTTAAGATCATTGGGAATGCTGAGAAGAAGACAATCAAGGATCAGGAGTCTGTTTTTGAAGCTGGATGATAATAAATGTTCTAAAATAAGGCATAAATCTCCAAATTTGCTTAATTGTACAATATGATACCAGGAGGGGAGTTTCCTTCCTGACCTCAGCTGGTGATCAGTTTATGTCCTGATATACGATTTAATGGTCTGTATCATTTTTATCATGTCACTACAGATGTTATTCTTAATCCTATGAATGCCTAATCCTCTTGTTGCCTACTTATTCCTGCTAATTATTTCTGCTGAGTCTGAAGTAAGCCACTCACAGCCAAGGCTTAAGAATGGGAGTGTCTCCTCCATGGAGCCAGAACAGAAAAAAAAAAAAAATCTTCAAAGTTTATGGTAGAATATACTTTCGCTTACTGTACAGAAACTAAAGATAGCAGTTTGGTAAAGGTGATGTAGTTTTATTTAAAAAAGATACTGTCCTTGTTTATTTTTCTATCACTTTGCTTATACTATCTCAAGAGAGAGAGAAACCACAATTTAATTTCTCAAGAAACTGAAATCAAATGAGAAAAACTTTGGCCATTAAAAAAAGGGAAAAAAGCAAAGAAATATACCAACATGTCACTTCCCAAGAAGGTCAACAGACATATTTAATGCCCTCTCATACACATAGACTCTGTGAACCCTCCCATAACAGAAGCAAAGAATGGAGCACTGAGGACTGGATAAGACTAAGCTAAACAAAAATAGCAATTTAAATATTTGACATGCACCTCTAGAGCCAATGGATAACCCAACATTGTGCTTGCCCTTTACATACAAGCATGAAATGATGGTTCCATGTTCTGCAGGCAAGTTTGTAGGAAAAGTCCCTCCACCTCTTCAGGGCTCAGAGGTCCCTCAGTTATAAAAGAAGATTTTCTTCCATCTCAGGGCCAATGTCTCTGGCATGATTATAGCCATGGGAAATATGGTGAATAATACATCCTTTCAGTTCTCAAGGAGATTTAACTTAGTGGGTCAGACCAAACTTTAACAAAGTTCCCCTCTTACTCTAGGTGTCAAGGAAACATTACCATAGAATCTCAGCTATGAAGGGAAGTTAGAACTCATCTAGTTCAAAGTTTTCACTTATTTATGAGTCTCAATTCTAATATTCTCAGAAGTAGGTGAGATCATCCTGGGAACTTCCTCAGAGATGGGCAATATTCAGTCTCACTAGGCAGCTCTTTCCAATGTGTCAAAACACTGCCAGTAGAAAGAACTCAGTTTTAAGAATGTCATTCAGGAACAAATAATAAACCTATGACAAAGTCTCAGGTAAATGAGGAGCAGCAGCTGAGATCTAGTGGGAAGCAGATAGGAACACAAATTGAAAAATGTAGTTTTTAGTGGAAAGTGAGGAAATTAACACATTTTGAGGGTTTTTTTTTTTGGGGGGGGGGTGGTGCCAGACACTGTAGTAAGTCTTTTGCTGACAGCAGGCGAGTGAGCCAGATAGGACTTGCCCACTCTACATATAAGAAAACTAAGCCCCAGGGGTGAGGTAGCTTGACCATTGTCAGAGGATTGTAGGCAGCAGAAGCAAGGTTAATTCCTTGTCTCTCTGAATCTCCTGAACACAGTACATAACGCCTCCTCCCTCTGCTTATTTTGTCCCTATCTGCTTGCCTAATTTTGCTGAGTAATTTGAGGACACTCATTTAACCTCATGGGGACTCATTTTCCTATAGCTCAAAACTGTTGACATTCCCCCAGCACAAAATTATAATGTATACAGTAAACTTCAAGTCTATTAGCTATACAGTTGTTACCACCTCAAGAGTCCATTTCTCAGAAGAGTTGCTGACCACGTATAATGGCATGCCTTGATGAAATTCCCATTCTTGGCAGGATGATGGGATGATTTACCACAGCCTAATAATGTGAGGCCAAGATATAACCACAGATAACCACACATGATGTATTGGCACAACAGATACAAAATGGATGATGCCTATCATTTATTCAATACCAGTGGCCAGTTTATTATACTTTAAGACTAATGCTAGATAAAGTAAAATGTTTAAAAAGTGGTAATTACAAATTTGAGACCAGTTATCACACAGTATAGTAATTTACACTCTGGCATGTTTAAAAAATCTTCATGCATTGTGAGGTCTGCTTCTATGGTTTTTAAACCATATAACACAACTAATAAAACTGCTTTATAAAAATAAGCTTTACTACCTAACTTCCATAATTAAATATGTTTATTATAATAGGGATACAATTTACTGGAGCTCTGAATGCTCATCTATATAATTAATAATGAAACATGTTTTAATGAACATTTATTAGCAGTATGAAATGCAAATATCTGGTAGATCAGCTACCATCTAGTAAAACTTCATTTACTCCCTGAGATTAAAAAAAACCTGTGTTACCAGTATTAGTGTTTTTGTCTTGACAGCTCAACAATCTTCTCTGTAAAACTCATCAATTTGAATCCACACCGATACGGACACTGTGATAATTCAGAAGGTGGTGGGACTGAAGTTTGCCTTTGTACCATCAATGAAAAACAGTTTGCTAAATAAATTCATCGTGTAAGTAAATTATATAAAGGTCTATTTAGCCACTTAAAATAATTTTCTTTCCAATATCTTAGCACCGAGCATTTGCATACGCATGATTAATATGCCAGTTACAGATGAGTCTTATTTATTAATTCAAAGGAATTCAGTCCCTTGCTTACCAAAAAAATGACTGAATAAGTATTAAGAAACTACTAAATATAAGGTGATGTATTAAGAACTTGAACAGATACAAAGATATTTAGGAAATGAACAGTTCTCCCAAGAATCTTGTATTCTAATCCAGTGATTCCTAACACTGGCTCCATATCAGAAACATCTGGGAAAAGTTTTTAAAATATTAATGCATAGCCTCCACATCTAAGGGTTCTGGGTTAATGAATCTGAGTTGAGGCCCAGGCAAACATTAGAAAATGATTATTTGGAGTTAAGCATTACACTTCTTCAAATAGAGTCTTTTAAAATGCAAAAGCTCCCATGAGTATTAATGTATGAAGTTGTTGTCAGTCTTCTTGTCTTCCTGAGCAGCATTGTCAAGACTGCTTTCTTCTAGTCTCCTGGTTCTGGGGCTGGCAAGGGCCTATAAGTATGACCTGTACTATCCTAAGGTGAGCATATGTTCTTGGTGGCCCAGGATAGTCCTGGTTTATACCTGTCATTCTGACATGATTATTAGTGGTAGAGATTCCATGGGTTCTCAAAAGTGTCTTGGTTTGGATGTTAAATTATGTGTTACCCAAACTCTCCTATCAATCTCTAAGCTCCTCTTAATCATCTCTAGGGCCCACCTCTTCCTGTCTATACCCACAAACGCCCTTCTAAATCAGGACCATTTTAACTCTTGCATCCAGCCTCATCAATTCCCAGTACCTCACCACAGAATCCTCACCTTGCAGCTGGTCAAATTGTCACCACTGTCATTAAAATAAATCTCACACTCTTAGCATGACAGGCCTCCATGACTTGTTCCCTGCCCATTTTCAGACCTTGTCTCTAGCTCCTCTGCCCTTCTGCAGTCCTATGGACTCCTTTATTTGTTCTTCTGTGGATCCAGGCATGCTGTTCTCTTTATCCAGATTCACTTTACCCACATCTTCAGCTAGCACTCCCATACACCCTGGAGCACTAAACACATAAATCACACTCTTAATGAAGCATTCTCTCACTTTCCAGGGAACAATCATTGTGGAGTGGCTTCTTTGCACACAGTTCTCTTATGGTTGTGATCACGTTGCTCTATATTTGTTCATTTGTTTTTTTTTTTTTCTTTTATTTTTGTATGCTTATATTGACAGTCTGTATTGAAGAGTAGAACTTGCATTTTTGTTTCTTCAACCTCTATCTCAGGGTCTTCACTTAGTAAATATACTCCTCAATTGGAGATAAATTCAAAATACTTATCTAACACAAAGGAATGTGTTGAGATAACCACTATGCGTCTCTGGATCCTCTGGGTCTGACTGTGCATGAAGTTCCTAACATTATACAGTGACCTGAAATAAATAACTTGCCCAGCATCCAGATTTAAATAACTAAACCTGAAACTTTACTGTGGTTCATGTTCTTCCATAATGCAGTAGGGGTATATTCATTATAGACTGTTTTGAAGATGATTAATTCTATAGATATAATAGTTATCATAAATATTGTAAGGAATATAACCATTATTTCTAGTTCCCATAAGATCCTAAGTAAAATAGGAATAATGAGATAAAAGATACACGTGTTCACATGCATATGCGAATGAATCATAGCTCTCATTCCAAAATACACACTGATTAGTGATAATGAGATATGTCTTTCAGGCAATAAATTTAAACTTTCATTCTGACTGATGGCCTGTCCTAAGATTTGTGAAAAATATCTTTATTGAAATAATTATAAAATCAATTCTGTTAAAACCAGAACTAACCTTGGCTTCAAGTCAAGAAATTCCAAGCTCAAATGTTGAGGTCTATTGAGAAAATTAAAATTTAATTGACTTTATTTGACTGGCCTTATCAGAAGCCTATTTCATTCAGGTTTACTGTGCCTATATAAGCCAAGTTTTAAATGAAGAGTGACTTCCAAAAAATAAATAAATAAATAAAAGTAGATTATGGTAATTATTTAAATTTAGTTAAATGTTGTATTTACTTTTATAAAAGGCGTATGTACTTGTGAGTGTGTGAGAGAGAGAGAAAGAAATTAAGAAATAATGAAAATCTGTTTTTTCTAATACAAGATACCCTATGTAACATTGTAGACTGCAAAATTTACAATGAAAAACCAGTTTCATAAAGCCTAATGTGGTTCTTTAAGCAGTCACTTATTTAAATATTATTAGGATATTAAAAACTGAAGTCTTTGATAATCACTAATATTTGAGGCACAGATTTTGCTATGAGACTATAAATGCCTATAAGAAGAATCTGGAATTTAGCAAGGAATAGAGAAAGCAGTGAGTTAATAATCACTGTACTTGGAAAAAAACAAAAGCTAATGATTGAGTTAACTGTGTATGCCTAAGAGGAGACAAGTAGGTGATTTCATTGGAAATACAGACCACAACGAGATAGAATCTTCAGTTTCTGTCTATAACTTGGACCCAAAATATACAGATAATCATAAAATTTCAAATTAAACTCTTGGTCTAGGTCTCGAGGAAATTGGCAGGAGCTTGCTAATTTTTGCGACAATCATCTTGAGGGCTCATATTTCCCCATCTTCATACTGTGAGGTAAATTCACTTTCTTGGTTGAGGATTATCAGAATGCATCAATAATGAGACAGGAGATAAAAGTTATGAATCAAAAGCAGGTAAACACCCTTAAGTGAAGAAGCAAATTTTATACAAAATTTATTAACTACACTAGAATGGGATTTCAGGGGCACTGAGAATATCTCTCCTGAATTACTCTCCTCTTTAGTAAGCCTGGACATCCTCTCCTTTAAAATGTGAACTCAGCAGGACAGATGTGCTGCTTGATGTTTTATCAGTCCCAGAAAATGTGGGCAAATAAAGAATGAGAGAAAAGATGGCCAAGGGAGGGAATGAGCTGGAGAGCATAAAATGTCACACAACTACTGAAATAGGAAAGATCTGAGAGCTATCGAAAGGACACACATTGGTGAGTGGAATGGAAAGACAACTTTGCCAACTTCAGAATTTTGATGTGTTAATAACCTCATAGAATGATAATGCCTGTAACCAGAGGCTTTGTTTAAAATAAATAAACACTTCAAACTCTACCAAATTGCCAGGCTTAATAAATTGGGACAACTACCATCTTGCTCTACATGTGACTTTTATAAATAGCAAACATTCTGTGGTTTATTCCTGTCTGGAAAGATGATGGTGTGACTGAGACTGTGAAAGGCAAGCATTATCTATTTCCTGAACCACTCCCTCCCTCCTTCTCCTCAAGCCAACCATGCACCTAAGGACTGTCAGACAAACCACACTTTAGCTTCCACATATGGACAGTTCCATTTTGAGTGAAGGAGAGAAGTGGAAGCCCGAACGGTTGACATCCTTCAAAATATAGGACTTAGGAATTTTCCATCAACAAAGCATTGAATTAGGGAACCTGGCCCTTGTCTACCTCCAGTTAACAATAGTACAGGATTCACTCCAAAGCCTGCCTAGATGATTCTTTACCTTGAGGTATAGTCCAAAACTAAAATTTCTTGTGTTAAACAATGTAAGCTGTGGACCACATAGACATAGATATAGTGTCTATTCAGTGTCATAATGAAATTTTCTGTCTCCATATGACTTTATCCATAACAAGTCATTTGTTTTGTGAGTTTAAAAGAAGATTTTGAGGGACTGGACACATATTTTAAAGCTAGTAAGCTGCTGATCCATTTATGCAGAAATTATCTATAGCATAACCACACTTGCAATCATCAAAAGTAGCACTGCAGGAAGCAATTTAAGTTAACAGAAAGAAAATCAACCCACATTACATTTTCAGATTACAGATGGCAACAGAATGCACAGGAAACTGTGGTCTTGGGCCAATCACAAACTCTAGAGTGAGAAGAAGGAGCCTTTCTCTGCCCATATCTGAGATACCTCAGCCATGTCCTTTGCTACATGTCCTGCTTCCTGTGTGGCTCTGTCAATGTATCTCTTGCTAATTTCTTCACTAATACTCCGGTGAAAGGTAACTTAAATCCTTCTTGAAAAAACAGATACTCCTTGCCCTCAATCCCCTCACTGGAACTTCTCTAGTAGGTTCACCTCTAACATTCTGGATCATGTTTCTCAGTTCCTGTGCCCTGAAGAATGGAGTTGGAGGCTGCCTTGTCATACCTGTAAATCCAATAATGGCAGGTAACCTTTATTATTCTTGCACAAAAGCCGATAGAAGAAAGGAGGGATAAAACCCTGCCTCCTGCAGCAACTCACTTCACAAATTTAATAACATTTTCTCTATTAAAGTATTTACTAATTTGAGAAACATTACACCTTTGAGCTGTCAAGTGCTTATAATTCTGCCACTATCTTCAGTTGGTAGTTGTGTGCTGTTATCATTCAAAAAGTATGAACAGAACCCCATTTAAGGTATAAGTAGGCAATCATTCCAAATTTATACCCAGTTTCCAAATTATTTCTGATCTCGGAGCTCCTTTTATTCTTAGATAAAATTTTTTCACTGTGGTTCTGAAATTGGTCTTGCTACTGCAAGATCTGGACCTGTCATAGACTTATAATTAACATCCATAAAATTCTCTCCAGATTCCCGAAAGGTGACTTCTATACATATCTCTTGAGCCAGAATTTTAGTCCATTTCAGGATCAAACTAATAAGGTCAGCTTCACCCATCCAACCTCCCCTAGAGGTGAAGATGAGCATTCCCTCTAAGTGAGGAAGAAGAGAGATGCAGGCTGCTAGATGGGTGTGCAGTGGTACCTGTTACAGACAGTTGGACATACAATGAGGTATGCTTTGGTTTGGCTTTTACAATACAAGGATGTCATACAGATCTTTATTTTATCAGGTAGGGCCCTGAACTTATTACCCTCAAAAGGTAATAAATATCTATCCTGACTCTACATTCACTTCCACCCCTACCCAACTTAAGAGGAAGGTAGCACTGGGATTTTCTCAAATGAAAGAATTTGGGTGAGCCTAAACTGAGAAAGAGGTATTCTGTAGGAAATGGGAACTTAAAAGATATTTGTTCTATCCACAACCTATATCAATTCTATGAATTTAATCATATTTCAGACCCAAATAATTTTGGTCATGTAAGAAAATAGTCACAGATCCAGTCAGTAAGTTATCTATTGCCCAAGTACTGCACTCAGCTAGTTAGCAGGCCTTCAGTCCCCCGCTTTTCCTGAGAGCTTTTGCAGGAGACCCAGCTGTCTCTTTCTTTGCTGTAAACTAGTCAGTTTAAAAGCAGTCCTAGGAATGAGACCTGTTCAAGAAAGAATGGATTTTATGCCTTGCTTATTGCCTTCCAAATGCCAGGAGCTTTTCAGAGTAATAGCAACTGGTGTAAAAGAAAGAATTTGAAATAAAAGAAGCTTTTACTACCCCAGAAAGAGGCTGCACATAAACTTTCCAACTGCCTTAACCACTGGGGAATGTGTATGTGTGTGTACATATCAACAATTTCTGGCCATGAGAATTTACCTTTCCTGTTAGCCTCATATCCTCCGGAATAATGTACATGATAAAAACAGAGCAGGAAAACAGGATCAAACCTCTTTAATTGCAGTTGTCAAATGTATTCTAGCCTAACACTTCATACATTCTGTCATCAAGAAGACATTTTACTGCTGGCACTGATGCTTTACCCTTGTGCAAAACCTTTCATCTTGGAATATCAAAGATTTCTGCAAATACTAATTCATTAATTAAGCCTCTTGATGACGGTTCAGAGAAAGAGAGAAGAAAAATGTATTTCAAAAAGAAAGATTTAAAATTTGGGTTGTTTGGGTGGAAGCATCAGTGAACAAAGACTGCCATTTCACTTCTGCCTTTGTGACCCCTCACAAATCAGTCACTGAATCCAGAATAGACCTTTCTATGAGAATGTAAACATTGCTCAGGTGAATGATTCTTAGGTTTGTCTTTAGTTTCTAATGAACCTTCTTCATGGCATTGGGTCATATCTTTTGTCTCTGATTTTGTTGTTCTTTGTTCTCCTTTTCTAATAGAATGTGAACCCTTGTGAACTTGATGAGATTTATCGGTTTACTTCAGAGTTGCAGTAGAAAATTGTGGTGTTAAAACCCCACACCTAGGGAGAGGGAAACCTATCTTGGATTTAAGCCAGGTTTTCAAGAAACTGTCCTCAAATGCAAAGCCAATGAAAATGTTTGATTCTTTTGGTATTAATTAGTTGAAATGCTGAAACTCAAATCAAAATAAAACATTATCACCCCAAGTCAATATATAAATAAAAGAGACTGGAGAATATTTCTACTCTTTCTACCACACAACGGGTGTAATTTCAGTAACTCATAGCCAAACCAAAGCAAGCATGTTGCTGTTTCTTAGGCTGTTTGAAGTGTAGCTTATTTTAATACAGGTCCTTATCTGCTTTGAAAGACAGGATTAGGAAGTGGTATATAGAAAATGTTAGGAATGTGTGCCCAGAGTCACATGGCCACCCTCCTACACAGAATCACTTATATAAGGCTAATCATTACATTTTCTTAATCCATCCAAATGCATCTGAAGGTTACCAGTATAATCACTGGTAGTGTCAGGAAGAATCTAATTAATTGGCCATTACTCCAGGAAATAGTTTGTTAACCCATACTTAGAGCCACCAAACAATATTTAGTAAGTGGTACAGGCACTGTGTTGGTAACACATTCGATAATTTCAAGGTTCTTAGAAATTAAAACCTGTATCTACAAAACACATACAACTTCTATTAATAAATTGATAATTTAACTCTCTATCTTCTCAACTCTCTCCCAACAATGACCAATGAATTTTGTGGAAAATCAGAGGATGTTCTGCTAGGCAGGATGGATAAGCAAAACACATTTTGGTTCCTTTAAACTTTACATCAGGTAAAACAATCAGGATTCTTCAGGGAAGATGGTGGAAGACTAAGACGCAGAGATCACCTTCCTCCCCACAGATACACCAGAAATACATCTACACGTGGAACAACTCCTACAGAACACCTACTGAATGCTGGCAGAAACCTCAGACCTCCCAAAAGGCAAGAAAGACCCCAGGTACCTGGGTAGGGCAAAAGAAAAAAGAATAATCAGAGACAAAAGAATTGGGACGGGACCCGCACCAGCGGGAGGGAGCTGTGAAGGAGGAAAGGTTTCCACACGCTAGGAAGCCTCTTCACGGGTGGAGACTGCGGGTGGCTGAGGGGGAAAGCTTCAGAGCCGTGGAGGAGAGCACAGCAACAGGGGTGCGGAGTGCAAAGCGGAGAGATTCACGCACAGAGGATCGGTGCAGACTGGCACTCACCAGCCCGAGAGGCTTGTCTGCTCACCCGCCGGGGCGGGCGGGGCTGGGAGCTGAGGCTCGGGCTTCGGTTGGAGCGCAGGGAGAGGACTGAGGTTGGAAGCGTGAACAGAACCTGCAGGGGTTAGTGCGCCACAGCTAGCCGGGAGGGAGTCCAGGGAGAAGTCTGGACCTGCTGAAGAGGCAAGAGACTTTTTCTTCCCTCTTTGTTTCCTGGTGTTCGAGGAGAGGGGATTAAGAGCGCTGCTTAAAGGAGCTCCAGAGACGGGTGCGAGTCACGGCTAAAAGCGTGGACCCCAGAGACGGGCATGAGATGCTAAGACTGCTGCTGCCGCCACCAAGACCCCTGTGTGGGAGCACAGGTCACTATCCACACCACCCTTCCGGGGAACCTGTGCAGCCCACCACTGCCAGGGTCCCGGGATCCAGGGACAACTTCCCCGGGAGAACGCACGGCGCGCCTCAGGCTGATGCACCGTCATGCTGGCCTCTGCTGCCGCAGGATCGCCCCGCATCCTCACCCCTCCCTCCCCCCAGCCTGAGTGAGCCAGAGTCCCCGAAGCAGCTGCTCCTTTAACCCCGTCCTGTCTGAGCGAAGAACAGATGCCCTCCTGCGACCTACACGCAGACGCAGGGCCAAATCCAAAGCTGAGCCCCGGGAGCTGTGCAAACAAAGAAGAGAAAGGGAAATCTCTCACAGCAGCCTCAGAAACAGTGGATTAAAGCTCCACAATCAACTTGATGGACCCTGCATCTGTGGAATACCTGAATAGACAATGAATCATCCCACATTAAGGATGTGGACTTTGAGAGCAAGATTTATGATTTTTTTCCCCTTTTCCTCTTTTTGTGAGTGTGTATGTGTATGCTTCTGTGTGAGATTTTGTCTGTATAGCTTTGCTTCCACCATTTGTCCTAGGGTTCTATCAGTCCGTTTTTTGTTTATTTCTCCTTTTTAAAAATAAATTTCTTCTTAATAATTATTTTTATTTTAAACTGTTTTATTTTATCTTATTTTATTTTATTTTATCTACTTTGTTTCTTTCTTTCCTTCCTTCCCTCCCTCCTCCCTCGCTCCCGCCCTCCCACCCTTCTTTCTTTCTTCTTTTCTTTTCTTTCTTTCTTTCTTTCTTTCTTTCTTTCTTTCTTTCTTTCTTTCTTTCTTTCTTTCTTTCTTTCTTTCTTTCTTTCTTTCTTTCTTTCTTTTTCTCCCTTTTATTCTCAGCCAAGTGGATGAAAGGCTCTTGGTGATGCAACCAGGAGGCAGTGCTGTGCCTCTGAGTTGGCAGAGCCAACTTCAGGACACTGGTCTACAAGAGACCTCCCAGCTCCACATAATATCAAATGATGAAAATCTCCCAGAGATCTCCATCTCAACACCAGCACCCAGCTTCACTCAACAACCAGCAAGCTACAGTGCTGGACAGCCTATGCCAAATGAAGAGCAAGACAGGAACACAACCCCACCCATTAGCAGAGAGGCTGCCTAAAATCATAAAAAGTCACAGACACCCAAACACCCACCACCAGACATGGACCTGCCCACTAGAAAGACAATATCCAGCCTCATTCACCAGAACACAGGAACTAGTCCCCTCCACCAAGAAGCCTACACAAACCACTGAACCAAACTTAGCCACTGGGACAGACACCAAAAACAACAGGAACTATGAACCTGCAGCCAGCAAAAAGGAGACCCCAAACACAGTAAGATAAGCAAAATGAGAAGACAGAAAAACACACAGCAGATGAAGCAGCAAGATAAAAACCCACCAGACCTAACAAATGAAGAGGAAATAGGCAGTCTACCTGAAAAAGAATTCAGAATAATGATAGTAAAGATGATCCAAATCTTGGAAATAGACAAAATGCAAGAAACATTTAACAAGGATGTAGAAGAACTAAAGATGAAATAAACAATGATGAACAACACAATAAATGAAATTAAAAATACTCTAGATGGGATCAATAGCAGAATAACTGAAGCAGAAGAATGGATAAGTGACCTGGAAGATAAAATTGTGGAAATAACTACTGCAGAGCAGAATAAAGAAAAAAGAATGAAAAGAACTGAGGACAGTCTCAGACACATCTGAGAGAACATTAAATGCACCAACATTCGAATTATAGGGGTTGCAGAAGAAGAGAAAAAGAAAGGGACTGAGAAAATATTTCAGGAGATAATAGTTGAAAACTTCCCTAATATGGGAAAGGAAATAGTTAATCAAGTGCAGGAAGCACAGAAATCCCATACAGGATAATTCCAAGGAGAAAGACGCCAAGACACATATTAATCAAACTGTCAAAAATTAAATACAAAGAAAACATATTAAAAGCAACAAGGGAAAAACAACAAATAACACACAAGGGAATCCCCATAATGTTAACAGCTGATCTTTCAGCCATAACTCTGCAAGCCAGAAGGGACTGGCAGGACATATTTAAAGTGATGAATGAGAAAAACCTACAACCAAGATTACTGTACCCAGCAAGGATCTCATTCAGATTTGATGGAGAAATTAAAACATTTACAGATAAGCAAAAGCTGAGAGGGTTCAGCACCACAAATCCAGCTTTACAACAAATGCTAAAAGAACTTCTCTAGGCAAGAAACACAAGAGAAGGAAAAGACCTACAATAGCAAACCCAAAACGGTTAAGAAAATGGGAATAGGCACATACATATCGATAATAACCTTAAATGTAAATGGAATAAATGCTCCCACCAAAAGACACAGACTGGCTCAATGGATACAAAAACAAGACCCATGTATATGCTGTCTGCAAGAGACCCACTTCAGACCTAGAGACACATACAGACTGAAAGGAAGGGGATGGAAAAAGATATTCCATGCAAATGGAAACCAAAAGAAAGCTGGAGTAGCAATTCTCATATCACACAAAATAGACTTTAAAATAAAGACTATTAGAAGAGACAAAGAAGAACACTACATAATGATCAAGGGGTTGATCCAAGAAGAAGATATAAGAATTATAAATATTTATGCACCCAACATAGGAGCACTTCAATATATAAGGAAAGTACTAACAGCCATAAAAGGGGAAAGCGACAGTAACACATTCATAGTAGGGGACTTTAACAGCCTAATTTCACCATGGGACACATCATCCAAAATGAAAATAAATAAGGAAACACAAGCTTTAAATGATACATTAAAAAATAATAACTTAATTGATATTTATAGGATATTCCATCGAAAAACAACAGAATACACATTTTTCTCAACTGCTCATGGAACATTCTCCAGGATAGATCATATCTTGGGTCACAAATCAAGCCTTGGTAACTTTAAGAAAATTGAAATTGTATCAAGTATCTATTCCAACCACAACGCTATGAGACTAAATATCAATTACAGGAAAAGATCTGTAAAAAATACAAACACATGGAGGCTAAACAATACACTACTGAATAACAAAGTGATCACTGAAGAAATAAAAGAGGAAATCAAAAAATACCTAGAAACAAATTACAATGGAGACATGACAACCCTAAATCTATGGGATGCAGCAAAAGCAGTTCTAAGAGGGAAGTTTATAGCAATACAATCCTACCTTAAGAAACAGGAAACATCTCAAATAAAGAACCGAACCTTGCACCTCAAGCAATTAGAGAAAAAAGAACAAAAAAATCCCCGAAGTTAGCAGAAGGAAAGAAATCATAAAGATAAGATCAGAAATAAATGAAAAATAAATGAAAGAAATGATAGCAAAGATCAATATAACTGAAAGCTGGTCCTTTGAGAAAATAAACAAAATTGATAAACCATTAGCCAGACTCATCAAGAAAATAAGAGAGAAGACTCAAATCAATAGAATTAGAAATGAAAAAGGAGAAGTAACAACTGACACTGCAGAAATACAAAAAATCATGAGATTACTATAAGCAACTCTATGCCAATAAAATGGACAACCTGGAAGAAATGGACAAATTCTTAGAAACGCACAGCCTGCCAAGACTGAATCAGGAAGAAATAGAAATTATGAACAGACCAATCACAAGCACTGAAATTGAAACTGTGATTAAAAATCTTCCAACAAACAAAAGCCCAGGACCAGATGGCTTCACAGGCGAATTCTATCAAACATTTAGAGAAGAGCTAACACCTATCCTTCTCAAACTTTTCCAAAATATAGCAGAGGGAGGAACACTCCCAAACTCATTCTGTGAGGCCACCATCATCCTGATCCCAAAACCAGACAAGGATATCACAAAGAAAGAAAACTATAGGCCAATATCACTGATGAATATAGATGCAAAAGTCCTCAACAAAATACTAGCAAACAGAATCCAAGAGCACATTAAAAGGATCATACACCATGATCAAGTGGGGTTTATTCCAATATACACAAATCATTCAACGTGATACACTATATTAACAAATTGAAGGAGAAAAAACATATGATCCTCTCAATAGATGCAGAGAAACCTTTTGACAATATTCAACACCCATTTATGATTAAAAAAAAAAACCTGCAGAAAGTAGGCATAGAGGGAACTTTCCTCAACATAATAAAGGTCATATATGACAAACCCAGAGCCAACATCATCCTCAATGGTGAAAAACTGAAAGCATTTCCACTAAGATCAGGAACAAGACAAGGTTGCCCACTCTCACCACTCTTACTCAACATAGTTTTGGAAGTTTTAGCCACAGAAATCAGAGAAGAAAAGGAAATAAAAGGAATCCAAAACAGAAAAGAAGAAGTAAAGCTGTTACTGTTTGCAGATGACATGATACTATACATAGAGAATCCTAAAGATGCTACCAGAAAACTACTAGAGATAATCAATGAATTTGGTAAAGTAGCAGCATATAAAATTAATGCACAGAAATCTCTGGCATTCCTATACACTAATGATGAAAAATCTGAAAGTGAAATCAAGAAAACACTCCCATTTACCATTGCAACAAAAAGAATAAAATATCTAAGAATAAACCTACCTAAGGAGACAAAGACCTGTATGCAGAAAATTATAAGATACTGATGAAAGAAATTAAAGATGGTACAAATAGATGAAGAGATATACCATGTTCTTGGATTGGAAGAATCAATGTTGTGAAAATGCCTCTACTACCCAAAGCAATCTACAGATTCAATGCAATCCCTATCAAACTACCACTGGCACTTTTCACAGAACTAGAACAAAAAAAATTCACAATTTGTATGGAAACACAAACGACCCCAAATAGCCAAAGCAATCTTGAGGAAAAAAAATGGAGCTGGAGGAATCAGGCTTCCTGACTTCAGACTATACTACAAAGCTACAGTAATCAAGACAGTACGGTACTGGCACAAAAACAGAAAGATAGATCAATGGAACAGGATAGAAAGCCCAGAGATAAACCCATGCACATATGGTCACCTTATCTTTGATAAAGGAGGCAAGAATATACAGTGGAGAAAGGACAGCCTCTTCAATAAGTGGTGCTGGGAAAACTGGACAGGTACATGTAAAAGTATGAGATTAGATCACTCCCTAACACCATACCCCAAAATAAGCTCAAAACGGATTACAGACCTAAATGTAAGGCCAGAAACTATCAAACTCTTAGAGGAAAACATTAGCAGAACACTCTATGACATAAATCACAGCAAGATCATTTTTGACCCACCTCCTAGAGAAATGGAAATAAAAACAAAAATAAACAAATGGGACCTAATGAAACTTCAAAGCTTTTTCACAGCAAAGGAAACCATAAACAAGACCAAAAGACAACCCTCAGAATGGGAGAAAATGTGTGCAAATGAAGCAAGTGACAAATGATTAATCTCCAAAATATACAAACAGCTCATGCAGGTAAATAACTAAAAGAAAACAAACAACCCAATCCAAAAATGGGCAGAAGACCTAAATAGCCATTTCTCCAAAGAAGATATACAGAGTGCCAACAAACACATGAAAGAATGCTCAACATCATTAATCGTTAGAGAAATGCAAATCAAAGCTACAATGTGATATCTCACAACAGTCAGAATGGTCATCATCAAAAAATCTAGAAAGAATAAATGCTGGAGATGGTGTAGAGGAAAGGTACCCTCTTGCACTGCTGGTGGGAATGTGAATTGGTACAGCCACTATGGAGAACAGTATGGAGGTTCCTTCAAAAACTACAAATAGAACTACCATATGACCCAGCAATCCCACTACTGAGCATATACCCTGAGAAAACCATAATTTGGAAAGAGTCATGTACCAGGATGTTCATTGCAGTTCTATTTACAATAGCCAGGAGATGGAGACAACCTAGGTGTCCATCATTGGATGAATGGATAAAGAAGATGTGGCACATATATACAATGAAATATTACTCAGCCATAAAAGGAAACGAAATCGAGTTTTTTGTAATGAAGTGGATGGACCTAGAGTCTGTCATACAGAATGAAGTGAGTCAGAAGGAGAAAGACAAATACCGTATGATAACACATATATATGGAATTTAAGAAAAAAAAAAGTGTCATGGAGAACCTAGAGGTAAGACAGGAATAAAGACACAGACCTACTAGAAAATGGACTTGAGGATATGGGGAGGAGAAAGGGTAAGTTGTGACAAAGCGAGAGAGTGGCATCGACATGTATACACTACCAAAAACAAAATAGATAACTAGTGGGAAGCAGCCGCATGGCACAGGGAGATCAGCTCGGTGCTTTGTGACCACCTAGAGGTGTGGGATATGGAGAGTGGGAGGGAGGGAGATGCAAGATGGAAGAGATATGGGAACATATGTATATGTATAACTGATTCACTTTGTTATAAAGCAGAAACTAACACACCATTGTGGAGCAATTGTACTCCAATAAAGATAAAAAAACAACAACAACAACAACAAAAAACAATCACAGTCTGTTGAAGAGATTTGCAAAATTTGCATGAGATAATTAGGAAAATAATAAAAGACCGTTTGACTGCAAGATAATATGAACCAATGATGAGGTATGTGATTATTTAAAGACTAACAAAATTTGACTTACATTAATAGAATTATGGTGTCTTGAAAGCAAGAGAGTAATAGACCATGGTTAAAGAACTGCACTTAATTCTAGATATCACGTTTTAGTTACAAACCAAATCCATCAGAAATGAATCCAGGCAAGATATTGAAATAGAAACTAGTTTAATAAGCAACTAGAAACTCTGTCTTATGAGGAATGGTTGAGATGTTTACGTGAAAATAGATGTCTCAAAATATTTTGACTTTTGCATGTGGAAGAGGAGTATATAGAGTGAGCACTCTCAAGGAGAGTAGAAGGAGGGCACTGAGGAAATCTATTAGACTTCCATTCTCAATACAAAATAATTTCTATTACATAGAACCACATAAAGTGAGAGGTGATGATGATGTCTTCGCTAGAAATATTACAGCTGAATTAGATGACCATATTTTTCTGTGCCATACAAGAACTTCATATTAGCTGGGAAATTGCACTCTATGAACCCAAAGGTCTTTCCAACAATACAATTTTATTAATATTTTAATCTATTCATCAAACTATGCTCAGACAAATGATACTCCTCTGCACAATACCTCAATCTGATGCTAAATTGTGGGGATGATTTCCACAAGAGACACATGCTACAGGAATATTAGGGATCTCTCCATTAGAAAACTTCTATTTGTATTGGAAGACATTTTCCATGGTTCTCCACTTCTAAAAGACAATTTCTGAATTTGAACCCAAATCAAGACAAAGTTTTCGATCATGCTGCCTAGTACGTGTTTTCAAAGAAGGTAGAAGTTTGTAAAATATAATTACTTCTCTGTCTATGCACCTTTATGACAATGAGATTACACAATGGAGTTTTATGTCAACTATTTATAAATAAAATATTTCTTTTTATACCATTCATAAGACTTCCTAATCGTTTTTGAACTTGTTAGCTTAACCCTAACATCTTCAAATTCAAATGGTTTTATTATCAGTATTAAAAATAAAAACACCTATTTGTGAATTGGATAATCACAAAGGCTATATGTGGTTTTAAAGTTATTGCATTAATATAAAGTAATTAACGCAAAAGCAAATGACCCAAGGCTGCTAGTATGAGTTTAATAAAGGAGCAGAATAAACCCATCCAGTCTGCGGATGTTTAAATTGTCACTCACGCACAGATTGAAATTTCCATCCACCAATTGGTTTCTGGTGCACAATTCTGCATCTTTTACATGCCATTTTACAGGTAAAATTTCCCGGCTTCTATTTCTTCCACTTTTATCTTCCTTATGAAGGAGTTGGCTTATGTTTCTATGAATTAAGTTGTGCTGGTTTTCTTCCAGCTCATATGGTGACCTATAGAAAGAAAATACTTGAGTTATTTGCATGACCTTTTATATTCACTTTGCATGAAATGAAATCATGTGCGTTCCTTGTAAAGATACTAATGCCACTCAGCAGTGTATAGGGTTAATTGTTATTTTAATGAGAGTGACATGCAGCGCTGGGTAAGAATATGATTTTAAAAGCTACAAGCTATAAAGGTCACATATCAGTGGAGTGGCAAGTTTTTATGGCATATTGCTAGGAACCTGGTCCATTCTATGCTCACAATCATGTTATTCTTTGCCTAGTGAAGGCCATATGCTTTGATAGCATACTAGAATTTTTTACTGGAAAACATTGTGTTTTAAAAATCTCTCCAAATAACTCAATGTTTTCCCATGGGATTATGTGATTAGAACAACCTTAGATGTAGATGGAATATCAAAGATTAATAGTTAAACTAATAAAGTTATAATCCAATGATAGAAATTCAAATCAGATTTCATTAAATAACTACAGAGATAATGCCATTGGGTAACCCCCATTGTCTGTGTACTCACAATTCCAAATAGCATGAGTGCTATAATGACACAGTCTATACGACTATGTCACAGGTAGAGTGACACTTAAGTGGGTGATCAGAGAAGGCTTCCCTGGGGCTTCCCTGGTGGCACAGTGGTTGAGAGTCTGCCTGCCGTTGCAGGTGCAGGGGACACGGGTTCGTGCCCCGGTCTGGGAGGATCCCACATGCCGCGGAACGGCTGAGCCCGTGAGCCATGACCACTGAGCCTGTGCATCCGGAGCCTGTGCTCCACAACGGGAGAGGCCACAACAGTGAGAGGCCCGCATACTGGAAAAAAAAAAAAAAAAAAAAAAAAAGGCTTCCCTGAAGAGACAGCATTTGAACTCAAACTTCCATGGTACCAAGGAGCCAGAAAGGTTAAGTTCAGGCAGAAAGAATAGCAAGTGCAAGGCTCAAGCATGGAACTAAAGCGTTGCATTGAAAAAAACATAAACAGGGCCAGGGAGAGTAGAATAATAGAAAAGGCAGATAGTTGCTTATCTGAGACCTGAAAGGCCACCAACATGGATATGGAGTTGGATTTCATTCTAAGGGAAATAGGAAGTCATTGGTGAGGTTCAGGCATGAATGTGACGTAATTTTAAGTAACTGCTGCTATAGAGAAAGGATAATATTCAAGAGGGGGACCTGTGGGAAGGGTCTTGGTGCTGTCCAGCTGAGAGGTGATGGAGGATAAATTGAGCTTCAGCAGAGGTAAAGAGAAGTAGACAGATCTGGAGAAAATTCTGTAGATAGAGCAGAAAAGACAATGGCTGCATTGCCCAAATAAATGCATCCCTTGCAAAATGAAATTCAGTGTCTTTTCCTTGGATTTATCTTTTTCTTCATTGTTAGTCTCTCAGCTACTTTGACCTCATGGACAAACTTCTTAGAGATAAGAAGATATGACTTAGAATCAACATATTTCCCTCTGTCTTCAAACAAGATACAAAAGGAATCACTCCAGAAAGATAGGTGCTCTATTTTATTCCAAGAATGAGTTTGCTTTGGGAATCATTTCCACAGGAACTGTTGTTTTAAATGTCTCACTTTCATAAATTTTAAATTAACAATTGGTGAGCTTACTTATCACTGGAATTTGTACTTGAAGATCTTTGGGGAGATGAGTTTTGCAGAAACACACCTAGGAATTGGCATATATTCTATAGGAACTGATAGAATATAAAAATAAGAGGTAGTTTAGTCACCGCTGATGGAATGAAAAAAGGGCCTTTAGTGAGGGCGTGGTCCTTCATTTGCTAAAGGCCAGGGGTTCAGAGGAGTCACCTGGCTTTTCTCAGGTACCAAAAGAGGTTGAGACTGTAAATCAGACTAAAAGGTACTACAACCATGAAAAAAGACTGATTGGGGCTCAGGCAACTGGTACAGAATTCCTGGCTGCTTGTTATGTAAGGATAATTTCATCTGCCTTTAGGCTATAAAGGAGAAAATCAGTCTCTGCTTCATGACTGGCCAGTCTTTATTCTGCACAGTCTGCTTGGTTTTTGTCTCGTCATAGGAGTCTGGAGCATGTGTGAAAAATCAGCCATTGCTGGTCCTTTCTGGATAGTGACATTATCTTTTCCACACAGGGATTGTCACTGACTTCTAACAGAGCTCTGTGGATGCTGGAGATAGGAGACTATTGGGCCAAGGACCTTGTTTCTTTTAATTATTTTCTTTCACAAATGATTAAAGATGTTTCCTTTTTCCTTAAGAGATAGAACCCAGAGAATTTCTAATACATACATCTGACATTTTCCCTCTTGTTTTCCCATCTTTTCCCTGAATCCTTAACATCTTGTATTATACTTCTCCTGTACACCTCCTTCCAATAATACTATTAATAATATCATTCTCAGATCATGGATCACCAAACCTTTTCAAGAGCTTACAAATATGAAATGATGAGACCGGTTAGGTGTACACTGGGATTTCCGTTCTCAAAAACTATATACAATATTTAGGGGAAAGAATAATGTCTATGTATCCCTACTAGTTTTTGTTTCTTACCTAAAATTCAGAGAAAGAGAAAACCTCCTCCAGTGTAAAAGTCAGAACTGAACATCTCAAGGAGTTCAACTAATGCTGTTTGCAAGAACCTGCTATCATAAATAACCTTACTGGACCAGCCACTGAGTCTTTTCTCTTATCACATTGTCACTCAGACATATGCCTAAATTCTCTAACAATGTTTCTTCAGGAGTTGAGTAAGGAGTTGTCATTAGGGACAAGAGATGTGGTCAAACACACAATCTCCACCTCGTCAGTAGGGTAGTTGACAATACTATCCTCATCCACATGGTTAGGGAGTCCATGGGCTGGGGATCATATGAGAATTTAAGCTGAAAAGTAAAGGAATAGCACTAGACTAGATAAAATTGGTCAACTGCTAACACTACTGGAAAGAATAGTTCTTTTTTACCAAGAATGGGAGGGCTGGTCCCCTGCTCAGAACTGGATTACATGGCCTCAGTCTTTTTGTATGCTCATATACTCAACCTCATAGAGATATTTTCTCCTGCTGTTTCTAGAGATCATTCTTCACCGAGCAGGCTTGACACAAGCTACTTTATATGACCTTTGAAGTGCCAGAATCTGAAGCAGAGCAAGTGCAGTGACTTCTGGAATGAGACTTGCTTAGACATTCAAGAGGCATGTTGGAACCAAATGGTCATGAGCAAAGAGCTGGAGCATATGCCTACACACACACATACCCGTGTGTGTGCACGTTCACATGCATACAAACATATATGTGCAAATGCAGATACATAGCCACATAGACATGCAAAAGGCTGTCAGCATCTGGGACACTTACTGAGAGCTGGATGTCTAAGGTAAGGGCACACATAGGAAATAGAAGTAGGGGAGCATTATTGATTCCAACATATTCAAGTTGACTTACCAGAATTCAACTGGATGATTGTAATAATATCTGAGATCTGTAAAGGCTTCTTAAGCAGTTTATTTTTCCTGTGGGAATTTGCCCAAAGCATGTGTTTATAATGGATAGTTCTAGCCTCTACAGGCATTATAACACCCTAGTGTGTATTTTTGATTCCTCACCTTCAGTGTGACAGTCCTTGTCTCAATCCATAGGCCTTCAAGTGCCTGTTTCTAGAAATAAAGCTCTGTTTAGGGAGTGAGGAGGGGCCTGGGATGAAGGAAGACTTTCCTGTCCTCAGGGTTTGGTTAGACTTCCCTTCTGTTTTACAGGAGTACCTGTGTCTTCTCTCATCAGAGCACTGACCTCAAGTCATTGTGATGTGTGTCTCTCCCACTGGTCTGGAGGCTCCTGGAAAGCAGGCTTTTCTTACCTTTGTTACCTAATAAGGCCTTGCACAGTGCCTGGCATGTAGTAGGTTCTCAATAATTGCTACAATTCACTGCTTTAATTAAATCTGAATTCATATTCTTAAAGACAGATCTATTTATTCACCAAAACTTATTAGCACTTGCCATTTATGCTTGGTCATTCAGAGGGAAAAGAAAAAGAAGAGAAAAAAACAAACACTTGGTCTTGAAAGGTTTATTTACAAAGATGGTGTTTGTTTGTGTGTGTGTGTGCATGTGCGTGAACGCTTGTGCATGCAAAAAGCATTTGGAGACTAGGTCTAGATGGATCTTAACTAATTGCTAAGATTTTATGCATTTCTCACTGTAATAAAATTTATAATATACTTTAATCTATGTTAATTTGAACAATATGGTGTGTTTTCTAGACTCTGATTTTTATCATCACCCCCAAAAAAGAAGTTCTTACAACATTTTTGTTTCTAATAACGTAAATTCATTATCTCATTATTGGGTGGAAGACAGGTAGAATATATTGAAAACTGACTTAGACCTTTTTAAAAGAAAGCTGCATGGTTATAGATGCTTCTTGTTTGTGTTTTCCCATTTTATGCATCTTGCTCATCCCTGGTCCCTGCGGGCAGCTGGAATGAAAGGTCAGGTTACTGTCAACTGTGAGAAAGGCTGTTTCAGGAATGTTTCCAGCTGAGATCTCTCAGAAGGTGTCACACCTTGACGTGTGGAATAAGGTTTTATGGAGATGCCTTTAAAATTCATATGTAAATATTATTCCATGTTATTATATGCATGTGTGTGTTATGTTTGTATGAGTATATGAAAGTATGCATATGTTATGTATGTGGGAGCATATAAATGTGTGCATGTTGTATATGTGTATTTTTTGTGTATGGTCATGTTTGTTGTTATAGTGTGCATGCTTGTGTGTGTTGCATTGTAAGTGTGTGTTGCATGTGTGTGCATTGTATGTATGTGTTTAGTTGTACATTTGTTGTGTATGTAAGGAAGTATATATGTGCTGTGTGTGTGCCTCTGTGTGACAGTTTTGCATTTTTTCCCATATATACTCATGAAGTGAAAGAGAAAATGTGTCATTATCTGTGGAGAATACAGCCTCAAATTAAATAGATTAAAAACGACCTTTCCTAGGCTGTCAGAGAAAATGTTGAAGGGTTTTCAAAAAGGGAAGGAAATCTCTCGGGCAACCATACCTATATTTGCATTGCTTGTTTCAGAATAAAGGCAAAAAAAACCCAAACACATCCACACCACACGCTCCTGACACAGAGTCATATTTTGAAAAGTGCCGGTTGGTAGGACCTCCGTGATGTGCCTGTCTGTGACATTTTAAGATCACAAATTGCTGCTAGGAAACACTCCCTCTTTTCACATTTACACTTAAAAAACCTTTTCTTCTTAATGGTTAATTAGGTCACTAATCAAAAGAAGCTCTTAAGAGGAAAATGAAATGTTGATATTTTGCAATTATTTGCTACTGTGAATAATACATAAACATACTACTTATGTAGAAAGTGGCTTTCAACCTCTTTTGCTGTCACAAAATCTCCTGTTGACAGCAGAATTCCTGTGCCTTGGGTCACAGACTACCACACTGCCTCCTTCCCTCCTTCTATTCACTTTGGGTCAGTTATGTGTCATTTTACCGTGCTTTTCTCAAATGCAGAATCACTGGCTAAGTGTGTATGAGTGTGTGTGTGTAAAGAACAGTGTTCTTGTCTATTTGCAATTACATCATTAGTGTTAATACACCGGCACACCATGAACTAATTTTAGTGGAAACTCCTTTAGAAATCATTTTAATCAGAAATAGATGGTGTTCTAATAATTCTAATAATTTAGTCCTGCAGCACTTCCTGAGTTCTTCAGCACCAGTATTGTGACAAGCACTAGGAACATGAAAATGGCTGGGACATGGTGTCTGCCCTTATGGTGCTGAGGGGGAGGTGACATACAGTCCCCAGCTACACTCAGGAACTATCTTAGAAGCATATAAAAAATGTTTGGCTTCTCATTTTGTGTTTCCTGCATTTCAAATGATCTTTCTTTCACCTTGCCTCAAGTATCTAATCCATTGTCAAAACCACCACCAATGACTTCACCCCCACAAAGTCTCCATCGTTAACGTCCCTCTCTCTAAATCCAGCCTTCTATGATTGCAGCTTACTCATCCCCAGTATTATCACCAGCATGTGGTGAAAGCCAGAGTCCCACATTTCTTGCCACCTCCACCACTACCCAGCTGGATCCATCCACCATCATCTTCTTTCTGGATTACTATGTAGTCTTCTCTCTGGTTCTCTGGTCTCCAGCTTTGTTCTCTTGCTGTTGTATGACCTTTTGAAAAATGTAAATTAGGTCACATCAATTACCTCCACAAATGGTTGTGGAAAGAAAAAATAAATTCTTTAACTCCATTCACTTGAGTTGTCTCAATTACTCCCACTCTAGTCTAGGCTTATGTCATCAGAAAACGTGGGCAAAGACCCCTGCCTCTTAGTAGTTGTATTAATTTCCTTTTGTTGCTGTCACAAATTACCGTAAGCTGAGTGGCTTCAACCCACAGAACTTTATTCTCTCAGTGCTCTGGAGGCCAGAAGTCTGAAATCAAGGTGTCAGCAGGGCATGCCCTCTCTGAAGGCTTCTAGGAAAGGATCTTTCCTTGCCTCTTCCTACCTTCTGATGGTAGCTGGAAATCCAAGGGTTCCTTAGCTTGTAGCTGCATGACTCCAATCTCTGCCTCTGTCATCACATGGTCTTCTTCCCTGTGTGTCTGTGCATCTGTGTGTTCTTTCCTCTTCTTATAAGTTAGTAGTTATTAAATTTAGAAGCCCACCCTTACCCAGTGTGACCTCTTCTTTACTGAAATAATTACACCTGCAAAATCTCTATTTCCAAATGAGGTCACATTGTGAACTTCTAAACGGGTGTGAATTTTTTGTGAGGACACTATTCAACCCATTACAGTAATGATTGAGTCCTGAGGAAGACAAATGCATTCACAAACATGAGCTCATTCAAACTCTCAAACATTATGTGTTTTCATCTTCAAAAGGGACATTGTACACACCTACCTTCCTCCTTGAGTAGCTGTGAACATCTGAATGAAACATTGATGGAGAACATTGCACACTACAAGGGTCTACACACATATGTCAAACAATTTTATTATAAAGAAAGCATATTGAGATATATAATTTTTGGAATATATTCTTAAATGCAGAAGCACAAAGTGAAATGAAATACTCCTGCATGTAAAATTCTGAATGCAATTCATTATCCTAAATTGCACATTCAATTTCTAGTATGTTTTCAAATATATATTAATTACCAGTGTTTTATAAAATTGGAAGAGTTTTGATGGTTATCTCTTATACTGCCACATTTTAAAGATGGGGATAATGAGCACAGAAAAATTAAGTTGTATGTCCAAGTTTGTCCAGCTCATTGGTTGCAGAATGAGAACCCATTTTTTTCTTACTCCTGAGTGAAACGAGCAGCTCATATAAGAAGTCAAATTATCTGATTGGCTCATGGCCCTCAGTCTCTCCTTCTTGCAAACATTCTGCTGGGAATGATATCTTTAATACAGGAGGAAGCAGGTAGACATTGAAATTTAAAAGGCTGATTTGACATAGAGAACAGACTTGTGGTTGCCAAGGTGGAGTGGGGTGAGAAAGGGATGGAGTGGGAGTTTGGAGTTAATAGATGCAAACTATTATATATAGAATGGATAAACAACAAAGTCCTACTGTATAGCACAGGGAACTATATTCAATACCCTATGATAAAACATAATGGACAGAATATTAAAAAATATAATGTATATATGTATAACTGAATCATTTTGCTGTAGAGCAGAAATGAACACAACATTGCAAGTGAACTATACTTCAATAAAAAAATAAACTATTTTTTTTTAAAAAAAGGCTGATTGAATTCAACTGAGATATTGACTCATCACTTAATACTGCTTTTGTTTCTCAGTCTCTCTCACATTTGGTTTCCTAAACTGTAAAATGAGAAGAATAATATTTACTGATAGAATTAATGTAAATATTATTTGTTTAAAGTTATGAATCACATTTATTAACTATGCATACATAAAGGAGATTAACTATACATACACACGTTTAGTACATTTTTTATACATACACATACATGCACACATGTATGCAAAAGTCACACTCGACAAAGGAGAGATGAAGGTGATGATGATATGACCAAAATAACAGAGAAAAGCTTGTGTTTTGGGGAAGCAAATATTACTTTTTTCTCAAGGGACTAACAGAATGCACTTAATTTGACCCTGCAAGGTCTTTTGCTTATGTCATTTTATAAAATTTTCTCAATAACATTAGATAACAAAGATCACAATTTTACAGAAGAGAAAATTAAGGATCAAAAAAACATTTAAGTAAGTTGCCCAAAGACACCAACTTAATTACGTTCTAAAGACGGATTTCAAACAGATATCTGTCTAAGGGCAAAAGTTAGGATCTGCCTTGGAGCTGATATACGCAGACTGTGAAATATTTAGGGATGCAGCAACTAGAATTGTAGTATTAGCTACAGCAGTTATTTACAAAGCACTGTTGATACCCAGGCATTGATGGACGAGTCAGTAAATGCGTGCTTCTGTACCTGGCAGTTTCCAAGCTCAGATTCTGCCTTCGCTCTGCCTCTCCGGATGACGGCTTGATTAATGAGATTTCATTCATAAAGTCTTCTGATGAGGAATGTGCACGGCTGTAAGTGATAAGTCATATCATTGTTTGGATTGGCATTGAGACATGTCGGCAAAATCTCTCCCCCTGTGGCTAGGGAAATGGAGAGATGATAAAATCAAATCTGTGGATTCACACTCGGCAAGTCTGTAGGCTTATCATAGGGGTTACTTTGAGTAGAAGTCAGTTGAATTCCTGGCTAGATGTTATGTGTTCAAATTCTCTATGTTTATTAAGTATTTTCAAGATTATATCTTAACCTAATCTTTTCTGAGACTTTGGAATTCATTCTAGTTTAGCTCACAGATGAATAAAACACAGCAGAAGTTTTTTTTTTTTTTTTAAAAAGCCCATATATTGGTTTTCTCTGAATATTTTGATTTGGGGCAGAACCTAAGAATGAAGAATAAATTTAAAATATCTTTGAGAGATATAGAAAAAACTATAGAAAAATTTAGGCATAACCACTAGGGTTTGAGCTTCAGTGAAGAAATTACAAAGGAATGTTGTATATTTGTTAGGTTTTCAGCATCTCAGGGTATATATCTGAGGGGACACATAATTTTTATTTGCCTGCCAATCTGACTGAAATCTCTGAGTGTGTCTACACAACTGGAAAAATATATATATTTTTAAAGTTTTAGTCAAATTTTTTTTTTGTAGAGTGCTAAACAATTTCTTTGATTTTTGTTTTTCTGAAATAAACTTTTGTTTTATAGGGCAGTACAGTAGACACAGTCCAAATGAAAGCTAGCTATTGGTCCTTTCCAGGTTTATATTTCTATGGGTCGATATTTTTAATTATTCAGGAACTTTTCAATAACCCTCAAACGATGCACAGCTCATAGTTTCCAAAGAAAGACTCAGAAGTATTTTTCAAAGTAAGATAGGTTAGCTTACAAGGCCAGTTGTAAAATTTGCCCATTCATTCAAAAATATTTATGGAGCAACTATCATACGTGAGTGGTGGTGGTAGGACTAATGGGACTGCAAGAAGTAAAAATCCACAGACGATTCAGCCTTGACTATAGGAGTTTCTTTAGAGACATACATGTAGGCACATTCTTATTTCATTGTCTGATAGGCTGCATATAACAGGTGCCATGTGAATAGGACTCACAAAACATACACTTAAAAAAGGTAAAGGATTCACTAAATGATGTCATGGTTTGATATTTTAGTCCTCATGTTTCTTGTGTACCACCTGTCTCTGTGTGTAAAATGCCACTATAAGCAAATTGCTATTATTTTAATCTTAAAGAAGGTCTAGCCTATAAGATAATTTAAAATTAAAGTGCAGATACCTTCTTCACAAAGTAGAATAAACAGGGACTAAGCTCCCTTCACCACACTAAACCCTGGTGATGCACACATAAAATGCACACTTCCTGAGAATATATTTATGAAGTTGTCAAAAATACACAATACTTGGTAAATACGGAGGGAAGAAAAGCAATACCACAGTGCAGCAGCTTGTTGGGCCTCACATTAATCAAGTGATCAAAGTGAGCATCATCAGTAATGGGACCAAGTCTTGGCATGCACATGTGGAAGGACGTAACAAGAAGTGCTGTGTTCATCCTTGAGAGTCCTGCCAAAGATGTATAACCTGTATCTAATCACAAGGAAACATCAGAAAAATCCAAATTTGTGGTCATTGTACCAATATCTGGCCTATAATCTTCAAAAGTATCAAGGTCATGAAAGCCAAGGGATGGCTTTCAGGAAGCCATTTCAGATTGAATGTGAGTCAAGAGATGTGGCAACTGAATAGAGCACGGTATTCCGAACTGAAACCTTAAAGATTTCTGGGGCAATTGTAAACTTGACTGATGTCTGAGATTACATGATAGTAATATAGCAATGCTAATCTCCTGTTTTTGTTTGTTTGTTTGTTTTTTGCGGTACTCAGGCCTCTTACTGTTGTGGCCTCTCCCGTTGCGGAGCACAGGCTCCGGACGCGCAGGCTCAGTGGCCATGGCTCACAGGCCCAGCCACTCTGTGGCATGTGGGATCTTCCCGGACCGGGGCACAAACCCGTGTCTCCTGCAACGGCAGGCGGACTCTCAACCACTGCGCCACCAGGGAAGCCCTAATCTCCTGTTTTGATGGTAGTATTATGATTATATAAGACAAGGACTGGCAAACGTTTCCGATAAAGTTCAGGAAAGGGCATGGTTTGGGCTTTATGACCCAAAACACCCAACTACTCAATTCCGACATTATAGGAGGAAAGCAATTTTACACAATATATAAACATGTAAGTGTGGCCATGTCCCAATAAAACTTTATTTACCAAAACAGGCAACAGATCGGATATGGCCCACGAACAATAGTTTGCTGACTCCTGATTTCTTCATAGGGAATACACAAAAAACTTTCCAGTGGTGTGGGGGCATTGAATCAACAAATTACTATGAAGTGATTCAGGAAAAGAAAAATTTTACACTGTGCTTGCAACAATTTGAGGTTTTCTCAAAATGAAAATATGTATATACAGAAAAATACTATGTTTCAAACATATCAGACATCCATAAAGATGATTGGCCTTAAAAAGTTTAAGTAACCAATGATTTAATATGTACCTGTAATGAAGATGTTAATGTTAATGTCAAAGTTAACCAGGAGTAGTTTAAATTAAAATGTTTCATATAATTTGAGAATACAAAACTGCAATATTTCCAAATATTGCACACACACTTTAAAGTATGTATCATTAGATACACATGTGATACTGTTTAAATCAATTAAACAGTTTTAATTAGACATTTAAATATTTCAGCTACTGCCCTAAATGTTACATTTAATGATTAAAGCTGGGCAAAATGTTTTATTTGGCTTTTTTTCATTGAGAAAACAGAGAATTATGATCATATTCAAGTTTGTCTACTATCACTGTGCATGCTATCTCCCACTCTGCTTTCTGTAGAGTTCTTGCCCTTAAACTGAAACAATCTGGTGGAGCAGAAAAGTCAAGTTTTGTAACTCTGAGCAACTTATAACTCTGAGTTCCAGTTTCATCAGCAACAAAATTAAATTATGACATGTATGTAAATAAATGGTCACTTTTTTCTGACGTATTGTATATGCTCAACTAATATTAGCTTCCTTCTACCTCTGTTTCTTACATTATTTAAACTTAATTGAATGCTCTCTATCAGTATCAATACAATAAAAATGCTATAGATTTTTGAAGGTAGAAACTTTTTGTATTTCTTCCTAGCAACACACTTGATATGAACTACAGAGATAAATGTCAAAGTGGGCAACTGGTATATATTTGGTGATAGATTGACCCAATGAGTTTTCTGAATTTTTTTTTCATTATCCTTTTCAATATGTTTCAATATGTCTCTTTTTATGTTGTCATTATCCCATCCTGCATATTTGACCACTTCAGGAAAGTACTAGGAAGGCAGATTAATTTTATTTTAATAAATTAACTTTATTTCCTTTAAGTCCTAGGCCTTGGGGTACAGTACAATAATAAAATAACAACCTCTTCTTAGGTATGTGCCTTTACCAAAATCTATGCTGGCCTGCTCACAGCAACATATATAATACCTCTTACTATAAAGCTACTTCAAATTAAAATAAAACACAGTTCAATGTTATAACCACAGACACACACAGACACACACACACACATGCACACACACACACAGTAGAAAAGTTGTGCTCATTGAAACACATCAATTCTATAAATTATGTAGCCTACTACTTCATAGTTATAGTGCAATTAGGCTCTTAATTCTGTTCCTTACTCCAGAACATTGTCTATTGCTTCTATTGAAATAACTGAGACATTTCTGCTGGGAAGATTTTCTTAAAGGAGAACATCTGATAATTCAAATTCATTTCATTAAGATACAGTAGCAATGGACTTCAGTAGTCATAAAGGTTAATTGACATTTTCATTAAAACTATTAGCTTTTAAAGGAGCTATATGAAGCACTGATCACATTTTGCAGTATGTGTCCAAAAAATAAAGTGACATTTCAAAAATTAATTTAGCAAATCTTTTAGCTAATTGTACATCTATTATGTGGTCAAATATGGAGGTCCAATGAGTTCTGTTTAGAAATTATAGCTGTCTCAAGGAGCACAATTAACAAACACAAAAGCAGCTACAACAAAAAGTAATCCATGATTAAGGTCTTGTGAATTGCACAACGTACTCAAGGACTTCAGAGGATGAAGATAATCTTGTTTAATGGGGGTGACTGCGAAAGCCTCAAGGAGGAGGTGGCCTCTGAGTAGGAATAACAAGCAAAGGTAGGATTTCAAAAGAGCAGAATCAAGAACAATGGGCTCTGTGAGTCTGTAGGTCTGTATTTATTCTGGTTTCCTGCCAATAATTTGATTTCCTTCAGACATGGGGAATTTACAAGGGGTTTGTCCACATTCTTGAAAGTGTAGACTTGTGTTTTGGGAAATGTCTCTTATCAAAGCAAAGAGGTTAACTTTTCACTCCCCGATATGTTAGAAATAATCCTATGTGAGTGATTCTAAGTGTCTACATTCAAGTCTACATAGTCAGGCAACGATGCTCTGGATAAAATTTTAACTTTTTTTCAAGAAACATAGATAGATAGATAGATAGATAGATAGATAGATAGATAGATAGATAGATTACTTCCTTTTGTCTTTTCTGGAGAGATTTGGGAGTAATTCAAGTAACACCAATCATTGCATTCTTTCACAATTTTGCTCTCTCTCTCTCTCTTGCTCTCTCTCTTTTCTCTTTCTCTCTTAGTCTCTGTTGCCACTTGAAATGATCATCTTTCCCCACTGACTTCCCCTCCTAGTGGAGGGCACAGCAAACTGTCCTCTACCTGAGTCAGAAACAAAAACTTCACCCCGGTTGCCTGCCTTTACAGCACTTCTGACATAGAGTCAGTCAGGAACTCCTCCCAGTTCTACTTTCTCAATTATCTCCAAATACTATTCACTTTTCTCCCTTCTCGGCTACCACCATTTTGGTCAGACCATCCCCATGTATTTTTCTGATTATGAATTATTTCCTCCAACTGGCATCCTTATTTCTAGGCTTGCCTACTTCTAAGTCAGCTCATATACCTTGGTGAGGACAATATTTCTACAGCGGTAAAGTATTTCTGGATCTTGTAAAAGACCATAGACTTCGTTGTAACTTTCACGTTTGATATGATGTAGGCTGCTCTTCACTGTCTAGTCCTACCTAATGGACACAACTTTCCTCCCTGCGCATTGTACTCTGGCCTTGCTGAAATACCTTTTGTTTTCTAAGTGTCTGTCTCTTCCCTTTAGTCTTTGCCCATGATGTTTCCTCTGCTGGAATGAGCAGCAGTCCTGCACACCTGTGAGTATAGGTCTTCTTTTCCAGAAATCCTCCTCCAGCTTTTCTGTCTGATTGGGATCAATATCCTTTCTTCAGGTTCTTTTGAAGCCCCCTCTATATTTCTATCAGATCATTAACTGCAATGCACTGTAATTGTCTATTTGTATCTCTGTTTTCTTAAAAGACTTTAGGCTCTTTAAGGGAAGCAATTAGCCTTTTTATTTTTTTAATGTGAATAGATGGGCCAGTGCAGAAACTCTCTGAGGCTTCACAAAACCTTCATAGAGCTTGACACATAGAGGAATTCAAGAAATGTTTAGAGGAGATGCTAGTATTTTAATCAATGTTCTCAATACAGAGAGACTCTAATGGTATACTTTATGATAATATGAATTCTGATTTTAAAAGAGAAAAGTAAGGAATATTCAAAACTAAACTTCATCTGAGCATATTTTATTATAGTTTTGCATGCATGCATTCTTAATTATTCCCAAATACACTGTCTCCTCCCAGAGTAAGACTTCTATCATACCAGGACAGTAGACATTCATTAAATGTATTAAATGAGTAGCCACTAAGTGTGGAATGCAAAAACAGAATTCTATTAATCTTTATCTCATTTTTTTCTGTTGATTTATGTTGTCTTTTTGGCTCTGACCAGAAGAAAAACAAAAAACAAACAAAAAAAAAACTTGCTAGCTAGTTGTACAAACTTAACCTACAATGTTAAATTCACAGATAAGGTGAACACTGAGTTAATGCAAACTACAGTTTGAAATGAAGTCAAGAACTGATGCAACCTCACATAATCATTTAAAAATCCTGGATGCACAGTCTAGCTGCAAAGTTCAAAGATCACTCATCTCTACTTCCTCAGGGGAAAGAATATGGACATAGACGTCCCAAGGGTATGAATGAATGTGAGCAGGGCCTGTGTTCACCAGAGGGAACTGGGGAAATCTAGGACTCTGGGTATCCTAGAGAAAGGGGTAAAAAGCTAATAACAAAACATGGTGGGTTTGAGTCTCAGATTCACTGCTTATTAACTCTTTCATCCTTATGACTTTCAGTTGGGAATATGAAAAGATAAAAATTTCACGGGCTTATTTATCATGATAAACAAAAAAGTGTATATGAAAACACATTTATAAAAATTAAAATGCTAGGGGTTTCCCTGGTGGCGCAGTGGTTGAGAATCTGCCTGCCAATGCAGGGGACACGGGTTCGAGCCCTGGTCTGGGAAGATCCTGCAGGCCGCGAAGCAACTGGGCCCATGAGCCACAACTGCTGGGCCTGCGTGTCTGGAGCCTATGCTCCACAACAAGAGAGGCCATGACAGTGAGAGGCCCGCACACCGCGATGAAGAGTGGCCCCCACTAGTTGCAACTAGAGAAAGCCCTCGCCCAGAAACGAAGATCCAACACAACCAAAAATAAATAAATAAATTTATTTTCAAAAAACATTAAAATGCTATACATGTATTAAAGTTGTATTCTATAATGTAATAATATGCCATTCTAAACCATCTCCAGTAGAGTAGCTCTTGGTGTTGCTTATTTGTTTTTCTAATACATAAGACATATTTATAGTTCCTATTTACTTGAGGGCAGAACTAACAGCTCTTAATCACTGGAAAATTCATTGGACCACAATTTAAGGATTTTGAATTCTCTTGTAATCAATGGTAGACAACTAGGTGACTTTGGACATGTCACTCAACCTACACGAAAGCACTCACCAGCAGAAAAGTTGCAACAGCTAGGCAGTAGCAGTTGTTCTGAAAAAACAAATAAGAAAACCAACAAACACCAAAAAAACTAGAGAAATGCTTCTTTCTTAATTACTTTTGCTAATAAAGTATTAATTTCAAAATATAGCTAGACAGAGCTGGGTGAATAAATTTTCCCTTAATTGGAAGGTTTTCAGAGGGCTAGAAAAAGGGACACTTGGAACTCCACAAATACCAGTTAATTAAAAACAAACCAAAACAAGTTCTTATCTCATGTTAAAAGCCAGTTGGTGAACAACAACAAAAGTCACAAAATTCAAAAATAGTTACTAAACAAAATTTATATACTGAATGCCCCAGAAATACAAGGTGCTGGGGGTAACATAAAGAGCTCTGAGATAACATGTCATCCAAACAAGTTTATAATGTAGGTGAAAAGAAAGAGATGCACATAGATATTCTGAACTAGATCGGAGGACCATGACCTCTTTCATTCTTCCTTGGCTGGATTTTGTAAGCTGCCAGATCTTTGACCAAGATATGGTACATGCAGAACTGGCAGCTCTTGATTATCTCAGAGTTGCCTCACTCCTTTACTTCTGTGTGTGTGTTTTCAGCCAAACGGAGTTCACCCAGATACAAAGCAGCCCCCATGGGAGTCTGTATTCCTTTCAGCTTGGGTCTGAATGTGCCTTATTTTCATACACTCTTAGGACTCCTTCTTTGGGGCCAGAGGCAGGGTTGAGGGAGGAAGGAAGAGCTGGAGGAAAGAAGAGAAATGGGTCCTGATTATCCACGTGTTGCCCTTTTCATTGACATTATCTTGTTTCCCTGATCACAGCCTTGTTCTGCCAGATATGTTTCATTTTCTGCATAACTTCATCTGGGTGGGCATTTCAAGCTGTGATTTCCAAGTTTGATCTCTTATTGTAGATCCTGTTATCACTGATAAAGAAGCTTTAAAGTTCAAAGTGACTTAAAATGAGCAATGCCTTAAAAGTTGGTATCTTTCTGATCCTCTCTACTGTTGGCTGCTTCAAAGGATGTCAAATTATTGTACATTGTATTGCAAATATCTCCAATTGGCATTCTTTAAAAATGCACTCAGGAAATCAGTCTTCCAGCTCAGAGGTTTGATGGTGCAACCTCTTGTTGTTGATGTGAAAAACTGGCTCTATGAGAGGAACTTCAGCCTCATACATTTCTCCCTTATGGCTCCCAGCTCATCATTCTTGTCCTCAAATAGTGACTGAGGTGATCTGATTGTTTCCAGATTATTTGAGGGAACAATTGGGCTCTTCTACCCACACACAGTGTATTCCCCACCACCTTGAGATACCAAAATGCCCTAAAGATGCTTTTGTATGACCTCCTTATTCAATCCTAGGCATGTCTTTAAAGCAAATGAAACAATTAAATCTTCTTTAGCAAAGCATACATATTAACCAGCTCTTACTCTTCCAGAATTCTAACCACAAGCCATTCTTGAGGGAACAGTCAGTTTCCTTGGATTTGAGCTAAATAGATAAGTGCTAAATTCCCAGATAAATATTTTTATATAATTTGGTGAACAATTGCATTCTACCATTTTAGGACTCTAAAAACTGCACTTCAGAGAGTTTGAAAATACATGCAAAAAGGAAAGTGTTTGGTTATACGATTAAAATACTCTTTTTTTTTTTATAACTTACATTGTATTAAGTATTTAAATAAAGTGTGCTGCACTGAATGTAATTTATCACCAACTTCAACATTCAATATCATATTATGATTTGCATAAAAAGTTAAGTTTCCTAATTGGAAAAAATGCTGAAGTGAGAAACCGATATAAGCAAAAGCAAACAAACAAGAAAGAAGAAATAAAAATATGCCTAAAGTAGATGGGTAGAGAAACCTCACTACTGTGTACCTAACATATGTTAAACATATGATTGCATAGACACTGACTAGGCTGAAATCAGTCATTGCAATACCTATCGATAAAAACATGTATTTTTCAATGCAGTTAAATAATATGGCTAAAGTGAAGGGAAAATGGCTACCTCCCTAAAACATAATTGTTTCAGGTATTTAGAAAATCATTGATACTATATTGTTTTTGAATGTTTTTTGAATGACCTTCATTTTTGAATGTTGGCACAAGTAAAGTGCTTATTATAAATATTTATTTTCTATCCTTATAGTAGGCTCTTCAAGGACTGCTTGGCAAATACAAAAGCAAACTGACTCATGCAAAAATGAGTACAATGTTCTATAGTGCTCTGAGCTAAGTAAATTATTTAGTTATTTTGATTTAGTCCCAACTATATAAAATCAATAAACAGTAGTTGTGAACACTAAGTATTCCTCTATTATTTTGGAATAATTAACTTAGCTTTTGTTTGTTTGTTTTGTTTTCTAAAATGTTTTATTGTTGCATTAATAGTACATTGTTCAGAGTCCCACCAGTTTTTTTTTTTCCCCCAGACTAAACTGCACCCATGCAGCAACTTTTGTAAATCACAGGTAAACTTTACAACTCCATTTCAATGTTTGTGCTGAGAAAATTCACTCTCATTTTAGTATTTTCTTTAATATATTACTCATTTCCTTTTCTTGCTGTGGACTTATTTGCAAATGTATGAAAAAGGCCCTCCTTCCTTCTAGGATATATAAAGATATACAAAATTCCCCTTCTTTCTCCCAGGTCTAATTATGTTTAGGGTTCCTTTATCCCAGGAAAATATTCACACTTTTTTGTATTTCTCAATATTATTAAAAAAGTGTAAATGCAGGCATGAAAATCCTCAAAATTACACTGATTATAGGTATGATTGAAATAATACTGTTCGGTTATCTGCAGGGTGATGGAGCTGGTGCTTCTAGGAGAAGATGATGATACCAGCTAGGGATAAAGTTGGGTTTTCAGAGCCTGAAAGGACAAAGAGGTGGTGGGTTCTGTGACTGGCCATGATGCTCATTAAGGATAGAAAAGGTGCCCAGTCATAGATGCTTGGGCAATAGGCATTAAGCATCACGACCTTGGAAGCTTCAGTGAAAGAGGTGGATGCTTCCACTTTCTAACAGACCCTGGGAGCTAGAAGAAAAGAACAGAGACAAATACATACATACATACATACATACATAAAACCTTATGCTTCTAAAAGAGGTGTCAGATCTGGATATGATTCCATTCCAAAAGGTAAATAAATGTGACATTTTTTTCATTCTACACATAGTGAAGAAAAATATACCTCATAAAAAATATAATAAAATAAGAATCTGAAATATAAAATTTCTCTTCCTTAGAAAATATACACCAGTATTTGGGAAAGATTCTTAGTTTATTATAACAAGTTTCTATTGATTTATTAAGGATAGGATTAGTGCATGGAAAGTATTACAGTTTGGGGATTAGTGCCTGGAGAGTATTACAGTTTTGCGATATAGTTTTTAAAATGCTGTCCTGACCCAGTTTTGAGGCCTTGGTTAGGACTGGTTGTTCCCCTCTTTGAGTATCCCATTAAATACACACCCCCAAATCACCTCCTATGTTGGGATCTCACACACTGGGCCAGTATATATCCAACTTACTCATCCCAAGGTGAGGTATCAGACAAACAGAGATAAACTTTATGCCCCAGAGCCTACTGAAATCATAAAAATTGCCAATCCTAAACCTGCTTAGCCTGCCTTATCCATTCCTCCCCATGGAAACCACAAAGAAAATGCTTACCCACAGTCCCCATTTTCCCTCTGCCTTATGACCAACTCCAGTGCTTCCCCTGAGTGACCCTGGGTGGCTATAGTCTCCCCAAAGAACTCTGAGTAATGAAACTGTAAACACTTTCTGTATTTCTCTCTAGATGTGCATCTGGCTTCACCATCCCTCACTCAAGGTAATATGGTTAAAACAGTTTCTCAAGTACATTCACATTCATTACCAGAGCCCGTGTGCACCTGAGGTTGGGAAGTAGGGTCAGTGGCCTTTTTGCTGGGTCCCAGTATGGTTCCCAAATGATTATTTCTTCTCATAAATGAAGTCCTTCTCTTTTGATGCTCTTGCCATTAGAGTTGACTATTCTCTATCTTACCTTAGTTAAGACACTGCAACCAGGTGTGTTCTTGGTTCACTCCTTCATGTCCTGCCATTATTCTGGGTGAATTCAATGTGTATTTGTCCACTTATTCCACACTATAGCATGTTGCTTCATATATGTTGTTTGACCTGTTTGTCTACTGATCTTGACCTTTGTTCATCTTCAACATCTTGGTCCCCCAGGCACACTTGGATGTCCTTCACTTCTAAAATCATTTCTGGTCAGAAGTCCAAAATCAGTCTCATAGAGCTAAAATCAATGTCACAGGCCTGGCTTCTTCTAGAAAAAAAATATATTTCCTTGCCTTTGCTAGCTTTTAGAGACCAAATTATTCTTTGGTCATGGTCTCTTCCTTAATCTTAAGATTAAGATTAATCTTAATCTTCCTTAATCTTCCTTAATCTTAATCTTAATCTTTGGACCAATTATTCTTTGGTCATGGTCTCTTCCTTAATCTTCAAAGCCAACAGTATAGAATTGTCACATTCTGCCACTGACTCTACTTCTGTCATCATACTGCCTTCTCTCTACCTTGCCTTTAAAATAATTTGGAGGTTCTAGTTCTGGGGAAATTGAAGTAAACATATCACCCATGCTGTCTCTCCTACTGAGTACAACCATCAATCCTGGATCAATTTCATGAAGCAGTTATCTGAGGACTTCTAAAGGAAATAATAACACTCCAGATGGAGAAGGAAACTGAAATTCAAATTTCCACTGAACTGGTGGTGAGCATTTGATATCACTCCACATGATCTCAAAAACAGCCTGAAACCGAGAAGTGTGCAATAGGTGTGGACAAAGAGAATTTCAAAATAAGCACTTACTTTTGGCCTGAGGAGTTGGAAAACAGTTCCAACTGATAAGCAAAGTTAAAAAGCATTTGGGGGACAAAGGGAGAAATCATTTGTTTAGCATTATTTTATTGTTCTTGTTATTTTTCTTAATAATGGCTGCAGTGGACTTTCCTGGTGGCACATGGGACACAGGTTCAATCCCTGATCCAGGAATATCCCACGGGTGGAGCAACTAAGCCCGTGTGCCACAACTACTGAGCCTGCATGTCACAAGTACTGAAGCCCACATGCCTAGAGCCCGTGCTCAGCAACAAGACAAGCCACAGCAATGAGAAGCCCTCACACCACAATGAAGAGTAGCCCCTGCTTGCGGCAACTAGAGAAAGCCTGCACACAGCAATGAAGACCCAACACAGCCAAAAAAAATAAATAAATAAAAATAAATTAATTAAAAAAATATAATGGCAGCAGCAGCCAGTGGGGCATCTTAAACTTAGAGGAAAGAGAAATGTTCTTTCTGTTGAGAGGAACTGTGCTCCTCCAGAGCACAGATCAAAGTTCCCATTTAGTTTTCTTCCTCTGTCAATTTATCACTTAAACCTGGATTCAGATACAGTCTCAGGAAATACAGGACAGAATAAGGAAACTAAGTCCCTGATTTCTGGCTGGAAAACTGGGAAGAAAATACTCAGGAAGCCAGAAAATTTCAGGAAGAGTACAGTGAAGAGGAAAATCAAAAAGATGATCACAAAATGTTTTACATGAATACATGGATTAATATCTGAGTTGCTCATGCAAGAATTTGACTATAAATAGCCTACCATAGGCACTGAGATTTAAGTTCAATGTAAATGCTAAAAAAAACCCTGAAATGACATGGGAACCAAGCCCATAAAAGTTACATCAGAGCTTGCATCTTGAGTGTAACATGGCCAAATGCATGCTAAAACAAAACAAAGCAAATCAAAAGAACGATACTCGTCATAGGATTAAGACCCAGACTTTTGCATTGTAATTGTCAAAAGGTTTAGTAAACAATTATATTGCTTGGCATACAAAGGATGACAAAAATTTCAACTCAAAAATGAAAATACAGAGGCTTCCCTGGTGGCACAGTGGTTGACAGTCTACCTGCCAATGCAGGGGACACGGGTTCGTGCCCCGGTCTGGGAAGATCCCACATGCTGTGGAGCAGCTGAGCCCGTGAGCCATGGCTGCTGAGCCTGTGCATCTGGAGCCTGTGCTGTACAATGGGAGAGGCCACAACAGTGAGAGGCCCGTGTAAGGCAAAAAAAAAATGAAGACAAATGAGAGATACCAATCCAGCAATAACAAAGATGTAGAAATTATCAGAAAAAAATTTTAAAGCAGCTTTTATAACCATACTCCAACAAGTAAAGAAAGATATTCTTTAAATAAACAGAAAGACAGGCTCAGCAAAGAAATAGATGACATAAAGAAGAACTAAATTGAAATTCTAAAACTGAAAAATAAAACAAAGAAAAAAAAATTCCTGAGATGAACTCAATAACATAGTGGGTATGACAAAGGGTCAATTAACTTGAAGATATATCAATAAAATGTATCCAATCTAACAACAGAGATAAAAATTGAAAAAAGTAAACAGAGCCTCAGTGACTTGTTAGACAATACCAGAAGGTCTAACATTTATGTCACTGAAGTCCCAGAAGAGAGGAAAAAGAGTATGAAGAATAAAACACATTTAAAGAAATAATGACTAAGAATTTCCCAAATTTGATGAGAGAAATAAACAGAATCCAAATGCTCATCAACTCCAAGCAGGATCAACTCTAAGAAATCTATTCCTAGACGCATTGGAATAAAATTCCTGAAAAGTAAAGAGAAATAAAAGTACTGAAGGCAACCAGAGAAAAATAACATTTCATGTAGGGGAGAAATGATTCAAATAACTGTGGACTTTTCATTGGAAACCATGGATGCCATAAGAAATGGAATAAAATTTATAAACTATAGAAATAAAAGAATTATCAACTAGCTTTCTAGATCCAGAGGAAATATACTTTAGAACTGAAGGTAAAATAAAAGTACTTTGAGATAAAAGAAAACTAAGAAAATTAATTATCTAACAGATACACTCTAAAAGATATGCTAAAGGCTTTTTATATAGAAGGTAAATGACCCAGAGGGAAATTTAGGACATTAGGAATAAAGGAAGCATAGTATAAATTAAAGCTGCTTGGATAAATATATTGGAGTATTCTTCACCTCTTAAATTCTTTAATATAATGACTGAAAGAAAAATATGTAACATTACCTGAGGATTTTTCAATGTAAGTACATGTAATACAAATAACAATTACTACATGGAAGGTGGGGGGTGGAGATAAAGAGGAATAGATGGTGGCAAGTTCTCTACATTTTATTTGAAGTCGTTAAATATCAATCTCAAGTAGACTCTAAACACTAAGTATACATATTTTAATACTGAGCAATCACTAAAATATTATACAGAGATGTGGGAAGAAATCAATACATTCATTTAAAAACAGTATTAAACTATTCAAATTATCTAAATCTGCAAGAAAAGGGAAATAAAATAATTAAAAAGGGGGGAAAGAAACAGAAAACACATAATAAAATGATAGCCTTGAATTCACACAAATCAATAATAATATTAATATAAATTCATCTAGGCACATAAATTTAAAAACGGAGATCATAAGAATAGAATTTTAAAAAGACCCAAGTATCTGCTGTCTACATTTAACCACTTTAAATAAAATTATATAAGTAGATTGAAAGTAAAAGGATGGAAATTAATACAACATGCAAACTTTCATCAAAAGAAAATTTGAATGAAACTATTAATATAAGACAAATTAGACTTCAGAGCAGAGGAAATAACAGGGATAAAGAAGGGTGTTACATAAAATATAACAATCTACCAAGAAGTTCTAGCAATCCAAAATATGTATGCACCAAAGTAGAAAGCTTCAAAATGCATAAATGATAAAACGATAGAACCTAAAGGAGAAATAGAATAATCCACAATTATATTTTGAGACTTCAGTACACTTTTCTCAACAACTGTTAAAACTACTAGTGAAAAAAATCAGCAAGGATATAGAAGAATTATATCCAACAAATTGGATCCAATTGACATTTATAGGACATTCTACACAACAACAGCATAATATATATCCTTTCTAAGTGCCCACAAAACATTAACCAAAATAGACAATATCTTAAAGTCATAAAATAACCTCAACAAAATTAAAATAGTTGAAATCATCAGTGTGTTCTCTGATTATAATGGAATTAAATTACACATTGATAACATAAAGATAATTGGAAAATCTCCAGCACTTGGAAACTAAACAACACACTTCAAAATAATTCTTCTTTTGAAAAATAAATCTCAAGAGAAATTAGAAAATATTTCAAATTGATTGAAAATACAACATATAAAAATTGATATGCTGGAGTCAAATAGTGTTTAGAGAAAAATTTACGGCATTAAATATTTATACTAGTACAGAAGAAATACTTCAAATAAACTATTTAAGCTTCTACCTAAAGAAATAAACAAATTTAAAAAATCATGATAAACCTAAAGGAAGTAGAAGGAAGGAAATAATAAAGAGCAGAAATCAATAAAACTGAAATAAAATGAACCAAAGACCACTTTTTAGAAGATCAATGCAATTAATAAACATTTAGCCACACCAAAAATTAAAAAAAAAAACATAAATCATTAATATCAAAAACTAAAGAGAGATATCACTAGAGATTGCACAGACATTAAAATGATAATAAAGGAAAATGGCACGTAACTCAATGAAAATAAATACAATTTAGATGAACTATACCAATTCTTTGAAAATCATAAATTGTCAAAATTCACCCAAGAAGAAATAGATAACATGAATAGTTCTATTTTATTAAAGAAATTGAATTTATTGTTAAAAGACTTTGGAGAAAAGAAATCTCCAGACCTAGAAAGTTTCATTGATTAATTCTACCAAACTTTTAAAGAGTAAATAACAACAAGCCCACAAAATTTCTTTCAAGAAATATAGGAGGGAACACTTCCCAAATCATTTTATAAGGCTAGAATTACTCTGACACCAAGGCCAGACCCAAACAGTACAAAAACAAACAAAAGTAAAAAAAATCCTATAGATCAAGTTCTCCCATGAACATAGGCACAAATATGTTTAATAAAATTCTAGTAAGTCAAACCCAGCAATACATAAAAGCACAATACACCACGAACAAGTGACATTTATTCTGGGAATGCAAGGATAGTTCAAAATTTAGAAATTAAGCAATGTAATCTACTATATTACAGACTAAGGATGAAAAAACACATGATCATATCAACTGATGCTCAAAGAAGTATTTGACAAAATTCAAACTACATATATGATAAACAAAACTCAGCAAATGAGGAATTGAAGCAAACTTCCTTCACATGGTAGAGATCATCTACAGGAAATCTACAGTTCACAATATTTCAAATGATTAAAAAAAAAATTACTTACTTCTTCCAAAGACCAGGAATAATGTCAAAATGCCCACTGTTACCACTCCTATGCATCATACTGAATTTCCTAGTCAGTGCAATAAGTCAAGAAAAATGAATCTCTAAGACATACAGTTTGCAAAGGAAAAATAAAACTCTCCATTTGTAAATTATGCCATTGTCTATATAGAAAATTTCATAAGATCTACTAAAAAGGAAACTGGAAGCCAAAATTAGAAAATGATACCATTTACAAAAGCTTCAAATGAATAAAATACATAGGTATAAATCTAAACTAACAGGTGCAGTTTTTGTATTCTGAAAATTATAAACATTGATTAAAGATATTGAAGAAGCCTTAAATAAATGGAGATACATATTATGTTTATTATTTGAAAGATTCCATATAGTTAACAAGTTAATATTCTCCAAATTGATCCAAAGATCTAACACAATTCTGCATAAAATCCCAGAATTCTTTCTATATCTACAGACAAACTGATTCTAAAATGTATACATAAAAGCAAAAGACTTGCAACAGCCAAAACAATTTTGATGAAAAAGAACAAAAATAGAGGACTCACACTATTTAATTAAAAAAAAAATAATATACAATGGGACTTCCCTGGTGGCACAGTGGTTAGGAGTCCACCTGCCAATGCAAGAGATGCGGGTTTGTGCCCTGGTCTGGGAGGGTACCGCGTGCTGTGGAGAGGCTGGACCCATGTGCCACAACTACTGAGCTTGTGCTCTGGAGCCCACAAGCCACAAAAAAAAAAAAAAAAAAAATTAATATACAATGGCAGAAATCAAGGTAGTGTGATTTTGGTGAAGGTACAGTCACATTAATCAATGGAACAGAACAGAGTCAAAGAACAGACTGCCTCCGCAAATATGGCAAATTGATTTTTGACAAAGATAAAAGCAATTCAATTGACAAAGGATTGTCTTCTTAAAAATAGTATCAGATTAATTATACCTCCATATGTTAGTAAATAAACAAACAGACACACTAGACTACCTTAATATAAACCTCACATCTTACATGGATCATGGATTTAAACATAAGACTGAAACCCAGCAAGACCCTGTGGGGCTTCTGGGCACAAAAGCCTTTCTGTGTCCTGTTTCTTGTTTGTAGGAAATAGTCTTTATTCAGCCTCCATGACCTTCGCTTAGTTCCAAAGGACATGTTCAAACTGTTGCTAATTAGGGAAGGAAGGGGATGCAGAGACAAGGGAGGAGCAGTCAAGAAACAATAGTGAAGCTGTGAGGCAGAGTCCTGGTTCCTCTTCAAGGGATACACATAACAATATCTTTGAGCTCTTCTTAAGAAGTAACCCCCCCAACAAATGGAAGATGTTAACTACTTGATGGAACATTCTTCATTCCAGAGAGAAAGTCACAGTTCAATAACCTCAAGAACCATGAGACCACCTGACGCCAGAGGATATTTGTATTGAAGGAATGCAGGCCCTGCAGCCACCCTGATCCTTATCAGGAACCCCACCCCTTGACTCTAAGACTCCTCACAAACCCCCTGTGTCAGGACACACAGTTTTGAGGGCATTAGCCTGCTTTTGCCCTCTTTGCCTGGCAAAGAAATAGGCTATTATTTTCTGCTTCACCCAAAACTTTCTGTCCAAGATTCAATTTAGTACCAGTGTACTGAGGCTGAATTTCAGCTACAAGACATGAAACTATAAAACTTCTAGAAGAAAATTTTCTAGGAGAAAATTTTGTGATCTTGGGTTAGGTTCTTAAATAAGATATGAAAAACACAGTCTATAAAATTTAAAAAATATTACCTTTATCAAAAAATTTTAAATCTCCTTTGTAAAAGATGTTGTAAGAAAAATGAAAATACAAATTATAGACAGGGACAAAATATTTACAAATACATATTTGACAAACAATATGTATCCAGAATAAATTAAAAAGTATTCACATATACCTAAACTTTGTGTAGTAATATACTGGATAGAAATACATTAAATTATTAACAACAATGACAAAATGATTAAATCTCAATAGCAATGAAACAAACAACCCTGTTAAAAATAGACAAAATATTTAAACAGACACTTGCAAAGAGGATATATGGAAGACAAACAAGCATGTGAAAAGATATACAATATCATGAGACATTAGGAAAATGCTAATTATAACCATGGTAGGATACTGTTACACATCTACTAGGACAGTTATAAACAAAATCAAAAAACGAAACAAAACAAAAAAACTGGCAGTGGTGCTAGTGCTGGCTAGAATGAGAAATCTAGAACTCTCATATATTTCTGATGAGATTTAATTATTACAACCATTCTGGAAAACTGTTTGGCAGTTAGTCATAAAGTGAAACATACAGTTATTATATGCCACTGTGATTTCCATCCTAGGTATTTAGGTAAAAACTTACATTCGTGCAAAAACCTGCACATAAATGTGTGTAGCAAACCTATTCATAATTGACCCAGACTGGAAACATACCAAATATTCTTTGAAAAATAAATGGAAAAACAAACTGTGGTAAATCTGTACAATGGAACACTACTAATACTAGAACTAATAAAAAGAAACAAACTACTGATACATGCAGCAGTATCAATGTGTCTCAAAGGAGCTATGCTGAGTAAAGAAGCCAGTCTCTTAAGGTTACACACTGTATGATTCCATTTATATGACACTTTGAAAAGGAACACTAAAGTGAGGAGACGAGAATGATAGCCATGCTTTATGCACAGCACATGGGAGGTTTCTAAAGATGCTAAAATTGTTTAGTATCCTGACTGTCGTGGTGGATACCTGAATCTGTGTGTGTGTGAAAACCCAGAGCTGTACACCATAAAAAAGCCAATTTCACTGTACATTAATACAATAAGTAAAATTTTTGAATATCTCTAAGTCCACAGAAGAGAAAAGATCATTTCATTTGCCCCCAGCCTTTCACTCATACTCCAGGCACACCTGAATTTTTTCCAATATTATTTTATTCATATCCTATATTGTGTAGGGGGAGAAACAGTGTGGGCAACAGTCATGTTGGGATCAAGGCTCAAGGGCTGGGTCAATGTTGTGTATCATTATTTCCAGGGCATTGTGAATAGAGCTACCATGTGGCACATTTCCAGGGATGTCTTTCACATTAAAACCACAGGAAGATGCCCCTTGTAGGGGTCTTGACTATGAAAGCCTTAAAATCACAAAAGAGTATTCCCTACCTCCACCCTTTATACACAAATTGTTTGTGATAATTCAACTTTCATTAGTAGTGGAACTTTATTTTTGTATCTTAAGCCTTTAATGTTTATTTGAAATGCCAGTTTGGGGGTAGGTCACTCTCTAAACTACTATATTGGTATGCTTATCAAGTAGTGGCTGTCCCTTTTAAAAGGTCTTTTTTTTTCCCCTTTTTTTTAAACATATATATTGGAGTATAATTGCTTTACAATGGTGTGTTAGTTTCTGCTTTATAACAAAGTGAATCAGTTATACATATACATATGTTCCCATATCTCTTCCCTCTTGCATCTCCCTCCCTCCCACCCTCCCTATCCCACCGCTCCAGGCGGTCACAAAGAAACGAGCTGATCTCCCTTTGCTATGCAGCTGCTTCCCAATAGCTATCTACCTTACGTTTGGTAGTGTATATATGTCCATGCCTCTCTCTCGCTTTGTCACAGCTTACCCTACACCCTCCCCATATCCTCAAGTCCATTCTCTAGTAGGTCTCAGTCTTTATTCCTGTCTCACCCCTAGGTTCCTCATGACAGGTTTTTTTTCTTAAATTTCACATATGTGTGATAGCATACGGTATTTGTCTTTCTCTTTCTGACTTACTTCACTCTGTATGACAGACTCTAGGTCTATCCACCTCATTACAAATAGCTCAATTTTGTTTCCTTTTATGGCTGAGTAATATTCCATTGTATATATGTGCCACATCTTCTTTATCCATTCATCTGATGATGGACACTTATGTTGTTTCCAACTCGGGGCTATTGTGAATAGAGTTGCAATGAATATTTTGGTACATGACTCTTTTTGAATTATGGTTTTCTCAGGGTATATGCTCAGTAGCGGGATTGCTGGGTCATATGATAGTTCTATTTGTAGTTTTTAAGGAACCTCCATACTGTTCTCCATAGTGGCTGAACCAATTCACATTCCCCCCAGCAGTGCAAGAGGGTTCCTTTTTCTCCACACCCTCTCCAGCATTTAGTGTTTCTAGATTTTTTGACAATGGCCATTCTGACTGGTGTGAGATGATATCTCACTGTAGTTTTGATTTGCATTTCTCTAATGATGTTGAGAATTCTTTCATGTTTTTTTTGGCAGTCTGTATATCTTCCTTGGAGAAATGGCTATTTAGGCTTTCTGCCCATTTTTGGATTGGGTTGTTTGTTTGTTTGTTATTGAGCTGCATGAGCTGCTTGTAAATTTTGGAGATTAATCCTTTGTCAGTTGCTTCATTTGTAAAAAATTTCTCCCATTCTGAGGGTTGTCTTTTGGTCTCGTTTATGGTTTCCTTTGCTGTGAAAAAGACTTGAAGTTTCATTAGGTCCCATTTGATTATTTTTGGTTTTATTTCCATTTCTCTAGGAGGTGGGTCAAAAAGGATCTTGCTGTCATTTATGTCATAGAGTGTTCTGCCTATGTTTTCCTCTAAGAGTTTGAGAGTTTCTGGCTTACATTTAGGTCTTTAATCCATTTTGAGCTTATTTTTGTGTATGGTGTTAGGGAGTGATCTAATCTCATACTTTTACATGTAACTGTCCAGTTTTCGCAGCATCACTTATTGAAGAGGCTGTACTTTCTCCACTGTACATTTTTGCCCCCATTATCAAAGATAAGGTAACCATATGAGTGTGGGTTAATCTCCAGGTTTTCTATCCTGTTCCATTGATCTATCTTTCTGTTTTTGTTCCATTACCATACTGTCTTGATTACTGTAGCTTTGTAGTATAGTCTGAAGTCAGGGAGCCTGATTCCTCTAGCTCCGTTTTTCACTCTCAAGATTGCTTTGGCTATTCGGGGTCTTTTGTGTTTCCATACAAATTGTGAAATATTTTGTTCTAGTTTTGTGAAAAATGCCAGTGGTAGTTTGGTAGGGATTGCATTGAATCTGTAGATTGCTTTGGATAGTAGAGTCATTTTCACAATGTTGATTCTTCCAATCCAAGAACATGGTATATCTCTTCTTCTATTTGTATCATCTTTCATTTCTTTCATCAGTGTCTTATAATTTTCTGAATACAGGTCTTTTGTCTCCTTAGGTAGGTTTATTCCTAGATATTTTATTCTTTTTGTTGCAATGGTAAATGGGAGTGTTTTCTTGATTTCACTTTCAGATTTTTCATCATTAGTGTATAGGAATGCCAGAGATTTCTGTGCATTACTGTTGTATCCTGCTACTTTACTAAATTCCTTGATTAGCTCTAGTAGTTTTCTGGTAGGATCTTTAGGACTCTCTATGTATAGTATCATGTCATCTGCAAACAGTGACAGCTTTACTTCTTCTTTTCCGATTTGGATTCCTTTTATTTCCTTTTCTTCTCTGATTTTTGTGGCTAAAACTTCCAAAACTATGTTGAGTAAGAGTGGTGAGAGTGGGCAACCTTGTCTTGTTCCTGATCTTAGTGGAAATGCTTTCAGTTTTTCACCATTGAGGATGATGTTGGCTGTGGGTTTGTCAATATGGCCTTTATTATGTTGAGGAAAGTTCCCTCTATGCTTACTTTCTGCAGGGTTTTTATCATAAATGGGTGTTGAGTTTTGTCAAAAGATTTCTCTGCATCTATTGAGAGGATCATATGGTTTATCTCCTTCAATTTGTTAATATGGTCTATCACGTTGATTGATTTGTGTATATTGAAGAATCCTTGCATTCCTGGCATAAACCCCACTTGATCATGGTGTATGATCCTCTTAATGTGCTGTTGGATTCTGTTTGCTAGTACTTTGTTCAGGATTTTTGCATCTATGTTCATCAGTGATATTGGCCTGTAGTTTTCTTTCTTTGTGGCATCCTTGTCTGGTTTTGGTATCAAGGTAATGGTGGTCTCTCAGAATGAGTTTGGGAGTCTTCCTCCCTCTGCTAAATTTTGGAAGAGTTTGAGAAGGATAGGTGTTAGCTCTTCTCTAAATGTTTGATAGAATTCGCCTGGGAAGCCATCTTGTCCTGGCTTTCGTTGTTTGGAAGATTTTTAATCACAGTTACAATTTCAGTCCTTGTGACTGGTCTGTTCATATTTTCTATTTCTTCCTGTTTTAGTCTTGGCAGCTTGTGCATTTCTAAGAATTTGTCAATTTCTTCCTGGTTGTCCATTTTATTGGCATAGAGTTGCTTGTAGTAATCTTTCATGATCTTTTGTATTTCTGCAGTGTCACTTGTTACTTCTCCTTTTTCATTTCTAATTCCATTGATTTGAGTCTTCTCCCTTTTTTTCTTGATGAGTCTGGCTAATGGTTTTTATATTTTGTTTATCTTTCCAAAGAACCAGCTTTCAGTTTTATGGATCTTTGCTATTGTTTCCTTCATTTCTTTTTAATTTATTTCTGATCTGATCTTTATGATTTCTTTCCTTCTGCTAACTTTGCTTATTTTTTTTTGTTTGTTTGTTCTTTCTCTAATTGCTTTAGGTGCAAGGCTCGGTTGTTTATTCAAGATGTTTCCTGTTTCTTAAGGTAGGATTGTTTTGCTATAAAATTCCCTCTTAGAACTGCTTTTGCTGCATCCTATAGGTTTTGGGTCGTTGTGTCTCCATTGTCATTTGTTTCTAGGTACTTTTTGATTTCCTCTTCGATTTCTTCAGTGATCACTTCGTTATTAAGTAGTGTATTGTTTAGCCTCCTTTTGTTTGTAGTTTTTACAGATATTTTCCTGTAATTGATATCTAGTCTCACAGTGTGTTGGTCAGAAAAGATACTTGATACTGTTTCAATTTTCTTATATTTACCAAGGCTTGATTTGTGACCCAGTATATGATCTATCCTGTATAATGTTCCATGAGCACTTTAGAAAAATGTGTATTCTTTGGGTTTTGGATGGAATGTCCTATAAATATCAATTAAGTCCATCTTGTTTAATGTATCATTTAAAGCTTGTGTTTCCTTATTTATTTTCATTTTGGATGATTTGTCCATTGGTGAAAGTAGGGTGTTAAATTCCCCTGCTATGAATGTGTTACTGTTGATTTCCCCTTTTATGGCTGTTAGTATTTGCCTTATGTATTGAGGTGCTCCTATGTTGGGTGCATAAATATTTACAATTTTTATATCTTCTTCTTGGATCGATCCTTTGATCATTATGTAGTGTTCTTCTTTGTCTCTTCTAATAGTCTTTATTTAAAAATCTATTTTGTGTGATATGAGTATTGCTACTCCAGCTTTCTTTTGGTTTCCATTCACATGGAATATCTTTTTCCATCCCCTTTCTTTCAGCCTGTATGTGTCTCTAAGTCTGAAATGGATCTCTTGTAGAGAGCATATATATGGGCCTTTTTTTTGTATCCATTCAGCCAATCGGTGTCTTTTGGTGGGAGCATTTAATCCACTTACATTTAAAGTAATTATTGATATGTATGTTCCTATTCCCATTTTCTTAATTGTTTTGGGTTCGTTATTGTAGGTCTTTTTCTTCTCTTGTGTTTCTTCCCTAGAGAAGTTCCTTTAGCATTTGTTGTAAAGCTGGTTTGGTGGTGCTGAACTCTCTCAGCTTTTGCTTGTCTGTAAAGGTTTTAATTTCTACATCAAATCTGAATGAGATCCTTGCTGGGTACAGTAATCTTGGTTGCAAGTTTTTCTCCTTCATCACTTTAAATATGTCCTGCCAGTCCCTTCTGGCTTGCAGAGTTATGGCTGAAAGATCAGCTGTTAACATTATGGGGATTCCCTTGTGTGTTATTTGTTGTTTTTCCCTTGTTGCTTTTAATATGTTTTCTTTGTATTTAATTTTTGACAGTTTGATTAATATGTCTTGGCATATTTCTCCTTGGATTTATCCTATATGTGATTCTCTGTGCTTCCTGGACTTGATTAACTATTTCCTTTCCTATATTAGGGAAGTTTTCAACTGTAATCTCTTCAAATATTTTCCCAGTCCCTTTCTTTTTCTCTTCTTCTTCTGGAACCCCTATAATTCAAATGTCGGTTTGTTTAATGTTGTCCCAGAGGTGTCTGAGACTGTCCTCAGTTCTTTTCATTTTTTTTTTTCTTTATTCTGCTCTGCAGTAGTTATTTGCACTATTTTATCTTCCAGGTCACTTATCCGTTCTTCTGCCTCTGTTATTCTGCTATTGATCCCATCTAGAGTATTTTTAATTTCATTTATTGTGTTGTTCATCATTGCTTGTTTCATCTTTAGTTCTTCTTGGTCCTTGTTAAATGTTTCTTGCATTTTGTCTATTCTATTTCCAAGATTTTGCATCATCTTTACTATCATTTTTCTGAATTATTTTTCAGGTAGATTGCCTATTTCCTCTTCATTTATTATGTTTGGTGGGTTTTTATCTTGCTCCTTCATCTGCTGTGTGTTTTTCTGTCTTCTCATTTTGCTTACCTTACTGTGTTTGGGGTCTCCTTTTTGCAGGCTACAAGTTGGTGGTTCCCATTGTTTTCGTTGTGTGTCTGCAGTGGCTAAGTTTGCTTCAGTGGGTTGTGTAGTCTTCCTGGTGGAGGGGACTAGTGCCTGTGCTCTGGTGGATGAGGCTGGATATTGTCTTTCTGGTGGGTGTGGCCATGTCTGGCGGTGCGTTTTGGGGTGTCTGTGGACTTATTATGATTTTAGGCAGCCTCTCTGCTAATGGGTGGGGTTGTGTTCCTGTCTTGCTAGTTGTTTGGCATAGGGTGTCCAACACTGTAACTTGCTGGTCGTTGAGTGAAGCTGGCTGCTGGTGTTGTAATGTAAATCTCTGGGAGATTTTCACCGTTTGATATTATGTGGAGCTGGGGGGTCTCATGTGGGCCAGTGTCCTGAAGTTGGCTCTCCCACCTCAGAGGCACAGCACTGACTCCTGGCTGCATCACTAAGATCCTTTCATCCACACAGCTCAGTATAAAAGGGAGAGAAAGTAGAAATAAAGAATTAATAGAAATAGAAAGAAACAAAGGAGGGAGGGAGAGAGGGAGGAAAGAAGGACGGAAGGAAGGAAGGAGGGAAGGATGGAGGGAATGAAGAAATAAAGAAAGAAGATAAAGTAAAATAAAATAAAGATAAAATAAAATAAAGTTATTAAAATAAAAAATAATTATTAAGAAAAAAAGTTTTTTTTTTAATTAAAAAAAAAAATGGACGGATAGAACCCTAGGACAAATGGTGGAAGCAAAGCTATACAGACAAAATCTCCCACGGAAGCATACACATACACACTCACAAAAAGAGGAAAAGGGGGAAAAAATCATAAATCTTGCTCTCAAAGTCCACCTCCTCAATGTGGGATGATTCGTTGTCTATTCATGTATTCCACAGATGCAGGGTCCATCAAGTTGATTGTGGAGCTTTAATCCGCTGCTTCTGAGGCTGCTGGGAGAGATTTCCCTTTCTCTTCTTTGTTCTCATCTCCCGGGGCTCAGCTTTGGATTTGGCCCTGCCTCTGCTTGTACGTCGCCTGAGTGCGTCTGTTCTTTGCTCAGACAGGACAGGGTTAAAGGAGCAGCTGCTTCGGGGACTCTGGCTCACTCAGGCCGGGGGAAGGGAGGGGTACGGAGTGTGAGGCGAGCCTGTGGCGGCAGAAGCCGACGGGACGTTGCATCAGCCTGTGGCATGCTGTGCGTTCTCCCGGGGAAGTTTCCCCTGGACCCCGGGACCCTGGCAGTGGCGGGCTGCACAGGCTCCCCGGAAGGGTGTTGTGGATAGTGACCTGTGCTCACACACAGGCTTCTTGGTGGCAGCAGCAGCAGCCTCAGTGTCTTATGCCCGTCTATGTGGTCCGCACTTTTAGCCGCGGCTCGCACCAGTCTCTGGAGCTCCTTTAAGCAGCGCTCTTAATCCCCTCTCCTCGAACACCAGGAAACAAAGAGGGAAGAAAAAGTCTCTTGCCTCTTCGGCAGGTCCAGACTTTTTCCCGGACTCCCTCCTGGCTAGCTGTGGTGCACTAACCCCCTGCAGGCTGTGTTCTCGCCGCCAACCCCAGTTCTCTCCCTGGGCTCCAAAGGAAGCCCGAGCCTCAGCTCCCAGCCCCGCCCGCCCCGCGGGTGAGCAGACAAGCCTCTCGGGCTGGTGAGTGCCGGTCGGCACCCATCCTCTGTGCATGAATCTCTCCGCTTTGCACTCCGCACCCCTGTTGCTGTGCTCTCCTCCGTGGCTCCAAAGCTTTCCCCCTCTGCCACCCGCAGTCTCCGCCTGCAAAGGGGCTTCCTAGTGTGTGGAAACTTTCCTCTTTCACAGCTCCCTCCCACTGTTGCAGGTCCCATCCCTATCCTTTTGTCTCTGTTTATTCTTTTTTCTTTTGCCCTACCCAGGTACGTGGGGAGTTTCTTGCCTTTTGAGAGGTCTGAGGTCTTCTGCCAGCGTTCAGTAGGTGTTCTGTAAGAGTTGTTCCACGTGTAGATGTATTTTTGGTGTATCTGTGGGGAGGAAGGTGATATCCGCATCTTACTCTTCCACCATCTTCCCCTCGTCCTCTTTTTTTTTCCCATTTTATTTTTTAATGTGAGAGAGAAGACACTATATATATGGAGAGAGTCAAGCAAATTGTTTTGACTATACTTATGGTGTCTTACAGAAATTAGAGGCTTATAGTAGTTTAGAAATCTATGCTTCCCTTCATTTTCTTATCTGTAAAATGCTGATAATAACAGTTCTATATTATAGGGATGTTAAGGGTTAAATTAGTAGGAAAAAGAGCCTTGTATTCTGTAAGCTTTCAACAAATAAAAGCTACTTTTGTGGAAAGGAAGAGGCAGAGAAACAGCAGAGGAATTGATAATGTTGACTATTTAATTTTACCTAGGGCTGGAACAGTCAGTCTAAACTAACCCAGATGTAAGGAGAGATCTACAGTCCATGGCCTCAGGTGATAATTCTCAGACCTACTCCCTGGTCTCTTTAGTAGGCTGGTGGCTATTTGCAAAGCTAGCTAAGTATTATTGGATCCTAAAAAAAAAAGAAAAAATAAAAATAAAACAAACAAAAACTGTCTCTTCTTGTCTTTTAATTCAAGTTGTGAAATCCTATGCAGTCTAACCCTGAAAGGGATTCCCATGGTGTGGTACACACTAAAGCAATTAACTGATTACTGCTGTTCAGGAAATGTAGTCTTTGGCACAGTAATATACACCTCCTCCCAGCAAGTCACAGTCTTGTTTATCATTATTGGTTTGGACTCTTCTGAGAGTCTTTGACACATAAGATAAGGCTCATATCCAAGCCAATTTGAATTAATTTCTTCCATAAGATTACATGAAACACTGGCAAATGCTTTCCAAAAATCAGAATCCCTTACATTTTCCTCTATTTCCTCACTTCTCTCCTATTTACATTACCTAGAATTAAGTATCCATATTGACCTGAAAACGGCTCCTTTGTTTTATACAGTTATGGATGATTTACCTACTGAAACATTATTGGGTAGAATAATAGTCAAAGTTTTAAAGCTGGAAGTGATGAAGCAAATTATGGTTTTATTCATGGATTGGAAATAGCAATAACTTCTTAAGTTTATTTTCTAGTAAAGATCACAGGTAGTTTCTTCCACCTTTTAACCAAGACCTTATTTAACCCACTTTACCTCTTTCTTCTCCTGAATATAAGCTTTTAGCAATAATAGCTACATCTCTAGTCACTTCAGTGTTTCCTCATGCAATTATACATGTGCACTTGACCACCTCCTAACCTTTGAGGAAAGTTAAACTTCTTTTATCCACCAGATTTAGAGTAGCTTGTCACCGCTGGTCTTCTGTCAACATCACCCAGTTGGCCCACCTTTTCATGTATAGACCTTTCTACTCTTCAGAGAGTTAGGATCTTTAAGGAAGATCTTTAGGATCTTAAAGTTAGGATCTTTAAGGAAGCATGGTGATGTAAAATGACACTTTTATTGGAAGAATATTTATTTTGTGATTGATTCCTTGCTCTGCCCCTCTGTAAGAATGTAAACTTAAGCAAGCTGCATAATCTCTTACAGCCTTTATTTACCCACTTATAAATGAGAAGAAACTGCAGATTGTTAAGGCAGCTGATGACATTTAGATGCATAGTCATGTTTGTTTCTTCCTGCTATCTTAATATTCCCTCAAGCAGGAATTTTACCACCATTGCTATTGACAGACTCACTATTGAACACTTTCTGTTTAAATATTCTTAGACCAGGTATGCCTCTTGATTTTTTTCTCTGTTCCTACCATTCACCACTATATATATGGATCCACCAAATAGTTATGTTACCTGCCTACTTCTAGGTGGCATTTGCATTTGGTAGAATACTTAGATCAAGTGTTTTATATCTAAATATAAATTTCAATATATAAATGAATAATTGGTAAAGATGAACCCTACTTTCTCCAATGATGCATGTTTCTGCCTGTGTGTAGGGCCACATTCTTCAACCACTGAAGTAATAGCTATTCTAGAACAGTCACTGATTCCATTTGTCACTTTATTGTCAGAATCACAGGAGTGAATTAAAACCAGAGTTGTCGTTGTCATTTTTTGAGAACATTCCTTTTCCAAGCCCAATATATAGTTTGCTGTTTCACTGGACAGAAAAGCATTTCTTAACAGAAAAATGTGGTCTTTGCCTTTCCGCATGACCTTCCCTTTTTCTGAAACATCAAAACACCTTTTCCACAAATAGAGCTCTCCCAAAGTCAAAATTCTAGGACCAGACCATGTATACTAGGCTTGTTATAAAATCATCTTTTATGCATGACACTTATGCTCAGAGGAGAGACTGGATCAAAGATCAAGGAGTCTGCTGTGTGTTGACAAAGCTGCCAGAAATGGAGAGTTCCTCTCAACTTTCAGGAATTCCTGATAATAAGGACATATGCTTAGCAAGGCCACTGTTTATTCATAAGAACTTCATATGAATTAGAAAAAGATACCCCTTCTTCATATACACTGCATGGTTTGACAAAAGATGGTCTGGCTAGATTTTAATCCACACTCATCCTCTTGACCAGTGAGTGACCAGTTTACAGTTAACAGCCTACCGAAATATACATGGTGACCTAAGTGGAGAAATTACATATATTTCAATTTTCATTCTTTCTTTATGACTTTTTATATTTTCCCTTTTTCCCAAAGAGCTGTTTCTGTGTTTGGGGAAGAAAGTACAAAGAACTGTGTAAGGGAGTAAAATTTGCCACCCCAAAATGTGTCTCTTTGGCATAAGGATTATTTTAAACTGACTATTTTAAGAAACAGAAGACTCAGGAAGTTTTTATTTTTACCTCCCCCTTGAGTGTCTAAAAGAATTTAGATAGAGGACCTGATCCAGAAAAGGAGCTATCACCATAGATAACTACAGTATGATATGAACTAGGTGTGTAGACAGGGAGGAACTTAGCAAAGTCTGGTAAAATTCCTCTCCATGTCCCATTGTTTCTGTATGGTCCAGCAACATTTGTTTACCAAGCATTTGCTCTTTTTGTCTTCTGCGAATTGCCTTCCTCCTCTTTGAAGTCCTACATGTTTACCTCTTCTACTTAGCTCAGAATAGCACATAAGCCTCAATTTCCTGACTGTCCTTTGGGTTTCATACTTTTATGGAGCTCCTGTGCATACATAATTAAATTTGTTTTTTCTCCTGTTAACCTGTCTTGTTCAACTTAATTATTAGGCCAGCCAGAAGAACCTAGAAGTGTAGAGGAAGATATTTTCTCACCAACAACTGCTAAAATAAAGGAAGATGCATTTCCATGTCAATACCACCAATTTTAAGGCTTGAGAAAGGATCTCCCTGTGTGAAGGAGTTATAAGGAGAAAGAGATACAGTGAACAAGACAGGGGGAAGGGGCCTGAGCAAGAGTGTGATTGGGCTCCAGTGAGAAGGTCTTTGAGCTTCCTGGGCAGACCCCTCAGAAGACAAAGACAAGGACTTCCCTGGTGGCGCAGTGGTTAAGAATCCGCCTGCCAATGCAGGGGATACGTGTTGGAGCCCTGGTCCAGGAAGATCCCACATGCCACGGAGCAACTAAGCACTAAGCCCATGTGCCACAACTACTGAGCCTGCACTCTAAAGCCCGTGAGCCACAGCTACTGAAGCCCACACGACTAGAGCCTGTGCTCTGCAACAAGAGAAGCCCTCACAATTAAAAGCCACTGCACTGCAACAAAGAGTAGCCCCCACTCGCTGCAACTAGAGAAAGTCCACATGCAGTGACAAAGACCCAATGCAGTAAAAAATAAATAAATAAACTATTTATTTATTTATTAAAAAAATGAAAAAGAAAAAGGAGAAGACAAAGACATATCAAAGAAAGAATGACTGTAACTGGAGCAGAAAAGCCATTTATAGCCTTTCAAACACCCTGCACCCTTATTGGTTTAGTAACAGGGGATATTCCTGCACCCCTCAATGATATCTAGAAACCACAACTAGTGGCCACACAGGCAAGAATAAGGGACACCTCATTGGTGACCTCTGTAGGTTAGTATCTAAGGACAAATACTAGTCCTCAACTGAAAAATGTTCTTCAGTACTAAGGCCCACTGAAACCTGGTTCACCCCTAGGAAGTAATGTTCATGGGAGGTGGATCCCAAAAGACTGTAGCTAATGTTTCTACCAGTCCATTAAGATGGTACCTAAAATATAATAAAATGTGAGTTATTTGAAAAAGTGATATTCAGGCACATCTTCACCCTTGGATGACAATTGTTACAATATAGGCAATCTCGATTGGAAGATGATTACCAATGTCAATTAAGGGAGGACAGTGCCTGCCATACTCCTCACTCAATCATAGCAGGGCCTTTCTCAAATGGTAGGCTCCTCGTTCCCAGACAGGACGAACTCTAAAAGATGTAATTCTTCCCTGCCTTCTGACCTTCTTCATAGTGATATGGGTTTGGTACTACTTCTTAAAATCATATTATTAGTGAGTCTTCCCTTCTTAAAAAAAGGGAAAGCTCACTAAATATAGGCAGCTGGTCCTCAGCCAGCCTGTGAAAGAGATATGTTTGTGATAGAGCAGTGGTCCCCAACCTTTTTGGCACCAGGGACGGTTTCGTGGAAGACAATTTTTCCACGGACCAGGGCAGGGGTATGGTTTCAGGATGATTCAAGCACATTACATTTACTGTGCACTTTATTTCTATTATTATTACATTGTAATATATAATGAAATAATTATACAATTCACCATAACGCAGAATCAGTGGGAGCCCTGAGCTTGTTTTCACTTACCACTCGCTGATAGGGTTTTGATATGAGTCTGAAAGCAATTGATTTTTTATGGTCTCTGTGCAGTCAAACCTCTCTGCTAAAGATAATTTGTATTTGCAGCCGCTCCCCAGTGCTAGCATCACTGCCTCAGCTCCACCTCAGATCATCAGGCGTTAGGTTCTCATAAGAAGCATGCAGCCTAGATTCCTTGCATGTGCCGTTCACAATAGGGTTTTTGCTCCTATGAGAATCTAATGCCACTGCTGATCTGACAGGAGGTGGAGCTCAGACGGTAATGTGAGCGATGGGGAGTGGCTGTAAATACAGATGAAGCTTCACTTGCTTGCCTGCCACTCACCTCCTGCTGTGTGGACAGGTTCCTAACACGCCACGGACTGGTACTGGTCAGTGGCCGGGGGGTTGTGCCCCACGATAGAGGATATTTCAGGTGTCACTGACATGCCATGCCTTTCTTTCCTTTACTTCTCTCTCTCTCTCTTATTTTAATTGTGGTAAGAATATTTAACTTGATATCTATCCTCAACAGAAATGTTAAGTGTCCAATACAATATGGTTAATTATACGCACAGTGTTGTACGGTGTTCTCTAGAGCGTCTTTGTCTTGCATAATTGAGATTTTATGCCAGGTGACTACCAATTCCCCATTTTTCTGCCCTCATGATGTGATTACTCAGGCCACCTCCTCCTGGTCTGGCTTTAGCTCAAAAGACAAAACCTACTTCAATTGTCCTAGGTCCTGTCCTCTACCACCATGCCCTGGCACAGAAACATTTTCGGGACAGAAAAGGTCTAAAATGTCTTGACATGACTGCTTGCCACAATGTTGACATCGAAGGACTTGGAATTCTGGGAGAGCAAACCACAACACAACATATGTTCATATACAAACTTCTCTTGCACGGAGAGAAAAGCTTTTGTCACCTCCCAAAATGACAGTCATCTCAAGAACCCCCACCAACCAAGTCATGAAAGGCAGAAGGAATTCATTAAGGGGTGTATTCTCTGTTCAAAGCTGAAGATGACCTCTGGGTGACAATCAGAAATAATGGGCTAAACACTTAGCTGGAAAATCTTTACCTTTCTTGTTGACCTCTCCTTTCTACTGCTTTACATACTCTAGTAGGATGAGAAAAAAAAAAAATGATAGGGAACAAAAAGGTAGAATTTCACCATCTCAGTCTGTATGTGATCAAGATAATTTGAGGAATTGCATTCACTCACAGTATGAAAACATTTTGTCTGGTCCAAAGTAATTTAATTCCATCCAAATTTGAGTGAAGGCCCTTGGGTGATGAGGTTTCAGCCTCTGTCAAAGAGGGAAGTGACAGCTGGGGGAAGTGACCAGGTACACAGCTGAATAACCGCATTTCCATAAGAATGGATGTGACCTCCTGATTTACAGAGCACCAGAACTTTGCCTTGAAGATTCCAGAAATAAATATATATGCAACAAAAACTGTATAAACAGAGAAAAAAAGAACCCCTGCTCCCCACAGACCTGCCTGGGCTTGGGGAGAGGCCATTGGCTTGCTGGTGATGTGATAAGACAGTCTGCAAGCTGAGCTCTCCTTGCCCCACACCGAGAGACAGGCAAGGCCAAGTTGCTGAGTTCAACAGGAATATTTCACTAAGTCTGTGAAACCTATCATTGTTCACAGTGCCACACCATGGAAAATTGAAAAAGCAGAACAAATACAGAATTTGCTAGCAAAATGTCGACCGTCCCCGAAAAGCAATTGCATAGGTTAGGGTGTCTTGTTTCAAAGAAATAGAAAAACTCACAGAAAAACTTAGACCCCTTAGAAGACACCCAGGAGGTCTCAATATTTGCAGGAAGACTGAATGTCTTTTGATTATTTTAGCACTCTCCTATTCCTCTCTTTCTCTCTCTATCATCTCTGTCTGTCTCTTACTCACTCTCACTCTCTCTGTTCTTTTTAAAGTCACATCTTATGATTTTATGAATAAGTGATGTTTATGTTCTTCAGAAGCACTGTGTGTGGCACTTTCATTTTGAGAAGAATGAGGGGTTGGCGGGAAACAAATCATTTATTGTCATGGAAGTATATGTGTTTGAATAAGCTATTCTAGACTTATAATGCAAAGGCTAATAAATATTTTTTTCACACTTGATCCAAAGTCTATTGCAATCTCCAATATACTATGTGGCAAAAAATGTATTTCCCTTACGGTCTAAAAGTTGCAAAAACCGCAAATGCCTGTTAGAAGAGATGTGTGAAAAAGATAAAGTCCTTTGTGATCAAATCCTTCTGTTATGCTCCACAATAAACAAATTCTGTTTGTTAAAGCAATGATTCCTGGCAAATCCCATCCTCCTGTCTCTCTGGAAGATGTGGGTCAAATATGGACTCCACCAACTGGAAAATGGTAAAAAATTACATGTACTTGGAAGTCTAGAGTGTTTTTCATTTGCACAAAATTCTAACTTGACTCCATAGGAGTCATGTGAATTTGGAAGAAATATTTAAAAAGTGTAGAAGGTGGGAGGTAGAACTATTATAGGATATAACACTTTCCTGAGTAGAGAAACAAGGAAAGAATATCTTGCAGAGGGGCATAGTTATCCTTCTGAGGAAGACATCTATCTGTTGGTTTAGATGATAAATAATTTCCCTCCAGTTATTTATTTACTCCTTAGTTTCTTGACAATTTTGATGAAGACAGTATTTTTCTTAAGGTTTTTTAGTTATGAACTATGGACTTCAGAGGCTAAATAAGTACATCTTAATTTTTTTCACTATCATCCTTGTTTTTCTTAAAATTATATTTCCTATAAAAATAAACCATCTTTTATTCCCAAATATTGTGCATTTATAATAGCATAATTAATTAAAAAGAAAAACCATGTCCTAGCTTTTGGTAGTGAATTACTGAGGACTGAGGACTTGAAGTTCCTAAAATATGTAGGGGAAAGAGCTCACACAGCCCCAGTGTCTGGCTTTCAGGCTGTCTAATTCCAGGCAGCAATAGTCACTGTGCTCACAGAGGGAATGGGTCTCCCTGGAGTTATGTTCTGTAGTGACCCTGAGCATCCTTAAATATGGGTCAGCAAATTATTGCAGGCACCATGACCAAGGCTTCAAGACTGCTTGAGTACCACAGGGTCGCTAAGGATGGAGAACCACCCCACTACATGCTACCTCTTCCTGTTCACTGGTTTTGCTTTAGGGTCAGTGTTCTGAACTATCCAGAGGAGTTTTAAAAAAAAGTCTTTACCTTTAGGTTGTGCCTCTGGATGTCCTAGGTCTCTTAGATGGACACTCTCAGAAAATCCTACTCAGCAGAAGAGACAGTTGAATGGCTCAAGGTTAACTTCCCTGAGGCACGTTTGGTTTTCCAGGGCCAGTGCAGGCCCAGACCCCATCTCTCTTGGGGGATGGATGCGCAAACATTCAGCATGGGGCTCTCTCTGCATGTAGAGAAAGAGGTCACCACTTGGAGAAGCTTCAAATTACTTAAATTCATTAACCTCTGGTCTTGTCAGACTTAAGAGCCTTATTTGAATGTTGCATTCTCATTGTTACTAAGATATTGTGGCTTCAAGTAACACTGAGGACATGGAAGTCACTGACTCCAATCAAGTTAGATAAGCTCCTCCAGAGCTAGTCACCTGGACAGAACACGAGGATAGGCCCTTTCAGTGTCTTACATCTCACAGCTAAGGGAAGAGAAATAATCTTTAGTCCTTTATCCCACAGCATTCAAGATATCAAAGGCCATGATCCACAAATTCTTTCATGGCACAGAAACAGGTTTATGTGCAACTTTCTTAGCACTGTGTGTGAAAAACAACCAAACATCATATAGCCCACTAATTGGGATTTTTAATAAAAGGAATAATGTAATGTGATAGAATAATGGGATAGCAGTTATTTAAATTTTTTTCTTATTTTTAATAATCTTTTATGATTATTTTTAAGATGGAAAAAAGTAACAATATGAATGAAAAAAGGAGTAATCACCATCACTTAAATATTAAGCAACTTTGAAAAGACAACTCTACTATAAATTAATGCAATCATATCTTACTTTTCATAATATATGTACATGATTTTTAGATGTGACTTGGAAGTTGTGGGCCCAAGAGAATAGTTGTTTCTGAAGAGCCTCTTAGAGATATTGCAGTGATTATTTCACTAACTATATTTTTTGCAGGACATTGAGCATTTTCATTGTCAATATAACCCAGAGAAGAAATGAGTAATGATCTATACTTGTTTATAAGGTTATAAGAAATTCAGTGAATTAAATTCTCTGTCACCAAGGATCACATTTTTCAATTTCAAAATCTGGTGTTGAAAATCTTACTATGATGTGTGAGTTTACTTCCATGTTTTAATGTGGAGAGTCTTGTAAACATCATTGATTTTCTTCTCTTCTCTTGTTTTGCCTTTTCTTTTTCCCTCCCTCCGTTTCTTTCTTTCCATTTTTCCTACTTTCTTTCTTTTTTTAAAATTATTTGGGCAATATAAGACTTTGTAGACCTCTATGCATAACTCTGAGTCTGATTTTACAAGAAGCTCAGAAAAATGTGAAAAAGGTGGCTCAGTAGGACCTTAACCCAAGACAGAGAAACTAGAGATGATTTTTATTCTTAAGTCTAAGTTCAGTAATCATCACACCTCACTTTGCCTACTTGTCCCTCTTTATTTTTTCTTTTCTTTTTCATCAAAATTCAAATCCAAAATAAAAATAAAGGTAGTCAATTGTAGGTTTTAATTGAATGTTACAAATGGTTGAGGTTTTATTGCAAAATACACTTTTATAAAACATAGTTCCTCTTTTTTATATACATCATTTTAGGCATAGAATGAATCAAGATGTAAGCCAAAGTCACCAGTCCTGGCCTGTCTGACTTTGATAGTCAGGGAAGTGGCACCTGGGAACAGGGAAAGAGAAGGGGTTTCTGCCTCAGACCACCATGGCCCCACCTGAAATAACCTAGCATTTGTGGGGTGATTTGAGGAATGCTTGGAGACCTCCTAACTTTCAAAGCCCCTCCTTTGACAAGATTTCATGATTAGAAACAATCCTTTATCCTAGAATTTGTGCCTTTTTAATTAAAAATGTGCCCAGAAAGGAACACAGGTTAAGCCATAAGTAATTCACATTAAAATATTTAAGACTGTACTAACATTCTTTAGTTAGTACTGCGGGTACTAACTTCTGGTCTTTAAAAGTTAGAAAGGAAATATGGAGACAAATGTTTTCAAAGTCTGAACAAGATTGGGTAAGAGGGTAGATTAGTGGTAAAGAGAAAGATGTGTATTTTGTATATGCATTTATGAAAATTCATAGCATGGGCAGCCCTGAACCTAATCAGAAAAGTGAGTAAAATTTGTGTCCAACACCTTTCTCCTTCTTTGAGCACATTTCTCCCACCAGGAAATTCCAGACAAAGAGGACCCAAGGACAATCACACAGCCCTTTGATGTTGAACCCTCTCTCCCCTTCTAGCCTGGTCTCCACCATCACAGGTCCGCCATTCACATACACTTACATATTTAGCTGGATCATGAGCTAAATGGATCTAATAACAAAATTCCAGCTAAGTATAAAACAAAACAAACTAAAAACTCCTTCTCAAGTGTATTTCCACTTGCCTTAACACATGAAATCATCTCTCCAGTGAAAGAATGGAGCTGTGTTATTTTCAGGCATATGGAACACCCTTGACATTCCTCAAAGCACACCCAGTACCTCAGGGGGCATTTCTTTTGACTGTCCTCAAAGTCCACTGGAGCCTATATACCCTAAACCATAAAATAGAACAACAATTTAGCCGATGGACGCAGGTTGGAATGACAGCATACTCATCAGTTATTTACTCGGCTCAAACTTTGCATGTTAAAAGTTTGATCTAGTTTTATTTAAACAGTCTTCCAGTTTTTAAAGTTTGTAAATGTTCAATTTTAAAAGCCCTCTCTGAATTCAGTATCCTATTGCATGTTTTTTTTGTTTTCCTTTTTTTTTTTTTTCCTTTTCATTAACAGTGGCCTTGAGCATATCAACCAACTCCTCAGTCAGCAAATTCTGTAGGGGGCTTTAGAAATATATTTTCCCCACTGCAGTTTCCTTTAAAGTTAAAAATCCTTCTGCTTATTACCATTCCAGGCCCTTCTCATATTCTCTCAGCCAGGTCCAAATGCAGTGTACACTTCCATGGAAGGTTCTGTTTTCTATGAATGTAAGAGCAATGGTTCGTAAGCTGATACTCTACAGCAACCAGTTCCAGATGCTGGTCCACTGCAAGAAGTCAATCTCTTAGAAATGATTCCTGCCATTCCCATGTGCCTCTATTGCTCTCCTGCTTCTCCGATCCTCTCTCTTGAACCCAACACTCCAACTAAAGAGATGATATAATAGGATGTCATACTTCTCATCCAATATGGAAAGGCCACTTTGATACTCACTGTCCTTTCTATGGTGGCCAATATATATGTCTTTGGCTGGAGGCTTGGTCCCTGGTTGCAGTCAAGAAACTTGGGTCATTTAATGAAAAACATAGGAATTAGGTAGGAGGCAACATCTCTAGACTTATTCCTTAAAATAGGCTTGCAGGAATGCAAATATGATTGTCACCAGCACATTCTTTTTCCTAAATTATTATACTATTTATTTAAATTGTTAGGCTACTTGCCTTACTCCCTTACTAGTCAGTAATCTCTTTGGGTAATATTCCAATACTCCAGGGCTTCGTACAGTACCTTTCAGATAGAACAGGCCTGATAAACACTGAGGGAACTCAACTTAATAAATTGAGAGAGCCACTCATTTGGGTTTCTAATACAAAATGGCCTTGGCTATTCTGTTTTAAAATATTTAGCAGTTCAGTTAAAAACGCCCCTCTGAATCTTTTATGACATCATTTATCTTTCTATTTCTTTTCAGCTTTAAATTGTGCGCCAGATTTATTTCCTGTGGTATTAGGTTTTGGTGTCTACCCAGTTCTATCCCGTTCTTCTAATGCAATTCAGTCTTTTTACTTCAAGACTCAGACTCAAATATTAAATCAACATTTGCCATTAAGACTCTACATTTATCTATGGATGATGATTGAATTTATCTTTTGGAAAGGAATATATCTAAATACATCTTATCTAATAATTTCCAAAGAGAATCCACCCACATCATGTTTCTTGAAAATGGGGACTCCAGGCCTCTGTGTGTTGCTTTTCTCTGGGCCACCATAATGTCTACTGTCATTTCATTACCTCCACCTTGTGATTTTCTGCTGTTCACTGCCAAATAAGTTTTTCAGAGCATTGCTGCACGGTTTGCCATTTTTATTAAAAGCAGAATCTGATCAACAATGTTCCAGTTATAAAGGTAAAAAAAGAAAAAGATAATCAGACTTTGAATTAAATCACATCTGGATAGACCTGTAGTTGAAGGCACTAATAATATACTGCATACGTATTTGTGTGGAGCGTGCCAGAAGTGAATTTTACATCATTAACAAAGTTCTCTATCGATCACTCATGATCTGGCAGCTGTAGCCAGCAAGGTGCAGAATCAAGTCTTCTCACTGCTGAATATGTATCATCATGGCCCACGCCAGTCCCTTCTCTGCCTACGGGGTCTGCCAGCCTCACAGCTGCTTGGAGAGCAGGACAGGGGTTTGCATTAAGGTCCTTCAAGTCATTTCTCTCCCAGACAGGGATCTTGCATTTTAAATACCACTGCACAAAGAGCTTGGAATGCCTTCCCTGAGTCAGTTCTCCTGGCTCACTCTAGAGAATAGAGAGAAATATGTCAACTCTGAAAACAGCCACAGCCAATCCTCAGGAGGTAATGGGCTGTATGAGGCATGTGTGGTTGCCACCAATGCTCTCTGCTAACGTTGAGGGAAAATCTGGGATTCTCAGCTAGTGGTCAAGTAGGGTCAGAAGGAGTGGGGAGATTAATATGGCCCAGCTTGGTGAACCCTTTCATTTTTTAAAGTACCCTTAAAATTCTGCATACCATTGTTAAAAATAAAATGTATTAGAGTAGTACTTCATTTATTACTGATTTTGATCCTTGCAACAAATAATCAGCAAGGGGCAGTGCTGTGTGTGGATTAAAAACCTGGGAACCAGAACCTCACTCCTTCCTTAGATTCCAGCTCAGTTGTTTATCAACTTTGTGATCTGGGCCAAGTTATTTAACTTCCCATGCTTCTTTTCTTTTATCTGTAAAATGGGAAAACAATAGTTTCTACCGCATTGTGTTCCCATGAGAAATAAACACATAAAAACATGTAAAGCACTTAGGGACATGCCTGGCACAGAGTAGACCTTAACAGTAGACATTATTAGAATTCAGGAGAGCTAGGGTTACTCTCGTCTTAGCTAAGTGATGATTGAAATTGGGCCCTCATTTTCTCGTGATCTCACTGGTAAGTGGCAAAGAGGGAATAGGCATTGATGCCTGCAGATGAAATGTTATCCCATATTCCTCTGAAGTTTTAAGTGGTAAGTACTACCTGCAGCTGATGCAAAGCCTTTAACAGATCTTTTGGGGTGTTGCGAGGAGTTGAGACTTATTAGCAAACATGTATTTCTACCTTTTGTGGATTATCTAATCTGAAACTCTTTCTTTATAATCAAAATTATTATCAAAGATGTATTGAGTACCTGCTACGTGCAAAGCTTTGATAAAGACTCTGAAATGAGAAACTGAAGTATTACAACATGGTTCCCATCCACGTATCAACAGTTCTGTGTTTGAGCAGATGGCACTGACAACACATGCTAGAGAGTGTGAAGGTCCACCAGGGATGGAGAGGGTCTTCGTGCAACCCATGTGTTTTCTTAGATGAAGTGGAATCAGAAATACTGCACTTAAACTCATAGAGGACTGGACACTGTGAGACCAGAACAGTGCTGAAGACTGCTGCCTTCGATCATCATGGAAATGAAAGTCAGTGGTCACAGAGCATCCATAGGACAACTTTGGTGACAGAAAGTTTCCCAGAAAAAAAAAAAAATCAAAGTAATTTACTCCTTTCTGCATATAATACATATCTGTCATATTGCCAAAAAAGGCAAATACTGCTGGAGTGTTATGGGATATGAAAGCAATGAAAGACTCAATTTTCTATACCTGGCAACTTGTTGTCTAACTAGAGAGCTATATAACATGAATTTCAAGACTCCAAGTATAATACAGAAAAATGCACCTTACAAACACCATCAATTAAAACAAACAAACAACAAAAAACAGTACTATGTTAGCTAAGAAATAAGAGAAACACATGTATCCCAAATCAACAGAAATTCTCCCCCATCTCAGCCCTGCTTTTTCAGAGAGGAGGAAAACATGGGGATAAGGAACACTTTTTCAAGATGCAAGAGTTCCCTTAAGTAAAAAAACAAAAAAAGCCAGACATACTTAAGAATTCCCTCTGCTTCTCCATCTTCTCTTTTCTGCCACATTTCTGTGGAGACAGGTCCCCTCCTTGTCCCTCAAAACCCCAGTTCTCCACCATTAGTTACCCCTCTAGGTGTTTTATCACTTTTCATCTTAGAGAAAGAGGAGTTGGGAAATAAAGGATTTCTTGTGCAGCAGTTACCTTTTTGCAGCATATTCTCCAGATTTCCAATGCTGTACCACCTGCCTGAGAGACTGAAGAAAGAAGAGGAGGGAGGGAAGGAAAAATAAAAGGGAGAAAAGTGGTTAAAAACTTAATTTAATATACCACACTAAAGATGCTGAAAAATGCATTTAGTTCAGAGCCTCCACCAGTGAGCACTGTGAAGTAGCATTTAACTCTAATAGGGGTTCTGCTTCATCAGCTACAATAATTATTTTCCTTAATTTACCTTGGACATTCTGTATAATGATCTCCATGTTTGGGGTGAGGGTGTTTTTGTAAGCAAAAACAAAAAGCAAGTGTGTGATTTACCTCACCTCCTACATTTGGCTTGCATGTCTTTTCCCAGGCCCCAAATGTTGTCTTCACCCTCTCTCTGTCATCAGCATGAATTCCTTGACATCAAGACCATCCATCTCCACACTCCCATCCCCATCACCACCCACAATCTAATTGGTAATTTGCCACCTCTATCCTTTTCTTTAAAACTAAATTGGCTTACTGTAACTTACAAGAATATTCTGTCCCCTGCAAGAAACCCCAGAGAGGCTGATCTTGAAAATGTGCAAATGTATTATTTAAAAAATGATATTGAGATCAAACTGTGATGTGTGTTTTTATCTTTTTGATCTCTATTTTTGTCCTTATTAACTATTCCCATACCCCGTTTCTCCAAGTGTTAGCTACAGATTTTCAGTCACACCCACTGGCAAAGCCAACCCTCAGGGAAGCTCTCAGCAGTGTCCTTCCAGAACCAGCCCAGCAGATGAAAGGCAGATGGAAAATTCCAGGGGTTCTGATCTGAACATTTAAATGATCATTTAGTGTAACCCAAATCTGTGAGATATGAATTTTTAGTTTCCTATGCAGAGCAATACAGTTGAGACAATGCAAAAGACTCTGGTGAGTATGTTGCACAGAAAATGCTCTGGAAGAGCTATAGTCAGCAGAGGTTGAATTTGGAGATACCCTGCGAGGGACTCAAGACCGCAGCAATGCTATTTGTAATAATCCCTTCCCCTGTCTGGCACTCTGTGTCTGCAAATCACACTCACAGCCACTATCTTGTTTTGTTTTGTTTTATTTTTCAATTCTCATTCAAGTATAGGAGTGGTAGTAAGGTCACATGGTTTTCCATCTATTTTAAAATCTAAACAATTTAAGGCCATAGGAACAAATCTGTGGCAAGGCTGAAGCCAGCTCTCTTACCTTTAAGGAGGGTTCTCTTTGCACTGCTTTGTATTCCAAAATATGTTAATATATTACCTTGCAAATAAGGCTACTCTTGACAATAGGTTCTTATTTCAATATTTAGATGTTATTCAGAGACAAAATTTCAAAAAGATTTTAATATAGCTGTCAGTGATCTTGATGCTAGACAACAAATGATTACATATACCATAATATATGATTTACACTTTTAAAAATTCTTTGAGGTGTACTTTCCACATCCTAAGATGAATAAGATACACCAAAAGATCTTTAGATGACTATTGGTTAACCAGCAAGTTCAGTTCTGGGTGGCTAATCTCTGACACAATAAGCAACCAATGACAAGTTAAAACAGCTTTTCCTAGAGTCAAGACTCCTGGCTGGGGGTAAGAACAGCTTTACACATACAAAATACCAGAAGGACATTTAAAACAGAGAAGTTGTTGCCTATTAAATCGCATCTCCATTTTCACATTGAGAACACTGCAGCTTAGAAAATAAAGCTGGATCCTATGAACAATGAATAACAGTGGGAATTTGAATTGGGTGTCAATTATAGAATATTTGAAGGAGTGCTTGTAAATAGCCTGTTCTCTTATGGTGTGGAATGTGTACCTTCTCCTTGCTGCATACATGTCTTTACATTTTGTTATTTCACTGGCCCTATCTTTGGCTCCTGGGTTCTGAGAGATGCCTGAGAAATATGAAGGTATTAAAGAGTAAAAAGTGTTTGTTTAAAGACAGGGACAAGCCCGTCTCCTTATCCCTTCTCCTATTTCAAACCTTTCTGTCCTTCCATCCAGCTATTATTTTAGATATTTTAAAGCTACTTTTACTATTATGAAGGTGTCTGAATTACATTTATACTTAGCTATGTATTTCAGAGATAGCATAAAAGTAACAGATATAGAGCAATCCTATGTGGCAATCATGGGGCATAATTTTTACATGTATGATCTCACTGATGATGCACAGTAATCACATGAGGTGGGTGCTGTTATTTGTGTTTTCTGATAGCAGTAATACCCACCTTCCCTCTTAACTTCCCCACGTAGATGTCCAAGAAAGAACACACAGTATCACCTTCTAAAATTATTTTTGCCCATCTTCTCTATTTCAATAAATGACATACCACCAAAAATCTAGATATTACCCTTGATACCTCTCTTTATCTCCTGCCTCACACCCAATTTCTCGGCAGTCCTACTGACTCTATCTTCAAAGTGTACCCTAAATGCTTCCACTTCCTCCAGCTGCTTGCATATCCCAGTTCAGTTCACCATCATTGCTTGTCTAGACATGTGCAGTAGTCTTCTTACTGATATCCCTGCTCCATTCCTGTCTTACTATAATTGAAAAGAGTGATCTTTTAAAATATGAATCAATTTTAACATCCTTACCATAAACCTTATAATAGCTTCCTATCACATTTAGAATGAAATGCAAACCCCATATCCTAGGCTGAATGATCTGGCCCAGGCTAATCTTTAGACTTAATCATTCTTTACCTTGTGCTTTCTTTCTTATGAGCAGTGTTTCTTAAACCCTCTAATTTGATTCCTGCCTTACCATCTTAGCACTTGTTGTTTCCACTACCTGGAATGTTCTTCTTCACAATTTCACATGGTAAGTTTTAACATTCAAATCTCAGCTTTAAATGTAACCTCTTAGAGGCTTTCCTTGACCACCAAATTTAAATTGTCACCTAGGCATTCATAGCCCTTATCACTGACATTTTTCCCTTTTCATATCCTAATTTGCTTGTTTATGTCCTGTCTTATCATGAGAGCAGGGACCATGTTTATCTTATTCGTCATCAATACTGGATACATCATTTCCAGGGCTTCGAACAAAATAAAAATGTGGCCCTCTTGTTCAAAAATGATTAAGAATTTCAAGATGATGACAGCAGAGTATGAGGCCAAGTGAAGACTCTTTCTCAGCTCAGGGCCCTGTGTGAATGCTTAGGTCCCAGGCTCATAAGGTCTGCACACCAGTGCGCTCCCAGCACATAATAGTTGCTTTAATTACATTTTTGAATAAATTTCTAAAAATGTATTTGTGGAATAAATGAATATATAAATTAATGAATGGGATTAAGGAAACTTGTTAAGCCCAGAGAATAAAATGCAGAGTTGGAACAGAAGCTCAGGTGGTCTGGTGCAGCATTTCCCCTCAGCCCTTGTGCCACTCTGCATCCCAAGACAAATAAAATACAGTCTCTGGGGGAAAAAAAATCCATCCCCTGCCTTCAGTGAAATTTAATATTATACAGAAATGAGGAAGGGCACCAAGCAGCTACAACTCAAAATAAGTATGTACTATGTATTCTAAGAGGGATATGACAAAAAGTTATAGAAATGTGAGTGAGGTGAGGTGGCTAGAAGTTGTATTTGAGGTGGGCTTTGAAGGGTGATAGGAGTTTTCTCTGTGGGCAAGGAGGAAAGTTCATTCCAGAAGACCCAACAGAGGACGCAGGCAGAATGTTTGGAAATGTGTTGAGAAGTCCAGAGTGACTGAGGAAAGGCTATAAGGAGTAAGAAGGAATAAAACTGACCCATCTGACAGATCCCAATTATGTTGCATAGTTAATGTTTAGGGCCTTCACTTTTGTCAGTAGGAAACAGGAGCCAGAGCTGTGCCGTTCTGAAAGCAGAACTTGAGGGAGATGAATCTGGCTATAGGGGACAGAGCAGGCAATGGGGGAGCAACCACAGGCCACTTGCCTGAGCCCAACTAGGGTGCTGGCAGCAGTCTTTTCCCTTTGTAAAAGACAAAGGGAATCACAGTAGTTTCATACATGCCTATAAGGCCCTTTGGTTTTGAAACTGTCTTTATTTTTCTTTGTGCTTTTCCAGGAAATTGCACAGGACTAGTCATTTAATAAACATCCTATAAATTCTTTATAAGTATTATGCAAAGTTGCAACATATAGTCGGGAGTGAAAAATACCTGAACTTCAACAAATGAGATCTTATTAATTTGGTAAAATAAAAACCAGCGTTGACCAAGAAATGAAAAAAAATGTCATTTTGGTAGATTTATAATTGAAAATAGAGACTTCTTCTCTGTAACCTATTATTTAATCTCCAGGGGGGGAAGAGGTATAGATGAATGATAAAGAAATAGTCAAACAAATACCGGCAACATTTACTGTGGTAACACTCTTTTCAGTGAACATTTTATTCAACTACCTGCCATGAACACACTGTGATCTTTGGAATGGGTTTCAACAATATTGCTCATTAGATCAGTACATCAATTCACTTTCTCCCCCATGTCTCATCAGAGACAGTTCCAATTTATTCAAAAGTGACTTTCCTATCTCTATTCCTGCCCTGAAACTAGGTTCATCAGTTCCATTTTTTTTAATGTAGATTCTATATATGTGTGTTAGCATATGGTATTTGTTTTTCTCTTTCTGACTTACTTCACTCTGTATGACAGACTCTAGGTCCATCCACCTCACTACAAATACAATAAAGATCTATTAAAAAAGAAAAAAAAGAAGATTAAAAAAACAGTGACTTGCTTTGGAGTAAGCCATCATCCTATCAGAATCTGTAGTATGTCTTCCCTTGGGGACCCTATGACCATTTTGTTTAATTTAATTTAGGAAAACAAGACTGAATCAAATCTTGCATTACTCCCCTGGGGGAAAACATGCTTCACAAATGAAGAACTCCCAACCGAAGAAGATTTAAGTCCTACATCCTGTCAAGAAGTTCATTTACATATATCTTCTTTCTTTCTATAGATACGTAAAACTGAGTTTATATTTATCCTCCATCTAAACACTCCTCATGAAATGTCAACAGCACAGAATGGGAAGTGAGAGGCATTTTCTGTTCTTACTCCTTATGAGGCCACTTTGGAAACTGAGAAGGAAAGAAGAAGTCAGGCACAGTGAGGTCACGTACTGGTGATGCCCAATCAACTCTTGGAGTAAGGTCAAGGAATCAATAAAACTGTTTTGAGTACCTTCCATATGTAGGCCATGTGCTAGGTGCTGGGGAAGGGAGGAGGGCAATACAGAGGAATATTCTGGCATACGAGATGACCACTGCCTACTTGGGAAGGTGGCACAGCCATTAGAAAAGGTCATTATTCAATTCAAGAGAAACAAAAATTTTGTATGCAAAGAAATAACATTTTAATTATTTGTATACTCCAACTACAAAGCTGATTCCACTGTGTCTCATTCTGTATATGAGGTGCAGAAGGAGTGTAAAATTGTATAACACCTATAGAAGACAAGTGAGCAATACCTATAATAAATACAAAAGCATTTACTCTTTGGCTCAGAAATTCCTTCTCAAGATACGTATCCTACAGATACACAAGCAAACATGAAACAACAATGTGTAAACAAGAAAATTCCATGCACTGCTTTTTATATTTGAGAAATCAGAAATAACCTGTATGTCTATCATTTGGGGACTGCTTAAATATATTGGGACATATCAACTGATGGATTTTTTTTTTTTTCTTGCGGTACGCAAGCCTCTCACTGTTGTGGCCTCTCCTGTTTTGGAGCACAGGCTCCAGACGCGCAGGCTCAATGGCCATGGCTCATGGGTCTAGCAGCTCCATGGCATGTGGGATCTTCCCGGACCGGGGCACAAACCCGTGTCCCCTGCATCAGCAGGCGGACTCTCAACCACTGTGCCACCAGGGAAGCCCTGATGGATTTTTATAGCTATTAATTGATTAGTTAATAAAAAGACAACACATAGAACACAGTGTTGTGTGATATATAGTGTTTTCTCACAAAATGTAATATATATATATATATATATATATATGGGAACACTAAACTAATTATATAATGACATATATAGTATGTACATAAAATTTCTCTCTCTCTCTCTCTCTCCCCCCCCCCCCACACACACACAGACACACAGACACACACAAGCATATCACATAAATGCTTAAAACAATCCATTTAACAACCATGTTTGCCTCTGTGTAACAAGGTCTAGGGGTCATGGAAGCAAGAGAAACAATTTTAACCATACCTGCTTTCGCATATCTACAATTTTATACTTAATACATACATATTGCTGTTTTAAAATTAATGCAATACAGTAAACGAATAATATAAAACTGAAGATGATGAAGCTGATTGGATGAGTATAACAGACTCTCTGCTGCTGGAATTCAGTGAAGTGCATGCACCCCTCAAAGAGAGGTACTGAGAACTCAGTCGGGGAAAGGGGCTGCTCTCAGGGTTGAAGCTGGAGCAGTGGTTGAGTGTGCTGTGAAAGTCACTGACTTTACCCCCATTTCCAGAAAAAAGTGAGCTCACAGTTCCTCCTAAGTCCACTCTCTAGACTGGTGGTCACTGCTTAACATTAACCCTGGAGGACCTGTGGGAGGAAAGGAGAATGGACACCAAATTAGAACTTAGATTCATCCATGTGGAGAACCTTCTCTCATTCCATGTTGCCTTTCACGTCTGTCCTGTAGAGGTTGGGGGTGAGTCAGGACCCAAACTAAGCAGTTCACCTGGCTCTGGAGTACTTCTATCTCTTGAGTTAGACTCAGAAGAAGTTTTCATCAGAAAAAATGAAGACTTTAATGTTCCTAAATTGTTCTTACTCTTTTCTGCTTCCCCTTTTAAAACTCAGGCATGATCATTTCCTGGATGGCCATACCACTGGGAGGATGAATCTTTGTAGATTCAACTGGTACTTATAGATGAAATGAGTACCCTTGTGCAAAAGACAACATTCACCAGATAATTAGGGAGATGATTTTATTCATTTTATTGAATATGGAGAATGTTCATTAATGAGGAACATCTCAATGAAAAGAAAGAGCGTCTGTGTTTTAACAGAAGCAGGTAGATGAGGGGTGATCCATGAGTCCCATGGGAGTATATGGAAGAATGAAGATGGGTCATATCTTAAGATATGCAAAGGCAGAGTGGTCCTTTGTAGTTAGCTGAACACAAAAGGGTAGGGAGATGTATTAAGTATCAGTGTTTTCTGGCACCATAGAGCTCAGGTAAAGTTTGATATTGTCATTTTCTTCCAGCTCTAAGCAGAGTTTTTCCACACAGTTCTTCTAGTTCCTCCAGCTCCATCTTTGTCCTTTTCACCCTTATTTCTTTAGTTGCCAACCCGAATTCTCCTTTGATTGTTCTCAGTATGAACTGCTTACACAGATAACATATTTTTTGGTCTAATTATTCTCTTTCTTCCTATCTATTTCATCTAACTGATTCTTAGTTCCGATTGGTTGATGTCTTCTCTTAATATCCTTAATGACTCTCCTTGTCACTAAGGAACCATTTCAATACTTAAGTAACTTAATAATCTTTCACCTAAATGTTATTTAATAACATAAACCATTGAGCCTTGCTTGCCCTTTCTCATGGTGAAAGAGAATTTCCCCAATTCTTGACAAATACTGCTGGACCTCTTGACACAAAATCTATCCAGAGTTGGGAAGAACTCTGACAAAAATGATCAGTTACAAAGGAAAATGGTGTACTTAACTCTCTTCCAATTTCACCAAAGACAGATCAGGTAATCAAGACGGAGCAATAACTTGACAGCAGAGAGGCTATTATTAAGTATTAGGACAGGTTCTCAAGGATGGTTATAAAAAGAGAAGAAATTTCCAGGCCACAGTAATCCATCACCTTAAGCAAACATAATATGTACTAATATTTCTTTAATAAAATATATACAGAGAGGAACATGTTTGTTATATAGAACCCCAACCATAACACAGTAGTTTTTTACATCCCACATCCCAGTGACATGATATTACTTTCCAGTTGTATCGGCGTGTCTCTTGCTTTCATCCCTGGATACGTAGAAGTAGAGGCATTGAATTAGGAGCAGAACTCTAGCCATAGGTTTAAGATCTTAGTTCACTTTCTCTTCTTTTCTTTCCTGTAAAAAAATTTGAGTACATTTGAACATTGTTACTGAATGGGTTATTTTATTAGATAAATGTTTGATATTGATGCTGTTATTAGGTAGGGAAGCTTTTCATTCATTTTTAAAATGAATTCAGTGCTAACACATGATATCTTTAAAATACTGTGTTGACTTCTGAATGTGCATCTGTGGCCATAGGTCCTTTATATGTCCTAAACCTGCATGTTTCTGAACTTTTATATCCCTATGCAAATAAAATGCAGCTACAAGGATGCACACATCTACATCCACAGCTAATTACACTCTTAAGGGCTCTTCATTGTCTTCCATTTACGCAAATTAAATCTCCTTGTTTTTCATCTGCTAAGTAAGCTTTAACATAGAAATACAGAGAAGAGAAAAACAATGAATGCCACCCCACCCTACCACACACAACCCCAACCTGCTGGGTTTAAAGGAAAATCCGCTATTTGCTTTAATTTTGTATGCCAAGCATTTTGCAGTGAAACACCCCTACAGTGTGCTCCAATGGGTTCCCATTTGGGGAAAGAGAATGTTACAGAGGGGCACTAGCTCTTCCCATGCCTGTCCCTGAGCCATTTTAAAACATGCAGGAAAATGTTCAATGGATTTTATAGCAAAACATCATGGTGCTGTTATAAGCTTCCTTGTGGGAAACAGTAATGTGTATTCATATAAACACAATGGGGTTGAACATCACATCATATTCATTCGGATGCCTCCCAGTACCCAGGCAACTCACACACAAATGTCAATTTTCTTCCCCCCATAGCTCTCAGCAACTGAGGTTCCCAGACCCTACTGCTGCCCAGCAGCTCAAGGAGCAATTGAATCTTTCTTTCATAAACACATCCTCACTCATATCATTGATCAGAAATTTGCTCAGTTTTCATACCTATCTTTCAGTTAAGAATCAGTCTAAGATTATGGTAATGATGAATAGCTTTCTCCAATTATTCTTTTTTTTTTTTTTTCCTTCGGTACGTGGGCCTCTCACTGCTGTGGCCTCTCCCATTGCGGAGCACAGACTCCAGACACGCAGGCTCAGCGGCCATGGCTCACAGGCCCAGCCGCTCCGCAGCATGTGGGATCGTCCCGGACTGGGGCACGAACCTGTGTCCCCTGCATTGGCAGGCGGACTCTCAACCGCTGCGCCACCAGGGAAGCCCCCTCCAATTTTTTTAACCCCATAAGAATAAAAGTCATTTTCTTATTTTTTTCACAAAATTTCAGAAAAGCAAAGCAAATAGAAAATTAAAACAAAACCCAAACCTAAGAATAACAAAGAAACAAGAACTAATGGCACAAGTGCAATGGTCAAGGAGAGAAAACACAGATTCAGATACCCAGCTAGAACCCACATTTGGCAATGTATGGGTTTTACGGATACTAGTTAAAAAAAAAAAAAAAGACCTTTTAACTGCTAAACATCTTAGCATGTTCAGATAACTGGGCTGAATACTCAGCTGTGGGTATATGAAGTCAGCTGGCCATGATGGGCTGATTTTCAGACCATGATTCTAATTACTAAGAGGCTAGTCCTGGTTCTACCACTACCAAGTTAATCTGAATAACAAACAGTAATTGAGTGTAGAGACTAATCTTGACACACTGACTTTTCCTAAACAAAATGTCATGGTTTGTGGTCTGCAAAATAAGCATAGCTATATATGACCTAATATCCACCAAGAATTTTGAAGAAAATCATATGAAGTTAAATCAACTGCAGATTATATCCCTTTATACATATGTTAAGCCACACTCTACCTAGAATCTTGCAAATAGAAGAGATTCAAAATATCGATATTCCAACTCTGACAGCATCCAGGCTAATGTCTGCTTAATCAAGAAAGAAGACATACAGTAAAATGGGCTTGAGCCTGGAGTAAATATCCAAATTCTTATAACAGATTGTTTTTGAATCACACCTCTTGGACCTCTGACTGTGTTAATTGGTCAGTGTTTTATATGCGTTAATTTTGTATCATCATAGATACCTTAGCTCATGAAAGCAGGTATAAAAAAGAATGAAATAATGCTATTTACAGTAACATGGGTGGACCTAGTGATTATCATACTAAGAGAAGTCAGAAAGAGAAAGACAAATACCATATGATATCACTTATATGTGAAACCTAAAATATGATACAAATGAACTTATTTATGAATCAGAAACAGACTCACAGACATTAAAAACAAACTTATCATTACCAAAGGGGAAACGGGGTAAGGAAGGGATAAATTAAGAGTTTGGGATTAGCAGATATAAACTACTGTACATAAACTAGATAAACAACAAGGTCCTACTGTATAGCACTGGGAACTATATTCAATATCTTGTAATAAACCACAATGGAAAATATATAAAAAAGAACATATGGGACTTACCTGTTGGCGCAGTGGTTAAGAATCCACTTGCCAGTGCAGGGGACATGGGTTCGAGCCCTGGTCCGGGAAGGTCCCACATGCCATAGAGCAACTAAGCCCGTGCACCACAACTACTGAAGCTGCCATGCTTAGAGCCCATGTTCCACAAGAGAAGCCAGTGCAATGACAAGCCTGTGCACCACAATGAAGAGTAGCCCCCACTCACTGCAACTAGAGAAAACCTGCTTGCAGTAACGAAGATCCAATGCAACCAAAAATAAATAAAATTAAGTCTTTAAAAAAAAAAAGAACTCTGTCTAGATCTGTTAAAAAAAATGTACATGTATGTATAACTGAATCACTTTGCTGTATAGCAGAAACTAACACAACATTGTAAATCAACTATATTGCAATAAGTAAACACTGATCATTCTGAAAAGAAATTATAATTTTATCTAGCACTGAATACGTAAAGCTGAAAAAGTTGCCGCTTTCACCTATAAGAAGCTCAGATATCATTAAGGGAAAGAAAGATATATATAAATTGTTTGATTATGGCTGATCGTCATTTTAATAGTCCTGCAGAAAAATTGCAGTGATAACCTAAAGAAAAAAGATGAACACTTCTCAGGGCAAAGGATACAGAGAGGATTCAGGAAGGATCAATAACTAGGTGAGCAACTAAGACAGATGTTGGAGCATAAAAATTTGACATGTTGAAGAAGAGGAGAATGAATGTGCAGAAAGACACAAGAAATATTATATATTAGCACGTTCATATAATTATAAACAATTTTTTTTTGTGTGTGGTATGCGGGCCTCTCACTGTTGTGGCCTCTCCCGTTGCAGAGCACAGGCTCCAGACGCGCAGGCTCAGCGGCCATGGCTCACGGGTCCAGCCGCTCCATGACATGTGGGATCTTCCTGGACCAGGGCATGAACCTGTGTCCCCTGCATTGGCAGATGGACTCTCAACCACTGCGCCACCAGGGAAGCCCTATAAACAATTTTTAAAGGCAAACACAGGAGGGTTAGAAAGGGGGAAGGAAGATGGGAAATAAAACTATATAGGTAGGGGATATTGAAGAGCATAGAAAGAAGGTTTAGACTGCATCTTCAATAAGAAGAAACCATTGAATGAATATATTCCAATCCTCCTTTCCAAAAAAAGTTTTCCTAGGGTATATCTTTATCCAGGTCATTCCTAGGAAGACGTGGAATTCTAAGAGGCAAAGTCATGCTTCAACATCCCTGAATCTCACTTTCTTTATAAATGTAAAATCAAGTTAATTTTCACACCAAAGGAAGTAATTCAGGAAAAAAAACACAACCAGTACCCTTTGAAAATTTTATGAGAAGAAGGGAAAAACAAATTCCCTTGGCTGGGGTAATGAGGCTGGTGCTTAGAAGCAAGTTGTTTGTTTAACCAGTTGATGGTCTGTATTATTAGCATCCAAAGACTTCTTTCTAATTGCCCAACTGAGGCGGCAACTTTGCACATAACTCAGTTCTATTTCTACACTTGGAAATAGTCAGATTATTGGATATCAGATTGATTGTCAAATGCAGTCCCGTTTGCCTAACCCCAATGATCCTCTTGAATTAAAAAAGTAAAGAACTCTAAAACATCATATAAAATTCTTAAAACACTTCTTCCCCACAAATGAAGTGAAGGTTAGAAACCAGGGAGGTAACTGGGTGCAAAAGTCTGTTTTAATTCTGAATATTTCAGCCTAAATCATAGAGCAAGACATGAAGGATAGGCTAATTCAAGGTGGAGAGTCTAATAAAGGATCACTCCATAAGGTTAGGAACTCAAAAGGGCTGCACCTAATGCACAAAAGAAGACTTTAAGAAAACCTGTCTTGACTTTGGCATGGGATAGATGGAAAAATAAAGATATTACCCCTTGAGAATATATAATCACAAGACAGCCTTCATATAGGTTTGTGGTCTTATTTTATTCTTCTTGTGTGATCTGAAAAACCTCAAGTAGAGACCTTAATTTGAAATATTCCTGAGCTGGCAGTGCCCTTCCACCTCCACCCAACACATATCCCCCATTAATGACTATATGCGATTATAATTCATCTGTGTCAGAATGATACTTTTACTAAGGACTTGAGAATTCCCATAATGTGTCAATGAGAATGAGAAGCTCAAAGTAAATATATATATATATATATATATATACACACACATATATATATTACATATATATATATAGGGCACTTTGTGAGTTAAAAATAGAAGAACAACAAATAGTAGGATCAGAATCATAAAGATTAGATATTATAATTATCAGACAAAATATAAAATAACTGTGTTTAATATAGTAAAAAAAAACCAGATGTTTAAAGATAAGAGTAAGAAACAAGAGGTTATATATTATTAATTAAATTTGGAGTAATTAGAAATTGGATACATGAAATAAATAAAACATTTGAAAAATAAAAGCTCAATTGATGCATTAAGAGAGATTAGATACTATTAAAGGGAAAATTGGAAACATGAAAAATAGACAACCAATTTTTTTTGTTTTATTGTAATACAACTTGGAGAGAGACAGATGATAGTAAATATAAGAGAGTCAAGAGTCATGGAAGATAGAGTAAAAAAAAAAATTCTAGCATGAATGCAATCAGAGTTTCAAGAAGATATAATAGAATGAGAAAGAAGCTAAAGTGGAAGTAAGAATGGCTGAAAATATGAAAATATACATGATATTTGTTGAAAGACAGAAATCTTTTGATCAAGGAATCCCAAGCAATATAAATGTTCAGGTGGTGTCTGGGGCTCAGACCAACATCCTCACATTCACACATTTTAAATGGCATTCTCACAAACTCAGAATTCCAAAATATCCAGGTTTTCTCCTAGCTAAAATATATCCTTTGCATTTAATTTGTTCTTGCAGTGGTAATAGAGTGATCCATTAAATTATTGATAAAGGGAGTTTAAACCTTCAGAATCCAGAAGGCCAGAAGTTAGATAACATGTCAGGTCCATGAGAGTTCTAAAATATTTTAAAAGAGGAAAATGGAACTACTTGAACAGATTTCCTCCCCTCCTTGATAAGAGCACATTTTCTGTTGCCAATGGCCTGCTGTTTCTTTCCTTCCTACTTTGCTTCGCTGGCCAAACCGGAAGTGATAAGATGTTGTCCTAAGCGAGTTTACAACATTGATCAGGCAGGATTCATATAAACCTTGATCCCTAATCATTCATCAGTACATAAAATTGAAGGAAGAAAAGAGAAAATTTGATGTACATTTTCTCTGGGTCCCAAGAAAACAAGGACTTGATGATGAAGGCAGAGGTACATTTCATTTTCTTGCTGAGGCTGGATCACTCTTCAAAAGCAAAACCTGATATTGGTGATCTTTTTGTTACTCCAGAAAAATCTTAGTTTTCTTAAGTTGATTAGATATTTGTTACAGAGAAAAAGTTGTGTCATTTTTTTTTTTTTTTAAATTTTGGAGATGAAGAGGAAGGTAGAAATAGAACAATTGATTGGAATTCTTGGTGTATTATTTTTATAAAGCGATTTTTTAAATGTATATATTGGAGGATGCCCAAGACAAATAAGGTAAAATCCACATCCTAATTATTCAACTTCATTCAGCACCTTTGATTATGAAACATGCCTGTATTTTTAGCAGAGTGCAAGTTAAACCAAAAGATGTGTTCATATATATTTATCTTCCTTTACCCTCTATCTTGAGTTTTACACCAGCAGTCCCACCACACTCTTCTTGACTTTTCCAGCCCACATTGTTTTATTGCTCTGAACTTCTGCCATACATATTTTTATACTATTCACTTTTTTTAATAAATATATTTATTTATTTACTTATTTATTTTTGGCTGCATTGGATCTTTGTTGCTGCGTGTGGACTTTCTCTAGTTGCAGTGAGTGGGGGCTACTCTTTGTTGTGGTGTGTGGGCTTCTCATTGTGGTGGCTTCTCTTGGTGCAGAACACAGGCTCTAGGCACACGGGCTTCAGTAGTTGTGGCACACGGACTTAGTTGCTCCGTGGCAGGTGAGATCTTCCCAGACAAGGGATCGAACCCGTGTCCCCTGTACTGGCAGGCAGATTCTTAACTACTATGCCACCAGGGAAGTCCCTATGCTATTCACTTTGTTGTCTACATTATACCTTATTTTTATGCCCCGTTTATTTTGAGTACATTTCACATGTGACATGTTTCAATTCCTGAAGGCCAGAAACCATGAATACTACTTGAGACATCCCAAGTGCCAAGGAAAAAGTTGTACTTCAGGAAGTACTCCACACATCCCTGTCTCAGATTATACCACAATGATTTACTGAATAAGTTTTATTTGTAGAATGAATGCATGTTATAAATAACAGATCCAATTTTAATAAATGCATCATATTCCCTAAGCTGGGAATTACTACTATTTAATAGTCACACACCCAAATGTTTTTCTTAGGAGAATTGTGACTTTCCATGTAAAAAGTTATATATATAAAAAAAAACAGTCTCTGCCTTCAAGAAATAGACAATTTAATTAAGCAATATTATCAGTAACATACCTGTAGACGATAAGGACAGTCTACTGTAGCATCGATAGATAGTTCAAAAGGAGTCTTTAAAAATTAAAATGGGTTTTAAAAGTTTTATTATTTGTTTTTAGTTTCACATTTGACAAATATGAACTAGTGTTACCCAATGTTGCCCATAATTAAAGTAAATGAGAGAGGAAAAGCAATTATTTGGTTCATCAAATGATTGATTGCACCAGTTTGAAGCCACCAAGTACAGGATTAAATATTCTCGGAAATTATCAGAATTGTATAATGAGGGAGTGGGGAAGTTAAGGATGGATGAACCAAATCCTCTTTCAAGTTTAATAAACATGTATTAAAACCCAAGTTTCATCAAATACTATTTACTTGATTTGGGATAAATTTCTTAAATGATATTTGAGTTTCAGTTTCCTTATGTCTAAAATGGGAACAATGACTAATTTGTAGAATTGTTTTGGAGAGCATGTACCCTAGTGAAAACCAAGGTGTCATCATGATCTGAAGCACAGTAGACAATAAAGTCATTGCCACATAAATGAGCAATCTCTTTTGAAATAGATTACAAAATAAACATGGCCCTTGCCTTTTCTATTAGATGTATCAATCACTGTGACTTCCATTACCACAGCCTATTCAAAGAAATCTGCTCTGTCCATAGGTCTATTTGAGGCAGGAGTCCCAGCCAGTCTTGTTTTGTGCCACTCCCTGGATATGCTTTTTTTTAATCTTTAGTTTATTTTGGGCTATAATTGATTTACAATGTTGTGTTAGTTTTAGGTGTACAGCAAAGTGATTCAGTTATATATATACATATATCTATTCCTTTCATATTATTTTCCCGCTTAAGTTATTACAAAATATTGAGCAGAGTTCCCTGTGCTCTGCAGTAGGTCCTTGTTTGTTATCTATTTTAAATAGAATAGTGTGTATATGTCAATTCCAAACTCCCAACTTATCTCTCCCCCCCACCCACATTTCCCCTTTGGTAACCATGTGTTTGTTTTCTAAGTCTGTGAGTCTGTTTCTCTTTTGTAGGTAAGTTCATTTTTATCTTTTTTTTTACGATTCCTCATATAAGCAATATCATGTGATATTTGTCTTTCTCTGTCTGACTTACTTCACTTAGTATGATAATCTCCAGGTCCATCTGTGTTGCTGCAAATAGCATTATTTCATTATTTTTAATGGCTGAGTAATATTCCATTGTATATATGTATCACATCTTCTTTATATATTCAACTGTCAGTGGACTTGTATAGACACAAAAGACCCCGAATAGCCAAAGCAATCTTGAGAAAGAAAAATGGAGCTGGAGGAATCAGGCTTCCTGACTTCAGACTATACTACAATTCTACAGTCATCAAAACAGTATGGTACTGGCACAAAAACAGCAATATAGATCAATGGAACAGGATAGAAAGGCCAGAAATAAACCCATGAACCTATGGTCAATTAATCTACAACAAAGGAGGCAAGTCTATACAATGGAGAAAAGATAGTCTCTTCAATAAATGGTGCTGGGAAAACTGGACAACTACATATAAAAGAATAAAATTAGAACATTCTCTAACACTATACACAAAAATAAACTCAAAATGGATTAAAGACCTAAATGTAAGATTGGATGCTGTAAAACTTTTAGAGGAAAACATAGGCAGAACCCTCTTTAACATAAATCACAGCAATATCTTTTTTGATTCATCTCCTAGAACAATGAAAACAAAAATAAACAAATGGAACTTAATTAAACTCGAAAGCTTCTGCACAGCAAAGGAAACCATAAACTAAATGACAGACAATCCACAGAATGCAAGAAAATATTTGCAAGTGATGTGACTGGCAAGGGATTAACCTCTGAAATTTACAAACAGCTCATGCAGCTCAATATCAACAAAACAAAACAAAACAAAAACAAAGCAAACAAACAAACCCAATCAAAAAATGGGCAGAAGTCCTAAGTAGACATTTCTCCAAAGAAGACATACAGATGGCCAGGAGACACATGAAAAGATGCTCAACATTTCTAATTATTAGAGAAATGCAAATCAACACTACAGTGAGATATCACCTCACAACAGTCAGAATGGCCATCATCAAAAAGTCTACAAACAATAAATGCTGGAGGGGGTGTGCAGAAAAGTGTACCCTCTTACATTGTTGGTGGGAATGTAAATTGGTACAGCCACTTTGGGGAAGAGTATGGAGGTTCCTTAAAAAACTAAAAATAGAGCTACCATATTATCCAGAAATCTCACTCCTGGACATATATCCAGAGAAAACCATGGTTTGAAAGGATACATGCACCCCAAAGTTCATTGAAGCCCTCTTTACAATAGCCAAGACATGGATATACCTTTCTGGATGAGCATTCCTCTAGACACAAAAGCAGTCATTCTTTAGACTAACAAAAATTGCTGAGTAGTTAGATATGAACCATTTGTCCAATGGGAAACAAGTTGGCACAACTGGATTCTTGCTTTCAGGAAACTGAATAGAGAAATAGAGGGTGTTAAAATCAGTCCGTTATGAGAAGATTACCATGAATGCAGTTCATTAGTTAGAGTAGGGAGTGAGGAGTTGTGAACAAGTCTATATGAAGAGAAAGCTGGAGATGGAGTAGAAAACATATGTAAAGAGACACAGAAAAATAGAGAGTGAAAGCTAAGAGGACTAGGTAAATATGCAAGGAATAGAGAGAGAAGTAGGAAGACCAGACATAAAAAAGAAGCAAAGATTGAGGGAGGAGCCAAATTGAAAACTGGGAAGAAAACCTACTGCAGATTTTGGCCACTGCAATTCATAAAAGTGCTATGACTGGAGTTCCTCCACATGAGAAGTTCAGCTACAATTCCTCCTTTCTCTTGGAGTTCCAGGAATGGAGATTATATTAAACTCCTCTCTCCCACCTTCCCCACCCTGAACTAGCGTAAATGAGTTTCTTGTAACAAAGTGATACTTTCTGTCTAACTAAAATGCCTTTGAAATCTTTTAGGACATAGAAGATCTATGTAGCAAATAAATGAATTAAACTGACACAGGAATGTCATCATTGAGTTAATTCCCTACCACTCCCATGTGTCACAGCATCACCACCTCCCTGCATTTGCTCATGTCATCCCTACATATGATAAATGTTTTTTCACTTCTCTCCAGCTATTTAAATCCTACCTATTTATAAAATGCCCAGTTGAAGATTTCCCATCTTCCTGAACGCTCTGCTTATATAAATATCACTTAAATAAATTCCGTAAACAGTTTTTATACTTAATATTACCATATATTATCTCTTACACCTAATATTCCATTTCTAGTTAATGCATTGTTTTTATTTGTTTCTTTATTGAATCTATGTGTATATATCTAATCCATCACCAAAAAGTATGTTTTCTGAGTGTGGGAACTGAGGCAGTTGAATTTTTTTGAAATCCCTTTATCTTTATCACATGATGTCACTGAAGGGCAGTACAGAAAAAAAAAAGCATGAGAGAATAAATAAAAATCAAATGAAAGAAAGAGTGAATAAATTTAGTATGGTCAAAATACCAATATAAGATTGCTTATAGGAACTGTACAGGAAAGTTTCTTTTTTTTTTTAAATGAGAAAAGGAGTAGGTAGCATTTGTGCAATCATTCTTTTGAGACTGGGTTCTTTGATTAATCCTATAGAGGCTGTTATAATTATGATTATTACCATCAAAACAATATTTGATGCAAAAATCTATTTTAGGCACTATATTGTAATAATTTCAACCTATCATACCAATGCAAGATTCTTTAAAAACTTCCAATGTTGGGATTTCCTGGTGGTCCAGTGGTTAAGAATCTGCCTGCCAATGCAGGGGACAAGGGTTCGATCCCTGGTCCGGGAAGATCCCACTTGCCGCGGAGCAATTAAGCTCGCGAGCCACAACTACTGAGCCGGTGCACCACAACTACCGAGCCCATGGGCTTAGAGCCTGTGCTCCATAATGAGAGAAGCCAGCACAATGAGGAGCCTGTGCACAACAACGAAGAGTACCCCCACTCACTGCAACTAGAGAAAGTCCATGCACAGCAACGAAGACCCAACTCAGCCAAATATATATATATATATATAAAATAAATAGTATTAATAATAAAAACTTCCAATGTATCTGATCATGTTAAAGAGGATATCACAAAAGACTGACTTCCTTTAGCAGGTCAGTTGATGAGATGGGGCAGAGGAGGTCTTAGCACAAACTGAGGTATTCAGTTGGAATAGTTTGTTTTCAGTTATTTCTAATTTCAGGGGAAAAATAATTTTTCATCTCTTCTCCACACTTGAACAGTAGGTGGGCAGACACTGAAATTTTTCAGGAGAGTGAGTGTGTGGGTAAGTCACTTGGAAGAAATTCAAACATCATGTATATTACTGATGTTGACAACTCTAACTGCAAGATATGAGGGGAAGCAATCCTAGCTGGCATTTTCAGGGTATTTTGTAAAATATAAATGCTCTGACACTGATCTAAAACCCTAGTTCCTGAGGGCTTTGGTGTGTAACCATGATGTGTGAGACCAGGCATGTACAAAGGCTTGGATGGAAGATTTTGCTTGAATAAAATTGGAAGCAGCTTATGTGTCCTGCCACTTCTCAAATCAACTGCAGCTTCTTGAGTTGGAAAACACAAGATTTGCTGTTCATTGTTTTTTTCTTTTCCTTTTTTTTTGTTTGGATGGCTGCCTTTGATTTTCCAGGGTCTAGACAAAGTAAAATGTGTTTCAGAAGCATAATGAGTAGTTTGCTTTTTTTTGAATTTTTTCCCAATTCTTTTTTTATTGAATTATATTTGATTTACAATGTTGTATTAATTTCTGCTGTACAGAAAAGTTATTCAGTTATACATTCTTTTTTTAAATATTCTTTTTCATTATGGTTTATCATAGGAGGATATTGAATATAATTCCCTGTGCTATACAGTAGGACCTTGTTGTTTATCCATTCTGTATATAATAGTTTACATCTGCTAACCCCAACCTCCCACTCCATCCCTCCCCCAGTCCTCTCCACCTTGGTAAATACTGATTTTAAATTAAAAGAATAGATAATATATCACTTTTTCAAATGTATATTTTTCTTTATAATCATTATTTGAGAGGGGAAAGTAGTATCAATGATAACACACACAGACACATGCAGCTTTGAATGAGAAGGAATTAAAATAAAAGCTAAAGAACAAACTAGTAATGATTTAGATTGAGAACTTTAACATCTCCCAAATGAGGTCAGGAGCTTAGACTCTGGAAACCCAGGCAGAGTCTGAGCAATTGGAGTTTCTTTCTTTAATTTTCTTTCTTTCTTCTTCTTTTTTTTTTTTTAACATCATTATTGGAGTATAATTGATTTATAATGTTGTCTTGGTTTCTGCCGTGCATCAAACTGAGTCAGCTATATGTATACATATATCCCCATAACACCTCCCTCTTAAGCCTCCCTCCCACCCTCCCTATCCCAACCCTCTAGGTTGTAACAAAGCACTGAGCTGATCTCCCCGTTCAATGTGGCTGCTTCACACTAGCTATCTATTTTACATTTGGTAATGTATATATGTCAGTGTTACTCTTTCACTTTGTCCCAGTTTCCTGTGACCTCAAGTCCATTCTCTATGTCTGCATCTTTATTCCTGCCCTGCCACTAGGTTCATCAGTACCATTTTTTAAGATTCCATATATATGCATTAACATACAGTATTTAATTTTCTCTTTCTGACTTACCTCACTCTGTATGACAGACTCCAGGTCCATCCAACTCACTAAAAATAACTCAATTTTGTTCCTTTTTATGGCTGAGTAATATTCCATTGTATATATGTGCTACATCTTCTTTATCCATTCATCTGTCGATGGATATTTATATTGCTTCAAAACTACTAATGAGTAGCTTTGAGAAACATTCATTTGAGTTTAATGTTGCTGTCCTAAGTTTCTTGTAACATGTGTCCATGAGGCTTGTGTGTGAGTGTGTGTAGGTATGTGTGAATCCAACTCATTTGCAGATCACTGCATTCATTTTTTAAATAATTTTTTTAAATATCATCATTATACATTATACATTTTTTCATTATACATCATTATACATTTATATTTATACATTATTATTATACATTATACATTATTCATTATATATTTATACATCAATCATTATACATTTTTAAAATCATCATTTTTTAAATATCATCCTAGTCTAACAGTAATTGTTAAAATCATTCAGTACATACATAAGAGTTAAACTTCTAGAAAAAGGGCACTGAAGGTGTGAAGTTAACTGAATGTGTTGTAAGGGCTTTGGGGTGTATAGAAAAGAGTACCTGACTGCATCTTTGAAAGAACAGTTGTCTTTTTTTCTAACTTGTTCATCCATATTTATTTTAACATCTTAGTTTCCTTACAAATGTCTTTAAATCTTTAGAGAAGACATTTTATATATATATTTTCTAGTACTAATATAAAGAGATTAAAAAAATTATGAAGATGTGGACATATCCAAATTGTCTTTCCAAGCAAAAGGACATAAATTTCTCACTCTGCAAGGTTTTGATGGCCATGATTAAATGTCTCAATAATTCTGACTAAAGATGGAGCCTGACGGCCTCTGCAGTTTAAAAACAAAGATACCAACTAGGGTAAAATTGCAGAATTTCTCAAAGCTGGTTCAAGTCATGGTCATTGTAAATTTTCCTAAATTTTTCTTTCTTTCTTCCACCCACCCCCAAATTATGACAATTTGTCTTACTGTATTCCACTTCAGAGCTCACCTTTCATATTTGTGGTCCTATTTTTATTTACACCTCAGATTAACTTTGTAGGTGTTTTTGTAAAAAAGAAGAACCCCAGCATATTTGAATTCTCTTTCAAAATTATTACCATAAGTCTGTGGACAGTGATGCTTAACTCTTCTCTGCTGTAGAGGTGTAAGTTGTCTGGAAATAAAGAGTTCTGTGTGAAAAAACTGAAGAGGTAATGGTTCACGAGAAAACAAGAAATGTAGGAAATGAAACTATGTAGATTTTAGCCCTGGTTGCAGAGTTAAAGTCACTGTTTGGGGGAAAAAAATGTATTAGATATTCAATGGCTGACTCCTTAGATGATCTTATTTGTTATGGATGGGACAATAAACTGGAATGTGACATGATGACGTAGAGAAAAATTAATTATGGGGAAAGAAAGGTACACTTGTGCTTTTTCTCTCCTGATAAAACTACATCTCTATTTTTGGAACTGACTTTCCTAACAGTCACTTTCCCAGATGCTCTCCTCCATCTTTTCCTTTCCTTGCAGCTAGTTTCCTCAGAACCTGCACCCTTCATTCCAGCCATGCTTTGCATGTAAACAGCTCAACGAAGTGAATTTACTGTTCTGCCACAGGGGTAAACACAACTTCAGCTTCTGTTGTGGCCCTGATAGGCCAGATTTACTCCTGGGAACTCTGGGGTCAGTGCCCAGACACTCACAGGTTGCCGTTGTTCTAGAAAAAGAAGGCTGAAAGAGGCCTGATGCTCTACTCAATCTCAATTCAGTTTCAAGACCGATTAGCATTCAGACTGTGAATCCGCCAGTCTCCCAAAGAGACACAGATATGCATAATTTATTTCATGAACTGGAAATTGTGAGGTTAAGAGAGGAGTTTGGATCCAATTCTTCCCTTTCTTAAGAGTATGACCTCAGGCAAGTGTAGATGTTTCTTTTATTCATTCAACAATCTATATGAATGTCAGGTACTGCTCTTGTTCCTGGGCATGTTAGAGGTGAGCAATGCTGACAACACCCATGTTCTCATGGAGTTTCTATTTAGTGGAGGAGTATAGCTCATACAAATATATACTGATAGACAAGAAAAAATCAGGAAATGTAAGTGTTTTAAAGAAGAGCAAAGGAGAGGAATGCACTAGGTTAGTGCATCTCAGACTTTAATAACGTGCACACAGAAAAGCCTCTTATATAGGCGCATCCACCAAGGGCAGACAGCAGAAACAAGAAGAACTACAATCCTGCAGCCTGTGGAACAAAAACCACATTCACAGAAAGATAGACAAGATGAAAATGCAGAGCACTATGTACCAGATGAAGGAACAAGATAAAATCTCAGAAAAACAACTAAATGAAGTAGAGATTAGGCAACTTTCCAGAAAAATAATTCAGAATAATGATAATGAAGATGATCCAGGACCTCAGAAAAAGAATGGAGGCAAAGATCTAGAAGATGCAAGAAATATTTAACAAAGATCTAGAAAAATTAAACAAACAAACAAACAAACAGAGATGAACAACAAAATAACTGAAATGAAAACTCCACTAGAAGGAATCAATAGCAGAATAACTGAGGCAGAGGAATGGATAAGTGACCTGAAAGACAGATGGTGGCATTCACTGCTGTGGAACAAAATAAAGAAAAAATAATGAAAATAAATGAAGACAGCATAAGAGACATCTGCGACAACATTAAACACAACAACATTCACATTATAGGGGTCCCAGAAGGAGAAGAGAGAGAGAAAAGACCCGAGAAAATATTTAAAGAGATTATAGTCGATAACTTCCCTAACATGGGAAAGGAACTAGCGACGTAAGTCCAGAAAGCACAGAGAGTCCCAGGCAGGGTAAAACCAAGGAGAAAAATGCTGAGACACATAGTAATCAAACTGACAAAATTAAAGACAAAGAAAAATTATTAAAGGCAAGAAGGGAAAAATGACAAATAACATACAAGGGAATTCCCATAAGGTTAACAGTTTATTTCTCAGCAGAAACACCACAAGCCAGAAAGGAGTGGCATGATATATTTAAAGTGATGAAAGGGAAGAACCTACAAGCAAGAATCTCTTTCAGAATCAATGGAGAAATCAAAATATGGATAAGCAAAAGCTAAGAGAATACAGCACCACCAAACCAGCTCTACAACAAATGCTAAAGGAAATTCTCTAACTGGGAAACACAAGGGAAGAAAAGGACTTACAAAAACAAACCCATAACAGTTAAGAAAATGGTAATAGGAACATATTGATAATTACCTTAAACGTGAATGGATTAAATGTTCCAACCAAAAGACACAGGCTTGCTGAATGGATACCAAAGCAAGACACATATATATGCTGTCTACAAGAGACACACTTCAGACCTAGAGACACATACAAACTGAAAGTGAGGGGATGGGAAAAGATATTCTATGCAAATGGAAATCAAAAGAAAGCTGGAGTAGCAATACTCATATCAAATAAAATAGATTTTAAAATAAAGAACATTACAAGAGACAAGGAAGGACACTACATAATGATCAAGGGATCAATCTTAGCAGAAGATATAAAAATTATAAATATATATGCACTCAACATAGGAACACACCAATACATAAGGCAACTGCTAACAGCTATAAAAGAGGAAATTGACAGTAATACAGTAATAATGGGGTACTTTAACACCTCAGTTAAACCAATGGACAGATCACCTAAACAGAAAATTAATAAGGAAACATAAGCTTTAAATGACACAACAGACCAGGTAGATTTAATTGATATTTATAGGACATTCCATCCAAAAACAACAGAATACACTTCCTTCTCAAGTTCACATGGAACGTTCTCCAGGATAGATCACATCTCTGGCCACAAATCAAGGCTTAGTAAATTTAAGAAAATTGAAATCATATCAAGCACCTTTTCTGCCCACAAAGCTTTGAGATTAGAAATCAATTGCAGGGGAAAAAAAGGTAAAAAACACAAACACATGGAAGCTAAACAATACATTACTAAATAACCAAGAGATCACTGAAGAAATCAAAGAGGAAATCAAAAAAACCTAGAGAAAATTACAGTGAAAACACGTTGATCCAAAACCTATGAGATGCAGCAAAATCAGATCTAAGAGGGAAGTTTATAGCAATACAAGCCTACCTCAAGAAACAAAACAAAAAAAATCTCAAAATAAACAATCTAACTTTACACCTAAAGGAACTAGAGAAAGAAGAGCAAACAAAACCCAAAGTTAGTAGAAGGAAAGAAATCATAAAGATCAAAGAAGAAATAATTGCAATAGAAACAAAGAAAACAATAGCAAAGATCAAGAAAACTAAAAGCTGGTTCTTTGAGCAGATAAACAAAATTCATAAACCATTAGCCAGACTCATCAAGAAAAATGGGGAGAGGACTCAAATCAATAAAATTAGAAATGAAAAAGGAGAAGTTACAATAGACACCACAGAAATACAAAGCATGCTAAGAGACTACTACAAGTAACTCTATGTCAATAAAATGGACAACCTGGAATAAATGGACAAATTCTTAGAAAGGTATAACTTTCCAAGACTGAACCAGAAAGAAATAAAAAATATGAACAGACCTATCACAGGTAATGAAATTGAAACTGTAATTAAAAATCTTCCAACAAATAAAAGTTCAGGACCAGATGGCTTTACAAGTGAATTCTATCAAACATTTAGAGAAGAGCTAACACCCATCCTTCTCAAACCCTTCAAAAAAATTTCAGAGGAAGGAACACTCCCAAACTCCTTCTATGAAGCCACCATCACCCTGATACCAAAACCAGACAAAGCTACTAGAAGAAAAGAAAATTACAGACCAATATCACTGATGAACATAGATGCAAAAATCCTCAACAAAATACTAGCAAACAGAATCCAACAACACAGTAAAAGGATCATACACCATGATCAAGTGGGATTTATCAAAGGGATGGATCAAAGGGATGGAAGGATTCTCAATATTCACAAATCAATGTGATACATCATATTAACAAATTGAAGGAAAAAAACCAAAACATATGATCATCTCAATAGATGCAGAAAAAGATTCTGACAAATTTCAACACTGATTTATGATAGAAACTCTCCAGAAAGGGGGCATAGATGGAACCTACCACAACATAATAAAGGCCATATACAACAAACACACAGCAAACATCATTCTTAATGGTGAAAAACTGAAAACATTTCCTGTAAGATCAGGACCAAAACAAGGATGTCCACTCTCACCACTATTATTCAACATAGTTTTGGCAGTCCTAGCCACAGTGATCAGAGAAGAAAAAGAAATAAAAGGCATAGAAATTGGAAAAGAAGAAGTAAAACTGTCACTGTTTGCAGATGACATGATAATAAACATAGAGAATCCTAAAGATGCCACCAGAAAACTACTAGAGCTAATCAATGAAGTTGGTAAAGTTGCAGGATACAAAAGTAACGCACAGAAAACCCTTGCATTCCTAATGATGAAAAATCTGAAAGAGAAATTAAGGAAACACTCCCATATACCACTGTAACAAAAAGAATAATATACCTAGGAGTTAACCTACATAGGGAGACAAAAGACCTGTATGAAGAAAACTATAAGAGACTGATGAAATAAATTAAAGAGGATACAAAGAGATGGAGAAATATACCATGTTCTTGGAATGGAAGAATCAATATTGTGAAAATGACTATACTACCCAAATCAATCTACAGATTCAACAAAATCCCTATCAAATTAGGAATGACAGTTATTACGGAACTAGAAGAAAAAATTCTTAAAATTTGTATGGAGACACAAAAGACCCCAAATAGCCAAAGCAGTCTTGAGAAAGAAAAATGGAGCTGGAGGAATCAGGCTTGCTGACTTCAGACTATACTACAAAGCTACAGTAATCAAGACAGTATGGTACCGCCACAAAACCCACAATATAGATCAATGGAACAGGATAGAAAACCCAGAGATAAACCCACACACCCATGGTCAGCTAATCTATGACAAAGGGGGCAAGAATATACAATGGAGAAAAGGCAGTATATTTAATAAGTGGTGCTGGGAAAACTGGACAGCTACCTGTAAAAGAATGAAATTAGAACACTCCTTAACACCATAAACAAAAATAAACTCAAAATGGATTAGAGACCTAAATGTAAGACTGGACACTGTAAAACTCTTAGAGGAAAACATAGGAAGAACACTCTTTGACATAAACCACAGCAAGATGTTTTTTGATCCACCTCCTAGAGTAATGTAAATAAAAATAAACAAATGGGACCTAATGAAACTTCAAAGCTTTTTCAAAGGAAGCTACAAACAAGATGAAAACACAACCCTCAGAATGGGAGAAAATATTTGCATATGAATCAACGGACAAAGGATTAATCTCCAAAATATATAAACAGCTCATGCAGCTCAATATTAAAAAAAAACAAACAACCCAATCCAAAAATGGGCAGAAGACCTAAATAAACATTTCTCCAGAGAAGACATACAGATGGCCAAGAAACACATGAAAGCTGCTCAATATCTCTAATTGTTAGAGAAATGCAAATCAAAACTACAATAAGGTATCACCTCACACCAGTTAGAATGGGCATTATCAGAAAATCTACAAACAACAAATTCTGGAGAGGGTGTGGAGAAAAGGGAACCCTCTTGCACTGTTGGTGGGAATGTAAATTGATACAGCCACGATGGAGAACAGTGTGGAGATTCCTTAAAAAACTAAAAATAAAATTACCATATGACCCAGCAATCCCACTCCCGGGCATACACCCAGAGAAAACCATAATTCAAAAAGACACATGCACCCCAATGTTCATTGCAGCACTATTAACAATAACCAGGTCATGGAAGCAACCTAAATGCCCATCAACAGACGAATGGATAAAGAAGATGTGATACATATATACAATGGAATATTACTCAGCCATAAAATGGAACAAAATTGAGTCATTTGTAGAGACATGGATGGATCTAGAGACTGTCATACAGAGTGAAGTAAATCAGAAAGAGGAAAACAAATGTCATGTATTAACGCATATATATGGAACCTAGAAAAATGGTACAGATGAACCTGTTTGCAGGGCAGAAATAGGAACACAGATGTAGAGAATAAACGTATGGACACCAAAGGGGGAAAGTGGTGGGGGGCAGGTGGTGGTGTGATGAATTAGGAGATTGGGATTGACATATATACACTAATATGTATAAAATGGATAATTAATAAGAACCTGCTGTATAAAAAATAAATAAAATTAAATTTAAAAAATAATAATGTGCACACAAATTAACTTGGTTTCTTGTTACAAAGCAGATTCTGATTTAGCAGTCCTGGGGAGGGTTTAATACTCTGCATTGCTAACAAGTTACCAGGTGATGCCAGGGCTCCTTGGACTATGCTATATATAGCAAGCCATTAGTTATATATATGCAGCGATTTTAGATGGTACAGTCATATTGGGCCTTTCTGATGAGGCTATGATTAAGTGGAGAAACCAGTCATTGAAGATCCATTAGGAGGACTTCTAGGCAGAAGAAAGGGTTATTTCAAAAGCCTTAAGAGAGAGGAGAGATAGATATGCAGGTGAAAGAAAAGGAAAGAAGACCTATGTGACTTAAGCATAGTGAGCAGAGGGGAATGAGGGAGTCAGGGTCAAGTCATGAAATCCAGGGTAAAGAACTGTATTTTATTCTTAGCATTAAGTGAAAGCACTGCAGAATTTAAGCAACAATCCTTGCATTCTCTGAGATCATTCTGGATATCTGGCGAAATAAATAAAATTTATTTTGCTTTGGTTTCTACTTGTTGGTGGATTGGCCTTAATAGATAAGGAAGTAAATACTTCTCTCAGTTTGTTTGCTGAAGTTGCTGGGTAGATGGTTGTCCCATCGACTGACTCTTTAAGAAAGCAGATTTTAGAGGGTCAGTCAAGAGTTTCACTTAAGCCATGTCCAAGGGGCACCTTAAGCCATGAGTAAAGATGAGAGGTAGAAATGTGTATTTGGAAATTATCAACATATATGAGGAACTGGGTAAAAATACTTAGGGAGAAATTATAGATAACAAAAAAGAGACCCTGGGCCTTAACTTTCATACCCTCTACCATATAATCTTTTAAATTAGAATGGTAAAATACAGCTAAGTAGGTTTAGCTTGTACAGCCATGGAGTTAAGATAAAAGCCAGGAGTTTTCCATGATGAAACGACAAAAAAAAAAAAAATAGGTTTTAAAAAGGAATGTAGTCAATACAGTTGAATAGTTCTGTGTGACCATGGCACTTGGAAATGTGAAGTTGGATTGTTGATCATTGTGCATATATACATACATATACTGTGCAGGGTTGACAATGAGGATTAGAGATAATGGGTATAAAAGATAAGAAATACAAAGGTACAGAACTATTCAGTGTGCTGTACAAAGTCACAACAAAACAGGAATAAAGGCAGGACTTCTGACCAAGTCTTTCTGACTCTAAAATGTCTGCTCTTGACACTGTACCACTCTGCTTCTTGATCACATCAGCAGCCTTTCCCTTTGGATGAGGGATTGAGTTTCAGCCAACATACCCTGCAAGAAAATGGACAGTTTTCTTTTAGCTACATCTTGAAAAGTAAAAGAAGGAGGGAAGGAAAGGAGGGAGGAAGGGAAGGGAGGGAGGGAGAGAAAGAATGATAATGAATTTCTAGACTCCTGGGTCCAGGTTGCACTAATATCTTAATTCTACACATTCAGTGAATTAATACTAAATTCTTTCAAATCCACCCTTTTTCAGATCAAATTCAAGTGCTCATTTCCTCTGTCAAGCAGAGGAGCCTCATTTACCTCTGATGGATCCAGGTTACTTGAAGAATACTGCATCACTCCCTTTCCTTTCTTTAAACCTTCAGTATATATGCTCAAAAACCTTGAACAACTACTCTGTATTTTAGAGAAAATCAAAATAAATTTGTCTGGAACTCAGTTATATTTAGAGATGGTGTCTCATCACCAGCATGCCCCTAACTTTAGATGACACTTTTCACTTTTCACCTCACTTTCTTGTGTATTCTTATGTTCAGAATGTTTTTCCTTGATGGTTTCCTATCCAGAAATCTCATCCTATCCCTAAGTAAATATTCCAATTACACATTTATTAAAGTGTCCACTTGAATGCCCCTTTCACAGAAAGCCTTACTTGATCAAACAAGACCAAAGTATTGTTTTATTTCTTGGAATTCTCATAACACACAATCCCTCTGTCATTTTGCAAGCTAACAACCCCATTTTTTCTGTTGATTCCACCAAAAGAGATATTCAACAAGCATCATGTGGCACCCATTTAAAACCCAGTGCCATGGGGGACCACAGTGGTAATACAGACTCCCTTGTAACCTCTGAAATACTATGGAATTTCTGCCACTGATCCATTGTAGACAGTGATAGTGATAAAGTAGTATGCATTCTAAATGTGTAAGGACTGATGTGTTAAACTAAATATCATCAACTCTGTCAATGTACAGGATAGAGAGGAAATATGTGGGTCAGAAAGGGAGGGTGAAATCAGAAACCTTCTTTTCCAGGGCTTCGCTGGGTGTCTGGCATTGTTTTCCTGCTGATTAGTGAGGAGTCTCTAGGTACATTAATGTGGAAGGTTGGGTATGTTTGACAATAAGTCAATGATACTTTTTGACACAACTTTAATAGTACTGAATAAGTGATTGTAAGATGATGCCTTTTAATGGGATATAGATATAAGTGACCTGCTTTTTATGCAAAAGTCAATGGTGTTGATGGGTAGTGTAGAGAAGATAATTTCCTTAGCGTGGTAGGAGAAAACTTGCATGATTCATGAAGGTATCTGTCTTTCTCTTTCCTTTTTTTTTTTTTTTCTTTTTTTGAATCTCTCCTACAGGGAAGAAAGAAGAATGGCCCTGCCAATTCCCTCCAGCTGCCACTTTATTTGAAATAAGAAAAAGGTGATATCCCACAATGAAATGAGTCACGGCTCAACAATTGATGGTAACCTCTAGCTGGCTGAGGCCTTCAGAATTTGACAATCATATATGGAATGAGTTTTATTTTATTATGAAGGAAGTGGCTATGTGCCATTCCAATGAGATATACAAGCAGTCAAGGAGCAAAGGCTGAGTGGCAGAGACTGGAGGAGGGCAGATGGCACAGATAAACACGAGAGCACATCCGTATGTGTCTTCATGTTACTTGCAGGTTGAGCAATAAAGGACAAGGATCAGCTCTGTGGAATTACACTTTGTTGAAAGGTCATGGGCAAGCAGAATGAAGGGTGTGTTGTGAGCAAAGGGCTGCTTCTGGAAGCAGAGCCAGCTGCCTTTGGGCTGGATTGGAATTGCTGGATAATCATGGGTCAGGCAGAGAAGACTATGGATCCTTCTAGACGGTGCCAGGGCAAAGAAAATCTCAACAGACATTCCTCAGCTACAGCTTTAGATCTTTGCACTTTACTGATTTTTTTTTTTTTTTTTTTTTTTTTTTTACAGTTGGGGGAAAAGATAGTAAATAGAGAGAAAAGAGTATGGAGAAGAGAGAACTAAGAGAGAAAAGGGAGGGCAGGGTGAGAACAAAGAGAGAAGAAGGAGGGGTGGTAGAGGGAAAGGAATGAGATAAAAGGAAGAGAGAACAGAATTTACACATGCTAAATGTACTAGAAACTACATAACCCCACTGCCTGCCTGTCCTATCAGAGTGGGACTTTGTCCCAAGCCACAATAAGGTAGTTTCAACAATGACCTTTTCTAGAGGGGATGTGTGTCCCACTCTGCTCTTGGCTCTCTCTCCATTCACTGTGACATTGCAGGGAGTGTTTATTTTGGAAAGATTTGACCAGTGAATCTTACCAACCATGCTTCCCAGTCCCAAATTTAAGTGTCTCCAGTCATCTGTACTCTCCTGGATTTGTATTTCCAACTGGGCTATATATTCTCAGACGATCTAACATGCCTGCTCTCCAAACGTTTCTCAGTGTGCTGTGGATCCTGTCCCACAGTAATCAGTGCAAGGACATGAACTAACAGTGGTAGCTGACAGTGAAAATAGTGCTGCCATGTAGGATGGTGAGATGTTATGAGCCTTCACACACAAGGGATTTGGCCAGTTGTCTAAGTTCATTGTGAGAACTTGGGGAAGGATAGAGCTTTGCCATTATCTTCCAACTCAGTCATTCTTCAGTTCCTTAATATTTTCATCTCAGTGAATAACTGTGTTCATTTCAGCTGCCCATCCCCAAGGCCAGAATTTAGGCTTTCTATAAAACCAAACCAAACCAATTGACCTGCTTTACTTCTGAAATATGAAACTCTATCATATCCCAATATGTTGTTTTTCAGCTCTCTTACTTGGTTATTATCACAAATACATTTAAACTCCAATCTCTCTGATACTCTAGTGTTAAGCTGTTTAGTTAGTTGTTGTTGTTTTTTTTTTTTTTTTCCATCTATCATCCTTTTCTTTCTCCGTGTTTCTTACCACTCAGTCTGGTCTCTTTTGTCAAATATATCAACAGTGTTGTCCACCCAAGAGTCCTCTTTCTCCTGTAGCTGGAAAAATCACTCAGTAGCATTTTAGTATAAATTCAGCATATCCAGACACAATTAAGCCCATTTCACTGCTATATAATGGTGCTATTTCCAGCATTGTTTCAAAACATCTCTTCTTAAAACATCCTATGACCTGCACCACAGCCATGTGTCCATACACTAGATTTCAGAGAAAATAGAAGACATCAGATAGGGACACCATCAAATTCATTACGTACTGACAAGACAGGCATCTAATACTTCAATTTTTCTATATAAAGAAGTCCCCTTTCCCCATCTAAAGCTAACCCCTCATTGTATACATTATATCCTATAATATCAACCTTCTTTTGGTCCAACATGCCTTCTCTTGAATTGCTATCTACTTAACATTTGATCCCAATTCTTTCCAATTTATATTTAAACATGCTCAGGCACTATATCATTAACACACACACACACACACACACACACACACACACACACTCACACACAACCAAAAAAGAAAACTTGCACAAACCCTTCCCTCATTCCATGTGTTTTCCCTCCAGCCATGTGTTTTCTCTGTATAACTACACTTTAAAAAATATCTGTCACCTTTCCACACCTCAAAGCCACTCTTTAGCCCATTGTCTTTAGGACTCTATTCCTATCATTTAATTAACTAACCCTTGCCAAGGAGACTAATGGTATTTTTGTTAAATCCACCATCTGCTTTCTGATCATTTTCTTCTTTAACCTCTCTGTAGCTTCAACTTTGACAACCATTCTGTTGTAGAAATGCTCTATGCCCTTGGCTTCCATAAAATTGTGCTGCATGCATCTTCCATCACCCCTCTGGATGCTTCTGCTCAGGCTTCTTTGCATTTCCCTTTCCCCACATAGCCTGTAAATGCTGATACTCCTCAGAATCCTAACCTTCTCTTTCCAACTCCACCTTCTTCCATAGATCTAACTTGGAAATCACTCCCTTGGGGACCTTCCAAAACCTACAAATTGGGTTGTATCCCCTCCAAAGCACCTTTGCAAAGTACTTCAAGCTTGTCTCCTATTTGCATGTATTACAAAGCTTGTCATAGCTAATTTAGAGTGGCATCCTCATGGTACAATGAACTCCTCGGGAAGGAGGTTTGGCTTACCTTTGCTCTTGTAACTTCAATATTTAATTCTATACCTGGCCAAACTAAGTCACATTACACATATTTGTTGAATTAATGAGATTGATTATTTTTACCCTAACTGAAGAGGCAAATTTTCTGAAAATTTCTAGGCTATCTGGAATAAAATTTGAATATTTGAAAACAAGTGTACTAGTGGTTTCAATAGGACTGGTAGGTCTAAACGGCAGTGTCATTGTATAGCTCGAAACTACCAAATTTTATTCTCATCACATCACTGGGCTTGCCATGTGATTCTGAACAAATAACTCAGATCCCATGAGTTTCTTCTTTTTTTCATTTAAATGCTCAAGTAATTAAACTACTTGACTCAAATTTTCTTAAGAATTTAGGAAAAGGGCCTTAAGATAAAATTACATATCTAGACATTTTGAATTTTTACAGTAATTACAGGTCTGGTAACACAAACAAAGTGTGTGTCTCGATGTATGTGTCTATATCTATATCTAATTAGGTATTTGTTGATTGACATTTTGATTGTTGGAAAGGTAGAAATGACTGATGGCGATGAGGTATAAACAGGACACATGAAGTTTTATTGTGGAACACAGACACGAGCAAATTGATAAATTATTTTCTTGTTTTCATATAAATACTCCCAAAGTTAAATCTTATTGGCCTAGTTTTTACATGGATTAAAAAAAAAATAATGACTAATATCTACTAGAATTTTCACCATTATATTTTTACTAAAATATCTTGTCTTCATTTCAGGAAACTAGTTTCAACTAACATTTTAATTTGCTAAGAAAATTTAAGCACAAATTGAAAGATCTCACATTTTCTTTAAGAATGGAATTGTAGGGCTTCCCTGGTGGTGCAGTGATTGAGAGTCCGCCTGCCAATGCAGGGGACACGGGTTCATGCCGCGGTCCAGGAAGATCCCACATGCCGCGGAGCAGCTGGCTCCGTGAGCCATGGCTGCTGAGCCTGTGCTTCCGGAGCCTGTGCTCCGCAATGGGAGAGGCCACAACAGTGAGAGGTCCACGTATCGCAAAAAAAAAAAAAAGCTTAAGAATGGAATTGTAAATAACCTTAAATATTTGTAATTATCTATTTTTCTCCTTATACCAACAATAGATACCATTGTCATAGTTAAATAATGTGATTGTGTGTGAAATACATCTAATACCAGACCAATTTTCCAAATATCAATCTTGGATAATGGAATTGTTTTCCTGCAGGAGAGAATGTTGATTCATGTGTTCACGAATACTTTCATGTTTTTTTGCAAGGTACCAAAAATTCAGAGAATCACAGAATCCTAAAGCTGGAAAGGGATTTGGTGATTGTAGAGTCCAACTACCTCATTTAACACGTGAGAAAACTGAAAACTGATTTCCCTGTCTCCACAAAGACAACTAAGAAAGTGTTTTCCAGTCTATTCTGCCACAGATAAATCTGTTCTATCCATCAAGGCCAGCATCTTTCACCTTCTCTAACATTCCATTTTCTGCCTAACCCCCATGCCAATGCTGAGCTCCAGGCAGTCCCAACGAAGTGCAATTCCCTGGTATGGTCTCTCCTTCTTCGCTGTGACTTTCAATACACTCTTTCTTCTGTTTGAACCTTCCCTCTTCATTTGAATAATTCTTACTTTAAGATATGCAGCTTAAAGTTTGCCTTCTCCAGGAAGATATCCCTAATCTGAAAGGCTGAAACAAGTGTTTTTTCATTGTGTTTCTGATATGCTCTATTCTCTTTTTTGCCACAGTATGTATATTATTGCATTGTAAACATGGACTTTCTTCTCTGCCTGCCTGTTCTCCAGGGCCCAGCATAGTGCTGGCTCATAGATGGATCACAAGGAATATTCACTACATAAATGATCACATTTATGAACAGAAGCAAAATACTTTTACATGCTGAAACTAAAGTCCAAACAGAAAGGGCATTATACAGGGCAAGAAATAAGAAATGGATTCAACTGTTCATTTCTCCAGATAGTATTGAAAATGAATTCATTGTTAAACTTTATTTCATTTAACCACACACAGAAACACACATGTGTGTGCGCGCACACACACACACACACACATACACACACACACAAACACACACATGAGAAGGCCTGAAAGAAAAAGAAACACTTTCAACTAAAAACTGTGTAATCATTCCTATTGGGGTCCTCAGGGCAAAGGCAGTAAAAGAGGGACTCGATTCACCACGTACCCTTTAGAGGATGCTGCAGCTGAGCAGACCAAACACCAAATATCTGTCAAGGCAGGTGCAGTGAGAATCACTGCTTCTCTGGATTGCCTTTTCTGAAAGATGTTCAGCTTGGGAGATTCTTAAGCCCTGGCCTTGCCTGGGTCTTTGAAAAGCACTTACTGTTTCTTGCCAGCTATCAAGCCAACACCTCTGTCAATTTCTCTGAGGAAAAAGCTACATGATCCAGCTGACAAAATCATGTAAATTATGAATAATAAATTTCTCAAGGGCTTCAGTCCAAGTTATTTACTAGACAAGTATAATTTGTAATGTTTACTTAAACACTGGCTCTTAACAAAATACTTAGAAGCACTTAGGAACTTGTCCCCGAGCAGTCTGCATCTAAAATTTGGACTGTTTAATTGTATTGGGTGGAAAGAATTTTAGTGTCTGCTACACCATCCACCACCAAGACGACCAACTTCAGCCAGATCTGCAGTCATAACTGGACAGTGAGTTCTGGAGAAACACATTAGTGAAGCAGCAATGCCACTGCTATTGGAGCAAAGAAACATTTGTCAGCAACCACAGCCTGGTGGAAGACGAGTCCTTACCATGACTCCAAGAGAAAACACAACACATTTTATATATAACCAAAGAAGTCCCTGCTGGAATACTTTCCTTAACCTCTAGAGTCTTATTTTTTTCATCATCTGATACACTTTACTGGTCGCTTTAGCATTTAAAATGAATTAAGTGCTATTAAACCCCATTTTTAGGTAGTCTCATCAGTACAGCCTAAGGGGATATAAAGCAAGGAGTTTTCTCTGGCAGAAATCCAGATACTAATGGTGTTAAAATGCTTTCTTCTTGCATTTAAGTCAGTAGTTAGGTCAAGTAGACAAACATTTTAGAATATGTTTAAATAAGCACTTCATTTAGTGTTTCTTTTCAACTTGCACATTTTCTCTTCCTTATTCTCTTTACTGGCTAATACAGAAAGTGACATAGTCACAGGCTTTTGTGCTTGGACAAATTGAATTTCTCAGTTAAACTCAGAAGATCTGAGTCTAATGACAATGATGATGATTATCATGAGGATGTCAGGGGAGCCAGTAGAACACTGCAGAGGACAAAAGGAATGAGAAGGGCAGTAAATCCTCACTGTGTAGACAGGCATCAAGGGGGTGTGTCTCCAGACACTTGACTGCATCTTGTTTGCAGAAGTAAGAAAATCACCACCAATTGTGCACATAAATTTAGGTTTTTGTTTGGTCTGTAAAGAAAATGAGTCTCAAATCTCATTTACAGCTACCATGGTTTTGGCAGAGAATGATATCACTAAAGCAATTTAACAAGGACAATGGCATTTTAAATGTAAGCATCTAACTGTAAAAGAACTGGGAATATATATTTCTCCAGAGAGTGGAAAGAATAAAAAAAAAAAAAAAAGAAACCAAAAAGGCAAAGGCAGGAATTGAAGGCCGTAGGGAGAGATTTTTGTTGTTAAAAGGATGTGTGCAAAGTGGTACTTCTAGACAAAAATGAGAGATTAGGCAATCCTAATTTATGATGTAAGTAAGCAAGGTGACAAGTGGATGGAATGAAAACAAAGAAACTTTTAGAGCAAGCAAATTATACCCAGAAAAATTAATCATCATCATGTGGTTGAAAATATAATGAAAAAAAAAAGAAAATGAGAGTTGATTGTGATTTTTTTATAAAATGATGATTTTTATAAAGTGAAGGGCAATTTTGAATACTTCTTTATATGTTTTTATGAACTTAACATGGTGTTGGGCAAAGAGTAGGTGCTCAATAAAAGATTGTACAGGATAGATAATGGATGGATGAATGGACGGTTGGATGGATGGATGGATGGATGGATAAATAGATGAGAAGAACACAGTCTAAGCAATAGCCAGTGCAAAATCAGGGATGAACCCTAGGATTTGGGAATCAGTAGAGGTTAACATCCTAAGGTAGGAAGTTCTTAATGCCATACTGTGTCTCAGACAAATGCTTGAATTAACATATTCTGCATCAAGGGGAAAATGTTTTATGGATGCTGCCCATTGACAGGTCTTGGGTGGCATTAGCTAGTATGTCTTTTGAACAGTCACTAATAATCCAGCCATTTATGATGGAAATGCTTTGAGGGCCAAATAGAGGATGCAGTTCAGAAATAACTCTCTCTCTTTTTTTTTTTTTTAACATCTTTATTGGAGTATAATTGCTTTACATTGTTATGTTAGTTTCTGCTGTATAACAAAGTGTATAAGCTATACGTATACATATATCCCCATATCCCCTCCCTCTCGCATCTCCCTCCCATCCTCCCTATCCCACCCCTCTAAGTGGTCACAAAGCACTGAGCTGATCTCCCTGTGCTATGCAGCTGCTTCCCACTAGCTATCTATTTTACATTTGGCAGTGTATACATGTCAATGCCACTCTCTCACTTCTTCCGAACTTACCCTTCCCACTGCCTGTGTCCTCAAGTCCATTCTCTACATCTGCATCCCTATTCTTGTCCAGCCCCTAGGTTCATCAGAACCTTTTTTTTTTTTCTAGATTCCATGTATATGTGTTAGCATACGGTATTTGTCTTTCTCTTTCTGACTTACTTCACTCTGTATGACAGTCTCTAGTTCCAACCATCTCACTACAAATAAGTCAATTTTGTTTCTTTTTATGTTTGAGTAATATTCCATTGTATATATGTGCCACATCTTTTTTATCCATTCATCTGTTGATGTACACTTAGGTTGCTTCCATGTCCTGGCTACTGTAAATAGTGCTGCAATGAACACTGTGGTACATGACTCTTTTTGAATTATAGTTTTCTCAGGGTATATGCCCAGTAGTGGGGTTGCTGCATCATATGGTAGTTCTATTTTTAGTTTTTAAGGAACCTCCATACTGTTCTCCATAGTGGCTGTATCAATTTACATTCCCACCAACAGTGCAAGAGGGTTCCCTTTTCTCTACATCGTCTCCATCATTTATTGTTTGTAGATTGTTTTTTAACATGTTTATTGGAGTATAATTGCTTTACAATGTTGCGTTAGTTACTGCTGTATAAAAAAATGAATCAGCTATATGTATATAGCTGATTCACTTTGTTTGTAGATATTTTGATAATGGCCATTCTGACCGGTGTGAGGTGATATCTCATTGTAGTTTTGATTTGCATTTCTCTAATGATTAGAGATGAGGAGTAACCACTTCTTTTAGAAACATGTATGTTTGGGTGAACTTTGTTTGCTGGATTACATAACTATTTAAGATGCCAATTTTGAATGGGTATCTGGAATCTTTTTTCTCTCTCTTTATGAAAATATGCAAAATAACTCTGTGACTCTGAGAAAACTAATGGAATTTGATCTTAGATTAAATATTATTGTCTGTAATTTGTTCTGTTCCCCCTTTATTAGATCTTCCCTTAAAATTTTAAGTTCTGAGGAGACCTTAAAGATGGTGGAGGAATAAGAAGTGGAGATCACCTTCCTCCCCACAAATACATCAGAAATACATCTACATGTGGAACAACTCCTACAGAACACCTACTGAATGCTGGCAGAAGACCTCAGACTTCCCAAAAGGCAAGAAACTCCCCATGTTCCTGGGTAGAGCAAAAGAAAAAAGGAAAAACAGAGGCAAAAGAATAGGGATGGGGCCTGCAACTCTTGGAGGGAGCTGTGAAGGAGGAAAAGATTCCACACAATGGGAAACCCCTTCATTGGTGGAGACAGGGGTGGGTAGGGCTTAGCTTCAGAGCCACGGAGGAGAGCATAGCAACAGGGGTGCATAGGGCAAAGTGGAGAGATTCCTGCACAGAGGATAGGTGCTGACCAGCACTCACCAGCCTGAGAGGCTTTTCTGCTCACCCACTGGGGTGGGTGGTGTCTGAAAGCTGAGGCTCAGGCTTCAGAGGTCAGATTCCAGGGAGAGGACTGTGGTGGGCTGCATGAAGACAGCCTGAAGAGGGCTAGTGTGCCACAGCTAGCTGGAATGGAGTCCAAGAAAAAGTCTGGACCTGCCTAGGAGACAAAAGACCACTGTTTCAGGGTGCACAATGAGAGGAGATTCAGAGCACCACCTAAATGATCTCCAGAGATGGGAGCAAGCCATGGCTATTAGTGCAGACACCAGAGATGGCATGAAACACTAAGGCAGCTGCTGCTGCAGCCACCAAGAAGCCTGTGTGCAAGCGCACCCACCCCCCTCCTGAGAGTCTGTGCAGTTCACCACTGCCAGGGTCCCATGATCCAACTTCCGCAGGAGAACACACGGCATGCCTCAGGCTGTTGGAACATGATGCCAGCCTCTGCCACCACAGGCTCGCCCTGCATTCTGTACCCCTCCCTCCCCCCAACCTGAGTGAGACAGAGACCCCTAATCAGGTGCTACTTTAACCCCATCCTCTCTGAGTGAAGAACAGATGCCCTCAGGTGACCTACATGCATAGGCAGGTCCAAATCCAAAGCTGAACCCCAGGAGCTGTGCGAACAAAGAAGAGAAAGGGAAATTTCTCCCAGCAACCTCAGGAGCAGTGGATTAAATCTCCACAATCAATTTGATGTACCCTGCATCTCTGGAATACCTGAATAGACAATGAATCATCCCAAAATTGAGGTGGTGGACATTGGGAGCAAATGTAGACTTGGGGGTTGCTTTCTGCATCTAATTTGTTTCTGGTTTTAGGTTTATGTTAGTTTAGTATTTAGAGTTTATTATCATTGGTAGATTGGTTTATTGATTTGGTTGCTCTCTTCCTTTGTTTTTATATATAGATATAGATATAGATATTTTTTTCCTTTTTCTCTTTCTATGATTATGTATGTGTATGATTCTTTGGGTGACTTTGTCTATACAGCTTTGCTTTTACCATTTGTCCTAAAGTTCTGTCAGTCCATTTTTGTTTTCTTTTTTCAGTATAGATTTTAGTGCTTTTTTATCATTGGTGGATTTGTTTCTTGGTATGGTTGCTCTCTTCTTTCTTTCTTTATTTTTGATTACTATGTAATTTTTAAAATTTTTAATATTTTTAATATTTTTAATTTAATAACCTTATTTTATTTTATTTATTTTTTTCTTTCTTTCTTTTTTTCTCGCTGTTCTTCTGAGCTGTGTGGCTGACAGGGTCTTCATGATCTAGCCAGGTGTCAAGCCTGTGCCTCTGAGGTGGGAGAGCCCGTTTCAGGACATTGGTCCACCAGAGACCTCCCAGTTCCATGTAATATCAAATGGTGAAATCTCTCCCAGAGATCTCCATCTGAACGATAAGACCCAGCTCCACTCAATGAACAGCAAGCTACAGTGCTGGACACCCTATGTCAAACAACTACCAAGACAGGAATACAAAACCACCATTAACAGAGAGCCTGCCTAAAATCATAATAAAGTCACAGATGTCCCAGAACACACCATCAGAAGTTGTCCTTCCCACCAGAAAGACAATATCCAGGCTCATCCACCAGTACACTGGCACCAGTCCACTACACCAGGAAGTCTACAGAACCCACTGAACCAACCTTAGCCACTGGGGGCAGACACCAAAAACAATGGAAATTATGAACCTGCAGCCTGCAAAAAGGAAACCCCAAACACGGTAAATTAAGCAAAATGAGAAGACAGAGAAACATACAGCAGATGAGGAAGCAAGGTAAAAATCCACCAGACTGAACAAATGAAGAAGAAATAGGCAGTCTACCTGAAAATGTACTCAGAGTAATGAGAGTAAAGATAATCCAAAACCTTGGAAATAGAATGGAGAAAATACAAGAAATGTTGAGCAAGGAACTAGAAGAACTAAAGAAGAAAACAAACAATGAGGAACAAACAATAAATGAAATTAAAAATTCTCTAGAAGGAATCAATAGCAAAATAACTGAGGCAAAAGAATGCATAAGTGACCTGGAAGATAAAGGAGTGGAAATAAATACCACATAGCAGAATAAAGAAAAAAAGAATGAAAAGATGAGGACAGTCTCAGAGACCTCTGGGAAAACACTAAAGTCACCAACACTGGAATTATAGGGGTCCCAGAGGAAGAAGAAAAAGGAAAGGGATTGAGAAATATTTGAAGAGATTAAGGTTGAAACTTCCCTAATATGGTTAAGGAAATAGTCAAGTCCAAGAAGTGCAGACAGTTTCATACAGGATAAATCCAAGGAGAAACACACCAAGACACATATTAATCAAACTATCAAAAATTAAATACAAATTAAAAATATTAAAAGCAGCAAGGGAAAAACAACAAATAACATACAAGGGAATCCCCATAAGGTTAATAGCTGAACTTTCAGCAGAAAATCTGCAATCCAGAAGGGAGTGACAGGACATATTTGAAGTCATGAAAGGGAAAAACCTAAAACCAAGATTATTCTACCCAGCAAGGATCTCATTCAGATCCAATGGAGAAATCAACAACTTTACAGACAAGCAAAATCTAAGAGAATTCAGCACCACCAAAGCAACTTTATAACAAATGCTAAAGGAACTTCTCTAGGCAGGAAACACAAGAGAAAGAAAAGACTTACAATAACAAAATCAAAACAATTAAGAAAATGTTAATAGGAACATACATATCTATAACTACCTTAAATATAAATGGATTAAATGCTGCAACCAAAAGAAATAGACTGGCTGAATGGATATAAGAAGAAAACTGGCATAAATGCTGTCTACAAAGGACCAACTTCAGACCTAGGGACACATACAGACTGAAAGTGAAAGGATGAAAAAGATATTCCATGCAAACGGAAAATAAAAGAAAGCTGAAATAGCAATTCTTATATCAGAAAAAGTAGACTTTAAAATAATGAGTATTATAGAGACAAAGTAGGACACTAAATAATGATTAAGGGATCAATCCAAGAAGAAGATATAACAATTGTAAATATTTATGCACCCAACATAGGAGCACCTCAAAACATAAGGCAAATGCTAGAAGCCATAAAAGGGGAAATCAACAGTAACAGAATCATAGTAGGGGACTTTAACATCCCACTTTCACCAATGGACAGATCATCCAAAATGAAAATAAATACGGAAACACAAGCTTTATATGATACATTAAACAAGAGAGACTTAATTGGTATTTATAGGACATTCCATAAAAAACAACAGAATACACTTTCTTCTCAAGTGTTAATGGAACATTCTCCAGAATAGATCGTATCTTGGGTCACAAGTCAAGCCTTGGTGAGTTTAAGAAATTTGAAATCGTATCAAGTATCTTTTCCAACCACAATGCTATGAGACCAGATATCAATTACAAGAAAATATCTGTAAAAACATAAAACACATGGAGGCTAAACAGTACACTATGAAATAACCAAGAGATCAATGAAGAAATTAAAGAGGAAATTAAAAAATACCTAGAAGAAAATGACAATGAAAACACGATGACCCAAAACTGATGGGATGCAGAAAAAGCAGTTCTAAGAGGGAAGTTAATAGCAATACCATCCTACCTCAAGAAACAAGAAACATCTCAAATAATCAACCAAACCTTACACCTAGGACAATTAGAGAAAGAAGAAGAAGAAGAACAACAAAAAAACAAAGTTAGCAGAAGGAAAATAATGATAAATATCAGATCAGAAAAAATGAAAAGAAAATGAAGGAAACAATAACAAAGAACAATAAAACTAAAAGCTGGTTCTTTGAGAAGATAAGCAAAATTGATAAAACATCAGCCAGACACACCAGGAAAAAAAGGGAGAGGTCTCAAATCAATAGAATTAGAAATGAAAAAGGAGAAGTAAAAACTGACACTGCAGAAATACAAAGGATCATGAGAGATTACTAAAACAGTGATATGCCAATAAAATGGACAACCTGGAAGAAATGGACAAATTCTTAGAAAAGCACAACCTGCCAAGACTGAACCATGAAGAAAGAGAAAATAAAAACAGACTAATCACAAGCACTGAATTTGAGACTGTGATTAAAAATCTTCCAAAAAACAAAAGCCAAGGACCAGATGACTTCACAAGCAAATTCTATCAAACATTTAGAGGAGAGCAAGTACCTATATTCCTCAAACTCTTCCAAAATATAGCAGAGGGAGGAACACTCCCAAAGTCATTCTACAAGGCCAGCATCACCCTGATACCAAAAGCAGACAAACATGTCACAAAGAAAGAAAACTACAGGTCAATATCACTGATGAATATAGATGCAAAAATCCCCACCACAATACTAGCAAACCGAATCCAACAGCACATTATAAGGATCATACACCATGATCAAGTGGGGTTTATCCCAGGAATGCAAGGATTCTTCAATATATACAAATCAATCAATGTGATAAACCATATTAACAAATTGAAGGAGAAAATCCATATGATCATCTCAATAGATGGAGAAAATGCTTTTGACAAAATTCAACACCCATGTATAATAAAAACCCTCCAGAAAGTTGACATAGAGGGAACTTACTTCAACATAATAAAGGCCATATATGACAAACCCATAGCCAAAATCTTTCTCAATGGTGAAAAACAGAAACCATTTCCTCTAAGATCAGTAACAAGACAAGGTTGTCCACTCTCACCACTATAAATAAACATAGTTTTGGAAGTTTTAACCTCAACAACCAGAGAAGAAAAAGAAATGAAAAGAATCCAAATCAGAAAAGAAGAAATAAAGCTGTCACCGTTTGCAGATGACATGACACTATACACAGAGAATCCTAAAGATGCTACCAGAAAACTACTAGAGCTAATCAATGAATTTGGTAAAGTAGCAGGATACAAAATTAATGCACAAAAATCTCTTGTATTCCTATACATTAATGATGAAAAATCTGAAAGAGAAATTAAGGAAACACTTCCATTTATGATTGCAACAAAAAGAATAAAATACCTAGTAATAAACCTACCTAAGGAAATAAAAGACCTGTATGCAGAAAACTATAAGAACTGATGAAATAATTAAAGATGATACAAATAGATGGAGAGATATACCATATTCTTGGATTGGAAGAATCAACATTGTGAAAATGACTATACTACTCAAAGGAATCTACAAATTCAATGCAATCCCTATCAAAATACCAATGAAATTTTTCCCGGTAGTAGACAAAAAGTTTCACAATTTGTACAGAAACACAAAAAAACATGAACAGCCAAAGCAATCTTGAGAAAGAATAATAGAGCTGGTGGAATTAGGCTCCCAGACTTCAGAGTATACTACAAAGCTTCAGTAATCAAGACAGTATGGCACAAAAATGGAAATATAGATTAATGGAACAGTATAGAAAGTCCAGAGATAAACCCATGCACATATGGTCACCTTATTTTTGATAAAGGAGGCAAGAATATGCAATGGAGAAAAGACAGACCCTTCAATAAATGGTGCTGGGAAAACTGGACAGCTACATGTAAAAGAATGAAATTAGAACACTCCTTAACACCATACAAAAATATAAACTCAAAATGGATTAAAGACCTAAATGTAAGGCCAGACACTATCAAACTCTTAGAGGTAAACATAGGCAGATCACTCCATGACATAAATCACAGCAATAACCTTTTTGACCCACCTCCTAGAGAATTGGAAATAAAAACAAAAATAAACAAATGGGACCTAATGAAACTTAAAAGCTTTTGCACAGCAAAGGAAACCATAAACAAGACAAAAAGACAACTCTTAGAATGAGAGACAATATTTTCAAGTGAAGCAAATGACAAAGGATTAATCTCCAAAATATACAAGCAGCTCATGCAGTTCAATATCAAAAAAAAAAAAAAAGAAAAAGAAAAGAAAGAAAAAAAAAACACAATGCAAAAATGGGCAGAAGACCTAAATAGACATTTCTCCAAAGAAGATATATAGATTGCAAACAAACATGTGAAAGACTGTTCAACATCACTAATCATTAGAGAAATGCAAATCAAATCTAGAATGAGGTATCAACTCATGCCAGTCAGAATGGCCATCATGAAAAGATCTACAAACAATAAATTCTGGAGAGAGTGTGGAGAAAAGGGAACCCTCTTGCACTGTTGGTGGGAATGTAAATTGACACAGCCACTATGGAGGACATCATTGAGGTTCCTTAAAACACTCAAAATAGAACTACTATATGACCCAGGAATCCTATTTCTGGGCATATACCTTGAGAAAACCATAATTCAAAAAGAGTCATTTACCACAATGTTCATGGTAGCTCTATTTAGAAAAGGCAGGACATGGAAGCAACCTAAGTGTCCATTGACAGATGAATGGATAAAGAAGATGTGGCACATATATACAATGAAATATTACTCATCTATAAAAAGAAACAAAATTGAGTTATTTGTAGTGAGGTGGATGGACCTAGAGTCTGTCATACAGAGTGAAGTAAGTCAGAAAGAGAAAAACAAATACCATATTGTAACACATTTATATGGAATCTAAAAAAAAAAAAATTGTTCTGAAGAACCTAGGGGCAGGACAGGAGTACAGATGCAGACATAGAGAATGGATTTGAGGATTCGCGGAGCAGGAAGGATAAGATGGGATGAAGTGAGAGAGTGGCATGTACATATATATACTACCAAATGTAAAATAGATAGCTAGTCGGAAGCAGCCGCATAGCACAGGGCGATCAGTTCGGTGCTTTATGACCACCTAGAGGGGTGGGATAAGTAGCATGAGAGGGAGATGCAAGAGGGAGGAGATATGGGGATATATGTATATGTATAGCTTATTCACTTTGTTATAAAGCAGAAACTAACACACCACTGTAAAGCAATTACACTCGAATAAAGATGTTAAGATAATTAATTAATAAAAATGTTCAATTCTGTTATTCTTCTGGTCTTATCTCAAGGCTTACCCGCCCTCCTCCCTGCCTTCCCACACTTGTTTCTCCCTATCACGTGGATATGAAATTTTCCTTGTTTTTTAATCTATTTTCTGTGGCCTGAACTTTCTGGTATTATAGTTGATGGTGACCATGTTTAAGTTTTCTCTTATTTTTTGTGCTACCGCAGGATAGACACATTTCTGTGCTTGCAGCTTCTTGTCTAGTGCCTTGGAGAGTAGGAAATGATGTGTATTTGTTTACTTGACCGTAAGATAAACATTCAATAGATTTTTCCCACATCTTTTCTACATGCATGTTCTGGAACTAAGATATTTCCATAAAATTATAAAGCTCAGCATTCACTGCACAGAAGGAAATTTAACAAATATTTACATAGATTCTCATTGGATTTGGAAGTTAACGTTGCATGGACCTTGGCTGCGTGTTAGTCAAATGGAAAATTCCATAGCATCCTTGGAACCATAAAGCTAAGTGAAGAAAATAATTTTATGTATTGTAATATAGTCCATTTGTAAAATTATGCTAGTTCTTCAAAACTATACAGATAACACAAGCTTTTAAGAAAAGGAGAGAAATGGGTGATCCAGTTTGTAGATCTATTCCGGAAGGACTTGACCTTCAAATTCACACAGAAGGCTAAGGTGTATTTGAGATACTTTCAGTGGGGAACATGGGTATTCAGCAGTTTAATTCTCCTGCAGAAACAGAAATTTCAATGTGAACAGAATTCATTTTTCCTCCATTACCGTAATATTCAATTGGACTAAATTATCCTGTAACAGCATTTGATCGAGCAGCCGCTGGATCTGGCTTTATTTTCTTTAAGGTTAGTAAAGTCACAGCTTAAATTGTTTAAGAGTTAACAGCATCAAAGTTCCCTCTTCTTCCTTTGTTAGCTTCTTTACTTGTAAAGAGTTGAAAACTGGCACAGGAAGTCAAGCGTCAATATGGAAAAAACACCAGAGGCTGCCACTATACTTTGGGAAGTTGAATGAGACAAGGATGTAAAAAGAAAAAAATGAGATGCATAAGATATTTCTTGTTTTAAGCCAGTAAATCCTCAAAGGAAAACTTAAATCATATTTTAAAATATGAAAATGGTAAGAATAGTAAAATGAAAACCATCCATTTAGATAATTATTTTACTAAATGTAATAGAGAATCAGGCATGGCATTAACGTTTGTACTTTAGAGAAATATTATCATGGACCTTCTCATTTTCATTCAAAGTGAATTGAGGTGAATGTTCCAAAGGACATAAAAAATAATTATTCTCCTTTCTGTAGGACTATGACTTTCTGGAGCCAGATGTAAAACTATGTTTACCTTCAAGAGATAGGAGAACCATGAAACTAAGTTAAGTCAGAAAATCCAGGGATAATAAGGAAGCTAAAGATGAAGGGAGCAGATGTCACAGAGGAAAGGCTTTCAGGGAGATTCAAGACCAGGGGAGCCAGGTGATAGCAAAAATGTCCTCAGATAGTAGAAGTCAGACCTCAAAGCAGGTTGGGAATAGAGGCAGAAAAGATAAGGAGGTCATGCAAGTATTAGAAGTCAGAATAGGAAGCCAATCTGGAAGGGAGTTCTGAGGGGGCTGGAAAGTTTCTTCCATTTACCCGGAACCAGATTTATAATCCAGGAAGGAGATTTTAGTAATTCCTGTTAAAGTCAGAATGAGGTCTTGTGTTTTAACAGTAGAAAAGGCAAAAGTAAGACAAGTGTATGGGTTTGTGAAAAGTCACAAAAGGGAATGAGGTGAGGGATGGGAGGATGAGAAGTATGGCGAGGGCCACAAATCTGGCTAGAAATCTATAGAGGTCAGTTTTTCACTCTCTGTCTCCTGTGCAATCATGGAAATGTTATATTTTATGCAGTGCTTTTAGATATTTAAAAATTATCAACCAATCCTTTTACCACCAATCATAAAACACATCTGTGATTCAACCACTTTATATACCACAGCACATAAAACAGACCTGCCCCTTCATGAAAGAAGTAGTCCCTTCTCCCTGAAAAGGTGATAAGTGATCATGAATCCTGACATATACAGACAGGGAGAAACTGAAAAGATGTTGTACAAGAACCTCAGGCCGAAAGCCTGCTCATGAAAAGTTCTCTAGGACTTTTACTTCCCACACAGAACACTGAGGATGGTAATTCTGAAGACCCCTTACTGAGCCATACTGCATTGGTCTATTTTAGGACAATAGGGGGTTGAAATCTCTTTCTGGGGATTTAAAAGTTGAGTTTCATGGAGTGCAGCTGTTTCAGACCTGCAGCAGACAGGCCTTGGAATTGAAACAGTATAATAACACTGTGCTTCAGAACTGGAAGTTACTCAGGATGGAAATGGCACCATCATACTCTTCAATGAGAAGCTTAAAGAAGATTTTAGTAATACTGAGTTGCAATTGCTCAGTGACAAAGGTACTCCCTAACTGTACTTTTGACAGGGTTTAATCTCATGAGGGTACAGTTCATAGAACATAATGTCTCCTTTTGAGTTTGGAACGATATAATAACATGCACAATCACAATCTATTATCAGCAAAGGCTGAATGACAGGTGATGTCCAAAGATAGATAGAAATGATATAGAGTACAAAGCAACAATCAAACAAATTGTGTAACAGTGTGTATTTTTATATTCCTTTATTAAACTTACTTATACCTTATATATATGGCCTTTGGGGGCATGGGGATTAGAGAAGATTTCAAGGAAAAAATTAATGATTGCTTTGCTTTGGTTTAACTACCCTTAAATAGAAAACTTCTGAAATTAAATCTACTAGTTAAATAGAAAAACATTTATTTAAGAAAAAATACTACTCTCAAAATTTTGAAGTGCCCTAGGACTCATTCCTGGGATCTTTATCTCTTCTCCATAGGTAATCTCTTCTACTCCCATGGCCTCAAATTCATCTATATGATAATGACTCCCAAACTGTATTTCTAGCCTTGACCTCTTCCTCAATCACCAGGAGAATCTCTCTAAGGGATTTCAAATATGCATCTCAAATTTACCATATTCAAAGCAGAACTCTTCAGTATCTTCCCCATCACTTGCCTTCCTTCTTCTCTTTCTTCTATTTGTCCCATCTCCACTAGCTAACACTCCAACAACCAGGCAACCCTACTATTGTTAAATCAAAAAAAAAAAAAAGCATCTTTGATTCTTCTTCCCTTTCCTTCTCTTTTGGCATAAAATTCTCAAGCAGGACCTGCTGACTCTGCTAGCAAATCCTACCTGGGATCTGTCCAGTTCTCTTCATCCCTATTTCTGCCTTTCTCACCTACTGATCCTCTGTCATCCATCCTCTGCATGCCAGAGAGCCTCCAGAATAGCATTCCTGCTCACATTTTGTCCATTCTCTTACACAGTAGCCCAAGTAGGCTGTATATATTGTAAACAGGATCATGTCTTCTCCATTTTAAAACCTTTAAAGTGCCTTACTGAATTTAGAATAAAATGTAAATGTATGACTCTGGCCTATGAAGACCTACATAATCTGGCTTTAGTCCACCTCTACTCCTCTAGACCAAAACACTAAAGCCACAGAACATTCTTTCTTTGTTTTTTTTTTTTTTTTTTTGTAATTAGTTAATTTATTTATTTGGCTGCATCAAGTCTTAGTTGTGGCACACAGGATCTTTGTCGTAGCATACAGGATCTTTCATTGCAGCGTGCGGGCTCTTCGTTGCTGCGAGTGAGCTTCTCTCTAGTTGTGTCACGTGGACTTAGTTGTCCTGCAGCATGTGGGATCTTAGTTCCCCAACCAGGGATCGAACCCATGTCCCTTCATTGGAAGGCAGATTCTTAACCACTGGACCACCAGGGAAGTCCCACAGAACATTTCTTCTGTTCCTGGGACATGCCAATATTGTTCCCACCTTAAGGCTCATTATATTGTACTTGAGGTTTTATCTGCCAGGAATGCTTTTTCCCCTAACTCTTATCCGGCATTTCCCTTTTTATACTTTAGGACTCCTCCATGACAATTCCCTGCACTTAGTAAACTATAATTTCTAGTTGAACAGGGTCATTGTCTTTATTATTCACCTAGAAAAGTGTCTGTCACATGGTTGGTTCTCAATAAATATTTGACGAATATATGTTTTTTGGAGTTCTCGTGTTGATTCTATAATGGCAAGTGTCACTGTGTTCAAAGCAATTAGCTTCTTTGAGTGTCACCTTCTTAATTTGTAAATTCATGAGTTTGGACTACAACTTGATTATTTAGATACATTTCAGATTTAATGCTATAAGGTTTGTATGCTATAATAATGCCATAACCTGCCTCTGATACAAATAACCAGATAGGGCGGTGGGGAGTGAAAATAAACCAAAAATATGAATTTGCTCAATTTTTTTTTCTATCTTGTACTTTGATTAACAGTTAGATCATTCTGCTACTAGTCTATAGGCAATGCTTTGGTAGTGGTTTTATAGTCCAAACCACTAATTTTTTTAAATTTCCTGTTTAATTCAGAAACAAAATCTGATTGACTATTTTTGTGAGAATTGAAGTTTATGTTAAAACAACTGTGCATAATTGTTAAAAAGTATTAAAATAATATTATATTTGTATAACATGTGGGAAGAGCGGCATGAGCAGGTCTTTGTTTAAATTCTACCTCTGCTCCTCAGTAGTGGCATGATTGGGACAAATTTTAACATCTCTGAACTTCAGTTTCCTCTTATAAATGATGGGGTGATACTTAAGTCATAGGAATGTTCTGAAGATAAAGTTCCTATGCAGTTTCTCACACAAAATAGAAACTCAACTGTAATCAATGATCTTCCCCCATTTCTTTCTTCTTGCATACAGTTCTATTCAAATATCAAAGCATTTTTTTCCCTGTGATCAATGACTTATTCTAATAGTGGTTCTGTAACCAGCCTGGAGGAGAATCACAGTGAGAAGAGCTGTGAATTAAACATTTTTGGCACTTTGTTAACGCTTCTCAGGAATATTCTTGTACCAGAACCTCCCCTCCGTGCCCCTGCACAACCACCACCTATGTCCCAGCAAGAAAATTTTAAACTAGCTCAAAAACTAAGGGAGGAAAGGACTCCTATGTTCATATTTAGTTTCTGCCAGGACAAGAGAATAGATACAAATTACACATAACCACAGATCTCTTTATCTGTAAGAAATCCTATTGTCTCTTGCCCAATGAGAAAGAGATTTTTCTCAAGATTGATTGCTTCCTTTGTTTTATAATTTCTGTTCTTAAGGCACTAGACTCTCTCCAATCTAATCTATGTATTGCATTTGCATAAATTTGTCCGCATACCAATCCCCCAGCCCTAGGATTCATTTGCTGGCTCCTTAGATTCCCATTTAAAATGACTTTAAAGTTTAAAACATTCAGTTCTATCAGAGAGTCATCTTATATGGAGAAAAACAGAATAGTGAACTTAAAATAGATAATAGAAATAAAATAGACAGAAATAAACTTTTAGTTCCCATCTACACAACAACCCATGAGATTAGGTGTCATAATTAGAATGACAAATTGGTAAATAGAGTCAAGTTCTAAGAACTCCTGTTTAATTTTTTAATCACCACTCCATGGGCCAATGACTATCTGTGAAACTCACAATTCCTACATGTGCAAGTGTGAGTAACCAGGAGGGTTTTATAGGAAATTTCTCAGTGCTTTCTTAGACTCAGCATGCTGCTCAGTGATGGAGGACTGCAGTGCCTGGTCCCTTGACTGAGTGAGCACAATTGGAAAAAGAGAAAGTCAGAATGAATCTTCCGGGATCTATAGGATATGATTGTCATTCAATTAAGAACATCTATTTCCTTTAATAGGAAACATTAATATCAACAACAATATTTAATGCATTCAGTTCAACAGATAACTCTTTATGGAGCAAAATATGATTAGTAAGCACAGTGCTAAGTCCTAATAAGTGCTTAATAAATGTCAGTTACCATTGTTGCTGTTACTTCTCTGTATCCCTTATAATATACAACAGTACTTTATAAGACACTTTTTCTCATTCAATCCTCTCAGCAATTCATAGAATTTTTATTATTATTACTGTAATTGTTATTATTATCATCATGCCTATTTTACAAGTGAGAAAATAGAGAAAGTCAAAAATATAACCTCTGCCATTCTGAACAAATAAGGGTTTGATAAGAGGTTAGTGGCCACCCGTTTGTACCTTTCACACAGTTCAATGTTCCCCTCTATTACTTTTAGGCAGAAGGTCACACAGTCCCCATATGAATCCTTCCAGACTCAGGGATCCCAATATATAACAACAGAACAGCTGTTTTTGTGTTTTACTCACTTTAATCTTCAGAGGAGTCTTCACATATCAAGCCCAATTCTGTCTCCCAATAATTTCTACCCATTGGTCTTATGTTAAACTCTCTCGGGCTTAAGAATAATTTTAACCCCCTCCTATATGGGTAAAATCATGGAAAACTGTCATCATATGTCTCCTCCTCTTCTTCAGGCTAAGCATCTAGTTACTTCAGCAATGTCATGTGTGATATTTCTTACACTTTACTATCTGGTTGCTTTTCTTTCTGTGGACTACTATTTATCAATATCTGTTTTTGAAAGTGGCAGTCAGAACTTTATAAAATGCTTAAATCATCAGTTAGATAGTATGGATCATAGTAGGACTATTAGTTCCCTCAATAGTTAGCTTATAAAAATCCTATGAAACTTTCAAGTTTCAGCGCAATGTCACCACTTTGATACAAACATCATCTACACTCAGATGGGGAGTAGACATTATCATTTTTATAAATTCACTTATATAGCAAATATGTCACCTACCAATGATCTGGCTGCATTATTGGTCATGATGTGAAGAACAAAACAAGTTTATTTTCTGCCTTCTTTGATCATACAGAAGTCATAAATTAAACAAATATATAAAATGCATGGGTAAAAAAATCATGCATAATGACAAATTCTATGAAGACAAAGGTCAGGGTATTAAGATGGTAAATAATAGAGGTACATGGCCTGTGATATTTTATGTAAGCTCTGGAAAATATCTAGAATAGGTCTAAAGCATGTGTGTGGATGTTTGAGTGTGTTTGGGGTGGTGGGGGAGCTGGGGTATGTGACAGGAAGTAGAGGGCTTGGAGGATTGGAATGAGTACTTTGTGGAAAGGAAACATATGGTCCAAAACTCTTGAGACAGGGAAGCGCTTCACATTTTTAAAGAAAGTAGTGGAATCTAACATCCTTGGTGTGGTGAGGAAGAGAAAATGGCAGTTGTGGAGACAAGGAAAAGAACACCTCATGACATAGCACATTTTGCCTTACATATGTTTCTTTTATCCTCTATAGAAATGCATTATCGTCCAAGTTAGTCATTATGCTTCACCTTTGGAGTCTTCACAATATCTTACAAGGGAGCCAACAAAGATGTGTTGAATTGAAATAGATATTTCTTCATAACTATATACTACCTGCAGTTTCTATAAGCAATTCTTGGTTAGTTAGCATAGTGATACAAATATTGAATAGAAGTGACCAAGAGCAAAACTTCATATCCCAACAAAATGACCTCTCTCCAGATTGATAGTGATTAATTGATGAACACATTTTGGATATGGTTGTTCAATCATCTTCACTCAAGCCCCAATTTCTTCATCTTACACATTAAAAAAAATCCCAAAGAATTTTTTTATTTGCATTGTTGAAAAAGCCACTGAGGATTTTCTCAAGTTGATAAAGAATATCTTTAAAAAACCTACAGCTAACATCATATTTAATGGTGAGGAACTCAAAGTTTTCCCACTAAGATCAGATACAGGACAAGGGTGTCCCCTCTTACAACTCCTTTTCAACATCATACTGGAAATTCTGGCTTAGTGAAATAAGACAAGAAAAAGAAATAAAAATATACAGATTGAAAAGGAAAAAAATAAACTTCTTTTTGTACACAGATGACATTCTATAGAAAATCTGAAAGAACTGACAAACAATCTGCAGGAACTATATAATAATAGATTATAGCAAGGTTGTAGAATACAAGGTTAGTATACAAAAATCACTCTCTTTCCTATATGCTAGTTATGAACAAGTAGAATGTGAAGTCAAATACATAATACCAGTTATAATAGCATCTCCCCCAAAATACTTAGTTTTACATCCAATAAAATATGTACAAGATCTATATGAGGAAAACTATAAAACCCTAATAAACAAAATCAAAGAAGAACTAAACAAATGGAGAAATATTCCATGTTTATAGATAGGAAGAGTAGATATTTTCAATATGTCAGTTCTTCCCAACTTGATCTATGGATTCAAAACAATTCCAATCGAAGTTGCAGCAAGTTATCTTGTGGATATTGAAAAAACAATTTTAAAGTTTACGTGGAGAGGCAAAAGACCCAGAAGAGCAAATATAATATTAAAGGAGAAGAATAAAGTTGGAAGAATGATTCTACCAGACTTCAAGACTTACTGTAAAGCTACAGTACTCAAGGTGTGTGCTATTGATGAATGAATAGACAAATAGACCAATGGAACAGAACAGAGAGCCCAGAAATAAACCTACGTAAATACAGTCAAGTGATCTTTGACAAAGGAGCAAAGGCAATACAATGGAGCAAAGACAGTGTTTTCAACAACTGATTGTTGTAACACTGAACATCTGCATGCAAAAAACAAAGGAATCAGGGGCTTCCCTTGTGGTGCAGTGGTTGAGAGTCCGCCTGCCAATGCAGGGGACACGGGTTCGTGCCCTGGTCTGGGAAGATCCCACATGCCGCAGAGCAGCTGGGCCTGTGAGCCATGGCTGCTGAGCCTGCGTGTCTGGAGTCTGTGCTCCGCAACGGGAGAGGCCACAACAGTGAGAGGCCCGTGTACAGCAAAAAAAAAAAAAAAAGAATCAAAACACAGAATTTACATTATTCACAAAAATTAACTAAAAGTGGATCACAGACCTAAATGTAAAACACAAAACCATAAAACTCCTATAAGATAACATGACAGAAAACCTAGATGACTTGGGGTATGGCAATGCCTTTGTAGATATAATACCAAAAGCATGATAATAAGCTGAACTTCATTAAAATTAAAAATTTTTGCTCTCTGAAAATCAATGTCAAGAGAATGAGAGGACAAGTCACAGACTCAGAGAAAACATTTGCAAAATACATACCTGATAAAGAACTATTATCCAAAATATACAAAGAACTCTTAAAACTCAGCAATAAGAAAATAACTCAATTAAAAAGTGGGCCAAAGGCCTTAACAGATACCTCACCAAAAAACATATTCAAATGCCAAGTAGGTATGTGAAAAGTTGCTCTAAGTCATATAATATCAGGAAAATGTAAATTAAACAGCAGCAAGATATCACTACACACTTATTAGAATGGCTAAAATCTGGAAATTGACAGTACCAAATGCTGGAGAGGATGTGGACCAACAGGAATTCTCATTCATTGTTAGTGGGAATGCAAAATGGTGTAGCCACTTTGGAAAACAGTTTGTTAGTTTTGTACAAAACTAAACATACTCTTACCATACAATCTAGCAATCTCGCTCCTTAGTATTGTCCACACAAAAGCCTGCACAGGGACGTTTAGAGTAGCTTTATTCATAATTGCCAAAACGTGGAAGACACCAAGATAGCCTTCATAAATAAATTATGGTACATCCACACAATGGAATAGTATTCAGTGCTAAAAGCAAATAAGCTATTGGAAGCCACGAAGATACATGGATTAGCTTAAATGCACATTACTAAGTAAAAGAATCCAATCTGAAAAGGCTACAAACTGTGTGCCAAATATATGACTTTCTGGAAAAGGCAAAGCTGTGAAGACAGTAAAAAGATCAGTGGTTGTCAGGGGCTTATGGTGATGGTGAGGAAGAATAAATAGGCAAAGAGAGAGGATTTCTAGTTAATAATCCTTAATTTAGTGAAAATACTCTATGTTGCCATAATGATGGATGCATGTCATTATACATTACCCAAATTCATAGAAAGTACAAAACCAAGAGTGAATCTAATGTAAACTACGGACTTTGGTTGATAATGATGTGTCAATGAGGCTCATCAGTTGTAACCAATGTACTACCCTTGTGGGAGATGTTGGTAATGGGGAGGCTGTGCATATGTGGTGACAGAGTATATATGTAAAATCTCTGCACTTTTCCCTCAATTTTGTTATGAATCTAAAACTACACTTAAAGAGAAAAGTCTTAATAAAAAATAATTTTAAGCCAGAAAAATATTTCGACAAGATTTCTTTTCCTTTTTTAGTTAGTGGTTATTAAAAATTTTGTTTCCATCGGAAAAAATGTTAAGATTTTGAATTTATAAGTCCAATGGAGATAATAACCAATTTTCTAATATATATTTTGTCAAAATCTTTAAAAAGGCATACGTCCTTACCTTTTTCCCATAGAACGACCTAAGTTCCCTATAGAATTATACTGATCTTTTAAACAAAATTTGACAAACACTGCACTAGGTAGACTTCCTAAAGAGCTTTACATTGTCTTGAGAATGTAAGATTCTCTAGGTATGCTATCAAACAATGGGGTAAAACAATATATAAAAAAGTAATAAGATGAATGACTATTACAGATAACACATGTTAAAGAATTCAGAGGAAGAAAATGATCCAAGAGTGATAAAATGTTAACTTTGGTGTAAGTTTCATGGAGGAAGAATGTTTTAAGACCATTTTATTATAAAACATGAAGCTTACCTGTGGGTCCAACAGAAGAGTCTGGGTCAGATATAATCAGCACCATTTGTGGGTCAGGAACTGTGGCTGCTGAAACTAAAAACACTTTTCTCAGCCTATGTAAATTTAACTTTTCCAACTAGAAAAACAAATGGTTTTCAAAATGACCATGAAAATAAACACTGAGAAATACTTAAAGCTGTTGATGACAAGTATGTTGTTTAAAGGCACTAATTAACATAGGCTTTGGAAATGAGCAGTGGATTGGACCCCTGTAATGGAATTTGAGATACTCTGTGCACAGGTCCTTTCCCTAACAACTCCTTTTCCTCATCCATTTGGATATAAGGATGTTTGGGTCATCAAGAGATCCCCATAATTTCAATACATGATCAAAATGCCCTATTCTACAAATTCAGAGCAAGTATACTCTTTAATATTTTATTATTTTCACTTACTCAACTACCCTCCCCAATCCCCTTAAAGACAAGTATTTTTTGGCAATCACTTGTTCTCCGGAATTTCTTAAGGATGTGATAATTTATCCAGCGAAGCATTTCAGCTCTCTTCCAAATGCCCAAGGGGGAACAGATGAGGTTTTTTTTTTTTCCTTTTTTGGTCTCAAGACATCAGTCTGTAATAACCAGGTCTCTTGTCCTGGGGTTCAAGCCACCCACCTAGGCTCTCTTTCTTCCCAGTAATTTTATGTTGGAGAACAGCTTGACTTTCTGTGTCACTAGGTGGAGGAAAGGGTGAGCCTGCTCTTCATTTCCAGAAACTGCTAGCTCATTATTCAAATTAATCCACCAATAGAAAGGCAGATTTGCTAAGCTTCTCAGAAAATCAGAGATTGTTGCTTAGTAACATTCTCTTAAACAATCAGTGAGTGCTGCCTTATATTTACTACACTGGGAAAGGACATTCCAGGGATTCTTCTCTGACCACTGTAGGTAGGCTTTGGGATTCCCTGGCATCTTCACTCCTACAAACAGGAAGGAGCAGCATAATTTTAATCTCTTCTCAAGAAGCCCTTTTAAATTTCAGGTGTAAGAGGTAACATGCAAAAATATTACTAAAGGAATAATAGCTTTATTGTCTAGGTAAAAAATTTAGACAGACAACTTTGCGAAGTTTAAGAAGAAAGAATGAGAAGTTATAGCTTAAGGAGTTACAGGAGGATTCTAAAGGCAAAATACCCTCTTTGAAGTGATGCTAAAGACCCACATTACACTGGGAGCTACAGGATTATTCTCTGATTATTTTTTAAATTTATGATTACTCTCCTAAGGAAGACTTAAAGCATTTACATGGGAACAAAAACAATCCTATACAAAGATAATTAACCACTCACACTCAGTAACATCCTACTCATTCCTCAGTGTTCAGCTTGAAAGACAGAGGCATTATACAGTTTGGAGTATAAGAGCAGACATGGATTTGATATCAGCCAGAACAGGGTCTTACTAGTTGCTAGCACAAAACATTAAGCAACTGATCCCTCATGTTCCTCATTTAAAAAATTAGAAATTACTAATAACTTTTTAAAATTGCTGTGGAAATTAAATGAGATAATAATAACACATGTGACTAATGTATCTTCAGTGGGCTTCTTGGCTGTGTGATTTAATCAATTTACTTAACCTCTGTGCCTCCACGACCTCAAGGAACTGTTAGGAAGGTTATAAGTACCTAATACATGTAAAGCCCTTTGAATCATGCCTGGTAAATGTACATGATGATGATGATGATGATGACACTGTGACTGATCATTCATTTACATCCTCAGTGAATGACTCTTTAACTTAAAATCCACTTTTGGTCATTTGCAGTTCACAGACTAGAAAGCACATTGGTCTTAATATAAAGAGAACTGGGTTCTAATCCACACTTTGACACTTTTTATAAGAACTTGGAATAAATTATTATTTTAAATCTGATCAAGTATCTGCTTATCCCTTCTGCTTTCAAAACTCAGCTTATTGAGGGACCATTATAGCTCTTCTTATCTTCTAGCATCTAACTATCTCCTGACCTTAAAGTTTCTGCTTCTGTTACCACTTCTTCCTTCTCTCTACAGCAACTACTTCAAATCTGAAATGGCTCATGGATCACATCATGATTGTTTTGGAAGAACTTTCTCTACCAGATAACCTCACAGACCCCTCACCAGTTAGAGTGGCTGACTTTTGCACTAACTCTCATCACAGTACAAACAGCTGAAATGAGGAGAGGGGACAGAGGATACAAAATAGAATTTAGAGGGTTCTCTGTTCTGTAGCAATAATGTAAGCAAACATTTTTCTTAAAATAAAACAGATACAGAAGACAATATGACTGATGTGTCTAAAGCAAAGTTTAATTCTATGTCCCTAGGCCCATATTTGGCACTAAAAAATTAAAGATGAATAAGGCACATTTTTTTTTGCCCTTGAGGAGTTTACATTCCAGTGTGTTAAACAGAAATTTCATAAACAATAAGAAAAAATCAGTTTGTAACTTCTATGATAAATGTACATGCTTTCTGCTAGGGCAAAATAAAGGAAGAAGACTTAGATTATTCTGATGTTAAGCAAAGTTTACTTCATAAGATAAGATCCCAGAGCCTGAATCTTGAACAATAAGAAAGAGAAAGAGAAAAAAAAGTGTAAGAAAGCTATTCTATAGCACAGAAAGGTGCATGAACAAAGGCAAAGAGGCTTGGCCAAGCACTGGGGAGTATGTGTGTCTGTGTGTGTGTGCCCTTACAAGCAGTTCAGCAATACCAGTCACCTAGAGAGTATGGCAGTATAATGCATGTATGACAAGGGAGTGTGAAGAGAAAAAAAAAAAGAAAATTGTGGGAATTAGTGGGTGTGGTAAGAGACTCAGAAGGGAGACACAGAGAGAGAGAGAGAGAGAGAGAGAGAGAGTGGGGCCTGTGGATCTAGGAAATGAGCACAAATCAGATTAAGAGAATCCCTGTGTGGGGTCCTTACTGCAGATAAAGGGCCTCTCTCTGTTGAGACCAGATGTAAAGAGAGATCACAGGTAGGTAAACATCTAGTTGGGGAGCAGGGTTTTGAGGTCCATCCTGCCTAATGGCTCTACTCCATCTGTGAAGCTTTTGAAGGGCTCACCTGACATAAGGGAGGTTAGGGTACTTAGGGATGAAAACCTTGAGTAGAAGGCCAAAGTTCTGGCATACTCACTAAAGACACCAGGAAAGAATTAAGGACAAATAAACAAAACAACCAGCAATTAAAAATAACCAGGTGTACCTATAAGGGAACATAATCTAAAAACAAACAAACAAACAAACAAACAAACTATATATATATATATATATATATATATTTATGTATGACTGAATCACTTTGTTGTACACCTGAAAGTAATACAACATTGTAAATCAACTATACTTTGATTAAAAAAAAGAAGCAAAAATAAATAAATAAACAAATAAATAACCAGGAGCAAATAAACTATCAGGCAACATAAAGAGTTTATGTGAGATTAGATGCTATGACTTTAGTGACAACAGTAAGAAATGCTGGATCCTTTTCATCAACAATGTCTCATTCTCTGGCTGGGAGGAGAGAATGCCCATTGCAGTATTGATCTGTTTTCCCATCTCTCCAGGAGAAGTCCTCAGTTAGTGTCAGGCTATTTCCAGAAGAGAAGGTGGAGGGTATTAATAAGAATGACTCAGGGATTAATCTTGTCTTTCAAATTTGCAATTTTTATGGGAAAATCTGAGTGGGAGGTATAGCAATGGGAAGCTGATTTCTAAAATAGACTAGGAAATCTTTGAAGTGGAGGATTTTATGAGCTTGGAGAACTGGCCCAACAAGAGTGACTCTTAGGAAGGTATAAGGATGAATTTACGTGGCAAGTGCATATTGTAACATGAGGTTGATGGAATTACTGATCTGACAATCTGACAGGAGTCTAGTAATAACACTAAATAGGCCTAATATTCAAACAGAACAGGACAGAACTCAACATAAATCCTTTGATTCTGCCTCCTCTCCTGTAATCTGGCAGGATCTTAGACTTTTGTTTAATATATTTTTGTTGTCCCCCACCTTCCTGCCACTCCAACATCACTTTGAAACAGCTTTGCTTTGCATCTCATAAAGCCCTCAGTAAGCAAAATTGTAGACTGTGAAGCTACACTCTATTCGGTATAAATAATCAAGATTAGTGAAGATTTTACACATATTACCTAATTCCTGGAGGGAGGTCAGGAGAGACTGTTTCTTGCCATGGTATATTTGCAGAAATTGTGGATTAGGGGGCAGTAAAGGAAACAAGACCCAAGACAAGATAAAGAGCTAAGCATCAGAAGCCACTATCCTACTGCTACTTTTGTTACAAAGGTTGCCATGGTACTAGAAAAGGACAGAACTTGTGGCAAACAGGAGAATGTACTGTATTATGAGAGATTTTTTTTAAAAAATCTTTGCATATATATATATATATATATTTTTCTCTCTGAGTCAGATTTGGTGAGAAAATTTCCTGACTCACATAATGTGTTGTATGCCATGCTAACAGTAACATCTTCCAAAATAACACACAGCAGGGTAGTCTCTGCCTTTCCTATTGAATCTTGGGACCCATCAGGGACACAGCTATTGGGCTTCTGTGTGTAGTTTCTGGTGATAAAGATTTCTGATGTATAGGATTTCCAGGTGATGACAAGGTCAACGATGGGGCCAGGGTATAGATAGTCAAAGTGGTTTAGAGATAAAGGTCCCTGGGTTTTAAGTTGCACAACTACCTCTGCCCTTCGTTTCCAAATAAGTAATTTCTAGCTAATCACAATAAATACTGTAGCACCATTTGGATGTATCCTCTGAAGGAAAATTTCTGTTCTGGGCCAAATGCTGCAGCAATGAGGCTGTTCCTGCCAAAGTGAATTTTTCCTTTCTTTGTTCCTGTTGATAATCCTGACAATCTTTCGTATGTACACAGAGCTGAAAGCTTTAATAACCTCAATTTTATAGATTAGGTAACAGGCTCAGGAACAGAAAGAGCTTCCCCCAAAGTGTACAGTGACCCCAGCCAGGCTGGAGCTGAAGTCTCCATCTTCATATCCTGCTGCCTTCCTGCCTAGCCAGCTTGGTCCCTGGAATGAAGGCAAGTGTTTTCCAATAAGCTTATACGTGTGTGTGTCCTCTGTGTACTCAGGCCTCGAGGACTTTTGTCATGGTCCAGAATCACCGGTCTTTAACAAGACACAGTCTCCAAGAGGCTAAACTCCCCCCCCCCTTTTTTTTTAAACACACTAGCACATCTGTGTGCCGAGAGGATGTGGTGTCCGGAGCTGCAGCATCCGACCCCAGAGGCCCTGCCAGATGCGTCTGTTTGGCTTGCTCTTCTGCTTGACCTGCACTCCCGGGGAGGCGCCGGGCTGTTTAGACGCCTTATCCTCTGGCAATCTGTTCCGGAACACAGACCAGAAGGGCTGCTGAGGGCTGCGCCAGCTTCAGAATCCTGCTGCCATCTAGGGATGAGATGCAAGTCTTGGCGCGTGCGGGCGCCCACCGAGAGCGCGGCCTGGGGCGGGGTGCACCCGGTGCCGCCGGGGACCCTTTGCCACCCGCCCAGTTTGCCGGACAGAAGCCGGGGGTGGGGGTCAGGTGGAAATACAGACAAAAGCAGCTAGAGGGAAGAAGGAGAGCGAGAGAAAACAGCTGGGAGCGAGGGGCAGACACCTGCAAGGACAGCACCCAAGAGGGGAAGGAAAAGAATGGAAGGGTCCGTCAGCGAAAGCACTGCGCCTTAATAAAGATCAGAGCGTGTGTTTAGGCAGCTTGTCCGCTGTCTGCACGCGGCTGTCCAAGGAGGCCACAGCGTCCAGCTACTTTATTCCCATGTGTAATTGTCAAGGTTTGCGCTTGCAAAGGGGAGGGGGGCGGCCTTCTGTGAAGATTTTAAGGAAATCCGGAGAGAGAAGATTTACGGAGTTAACTGTATGCATCATATCATGGTGTAAGCGCCTCTTTCTTCTACAAACAGAACAATGGGTCTTTCAAAGCAGCGAAGGGGACTAGAGGGGAAAGCAGGAGGGGCGCATGGGTTGGGGAAGGGAGGCTGTTGACTGGGAGGCCCTGCTGGGAGACTTCAAATCAAATTCTTTCTGAAAGGAAATGTTATTAAAAGTAACTTTAATCCTTCCAGCCAGACGGTCCATAAAAGCATACAATTAAGTCAAACAAATAACGAGAGCATTTTCTCCACTACCTGTTTCCCCTTCTGAGAGTAATTACTACAGGCTAGCCCTCTTTCATTCTGTGCAAACAGGAGTGCTTCGCTTCGCAGGTGCCAGGTTCTCTTTCACTCCCCTGCCTCTTCCTTCTCCACTGCCCCACCCCAAACCCGTTCAGCTTTTGGTGCCAACCAGCCTGTCTTCAGATCCAGCCAAGAACAAAGGGGTGAATTTCAATATTTCCTCTTTGTGCAAGGTTAATTGAAAATCAAAAAGTCACTTTTCAAATGTCATATTAAATCCGCCACTGCATCAATTTCCTCTTGGTTCCCATCTCCATAGGCAAGAGAAAAGTGTTTGGGGGGATGGCAGGGAGGCGGGGAAAGTAGGGACACAGTGAAGAAAAAGAGGAAGAAAGAAGTGAAAGGATTAAAAAGAAATCACAGATACACACAGACTTTGATTGCAGATACGCTAACGTGCACTGGAAAATTGTTTTCCAGTGTGTCCTCAGTCAAAGGCAGCCTTTCCATTCAATAGTGTTACTTGATATTCTAGAGACAAAATTGCATCCTAAACCTGGGGAGATTAGGCCTCCATGTTTTTATGTTTTAATAGATGGATCACAATATGATTGTCATAAATGCCACATTTTAAAATCTTAAAGGGTAAGGTAATAACCTGACAATCTTCATTCCCCCTTCCCACTTTTATTCCCCTTTCAGACAGGTGCACATACACACACACACACACACACACACACACACACACACTCTCTGTGCAAAAAAACACATCTTCATAGACCGTTCAGTTTTGTGTCACAGGGTATTTTGGAAGTTTGGTCTTTGAGCTGGAATTTAGTGACCCAGCATCATTAGCTTTGCTGCTGATCCAGTAACTGTTGTCCTTATTTCTAACTTTCCAGAGACTCAGTTTCCTCTCTACAAAATGGGGCATCAAATCTGCCTCCTAAAATCACTTGTGCAGACTACATGAGATGCCACATGAACAGAAACAGCTCATATGAATTCTTTAACCAATTCTCAGGTTTCTGAGACCTGATCTTGCTCTTACTTGTTCCTGAGGTCTGCAGAATGGCCTCTGATTTCAGGCTTCATCATACTCAGTCTGTGTCTCCTATATGCCCTGCTACTCTGCTCCATTCACCTACCAGTCCTCCCTGAAGGTATAATTCCTGTCACTGTTTTTTTCTGGAAAATACTCAGTATTTCCCTCTTGTGATGCACAAATAGTCTCCCTAAGGATCATACTAATCACAGAAGGCTTGCCTAGTGAGAATCATTTGATTTGCCCCAGACTGAACTTTCTAATATACCTACAAATAAATTCTTAGCTACACAGGCAGGGTAAAGAGGCAGAATTGTGGACTAAATTCCTTCTAAGATAAGGCAACTGCATAAGGTCCATAAATCTTCTTTCCTTTTCAATAATATTCCATTATTGTGGTGATATCAGATGTGTCCACCAACTCAAAATGAAGGGAAGGTGAGAAGATGGCAACTGTCTAAACTCACTAGAATATATGTACAGAGGGAAGCACTCTACAACATTGACCATCTAGCTTGTGTCAAAATTCTAGTAGCATTTTCTTCATTAGAAAGATTAAATAGACAAATACTTTTTTACCTCTTGGATTTCTACCAACTCATACCTGTATGAATGCACTCTGTGTCCTGTTGGACCCTTTCTTATTTAAAGGTCTTAATTAAAATATTCCATCTACTATGTAACTTTTCTTAGCTTGTTCACATACAATGAACTACTTATTTGGGCAGCACTTGTTCCCATATAAACTTTTATGAGTGTAGGTAACAATTTTTTGCACATATTTGTTAAAATAGGTGTCCTCTCCCCACTCTCTAAACTTCTTGAAACAACAATCATATCCCTCTTCTTTCTAACCCAGGAACTTAGGAGTAGATGTATAATAAATAATTGTTGGAATTTGAAGAATTATGAAAAAGAAAATGAATCTTGGGCTGTATCAGCTTTGTATCTAGACAATTTTCAAAGCAATTTTGTTATAGAAACCAACTTAATGGTTGTGTTGGGTCAGCAGAAAAGCACTCAGATGACTGGATGAATTAATAACTTTGAGAATTTGTAGATAGAGTCTAAGTTGACAAAACATGCATGTGCATCCCAAGATGTTCTTTTATCTGGTGAGGCTGTTTATTTAACACAAGGTTACATTAAAAGTGTGTTGGCATGACCTACTCTTTTCTTAATCCACTTGGGTTTCTTAATCTTATCCAAAGCTCCCCTCCCCTAACACCACTCCCCAAAAGAGAGGGAGCAAGAGTGAGAGTGAGAGAGGGAGGGAGGATGGAAGGAAACAAGGAAAATAAAGAAATCAGCTATATTTAACTGATAAATCTACTCTGGAGTTGGAGTGGAATTCTGGCAAACTAGTTGGACAGCTCTTAAGGGCATCTTTTAAATCCCTACCTTCAGATCATTGCCATGCTTAGGATAATATATTATTGTTTCTTAGTGCTAGTGTGTTATATTTTCAGAAACAAATTCTCTAGAATATTTATAAGGGTCTTAAGAATGAAAATTGAAAAATAAATTCATGGGAAGAATTTATTCCCAGTGGTAGTAGTGGTATTGGAATCTATAATTACGTATAATGAGGGAAAATATGAGAACTTGGTTTTAGTAAAACTGGAATCTTGCCCTGACATTTCCTATTATCTTCTATATAACCATGGGCAGAGAACTAAATCCCTCAGATATTCGTTTTTCTTTTCTTTTTCCCCTCTGGACAATGTCATGATAATCCTGATCTAATATATGGATTATGGTGAGAACCAAATGAGATGATAGCTGTGAAATTGTTGTGAAAAGGTTATATGCACAATAGAACTAGAGGGTAGCATTTATACATACTACATTTTAGTAACTTATGTGAATATACTGAATGTTTACTGTATGATGACTTTTTTTGGTATTCTGTGGCCACGAGCTGACCTGCAATTGGCTTTAACCTCTTAAACAATAAAAAATGCTAGATTAGAGTTTGCCATTATTACAAACAATTTTTATTGTGTTCCAGTGGTGTACCCATAGGCTAAAATCTCAAAGAACCATTCTTGTGGAAAAGATGGATATAAACGCTGCAGCATCTGAAGGAAAGGGAGCCACAGCGTAGATAGGATTTGCAGGACCCATCTCTCTGTTAATTTGCATTACACGTTTTTTATTTCCTTCCCTTGCTCTCTTTTTTAAAAATCTCTGGGTCATCCTTACTGCTAGAATTTTGTGAGATATTCAAAATGTGTGTTTAATCCATCCAAGTTTGTAGTCTCTAGTGTTAAAGCTTCTGCTTAATGCTGAGTTAATGCTCAGTCGTGCCAAAGCTTGAAGCTTTCAACGCAGCTCGAAAACCAGCTGCGACACATCACTGATGCAGAGGCTTTGACTCCAGAGACTGCTGCCTGCATGGAGTAAATGCATCATTTTTTAAAGCTTTGTCAGTGCAATCTAAGAACTGTGTGGAGTTTAATTGAAGATCTTTGAAAAAAATGTATATTTGAAACCATTTTATAAGAATTATCTGGGAGACTTCCTTGAAACTTTGTCTTCTAAACATCTCACTGTCCCAGAACCAGGTCTGTCATTTTGGCCAGGTTCTGCTTTTGATTGGGTTGTGTTTCTTTCCTTCCCTCAGCCATCTTTCCCTCTTCAGTGAGCTGAGGAAAATAAATTTGATGACGCAGACATTTTTCTCTGTCTGTGTCTTAGAATTATTGATCTTAGAAGGAAGAAGACCCTGAGTTATCCATTGCTACTTCAAGTATGGTCCATGGACCAATAACATCTGCATGTACTAGAAGCTTATTAGAAATAGAAATTATACGCTCAATCAGAGTCTCTGGGTGTATGCTCAGGAATCTGTGTTTCAACTAGGCCTCTGGGTACTTTTTCTCAATACAAACATTAGAGAACCATCATTCTAGGCTACCTGGATCTAAAAATTCCTGATGTTGTACCCTTGGGAGATGGTCATACAGTCTCACTCAGAACATTTTAAGGTTGGGATACTCACTACATTGAAAACAATCTGTTCAGCTAATAAAAACAGTTAAAAGTCCTTTTCAGAATGTATTAAGCAGATATCTGCTTCTTTAGCATTTATTTGTTTTATTCTTCAATGCTTGGCATATTGTAGGCAGTCAATATACTTGCATTAAAAGGAAGAAAATATTGGGCTTCCCTGGTGGCGCAGTGGTGGAGAGTCCGCCTGCCGATGCAGGGGACACGGGTTCGTGCCCCGGTCTGGGAAGATCCCACATGCCGCGGAGCGGCTGGGCCCGTGAGCCATGGCCGCTGAGCCTGCGCTTCCGGAGCCTGTGCTCCGCAATGGGAGAGACCACAACAGTGAGAGGCCCGCATACCGCAAAAAAAAAAAAAAAAAAAAAAAAGGAAGAAAATATTGATCTTAGTTTTACCTTCTAGATATACCCATCTAATCCAATTAATCCATATATCCTTGTTCCCATCCTCTGCAGCCCATAACATATGTGAAAACTCTAAGATGTCCTAGTCCTCTCTTCTTTAGGTTAACCATGGCTGGAGTTTTCACTTCCTCCTAAGAAGACACTGCACTAGGCTCATGAATTTCCTGCTGACTCACCTCTGGGTCTGGGCTTTTTCTATGCTCAGAACAATGAAAATCTCAGGACCTTTATATATCATCTGAAAATAAAACAGATTTCCCTGTCTTGTACAAGTGCAAATAATTTTTTAAAAACTTAAATTTTTAATTTAAATCTGTTAAAATTAATATTATTAATTCTGTTATGTTGAACTTTTGTTATTTTATTATTTCTTTGTTGACAGTATTTCCCTTGTATTTTAGAGATATAAAAATAATTGGTGAAAAATAATAAATGCTCCTTAAAGAAAGACTTTAAGAATGCATAAAAGAGAATTCTAAATACCAGTGATTACACAACCCAGAAGAAATAGCAGCTAGTAGTTCCCTCTCTCCACCCCGCCTGCTCTATATATACAGAAAAGAGTTGTTAGGTTTATGTGAGCAGATGAAGCAAGAATTAGGTTAATTTAAAATATATAATATTTTAATATATATTTTTAAATATGTATAATTTATAAATTTAAGATTATATTCTAAATAATTTTATTATCCATTTTTAAAATTAACTCTTTACAATGAACATTTTCTTACACCCATAAATATTCACAAAACATTGTAACTCGTAGTGACTGAAGAATATAAGGTACATGTACCATAATGATTTTAATGCCTTTTCTATTATGTGACTGTTATGGGCTGAATTGTTTCCCCTCTAAATTCATATGTTGAAGTTCTAACCAATAGCTCAGAACATGACTATATTTGGATATAGGATCATTAAAGAGGTAGTTAAGTTATAATTACCTTTTTAAAGGTCATTAGGGTGATTGGGTCATTAAGGTGGGACTTAGTGCAATATGACTGGCATCCTTAAAAGAGATTAGGACACAGAGGCACACAGAAGGAAGGCCATATGAAGACACAGGGAGAAGATGGCCATCTACTAACTTACATACTTATAAGTTAGTACTTAAGAACTTAAGTTAAGTACTTAAGTTACCAGGCTGCTTCCCCCCACCTCCCAGGGGCTTTATGACTCCATAAAGTCAATCTTAGGTCCTTTTTGAGTCTATGTAACCAATATTTTCAACTGTGCTCTGTTACGAGGAGAACAGATTCTTAGTTAACTTCTGTAAATAATTATTGAATATATTGCCATAAAAATAATAATTGACACTAAGAGTTTCTAAATTCTGGAGGGATCAGGTAGGGAGAAAAAGATAAATGTTTTATTTTGCTTTCAAAGGTATAATTTACCAAATTGCCATAAGTCATAATTGGCTTAAGAGAAAAGAGAAAAAAATTCCCCTAAGTCTTGGGAAAACAAAGATTAAAAAGATTAAAAAATATTTCAGACAAGAAGTCATACAAATTATAATCATATTCATCAGTTCATTCAGTACTATGTAATTAATTATTGTTGATCTTTTGTAAGCAATTTTACAAAGTCATCAGTTTTTCCATTAGTGTTCTATAATTTCTTACCCAGTTCAGTAGTCTGGTCTGAAAGTTAACAGCAACCTGTATTTGGCAAAAAGTACTTCTCCGAATCTTCTTGAAGATAAAGCATTTCTGTAAAAGCATGAGAGTAAAACAAAAACTGTCTATAAATGACAAAAGACTGAAAATGGCATGTTTAAAGATCTGATTACAATGCAATTGACAAAGATATTTGGTTATTTCTGTAATACAGCATTTGAGGATAACTAGAATTATGACATAACATTTTATCAGGATATATCAGATTTTTAGGAATTTCATATAATTTTAGAACACATATTAATAACATTCATCCACATAATATAACCTAAGAAAGTTTATTATCAACTATTTGACAATGGTTCCCATGAAATTTAACATACCAAATAAGACTAATTAGTTTAATATCTCTCTTTGAGATTTTTCAGTGGCCTTCTGAAAGTTGCAAAGTGAGCTAGAGATCAAAAGAATTTATTTAGCATTAGATTTGGGAAAGTTTGTCAAAGATATCAAAAGGCTTTAAAATACTTGGTCAGAGGAGGTGCCTTCAAGATGGTGGAGGAGTAAGAGGTAGAGATCACCTTCTTTCCCACAAATACATGAAAATGACATCTACATGTGGAACAACTCCTACAGAACACCTACTGAATGCTGGCAGAAGACCTCACACTTCCCAAAAGGCAAGAAATTCCCCATGTACCTAGACACCCTCAGGTGACCTACAAGCAGAGGTGGGGCCAAATCCAAAGCTGAACACCAGAAGGTGTGCAAAAAAGAAAAGAAAGGGAAATTTCTCTCACCAGCCTCAGGAGCAGTGGATTAAATCTCCACAATCAACTTGATATACCTTGCATTTCTGGAATACCTGAATAGATAATGAATCATCCCAAAATTGAGGTGGTGGATTTTGGGAGTAACTGTAGATTTGGGGTTTGCTTTATGCATCTAATTTGTTTCTGGTTTTATGTTTATCTTAGTTTAGTATTTAGAGCTTATTATCATTGGTAGATTTGTTTACTGATTTGGTTGCTCTCTTCCTTTCATATATATATATATATATCTTTTTTCTCCTTTTTTTCTTTTTGTGAGTGTGTATGTACATGCTTCTTTGTGTGACTTTATCTGTAGAGCTTTGCTTTTCCCATTTGTCCCAGGGTTCTCTCTGTCTGTTTTTTTGTTTGTTTGTTTGTTTTGTAGTTTTAGTGCTTGTTATCACTGGTGGATTTCTTTTTAGTTTGCTTGCTCCATTTCTTTCTTTCTTTCTTACTTTCTTTCTTTCTTTCTTATTACTTTTTTATCTTTAATAATATTATTTTTTAATTTTATTTTTTCTTTCTTTCTTTTATTTTCTCCCTTTTCTACTGAGCTCTATGCCTGACAGGGCCTTGGTGCCCTGGCCAGGTGTCAGCCCTGAGCCTCTGAGGTGGGAGAGCCAAGTTCAGGACACTGGTCCACCAGAGACCTCCCAGCCCCATGTATATCAATTGGTGAGAGTACTCCCAGCGATCTCCATCTCAAAGTTAAGACCCAGTTCCACTCAATGACCAACAAGCTACAATGCTGGACACCCTATGCCAAACAACTAGCAAGACAGGAACATAACCCCACCCATTAGCAGAAAGGCTACCTAAAAGCAAAATAAGTTCACAGAAACTGCAAAACACACCACTGGATTTCGTCCTGCTCACCATAAAGACAAGATCCAATCTCATCCATCAGAACACAGGCAACAGTCCCCTCCACCAAGAAGCCTACAGAACCCACTGAACCAACATTACCCACAGGGAGAAGACACCACCAACAACAGGAAATACGAACCTGCAGCCTTTGAAAAGGAGACTGCAAACACAGTAAGTTAAGAAAAATGAGAAGACAGAGAAACACACAGCAGATGAAAGAACCATGTAAAAACCCACCAGACAAAACAAATGAAGAGGAAATAAGCAGTCTATCTGGAAAAAAAAAAATCAAACTAATGATAGTAAAGATGATCCAAAATCTTGGAAATAGAATGGGGAAAATATAAGAAATGTTTAACAAGGATCTAGAAGAACTAAAGAGCAAATAAACAAAGATGAACACCACAAAAAATGAAATTAAAAATTCTCCAGAAGGAATCAATAGCAGAAAAACTGAGACAGAAGAACGGTTAATTGACCTGGAAGATAAAATAGTGGAAATAACTACCACAGAGCAGAATAAAGGAAAAAAAAATGAAAAGAATTGAGGACAGTCTCAGAGACTTCTGGTACAACATTAAACACACCAACATTTGACTTATAGGGGTCCCAGAAGAAGAGAAAAGTAAAGGGACTGAGAAAATATTTGAAGATATTATAGTTGAAAACTTCCCTAATATGGGAAAGGAAATAGTCAATCAATTCCAGGAAGCACAGAGAGTTCCATACATGATAAATCCAAGGAGAAACACGGCAAGACACATATGAATAAAACTATCAAAAATTAAATACAAAGAAAAAATATTAAAAGCAGGAAAGGAAAAACAGCAAATAACATACAAGGGAATCCCCATAAGGTTAACAGCTGATCTTTCAGCAGAAACTCTGCTGTGCAAAAGGGAGTGGCAGGACATATTTAAAGTGATGAAAGGGAAAAACCTACAACCAAGATTACTCTACCCAGCAAGGATCTCATTCAGATTTGATGGAGAAATTAAAACCTTTACAGACTAGCAAAAGCTAAGAGAATTCAGCACCATCAAACGAACTTTACAACAAATGCTAAAGGAACTTCTCTAGGCAGAAAACACAAGAGAGGAAAAGATTTACAAAAACAAACCCAAAACAAAAAACAAACGGTAATAGGAACATACATATACATATATATCTATAACTGCTTTATATGTAAATGGATTAAGTGCTCCAACCAAAAGATATAGACTGGCTGAATGGATACATAAACAAGACCCATATATATGCAGTCTACAAGAGACCCACTTCAGACCTAGAGACATACAGACTGAAAATAAGGGGATAGAAAAATATATTCCATGCAAATAGAAATCAAAAGAAAGATGGAATAACAATTCTCATATAGGAAAAAAAATAGACTTTAAAATAAATACTATTACAAGAGACAAAGAAGGACACTACATAATCATCAAGGAATAAATCTAAGAGGAAGACATAACAATTGTAAATATTTAGGCACCCAACATAGGAGCACCTCAATACATAAAGCAAATGCTAACAGCCATAAAGGGGAAATTGACAGTAATGCAACCATAGTAGGAGACTTCAAAACTCCACTTTCACCAATGGACAGATCATCCAAAATGAAAATAAATAAGGAAACACAAGCTGTAGATGATATATTAAACAAGATGGACTTAATTGATATTTATAGGACATTCCATCCACAAACAAAAGAATACACTTTCTTCTCAAGTGCTCATGGAACAATCTCCAGGATAGATCATATCTTGGGTCACAAATCAAGTCTTGGTAAATTTAAGAATATTGAAATCGTATGAAGTATCTTTTCTGACAACAATGCTATGAGACTAGATATCAATTACAGAGGAAAATCTGTTAAAATACAAACAATGGAGGCTTGACAATACACTAGTAAATAACCAAGAGATCACTGAAGAAATCAAACGGGGAACCAAAAAGTTCCTAAAAACAAATGACAATGAAAGCACAACAACCCAAAACCTATGGGATGCACCAAAGAAGTTCTAAGAGGGAAGTGTATAGCAATACAATCCTGCCTCAAGAAACAAGAAAAATCTCAAATAAACCACCTCACCTTACACCTAAAGCAATTAGAGGAAAAAGAACAAAGCACCCCCAAAGTTAGCAGAGGGAAAAAAATCATAAAGATCAGATCAGAAATAAAAGAAAAATAAATGAAGGAAACAAGAGCAAAGATGAATAAAACTAAAGGCTGATTCTTTGATAAGATAAAAAAATATTGATAAACCATTAGCCATATTCATCAAGAAAAAAGGGAGAAGACTCAAATCAACAGAATTAGAAATGAAAAAGGAGAAGTAACAACTGGCACTGCAGAAATACAAAGGATCATGAGAGATTACTACAAGCAATTATATGTGAATAAAATGGACAACCTGGAAGAAATGGACAAATTCTGAGAAAAGCACAACCTTCCGACACTGAACCAGGAAGAAATAGAAAATATAAACAGACTAATCGAAGCACTAAATTTGAGACTGTCATTAAAAATCTTCCAACAAACAAAAGCCCAGGACTAGCTGGCTTCATAGGCAAATTCTATCAAACATTTAGAGAAGAGCTAACACTTACCCTGCTCAAACTGTTCCAAATATAGCAGAGTGAAGAACACTCCCAAACTCATTCTACAAGGCCACCATCACCCTGATACGAAGACCAGACAAAGATGTCAGAAAGAAAGAAAACTACAGGCAAATATCACTGATGACCATAGATGAAAATATCTCAACAAAATACTAGCAAACAGAATTCAACAGCACACTAAAAGGATCATACACCATGATCAAGTGGGGTTTATCCAAGGAATGCAAGGATTCTTCACTATATGCAAATAAATCAATGTGATACACCATATTAACAAATTGAAGGAGAAAAAGCTTATGGTCATATCAATAGATGGAGAAAATGCTTTTGACAAAATTCAACACCCGTTTTTTGCTAAAAACCTTCTAGAACATTGACAGAGAGGAAATTTACCTCAACATAATAAAGGCCATATATGACCAACCCATATCCAACATCGTTCTCAATGGTGAAAAATGGAAACCATTTCCTCTACGATCAGGAAGAAGACAAAGTTGTCCACTCTCACCGCTACTATTCAGAATAGTTTTGGAAGTTTTAGTCACAGCAATCAGAGAAGAAAAAGAAATAAAAGTAATCCAAATTGGAAAAGAAGAAATAAAGCTGTCACTGTTTGCAGATGACATGATAGTATATACAGAGAAACCTAAAGATGTTACCAGAAAAGTACTAGAGCTCATTAATGAATTTGGTAAAGTAGCAGGATACAAAATTAATGCACAGAAATCTCTTGCATTCCCATACACTAATTATGAAAAATCTTAAAGAGAAATTAAGGAAACACTCCCATTTACCATTGCAACAAAGAGAATAAAATACCTAGGAATAAACCTAACTAAGGAGATAAAAGACCTTTATGTATAAAACTATGACACTGATGAAAGAAATTAAAGATGATACAAAGAGATAGAGAGGTATACCATGTTCCTGGATTGGAAGAATCAACATTGTGAAAATGACTATACTACCCAAAGCAATCTACAGATTCAATGCAATCTCTATCAAACTGCCAGTGGCATTTTTCACAAAACTAGAACAAATAATTTCACAATTTGTATGGAAACACAAAGACCCCAAATAGCCAAAGCAATCTTGAGAACGAAAAACGGAGCTGGAAGAATCAGGCTCCCTGATTTCATACTATATTACAAAGCTACAGTAATCAAGACAGTATGGTACTGGCACAAAAACTGAAATATAGATCAAGGGAACAGAATAGAAAGCCCAGAGATTAAACCCATGCAAAGATCAGCTTGTCTTTGATAAAGGAGGCACGACTATACAATGGAGAAAGGACAGCCTCTTCAATAAGTGGTGCTGGGAAAACTGGACCGCTACATGTAAAAGAATGAAATTGGAACACTCCCTAATACCATACACAAAAATAAACTCAAAATGGATTAAAGACCTAAATTTAAGGCCAGACACTATCAAACTCTTAGAGGAAAACATAGGCAGAACACTCTATGTCATAAATCACAGCAAGATCCTTTTTGACCCACCTCCTAGAGAAATGGAAATAAAAACAAAAATAAAAAAATGGGACCTAATGAAACTTAAAATCTTTTGCACAACAAAGGAAACCATAAACAAGATGAGTAGACAACCCTCAGAATGGGAGAATATATTTGCAATCTGACAATATATTTGCATCTGACAAAGCATTAATCTCTAAAATATACAAGCAGCTCATGTAGCTCAGTATCAAGAAAACAAATAACCCAATCCAAAAATGGGCATAAGACCTAAATAGACATTTCTCCAAAGAAGATATACAGATTGCCAACAAACACATGAAAGGATGTTCAACAGCACTAATCATTAGAGAAATGCAAATCAAAACTACAATGAGATATCACCTCACACTGGTCAGGATACCCACCATGAAAAAATCTACAAACAATAAATGCTGGAGAGGATGCAGAGAAAAGGGAAGCCTCTTGCACTGTTTGTGGGAATCTAAATTGATACAGCCACTATAGAGAACAGTATGGAGGTTCCTTAAAAAACTAAAAATAGAGTTACCATATGACCCAGCAATCCCACTACTGGGCATATACCCTGAGCAAAACATAATTGAAACAGAGTCATGTACTACAATGTTCATTGTGGCTCTATTTACAATAGCCAGGACATGGAAGCAACCTAAGTGTGCATCGACAGATGAATGGATAAAGATGTGGCACATATTTACAATGGAATATTACTCAGGCACATAAAGAAGCAAAACTGAGTTATTTTTAGTGAGGTGGATGGACCTGGAGACTGTCATACAGTGAGGTAAGTCACAAAGAGAAAAACAGATTCCATATGGTAATATATATATATATATATATATATGTATTTATATGGAATCCAAAAACAAAAATGTTTCTGAAGAACCTAGAGGCAGGACAGGAATAGGGATGTAGAGGTAGAGAATGGACTTGAGGACATGGTGAGGGGGAAGTGTTAACTGGGACGCAGTGAGAGATTGGCATGGACATATATACACTACTAAATGTAAAATAGCTAGTGGGAAGCAGCTGCATAGCACAGGGAGATCTGCTCGGTGCTTCCTGTCCACCTAGAGGCGTGGGATGGCGGGGTGAGAGGGAGATGCAAGAGGGAGGAGATATAGGTTTATATGTATATGTATATCTGATTCACTTTGTTATACAGCCTAAACTAACACACCATTGTAAAGCAATTATACTTCAATAAAGAAGTTAAAAAAAAAAAAAAAAACACTTTTCCCTGAAAGCTATCAGGGAGTTCATGTCTTTTGAACATGAAAAATAAATAAATAAATAAAAATAAAATAAGTAAATAAAATCCTTGCTCAAATAAGATCATAGGTTACTGTGAAACAATACTTATTCACTTAAACAAATTGACAATATAAGATTTCAAAGGCAAATGCAAAAAATTACAACAGAGTACTTAAAAGGTAAAGAAACATTCACAATTTGTAATCAAAAGCAGATCAGTAGTCCATAATAACTTTGTCATCTTAATAGAGAAAGAAAACAAGCTTTTAGTTTTGTGTTAGCTTACTTTTAATACTAATATTCATTCACTCAACTAAATTCATTCTATCTTAGCCACCTGACCATGTGCAAAACTCTTCTATCAGGGTTTCTTTTCCAGGAACGTTATGCAACTTCATTTTTTACACAAAAATTTTGTCCTATGCTTTCCCTCTTTCTATATTTTTCTTTTATTAATTCCTCTTTAGGGCAGAATTACTTACTTTTCATTTAACAAAATGCATTTCCATTCCTTATAGCTTGTAAAATTTTTCCTTGCATACAAATATGTTTTCCTTATTAATTTTAATATTTTAATTATATATAAGTAGAATTCTTAACTCTCAGAAACCTTAATTTCTAGTGAAAGCTAAGAAGTAAGCAATTGTGAACTGCTTGTTACACCAATATTTTTGTTTGTGATTGCAAAGTTATGAATGTATTTCATAATTTTTAGAAACTTACATTTCCTCATTGCATTTTTTTTCAATGTGGTAGAAACCATTTTCATTAATAGACCTAAAAATTAGTTTTTCTGTAATATGAAGACAAAATTAGGCATACTTAGCCTTGTTTAGCAGTTAATGTTTCAGTATTTTATCTTAGCTGAAAATGATCTGGACATTCAAAGATTTCCCATCATTTAACTTAACTTAGCAAAACTCTAAAGTTTTAATTTACCAAAAGATTTTAGAAGCTATTTTTAAGTCTTATCCCCCTTATATCTATCTAAATCACTTGTTCCCAATAATTGTTTAAATTACCTACAAAACCTTCATGAGACATTAGAAAAAGTCAGCCATCATCTCAAGCTATTTTTTTTTTTGCTGACAAATTTTGTAAAAAAGATAACATAAACTTATTTATTTGACTTTTGGTAGAATGAAAATTTTATATTTAATGCTGACAACTCTAAAGATATGCCTATTTTAATTAAACCAATAACTGAAATTTTTAAGTTTACTAAACATTAATCCTAAATCATTTAATCATTTAAAAAAATTAGATTTGTTTCTATTATATATTTGAATTTTTAAAATATAAGCACTTGTCTATTTTAGCCAGTTAGAGCTATTTTTTATAAATTAATTTTGGCAATACCGCCTAAAGATAGAAAAATACCATATCTATACTGTACATATATATACATACATACAGATAGACATCGACAGATATCTTATAGTTTTCATCTTAAAACTTTAGTCATGAATCAAGTACAATGCAAAACTTACTAGTTTATAAATAACAGTTGGAATAAGTTAAGTTTATCTGCTCAGATGTCTAAGGCATTTTACTATTTGTGGAAAAGACTTTTAAGACTTGTATTTGTCCTTGATAAATAATATTTAGGAGGCAGACTTTCCAGCAGTTTGTACTGATAAAAGGCCTCTTTCCCTACCTTTATTTCCTTTGGTTTCAGGTTCTAGTTGATTGAGCTAACTGGGCACAGTCTCAGGTGATCATGGGCTGTATTTACACTTCCAATTTTGTAGAGATTTGAAAGACAAAGACAGTTGTTTCCAAGTCCCCAAAGAACTGGTTTGCTGCCTGAGTGATATCAAAAGGCTGATCTGCCCATCCAACTACATTTTCTTTTATTTCCTTCTTTATATTAGGGAGATGATTTCCAACAAAAATGGAAATCAAAATATTTCTATGTTTTAGAAATTGAGTTCAATGTAGCATGCCTTCAAAAAGTTTGCACAAAGTGTTCAATAAAGGCCATCTTTTCCTACAAGTCAGCCCAAGAGCAATTCTCCTTAGGAGCAAAAAGCCTCCAGTATTGCTCCTATCGACCCGTCAATATCAGCCTCTAGCTTCCACTTCACACTGTTTGGCTCCCTTTAACATGCTGAGTTAACATTTCCCAAAGGACAGATTTACATTCCTTGTTTTACAATACCAGGCAGGGGAAACATTCTCAATGAGACACAATATCTGTCCCCACAATATAATTAGGCAAAAGAGACACAACCATCTTACATAAAGCCTGTTCAAACACACCAATTTTTTTTCAAACTTTCACCTCAATTCCATCAACACTTATATCTCTAACCATGGCCTCCACTAGGACCAAATCAGCAAGTCTGGGTCTTAAAAGACAGGGTAGAAGTGTTCTGCCAGATATAACATCTATTTCAATAAAACACTCAGGCAACATTGATGTAACTTCTTCATATAACACCTGCTCAAACATTCCAACCTTTATAATCCTATCAACCCTTATACTTTTACATTTGCATAAACTAGTTGTAGCCTGAGTCAGGGTTCCACCAGTGGGTTTTGGTACCACAGCTTGTGGGGTTTCCATATCGAGCCCTGGAAAATTCTCTCAATCCCTTAGCCATTTTACCTATTCCTACATAAGAGGGCTTGGTTTCCCAGTGGGGGGTTGAGCCAAAGTACACCAAGTAATTGCTGGTCAGGTTTCTCAGTGTAATTTTTGTCTTCTGCTTTTTTTTGTTTTTTGTTTTTCTTTTAATTTCTCCAGATTGGGGTAAATATAGTGGACTTGTTAGGGGCCTTTAAATGCTGGGGGTGGGTGATGGAGTCCCTTTTGCCCATGAACTTTAGATAGTGCAGTATTAAAACCTTTGTTTTACCCCCACCAATGTCCGTTTTATTCATCTCATTTCTTAAAACCATCTAAAGATATCCATTCTGCTGGGACAAGTCCCATGACTTTTCCCTTTCTGATTCCTCTTTGTTCTGTCTCTTTCAATATTAGCTTTATTTACCTTATTTCTTAATAACGCTTTAAAAATGTCCACCTTCTTGGGAAGAGTCCCTTGACTTTCTCATTGGCTTCTCATTCTCTTGTTAATTAAGCTAATGTTTTTATTAGCATCTGTAAGACCCATGAGGGGAAGTTGAAACTGCAAATTCAATAAGGCTTCCAAAACCATTTTTTTTTTTTAATTAAGGGAGTTCTAGGGTTTGTTGCTATATTTCTTTGTATTCACTTTTAATTTAGTGTTTCCATACATATCAATAAAACAGTTTTTTATGAGAGCTATCTAAAAATTTACCAATTTAGAAGTTTTTCCAATTTAAAGGATTCAACATCTGGCCATTAATTAGGATCTTAATAGCAACTCAAACCAATAAGCCTTTTTATGGCTTAACCATGGATGAGAAAGATTTCCCACAAGAGAGTGCAAAAATGAGTAACTCACCAAAATGGCTGAAAACCTCACCTTAAATACTATCTTTAGTTAAAAACAAAAAAAGAATATTGGGAGCAGTGGGTTGGGACTTCAAAGGGGAGGAAGGCAAGTCACATGGAGGTGGAAAAGCAAATGTTTGTTCAACAAATGTTTTCTGGTCCCTGAAGAGACAGTGAGACACAGAGTGAACTCTGATCTCTAGGCCCTGCAGTTTCTCCCACCACATCTAGCTCATATTCTTTGCAGATGTCTCTGGTGAGAGCTCTATTACAGAAATAGGTCCTCTGTCTGTGTCCTTTAGGCACCTAAGTTGGAGGTCAGTATAAAGATTCCCTGAAGCCTGTTTCTTAAAAATAATCAGCTTAAATTTATCCTTATGACAAAGAGACACATTTTGGGGTGGCACATTTTGCTTCTCTACAAATGTATAGAAGATGCTTCCCAGAATCAGAAGATTCCTCTTGTGGAAATAAAGACTAGGGAACTGTCTCTACAGAACCCGTCTAACATCTACATGTCAGCTGAACAGGGAAATATACTTACAAGAGCCCTTCAGCTTGTTAACACCTTAGTATATTTGTGTTACTGTTTATTGGTTTGATTTTTCAAAACAGTTAAAGTCATCTTTATTCAAGAAAAAACAAGATGTTTCTCTAATTTACCTCAGGGTAGAGGCACCAGTATTTTTTTAAATGGCTCCACCAGTGGACAATTTCAGAAACTGAAGCTCTAGAGCCACAGATGGTGTCTGCACTCCATAGAAGTCCCCTAGAGGTGGCAGTCCTATAGGAAAATGTTATCTGGTGTCTACCAAGACCTTTGGAATTCTACATAACCAGCACACATAATCAACAGAAGGCAGGGGGAAACTTTGGGGATTCCCTCAGAAAACTGACTTAACTCATTTGGGAGCACATGTGAGAAATATTCCAAAGACTCCCAGAAGAAAAATAAAAAGAGAGAGAGAGATTTTCATGGGACTAATGTCCTCTAAGAGCAGGTATTGGTGAGCAAACAACATAAGGATTGTCACCAGTTTAAGTTTGGCTCAGAGCTAGGGACAATGACATCTTCAAACAAAATAGAGGAGCACATGAGCCCACACTATGGAATTATATGTAGGGATTTCCAGGAAACTTTAGAAGCAGGTAAATCTAGCCAGGATCTGTGGCCTTACTCATGAAATGGTGACATGAACACATTGTGAAATTGGGGCACCTGTATGTCACCTCACTAGAGAAGAGACATGATACCTGAGGTGAGGTACAGAGAAAGAGGAAACCACAGTGGTTAACAGCTTCATCTTTGCTGTAAGACTGCCTTGGTCTGAAGCTTCACCCTAAAACTGATTCCCTATATGACTCAGCAAGTGATTTAATCTCTTAAATTTTGATTTCCTCATCTGAAACAAGACCATAGTAATAGGAACTATCTCACTGATGTGTTGCAGAGATTAAATGAAATAATGCATACAAAGTACTTCATATAACACCAACCATATAGTGACACAGAATTGGTATTATTGTTGTTCTTCAGCATTGGAATTGTCCTATCCAATATGTCTTATGACATATGTGTCTTATTCATACTGTGTTACGATAATGTTTAGGTTATGGTAAGTGTCTAATGAATGTTTGTCAAATGGAAATTGTCTGAAATTTAGACAGCTTGGATAGAAAGTCCAGTGGTTCCATGGGGTGGGGGAGACCCTGGATGATGACCCTGGAAACTGCATTTTACAAGCACTGATATTGGCAGAGGGGATTGGGAATCAGATTTCATAAAGCTCACTGGGTAGAGTGGCTCTTTCAAATTTGTAGGTAGTGGTAGTGGTGTGGTCAGTGGGAAATGAGAGAGAATATGTTAAGATGTCAGAAGAGGGAATCACCATGGTTACTCAGCAGAATATCTAGGGCTCAGATGTCTCCAGCCACTGGGTCAGATGTGTGTGTGTGTGTGTGTGTGTGTGTGTGTGTGTGTGTGTGTGTGTGAGAGAGGGAGAGAGAGAGAGAGAGAGAGAGAGAGAGAGAGAGAGAGAGAGAGAGAGAGGGCTTCCTTCTAGATTGGGGCCCATCAAATAATCTTGAGGATTTAGACTTCATTAGGTTTAGTGAACAATGATATTACCATCCTTTGGAAAAGTTCTACCTGAAACCCAATCTCACAAACTTTTTCATCATTTTTTTGTTTCTTGGAAATGGTAGTTAAGATGCCAAAAACCTGTGTCCAGCTACCAGAAAATGAATTTCATATTTACTGCCTCCTAAGATGTTGACAAGTAAGAGCACAGATGACTCTTTTTCAGTAATAATCTTTGCATCCATTTCATTGATGTGAAATTTAAAAAAAAATAATAAGAAACAACAAACCTCTGAGATTAAATAATGATTTTCTCATTTTTATATCCCATACTTCTTATTTTATAGTATCAATATAGGTACTAGATGAAAAAACTCTCAAGCAGATTTCTCTAGGGGAATGAAATTTTCCTTACCATCCAGGAAAATAATTACCAGGAACACAACTACTAATCAACAATTATACAGAATATTGATCATGCTCTTCTCATCTTTCATCTCGGCCAAAATATGTAACCAATGGTGGAGAAATCAAGCTCATCCTGTTCTCTTTATTTGACATAAACCTCCGTGGTCAAGATTCTCACTCTAGTCCTGCTAACAGAGATGCCCTTGCTTTAATCTTAACCAGTTAATTAACAAAACAGGAGACAATTGAAGGCAAGAAGTCTCTGGCTACAGAGTATCCAGATTTAGTTCTTCCCTTGTAAGCCCATTGCCTCCCTTAATTATTCCCTCAAACAGACCTTGGAGAGAAACAGTTTTCATTTGTGAAGGCAACTGTAAAACTGAGCCCCAGTGAGATGTAAAATGTATCTGAGATAGAGTGAGTAAAGTGCAGAGGAAATTTATAAATGAGTTATTCTTTATAGTAGCCTTGTAATGTCAGAAGTATCAGGGAATATGTGTGTCTAATCAGTTACACTTTATATCTACAGAGGTAGATCTATTTTGGAGTGTATTATACTTAGCTGGGGACTTTATAGTAGACTTTATTTTCATCACTACCATCATCAGTGTAGTCACCACTTCTCTCTCACAGAATTTACCAAACTGCAGCTATTCGTCCATTTGTTTCATTTCCACACTGGATTCTATTGCAAAGATGACATTCCTCACATCTATTCCATCAACAAACACAAAGTTATTTCACAATAAGCCATTAGTGAATAAATAACAATGCTATGCTTGGCCCTGAATATTTTATACAAATGTAAAACTTCAGCAGGGATTTATAAATGACATAAACAAACATTTAAATTTGACCTAGCTGTATGAGGCATTCATTTTTACTAAGTGACATTAGAATTTGGGATGAGTGAATAACAAGTGCACAATTTTGAGTAGGAAAGAAGGATACTTTTGAAAATCTGATGCAACATACAAGATCAAGCAGGTTTTGGGGATGCTGGCTCCACCTGGCCACCGGTCTGATGGAAAGTTAAGTACATTGATGGTTAGTGTCATTGTATGAAATTTCCTCAGAGATTATATCTAAACTTTAATTGACCTTGGAAAAATGAACAAGAACTAAGAGGGTAACTGAATGGAAGAAAGCTGTTGGGACATAAGTCAGACTCCAAAGGATCCTTTGGAGGAAAAATGTATACAGAGTCATTTTTGGTACTCAGTGAGAGTGAGAAAAGTTCCATTTGGAACATTTGGGAAATAAGTGGAGTTAACAGAGTTGGGGCTGAAATCCTTTTGCCAGAGAGCTACTTGTATAAGGCCACAAAGGATTCTATGTGACCACCTTGCTTCTTTGTCCTTGCTGTAGATAATGCTTGCCCCAACTGGTGTTGTCTGGAAATTTGAGAGGGGTTTAGTGGCTTCATCCTCTTCATTAATACATCTGATTCGTTCGTCTTCACCTTCTCCTCTCTTCTCTATACGCAGTTCACTATGTTTGGTTTCCTTAGACAAACTTAGACAAACATATCCTTAAATATACTTACCTAATTATACTATTGTACCCTAAAAACAACCACAAGTCTGCTCTCTGTGAAGACATATTTGATTAATTCCTGAGATGTTCTTTCTACCATGAATTCCTCTCTTGATCTGCTTTTCCTAGTCTGTGTTTCATGAACATGAACAACTAGCCCTTTCACAGACTTTGCAATTTTTTTTTAAAAATTTAAACACACACACACACACACACACACTTTACCATGTCTTCCTTCTCTAACTCCTCTTCTCTCTGAGTTTCCCAGTAAATACTTTAGGTTGCCTCAGATCTAGGGAATTCTACCAGCTGGCCTGAGCCGGACCATGTCCCCTCACTATAGCAGTCCAGCTCTTGGAGGGTCCATCTCTGTTTACCCATCCATCACACAGGGGCGTCACTCCAGATAGAGAGGGTTACAAGGCCATACTGCTCCCAAGCACCCACAGTGCTTGACTTCACATATTATTTCTCAGTAGAATTCCAGATGCTGTGCTGACACTTTATGATTTGACATCACTCTTCTCAGAGTCAACACCCACTCTGAGTTCTCATACCATGCCAGTTTTTCCAGCATCATCTTCTTGCTGCTGTCAGACTCCTTGGGACCAAACCCATTTAAGTTGCAACTGTACCTCCACCTTAATCATAGCTTTGAGAATGGTGAATTTACATTTATTTAGTCCTTTAAAAATTAGTCCTATAATATACCCCCCCTTGACAATCAATATGAGATCCATGTCCCCTTTGTTCTCTAAAGTTTATCCTCCTTGTTTTCTTTTCCTCAGTTTTCTTATAATACATGATCTACACTGAAAAATTTAGCAATTTCTCCCCTGGACTAGCCACCAGTGCAATGCTCTAAATGATCCCTGTTTTCTTCCCTCCAGGCCCTGGTAGGATTGCATTTCCATGCCTGCTTTGAGGTTGAACATGTTCATTTGACTTTTTTGGCCAATAAAACTTTAAGAGTCAGTACACTTTCACCTTGCTCCTCACTCCTGGTTTGGTAATTGTGATAACACCAAAATGGAGCCTCCCTCAGACTGATCCTCTGTCTGGCTATGTTAAGAGTAGAGCCACCCAGTTGACCTTTGATGGGCAAATAACATGAATAAGAAATGAATTCTTGTTTCTGAGATTTTTGGGTGATTTGTTACCTTAGCATAACCAAGTCCAACCTGGCTGATACATTCTCTAAATCCTTGGTGTCCTAGTTTACATTGTCAAGAGATTGTAGCAATTCAGAGGAAGGATCTCCCTCTATTTGTTTTATATCTTTTATGTATTTGAAAGAAGTCTGGAGATATGCAGACAATAATTCATATATTCGATATAAATTCATTGAAAACACAACCTTGTTTTATCTCTTGTGACACTGATTTTTTTAAATTTTATTTTACTGAAATATAGTTGATTTACAATGCTGTGTTTAATTTCTGCTGTACAGCAAAGTGACTCAGTTATACATATATACACATGCTTTTTCATATATTTTTTCCATTATGGTTTATCACAGGATGTTGAATGTAGTTCCCTGTGCTATACAGTAGGACCTTGTTGTTTGTCCATCTTATATATAATGATTTGCATCTGCTAATCCCAAACTCCCAATCCTTCCCTCCTTGGCAACCACAAGTCTGTTGGGTGATAGGAGTGTATACTGAATATATTCAAGGTCATTTGGCATAGAAAAATTGGCCAAAACACCATTCTAAAGAGAAAGTGGGGAGTCCCCAGGATGTAGAATCTAACTTCAAAGTGCAACTAGCAAATGGATAGTGGGAATTTCAGGGCATCAATCTGACACAAAATTATCAAGATAACAATTCATCTGTGCGTGTGTGTGTGTATTTGTGTGTTGATTCCTCCTGTATCATATATTATTTGTCATAGAACCACCTAAGAAAGTACTGAGGAAAGCTGAGACAGGAAAAAAAGAAGACACAATAACATTCCAGTGGGAGAAAACATGCATAGCTGTGATGAAATTAAGTAGGGGTGCAAAATATATAAAGCAAACAACTTGAGAAAAGCAAAATCATTCTGGAGGGAAAGACCATGGGAAACTTTATGGAATTGTTGAGACTGAATATGAATTTTAATAATCATCTAGACAGGAGACATGGGAAAGTCTATTTTGCCATGATAAGATCCTGAATAAAATATGTTAGAAGAATCGTGAGGAGATCATAAAAACATCTAGTATGTTAGCTGATCATTCATTCATTCAACAAGTATTGATCAAAACTTTCTACTTATGGACCACAGTGGGAATATAGTGGTAAGATTTCTAGAACCCCTATCCTCATTGAGCTCTATAGTCTAGTTCAGAAAAAAATAGTAAACAAATGATGATTTAACTTAGAATTGTGTTGAGTGCTGTGAAGAAGTACAGTGTGATTAAAGGTATAGACCTAAATTGTTTAGCCTGGTCTAGGATGGGAGGGTGAGGAAGTTTTTTTAAGGAATAGATTGGGAATCATTAGGGAAAGTACAACTAGAACACAGGGCACCAAGCTAAGTTGGTTTGAAATGAGGTTAGTCAGGAAGGTGAACGCTCTAGAAGAAGTTTTGTTCTTCATACCACAAAAAAGAGGTTCTTGAGGAAAGTAAATACAAGGCCAAATTTACATGGTTTTGCTTCTCTTGTCAACTTTCCTCAGAATAAATTTCTCTGACTGATATTGGTTCATTTAGGGGATGATCCCATAGACCATTTAAGGTTATGTCTTCAGAAACAAGAGTTAAAATAGCAGTTTGTAATTTCTTAAATCTTCCCATTAATATGGCCTCAAAATCTATAAACCATGGTAGTGTCTAAATTAAGCCTTTTATATACACTGAACTTTCAACAAAGTGAGGGTGACTTCCTTGAAGATGAATGGGTAAGAGTGTATTTTTCTTCCTAAGATATTTAAATCTCGTGATTTGTATGTGAGAGTGCATGTATGTGTATGTGTCTGTGTGTGTACGTATGTGTGCATATGTGCACGTGTGTGTGCATGTATCATTAAAATTATATATGTGTAGGAGAATGTCAACATTTCCTGCTTTGGAATTTTTATACTAAACAGAAGGGAACTATTGGTATTCATTCATTTGGAAATAAATCTATACAGAATGTGTTTGTGGTTTTTTTTTAATAATTGTTTTCAAAATGTCATTGGAGTTACATTTTTTTCTTTCCATTTAGGCCCCACAATGGCATATGTCAGTTTTCTTTTCTAGCAATCAGCCAATCTTACCTTCTCCTTAGAGGCTGTCACTCAAGGGAAGTGGAGCCTTGTGTGGCTGGGAACTGGAGGATGGTTGTTGAAACCCTGGCATAAGCTTTTCACCATACTGGAACTTCTGAAAATGAGGGATTCAATATTATTCAATTCTTTCTGAAATGAAAAGACAACCTCTGTGGGAAGCAGAGGAGTGGCCCCAAAAGTGTCTCAAAGTCATCCTGAGGCAAGATTGACATGACAGGAGCCATGTGGCTGCACACCAGTTAGTTCTGTGGGACCAGAATTGTGATGCCCGCAAATGACTGCAGAGGTGGGCTATGGCAGCAGCTGTTGAGGGAAATGATGGAAAGTGGGGAGAGAGCACAGTGAGAAGGAAGGAGAAACGCTCTAAGGAGACACTGAAGCAAAGATTCAAACTGTGATTCAGCCAGATGGTTGGCCAAACCTACTGGCAGATGGACCAGTAGAGATGCAAAAATAAGGAATAATGTGGGAACTTGGGATCATGATTTAAAGCCATCTTTTCCTTGGTGAAGTCAGAAAAATAATGTCTTGACTCCTGACTACCTATGGTGATTGAAAAAAAAATTATATATATATATATATATGGAGAGAAATGTCCTAGGCTGGGTGGTCTCTGGTCCACTTTCCCTATGAACACAGGAAAGTGATGTGTCGTTTAGGAAAATTACCAGCATTTACTGAGCACTTATTATATATCAAATATTGGACTAGGCACTGGTTAATGAGTGGTAAACAAGATAGTCTATGTATTCCGACTGATAGAACTTATGCTTTGTTGACCAAAGCACACATGGCAATAGGCAATCATAATTCAATGTCATAAGTGACACAAATGGGAAACTACAGTGTACATTGGAGCACTGAGGAGAGATATTTTGGTGGGTAGGAAGGGCTCAAGGAAGTGTTTCAAAAGAATGTAGGCACTAAGCTGAACCTTGACATCTGAGAAGTCAGCGAGATAAAGAGTGAGAAGTGGGTGGATGAAGGAAAGAGGGCAAGCTTTAGGGAGTGGGTTCCAATCAGAAGACAAAGAAAGAGTATTTGTAAAAGTCTGATTGTAAGAAAGTTTGTTGCAATCATGAAGATAATATCTCCATCATAGCTTTTCCATCGTAGCTCAGCCTAGCCTACCTTAAACATGCTCAGAACAGTAACATTAACCTACAGTTGGGCAAAATCATCCCACACAGAACCTATTTGATAATAAAAAGTTGAATACCTCATGTAATTTTTTGAATACTGTACTGAAAGTGAAAAACAGAATGGTTCTCTGAGAATAGAATGGTTTTATAAGTGTATGAGTTGTGTACTCTTGTGATCACGTGTTTGACTGGAACTGGCTGCCATTGCCCAGCATCAACAGAGAGCATCATACCACTAGCCCAGGAAAAAAGCAAAATTCAAAGTTTGAAGTACAGTTTCTACTGAATGTGTATCGCTTTCACACCACTATAAAATTGAAAGATCATAAGTTGAACCATTGTAGGTTGGGGACCATCTGTATTTTTTTTAATCTCGTTCAAACAATGTTTAGACTATCTAAATATCCATCTTATAGAGTACTTTAATCCATTTTACAATTTTTAAAAATTATAAATTTTAAAAAGGTAAAACATGGGGGCTTCCCTGGCGGCACAGTGGTTGAGAGTCCGCTTGCCGATGCAGGGGACCTGGGTTTGTGCCCCGGTCCAGGAGGATCCCACATGCGCATGGAGCAGCTGGGCCCGTGAGCCATGACCGCTGAGCCTGCGCTCCGCAATGGGAGAGGCCACAACAGTGAGAGGCCCGCGTATTGCAAAAAGAAAGAAAAAAAAAAAAGTAAAATGTGAAATAGACTGAGAAATATAAGTGTCATTTTACAAAAGCATCCAGGGATTTCCCGGTGGTCCAGTGGTTAAGACTTCACACTTACACTGCAGGGGGTACAGGTTTGACCCATGGTGAGGGAACTAAGATCCCACATGACGCAAAGCCAAAAACATTAAAAGCCTGCAAATGTACTCATGGGCTTCTGTAATTAGTCTTGTGTATGAAGACACAATTACCTTAAATAATGTAATAAGGTTCAGGTAACCACACATTATTAAGGATGAATTAATGCTCATATTTATATGTTCAATTTAAATACATTGCCCTAAACTTTCTGTTCATTTTGATAGCATCTCTTTTTTTTTTTTTTTTTTTTCATTTCTGTTCATTCTGAAAGTGTTTTTTCCCCTTCTCATTGGCAGGAGGTAGCAGAAGAGGATCTTGGATGGAAATCACCTAAGAATTCAAAACTGAGCGCCAGGGTGGACTGGTGTCCATATTGGTGGCTTTCCAATTTCTGAATATTGGGATTTGACTACAGATGGAGGGCACTCTGGATGTGAGTTGATAGAACTCGGAGAGGTGGTGGCTGTGAGGTGGTCTACACACAGATCACACACAGATATCTTTGTGGTGTTGGTAAAGTTGGGGTCAGGTCATGGGGGAGTACTGTTGTGGAAGACCCAGGAGTGCAGTAGATTTTACTTTTTAAGCAGTAACCCATTAAAAATGAAAAAAAAAGAGGCCTTTGATCTGTGCTTGGAGCCCTAGAGAACCTAAACAGAAAATGGAATTAGAATTCCATAGTTTGTATGTTGGTAACCAAACTCATAATCCACAGCCACACTTTTCTTTTCCTCATTCAGTCCAGCACTTTTAATATCTGAAATCAGTTTCCTTTACATCATGACAGGTTTTACATTAATCTACTTAAGGCTCCAAAATTACAACATTAAATCATAAACATAAAAACAAATAAATCAATTGACATGGACTCTCTTTATAACTTATGAAAAGAGGAAAGGACCAAAGGTTGAATAACACTCAAATTTACACCCAGGTTAAGAAATGTTAAACATTTTCCTTCACTGTTTTTCTATTTTAATTTAAGAATTCAAATGGACTGTGTCAGGTTTCCAAACATATAAACACCAGGAACTACCCCTAAAAGAAAAAGAGTTTTTTTATCATTCGGGAAGACATTTCTATGATGGGCATTTCCGTGTTCATCAATAAACTATATCTTGCTTCAAAACATGCAGACATGTAGGGCTGCTTCTAGCATCTCAGCAAGCTCTTAAAGTGGATTCCATAGCAGCTGATAAGAAATGGAGGAGAAGGGAGAAAACACACACTGCAGTGTACCTATAGCTGTGTGACCTCGAGTGAGTAACCTATCCTCAGCAATCTTCCTCTCAGTGGACTCAGCTGCAAAATGGGGGTGAAACCAATGTCCATTTCATTAGGTTTTTCTTATCACTGAATGAGACAGTGTTGGCCAAACATTTAAAACCCAGCCAGGCATATAATAAGTGATTGATAAATGTGTTGCCACTGCTGTTGATATTGCTGCTGTTGTTGCTATTATACTGCAACTTCTCCCAGTTAAGTTGATAACTTTCTACTTTTAGAATAATTGGGAGAAGTTAACATCTGAATTAGTCACTAGGTATCTGCTAGTAAGCAAGAGTGGAAGAGAGGAACAAATGTCATGTCAAAAATTGTAAGCTGAATACATGAATAAGAAAATGCCTACCAAGATATGGAAAGGCAGCAAGACAATATTGCTTAGATTTATGAAGATCAGCACAAAAAAGCTGGTACAGCCTCCCCACAACAGAATAGTGTGTCCTTATAGAGAGAGAAAGTTGTATCCTTTAGCCTAGGGTTCAGACCAGTGGTCTCATCTTGAAAAATAAGAACACCATGAACAACAATAAAAAATAAAAATTCACCTCCACAGCCACGGTGATAAAATGATATTTGTAATTCAACAAAAAATGAGTTATTAAACAGCACATTTACTCTCAAGAGACTGTACCATTTCTGTTTCCATTCATCATCTTGGGGATGTCTCAACTCTTAAAGAGGCAGCACCAAAATGAGGCTATGTCTGTTCTTTTGAAGATTCTGGGTTTCATATTCTGATTAAAAATCACAACTGTTTCTTGGCAGTGGAAATTATGTATCTCAAAGTCACCAGTGAGCTGGGTTTAAATTTGTGTTCGTTTTTAAAAATTAAAAAAAAAAGGGCTTCCCTGGTGGCGCAGTGGTTGAGAGTCCGCCTGCCGATGCAGGGTACACGGGTTCGTGCCCCGGTCCGGGAAGATCCCACATGCCGCGGAGCGGCTGGGCCCATGAGCCATGGCCACTGAGCCTGCGTGTCCGGAGCCTGTGCTCCGCAATGGGAGAGGCCACAACAGTGAGAGGCCCGCGTACCGCAAAAAAAAAAAAAAAAAAAAAAACTGAGCAAACCTTTTGCTGTGCATTAAGCCTTCTGACCTTTATTGAAATAACAAAACAGTTATTCAAAGGACACAGGGATGAATTAAAGGTAACTTTCTATTTGCCAACATTCAATGGGGGGATAGCTTGCCTGCCTTTCTCAGAGGGTTGCTCTGAAAGAATGTTTGCAAAGCTCTCAGCCTTCTTAAGAGGGTGTTGAGTTATGATTTTTAAAATTTAAATGTCTGGATATAAAAAAATTTTGATATGTTAACAATGAAAATTTGCATTAGTAGATTTGAGTCTGTCTTGAAGAAAAAATACCAAAATGTGTATGGGGAAAACATTTTGAATTTTGAGTTCTAAGCCTGAGTTCTTCTAAATAGCAGTGTGGACTTGGGCAAGCCAATGAAAGGAATTGTGTTGTTGGTGTTGGTTGTGGTGGTTTGTTTTGTTTTATTTTTTCACTCCAGAATTGTACACAAAATATGCACGGTTCTGGGGGGGAAAGGGAATTGACAAATCCTATGGAGTACTTGAAATAGCTCTCATATTTATCCCTCTATCTTCCACTCTCATTGCTATTACCTAGGTCAGGTGTAACAACTGTAATAATCTCTGAACTGATTTTCCTGCTCTAGCCAGTCTCTCTTCAATCTATCTAATATATTTATTCCATATTTTTTATCATTTCTTCATTTATGAACCATGAATGACTCACCCTTGCTACAAAATCAAGTACAAAATCAAGTACAAAAGCTTGTTCAACATTCAAGGGTCATAAAATATGGTGCCACCCTTACTTACTATTACCTTTTATTTTTCTTCTACATATAACTTGTTTTTCAGAAAATAAGGTTGGCTGATTTCCATCCTTTAAATACTTCTTGCATTTTCTTGCTTTTGTACCTTTGATGACATGGGCCCTTGTTCACTGGAACCTGTGCCATGCCTCACTGCACAAAATGCTGGCCACACACACACACACACACACACAATCCAATTGAGTCAACTTTGGGAAGGTGTCCAAGTTGAGAACTCACTGACTTCTTTGTTTGAGAGTCAGTTTTTCTTCTCAGCACTAAGAGTTGTTTTGGATGCTTTGCCAAAATATGGAGGTTACTCCATTTCTATTCACTTAATACTCTTTTGGGAATCTGTTAAACACATGTTTTGTGACATGAGACATTTGAACTCACATTATCTTATTTTCCATCCTTAGGTTTATAATCAATAAATTGTGCAGTGAATAAACACTCTACGTGTAAGATTATTTGTTGTCACAGACCTGTGGAGGAAAACCTCTTGAGGTTTAGGACTGAGCAGGAGATAAAAACTTCACTATGCTACTTCTAGAGAACTGTTGAAGTTATCCACATAAGTATCCAGTGATCCATACTTTCAGTAAGATAACACAGAGCAAAGGAGAAGCCCTGAACCCTAACTTCTCATTTCTAAAAGAGCAGATCTAAACTATGATCCCAAAGTTACTCCTAACAGGATCATTCTCTGATACTAGAATCAAAGGTCATATATTGGTTGCCAATGATAAGAAATATGATTCATTTCTTAATCTACATATTAGAATATCACATGTTTCTTGTATTGTTATTATTTAATTTTTCTAAGAATTCAAGGAAGAATTAAGTAAGGGTTGGTGAAAATGATAGATTTGTATCAGTAAATCTAAATTCTAGTGATACATTTGCCACTGCTTTGCATATAAGCTTACTGCAGAATTTTGTTCTATGTATACATGTCTTTCCACCTGTAATATGGGATAATGAAATTATCATACAAGTGTATTATAAGGCTAAATCGAGATATTTTAGTAAATATATAGATATAGGTATACACGTGTTATAATTGGTTATACCATTCTTAGACTTTCTTCCTTTTACTAAAAACCATGTATTGTAAAAAGCTATAAACAACTCTTCAGTAATTGTAAAATGTGCTAGAGACCTATAAAAATCAAAATAAATATGTTTCTGTGTGATAGAAATAAATCAATCATTGACACATTTTTCTATGTTCTTTTTGACTTGCTTGAATATAGGATAACTTTCCACTTTTCAGTTATGGAACAAATATAGGAAACTGTCCTTCAGACGTTCACACTGAAATGATGCTGGACTATGCAAATTCAATCTCTTGGCAAATTTACTATGTTCTCACAATTGCTAAAATATGCATGTCTCCATTGTACAAAGCACAATAAAGAGTGGTCTGGGAATGTGTAATTTTAATGATAATACACACGAGTCAACCAGTTTTTATAGATCAAAGTTATACTAATGAAAACAAGGTACCAGGCCTAAATTAATAAACCATTTATTTTTATATTAAGGTCCTTTGTGGAAAAGTAAAGAATCTCCACTCAATCTAAATGAAAAAGAAAGAGGCATATCATAAAGAAATGGAGAGGCACATGAAAACAAGAAGAGGAATTTGACTTAACATTAAGAACAACTAGGAAGATGGACTCAAATTCCTAATAGATTCCTTCTCAATCTTTCCTCTGTATATTATTCTTCTCTGCAGACTGACTACTTATATTTCTCTAATGTAAAGGATGAAAGCAGATTCAACAACAACTCCCCAAGTTTAAAGCAGAGCCTCTTTCTCTGTTCACAGACTTCCCAAAACTTTTTTTAGGCCAAAACTCAAACATTTGTGAAAGAGAATGTCCTGCACGTATAACATCTTCAACCAACAATCAATTCACTGTTTCCAGAAAGCTGAGTTACATAAACACATGACAGCTCCCAGTGAAACTACATGGATGGATTGGACAAAGGGATAATTCCCAGGAAGTAAAGGTAAAGATGTTTACTACAAAACCCCAATGGTGAGCCTTCCCTAATTTCTTTGTCCAAGCATAATCCTCTCTTTTGATACCTCAGAGTTTTTACTTCTGTGATCCAGACATATTAGTGTTTGATTACACATTGTCTTATATTGTTCTTTACTACTCAAATACATATCTTGTTTCCCAAGCAAGATACAAATTTTTTGGTGTATAACCATGTCATATTTGTATTGCATGTTACAGAAAGTCTAGCATGGTGCTGTATACATAGTAGCCACTTTAATAATAATTATTTAAATTAAGTAGATCCTTTTGCATGGGTAACTCCAAGTATGTGTTTAGTTCAATCAAAAAATGGTTTAACTGATTTTGTTTTTCTGCATCTATCTTTTTGAACTTACAGATAGGTCAAGTTTAGTCAGATCACTTGTGAAACAAGTCCCTTCACATTGAGGCAGGGAAGAGATTGACAGCAGGGATGAATTGGTTGAAGTAGTTACCCAAATGATATGACATCCAAACCTTAAAGGAGAAGAATACTAGCACAGGCAGAATAGACTAAAAATGAAATATCACATTCAAAATTTTTACTTATTTAAAACCCAGATAGGTTTTTGAAAAATGTCAACCAAGATATCCATTTAATTAAAAATTGCCCAAACAAAAATTTTCTAACTAAAATATTAGGGTATAAGTATTTTATAAAACTGTATCTCTATCTATACATATATTAATTAATATGATACTAAAATATATGAATATTTTTTAGTTTAAAATTTTAGAAGTGCATGCATAGCAACATTTTATTAAGACTTTTCCCAACAATCAGAATACTTTATTCCCATCAAAATCATTTATAGACATTTCCACTTACTACTTTTATCAACTATGTTTCTTTGGCAGAGAGAAATATAGAAGTTATTAATTTTTTTATTAGTATTAGGATCAGTATTACTGCTGATTACTATCATTTTGATGTCATTATTTCTAGGAAATCTTTGAATACTAACTTGATAATAGCCACTTTATAAAATGTTATCTCCTATAAAATGTTCCATGTCTGTTTTATGAGTTACCACCTATTGCTACGTATTTGGTATTTAAAGAAATATGCGCTTCTGATTTATTTACTTACTTCCAATATACTACTTTTACAATTTAATTTTCTCTCTGCTTCCCAGGAATAGTTTTTGATGTGGCTAATATAGGGATGGTGATGAATGCATACTTTCTAAAGGGTCAGACTGTTTCAGGAACCATTAAAATAATATCTTTATTATAATAATACAAGTTGAGAAGGACTTGAGTCTTTTAAGAAGTTCTAGAAATGTTTCTCCTACCATCACCTTTATTTTTAAAAATAAATTATAGCTAATTTCCACTTATGAGATGGTTTTTGTTGGCAAGCAGATGAGTGGGAGTTGGGAACTCAGGTGTAACCTACTTAAATCAGAGGGAGGATTAGTGCAAATATTCTTAAGTAAGCATTCATTGTCTAATCAAATGAAACTGGATTACTCAATGTTCAGGAGCATGTATTTTCAAACCCTGGCTCAGGCTCTCGACTAATGTGGGCTGCTCACTCTGATTCCATTGGGGCTGCAGAAATCTCCCATTTCCTTTCATTTTGGGGTATGGGGCTGCGTTTCTAAGCCATGACTATATAGCTAAATGAATCATTGATTTGGAAAATCTGAAGTGACCTTCAACTTGTTCTCAAGCTCTTCCTCAAGAGAAGAGAGGCAGAATCAGCAAAGTATCAAAAAAGATAGTTTTTCTTAAAGGTTTTTGGCAAGTGTAAGGTTGGAGACCACTATAACTATAAGTGTGTGTATAAGGGGGAGATTGTATTCTATATTCAGAAATAAGGTTCTTCATAATAATTTTTTTTGGGTATAGGTTCAAAAGACAAAGGCTTTTTCTTATAGTACAGAAGCAAACACTGCTTTTGGCTTCTTAGCTGCCATGTTAAAATATATTGCTCTCAGATAGACTGAAATTCTTCACTGAAGTGGCTGGGACAAGTTCTGGGTACTTAACCAGATAGCACAATGATAGTTTTCCAGACTACCAATACTGTGAAAAGTTATATGATTAGAAATTCTACTTTCTTTACCTACCTTTAATTTCACCTTTCATTTTCAGTTATGTCTATAGAGGATGTTTTGTCAACAATTCTAGATATACACCCACCTCTGGGGAACAGTACAACATGCATTCCAGTAACAGTGTTACTTGTAATTGAGAATGTGCCTTAAACCTGAATGTCGATGGCCAAAAACTGTTTCCAAATTAAAGTCAGCCAGCTCTGGAACGTTTTGGAAGTGTTAAAAACAACAACAACAACTTGCTTCTCTTCATGATAGGTGATCTAATTAGATATATCACTATTTAATGAGATGTATAGATTACCCTGATGGAACTGCTCAATGAAGTTCATGTAAGGTCAATGGAAGATGCAGGTATCATATCCGCTTAGTAACTAATTGGCTTCACACCAGAAGTGCCCCTTATCAATACAATCCACTTAACCTCACTCTCCTATCCCCTGAGTCCCTTTTCCACTTCGGTGCTGAGTGTTGTCAAAGGTTCTCTAGCTAAAGCAGGTATTGGAAAATAAATTGATAGGAACATCAACACTTAGGTATAAATGACAGACAAGTCTCAACTCTTAAAACTGAAAAAATCTGCAGTTTACTATGTCTGAAGGTTCTACTATATAGAACCATAATTTAAGTTTCCTGTGAATTGACCTGAATGAGAGAATAAGCTACCCAGATGACCTTATAAGTTTTTTCTCACTCTGACAATACATGGACTTTTTATGAATTTCCTAAGTGTGGTTTATTTGTTATTAACTCTGTTTTAGAGCTATGGAAACAGGGGCTCAGAAAAGTCTAGTAACAGAGAAGAGAGTAACTTTCTGACTTGTGGGTTTAGTAACATTCCTGGTCCAGAAGCTTCCCAGTTATTCTTATCTGTTGTGAGCTTTGCACCAGGTTACTTTCATAAACTTCCAAAACCAAACCATATTGGCAAATTTCTCCTGCCTCTGATATCGCCTAACCATTTTCTCATGATGAGTCATTTTTGCTCTCATCCCATTCTTAATGTTCAGGTGATGACTCTAAAAGGGAAGCAATCAATATCTCGGGTTAGACAAAGCTCTGTAAGCCAAACTGCAAGCCTGAGCAAAGCTCCTTGTGTCCTTAACTGTAACCTTGGCACATGAAAAGCGACTTCCATTCCATTTTACCAACGTTTCGGTCAAAGATCAATTGCCATTGTAATTATATCATATATCACAGGACAGGGAATCAGTGAGAGGGCAGGCCCTCTAAACTAATACATATCATTAGCATTTAAAGAACACGAAAAACAAATTGAACAGTAGTCCTCATGTAACTCTTTTTTCTAGAGCAAATAATTTTCCAAATTAAAATGAATAAATTAATGAAATTGCCACATGCCTGAGAATACACTGGGTTGGTAATGTCGTCAAGCCCTCAGCAAGATTTAGCTCATTGTACTTCTTTGTCTGATCATTATAACATCTAATCAAGAGGAGCTTAAATACTTCAGTGAGCTCTCAAAATAAATTTGATCTGAGCAGCTCAGGTCTCATGGATTCCTAGAGTTACTGACTAGGTGAAACATGTCTTTGTTTTAATCCCTGTCTCAGCTCAGAGAGGATTAATGCCCATAATTCTCCTATCTCCATTTAATTGAGAAATGAAGTTTGAAGAGGCACCTCTGGAACACTCCACTTTGAAGTATGACCTATCACTGTCTACAAATAAATCTTCCTCTGCTCACACACTCTTACAAATATTTTTCCTGACCCAGAGAAGAAGGGAAGAAAGGCATTGTATGTGTGCACATGTGTGTGTATTTGCATGTCTCTATTCCAAAACACACATCATTGTTGTTTTCCCTTTTCCATCTTGGAATTATCCTAATGAAGGTATTCTCTGGGAAGCTCAAACTGTGTCTCAAGCATCTGTGACCTTACCTTTCTCTAACATTCTAATAACTCCACTGGGACAAATAGCCCTTTTATTAAAAGCAGCACAATTCTTGAATTCATGTTATATGATTGGGACTTTTATTTTTCTTTGTCCACACAGATACTTCCTCAGCTGAACAGGCCCTAGTGGAAAAGGGCCAAAATTCTGAATACAGACTCCTCCCTGTGTCCTAATATTGGCCCAATGTTAAGATCTAATACAGAAAGGGCACACAGATGCACAGGAAGACTTAATGCCAATCTCACTTTTTCCATAAAAGTTGATATGAGGATTTAATAAAGCAATATCTGTGAAGTGCTTAGCATAGGGCTGGGTACACAGTAAGTCTTCAGCCAAGTGGTGGCTGTTGTCATTTATACAAGGAACTTTCACATTTGCATCCAAGACATAAAGCATCAGAAGGACTATATCTGACACTCAAGTATCTTTTCTAACCTAATTGCAAAAGTGACATATCAACACTTCAACATTAACCTATTGGTTATACAGAACAACTCTAGCTCAGTGAGAATGGCACCACATAAGATTATGAATACTTGAAAGCAGGGATCATTGGAGGCTATCTTGTAGTCTGGCTACCACAACCATCTAAGGTATGCTTTATCAAATTGCTCTCTCTTATATGTTAACCTTCAAGGACCAGCTTTGTGTGTTACTGTTGTGAGTGAGATTTCAGCAAATGATGATACACCCAGAAATAACAATATTTAAATATGACTATCTGTTACCATTTACAGATGTTTTTTATGCGATATCTTACTTGAGATTCAAAATAACCTATTATAATAGGTAACAGTAAATACTACTATAATAATTTTATAGGTAAGGAAACTGAAGATCAGACAGACTTAATGATTGACCCAAGATGTTAACTAGATATCTTCCTAGCATTTTTGTGGCATTTTTTTCTGCCAGGCTAAGCTGCCTTGTATATTTGTTAAATGCTTACCTGCTTACATGCTGGGAAGAAGATTTGCAGTAAATCACAAGCATGTGATTCTTGTCCTAAAAATATTTTCTCTACTTTCTAAAAATCACTAGATTCCAGCAACTGATATATCTGCTTCTTTTTCTGTCCAATTACTGGCCACACACACACACGCACACACACATGCATATATACTTATAGGCACATATGCACACATACTCCTCTTTCTGGTCTCCTTTATTAATAGCAAACTAAATTTATTTCAGAAAATACTTGTGGTCATTGTGTCACAGAGAAATCTCCCTTTTATGCAAGTTAATATATATATATAGAAACTTTGTAGCTTTCCTACCTTTATTCTAAAATAAATTATGAAAAGTTCTATGTTCAAGCTTCAGGAAGAATTTTTCCTGTTTGGGGGAACTTTTTCAACTATTTCTATTTGAATTGGGAGACATTTCTATAAGAAGAAAATGAATACTAATGGAAAAGCCCAGAGTGGATTTAGAAAATCATTATAACTGTTCTGCCATAGGTTTGGGCCTTTGACAAAACACCTATTCAAGGATGGAAAATCCACTATTTCTCTTCTGCATTTCTCTTTCTGAATAGAGCTGGATTGAATAACCCAGGCTGATAAAGGATTCAGAGCAATTGCCTTACTAAGTAATAGTGACCCATGTTCTCATCAATGGGACAGAAACTGGCCTTCTGTGTATCTAACTATGCTGCCTTCATTGTATTGAAGGGGTTGGGGGAGCAGATAGGTAAAAAATAGGTGAAAAAAATCCCCCATAATTTTCAGTATACGTAAACATCCTCTATCTAAGTACAAATTAGGATACCCCTCTCCTAAATTCTACATACTTGCAGACTTATTTGCACCTCTAGATTTTTTCTTATGTATGACTCGTGTGCTTCCAACACATGTCTACCTTCTTTATGAATATTCAGACCTCACTGACCCTCTGTGAAGCCTCCTAAATGAGTAATAACCAGTTACATCCTAACTAGTTATATGATTTTCAAAGTGCTTTAACATAAACTAAGTCAGTGATCCTCACATAACCTTCCAGCAAGTATCATCTTACTGTTTTCATGGATAAGAAAAAAGAGATTGGAATGGTTCAATTAGCAAACAAGGTCATAGAGCTAAAAAAGAAGCAGCACTGCCATTGATTCCTCCTTTAGTGAAACTTAAAACTTCTCCTCACCTACAATCTTCATGAGATTTCCCTTTTCTGAGTGCTTGCAACTCCTGGAGTCTGTCACATTCTAACATAGCTTTTAGGTACCAACCGCCTGTTTTTTCCCATGTGTGTATAACTCACTGATGACCTAGAAATAGATCTGTCCTGCACATTCTGCATGAAGCATTCCTGCTGCTGGTCTTCTCCCTTTGTTCACCCAAAGATAGCAGCATGGGAACAATGGGACCAACAAGGAGGAATGATTTAGACATTGTAGGTGCTTTTTTCTGCTCCCAGCAATCCTTGAGGTAGATAACATAGCCAGTTGAGATCAGGAATTACATACTCCCTCATTTATTCATTCATTCACTTAACATAGTCCATGCCAATTATGTGATATTCTTTCTTAGGCCCTGGAAATACAAGTTAAAGGGCAAAACTTGATCTCCAGGAGCTTAAAGTTGAGAGGGGATACTTCTACTTTTTTTTTATGAAATGAAAACAAATGTAAGCACCAATGTGCAAGATAGAAATTGTTCATTTGATCATCTGTATCAGGAGCAAGCACATGACTCTGAGAATAGATCCCTCCTTTCCTACAGGACACTCTGAACTTAAGGATCCAAGTTTAATGACTAAATTATACTTACCTTAAACTGAGCATTATATGTCAGGACTTACATTTGCAGTGTAGGGATGGTAAATCCTAGACTATTTTTTCCTTTTTTTCTTGTACAGTCTAACCTGAATGGAAAAGACAATATGAGGGTGATCAAGTACTCCAGGCAGTCTGTCTTGGGTGAAGATGAGAGAAAAAACATGCATTCTACTTATATCCAAAGTATCTCATAGATGATAATTTCGACTGGCTTAGCTCTTGACTAATGTTTTGATAAATCAGGAATCAGGACTTAGAAATATACAACAGCTTTCTGCCTAGTCAAACATGGCACAGGTGGAAATGCCCGCTCTGTGAATGTATTCAACAGCCACAAAATACATTTTGAATATGACATTGCCTTTTAAAATACGTGATCATTAGATCAAAACTTCTGCTTCCATTCTCAAGGCTTCCTATCCCATCACATACTGGACTTGAACTCTGTACTGTCTGGCTGATTTTTCCATAGATGAAGAGTCATTGAACAATAAATATGTATAAAGTACTTTGGGGAATTTAGTGGTGAGCCTCCAACAGGGGAAGTAACAAGAAAACAACAACAATCATATAAAGCTCAATAGAGACAGTCCTCAAAAGAATAATATGAATGGGGATGGGGCACTAGGCATGAGAGGTCAATTACCAGTTTTGGGAAGCTTCATCTCAGAGGATGCTACAGGTGAACTGAACCTCAAAGAATGGATAGAATTTGTGCTACAGAAATTGGAATGGGCAGATATAACAGGCTTACAGAACAGCCTGAGCAGGTAAAAACCCTGACCATGATTTTCTACAATTATGCATTGTTTGGAACAATATTAATGATGATTCTCTATTCCATATATTTAGTATATTTATTAGATCTTACATTTGGCCCTAAATGTATTTTTTCATACAAGAGCCTTCTACACAATATGTCATTTTAAAGTAGTTGATAACTTTCACAAAAGTATATTCTGTACTCAAATTTCAGAGTTAAAATTGAGGCCCACTTCATTTCCTATGGCGTAATATAATGTTGCTTTATTGGCAAATTCTTATATTCCCTGTAAAACTCATCATTTCATGGTGACATTGAAAAACTGCCTTAATAAAATTAGGATGATTCTAGAAAGCTTGAAAACTAAGAGTGGTTATTCCCATGATATATGATCTTCCTGGACCTCTACCTCATAAAACCCTAACTTCCTTTCAAGTCATATAGAGAAGCCAAATTTTCCCTCTCTGTACACAACATTCATTTTTTTCCTCTCTCTGGGTTATTATTTAACTTGGTTACTATATTTTTTAAAGAAAAAGGTAGTTTGCAACATTGCCTGTATGGAAGATGCTATACAGAGTAAAGTAATATTGATTGCATTGTAGCTATTAACTACTGTTCTAAAAATAAGGAAGGAATGTGAGACAGTGAATCAGGGCAAGAATCATCTTCACACTCCTAAGATAAAAAGGGGAAAAAATTAGCAAACTATGTTCCAAATAATTCAAAATTTTAGAATTTCTTCTTCAAGGTCCACAAAGCCAGCTTGAAAGTTTAAGGTAATAGGTGAACTTATAGGAAACAGCCCTCAATGAACAAAGAATTTACCATATCTTAGAGGGTACACAGAGAATGACCAAGCTTTTATCATTTGGCTTCAGCCCACATTTTCAACATTGACTACTAAGTCCTTCACACAATTATACTGTCAAGTTAGACTGTTTTTCCTAGAATTTTCAATATATATTATTTTGATTCTTGCTGATAATATTCTCCTTCCTAAAAAGTTTAGATTTAATAAAAATATGAATTTACAAATACTTTCATTCCTTGATCTTCCCTCATCAATCTATCTTGATCTCTGTGTTCTGGTTGTCAACAGTAGAAATTGGTAAACTGTTGCCAGTGAGGGTAAACCAAGCAAACGGGGATTCTATAGATTAGGTTTCACAAAGGGAAACATTCCTAAACAAGCCTTTAAGAAGACATGGGAAGCATAGAGAACACAGCAGATAACATGCCATTAGTAAAGAAAGAAATGGAAGAAAACATTTTTTATGAAACTGAGAGAGAAAGGAAGCAGATGTCAAAAACTCAGTATGAAGTCAAGGCATAGGGACAGTAGAATCCAGAGTAGAAAACAGAGGTCAAGAGATTAAGTGGGAGGTAATTTCTGGAAAAATAAAAAATAAAAGTAAAGAAGAGGTGTAATTTATCACTGACGTTTAATTGACCTTCATGGTGAGATGCATGTAAGTACCACCAGTGTTTAAAAAGCCTTAGACAGGGAAGACAGAATTAATCAGATTTCCAACTGGACTCATCTCTCTGTTAGGTATTGTGGCAATAAAAAAGATATGCTTCTTTAAAGAAAGTTAGAAGACCAATGTAGCACATAAATCAATTAGAAAATACTGTTTCACAGCACAGAATATTGGTTTCTATAGTTCCTCTAAAACACTTTGTTCATAGTGATTGAGCAGTAAATACTTGTTAAGTGAACATAAAAGCTGTTTGTGTTTTGCAGATTCTATGTACTATAAAATTGGAGGAGAAATTTAATGAAGGATAGATAATTAGGAAGGTCTAAAATGAGGTGGATCTTAGACTATGCTTTTGATAGTAAAAGACAGAAGCAAACGAGAAAAAGATCATGTTTGGGAAAAATTAAAAGGAATAAGTAATTTCTCCATTAGTTAGATCATTGCTCAAGGGCTGAACAAAAATTCCAGAGTCAAAACCCAAGTTTCCTAACTCATTCATTATTACTTATTCCAGAAAAATCCCTGATTTTTCTCTAAATAATACCACACTAACATATATTTCTAGTTTTCATTAAATATCACAGAAATACTGTTTCTTAGCTGCCCAAGTGCATACATCCATATGTAAGTACAAAGTCTTATTCCTGTGAAGTCATGTCAGAGCTGAAGAATGACCTTGAACAAGCTGTTCTTTGGACTTCAGTGTCATCACTCTGTAAAAGGTGAGGGCTGTAGTCCTAAAGTCTATGGTTTCTAAGTCTGAAGCAGAAATCTAACCATATTGTATCATTGTTTTCATTTAAATGATATCAATCTGAAGATATGCATACATTATGGTCAAAATGAATATATTGATTTCTATACAAATTAAGGTTTTTGCTAATTTGCACTGATGCAATTGAAGCAATAAACTCAATGATAACAAAGTAGCTAATTAAGTTGATGATCATTTAATTTTACTTTTGATAATGCACATGTTTTTATTTAGGCTAATACAATGTAAATTATAAGCAGCTAGTTTTAAATATGCTCTCATTTGAAGCATCTGCTCAATGAAGGAGAACCACTGAAATGTGAACTCCCCATGCTGCTTCTGGTTGTGAGAAGAGGCTGACTGGAAGCCTGCAGTTCTCTGTGGCCTGATCATTGCACAGATGACAAACTTGTGAAATGAGGGAATGGTGTTTATATCTCTCCATACAGAGACACATTAATGGTGCATCCTGTCAATTTAAGAGAGAAAAACAAATACACTAAGCCTACTGCATTCATTCATTCATACACTCATTCATCCACATATTCATCCTTTCATTCGTTCATATGAAAGACTCGTAAACAAATTTTAAAAACCATATAACTTATCAAATACTCTATGTTATCACCTATATGTCGAATCTAAAAAATAAAACATGATTATATCAAAACAGAAATAGATTTACAGATATAGAGAAAAACTAGTGGTTATCAGTGGGGAGAAGGAAAAGGATGGGGCAAGAGAGAAGTATGGGTTTTAGAAAAGACATATTGTACAGCACAGGTATGCATAGCCATTGTTTTGTAATAACTTTAAATGGAATATAATCTATAAAAATATTGAATCCCCATGTTGTACACCTGAAACTAACATAATATTTTAAATCAACTCTACTTCAATAAAAAACAAATATATAGCTTCTGATCACAAGTCTCCCATCCTAGGAGCACAGATAAGCACCTAGGTAAGAAGACAAGAGAACTAAACTTTATCAAATATTAGGCTATTAGGGGTAGACACTATGCTAAGTGTTTTGCTTATAGCATTGTACTTAATCTGAACATGCAAAAAAAAGAAAAAAAAAACAAAAAAACATAGGATACAGGAGCTGGATGTGACTTTTGAAATAAATCTTAATAGTAAAGACTGAGTTGTAGGTCATTAGAACAAGAGCAAAGGTATAGGATCTGAATGTTATTCCTATCATATTAAGGAAACACAAGAAAGTCCTATGTATCTAGGGAATAAAGCACATTTGGCACTATGACGGTAGAAGAGATGAGAAAGTAAGCTGGATCACTTAAAGGTTTTGAAATTCATCTTAAAATAGAAACTTCTATGCTGTAAGCAAAAGAAAAAAAATTAAAACCAAAATGTCAAATAAGTTCCATATTTTAGAAAGAAAAACATGCCGTTACTGAGATTGGAGAGGAAGGAGACCACAGGTGGGAAATGGTTGAAATGCCCATGACATGAAGGTCTGTGGACCAAGGCAGTCAGAATAGAATTGTAGAGGAGGGGCTGAGTTATGAGATATTTCAAAGAAAAAACAAGTAAAACAAATAAATTAAAAAATCTGTACACTGGAACTCTTTGTGCCAGAAGCTACGATTGTTCTCTAACAATCAGACATATGGAATAAAATTATCAACTTCATTTCACGAAACTGATTGGAACACTTGGATTAGTTGTGTGGCCACATTGTTTTTTGTTTTTTGTTTTTTTTAACATCTTTATTGGAGTATAATTGCTTTACAATGATGTGTTAGTTTCTGCTTTATAACAAAGTGAATCAGTTATACATATTCATATGTTCCCATATCTCTTCCCTCTTGCGTCTCCCTGCCTCCCACGCTCCCTATCCCACCCCTCCAGGTGGTCACAAAGCACCGAGCTGATCTCCCTGTGCCATGCGGCTGCTTCGCACTAGCTATCTACCTTACATTTGGTAGTGTATATATGTTCAAGCCTCTCTTTCGCTTTGTCACAACTTACCCTTCCCCCTCCCCATATCCTGAAGTCCATTCTCTAGTAGGTCTGTGTCTTTATTCCTGTCTTACCCCTAGGTTCTTCATGACATTTTTATTTCTTAAATTCCATATATATGTGTTAGCATACAGTATTTGTCTTTCTCTTTCTGACTTACTTCACTCTGTATGACAGACTCTAGGTCTATCCACCTCATTACAAATAGCTCAATTTCGTTTATTTTTATGGCTGAATAATATTCCATTGTATATATGTGCCACATCTTCTTTATCCATTCATCTGATGATGGACACTTAGGTTGTTTCCATCTCCAGGCTATTGTAAATAGAGCTGCAATGAACATTTTGGTACATGACTCTTTTGGAATTATGGTTTTCTCAAGCTATATGCCCAGTAGTGGGATTGCTGGGTCATATGGTAGTTCTATTTGTAGTTTTTTAAGGAACCTCCATAATAAGTTATCTTAATACTATACTTACCCTATCCAGCAAGACAGAACTGATTAATTACAGACCTTAGCAGGAGCCTGCCTCAAGACATTGACATCATGGTGAAGTACAGACCAGAAAGCATCCTTTGCACAGGAAGGAGAACCAAAAGCACAGTGCAGAGTTGAGCCAAGCACTTTCAGATTTTTCTGCTACATTCTCAAATCAGACAATGCTTCCACTTCCCACATAAAAGTCATATAGAGAAGCCAAATTTTCCCTCTCTGTACACAACATTCATTTTTTTCCTCTCTCTGGGTTATTATTTAACTTGGTTACTATATTTTTTAAAGAAAAAGGTAGTTTGCAACATTGCCTGTATGGAAGATGCTATACAGAGTAAAGTAATATTGATTGCATTGTAGCTATTAACTACTGTTCTAAAAATAAGGAAGGAATGTGAGACAGTGAATCAGGGCAAGAATCATCTTCACACTCCTAAGATAAAAAGGGGAAAAAATTAGCAAACTATGTTCCAAATAATTCAAAATTTTAGAATTTCTTCTTCAAGGTCCACAAAGCCAGCTTGAAAGTTTAAGGTAATAGGTGAACTTATAGGAAACAGCCCTCAATGAACAAAGAATTTACCATATCTTAGAGGGTACACAGAGAATGACCAAGCTTTTATCATTTGGCTTCAGCCCACATTTTCAACATTGACTACTAAGTCCTTCACACAATTATACTGTCAAGTTAGACTGTTTTTCCTAGAATTTTCAATATATATTATTTTGATTCTTGCTGATAATATTCTCCTTCCTAAAAAGTTTAGATTTAATAAAAATATGAATTTACAAATACTTTCATTCCTTGATCTTCCCTCATCAATCTATCTTGATCTCTGTGTTCTGGTTGTCAACAGTAGAAATTGGTAAACTGTTGCCAGTGAGGGTAAACCAAGCAAACGGGGATTCTATAGATTAGGTTTCACAAAGGGAAACATTCCTAAACAAGCCTTTAAGAAGACATGGGAAGCATAGAGAACACAGCAGATAACATGCCATTAGTAAAGAAAGAAATGGAAGAAAACATTTTTTATGAAACTGAGAGAGAAAGGAAGCAGATGTCAAAAACTCAGTATGAAGTCAAGGCATAGGGACAGTAGAATCCAGAGTAGAAAACAGAGGTCAAGAGATTAAGTGGGAGGTAATTTCTGGAAAAATAAAAAATAAAAGTAAAGAAGAGGTGTAATTTATCACTGACGTTTAATTGACCTTCATGGTGAGATGCATGTAAGTACCACCAGTGTTTAAAAAGCCTTAGACAGGGAAGACAGAATTAATCAGATTTCCAACTGGACTCATCTCTCTGTTAGGTATTGTGGCAATAAAAAAGATATGCTTCTTTAAAGAAAGTTAGAAGACCAATGTAGCACATAAATCAATTAGAAAATACTGTTTCACAGCACAGAATATTGGTTTCTATAGTTCCTCTAAAACACTTTGTTCATAGTGATTGAGCAGTAAATACTTGTTAAGTGAACATAAAAGCTGTTTGTGTTTTGCAGATTCTATGTACTATAAAATTGGAGGAGAAATTTAATGAAGGATAGATAATTAGGAAGGTCTAAAATGAGGTGGATCTTAGACTATGCTTTTGATAGTAAAAGACAGAAGCAAACGAGAAAAAGATCATGTTTGGGAAAAATTAAAAGGAATAAGTAATTTCTCCATTAGTTAGATCATTGCTCAAGGGCTGAACAAAAATTCCAGAGTCAAAACCCAAGTTTCCTAACTCATTCATTATTACTTATTCCAGAAAAATCCCTGATTTTTCTCTAAATAATACCACACTAACATATATTTCTAGTTTTCATTAAATATCACAGAAATACTGTTTCTTAGCTGCCCAAGTGCATACATCCATATGTAAGTACAAAGTCTTATTCCTGTGAAGTCATGTCAGAGCTGAAGAATGACCTTGAACAAGCTGTTCTTTGGACTTCAGTGTCATCACTCTGTAAAAGGTGAGGGCTGTAGTCCTAAAGTCTATGGTTTCTAAGTCTGAAGCAGAAATCTAACCATATTGTATCATTGTTTTCATTTAAATGATATCAATCTGAAGATATGCATACATTATGGTCAAAATGAATATATTGATTTCTATACAAATTAAGGTTTTTGCTAATTTGCACTGATGCAATTGAAGCAATAAACTCAATGATAACAAAGTAGCTAATTAAGTTGATGATCATTTAATTTTACTTTTGATAATGCACATGTTTTTATTTAGGCTAATACAATGTAAATTATAAGCAGCTAGTTTTAAATATGCTCTCATTTGAAGCATCTGCTCAATGAAGGAGAACCACTGAAATGTGAACTCCCCATGCTGCTTCTGGTTGTGAGAAGAGGCTGACTGGAAGCCTGCAGTTCTCTGTGGCCTGATCATTGCACAGATGACAAACTTGTGAAATGAGGGAATGGTGTTTATATCTCTCCATACAGAGACACATTAATGGTGCATCCTGTCAATTTAAGAGAGAAAAACAAATACACTAAGCCTACTGCATTCATTCATTCATACACTCATTCATCCACATATTCATCCTTTCATTCGTTCATATGAAAGACTCGTAAACAAATTTTAAAAACCATATAACTTATCAAATACTCTATGTTATCACCTATATGTCGAATCTAAAAAATAAAACATGATTATATCAAAACAGAAATAGATTTACAGATATAGAGAAAAACTAGTGGTTATCAGTGGGGAGAAGGAAAAGGATGGGGCAAGAGAGAAGTATGGGTTTTAGAAAAGACATATTGTACAGCACAGGTATGCATAGCCATTGTTTTGTAATAACTTTAAATGGAATATAATCTATAAAAATATTGAATCCCCATGTTGTACACCTGAAACTAACATAATATTTTAAATCAACTCTACTTCAATAAAAAACAAATATATAGCTTCTGATCACAAGTCTCCCATCCTAGGAGCACAGATAAGCACCTAGGTAAGAAGACAAGAGAACTAAACTTTATCAAATATTAGGCTATTAGGGGTAGACACTATGCTAAGTGTTTTGCTTATAGCATTGTACTTAATCTGAACATGCAAAAAAAAGAAAAAAAAAACAAAAAAACATAGGATACAGGAGCTGGATGTGACTTTTGAAATAAATCTTAATAGTAAAGACTGAGTTGTAGGTCATTAGAACAAGAGCAAAGGTATAGGATCTGAATGTTATTCCTATCATATTAAGGAAACACAAGAAAGTCCTATGTATCTAGGGAATAAAGCACATTTGGCACTATGACGGTAGAAGAGATGAGAAAGTAAGCTGGATCACTTAAAGGTTTTGAAATTCATCTTAAAATAGAAACTTCTATGCTGTAAGCAAAAGAAAAAAAATTAAAACCAAAATGTCAAATAAGTTCCATATTTTAGAAAGAAAAACATGCCGTTACTGAGATTGGAGAGGAAGGAGACCACAGGTGGGAAATGGTTGAAATGCCCATGACATGAAGGTCTGTGGACCAAGGCAGTCAGAATAGAATTGTAGAGGAGGGGCTGAGTTATGAGATATTTCAAAGAAAAAACAAGTAAAACAAATAAATTAAAAAATCTGTACACTGGAACTCTTTGTGCCAGAAGCTACGATTGTTCTCTAACAATCAGACATATGGAATAAAATTATCAACTTCATTTCACGAAACTGATTGGAACACTTGGATTAGTTGTGTGGCCACATTGTTTTTTGTTTTTTGTTTTTTTTAACATCTTTATTGGAGTATAATTGCTTTACAATGATGTGTTAGTTTCTGCTTTATAACAAAGTGAATCAGTTATACATATTCATATGTTCCCATATCTCTTCCCTCTTGCGTCTCCCTGCCTCCCACGCTCCCTATCCCACCCCTCCAGGTGGTCACAAAGCACCGAGCTGATCTCCCTGTGCCATGCGGCTGCTTCGCACTAGCTATCTACCTTACATTTGGTAGTGTATATATGTTCAAGCCTCTCTTTCGCTTTGTCACAACTTACCCTTCCCCCTCCCCATATCCTGAAGTCCATTCTCTAGTAGGTCTGTGTCTTTATTCCTGTCTTACCCCTAGGTTCTTCATGACATTTTTATTTCTTAAATTCCATATATATGTGTTAGCATACAGTATTTGTCTTTCTCTTTCTGACTTACTTCACTCTGTATGACAGACTCTAGGTCTATCCACCTCATTACAAATAGCTCAATTTCGTTTATTTTTATGGCTGAATAATATTCCATTGTATATATGTGCCACATCTTCTTTATCCATTCATCTGATGATGGACACTTAGGTTGTTTCCATCTCCAGGCTATTGTAAATAGAGCTGCAATGAACATTTTGGTACATGACTCTTTTGGAATTATGGTTTTCTCAAGCTATATGCCCAGTAGTGGGATTGCTGGGTCATATGGTAGTTCTATTTGTAGTTTTTTAAGGAACCTCCATAATAAGTTATCTTAATACTATACTTACCCTATCCAGCAAGACAGAACTGATTAATTACAGACCTTAGCAGGAGCCTGCCTCAAGACATTGACATCATGGTGAAGTACAGACCAGAAAGCATCCTTTGCACAGGAAGGAGAACCAAAAGCACAGTGCAGAGTTGAGCCAAGCACTTTCAGATTTTTCTGCTACATTCTCAAATCAGACAATGCTTCCACTTCCCACATAAAAAAAGTAAGTTATTGTTGTGGAGTGTAATCACTAGTGTGTAAATTATCTGGAAGTCTTGTTAAAATGTAGATATTGATGAAGTGCGTATTGGCTAGAACCTTGGATTTTGCATTTCTAACAAGCTACTGGGCCATTCTTATGCTGCTTCTCTGTGAATTAATTAGGGGAATAGGGGACCTAGGTTGGCTACTGTGGCAAAGCTTTCCTATGTTAAAGCAGGGACTGTGATTCCAACTACATCTTGGTTGGACAGGGTGCTCCAGTTCTCTGATTTCCTGCAAAGTTCAGGATCAAAGACAGCTATTTTTTGCATATTACAACTGGCTAGGCTCACAATAACCAGCAATTGCTGAAATCATGATAAATGTGTCCCAACATAACCATAAGAGGATAATTCAATTAAACACTCATAAAAAACATCCAGACTTAGAAGTGTTGATTCAAACTCTTTCACGCTTTTCACATATTCTCCCTAGAGTGTTTAAATATTTTAAAATTAGCTCATTCTTCCCCCAGAGGTCTTCATTTCTTCATTTGCTTTATTTGATCATATTAGCTTATAAGCTGCCTCATATATTTTGGGGATGTATACGGTGACAGAAATACAATAATGAAATTAGCATTTCCTCCCCTAAAAGTTGGGCTTCAGTGTGGACTCTGCTTATCTGTCATCCTTACTTTCTTCATCACAGTGCTTTGTACATAATAAACCCTTAATAAATATGTCTTGATTGATGTATATATTTGAAATTTTTCATTTCTTATGTGGATCTGAAATATTAGGTTTCCCAAAGCTATTTCTTTTTCTCCCTTTAGAATTTGACTCAATTCTTTCTTTTTCAAAGTGCTAGTAAGTATCTCAAGTTTATCCTTTCAGCTTGGAGGTGATAATTTCCCATTCTGGGGGAAATGGATGCTATGCCCCAACATCTGTGCACTTACAAGGAATGTTTAATTAGTGTAATAAATGCAATTAAAAATGTCTCTAATGAAGAAACTGCTGCTCAATTTTTAGAGCAACAAAGAGGGGCTGGCCAGATGGGTTAATTAATCACTGTTAACTCTTATTTGATGAACGCTTTGAGGTTCTCTGATACAGTGAGACTATACAAATGCCATACATTGTTGTTATTATATCTAGATAGAATTATCATTTGGACCCTACTTTCTTAGGTCTCTCAGTTTAAAAAGTTTTCACTTTCAAAGTTGACCTTTGTTCTCTTCAGGTATAATTCTCTTGTTTATATCTCCCAATAAAAACTTAAGCTATACTACAATGGAAGAAGGTAAATGTCAATTTTCAAAATTTTAAAAGAGATTTGTTTACATATTGAGCAATGTACTACTTTATTATTTTTTCAAGAGAAACATGTTTTACTGTCACTGTTGTTAAACTCAGTGGGTGCCAACATCCTTCAGAGTGGAAAAGACTACCATTCCCTATATTATGCCACTGAGTCAAATTTCCATTAACCAATGATTTTTTGAGCACCTACCATATACCTTTGGTGAAAGAAGATTTTCAAAGTTATGTTCACTTTTATTAATATACTTTATAAAAATGTTTGGGCCTCTTTCCCATACTTAGTGTACCATATTTCTTGTTGGATCAAATTTCTGGTTGGAAAAAGAATCAACTAGTATCTGAGATTTAAATGATTAGAGGAGTTAACTCTGGCTCCAAGGCACAATCGGTGATCTCCTCTCTTTTGTGTGCACACTGAGAATATCTCAGTGGCACTGAGTGGCAGGAGAAAACAAAGGTTTGTGGCCATTGTTGCTCCTTGTCAAGACTTTACACAAAAGTACTGACTGTGCTATAATAGGGAATCAGCTTGGCAAAACATTACAAGGGGCTGAAGTTTCTAACTCACTGAAACTCTACTTAAGTTATTATATGCTTGGATGGCTGCAAGAACAACAGATAGCTATGTAATTAATGCAAACCACATCAGCCTCCCTCACTTCCTTCTCATCTCCACGCAGACCAGTAATGAGGCACCTACTTATACACAATCACAGCACACTGACAAACCATCTTGCTGTGTGAAAAAGACACAGACATATCCAAGAACTGTGACAATGCTAGCAAGCACAGCTCCTCTTTATCAGAGAGTTCATGTCCTAAATATCCCCAAGGCAGACTCCTGGCTGGAGAAGTCTTCACCTGCCAGGCTCCAGACCAACTTCCAGGTCTAAAGGGCTCTTACGTTATCATATAGAAAATAAAAGTTACTATCTAAAAGAATGATTTTCTCCTTTGTCCTTATGTCCTGAGAAAGTATTGAAAAGAAGGATTCTCTGAAACAATTACACATTTCACTGCTTATTTTCAGCACTACACAAGGAATGTGTACCCACCAAGAAATTAGATAGTTTCTTTGGTGTAGCCTCATTAAATAGATTTAAAAAGATGATGTTAACTTTTATCATTAACAAAAAAGGTGAAATTTCACCTGATGTTCAATGAAATGTAATCCTCACCACTGTGTTTTAGTGGATCTGTTCATCAGCATTGACTGACATCTCAGTGCACTCTTCCCTTACTTAACGGTGCTAGTTGCTACAGGCAATACTGCAAAACATAAAACACAGTCCTTGACCCTGTGCATTACTTACTTTCACGAAATTAGTGAAATGGAACTTGTATGCAAAAAATACAGAACTATTGAATGCAATAAAGTCAAATTCCAAATGGAGAATACAGACAACACATAATGGGAAATCAATGACTGAGATTTCCATTGGAGAAGGCAAAACAGATGTAATCGCTATAGGAAAAGTAGATTTCAAAGTAAGGAGATTCTAGACAAGGGTGTGTGAGAGAAACCAGAAGACTCGATACTTTTGTAAAAAATATCTTCTAAGAATGTCCTCATAGATGGTAATATGATAAGCAATAATGCTCTGCACAGGGAATAAAATTGGTTACTAATAGAGGGAAAACATAACAAATAGAAGTTATAGTTAAAGACCTTAAGACCTATGCCTTAGATTTTTAAAGAAGACCAACAAGCAAAACAATGGTGAATGTTTAAAAATTAAGAATAAGAATTGCTAAATTACATGGTATAGACTCTATCCTTTATAAGCATTCACATTAAAGAAATGTCAATGAAAGATGGAATAATCCAGTAGGGTATCCTGAAGGTGATAGGTCTTCTCTTGCATTTTGACTATTAACTAGTATTTGAATTTATAGAGGAAAGAGAATAAATACCAGATAGAACTAAAGCATAATATAAGCCATGAACTCAGTATTAGATCTCACATATTTATGGGACAGTAAGGATGAAACGAGAGAGTGGCATGGACATATATACACTACCAAACGTAAGGTAGATAGCTAGTGGGAAGCAGCAGCATAGCACAGGGAGATCAGTTCGGTGCTTTGTGACCACCTGGAGGGGTGGGATAGGGAGGGCGGGAGGGAGGGAGATGCAAGAGGGAAGAGATATGGGAACATATGAATATGTATAACTGATTCACTTTGTTATAAAGCAGAAACTAACACACCATTGTAAAGCAATTATACCCCAATAAAGATGTTAAAAAAATAAATAACATCTAAAAAAATTTACTTTAAATGGACTCATGTTTTAGGTGTATTGGAATAACTGCTACATAAAATCATCCCATAGTGAATGAAGGTCAAAGAAGATTATCTTTAAACTCTACATTTTGCAGATGAGAAAACTGAATGCCAGAAGGAAAGCGACTTTACCTGAGGTCACTCAGCTCTTTAGAGCTCAGCTGTAAGGAGAATTCACTTTGTAGGACTCTCCTGTGCTGTATCAGGATCAGATTGTTCTATATTGAATTCTATTTAATAGAACCTAAAACACTCAACTCCAAAAAAAAAAAAAAAAAAAAGAATGTAAGGGCTTTGCAGAACCCCTCATTTGGATTGTTTATCATTGTTTATATATTATTAATTTCTCAGTTAAATTAATTGCTTATTTTAGCATGAAGGCTAGGAATGCCTTTTTCTACCCAAAATTTGCAATGCTTTCATAATACTCAACACTAAGTAGGCACTCAATCAATGCTTTTATATGAATGATCAGCCAAGAAACTGATGGAATTAATCGTGAGCTAGGAACATCTGTTAGTAATGTATCTAATTATGTTTGACAGCCTATCAGCAGTAGTCCAGAAATATTCTAGATTTCTATTACTGGTCTGCCTAAGTACTGATAGAGCCTATTTTGGCCAACTGTATCTTGCACATAATAAGCACCAGATGTTTATGGAATGAATGTGTAAAAGGGAAATCAATTTAGTTCTGTAAGAACATTGGTTGGATTTTCTATGGAGACCTAGGAAGGGCAAAATTATGGAAATTCTGAGTTTGAATCAAATATTTTAGGTTGAAGAATTGTTTCATGTATCTAAAATAATCCCAATGGTTATCTCAATCATTTATTTTACTTTTTGTGTGCTGATATAACACACAATTCAGTGGATATTTTATGTGGTATAACAAAATCTCTGTGCTACAGTGGAAATAGCCCTCAAGTATTTTTTATATTAAGTAAAGGCTCTTTAATGCCATTTTTTTAAAAAAGCTTTCATTTTGCTGTACAAGCTTGTGCAGGTCATAAAATTCAACTTAATATACCAGTAGGGAAAGGATGTAAAGAGGTAAAAGAAGGCATTATCAGGCTAATATAGCTGGTAAAATGGCAGATGATGAAGCTGAGAAGAATAAACTTTTCTAAGTTCAAAAAATTATTTGGATATTTGATTCATTGTCTTAGGTCATATTACTCAGAAACCTGAGATAAGTGCAAAGTGATCTTTTCAGAAATGTCTTCCGAGGAGAAATAGGTGAGAGAGTGAAGGATGCCAAGCAGAAAAGGAAGCCAAGCAAGAGTATGATTTTAGGCAAAGTCCTACAGAATATGATTCAGCCTGATCCACATAGGGGTTGGGGTGTGTAAGGTCCACTTGAGAGTTGTTGCCTGTACAGGTAAGGAAGCTGAGCTTTCATGCCATTGAGTCATTTGCTAAGTTTTGCCCCAAGAATTTAAACTCCCAGGCATTCCTTACTCTTTGTGAGAACAGGAAAACTCCTTTTTCTAGAGGACAGTCTTCTGAGAAGAATCAGAGGTGCAAGCCATTAGAAGCAAAATCAAACAAAAATTCAAAAAGAGATCCAAGGAGATCCAGGTGGAGCACTGAGAATACCAACAATTGATTAATAAAAATATGTTGTTGTACTATTAAATATGATCAATGGGTTATTTTTGCTTCAAAGAATGAGTTTTGAAAAATTGTTGAAAAAACATTTGAAAATTCTTTGCAATAAATATACCAACCTTTAAACAAGTTGTCTCATTAGTTGTTAGGAGGCAGAGATCAGTGTGAGATAGGGAGTAAACCCAGTGGAAAGCAGTAAATGGTACAATGAAAGAGGAGCATCCAGGCAGAACCAAGAGGAAAAGACATTTAAATCAGCTGTCACTTGGAAGGTCTTTTGCCAGGAATATGTCTTCTTACAGGACAAATATACAGGTCTAGAGCTTGACTCTGTGACATGTAAATGCTTAGGTTGAAGATGGGAATTTGAGCCTCCAATACATTTGATCACTGTTGTCCAAATAAATAGAATTTAATTACAAACTTGTATCATATAAGTGTTAAATTTGAGTAGTCCAGCTGGTATATTAAGGAATATTTTGTTTTGTTTTTAGTCTCTGTTTGTTTTGTATGCTTTCCTGCTGGCAGAATTTTCTCTCATATCGAGTTTTATGAGAACTTGAGAGAAATTTTTCTGTGACTATGTCAGGGGGGCCATGGTTATAGAAAATGAGAATTTCTGTGTTCAGTAAATTGCAAGGATGAATTCAAAATTTTCATTTATGTATGAGCAATTTCTCTTTTCCAGAGTTGATGTATATTCCTCCACCCTTTATGTCTGGGATGGCTTTGTGACTTGTTTAGACAAATAAAATCAGTGAAAGTAATGTTGTATGATTCCCAAGCTCAGGCCACCAAAACCTTGTAGCTTCTCTCTCCTCCTCTTGAACCCTGATGCTGTCCTGTGAAGAAGGTTGGGCCAGCTTTCTGGAGGATGAAACCATGTAGAACTGAGTCTTCCTAAGCCTGCCATCCTGTAATTGAGCTGACAGTATACTGCAGCCACATAAGTGATCCCAGGAAATACCAACAAAAGAAAACCCCAGATGAACCCAGACCAAATTGTTGATGCACAGAATTTTGATAAAATAAAATGGCTGTTATTTAAGTCACTTAGTTTTGGGATAATTTTTAAGGCAGCAAATAATAACTGATACAAGGAGGCACACATACATGGCAGCACACACAAGTATGGGGCTTAGAATCTGAGTTTGCACTGAGGCTACTATAGACATCAGGCTTTTACAACAGTCTTTTGAGAAGTTGATTAAAAACCTCTGTTGGGGGCTTCCCTGGTGGCGCAGTGGTTGAGAGTCCGCCTGCCGATGCAGGGGACACGGGTTCGTGCCCCGGTCCGGGAAGATCCCACGTGCTGCGGAGCGGCTAAGCCTGTGAGCCATGGCCGCTGAGCCTGCGCGTCCGGAGCCTGTGTTCCGCAACGGGAGAGGCCACAACAGTAAAAGGCCCGCGTACCGCAAAATAAATAAATAAATAAATAAATAAATAAATAAAAACCTCTGTTGGAAAAGTATGCAATCAAAATTAATGTATATACTCTTCAGCCCCTTATTTACACAGAAAATCACATACATATACCTTAAGCAACCAAACCCAGGAGTTCCTCTGGAATATCTCCTTGGGTAAGTGCTTGGTAAAAGCCTTGTGAGAAAGAATTGAGACAATAAGCCTCTCATTAGACATGTTTATTAATTGTCTTTTGATTTATAATTATCTATCTACCTATCATCTATCTATCTCCAATTGAAAAAAAAAATTAGTCTAGTAATTGGCTGATACCTTTATCACAAATGGAATGTCCATCCATTTAGTATGATAAACACATGTAATGTATCTTGATCAGACATAAGTAGTTTGCTATTATCTATGGAGCTGATGAAAAAAATGAGGCACAGTTACACCTGCATTTTCCCAGAGTACCTATAAATGCCTTGCTCAGCAGCAGAATTCTGAAATCTTTAGAACTGCTTGTTGCTATCGAGATTAAAGCCCTCCTCATCAGTCATGCTATGATGTTATGGTTACAAACACTCTAATTAAGATTATGTACAGACTTCACAATCACTTTCTGATTGCCTTCTCATTAGAAAAACATTTTTTTAAGTTGTCCTCCTGGCTGACATATTTTATATTTGTTCCTCTGTTATGATTTCCACACAACAAGGGGAGAACTAGATAGAAGGAATGACTTAGAGAGAAAAAAATAGATTCAGAGAAGTAATGTCAGTATGTTATGAACTATGCAGTTGTTCTTTATATTCTAGTCTTTGAAGGATGCTGGGATATATGTATACTTGGCCAATAAATCCCAAATACCTCTTGAGACCCACAGTGCTGTGTGTAGAGAAAAACACAAGGAAAAAGTAGTGACCAGTTTAGATGAATAAAATATATCCCCTAAATGGGAGCTACACTATATATATATAAAAAAAAAATAAGTCCTTAAGCAAGTCAATAATCATAAGAAAAACATATCCACTGTCCTGGCCAGGTATTTTATTTATTTGTTGTACTTAATATATGGGTCTTCTTCCAAGGTGGAGAAATAGCCCAAAGACCGACATATATGAATTAATTTTTATTCACTTTTCTTTTCATTCACTTTTGTCTTTCTTTTCATTCACTTTTCACTTCCAAGCTCTTTTATTTTGTTTTCCATCCATGTTGTAACTTATTTGTCCAATTCTTTATTTTGTTAATCTTCTTCCATTCCAATATTTCATGATATTTTCCATTTTCTTAAAGGAACATGTAATTGCCCAGCTTATGGATGTATCATTAATCTCAGTAAACATACTATGTACATTTGAAAAGAATGCATATATTGCAGTTGTTGGGTGTACTGTTCCATAAATATAAATTAGGTCAGGGTGTTTCATATTGTTCAGATTATATTGTATTACTGATTATTTTTGTCTGATTTTTCTATTAATTACTTAAATAAACATGTTAAATATTCTACTATAATTACTGAATTGCCTGTTTTTCTTTTAATTTTGTCCATTTTTGTTTCATGTATTTTGAAGCAATGTTAGTTAGTGCACACACATTTATGATTGTTATGTCTTCCTGATAAATTGACCCTTTATCATTATGAAGTGTCCCTCTTTATCTCATAATATTATTTGCTTTAAAGTCTATATTGTTTTACATTAATATAGACATTTCAACCTTCTCAGGTTTACTGTTGCATGGCATATGCAATGCAATCACTAGTATGTGCTGAATTTTGGTCTACAGTTTTATTATTAATTTTTCTATTGTCCCCTGCTTTTTTTCTTGTTGTTGTTCATACGCAACCCCTTTCTTGCCTTTCCTTGAAATAGATATTTTTCAGAATTATAATTTAATTTAGCTATGGCTTTTAAAGATATAACTCTTTTCAGTACTTTTAATGGTTGCTTTAGATGCTACAGTATGCATCTTTAACTTTTCATATTCTGACTGTTAATATTGTACCACTTTAACTGACTTACTGAAACAACATTGTAACTATTTAGCTCCATCCACCATCATTTTGCTATAGTTGTCATATGTGTTATATCTATATTCACTATAAAATCCACAAGAAAATGTTATATATATATATATATATATATATAGTCTTTTGAATTTTAAATAAAGAGAAAAATTGTTTTTAAAATATATTGACTCAGTTATTTAACTATGTTTTCATTCTTTCTGGATATTTTAGTTTTCCTCACGTATTATTTCTCGTTCAGCCTAAAGATTTTCTGACAGCATTTCTTGTAGGGCTGGTCTACTCGAAATGAATCCTCTGAGTTTCGCTTTATCTGAAATCATTTTATTTCACCTTTGTTCTTGAGTGATATTTTCCATAGACATAAAATTCTGGGTTGGCAACTTTTTTATTTACATTTTTTTTTCTTCTAACACTTTCAATATTCTGTCTCCTTCTCTTCTTGTTCCCATAACCTTCATAGAATCTTTAGTCATTTGAGTTGATGTTTAATTGTATGTAATATGTTGTTTGTCTCTAGTTGCTTTTAAGATTTTCTTTTCTTTTTTGTTTTTAATTTCTATCAGTTTTACTATAAGCCTAAGTATGATCTTCTTCATATTTATTATTCTTGGGTTTATATAACTTTTAAGCATCTGAAAATTTCTATTTTCCCCCCAAGTTTAGAATTTTGGGGGCATTATTTATGTGACTAGTTTTCTTCCTTTTTTATTTCTCTTCTTCTTCCAGAGACATGTACACAGGTTTTAATATTTTTCTACAGTGTCTTGAACTCTAAAATTTTGTTCAATGTTTTTTTATTACATTTTTATATCAGATAATTTCTACTAGTCTATCTTCTAGTTTGCTCTTTTTGCTGTGTCATATTCATTTCACAATTAAGCCCATCCACTCAATTTTGATTTCATATATTATACTTTGAAGTTTTAAATTTTTCCTTTTCTAATGTGTATTTTTTTTTTCTGTCTTGTGGTTTTCTACTTTTTCATTCATTACAAGCATTTTTTTAAATACTTCACTGTGTATAATTATGATAGCTCCTATAAAGTACTGGTTTGATATTTCCAAAATCTATATTATCTAAGGGTTGACTTCTGTTGATTGCCTTTTTACCTGAAATGGGTCACATTTTCCTTTTTCTCTATCTACATATGTTGATTAATTTGGGATTGTATCCTGGGCATTGTAAATATTATGCTTCTGAGAGCACAGATTCTGTTACATTCCTTCAATGGGTGTGGATGTTTTCAGTTTTGTTTTAGAAGGCAATTAACTTGGTTAGTTTCAAACTGCAGTCTCTGTCTTGTTTGCAGTTTGTGACTACACAAATTGCAGTTCAGTTATTTTAGTCTCAGCTGAAAGATGATTTTAGTTTGTCCCTGCATGTGTGGTTCAAGATTCAGCTAGAGATTTGGCTAAAGTTTATACAGAGACTTTTGAGTTACCCTTCTCTAACTCCTTCTTCCTAGTATTTCTTCCCCATATTCTGGAGGTTGCTGTTGCCCTGGATTTCCCCATTTGGTTTTTGGGAACCAAAGCTGTCAAGACTTTAAAAGAAAATTTAGTTATGCTGCCTTTCTGCAAAATCAGTCTTCCTTATTGCTGAAGCTGTATTAACAGAAAATACCTGGTACTCATTCCTTCTTCTGAAGTTTAACTCACTTCCAAAAACTGTTATATCCCAGGGATTGTGTGTATGTGTGTGTGTCCAAACTTTATAGTTCTTACACACATGACCTTCAGTCTATAAAAATTAATTGTACTATCCTGGAAGAGAAACATTTTATCAATTTGGCAGAAAAATTATCAAACTTATGTAGAGTTTCTCAAAAAAAATTGAGTGAACTTTGGATAAGTTATTTAAGTTTATATAGTCATTTACATTTTAAACAACTATTTGTTAAGCATACTTACCAGGTAGTATAATAGTAGAAAGAAAAAAATAATAATATCATCTCTTATCTCAGAAATATGACACTTAAGAAATCACATTCAATGTAGATATTTTATCTTAAAAAAGTATTTTAAATGCAATGCTATATCCAATGCTTTCATTCAGCATAGTAACATTTATATGCATAATATAATAATGTGCTCATTGCCAGAAATAGTCCCTTTTTGCTTATCTTTAAAGTAATTCCAGAGGAAAAAAATAAGGCAGTAAAATCCAGTATACTTCAATATCTGCAATGCTGTGTACCTTACATTAGCCCTCTACTGCAACTAATATCAGCAGATGAATAAACTATATTTTTCCTATTGTTTCTTTTTCCTGCCAGGCCTCCCTTCCTTCCTTTCTCTATTCTTTCCTGCAAGAAATATTGAGTACTTATTATGTGCATGATGTTCTAAAGCAGTAAAGATGAAACAGCAAGTAAATCAGGTAAGGTAACAGCTAACTGAACTTATATTTTATAGAAAGAAAAACAGAATAAAGAAAAAAATCAGGTGTTAATGAGTGCAATGCCTTAAATAAAAAACATAATTTAGTAGAGAGTACTGTGATAGCTTCTCTCTGTTGGGTGGTTAAACAGAAACTGAATTATGTATAAGATAGAGCCAGTAGTGGTCAAAACTGAGAGGTCATCCAAAACGATGACACAGCCAGTGCAGTGGCCCTGCGTGATCTAAGCACTGACTGCAGACCAGTGTGGCTCTGAATGGAGAGAAGTCAATAAGGAAGAATGAGACGTAAAATAATATAGAAAAGATAAGCATAACCTGATAATATAGACCTGTGTGCTACAAGGTATGAGCTTATATTTTATTCTAATTGCAAGAAGATACTATTGGAAGATTTTAAGCAGATAAAAAGTATTACATGCTTTATAATTACAAAATGATTTGTCTCTTCTGTGCATAGTAATTTACAAAGAGAGTAAAAGATGAGGATAAATGTCTGATGAAAAATTCATTGAAATAGTCCAAGAGATGGCGATGGCTGGAACTAAGATGATCATAGAGAAAACAGGTAAAAATGTGTAGATATTAGTTTTGATTTGAAGGAAAAATCAATTGGGCTTGGAAATGAGTTCAATATGGGGAGTGAAAGAAAGATTAGAATAAAGGGTGACATTTAGGTTTTGGCATAATCAACTTAAGACATTTCTTTTAAAAGGAACAATTATATGGCTTAAAACAGTTTTGTTTTAGTCATGTGTCTGAGGTGTTTAATAGACACCTATGTAGAGGTTCCAAGTAGATAACAGTTTTGTAGTTTAGAGGAGTGGTCTGATCTAGACACAGATATGTGAGTGTGAAAAGTATGTAGAGGGTATTTAAAGCCAGATAATTAGATGATATTTCTAAAAAAAATAAATGTGTATATCAAATAGAAGGTTGTTAAGACTAAGCCCTGGGAAATTCCAACATTTAGTGATCCATCTCAAGAAGATTATCCAGGAAAGTAGATTCAAAAAAATTAGTCATTGAGATATAAGGAAAACCAGGATAATATATTGTCACTGATTGGAGAGAAGAAAGAATTTCAAGAAGAAGGGAGTGGTTAACTATTTTAAATAAAAGGCTAATTAAAATAAATAAAGACAAATAGCCATTGATATGAGCACTACGTTAGTTGTTAGACACTTGCTTGGGGGCAGTTTCAATGTCGTGAAGGGGCATCAGTTCTTCAGAGTATGTTGAGTGAAAAAGGAGTAAGATAAGGGAGGAGGAGGAGAATAAGATTTTAGAAACTCAAGAATTTAGCAGAGAAATGTGAAAATGTCTGGAAGAGATGTATGAGAATTTTTGATTTGTAAAATTTTTATTTCTCTCTATTTGTTCTTCTCTCTATCTCCCTCTCTCTCTCTTTTTTTCTTTCTTTCATTATCGCCAGCAGGAAGAAGATACCAGAATATGTTTGCATGTTCATTGGAATAATACAGTCATTAGGGATAAAGATTAGTGATAAAGTGGTGATGTTGGAGTAGGAAGAACCACTAAGGAGCAAAGTTCTCTTGGTAGCAAGAGGATATAGAATCCAGAGCATAAAGTGGACATGTAGAGTTTTTTTAGGAACATGGGAAGTCATCCATTAATTTAATTCTGTAATATTTATTTTTCTTTTAGGTTACAGAATATGATTAAGTAATGCCATTGTGGATATTGTGCTGTGTTGTCCAGATTTTACCCTTTACAAACAAAATATTCACTCCCACCAATGCTGGGGGAGTCCATGATAGGCAGAAGTTTTTAGCTTAGCCTCACTCCATGGCTTGGCTCTTCTGAAGAGACTAACTCACCCAAGGTCTTGCCCCCTTCCAATCATTTGACCAATGACTGGTCAAAAATCTACCTCATTTGCTCCACATCTGAACAACTGTGTAGAAGAATTCCATGTCCCAGAGTCCTCCAAAGACTCAGTCAAGGCATTTTCTAATAATTAATATGCCAACTTTTGTCAAATCCTTCTCCTTCACTCACACATGAGTACTGATCCTGAGAACAGTTTCCAATAATCTTTATAGGCAAATATTTATCTCAGAGTCTGTTTCTTGAAAGCCAGCCTATGACAATTGGTATCACAAATGACCTAAAAAGAAGACCTTTGTAAAATTAAGATTTTGGAGTTCTAGGTAATCTGGCAATAAGAACTCCACCACCTGCAGTAGTTATAGAAGCACTGGTGGCTTCTGGTTTGGTAGTACAGCAATTGTTTAAACTCCTATAGGTATTGAACTGAAATGGTATATTGATAGAAATAATGAATTAGCAGTGCTTGAAAATTATAGGGAAATTATAATTATAAGAGCTATGGGATTTAATGGCTGATGCTGTGGAGAGAAAGACAAAGAAAGGCTAAGGGTGATCCCCATCAACAAAGGCTAAGCATAAATCTTAGACAGCATACTTGTCATAAGTAGTAGAAAGACTGAGAATTGGGCCTAAGGTTTAATTATAAGCATAGAAAAACTGAATTTTCAACCTTAGTGGAAAAGTAAAAATAGTGTGTCCATGAGAAGTGGATTGAGAGGTTTGAATTGATGCACTCAAAATCGAATCCTCTGATTCCTCTAAATTTTCTGGACTTTAAAAGTTGCCCACTCCTCTGTGTTAAAGGCTAGCACTCCTCCCATACCTGAAGATGCTTCAGTCTTCTGCCTTGAAAGACAAGCTCTTCATTTATTTTCCTGACCAATAGACCAAAAAAAATTAAACCACAACATAACCTATTCAGAGAAATGTTGAGACTGCTAGGAGAGAAAAGGGATCTTACCTTGAAGGAGTTGAAAGACATAACTCCATATATAGGCAGGAGTCAAAAAAGTGTGTATGGGACAGATCCTGAGGGTGATGATTCTTGGGGAGAGAGCATAATGTTAGATAAGTGAGAATTTATTGACATAGGAGCACTCTTTCATAATGTAGGATTTCACACCCTGGAAAGGATCATGGAATACAGTACTAACTCACTGCTAGGATGGAAACTTGGAGGAAAATGCTCATAGAAAATGATATAGGAATGACAAATCTACTGTGGCAGGTGAGTGAAGAAGAAATCAGTAGGCTCAGAGATTGAATATTCTACATAAAGCTAAAAAGACTATAAGATGGCCATCTTCTGCAGGAACACCCAGAGATAAATCCTCTTTGTGTCAAAACAATAAGAGTATACTGGTGAAAGGGACCTCAGCATCATGAAGAAGCTCAGTGGTGGCTGTCCTCTTGTAGATCAAGGATGATGACTGGAGATGCTATTACATGACTGGGCTCATTGAACAATGGAGTTGATAGGATCCCCATATAGTAGATGTCAGATGTCAGTCAGTATTCAACAGACAGAAGAAAAGTGGGTGAAACTTTTATAATAAGCAACCAAGTCATAGTGATAACCAGGAAATCCACATCTGTAAAAAACTATGGAGATGGTTCATAGAGCAAGACATACCTATGGGCAAGATAGGCCACCAACAAAAATATTACTTAAGGTACATAAAGAAAGAAAATCAAGTATGGATAATCAGGAAGGTAATGGCTTCTGCCTCAATAGAAAATCATGATTCCCTTACCAAAATTTCAGACTTCATCCCCCCCTCTTTTTTTTTTTTTTTTTACTGTAATCCATGAACTGAAAGAGAAACTGGATCTTTGGGGAAAGCAACCCTACAACACCATGAGAAATATATATGCTAATGATGCTTTCAGTCTTTCCCCAAGGAGATCAGACCAGATGAACAAGAAGTGGCAAGTGCAATGAAGGCCTTTGAGGAGACAATTCTCCATGGGTCTCTAGCATTTCTGCATGTTAACAAGCAGAGGCACTAACTACATATTTTGGACTATCTTTTCAAGAACATTTGGAAAATGTAGTGTCTCTCCAGAGCAAAAGGTATGTCTGTCTTCTGTCCAGGATAATAAAGACAAAGTCCTCTCTGGAGTACAAGTCAGGCAGGGTTACTACTCATTTTAAAAGAATTCAGTTCATTGAGCTCAGTGTCCCTCAGTCATGATGCAAACCTGCTGTGCACACAGCATTCACCTGGGTCCCTTCATATCACCGCAATAGATTTTGGTGGCAAAGAAACTGATGCAAACATGTTGCTCACAGTTGTTGCTAGGTTGTTGGTAACACAATCCTTTATCTCTGATTCAGGGGTTTTGTATCTTCATCTAGTATCTACAAAGCTGTTACAAGCTAACAATTTTAGCTTGCAAGTTGGATAAAATCTCAAATCCTTTACAGTTCTTAACAAGGACTTCATAAGATTCAGAGACTTATCATATCAGTAAAGTCTTTCTGGCTCAATATTCTTTTTTTTTTTAACTTTTTAAAAAAATATTGGAGTGTAGTTGATTAACAATGTTATGTTAGTTTCAGATGTATAGCAAAGTGATTCAGTTATACATATACATGTATCTATTCTTTTTCAAATTATTTTCCTGTTTAGGTTGTTACATAATATTGAGCAGAGTTCCCTGTGCTCTACAGTAGGTCCTTGTTGATTATCCATTTTAAATATAGTAGTGTGCACATGTCAATCCCAATCTCCTTAACAGTCCCTCCCCCCCACACTTCCCTCTGGTAACCATAAGTTTGTTCTCTAATTCTGTGAGTCTGTTTCTGTTTTGTAAATAAGTTCATTTGTATCATTATTTTTAGATTCTGCATATAAGCAATATCATATGATATTTGTCTTTCTCTGTCTGACTTACTTCACTCAGTATGACAATCTCTAATCCATCCATGTTGCTGCAAATGGCATTATTTCATGCTTTTTAATGGCTAAGTAATATTCCATTGTATATGTGTACCACATCTTCTTTATCCATTCCTCTGTCGATGGACATTTAGGTTGCTTCCTTGTCTTGGCTACTGTAAACAGTGCTGCAGTGAACATTGGGGTGCATGTATCCTTTTGGACCATATTTTTCTCTGGATATATTTGGGCTCAATATTCTGGAGCATAAAACATCATTACACTTGTCACCTCCCCATACTAACAAGGAGACATGTGTCTTTGGGTTCTGGAAACTACATTCTCTACACTTTGGAATATTCCTTTGATGTGTATATCAGATGACATTAAAGGATGCTAAATTTGGTGGAAGGAACTCTGCAGCACACCTAAGCTATGATATGAGCAGTACCTCCTTCAGAAACAAATGCTGTATGGAGTACATGGAAAGCCCTGATAGAAGAATCACAACGTAGCCCACTACATTGTGCAAGACCATACTGGCTGTAACAGAGACTTATATGGCTTTTTGAAAACATTTCCTGGCTTGAAATAAGGCAAGAGATAAACGACCATGTGTCATGAACTGGGGTTGAGACCAGAAATACCCATTAAGAGCTAATACCACAAACTAGTAAGATTTGGTGTTATCAATATTGATCAATTTTAAGATAGAAATAGTATGTCTAAAGTGAGTCATAAACAAGTGTGGAGGTCACAAGTAAGATGCATTAGTAGATGTCCCAGACCCATGTGTCACCCACAATGTTTCCGCTAGTGTCTCTTCCTCAGCCCACACTTATGATTGTATGAGGCCAATTCCATATGACCAGCCAATAGGGGAAGAAAAAGGCTGAGTTTATTTCACAGTATAAGAAACAAACTCATGCCATGGCTCAGTATAAGGGCACAGACCAAAAACAGACTGTAACTACAATGCATTCCCTCTCAGAGGTCACAACAGAAACAGTGGTGAATGGAAACCACCCTCCCATCAATAGTCAGAGGTTAGTGTAGTGCACCTGGCTATTCCATGTGTGGAAAGACAGGTGGCCTGAGGTAAGAATTTATACATAAAGACGTGAGCAGTGACACATTACTTGGCTGTTTGGAGCCATGGAACTGGAATGGGAAAGATTAGAAGATCAAGGATAAGTAAGTCTGAGGAAGAGGCATATGTGTGGTCACAGTGTGCGAACATCTTTGTAATACATGCTAACGCCAGTCAAAGAACATCCATTTCAGAAGTCGCTACAAAGCCAAGTAGACAGAGTAACCTAGCTGATGTCAGTCACCTTTGGTCATTGACTACCTAATGCATCTGGAGATTAAGGAAAAGATCAGAACTACACACGAAAAAATAAGATTTATCAGTTTATTCAATCTATCTATTACATTTCAACTCATCATGTCTTAATTTCATTACTTTGATTAGGTTAACATTCACCTGGCTACAAGGAACCTGGCTGTGCAGTGGGATTCCATCTTCTCAGCAGCCCATTTTCCATTTTGATCCTTATGACAATCATTATGGAAAAACAGGCAAAATATGTCTAAGATAGAAAAGACGAAAAAGTTACAAACGTTAAAAAATTTAATGAAAGTCTTATAATTATGTTTACAAACTCTCGTACTGGAATCACTGTATATGTTTTTAAAACCATTTCCACACTTTTGTTTGAGAGAACAGAGTCCACTGAACACTGATTTTTTTTTCCCCAGAAGATAGAATTGAAGACTTAGTTACAGTGTAGGCAGTATATACATAGAACTAAGTTCATAAGATATAGGGTCCAAATAATAATTTTAAAAGTGGTTATGTCCTATATTACATTTGAGCATGGACAAATTATTTTGCCATCTACGTAAGAATCTGTTTATTTTTTTAATGGTTTAAATGATGTAATTTAGAGGAAGCATTAATACATAGTCCTGTATAAAGAAATCATTAAATAATCTAATAATATTATTTATAATTTCTATGCTAAAATAGGAATCATGGTGGTTAAAACAGAATGTTGTGAGGATTAAAAAAAGATAAATATATTATTTCATATTTGATGCACAAAAATGTTGTTATATCTTAACTCTTCTTTGGTGATATTATTAAAAGATGAATCTTATTTACATTATGATCACACTTTGTATTAGCTCAGTATTTACTTAAACACATTTCTTATTCTCTTACCACAAAAATAATAATAATTCAACATTTTAACTGTACATAAAGTATAGTGCTATCTAACATATTAGTTCAATCTTGGACTGACTGGAGTTTTGTGATAATTCAGACTGTGGTATATTGGAATACACTTTGCAATGGAACAAAAGTCTTTACTGAGAAAATGGAGAATATAAGTAGTACCAAAAAGGAAGATTTAAAGTGCTTAAGAGAACAAATCCTAACAATTCTTTAATTATTCCTACCAATGGGAATACTATTGAGAGCTTACAATGTGTAGGCACTATACTAAATTTTTAAATTGAATTTTTATCAATGTTTTACATGCTTCTAGGTTTTTTTTTAAATCATAATAATCATGCACAAAGTTTTATAGAATTCATTATTAAAAAAGCAGTTTTCTGACCCCTTCTCCATGCCCACATTTCTTATTACCCAGAGATAACCACATTTTGGTCTTTTAATAGATTTGTTTGTTATTTTCTTCTACATGTCTAAGTAATATTCTTATATGATTACTTTGTGATTCTTTAGGAAGATGAGATCTTAGCAATCTTTCTCACCTCATTTACCTTCAAATATGTATACTCTTACTGGACACGTAGAAGAATGAAATTAGAACAATTCCTTGCACCATATAAAAAAATAAAATGAATTAAAGACCTAAATATAAGACCTGAAATCATAAAACTCCTAGAAGGGGACATAGGCAGAATTTTCTTTGGCATAAATAGTAGCAATATGTTTTTTTGGATCTGCCTTCTAAGGAAAAAGAAATAAAAGCAAGAATAATCAAATGGGACCCAATTAAAAGCTTTTGCACAGCAAAGGAAACCATTGACAAAACAAAAGACAGCCTATGGAATGGAAGAAAATATTTGAAAATGATATGACCAACAAGAGGTTAGTATTCAAAATACATGAACAGGTCATACAACTCAATATCAAAAAAACAAACAACTTAATCAAGAAATGAGCAGAAGACCTGAGTAGACATTTCTCCAAAGAAGATACATAGATGGTCAATAAGCACATGAAAAAATGCTCAACATCACTAATTATTATAGAAATGTAAATCGAAACCACAATGAGATATCACCTCACAGTGGTCAGAATCAGAAATTCTATCATCAGAGAGTCTTCAAATTATAAATGCTAGAGAGGGTGTGGAGAAAAAGGAACCCTTGTACACTGTTGGTAGGAACGTAAAATGGTGCAATCACTATGGTAAACAGTATGGAGGTTCCTAAAAAAACTAAAAATAGAACTACCATATGATCCAACAATTCCAACCCTGGGTATATACCCAGAAAAAAACAAAACAAAACAAAACAAACAAACAAACAAAAACACTAATTTGAAAAGATACATGCACTTTAAAGGTCATAGGAGCACTAGTTACAACAGCCAAGACATAGAAGCAACCCAAGTGTCCATCAACAGAGGAATAGATAAAGAAGATGTACTATATAGATATATACAATGGAGTATTACTCAGTCATAAAAAATAGTGAATTTTTTCCATTTGCAGCAATGTGGATGGACCTAGAGAATATTATGCTTAGTGGAATAAGTCAGAGAAAAACAAATACCATATGATATTACTTATATGTGAAATCTAATAAATAAAATAAATATATATAGCAAAACAGAAATAGATTCACAAATATAGAAACTAAAACTATAGTGGTTACCAGTGGGGAGAGGGATGGGGTAGGGAATTAAGAGATAAAAACTACTATCTATAAAGTACATAAGCAATGAGAATATATTATACAGCACAGGGGATTATAGTCATTATCCTTTAATAACTTTTAATGGAGTATAATCTGTAAAAATACTGAATCACTATGCTGTACACCTGAAACTAATATAATATTATAAATCAATTATACTTAAATAAATAAATATATATATATATACACACACACACACACTCTTCCTGTATCTCCATCATCTAAAAATAATGTCATAATTTAGATTAAATCTATATTAAATATTAAGTACCTTTTTTTTGCTCTTAAGTTAATAATTTTCTAATTTCTCTTGTGTTTACTATATAGTTTTTTAAAATTAATTTTCACTAATTGATTCCATCCTTTCCTCATTTTGTTGAAATTTTGTTTCAAGACATTAAGATCATTTAGGGATTCTCTCTGTGTCATCTTCTTGAAGCAGCCTTTCCATGCATCTTCTGACTTGCTTCAGTCTGGTTGACTGGCCTCTAGAACTGCTGTCCAGCTGTCTTTTCAAAATCCCTTCACCATCATCCAGGGGATTTCCTTTGCTTCTCTGTTGTGTCAGAATCTATGTACCATTATGCCATATCTCCTTTTTTGGTTTATTTTCTTGTTTTTGGTAAAACATATTATGTTGTCACTTTGTAAGAAAGCATCATGGACTGAAAAGTTTTGCTATCTCACATGTCAAAAATGTCCTTATTCTACCTTCATTTTTGATTGATAGGGATTAGGTATAGTGTCATAAGTCGGAAATAATTTTAGCTCAGACTTTTGAAAACATTTCACCATTGTCTTTTAATTTTCATTTTTGTTTTGTTTTATTTTGTTTTAAGAAATCCAATAACATTTTAATTCTCAATCTTTAGTATACAAACTTATTACTCGCTGGAAACAAAAATAATCTGCTTGCCCACATTTTTCTGAAATTCAGGATTCTGTGTTCTTGTAAATGTGTACCTTCATTTGTTTTCTTGGGCCTTTTGTGGGCCCTTTCAACTCAGCAACTCAGTTTCCTTGGTTCTCAGAACTGTTCTTGATTTATTTTTTATTGTATTCCTTTCTTTGTTTTCTATGTGCATTCTTTTTTGAACACTATTATGAAGATATTGGACCTCCTTTACTGGTCTTGTAATTTTCATGTTGTTTATTATTTTTCATCTCATTCTTTTGCTACCTTCTGTCTGAGGTTTTGTTTTCAAATTTATCTTTCAATCTTTTTATTATATTTTCATTTCTTCTATTATAATTTTTATTCCCTAAAGCTCATATATGTTTCTTTTAATGTTCTTTTAAATTATCTTCTTCTTATTTCATAGATTATCTATCTCTTCAAGTTTACCTGGATACTGATCTTCTTTTTTCTCTCTTAGGATAATAAAACTATATATATATATTTTGAAATTTATTTTTCCTGCATAGTCTCTTTTCCCAAATATTTGTTCTTATTTGTTTATTCGTTCTGGCTTCTCTCCTGGTTATCATTTGCTGTCTACTTACATTTATAAGGGTAAACTAAGATACTTACTGGAACCTCTGAATTCACTGGGTGGGAATCAACTCTAATGTTCACTCAGTGTATTCTAGTTTAGCTGTTTCATTGAGCAATCATCTATGTCAGCACATTTAGAAAATTTCCCATGAGCTAATCATACTTTCCAGAAAAGTCTCCTGTGTTCTTCTACCTGCTGGTCAGCAAACTGGCTGAAAATCCGGTGGTTAAGTTGGAAAAGAAGGCTAGGAGTTCGAACAATCACTAACATCGTGGTCTGCAGTATGGTGTACCTTCCCACAACTGTGCTTGACATTGTCCAGTCTAGATACCACTGCTTACCTTCTTCAGAACATAAAATTTCAGTCTTCTAATAGGGTGAGAGGTTGTCATTACTTTCCTATGCAAATTTGGTGAAGGAATCTGAGAAGAGTTTAAATTAGTGTTTCTCAAAGGCAGATATTTATTGACATTTAGGGCTGGACAATTCTTTGTTGTATGGGATTGTCACATATAGTGCAGAAATATATCATTGCTAATCCCAATCCACTAAATGCAAAAGCACCCCCGTTAGTCATTGCAATATCCAAAAACACACTCCCATATAGGCACTACTCCCTGGAGAGAAAACTGCTTAGGTAGAGATGTGATTTCTGAACACACTTTATCCACTCTTCTTATGTTAAGCCCAATATAAATCCCCTCCCAAAGATACTACTCATTCATGAGGTTTTTAAAATTTCTGCCAGAGCACCACCAATTCTGGAGGTTTTCAAGAGTTCTTCATGTAAATTGAATTGCTTCTTCAATTTATCCACTGCTAATTTTGAATTCAGCTTTTGGGGGGTCTGATAAATTATTTAATATCCATCAACTTTCCAGCGTTATTGCTGTTGTTTCCTTTTCTTTTTTTTCTTTTTGTGGATTGGTATATTCTTAAAAGATTTCCTTATTGTCATTTTAGTGGGGGTTCAGCAGGGAATGGAAGCTAATGAACACATCTAATCTACTCTTTTTAACTGCTGCAATAAATCCCTTTTATGTATTATTTCATTTCTGTCCACAACAACCATCTGAAGAAATAACTCAAGTCATCTCCATTTTTTAGCCAAGGAAACTGAGGCCTACAGAATATACTCCTTGCATATGTGGTCCAGCTATTAAGAAACCGAGCAGCACATTTTAAGCCAATTCTCTGACACTCTGCTTAACGCTCTCAGAGGTTTTTGAGGGATGTTCTTGTTTGCCTGTGGGAGCAGGGTGAGCATAGTGCAGGCAAGAGCCTGGGGGCAAGCTGTAGTTTCAAGAACTGGAGTATGAATTCTCTCCCAAGGCATCACAGGCCATAAAGAGTTAGAGGTCCCATTTTTTTTTTTTTTTTGGCCCTCTAAACCTTGCTGATCTGCAAGAGCAGAGCCCAAGATGGCCTAGAAAGTCAGCCTGTTTTAGAAAATCTCTTCAGATTGTGCCATCTGTGAGTAACCTTCACCATCCTACTTTCCTCTGCTCGGACCCTATGCCTTACCTCTATTACTCATTATTGGATGGAAAATTTTAAATATCATTTTATGAGGGGATCAAACACTCCTTAGAAAATATGACTAAAGTAATAAACTATTTCCTAAAACTAATTCCCTTACACAAAAATTTCTGCTTACATTTTTTGGGAATTTGCACATCCTCCAAATCCCATCTGAGAGCCCTACAAGTCTATAGATTCCTTTATTTTAATATTAGTAGAACTATATTCTGAAAATCACCCACCCCAAATTTTACTTTTTTGTATATGAGAACTAGAAAAGCTAACATTTTTCCCCAGGACTTTTAAAATATGCTTTTGAAAAAGATCCTTTGAAGCTACTATAGGCAAAAGTTATTTTAAGTCACTCTTACCATGTTTTTTTCCTTCTGTTATAATGAACAAGTGAACTTCTAAAAATTTCAGCTTATAATAGTGGTTATGAGAAGGAAAAGGGAAATAAAGCTGTATGGAGGCTTGCTGTATTTCATGAGATTTTCTAGAGGATTCTCTACTGATAGAGTAAAATAACTTCAACATTAACCTATTTTCCTCCTGACATTTTATAGCTCAGGCAATCCACAGTAGGCTTGCTTCATTAAGTATGCTGTGATGATTAATTTTGTGTGTCCATTTGACCAGACCATGAGGTGTCCTGATATTTGGTCAAGGTTATTCTAGGTATTTTTTGAGGGTGTTTTTGGATGAGATTAACATTTAAATTAGTAAACCAAGTAAAGCAGATTGCTCTCACTTATGTGGGTGGGCCTCATCCAATCAGTTGAATATGTGAACAGAGGAAAAACTCTGACTCTACCCTGAGTAAGAGAGAATTCTTCTTGTTTGACTGCTTCATTTGAGACATCAGTTTTTTGTTGTCTTTGAACTTGAACAGAAACATTAGTTCTTCCTGGGTTCCAAGCCTGTTGACTTTCAGACTGGAACTACACCTTTGGCTCTCCTGCTTCTCAGATCTTCAAACTTGAGCTGGTATTACACAATCACTTCTCCTGGGTCTCCAACCTACCAACTCACCCTGGAGATGGTGGGATTCATGTGTCCATAATTGCACAAGTTAGCTAGATAATTCATATATATTGTGTATATTTCATATCATATATATATATATATATATATATATATATATATATATATAATCTCCTACTGGTTTGTCTCTCTGGAGAACACTAACTAATACATATATGTTAAAGAGGAGGAGACTTAATGGATAGGAAAAATCGTTTAAACTCCAAGGATGGTACACACTTTTCCTTTTTGAATAGAAGATGCCCAGTGCCATGATGCAAGCTGCACAGGTAATCCCAGCATACTCTGCAGAGCAGAGCTCTGTGAAGGCTCATGATGCATTTATTGTCCACAGAGTTATCACTTCACTGGACTTTAACAAGCAAAATATTTAATTTATCTGCAGGTCAGATTAGCATCCTGGCTTTCCTTATTACATGAAGGCATTTTTTTTTCTCTTGAATAGAAGAAAGCAATTTTTTTTTCCTCCCATCATATCAGTGATTTTTTGTTTATGGAAACAAAGAAGATGCACTTTAAATATATAATTGCTTAAATGTTCTGTTTTCTGCAACTTGATATATCAGTAAATATAAGGAATCATACATCAAAAAGGGCTAGATTCAAATTCCAGTTCTTTCCTTTATTAGTTACACGTATCCTATATCCTATCCTAAATCACATATCCTATCTGTATTTTAGTTTCTTATTTTGTTAAATATAGAAAATAATACCTTAGACTATTTTTCTTATGGAGCCCTTATGAAAAATAAATGGGATAATGTATATGAAATTATATGCAATATTTTTTTGATAATTAGTATTAATACACTTTAGCACCAAAAAAGAAAAACAACAACAACAACAAAAAGAAACCAAAACAAAGAAATGCAAAATAATTTTCCTGAGGGGGAAAAGATACAGTTTTTTCAGCACAAAAAGAAGATTGAAGACCATTCATATCAAACCTCTAATGTTATGACATATTTTTCCTATATGAGTCTATGCATACTTATAGTTAGACCTAATATTTGTGTCTGCAAGCATATAGGTACCTATGTTATAGATTTACACAAGCATATTGGAACTGCTTGCTTCCTTTCTCTGAGCTTAGCTGGATGATTCCAGAATGAAAGGGATACTGATTAATCCCCAACCCCCTTACAGGCCTAAACATCAATGGGGTTAGCTCAAAAAGCCTGAAAAAGAGACAGAAAGATCACAGAATGTTAGAGCTAGAAGCAGTCATCAAATCCAACTCTCCCCACCCCCATTTTGCAAACTCCCTAAATACAGAGAGAAGTTTTCAATGATCTTTTGAGTCAGGGAGAGAGCAGGAACTTCAAGTTGGCCTCCTAACTTTCCATCCCATGGCCCACTTGTTCCACTCACCCTACACTGCTCTGATGGTGGTGTCCATGTCTGGAGGGGAGCATCACGATCTGCTGCCTGTAGTTTACTTGACTCCTTCTCAGCACAGCTGAATTGTCACATGAAAGACTTTCCTGGCCTGGAGTTTGTTTAACATCTGTATGGAAAAAGGGCACAAAAACTGTGTTTTGGGCCCTGGAGAAAGATGATTAGAAGTAGGGGAGGATATGTAAAGATATGAGATATTTTTATTTTCTGAGAACTCCTTTCTTGGGAAGGTCACTATCCAGGCCCCATGTGTGGTGTGAAGGAAGTACTTTCCACATATGGTAGCTGGCTCTTGCAACCACTGTTTTTTTTTTTTTTTTTACTGTCTCCATAGCTTTGTTTTTTCAGAATGTCATAGAGTTGGACTCATACAGCCTTTTCAGATTGGCTTCTTTCACTTACAAATATGCACTTAAGGTTCCTCCATGTCATTTTATGGCTTGATAGATCATTTGATTTTAGTGCTAAGTAATAGTTAATTGTGTGGCTGTACCACAGTTTGTTTATCATTTACCTATTGAGGAAGGACATTTTGGTTGCTTCCAAGCTTTGGCAATCATGAAAAAAGCTGCTATGAACATCCAAGTGTAGGTTTTTGTGTGAACATAAGTTTTGAAGTCCTCTGGGTAAATATCAAGGAGTATGATTGCTGGATCATGTAACAAGAGTACGTTTACTCTTGAAAGAAATACCAAGCTGTCTGACAAAGTGCCTGAACCATATTGCATTCCCACCAACAATGGATGAGAGTCTTGTTGCTCCACATCTTCACCAGGATTTGGTGTTGTCAGTGTTCTGGATTTTGGCCATGCTAATAGGTGTGCAATGATATCTTGTTGATTTAATCTGCATTTATCTGATGACATATGACTTGGAGTATCTTTTCATATGCCTGTTGACCATGTGTATATGTTCTTTGGTGAGATGTCTGTTAAGATCTTTAGCTTGTTTTTTAATTGGTTGGTTGTTCTCTTAATATCGAGTTTTAAAAATTCTTTGTCACATGTGTCTTTTGCATATATTGTCTCCCAGTCTGTGGCTTGTCTCCTCATTTTCTTGATAGTGTCATCCACAGAACAGAAAATTTTAATTTTAATGAAGTCCAGCTCATTGATTCTTTCTTTCATGGATTGTGACTTTGGCAATGTATGTAAAAATCATTGCCATACCCAAGTTATTTAGATTATCTCCTATGTTATCTTTTAGGAGTTTTATAGTTTTACACTTTACATTTAAGTCTGTGATTCACTTTTGAGTTAATTTTTGTAAGAAATATAAAGTATTTGTCTAGGTTTTTGGTTTTGGTTTTGGTTTTTTTGGCATGTGGATATCCAGTTGTCTCAGCACCATTAGTTGGATGGACCTTCTTTTCAACCAAACATTTTAAAGCAAAGGACTTTGGAATTAGCCCTGTATAAGAGTATAAAGTTCACTTGCCCTGCTTTGTCACTTTCTCTTTCTATGCTGTTTCCTCAATTATACTATTTGTTTAAATTCTCAGATTTGTGTGCTTCCTCAGGCCTACTTTAGAAGGCAGGAAAAGGCTACTTAACTTCCCAAGGTGTTCAGTAATTCACGTTCTTCCTCTTTTAAGATTGTTTTCACTTTAAGAGTGCTTGAGGACAATGGAATTTATTCCTTAAAAAGGAAAACTCTTTACTGGTTACATTTTCAGTTCTGTCACCAGGTTCTGTGGCATGATGGCAAGAGTTTGAATTATGATAAAGAAGCAAGAATTTTGTAACTTTGGTTTCTCTATCATTGTTTTTGCCATAAATTCTCATTAAAGTTTCATAGCCCAGAGGAGAGTTGTACATTCTGTGGATAGTCTGCAATTTTCTGAACCTTTGAATATTTGTTGAGCCTTACTAGAGACTTGTGGATAATGCTGCATTCAAACGTATAATATCCATTACTATCACCATTATTAACACGTACATAAACAAAAATCAGGCAAATATGTTAAAGAAAATGCAAGAAATAGCCTATCTGTTCTTTATCCTAACATTTATTAGATTAGTACCCCAAACTGTGAGTTCAGACACCCATACTTCTTCTTGACTTTCTCCAGGTTATGTTATCATTCTCTTGACTTTGCCCCTGTGACATGTAGTATTTCTTGGCTTATTCCTTCAAGAGAAACATCTAAGCTCTGAGTGTCTATTCCTCATCCTGTGATCCAACACTCTACAGTTATTTTGAAGACATATATCAAACAGCACAACATTTTAGTAGTAGCTGCCAAACAGCTCTTGATTGTCTGCAATAGTTACTCCTAGAAGTTATTCAGCAGTCAAATTGCCTGCTGCCTTGAAATTAACTGTGGCTTGCTCAGTGGAAGCTATTAAATCCTACTTGCATACCATACTTAAAGCAGAATCTTTTCTTATTGTCTCCCCCTGACTCTTTCCCCACTTTCACATTTCTTGCCATCACAATTGTAATGTTTATCCATTATTTATTGTCCTCCTTGGCAACATTTCCTATACATGACTCTTAATAGATATTGATCAGGAATTATGGATGTATTTCCAATTTTGGAGTCATCTTTGAATAGTTCCTCCTAAATTTTCAGACACTTTAGGACTAAGGTAAAGATTCTTATGTAAGATTAGAAGAAAAATTGCAAATAGGAATCACCCCAAGTCCCTTTTCAGAATGCAAACTCTCCCCAAAAAGAGACACCAAGTAAGTTGTATTCTACCGGAGCCAAATTTATTTTCCCCTACATCTTGAAGGGATATTAGATAACTAGATGATTGTGTGTAATATTTATCTCATGTTCTGAAAGTTTCAATGTTTTATCTTCTTTGATACTCTTCCAACAATTTCATTCCATTTCCTTTGAAGCTAACTTCATTTAATACCTCATGCCTCAGACCACGTAAATACCCTCAAGACTTCTTTTTCTGTCTCTAATCCCTCTAGCCTAACTACAGGCTCTCCTTTCACCATGTTTACTGTCCTAAAGCACAGAACGTTTTTAATCTAAGTTCCCAGTTCAGGACCCTGAAATGTCTTCCAATATCTAGGGAAAAATCTTGGCATTCGTGAGTTCAGTGACATTCACAAGTGCTATCATCTCTGCTTTTTCTCATGGTTCTCCTCCATGTGAATCACTTGCACCAGGCAGACAGGTCAGTCCAATGTCCTACCAAAAAATTCCTGTGGGGATTCAGCTTTTGTGTGTAACTCATATCCACATCAATCCTGTCTTCCTGAAAAGGTCTATTATTTCCCCCTACTTAGATCTAATGCATCATCCAAGTCTTAAATCCAATTTTTATTTCTCTGTGAAGCCTTCCTTAGCAATCAAAAAGAATTTCCTACCTCTTATCTTTAGTCACTTTTATTGCTTGCATTAATCATGTTGGCATGACTTAATCATTAGTGATTCTAGTTATTTTTTCATATGTCTCTTTTGTTTATCCCACTATACGGTAAGTCCCACAAAGAAGTCAGAGTAAGCTCCCAGTTAGACATATCTGATTGTATCTTTCCTTTGTCTAAAACTCTCCAGCAGCTCCCCACTGCAGCTAGGATAAAGCCATATATATATATATATACATATATGGACCTTTACTACCTGGCTCATGCCTACCTCTCTAGCTTTGTCTATAACTGTGTTTACCTTTTCCTCTCCTTCAAATTTGAAGCAATGGATCTACTTTACTGATTTTAGATTTTGTCCCCAGTCCTACATACAATCAGTCATCAAATTCTTTTGCTTCTACCTGCTAAATATCTTTGGAATCTGCCCACTTGTCCTCATCCTTATTGCCACTAATCTAGAATATGCCAACATTTATTCTTTTCTGGAATAATAACTTACCCTCTTTCTATCCTGAGTGATTTATAAATTAGACTGCTGAGTTTGAAGTGATTCTGAGTTATCAAAAAAGATACCTAGAGTATGAATTTGAATATTCTGGGGTAAAAAATAAAATTGGAATCATTGTCAAATTGTTAATCATAGTAATAGATGACAGGAACTAGGAAGAGGGTAGAGAGTGAGTCAAGAAGAAGGCATAAGTCAGAATACCAAAGATATCTAACATTTAATAAAAGTAATCTGAGAAAGAGCAGGCAGAGAAGGAGAGGAAAACCAATCTAGGCGGGTATCATGAGAGACAAGAGAGACAAGAGAGAATAAAATAAAATTTATAATGCCGAATCCTGAAAGCAGATCCAATGCAGATGAGGACTGAGATGCAAAGTATCACAACTCTGTGAAAAAAACCAGGTCAAATGTACCGTGCATTTAATATATGCCAAAAATATATTGGTTCATAATTGTTTATTTAAATTTTGTAATCCAGCGAGGTAGCTTGCTGTCTATAAAGGGGTGTGGCAGTAAAGAGTGAAGCTCTTTTGAGATGTAGGATAAGAGACTGTTTTGTTGTTTGTTTTCTTTTCCCAAGTTGGGAGAGATTTGAGCAAACATGAGTGCTGATTGGCATGACCTGTAGAAAACCAGGAGTTACAGGGGAGAGAGGGGAAGATAGAGAGCATGAGTTCAGCCAAGAAGGCAGGAGGCAAGGGATGCAGAACCCAGGTAGAGGGACGAGTATCAGCAGGAGCATCACAGTACCTTCCATTTTTCCCTGAGCAATGGCCAGATGAATGAATGGAGTTTCCTGGAATTTGATGAGTAGAAAAATATGCTGTTTATTTTTAATAGCTTCATTTGGGGGAAAATGTTGGAAGTGAGCTCGTTTGCTGGCATACAGATGTTAAATGTTGTGGGAGAAAAAAAAAAAACAAAAAACAAATGGAGCCAGTATCTCCTGTCTCCACTTTCTTGACCCCTCTTGTTCATTAATCCCTTATTGTCAACAAATTGACACCTTGGTCTAATACAATGTTTTATGTCAATTATACCTCAATAAACTGGAAAAAATAAAGATCAAGAAGTGATCAATACATTTGGAATCTGAAGATCTGGGTTCACATTACCCAGCTTTGATGATTTTCCTACAATAACTGAATAATCCCCTTTATGCTACTAAACTAAGTTCATAGTGTCTGACTTAGAGGTTTGCCATAGTGACACTTACCTGGGGCCTGCCACATAGTAGGCATTCCAAAAAGTTATATTTAAATCTGAATCTGCATTGCCCTCCATCTCACTCCTTTAACTTATTGAATTAGATATCAGTAATGAGCTATTTCAAAGCTTTCTGCCAACAGCCATTATAAGGATAAAAAGGGGAACGAAAGAAAAATCATCACTGAATAGACAGTGCTATTCTCTGTAGAAAAGAAGGCACTCTGACTTAGTGCCCACCAAGCCCGGGGCCATTAATGAAGCCTGGCTTCTTTTTCTCCTCACAGCAGCCATTCAAAAGAAGAAAGTTCTGCTTGGCAAGGAAGTGCTATTTTCAGAGACAAGATTAGGCTCATTTTGGTCAGGAGCTGTGCTTCTTCAGTCCTGGCATCTCTGAAGATTAGGTTAAAAGGTAAGAAGGAATGACTCAGAATAATTGCATTGCTTTACTTGTGAACTTTAAGATCTTTTAGTGGAGGAGTTTTACAATCAGTGATAGGTAGTCATGGAGAGAGAAAAGGTACAATCCCAGGGGACCAAAGCAGCAATGCCTGACAGAATTTCTACACAAAATGAAGCGTGGCCAGCCTTGCTGTTTTTTTCTACCTCCCCCAATTTCACAGGAATACTTTTAATATACCATCATCTTCCCAGTTTCTGAAAACAGATTTTATTTTTCTTATTCACCTTCACTGTGTAAGTGTATGTCTTCTATAAAATGGATTTTAGAAATTCCATTCTGAGATCAGGTATATGAAAGTAAAGCACATGTAAAGTTTAATGGTTATTTTATAATTGGGAAAAATACATCCCATAATGATGTCTCTGAACCAGAACCCAATGTCTTTCCCCTGAGCAATGATCAAGCCAACTATAGAAAATCATTTATTGATCCCTTATTAGATTTTTAGCTTAATGCTGAGCTACTTGGGAGATGCAGAGAAATAAAACAAGGCATTTTCTAGACTTAGGAGTTTACATTCTACTTGGATGGAAAAGGCATGGTTCAACTGCACACTTGACAATAAGGAATAATATATAATCATGGCTATTGAAGTGTAATACATAGCTACTTGTACTTATGGTTTTCATTTCCTTACTTTTTCCCCTCCTGTGTCCATCTACCTAGGTCCCAGAGTCAGACACTTGGGGGGAATCTTTGATTCTTCCCTTTTTCTGATCTCCTATGTCCAATCAATTTGCTCGGTCCTATGGTTTCTACCCTTAAATATCTCTGGAATGTGTCTACTCTTATTTGGTCCATAATGTCATCATCCATTTGAGGCCACCATCTACTCGTACCTGTAATACAATATTTTGATAACTACTTACCTGACTTCCAGCCACATCCTTTGCCAATGCATTCACACTAATGAGCCAAAGTGACCTAAATGTCAAATACTACAATGTCCTAAGTTTCACAGATAACCTCAATCTTTCACACATTTCTTCCTCATGCCTGTTTAATTGATTCTCTTTAAAACCGTATGATAGCTCACCCTGGCTCTTAAGGAGACTGGGCTCCTCATCGCTTAGGTACTTGCTTCTCTGGTCCCAGCTTGACTCACAAGACTTTTTTCCAACCACTCAACAGAAGGGTGTATAATATGGGCCCACAGACTTCCTTTCTGCTTCTCTCCTGCCTTCCAGCCCCATGCCACTCTGGCCATATTTCACTTATCTCCATCTTTGGAAGTTATGGCACCAATATGTTGTATTTCTATTGTGTTCTGCCCTCAGTCTTTACTATCATCACTTATTGTAAATTTGTATTCTAGTCTTTGTCCTCAGCTCTATAGTTCAATAAGAGGAGGGCTCAGTTTGACTTATTCATTTCTTACCATATGAGGCTAGATCAGTACCTGGCATTAAGTAAATAGCTGATAATCAATAGTTGTGTGAAAAAATGTGGGACTGAGTGAAAGCAAAGACAAAGTTCTGTAAGAGAATGGTAACTTTTATCTATAAACCAGCAGCAAAGGATTGAGGTTAGCTGGGGTTCAAGAGAGCCACACAGAGCATTCCATTGTGGGAAACCATATGAAGAAAAGCACTAGGAAAATTCTGTCAGCATGATAACGGAAAACACTGGTCTGATAGAAGCAGTAGGTGAATGCTGGAAATACTGGGAAATTGACCTAGGGGAGAAAATACAGTTAGGACTACAGAAAACCTTGACAACAGGAAATATATTTATATTTAATGAGATAATAAAATGGAATATTTAAAACATTTGACCTATCATCTGGAACTTGTCAGGGAAAGAAGGAGAAAAGCTTGTGTGAAGGGCAGTAAAACTCTACTCTTTCCCCATTCAGATACTAGAGCAGCAAGAGATCCTCTTTCTACAATCCTTGAATTGGACAGGAATTTTTCTCAAATCTGTGATTGGCAGGCAGGATGCCTCAAAATGTAAGTTCACAAGCCCTGTGGTCTGATGGATAAATCTAAAGCAATGTACTTTTATATCCCAGCTGTGCAATATCAGTCAAGTTATTAAACCTCCCTGAACCTCAGTTTTCTCCTTTGAAAATGGGAATACAAATAATTGAACCCACCTCATATGGCTCTCATGAGGAAGAAGGAATATAGCTCAGGTAAAGTGCTTGACTCATAGTAAACATTCAATGAAAGTACTTATTATTTTCATGACATACTGTACTTCTTTTTATTATTTTGTGTTTGCAGTTTCCATTCTAAGATAAAAAGGTTCAGTATGAGTTATACACCCTTGTTAAATTAGTTTTCTATTGTGGTTTTTGATTAAATGTCATGTAAGAATCAAAGTAGAAATAAATAATCATGCAGACAAGAAGTTACACCACAAAAGAGCTGCAGAACACAAATGAGGGGAATTTTACCTTTTGTGTCACTGTCTAATTCACCTGAAGGACTGTGAGACATTCAGAAGAACTTGATATTCTGTGAATTAGTAAGCGAGTTAACTCATTTGATCAAATATTCAAAGATGATAAATCAACAAATGTTCTCTATTCATTTATGACAAATATGATTCACACAGCACACAATAATTCAGATGACAGCAGACACACGTGGAGAGCCTGTTTAGCCCTCAAAGCAGAACTACATATAGGGCTGCATCAAGGTGAATTAACAGAAGCATGCTCTGGGATAGACCACAGCAAAGCTGGAGATTCTGTGGTGAGGACAAGAAAGCCGAGACCCAGAAGAACAAGGGAAACAGAGTTGACAGAGAAATTGGCTCTGAAAAAAGATGTTAGTTTTCTCCAAGTCAGTTTCCAAAGGAATTATCAAGCTCAGCCACAGATCCATATGCACCAGTATAAGAAAAGGCCAATGATTGTGCAGAGCAGAGTCCAGGACAGCAATGTTTATTGGAGTTAGGCAGAATATCATCTTGTTGTGGGAGAACAATTCATTCGTATCAGATTCCCAGCCAATGCCTGGGGCCATGATGAGAGGAATTCAGCCCCTTTGGGAAAGATCTAACAGGAACTAGATAGGGAAATAACATGCAATTCAAGTTGACTGACATGTAAGGAAACAGATTAAGAGCCTATTTGCTTCTTTGTTTGTTTTACTAGGCAGGATAAAAGAGCAAAGAAAGGTATAGGAATTAAATGTGACTTAGTAGCGGGACAGACCATATATTTCAATAGAATACTTTTACAGAATCTAAAGTTCATTCTTATTCCACTAGGTATTGCAAATATTTGGTAGCACAGCTACCAAGTTCCACTGCTATGTTAGGAATTGGTAACTTCCCAATTCCTAACTGATAAACTTTGAATCTCTGTCAACGTTTGCTCTTATAATAGGGCCATGGACTTGTGGTTCTACCCATAAGAAAGTTCAACTTCAGGGACATGAAAAATGGCACAATTAAGAGAATCAAAGCAGTGACTAGAAACCTCCAATGTACAAGTCAGCGTGGTTGGACCTATGTGTCATAAGACAACACCATGTTATTTACTAAGGAGAATGATGGAATCAACCATCTCTACCCTCTATTATTATGAGTACTGGGAACACTTTTATTAAATTGTATGTTGACTTGGAAATGAGATGAGAGCTTCAAATGTTTCTGATTGAACTGTAGTACTTATGCACAGGTAGTTCTTGGAATCGTTATTCTGGTTATTTTACAGTTAAATATAAATTCTTAGAAAAGAAAGAATGGCTAGTGAAAACCAAAGGACTATTTTTTCTTGTTTATTTGTTTCATTTGCAAATGAATGTGTTCTTAGGATGGTAAAACATGTTTTAAAAAACCTAACCATTACTTTTCTCTCACTTATTTAAAAACTCCTTTAGAGGAGCAATATAGCTTTTGGTTTCTTCTCCATTGCTTGTATGTTTCTTAAAAGCATTTTGTATGTGCAGAATATCCAAGTATATCCCTACATAGTTGATAATTGCCATGTATTTTTACCCTTTATGAGGAGATGCATAACTAGGGTACCTCTTGAACTCAATGGCTTAATGTAGCATTGAAAATTAAAATAAAATGCTATTGAACACTTGAGAGAAGCTAATTGGTGAAGTATAATGGTTCAATATGAATAAAAATAAATTTTGATATGATCATTAGAAACCATCTTTAAAAGTCATCTGTCTTCATTAAAGGTCATGGCAATGGACTAAAAGGCAACTTCTAATAATTATTTTTCTTATCTTTAACTTCTTTTAACTTTTCTTAGGTGATAATTTGCAAAAGAAGTTCACACTTCTTTATTTAAATATAAAGCTTTGTGAAACAAACAAACCAAAACCCTCTAATTATTTAGGTGCCACATTCTTTTGACCAAATCTGTCCTTGTACATCTATGTGAAGAACTTTTCCTATACTAGCAAAGGATCTTGTATTCCAGAAAACAAAATGTACAACGAAAAAATATTTGCAGTTGTTTTAAAGAACAAACACACTTTCAAACTCATTTTTTTAAACTGCTTTCAATAATCTCCATTTTCAAAGTGTAGGAGTTGAGACTGGCTGAGAGGGGCGAAAAAGGGATTATAAAAGCTCCACACGACTTGTCTCGTTTGGCACATCTACAGTTGAATGTTTTAGCTTTCCTGCCAGGATGGTTAAGTTAACACTTAATTAGTATGTGTACCAAGCAAAACATGCTTCTGGGCAGCACATTTTTTTTTTTATTTCCCCCCACTGCCCCTCAAATAAATAGCCTGGTTTCTGCCCAAAATATTCAAGGAAAATGTTGTGCTTGCCTGGGGCAGAGGCCAGATGCCTCAACTTCCAGCTTCCTTCCATCAAAGCTGTGCAGTTTGGAAATTAAAATCTACAGCAATAATGAAACGTATTAAAATGCATGCAAAGTCTTGAGGGCTTATAATATGCTAAAAACTGGCAATGCATGTTTACATCCATATATCAACTTGGATGTGCTGAAAAGATTTAAAGTATAAAATATGCAAATATGTGTCATATTGTCACACTTGGTCTCTCTAATGGAACTCCCTTTCATCTCAAGTCGTCTTAATTTCATGAATATTACATGGCCCTCACACCTTTTACTCCTGCTGTTGCTAGGCTGAGAAGATTATGAAAATATGTTAATAGTAACTTTCATCAAATAAAAGTTGCAATATTCCAAATAAAGCATTTCTCCCCTCCTCTCAAAATACACATGGTGAAGCGTTTCACGCTATTTTGTTTCCCTGTGGGAGACTAGATAACTATAGGCCAATTAAATTAATGAGAACAGACCATGTGAATGGCAATATTTGTACATAATCCTGGCTGGCTGCATATATAGATAGATATATAGTGGTTTTTAAATATTCTTGAGAAATGAAAATAGTCCCAGCTCTGGGGTATTGATAGTGTATAGAGATGATTTTTAAATTAGGCTGTCTTACATAAAAGCTCATGATTTTATATTTAATTGTTGAAACACTATGGGAAGTAGAAAGGCGAGGGGAAGTTTGAGGAATCTGTCTTCATTTATGAAGGTGAAGAACAATGATAATATTGGAATTTCAGATAATCCTCCTCTCCCAAAAAACACACATAAAAGAATATACTCTGTCCATCTCAGGCACATTGTCCCGAAAGTTTCAGAATGACAGCCTTGTTCCTTTATACTGACATCTGTTGAAAGGCTCATTTTGATGTGCCTTACTGACATCGTTATACTTGGTGGCTGCAAAACAATGAGAATCATTCTTTTCTAGACCTAATTCTCACCAATGGAGAAGAACTAGTAGCTTTGTATAAATAACAAGAATCTTATACTAAGTGTCAACGTGGATTTCATAACAGGGAAAATATGAAAAAAGAACTTGGAGTTTATTTAGAACTTTATTTTAGAAGAGCACTTGTTTTAATACATTTGGAGAAAAGATCATTTTTAACCCATGAAGAGTTATTCTATACATATTTAAAGGATGGGAAACTAAAAAAGTGATATTCTGACAACAATTGAAATGAGAAAGTTACTAGCTCTCTGGCCCAGGAAACCTTCATATGGGCTCTGATCCTTTAAAGTGATGAAAGGTGATGAAAGGAAGGACACTCAACCAAGAGGGATACAGACAAGAAGCTTGTTCATGGGAGGCTTACAATGAGGAGGCTGAAGTGCAAAGTGTGCAAATATGACACATATTTCCTGAGATGCCAGGGGAAGCAAGAAGGATATTGGAAACTATGTTTTGAAAGAAGACTGCAGGAAGAATAAGCTGCAGCCAAAGACAAGTGGTTTGTGCTGACAGGTGACAAAAAGAAGATAGGCCTCCATCACTGTGTTGTTCTTTTTCTGAATTGTTGCTGTTGTTATTGCTGTTTGTGCTCTTTTATTTTGTATTGTTGCTATCCCCTAAAAGAAGAGTTTATAGATTAGAACTGTTAGACGAAAAAAAGAAAAAAAAAAAAAAAGGAAAATGCAGCCCTTGTTATTTGAAGCCAGAGGAACTAAGCACACAGAACTTTTCATTTGGTTTTACTTTTATCAGATATTCCTCTTTTTCTTTTAAGTAACATATAATCTTAGTAGAAACTTTGGATATTCCCCCAATTTGGGTAGAAAGTGACATCATTCTCCATCATTCAAAGACAACTTCTCCATGTATCATGGAAAATTTAGATTATACTCTTTAAACAATTTTATATGCTACATTTTAAAACTAAAGATTGTCTCCTGAATACATCATTAAGAATGGTTTATGTCTCAATCAATTGCTACATAATGTTTCATATTACATGGTTTTCATCAATATTGGATTCTTTGTTTTAAAAATTTGTCAAATAATATCAATGAAATACAAAATATTGTTTATACATCTTTGTCCATATTTAATTATAGCTTTAAACAAATTCCTTTTAAGGGGATCAGCACACTTTATAAAATAATCATATTTACTAAGTTTAAAAAATGTAACAAAAAGAGATAAGGTAAATTATCCTTTAAAATATATTTCACCCTGTATTACTTATTTTTCCTTATTGGCTGAAATGTATGAATTGGATTTTAAAAAAAGAATATGGATAAGGCTTCCCTGACTGGTAACAGTGAGGTAGTTTTTTCAAAATAAACTCCTTTGAAAAATAATGAAATGTACTTAAAAAAAAATTAATGACATAAAAACTCATTGAAGAATGTGTCTAGCATTCTAGTTAAAAATAACACATCACTCAAAAGAACAAAGCAATATGAGTAAGGAGTAAAAAATACAGAAAGGAGAAATATACCTACTTACACTTCATATACTGAAAATGCTTAAGCCAGATTAAAAAATGGCAATGCTCACTAAGTTTAAAGAAATAAAAAGCAGGCTGACAATACCTGCAGGACAAAAGACAGTTTATGAGAGCAGATATGAAGAAAACAGAATAGGACAATAGATATAAAATACAATAAAGCAAATTAAAAACTCAGTGAAAATGTTTAACAGTAAAACTGACACATCCCAATTGAGAATTAATGAGATAGTGGCAAAGATACTGTTCGTGTGAAAACACAAGGAGAAACTAAACACAAAATTCAAGAGAGAATATGCTTTCAGAGAATAGAATGAGTATAAGAAGAATAGCAGAGAGCAGACTGGGTGGAGGTAACATGCAGAAAAATAAGGGCTGAAAGTTCTTTAGACCTGATAATAAACCAGTTCATAGATTCAGCCCTAAGCAAGATAAATTAAATAGAAATTCATACCAGGAGACATCATAGAGAAATTGTTGAAAATGAAAGTCAAAGGAAAACCAAAGTCGGCCAGCAAATAAAACACAGATTTCCTTTAAAGAGTGCAGATAGACTGACAGCTGTCTTCACAAATGCAACAATTAAAGCCAAAAAAAAAAAACTTGGAATGGTATCTTCAAAATACCAAAAGAAATCAATTGTGCATCGATGCTACATGCAATAAAAATAACTGTAAGGAAGGATAGAAGTGAAAATCAGGGCATTTTAAAACAAAAGCTGAGAGGATTAATCACCAGAGATACTTATTAAAGGACTGTTAAAGTATGGATTTCAGACAGAGAGAATGTGATTCTTGATAAAAATTTCAGTAATATTTTATCTGTGATGTTAAAAAGCAATGAAAGTAGTACACATGTGGACAAATGTTAATAGATATTGATTACATAAAACAATAATAACGTTTGTTGTATATTTTTAAATAGAAATAAAATGCTAGACATAATGCCGTGAGACAAAAATCACATAGGTTTAAAAAGGTGTTCATAGGTAATGATAATCCAAGAAGAAAATACAAGATTTTATTAATTTTATACTTTGGTTAGTTATGTGTGCTGCTAATTTTTTTCAGACATAGTCATAAAAGGGAGTGCATAACTAAACAGAAAAAAAATCACAAAATAGGATCATAGATATAAACCTATATTGTATTAAGTATAAAAGACAATCCAGGGCTTCCCTGGTGGCGCAGTGGTTGAGAGTCTGCCTGCCGATGCAGGGGACACGGGTTCGTGCCCCGGTCCGGGAGGATCCCGCGTGCTGCGGAGCGGCTGGGCCCGTGAGCCATGGCCGCTGAGCCTGCGCGTCCAGAGCCTGTGCTCCGCAACGGGAGAGGCCACAGCAGTGAGAGGCCCGTGTACCGCAAAAAAAAAAAAAAAAAAAAAAGACAATCCAGGTAAAAGACAATCGTATTCATGCCAGAATAAAAAAGCAAATGCTATTTATAAAGGATCCACATAAAGCATAAGATACAAAAAGGTTGAGATTCAAATTCTACATGTCAGACAAAATAGATTGTATAGAATAAAATACACTGACGATTGAGATAATTACTTTAGCATGATAAGTTTCAAATGACCAAGAAGATATAAGCATTTAATATGTATGCCTTTAAAAACACAACCTCAATTTATAGAACAAATTTACTGGCTTATAAACAATAAACAAATTTGAAAAAGTTAAAACTAAAAAAAAATTAAATATTATTCAAGTGTGGCAGAATTTTCCTGTGATTGACTGAATGAGAAATTGAAATGTGTCACCTATATTTCAAATCAAAACATGTGACCCAGAGATTGAACTTATTATCAAAGCCTAATGAATTCCCTCTAAACTCATTTTTGACTAATCAAAAAAAAGAAAATTAAAAGATAGTAATTACATCACAAATTAGCAATATGTTGCCTTTGTCATTAAAAATCATCTGTAAAACAGAAAAAAAAAATGCATAGCCTTCGATGACTTGAAATTTTCTTCATGCATGATTATGAATTGCATGTATATTGATAATCTAAATCTAGGTGTGCTGCTTTACATTAATACATGGACTCAGTTTCAGTTACAATATTGACTGTTGGGGAAAAGCTGAAGGCTCCTGATTCTGGGTATCTCTGCTTCTTCAACATTTAGAGCCAGCATAAAATATAAATACGGACAATCCTACTCTTTATCATGACCAAAGTACCTGCTGAACCAGCTAGCCCACTGGGCCTGATGATTAAGCAGAGATGGTTAGTGATGGCATGGCAGACTTTTCACTTAGAATCATGTATTTTTTCAGTGTTCCTTTTATTATCTGTCCTAAAGCTCATCTATTTTTAACTGCTCAGATTTATTATAAATGGAGTAGCAAAGCTTATAAGGTCATGCAACCCTTGATTACAATTGCAGAAAATCAACCCAGATTCATTTTAATGAGGTACATAATATCTTAGTGGATTTTTTATCTTTCTTTTCTCCCTTCCTTTTCTTTCTTTTTCTTTCCTTCTTTTTCTTTCTTTCTTTCTTTCTCTCTTTCTTTCTTTCTTTCTCTCTTTCTTTCTTTCTTTCTTTCTTTCTTTCTTTCTTTCTTTCTTTCTTTCTTTCTTTCTTCTTTCCTTCCTTCCTTCCTTCTTTCCTTCCTTCCTTCTTTCTTTCTTTCTTTCTTTCTTTCTTTCTTTCTTTCTTTCTTTCTTTCTTTCTCTTTCTTTCTTTCTTCCTTCCTTCCTTCTTTCTTTCTTTCTTTCTTTCTTTCTTTCTTTCTTTCTTTCTTTCTTTCTTTCTTTCTTTCTTTCTTTCTTTCTTTCTTTCTTTCTTTCTTTCTTTCTTCTTTCTTTTCCTTGAGGTGCCGTTTCATCTCATCACAAGCTTTTCAAAATTCAAGGTTTATTAATTGGTTGGAAAATTCTTCAGTTTATGTCTCCTGACCCTGCTCCTTCAAATTTCTGCATGGAGTAAGAAAAGTGAGAGTCATTCTAAGAAACCAGAACAGACAGATTCATAGTGAACACTCAGAATTAAAAATGTACCTATAAAAAGCAGGTCATAGGTTTTCAGGTTTATTTTCCTTCTGCTAAATCCATCACCACAATATGCAAATAAGAGAGATGACTGTAGTCAAGTGACTTACCACTGATAATGGGAAAAGAGAAAACAACTGTCTGATTATGGAAGGAAGATGGACCACTACCAGCAAAAAACCTGAAAATTTTTTCAATTAATTGTGGGTTTTGTTTGAGTTGTATGAAACTACTTGTGGGGAAGTTTTATTATCCACCATATTAATTTAACTGAGCAATTCATTTGGCCATTTGTTGACACAGGAAATGTGAAAGAGGAAGTAAAAAATTATGTTTATGATTGATGATCATTTTTACATACTCAGAATGCCAGGTAGACAACTGGGTGAATGAATATACAATAGTTAAAGTGAATCATATGGGCCAGCTACCAAAACTTTTTACCACAACTGTAGCCTCATATGATCCTAAGGAAAATTTGAATAAATAAGTAAGTGTCAATATATACAAATTATTCCCTTCATGAAGAATTAGATTGTCTCACTCTTTCTGACCACCATATCTTATGAAAAAGGTATCAAGACAGACTAAGCTTTACTTTTTAGTGGGGTTTCCCAAGCATTAGCTTTGCTAATAATCCCTCATTTTAACACCAGGCCATACTTAAATAATTATTTCTATTATTATTATTAAAATCTCATTATTCTTATAACTTAGCCTAGTATTTCTTTTAAATACTGTATGATAGATGGTACTGACCCAAAGTAAGTTTAGAATTGGTGTTTTATAATGTAAGCACATATCACCTTTTACAGAAGGTCTATTATCAACAACAGCAAGAAGATCCTATATTCAATTTTTAATTGGTCACCATATTTGCTATAATTATCTTTACATGTAATTCATATATATTTAGTCAGAATGTTATAGTATTGGGAATACTAGATATTGAGTGCAAACATTTCAATATATAGATGAAGAATCTAAAGCCCCAAGAAGTGACACTGGTGGCAAAATAAAAAAAAAGGTACCCAATTCTCTTGATCTCTAATCTAGTATTTTTTTTTTTTTTTTACCAAATATTAGTTTTGGTTATCAACCTAGAAGAGAGTAGCAAAAACAGAAGAAAGACCCAAAATAGTAAATGTCAATCACCCCAAAAGTCAGGGTATGAGGGTGAGTTTCACCTACTAAAATATAACTTTTTAAAAAAGACCAAAATTATGTGCATGAAGACAAAGATTAACAGAGCCAGATCATAAACTGAAAACATAGAGAGAGCAGAGAAAGGGATTTTTATTTTTCTACCCCATTCTAGAATAATACAAACGAGAGCACTTTTAAAATATTAAATAAGTTAATTGGAGGCAAACATTATAGTACACCTATTATTTTAATGGTAAAGTATGTCCAGTATAATGACCCATCGAAAAGCAATGAGTTGAGGATATTATGAACTTAGCACTACATTTAGTGGTGACATGAGTGTGTGTTCACTGGCTTACAATAGATTGTAAGCCAAACTCAAAAAAATAAAAACTTGTGAAATAGTTTTCTAAATAACTGTCAATTCACATGACATTATTTTATTAGAGCCACTGTGGTTCTAAACATCTTATTCAAACAGCTAAAATCAGCCTTACTGAATGATGCGAACAGAAAGGTTTTCAATAGGGACTGATAAAAAGTTATATGAAGGGAGAGAAGAGGATATTCCAATGAAGGAAAGAGAATGGGCAAGGTTGAGTAGACAGCAAGAGGGCACAAAGAAGACAGCCCAGTCCACAGTAGAAAATATACGCTGAAGGCATTCAGAGTGAGCAATAGAAAGGCAGTTAGCAGGGCAGCCCAGGTAATCTAACTGGAGGTGTCTGTATTTCATATGTGATAAATACCTGAGAGATTAGTAAGGGAGTGAGGATTTTTGTAGGATATTGGTAAGTTTGTGTGCTCAAATCATTCCTTGATAACTCTGTCAGAATTCTGGGCTACATGGATTTTGATATTAAATTTAATGTCAAAGAATATTCTCTTCCATGCTTTCAATTGACATAATTAGCTATCCACTCAAATTTTTCCTTGATTGGACTATTTAAATATCTAAGAAGTACTCACTTTAAGTTGGTGATTATTGTTAGTCTTATATCAATATTTAAATACATGTATTTAATGTATGTCAGAAGAAACAATATCAGTGCAGACATTACACTAAAGTGAGACAAATAATCATGTTGACTGTCCAAAGCTCAGAAAACTCAGGCATATTTTCTCTTTTGCTCTTTTACAGGATACATGATATTTGTTAAATTAATATTCATAATTGATATATTTGCCCAGATATTCCACTCCTAGATGTTTGTCCCATAGACAGTAAAACAAGGATTCATTACGTCTTTGTATAAGAATGTTCATAGCAACTTCATTCATAATAGCCTGAAACAGGAAAGAACACAAATGTTTATAAACAGGAGAATGGATGAAAAAATTTTGGCATATTAATACAACGGAGTACTACTTAAGAGTAAAAAAGAACAGACTACTGATACACTCAATACCATTACACAAAAATATTATCTGAGTCGAAGAAACTGGACATAACCATAAATAATGTATATGACATTCTACAATAAACAAAAGTTACCTATGATGATAGAAATCAGGTCAGTAGCTGCTTCTGTGATGAAAGAGGTTGCCTGAGAAGGAGTACAAGAGGGCCTTCTGTGGGATTAGAACTCTTCTATATCTTGATACACATTTGTCAGCACACTAAAGATCTGGCAGTTTTCTGTAAAGTAAATTTCACCCTAATAAAAGTTAACATACATAGTTGTTTTTCTATGTGTATTTAACTTCCACTGGAACCTATATTGGACTAATTATTAGAGGGTTTGCCATTTTACTTTTCCGTCACTCTCTGGTTGATGAAGGGCTTAAAAGATTTTCTCTGTTATATGTAATGTGTATTTCTTTATTGTTTTGAGGTATTTGGGGAAATTGTTGTGGGCTTCCCTAAGAGAATAGTTGTTTTTATAAGATATATCTTACACATTTCTGAATAAAATTTATAATGGGATTTTACTTTTAAACATAATATTAATACTTCAGTTATGAAGTGAGTTATGAACAACAAAACCTCCTGACCATCCTTAAACTATTTAAATGTATCCACATTTCTCTTAATATAAGGTATAGCTTGGTATGCCTTTTCTTTATTTTTCCTTTTCCTCTTCACCACATGATGCTGTGCAGTTCAAGGCTAATATTACCTGTAATTACAGTTACAGGTAATTACTGTAATTACAGTTCCTTTTCTCAACATCTTGATCAACAACTTCAATGTTTTGGCCTTTTATTTCCTCAAATTCTGTGAGTCCAGCTCAGAAGGCATAGAATTACCATATTGTACTCAAGTAGTTAGATTTGGAGAATGAGTCCTAATAGTACTTTTTAATTTTAAGAAATTCGACATGTTCATATTATATGCTATAGAAGATTCCTCACTCATTTAAATGGTTCTGGTTATTAGTGAGGATTAAATAGAATGGCTTTTAGTGTACTCTCTAGAAGCTCAGTGAGAATAATGCCCTAGAAATTAGGACACCAAGCTTCTCTTCCCAGTTACATCACAAATTCCTGCCCAGCAGTTAATTCCATTCCTAGAACATGGTTTGTTCATATATAGAGAACGCTTGTATGAAAACTAAATTTAGGGTTCCTTCTGGCTCTAATTATAAGAGTGTGCTTATTATAGTTGGAGTTTAAAAGTGAAATAAAGCAATCTAAAGTTAAAGACTCCAAATGTGCACACTGTATATAAATATTTTGTGGTTAAAGGTAAAACATGTATTGAACAATGTTTAATGAATTAGATTTTCTCCAGTACAGTGTCACTGTCCTATATAAACCTTGTTTGCTTGCTTGTTTGTGTTTTTCTTCTTCAGTTTTATTGAGAAGCAATTAACATACAGCACTGTGTAAGTTTAAGGTGCACAACACATTGACATACGTCATGAAATGATAATCCCAATAAATTTAGTGAATATCCATCATCTCACATTGTTACAAAATTAAATAAATAGAAAAATAAATTTTTTCCTTGTGATGAGAACTCGGGATTTACTCTCTTAACAACTTTCATATATAACATACAGCAGTGCTAATTATATTTATCATACTGTATATTACATCCCTAGTTCTTTTTTATCTTGTACCTGGAAGTTTGTACGTTTTGACTGCCTTTGTCCAACTTCCCCACCTCACACCCTGCACCTCCAGTAACCACAAATCTGATCTCTCTTTCTATGTTTGTTTGTTTTTAAAGTATAATTGACCTACAACTCTCTGTTAGTTCTTGTTACACAGCATAATGATATGATATTTCTATAAATTTCAAAATGATCACAAAATGATAAATCTAACTACGATCTGTCACCATACAAATATGTCACATAATTATTCTCTACATTCCCCAGACTGTACATTTCATACAGGTCCTCATTTATTTTGTAACTGGAAGTCTGTACCTCTTAATCTCTCACCTATTTATTTTCCTCCCCTCATTCTCTCCTCTCTGGCAACCACTGGTTTGTTTTCTGTATCTATGAGTCTGTTTCTATTTTGTTATATTTGACTTTTTAATTTGTTTTTTAGATTCTACATATAGGTGAAATCACAGAGTATTTGCCTTTCTCTACCTGATTTATTGCACTTAGCCTAATGCACTCTAGGTCGATTCATGTTGTCATGAATGATAAGATTTCATTATTTTTCATACCTGAGAAATAGTCCACTCTGTGTGTGTGTGTGTGTGTGTATATATATATATATATATATATATATAATGCCTTTATCTATTCATCTATTTATGGGCAACAAGACTGCTTCCATATCTTGGCAATTGTAAATAATAATGCAATGGACATAGGGGTGCATATATCTTTTGAAAAAGCATTTTTTTTTCTTTGACTAAATACCCAGGAGTTAAATTGCTGGATTATATGGTAGTTCTATTTTTAACTTTTAGAGGAATCTCCATACTCTTTTCCATTGTGGCTGCACCATTTTACATCCCCACCAACAGTGCATGAGGGTTCCTGTTTCTCCACATCCTCACCAAAACTTGTTATTTGTTATTTTTGTGATAATATAGCCATTCTAAAAGATGTAAGGTGATATCTCATTGATTTGATTTGTATTCCCCAGATGTTTAGTGATGTTGAGCATCTTTTCATGTGACTGCTAGTCATCTGTATGCCTTCTTTGGAAAAAAATGTCTATTCAGATTCTCTATCCTTTTCTAAAAATCAGTTTGCTTGTTTATTTATTTATTTTATGTTGAATTGTAAGAGTTTTTTTTAACATTTTGGATATTAACCCCTTATCAGATATATTGTGTGCAAATATCTTCTCCCATTCAGTAGGTGGCCTTTTCATTTTGTTAATAGTTTCCTTCACTCTGCAAAACCTCTTTAGTTTGATGTAGTCCCATTTGTTTATTTTTGCTCTGTTTCCCTTGCCTGAGGAGCCATACTCAAAAAAATATTACTAAGACCTATATCAAAGAGAGCACCATCTATATTTTCTTCTACATGTTTTATGTTTCCAGGTCTTAGATTTGCTTTTAATTTATTTTGAATTTATTTTTGTGCATCATGTGAATGAGTGTTCAGTTTCATTCTTTTGCATGTAGCTGTCCAGTTTTTCCAACATCACTTATTGGAGAGGTGTCTTTTCTTCATTGTATATTCTTGCCTCTTTTGTCATAGATTAATTGCTTATAAAATGTGAGTTCAATTCTGGGTTCTCTATTCTGTTTCATTGATCTAAGTATCTGTTTTTTTTTGGTTTTTTTTTTTTTTGGCCAGGACCATACTGTTTTAATTACTGTAGCTTTGTAGTATAGTTTGAAATCAGGAAGCATGATACCTCCAGCTTTGTTCTTCTTTCCAAAGATTGTTTTGGCTATTTGGGGTCTATTTTGTTTCCATACAAATTTTGGAATTATTTATTCTAGTTCTCTAAAAAAAAAAAATGCCATTGCTATTTTGATTGAGATTGCAATGAATCTGTAAATTGCCTTGGGGAGTATTGTCATTTTAACAATATTAATCATTCCACTCCATGAATACAGTATACCTTTCCATCTGTTTGTGTCATCAATTTTTTCATCTGTGTCTTATATAGAGATTTCTGAGTGCAGGTCTTTTACATCTTTTGTTAGCAGACCAATATCACTGATGGATACAGATGCAAAAATCCTCAACAAGATATTGGCAAACAGAATTAAACAACACATTAAAAGGATTATACACTGTGATCAAGAGGGATTTACCCTAGGGATGCAAGGATGGTCCAATATCCATAAATCAATCAATGTGATACAACACATTAACAAATTGAAAGATAAAAATTATATAATCATCTCAACAGATGCAGAAAGAACTTTTGACAAAATTCAATATTCATTTATGATAAACACTCTCAATCAAGTTGGTATACAGGAAACACACCTCAACACAATAAAGGCCTTTATGACACGTCCACAGCAAACATCATACTTAATGGTGAAAAGCTGCAACATTTCCTTTAAGATCAGGAATGAGACAAGGATGCTCACTTTGACGATTTACTCAATACAGAACTGGAAGTCCTAGTCACAGCAATTAGACAAGAAGAAAAAATTAAAGGAATTCAAATTGGAAAGGAAGAAGTAAAACTGTTACTTTTTGCAGATGACATGATATATAGAAAATCCCAAGCACAACAAAAATAAATTACTAGAACTCATCAATGAATTTGGTAAAGTTGTAGGATATAAAATTAATATACAGAAATCCATTGCATTTATACACACAAACTATCAGAAAGAGAAATTAAGAAAATAGACACATTTATAATCACATCAAAAAAAAATCTAGGTATATAAAACTTGTTGGTCATCAAATATAAGGATCTGAAAAGTAGACACTAACATCACTTTTTTCAAGGAATCTTACAACTTGAAATGCTATTGATTAAAGATACATTAAATACACAACTGTGGACACATATTTTTAATTATCAATAAATCAATAGGTTAAATTAACACTAAGCAAGGGCAAGAATAAATGTGAATTGTTATTCATGATGTAAAAATTATTAAAATAACAAACAAACAAATAAAAACTGTATGGTTTGTGTTCTTCAGAATAGATCTTAAACAAAGATTTAAGTGAAAGTAATTCATTTTGGAGGGAATCTCTGGAGGGAACAGGGAGCAGAGAAAGAATGGCAGTTAATCAAACATGCAAAATTAGACCAGTTACTATTGTGGCAAGTGGAGCTCCATCCCACAGGGGAACTCTGGGAGCCAGTGTATCACACACTTCTGAAATATTCCAACACAGGTGTAAGGCAGCATCATATATATTCCTCCAGTCTCCTCAGTTGTTTGAAGGCAGATTCTGGAGCACTCACTCTTCAGCAGGCCCAGTTTGCCCTATGATTGTTATGAGAATGCTCTTGTAGCCAAAAAGCAGCCTCACAGGCAGATTATCAGGGCTTCACAGCCATATGCCTTCTGTGAGTAGATGTGACTGTTAAGAGGATATGGTTGCACACCAACAGCTACATCAGAATAAGTTGAGTCCACAGCAACAGTCATCTTGGATCAGGTGAGATTTCAAGTGCATGAATTGATGAAAATGCATAAGTTGATTTTCAGTGAAGAGTTTAAGACTAGTCATAGAATAAGTTTGAAATATTTCAATACCCCTTTTACTGGAAAACACCAACCCCAATATATTAGACAAAATAAACTTACTTTTTTGCTCATAGCTGAAAAACTATTGATGAAAGAAAATCGATTCATTTTCTTGAAATTGATACCAAGCAGGACACTGTGGGGTTCCTGGACACAAAAGCGTTTCTGTGTCTCCCATTTCTTGATTACAGGAAATAGGCTACATTCAGCCTCCTTGACCTTTCCTGAGTTCCAACTAGTAAGTTCAAAGAGGGAAGGAGTGTGAAAACAGTCAAAAGAAACAATAGTGCAGCTTTGGGATAGGTTGCTGATTCCCTCTCAAGGGATAAACATTACAATATCCTTAGCTGTTTTGCAGGTACTGAAATCCCCACCAGGTGGAAGAAGTTAAAGGAATGCTGCCCACAAGCATGTAGACCGCAGACCAGTTGGAACCAGTTGATAATGCTGACTCCCACTTGCCTCACCACCAACAAATCAGAAGAATATTCACGAGCTGATCATGCTCTCTTTGAACCATTACTATAAAACTCCTAATAGGTCAGGACACACAGTTTTAAGGGCATTAGCCTGCTGTGTCTCCCTTTGCCTGGCAAAGTAATAAAACTATTCTTTTCTACTTCACCCAAAACTCTTTCTCTGAGAATTAATTCAGTGTTGGAGTACAGAAATCAGATTTGGCTTCAAAATCACATCCCTGAATATTGTCTGGGCTGAACTATAATACAAATTTTCTCACTGTCGGGTAAGAATTTTACATTTTGTAGCAGAAATACCAGTGGTCCTCAAAGTGTGATATCCAAAGTAGTGGCAACAGCATCAACTGGGTACTTGTTAGAAATGAAAATTCTTGGGTTCCACTCTAGACTTACTGAAAATCAGGAACTCTGTGGGTTTGTTCTAGCTATCTGTTTTAACAAACTCTCAAGGTGACTCTGATGATACTAAAGCCACTGATACCTTCTATTAAGATTTTATCTATATATAAATAGGAAATGGCATTTCTCTCATTCACCATCACCAAAAAAAAAATATGCTAGGTAAATTTTAAAAATGCACTGCATGCTGTATTTGTACTTTATGGCTGATATATATATATATATATATATATATATATATATATATATATACACACACACACACACACATATATATATACATAGAGAATATTATATATACACATACATATATATTATAAACAATGTATATTTTATCCAAATATTTTTTTACTTATAGGTCAAAATATTAAAATGCATCCCATGTAAAAGTAATCAAATTTGTTAGCAACTTAGTAAACTAGATTAAAAACTGTGTTTAATTATATGTGACTTTCTGGAAGGCAATTTTTCTCTTTAGTCCTAAATTTCCTTAACTAAAGAAAAAGAGTCTTAAAGGTCCAGAGGAGGACCTTCAAGATGGCGGAAGAGTAAGACATGGAGATCACCTTCCTCCACACAAATATATAAAAAATACATCTACATGTAGAACAACTCCTAGAGAACACCTACTGAACACTGGCAGAAGACCTCAGAGTTCCCCAAAGGCAAGAAACTCTACACGAACCTGGGTAGGGTAAAAGAAAAAAGAAAAATACAGAGACAAAAGAATAGTGATGGGACCTGTACCTGTGGGAGGGAGCTGTGAAGGAGGAAAATATTCCACACACTAGGAAGCCCCTTTACTGGCAGAGACAGTGGATGGGTGCAGGGGGGATCTTTTGGAGCCACAGAGGAGAACATAGCAACAGGGGTGAAGAGGGCAAGTAGAGAGATTCCTGAAAAGAGGATCTGTGCCAAACATCATATACCAGCCTGAGAGGCTTGTCTGCTCATACGCCTGTGCGGGTGAGGGCTTGGAGCTGAGGCTCGGACTTCAGAGGTCAGATCCCAGGGAGAGAACTGAGGTTGGCTGTGTGAACAGAGCCTGAAGCAGGCTAGTGCACCACAGATAAGCAGGAGGGAATGCAGGAAAATGTCTGGAACTGCCTAAGAGTCAAGAGACCATTGTTTTGGGGTGTGTGATGAGACGGGATTCAGAGTCCCACCTAAACTAGCTTCAGAGACAGACACGAGCCATGGCTATCAGTGCAGACACCAGAGATAGGCATGAAATGCTAACACTGCCACTGCAGCCACCAAGAATCCTGTGTGCAAGCACAGGTCATCATCCACACCTCCCCTACCAGGAGCCTGTGCAGCCTGCCACAGCCAGATTCCCATGATCCAGGGACAACTTCCCCAGGAGAACACACAACATGCTTCAGGCTATTGCAATGGTATGCTGGCCTCTGCCGCTGCAGTCTTGCCCCACATTCCGTACCCCTTCATCTTCCTGAGCCTGAGCGAGCCAGAGTCCCCTAATCAGCTGCTCCATTAACCCCTCCTGTCTGAGTGAAGAACAGACACCAGAGAGAGACCTACATGCAGAGGCAGGGCCAAATACAAAGCTGAATGCCAGGAGCTGCACAAACAAAGAAGTGAAGGGGAAATTCTCCATGCAGCTCAGAAGCAGCAGATTAAATCTCCACAATCAACTTGATGTATGCTGCATCTGTGGAATACCTGAATAAACAATGAATCATCCCAAAATTGAGGTGGTGGACTTTGGGAGCAACTGTAGACTTGGGGTTTGTTGTATGCGACTGATTAGTTTCTGATTTATATGTTTGTATTCGTTTAGTTTTTAGTGCTTTTTATCATTGGTGGATTTGTTTACAGTTTGGCTGCTCTCTTATTTATTACTTTTTAATTTTTTTACTTAAAAATATTTAAAATTTCTTTATTTTACAAAATTTATTTATTTTATTAATTTTTTTCTTTCTTTTTTTCAACATTTTCTTCTGAGCTATGTGACTGATAGGGTGTTGGTGCTCCAGCTGGGTGTCAGGTCTGAACCTCTGAAGTGGGAGAGCCGAATACAGGACACTGGACCATCAGAGACCTCCTGGCCCCATGTAATATAAATCAGTGAGAGCCCTCCCAGAGATCTCTGTCTCAACGCTAAGACCCAGCTCCACTCAACAACCAGCAAACTCCAGTGCTGGACACTCCATGCCAAACAACTAGCAAGACAGGAACACAAATGTGCCCATTAGCAGAGAGGCTGCCGAAAATCACACTAATTCACAGACACCCCAAAACACACCACTGGATGCAGCCACGCCTACCAAAAAGACAAAATACAACATCATCCACCAGAACAAAGGCACAAGTCCCCTGCATCAGGAAGCCTACACAACCCATTGAACCACACTTACCCACTGGGGGCAGACACCAAATATAATGGAAACTGTGAACTTTCAGCCTTCAAAAAGGAGACCCCAAATACAGCTAAACAAAATGAGAAGACAAAGAAATACACAGCAGATGAAGGAGCAAAGTAAAAACCCACGAGATCAAACAAATGAAGAGGAAATAGGCAGTCTACCTGGAAAAGAATTCAGAGTAATGATAGTTGAGTTGATCGAAAATCTTGGAAATAAAATAGAAAGAACACAACATTTAACAAGGACCTAGAAAAACTAAAGAGCAAACAATGATGAACAATACAATAAATGAAATTAAAAATTCTATAGAAGGAACCAATAGCAGAATAACTGAGAAAAAAGAACGGATAAGTGACTGAGAAGATGAAATAGTGGAACTAACTACTGCAGAGCAGAATAAAGAAAAAAGAATGAAAGGAATTGAGGACAGTCTCAGAGACATCTGGGAAAACATTAAACACACCAACATTCGAAATATAGGGATCCCAGAAGAAGAAGAGAAAAAGAATGGGTATGAAAAAAAATATATGAAGATATTATAGTTGAAAATTTCCCTAATATGGGAAAGAAAATAGTGAATCAAGTCCAGGAAGCACAGAGAGTCCCATACAGGATAAAACTAAGGAGAAACACACCAAGCCACATATTAATCAAACTATCAAATATTAAATACAAAGAAAAAATATTAAAAGCAGCAAGGGAAAAGCAACAAATAACATAAAGGGGAATCCCAATAAGGTTAACAGCTGATCTTTCAGCAGAAACTCTGCAAACCAGAAGGGAGTGGCAGAACATATTTAGAGTGATGAAAAGGAAAACCCTGCAACCAAGATTACTCTACCCAGAAAGTAACTCATTCAGATTTGATGAAGAAATTAAAATCTTTTCAGAAAAGCAAAAGCTAAGAGAATTCAACACCACGAAACCAGCTTTACAACAAATGCTAAAGGAAATACTCTAGGAAGGAAACACAACAGAAGGAAAAGACCTACGATAACAAACCCAAAACAATTAAGAAAATGGTAAGAGGAACAGACATATCAATAATTACCTTAAATGTAAATGGATTAAAAACTCCAACCAAAATACATAGACTGGCTGAATGGATACAAAAACAAGACCCATATATATGCTATCTAAAAGAGACACACTTCAGACCTAGGGACACATACACACTGAAAGGGAGGGGATGGAAAAAGATATTCCATGCAAATGGAAATCAAAAGAAAGCTGGAGTAGCAATTCTCATATCAGACAAAATAGACTTTAAACTAAAGACTATTAGAAGAGACAAAGAAGGACACTACATACTGATCAAGGGATCCATCCAAGAAGAAGATATGACAATCATAAATATATCTGCACCCAATAAAGGAACACCTCAATACATAAGGTAAGTGCTAATATCCATAAATGGGAAATTGACAGTAATACAATCATATTAGGGGGATTTAACACCTCACTTTCACCAATGGGCATACCATCCAAAATGAAAATAAATAAGGAAACACAAGGTTTAAATGATACATTAAACAAGATTTACTTAATTGATACTTATAGGACATTCCATCCAAAAACATCAGAATACACAATCTTCTCAAGTGCTCATGGAACATTCTGCAGGATAGATCATACCTTGAGTCACAAAACAAGCCCTGGTAAGTTTTAGAAAATTGAAAACATATCAAGTATCTTTTCGGACAACAATGTTATGAGACTAGATATCAATTACAGGAAAACAACTGTAAAAAATACACATACATGGAGGCTAATCAACATGCTACAAAATAACCAAGAGATCACTGAAGAAATCAAAGAGGAAAATACCTAGAAACAAATGGCAATGAAAACTTGATGAAGCAAAACCTATGGGATGCAGCAAAATCAGTTCTAAGATGGAAGATTATAGCAATACAATCCTATCTCAAGAAACAAGAGAAATATCAAATAAACCACATAAACTTACACATAAAGCAATTAGGGAAAGAAAAAAAAGAAAAAATAAACAAAACACAAAAGTAGAAATGAAAAAGGAGAAATATCAACTGGCACTGCAGAAATACAAAAGATCATGAGACATTACTACAAGCAACTATATGCCAATAAAAAGGAAAACCTGGAAGAAATGGACATATTCTTAGAAAAGCACAACCTTCTGAGATTGAACCAGGAAGAAATAGAAAATATAAACAGACCAGTCACAAGCACTGAAATTGAAACTGTGGTTAAATTCTTCCAGCAAACAAAAGCCCAAGACCAGATGGCTTCACAGGCGAATTCTATAAAACATTTAGTGAGGAGCTAACACCTCTCCTTCCCAAACACTTCCAAAATATAGCAGAGAGAGGAATACTCCTAAGCTCATTGTACAAGGCCACCATCACCCTGATACCAAAACCGGACAAAGAGGTCACAAAAAAAGAAAACTACAGGCCAATATCACTGATGGACATAAATGGAAAAATCATCAACAAAATACTAGCAACAGAATCCAGCAGCACATTAAAAGGAACAGACACCATGATCAAGTGGGTTTTTTTCCCAGGAATACAAGGATTCTTCAATATAAACAAATCAATCAATGTGATACACCATATTAACAAACTGAAGAAAAAAATACATATGACAATCTCAACACATGCAGAAAAAGCTTTCAACAAAATTCAACACCCATTTATGATAAAAGCTAATCAGAACGTAGGAATAGAGGGAATTTACCTCAACATAATAAAGGCCCTATATGACAAACCCACAGCCAACATTGTTTTCAATGATGAAAAACTGAAAACATTTCCTCCTAGATCAGGAACAAGACAAGGTTTTCCACTATCACCACTATTATTCAATATAGATTTGGAAGTTTTAGCCTCAGCAATCAGAGAAGAAAAATAAATAAAAGAATCCAAATCGGAAAAGAAGAAATAAAACTGTCACTGTTTGCAGATGACATGATACTAATCATAGAGAACCCTAAAAATGCTAATCAATGAATTTGGTAAAGTAGCAGTATACAAAATTAATTCACAGAAGTCTCCTGCATTCCTCTGCAATAATGATGAAGAATCTGAAAGGGAAATTAAGGAAACAATCCCATTTACCATTGTAACAAAAAGAATAAAATACCTAGGAATAAACCTACCTAAGGAGGTGAAAGACCTGTATGAAGAAAACTATAAGACACTGATGAAAGAAATTAAAGATGATAAAAACAGATGGAGAGATATACCATGTTGTTGGATTGGAAGAATCAACATTGGGAAAATGACTAGTACCCAAAGCAATCTACAGATTCATTGCAATCCCTATCAAACTACCAATGGCATTTTTCACAGAAGTAGAACAAAAAATGTCATAACTTTTATGGAAACACAATTGACCCTGAATAGCCAAAGCAATCTTGAGAAAGAAAAATGGAGCTGGAGGGATCAGGCTCCCAGACTTCAGACTATACCACAAAGTTACAGTAACTAAGACAGTATGGTACTGGCACAAACACAGAAATATAGATCAATGGAACAGGATAGAAAGCCCAGATATAAACCCATGCAAAAATGGTCACCTTATTTTTGACAAAGGAGGCAAGAATATACAATGGAGAAAAGAGAGCCTATTCAATAAGTGGTGCTGGGAAAACTGGACAGCTACATGTAAAAGATTGAAATTAGAACACTCCCTAACACCATACACAAAAATAAACTCCAAATGTATTAAAGATCTAAACATAAGGCCAGACACTATAAAACTCTTAGAAAAAAACATAGGCAGAACACTCTATGACATAAGTCACAGCAAGATCCTTTTTGACCCACCTCCTACAGAAATGGAAATAAAAAGAAAAATAAACAAATGGGACCCAATGAAACTTCAAAGCTTTTTCACAGCCAAGGAAACCATAAACTAGATGAAAAAACAACACTCAGAATGTGAGAATATATATGCAAAGGAAGCAAGTGACAAAGGATTAATCTCCAAAATTTACAAGCAGCTCAAGCAGCTCAATATGCAATAAACAAACAACCAAATCCAAAAATTGGCAGAAGACCTAAATAGACATTTCTCCAAAGAAGACATACAGATTATCACCTTACACCTGTCAGAATGGTCATCATTAAAAAATCAACAAACAATAAATTTTGGAGGGGGTGTGGAGAAAAGGGAACCCTCTTGCACTGTTGGTTGGAATGTAAATTGATATAATCCCTATAGAGTACAGTATGGCGGTTTCTTAAAAAACTAAAAATAGAACTACCATATGACCCAGCAATCCCACTACTGGGCATATACCCTGAGAAAACCGTAATTCAAAAAGTGTCATGTACCACAATATTCATTGCAGTTCTCTTTACAATAGCCGGGACATGGAAGCAGCCTACATGTCCATCGACAGATGAATAGATAAAGAAGATGTGGCACATATATACAATGGAATATTACTCAGCCTTAAAAATAAATGAAATTGAGTTCTTTTTAGTGAGGTGGTTGGACCTAGAGTCTGTCATACAGAGTGAAGTAAGTCAGAAAGAGGAAAACAAATACCGTATGCTAACATGTATGTATGGAATCTAAAAAATAAAAATGAAGAACCTAGGGACTGTACAGGAATAAAGATGCAGAGGCAGAGAACGGACTTGAAGACACAGGGAGGGGGAGGGTTAAGCTTGGACGAAGTGATGGAGTGGCATGGACATAATACACTACCAAATGTAAAATAGATAGCTAGTGGGACACAGCCACTTAGCACAGGGAGATCAGCTCGGTGCTTTGTGACCACCTAGCGGGATGGGATAGGGAGAGTGGGAGGGAGACACAATATGGAGGGGTTATGGGTATATATGTATGCGTATAGCTGATTCATTTTGTTTTACAGAGAAACTAACACAACACTGTAAAGCAATTATTCTCCAATAAAGATGTTAAACTATAAAAAAAATTCTGTCCAGCTCAATATTTTTCTGCTGAAATGACTAATTGTAATTTTGTATATATAGCCCTCCACATTTCTGACTCCATTCCTGCACAATTGTTTTAAGAAAGAGAATAAATCAGAAATATATATAATCTGGGGTTTGAATGATAGAAAATTTTTTCCTTTATGCATCAGCTAGTATGCCAAAGTCTTGAAACTGATAGTCTTTAATTGAAGCTCATTGACCCTTGGTCTGAGAAGGTGCAATTTGTGAGCTGGCACTCTCCAAGACTCTTAAAGACTGAGTCATCTTCTTGGGGCCAGAATATCCTGGCAGACGAGATCTAAGAATCAGGCAGCTGCAAAGAGAGGCTTCTCTAGGCTCTGCACTGCTTGCCTTGGCAACTCCTTTCCTGACCTATCAGAGCTTAGCTTTTCTGACCTATCAAAGCTACTTCTAATATTTAACTAACATTTTCCCTGATGCAGCTTCATTACATTACAAGATGTTCTCTTCTTTACAGTGTGAGTCACCCTCACCATCTTAAGGAGGTGCTTAAGGAGGTGCAGTTGCGTCTAAATAAGCCACAGTGTAGTTTCCAACTGATGCACTGCAGCTCATTTCTCCCCTGCAGCGAAGGAAGTAACTTTGAAAAGGACAGAATCATTCTTCTTGCCACGAAGTGTCATCACTGCAAAGGTCTATGGTAAGCTAGTGGTCAGTCTGAGCAATCAGGTTCATTTGGTGATTCATATGATTGATTTTCAAGTATTACCAGGACTGTTAGAGATAAGAATATATAAGCAAACAAAAAGAGAGCCTGCATCATGGCAACCTATAAATTCAGCTAATTGTCTATTTTGAGGCAATTGAAGAGACTGTCTCTTAACTAAGTGTTCTCTAGTCAAAAATCACCTAATAGATTGTAATAACATACTAAATGCTTTCTTAGTAAATGATCAAAATAGTCAAAGCTTGAACACACACTTGTCTCCTGTAAATGTCTGAAATACTTCCTAAAGAAAAGCCTGGGTTTTATTCGCAGAAGAACCAGGAAGGGTGGAGATGCTCTATCTCAGGTGGCAGGGTCATTTCAAGCCACTCAGATCTTCTCTTACATATTTTAAGAGTCATGCATACAAGTAGAGTTGACAGGCAAAATATTTAATTTTATTTGTATTTGCTAAATCTGTCAATGCTAATACAAGTCATAGTCTTCTTACTTAAAACTGAGAAAAGAGACAAAGAGAACAATCACAGAATAAATAATTTGCATAGAAATACACACTTTATAAAAAAAAGTTTTCCAATTATTTATTTCCTCCTATATGAGGTAAACTTTACTTTTTTTGACAGTTGGCGAAATAGAGAGATTGAATGATTTGATAAAGGTCCTGAACAGTAGTAATAGGACTAACGCTCATAGCTTTTGATGCTGAGAGAGTATTCTACTCTGCCATGAGTCTCTAAAACTAGCTTACAGGTTGTGGATGGTTCTTATCTGCCCAACATCCAATATTTCTTCACCCAGGATATAAGACTGATAGTTTCTATGGAAAGCCATCCTCACTTTATTTTTGAACTGGAAGTTTGGTTGCGACTCACCCAACTACTAACTCCAGAGTTGACCATTATTAGCTTAATGTATCAAGATATCCCATCACAGTGAACATGACAAATGGTGCAGTGGGGTGCTCATGATCTAAGCTGCTCTAACTGTGAAGTGAACTTCAGAATTTTTTTTCTGAACTAGAAACAAGGAAGCTCTTAGCCTCAGTAGATACTGACAGCCAGGTGGAATCCATAAGGGAAAGTGCAGACAATGAAAGGAAGACAAAGGAATTAGAGATGAGAAATGTAAGGAGATAAACCAACTACTGTTCCCAATGTATAAGACCTCACTTGGTCTTGAACATGTTCACCTTAACTTTTACTGGACCATATTCTCACTCACTCTCACCACAGCTTATGTCTTCTCTACTCTGGGGCTTCTTTAAATGTAATTTGCAGTTCTCTCCCAGTTTACTTCCTTTATTTTCTATCTTTGAGATGATAACCTCTGAACACTTGAATACAAAAACCAAAAAGGAGCATGGAAAACAATCTTGCTTATAGAACAAAGAAACATAGATTTCATTTTTACAGAAGGACAGCTAGAGATAGTGTTATTAACTTATTGCCAATTCAAGTTGACCTTACCATACAGCACAATCCCTGTTTTAAGTCTTTCTCCAGATTACAGTTTCTTCCTCTTCAAGGATTGTTTTCTGGCTGATACTAAATTCAATGACCTCTTGGTCAAACAGCCCCTATTACTGTGTATCCTAGCATAGAAGGAACTGACTTAAGGGCAAACAGGTGTTTTAGTCAGACAGGAAGTTGGTGCTGTTCATGGAAATAACTGACTATGCAGCCATATTTCTGGGGTAGTCGCAGTCAAATGCTCCTCTTATTTGACTAGATAAATGTCAGGGCCGAAAACAAAATTTAGGCTGATGTTGAAAGTGAGACACACACACACACACACATTGTGTTGGTGTATATGTATATATATATATATATATATATACACATTCATTGTGCTGGTATTCTATTTCTGTTATGAAAGTAAATGCATTAAATACATTAAATACACTATCCTGAATTATAGTACTTAGATAAAAGGTACATTTAGATTTCAAGAGATCATATCTTTCTTTGAGCCCTTTAACACTATTTGACACTTATTTATATTATATTTTCTCTTACACGTTGGTTGACTTGCATTATTTAAACTTGCAAAATTCATCAACTGGGATTTTTCACTTCTCTTATATCCTCCAAAATGCTTAGTACAGACATATGCCTAGTACAGAGGGACAAAAAGCATTGATCCTTGTGTTTGAACACCTGAATGTAAATTGTCTCCCTAATACTTATGAGCTCTTACCTTATTTATTCTGTTCTGTCATCTATAAAATGGAAATAACAGTGACTGTTCCTCAGACTTCACTGAGTAGCTGAGGATCTAATAAAATAACACATGTAGGTTTATACTTCAGTGCAAAACTGTGCATTGGTTAAAGCATGCCCTTCTGATATCTCAGATTATAGCCCAGTTCATTATTTTACACCTCTTTGTAAATTGTAGGTAACTGATAAATAGACAAACTATCTTTTCCAGTTGTGTTTCCATTGACTTCCTTCCCCACTGTGGAAAAAAACAGTCTCCATCTATTTGTTGTTCCATGTAAATTTGTGGGATTTTTTGTTTGTTTGTTTGTTTTTACTTTTCCTTTGAACAATGATATTATCCATCTGATTCTCTCATTTGAGAAATATCAAACCTTTAACATTGTTCATTTTTTTATATCTGCAAGAGAGTCATAATTGTATCGTTTTCTGAAGACTATTTTTTTAATGGTTTCAGAGATCTTCCACCGAGGTGCCTAATGGATTCACCTACCACAACCAGGTAAACTTCCTCAACAAAGGAGGGCACCTTGTGGGTAGTTCCTTCCCAGGCACATCTTTTCTTAGTTCTCAGAGTTGACTCCAAAGATGTAAGAGAACTTTAATGATGACTCTCTGTTTCTCTAATGTTAATATTACTCTCATACTAAGTTTGTGTTCTTCCTTTTCTTTCTTTTATTTTTCCTAATAAGTTATTCCCTCTTGCTGGCAGCAATGTTTGGGGATTTAGCTTTATAGTCTGATTATTTGATTTTATGTTGGGTAAGAGACAACAGAGACTCTGTTTTACTAATCTTTGTGATTAGGAGTTGGGTTTCATGGTCTGACCATTTGGCGATTTCTAGTCTGTTAGATGAGAGACAACAGAGAATCTAGTTTGTAAATCGTTTCTGTTCATCTGTTTTGAGCTAGAATCAACTATGATATATATATATTCTGCTGGGAAGGAGGTCGGCTCTATGATAGACTAGTAAGATTTTGTGGTTCTTTATTTACTCTTGGTCCTTGGCTGATTTTAGAATTGAAGCTCTATATTTGTCTGTATGTTCCATTGTCTATAACTCAGGCCCTTATCTCTGATTGTATAAATGTGTAATGTTTTTCTACTTTTAGATGATATAGATAAATCAGACTCTAAAATCTCTTAAAGGGGGCTTCCCTGGTGGCGCAGTGGTTGAGAGTCTGCCTGCCGATGCACGGGATGAGGGTTCGTGCCCCGGTCCGGGAAGATCCCACATACCGCGTAGTGGGTAGACCCATGAGCCATGGCCACTGAGTCTGCGCGTCTGGAGCCTGTGCTCCGCAACGGGAGAGGCCACAACAGTGAGAGGCCCGCGTACCAAAAAAAAAAAAAAAATCTCTTAAAGGAACTTGTTCTTGCTGGCTTATAGAGATAAATAAACACTTATATAAAGTGAATATTCCTAACATTTCCAATAAGGAAATTGAACTTTAATAGGCAAAAAAATGTATTTTTACAAAAAACAATTTAGAAATATTTTTTAAATTTAAGGGAACATAATTTAGATAAGTTTGGCAAATGAGACTACTTAAATATTTTTGTCTGAATGAAAATAGCTCTGTTATCTGATTTATCAGTGTTAAATATAATGCAAGTGTACATTCTTCTTTGTGTTTGTTTTTCTTAAAGTAATACAATTTACTGATCAAGTAATCTAGGATTACTTTTACATAATGTCCAAGATTATGAAAAATGTAAACCTGTGTTTTGAATCTTTATTCAAATTAATTTATTCCAACAGTAATCTTGCTTTGTAGTTGTCAGCTTGAAGAAAATTTCTAAGATCTTCAGATGGCTTAAATCCTTGGACTGATATTAGATCAAGTTAATTAGTTCACATTTGTTAGATACTTAGATCATTTCTGAGTAAGACAGAACACTGGAACATTGATTATTAAGCATGAGTCTTAAGTTTATGTTCTTTTGCTTCTTATTTTTAGCTACCTAGAGGTTCAATCTTTGGGTCTGTTGATGACTGTGTTTATCATTGCCACTTTGAGTAGCTGCTCTCTGAGAGATATATGTGGCTACAGAAAGCCAGGGTGTGTGTGTGTGTGTGTGTGTGTGTGTGGTCTCTGCTACTCTGCTGTAAATTGCTGGTGTCTGACAGTTCACAATCATCCACCTCCATTTTTCTCAGTGAAATGGAAGTTACTTTAGTTAAAAGTTCTAGTTACTGTAAGTAAATGAGAGTGGACTAGGATTAATAATCGCAGAAACAGACAACTTTCTATGTAAAGTGACAAGATGTGTTCTTCTTTAGCAAGATAATAGTTTTGTTCTAAAGTGAAGTAACTGTTCCACAATAAAAAGGAGGGTGGAGAAGGAAAAAAGTCTCAATGGGTATAGAAATTTGTAAAACGTTCAGAGAAAGGGAATTTTATTTGCTTTTGATAATAGTGTGTGCAAATAATGAGTGTGAAAAAGCTATGAAATATGATAAAATCTTAGCAAAGTTTGCTCAGTTTTGATGAGTTTGAGTTCTTAAATTGCTGTGTGTTGACCTTGGCCTAAGGTATGTCATTCTGTGTAATCTATACAGATTTTGTGTTTTAGCAGAATAATTTTCTGTGCTTTGTGTTCACTTTATTATAATCTTGATTGTTTAAAATAACAACAAAGGCTTCTTACTAATGAAAGAGTTAAGGTTCTTTCCAATCATGTTACTTTTTATGTTTATTTTTAAATGTTTCATTATCACTTTCAAATGAGTAAAGAAGTATTTCTATCTTAAGTGTTCAAATATCATGAAAACTGTTTACTTTTTGGCATTCCCAAAATTGAATCCTAAATGTAAAATGAAATAAAATAAAATAAAACTAAAAAGACATTTTTTGCACTAAAAAAATATCATTGTGATTTCCCAGAGGGTTCCTGAAAAATCACATTTGTTGAAGCTTATAAAGTCAGGTGCCAGAAATAATTAGATTTATTTGATATGCTAATATTAATATTTATGGGAGGAGTTGTCAAATCTAAAGAGATGCCTCTTTTTACCTAGATTAAATTTTCATGGGTATATTGCTGTTAATATAAGGAAACTATACCCTGTGTGGGATGTACCTAGAGATGGTTAATGCCTTAGCTCTCCCAGACATGCTTCTATTTATCAGAGTTCTGGCTCTACTTTGCCTTATGATATTAGGCAACAATGTTTTCTTATTCTTTGTCTCCATGTCTGGTCCCTATGGACTTTGGAACTACTTACTGAATATTCATATTTCATGGCTGTATGTTTATTTGCATAGATTCAATAAGAATTTACCATTTTTTTCCAGGACATAATTTGAGACATTGATTACATGGCCAAGTCTTTGTCTAGAGTGTCGTATTTGAGAATGTTGCTCATTTAATCAGCTCTTTTTTAAAAATAGATCTTTACTGGAGTATAATTTCTTCACAATACTGTTAGTTTCTGCTGTACAACATAATGAATCAGCCATATGCATACATATATCACCACATCCCCTATCTCTTGAGCCTCCTTCCCACCCTCCCTATCCCACCACTCTAGCTGATCTCCCTGTGCTATGTGGCTGCTCTGCACAGGCTATTTTACATTTTGTAGTGTATATATGTCGATGCTACTCTCACTTCACCCCAGCTTCCCCCTCCCAGCCCCCATGTCCTCAAGTCCATTCTCTATGTCTACATCTTTATTCCTGCCCTGCCACTTGGTTCATCAGTACCTTTTTTTTTTTTTTTTTTTTAGATTCCATATATATGTGTTAGCATATGGTATTTTTTTTCTCTTTCTGACTTACTTCATTCTCTATGACAGACTCTAGGTCCAACCTCTGCACTACAAATAACTCAATTTCATTTATTTTTAAGGCTGAGTAATATTTCATTGTATATATGTGTCACATCTTCTTTAACCATTCATCTGTCAATGGACACGTAGGTTGCTTCCATGTCCTGGCTATTGTAAATAGTGCTGCAATGAACATTGTGGTACATGACTCTTTTTGAATTATGGTTTACTCAGGGTAGATGCTCAGTAGTGGGATTGCTGGGTCATATGGTAGTTCTATTTTTAGGTTTGAAGGAACTTCCATACTGTACTCCATAGTGGTTGTATGAATTTACATTCCCACCAACAGTGCAGGAGGGTTCCCTTTTCACCACACCCTTTCCAGCGTTTATTGTTTGTAGATTTTTTTTGATAATGGCCATTCAAACTGGTGTAAGTTGATACCTCATTGTAGTTTTGATTTGCATTTCTCTAATAATTAGTGATGTTGAGAATCTTTTCATGTGCCTCTTGGCCATTTATATGTCTTCTTTGGTGAAAGGTCTATTTATGTCTTCTGCCCATTTTTTAATTGGATTGTTTGTTTTTATTTTTTTATATTGAGCTACATGAACTGTTTGTAAATTTTGGAGATTAATCCTTTGCCTGTTGTTTCATTTGCAAAATTTTCTCCCATTCTGAGGGTTGTCTTTTCATCTTGTTTATGGTTTCCTTTGCTCTGAAAAGCTTTTAAGTTTCATTAGGTCCCATTTGTTTATTTTTGTTTCTGTCATTCTAGGTGGTGGGTCAAAAAAGTTCTTGCTGTGGTTTATGTCAAAGAGTGTTTTTCCTATATTTTCCTCTAAGAGTTTTATAGTGTCTGTTCTTACATTTAGGTCTTTAATCCATTTGTGTTTATTTTTGTATACGGTATTAAGGAGTGTCCTAATTTCATTCTTTTACATGTATCTGTCCAGTTTTCCCAACACCACTTATTGAAGAGGCTGTCTTTTCTCCATTGTATGTTCTTTCCTCCTTTGTCGTATATTGGGTGAACACATGTGCATGGGTTTATCTCTGGGTTTTCTATCCTGTATCATTGATGAATATTTCTGTTTTTGTGCCAGTATGTGTAGCATACTGTCTTGATTACTGCAGCTTTGTAGTATAGTTTGAAGTCAGGGAGCCTGATTTCTCCAGCTCCATTCTTCTTTCTCATGATTGCTTTGGCTATTTGGGGTCTTTTGTGTTTCCATACGAATTGTAAAAGTTTTTTTGTTCTAATTCTAGGAAGAATGCCATTGCTAGTTTGATAGGGATTGCATTGAATCTGTAGATTACTTTGGATAGTATAGTCATTTTCACAAGATTCATTCTTCCAATCCAAGAACATGGTATATTTCTCCATCTGTTTATGTCATCTTTGATTTCTTTCATCAGTGTCTTATAGTTTTCTGCATACAGGTCTTTTGTCTCCCTAAGTAGATTTATTCCTAGGTAATTTATTCTGTTTGTTGCAATGGTAAATGGGATTATTTCCTTAATTTCTCTCTCTGATTTTTCATCATAAATGTATAGGAATGCCAGGGATTTCTGTGACTTAATTTTTTATCCTGCAAATTTACCAAATTCATTGATTAGTTCTAGTAGTTTTCTTGTGGCATCTCTAGGATTTTCTATGTATAGTATCATGTCATCTGCACAGTGACAGTTTTACTTTTTCTTTTCCAACTTGTATTCCTTTTATTTCTTTTTCTTTTCTGATTGCCGTGGATAGGACTTCCAAGACTATGTTGAATAAGAGTGGCAAGAGTAGATAACCTTGTCTTGTTCCTGATCTTAGAGGAAATGCTTTCAGTTTTTCACCATTGAGTATGATGTTTGCTGGGGTTTTTCATATATGGCCTTTATAATGTTGAGGTAGTTTCCCTCTATAGCTATTTTCTGGAGAGTTATTACCATTAATGGGTGTTGAATTTTATCAAAAGATTTTCCTGCATCTATTGAGATGATAATATGATTTTTATTCCTCAATTTGTTTATATGGTATATCCCATTGATTTATTTGCATTTATTGAGGAATCCTTGCATCCCTGGGGTAAATCCCACTGGATCACGGTGTATGATCCTTTTAATGTGTTGTTGGATTCTGTTTGCTAGTATTTTGTTGAGGATTTTTGCATCTATGTTCATCAGTGATATTGGTCTCTATTTTTGTGTGTGTGTGTGATATATTTTCTTGGTTTCGGTATCAGTGTGATGGTGGCTTCATAGAATGAATATGGGAATGTTTCTCCCTCTGCAATTTTTTTGGAAGAGTTTGAGAAGGATTGGTGTAGGCCCTTCTCTAAACATTTGATAGAATTCACCTGTGAAGCCATCTAGTCCTGGACTTTTGTTTGTTGGAAAATTTTTAATTACAGTTTCAATTTCATTACTTGTTATAGGTCTGTTTATATTTTCTAATTCTTCCTGGTTCAGTCTCAGAAAATTGTATCTTTCCAAGGTTTTGTCCATTTCTTCATGGTTGTCCATTTTATTGACATATAGTTGTTTGTAGTAGTCCCTTATAATCCTTTGTATTTCTGCAGTGTCATTTGTGATTTCTCCTTTTTATTTCTAATTTTATTGACTTGCGTCCTCTCCCTTTTTTTCTTGATGGGTCTGGCTAAGGGTTTATCATTTTTGTATATCTTCTCAAAGGACCAGCTTTTAGTTTTATTGATGTTTTCTATTGTTTTCTTTGTTTCTATTTCATTTATTTTTGCTCTGAATTTTATGATTTCTTTCCTTCTAGTGACTTTGGGTTTTCTTTGTTCTTCTTTCTCTAGTTGCTTTAGATATAGGGTTAGATTATTTATTTGAGATTTTTCTTGTTTCTTGAGGTGAGATTTAATTGCTATAAACATCCCTCTAGAACTGCTTTTGCTGCATCCTGTAGGATTTGGGTCATCGTGTTTTCATTGTCATTTGTTTCTATGTAGTTTTTATTTCTTCTCTGATTTACTCATTGATCTCTTGGTTATTTACTGGTGCACTCTTTAACCTCCATGTATTTGTGTTTTTACAGTCTTTTTCCTGTATTTTATTTCCAATCTCATAGAGCTGTGGTCAGAAAAGATGCCTGGTATAATTTCAATTTTCTTAAATTTTCCAAGGCTTGATTTCTGACCTAAGATGTGATCTGTCCTGGAGAATGTTCTGTGTGCACTTGAGAAGAAAGTGTATTTGCCACTTTTGGGTGGAATGTTCTGTAAATATCAATTAAATCTATCTGGTCTATTGTGTCATATAAAGCTTGTGTATCCTTATTTATTTTCTGTTTGTATGATCTGTCCATTGGTGTAGGTGGAGTGTTGAAGTCCCCTACTATTATTGTGTTACTGTAAATTTCCACTTTCATGTTAGTTAATATTTGCCTTATGTATTGAGGTGCTCCTATGTTGGGTGCATAAACATTTATAATTGTTATTTCTTCTTATTGGATTGATCCCTTGATCATTATGTAGTGTCCTTCCTTATCTCTTGTAACATTCTTTATTTTAAAGTCTATTTTATCTGATATGACTATTACTACTCCAGCTTTCTTTTGATTTCCATTTCCATGGAATATCTTTTTTCCATTCCTTAGCGTTCAGTGTGTTTGTGTCCCTAGGTCTGAAGTGGTTCTCTTGTAGACAGCATATATATGGGTCTTGTATCCATTCAGCAAGACTGTGTATTTTGTTTGGGGCACATAATCCACTTACATTCAAGGTTATTATCAATATGTATGTTCCTATTACCATATTCTTAATTGTTTTGGGTTTGTTTTTGTTTGTCTTTTTCTTCTCTTTTGTCTCCCACCTGGAGAAGATCCTTTAACATTTGTTGTAAAGCTGGTTTTGTGGTGCTGAATTCTCTTAGCTTTTGCTTGTTTGAAGGTTTTTGATTTCTCTGTCAAATCTGAATGAGTAGAGAAATCTTTGTTGTAGGTTTTTCTCTTTCATCACTTTAATATTATCCTGTCCCTTCCTTCTGGCCTGCAGAGTTTCTGCTGAAAAATCAGCTGATAACCTTAGGGGGATTCCTTTGTATGTCATTTTTTTGATTTTCCCTTGCTGCTTTAAATATTTTTTCTTTGAATTTAATTTTTGTTAGTTTGATTAATATGTGTCTTGGTGTATTTCTCCTAGCTTTTATCCTGTATGGGACTCTCTGTGCTTCCTGGACTTGGGTGACTATTTCCTTTCCCATGTAAGGGAAATTTTCCACTCTTATATCTTCAAATATTTCCTCAGACCGTTTCTTTTTATCTTCTTCTTCTGGGACCCCTATAATTTGAGTATTGGTGTGTTTAGTGTTGTCCCAGAATTCTCTGAGATTGTCTTCAATTATTTTCATTTTTTTTCTTTATTCTGCTCCTCAGAAGTTATTTCCACCATTTTGTTTTCCATCTCCCTTATTTGTTCTGCCTCTGTTATTCTGTTATTAATTCCTTCTAGTGTATTTTTCATTTCAGTTGTGTTGTTCATCTCTGTTTGTTCTTTAGTTCTTCTAGATCTTTGTTAAACATTTCTTGTATTTTCTCAGTCTGTGCCTCCATTCTATTTCCAAGATTCTGCAACATTTTTACTATTATTACTCTGAATTCTTTTTTTTTTTAATTTTATTTATTGTTTTATACAGCAAGTTCGTATTAGTTATCCATTTTATACATATTAGTGTATATATGTCAATCCCAACCTCCCAAGCATCATACCATCACTACCCTACCACTTTGCCCCCTTGGTGCCCATACGTTTGTTCTCTATATCTCTGTCTCAATTTCTGCCCTGCAAACTGGTTCATCCCTACCATTTTTCTAGGTTCCACACATATTCGTTAATATACAATACTTGTTTTTCTTTCTTACTTATGTCACATTGTATGACAGTCTCCAGATCCATCTACGTCTCTACAAATGACCCAATTTCGTTCTTCTTATGGCTGAGTAATATTCCATTGAATATGTGTACCACATCTTCTTTATCCATTCATCTGTCGATGGGCTTATAGGTTGCTTCCATGACCTGGCTAGTGTAATAGTGCTGCAATGAACACTGGGGTGCATGTGACTTTTTGAATTATGGTTTTCTCTGGGTATATGCCCAGTAGTGGAATTGCTGGGTCATATGGTAATTCTATTTTTAGTTTTTTAAGGAATCTCCATACTGTTCTCCATAATGGCTGCATCAATTTGCTTTCCCACCAACAGTGCAAGAGTATACCCATTTCTTCACACCCACTCCAGCATTTGTTGTTTGTAGATTTTCTGATGATGCCCATTCTAACTGGTGTGAGGTGATACCTCATTGTAGTTTTGATTTGGAGTTCTCTAATAATTAGGGATATTGAGCAGCTTCATGTGCTTCTTGGCCATTTGTATGTCTTCATTGGAGAAACGTCTATTTAGGTGTTCTGCCGATTTTTGGATTGGGTTTTTCTCTTTTTTAATATTGAGCTACATAAGCTGTTTATATATTTTGGAGATTAATCATTTATCTGTTGATTCATTAGCAAATATTTTCTCCCATCTTAAAAGTTAGCTTTTCATCTTGTTTGTAGTTTCCTTTTCTTTGTAAAAGCTTTTAAGTTTCATTAGATCCCATTTGTTTATTTTTGTTTTTATTTCCTTTACTCTAGGAGGTGGATCAAAAAAATTCTTTCTGTGACTTATGTCAAAGAGTGTTCTTCCTATGTTTTCCTCTACGAGTTTTATAGGGTCTGGTTTTACATTTAGGTTTCTAATCCATTTTGAGTTTATTTTTGTGTATGGTATTAAGGAGTGTTCTAATATCATTCTTTTACATGCAGCTGTCCACTATTTCCAGCACCACTTATTGAACAGACTGTCTTTTCTCCATTGTATATCCTTTCCTCCTTTGTCATAGATTAGTTGACCACAGGTGTGTGTGTTTATCTCTGGGCTTTCTATCCTGTTCCATTGATCTATATTTCTGTTTTTGTGCCAGTACCATATTGTCTTGATTACTGTAGCTTTGTAATATAGTCTGAAGTCAAGGAGTCTGATTCCTCCAGCTCTATTTTCTTTCCCTCAAGACTGCTTTGGATATTTGGTGTCTTTTGTGTCTACATACAAATTTTAAGATTTTTTTGTTCTAGTTTTGTAAAAACTGCCATTGGTAACTTGATAGGGATTGCATTGAAACTCTGCTTTGGGTAGTATAGTTATTTTCAAAATATTGTTTCTTCCAATCCAAGAACATGGTATATCTCTACATCTGTTTGTGTCTTCTTTAATTTCTGTCATCAGTGTCTTATACTTTTCTGCATACAGGTCTTTGTCTCCCTAGGTAGGTTTATTCCTAGGTATTTTATTCTTTTTGTTGTAATGATAAATGGGATTGTTTCCTTAATTTCTCTTTCAGATTTTTCATCATTAGTGTATAGGAATGCAAGAGATTTCTGTGCACTAATCTTGTATCCTGCAACTTTACCAAATCCATTGATTAGCTCTAGTAGTTTTCTGGTGGCATCTATAGATTTTCTATGTATAGTATCATGTCATCTGCAACCAGTGACAGTTTTACTTCTTCTTTTCCAATTTGTATCCCTTTCATTTCTTTTTCTTCCCTGATTGCCATGGCTAGGACTTCCAAAACTATGTTTAATAATAGTGGAGAGAGTGGACATCCTTTTCTTGGTCCTGATCTTAGAAGAAATGCTTTCAGTTTTTCACCATTGAGAGTGATGTTTGCTGTGGGTTTGTTGTATATGACCTTTGTTATGTTGAAGTAGGTTCCCTCTATGTCCCATTTCTGGAGAGCTTTTATCATAAAAAGCTCTTATCAAAAGCTTTTATCAAAAAAAAAAAAAAACACCCATATCATGGGTGTTGAATTTTGTCAAAATCTTTTTCTGTTTCTACTGAGATGTTCATATGTTTTTATTCTTCAATTTGTCAATATGATGTATCACATTGATTGATTTGCATATATTGAAGAATCCTTGCATCCCTGGGATAAATTCCACTGGACCATTGTGTATGATCCTGTTAATGTGTTGTTGGATTCTGTTTGCTAGTATTTTGTTGAGGGTTTTTGCATCTATATTCATCAGTGATATTGGTCTATAATGTTCTTTTTTTGTTTTATCTTTGTCTGGTTTTGGTGTCAGGGTGATGGTGGCATCTTAGAATGAGTTTGGGATTGTTTCTTCCTCTGAAATTTTTTGGAAGAATTTGAGAGGCATGGGTGTTAGCTCTTCTCTAAATGTTTGATAGAATTCGCCTGTGAAGCCATCTGGTCCTGGACTTTTGTTTCTTCAAAGATTTTTAATCACTGTTTCAATTTTATTATTTGTGATTTGTCTGTTCATATTTTCTATGTCTTCCTGGTTCAATCTTGGAAGGTTATACCTTTCTAAGAATTTGTCCATTTCTTCCAGCTTGTCCATTTTATTGGCATAGAGTTGCTTGTCTGTTAGGATGCTTTATATTTCTGCAATGTCTGTTGTAACTTCCCGCTTTTCATTTCTAAATTTATTGATTTGAGTCCTCTCCCTCTTTTTCTTGATGAGTCTGGATAATGGTTTATCAATTTTGTTTATCTTCTCAAAGAACCAGCTTTTAGTTTTATTGATCTTTGCTATTGTTTTCTTTGTTTCTATTTCATTTATTTCTGCTCTGATCTTTTTGATTTCTTTCTTTCTACTAACTATGTTTTTTGTTTGCTCTTCTTTAGTTACTTTAGGTGTAAAGTTAGACTGTTTATCTTGTGATTTTTCTTGTTTCTTGAGGTAGGCTTGTATTGTTATAAACTTCCCTCTTAGATATGCTTCTGCTGCATCCCACAGGTTTTGAATCATCGTGTTTTTGTTGTAATTTTTCTCTAGGTTTTTTTTTGATTTCTTCAGTGATCTCTTGGTTATTTAGTAATGTATTGTCTAACCTGCATGTGTTTGTGTTTTTTACATCTTTTTCCCTGTAATTGATTTCTAATCTCATAGTGTTGTGGTCAGAAAAGAAGCTTGATATGACTTCAATTTTCTTCAATTTACTGAGGCTCATTTTGTGGCCCAAGATGTGATCTATCCTGGAGATTATTCCATGTACACTTCAGAAGGAAGTGTATTCTGCTGTTTTTGGATGTAATGTCCTATAAATATCAATTAAATCTATCTGGTCTATTGTTTCATTTAAAGCTTATGTTTCCTTATTAATTTTCTTTTTGGATGATCTCTCCTTTGGTGTAACTGAGGTGTTAAAGTCCCCCATTATTATTGTGTTACTGTCAATTTCCTTTTAGAGCTGTTAGCAGTTGCCTTATGTATTGTTCTGCTCCTATTTGGGGTGCATATATATTTATAATTGTTTTATCTTCTTGGATTGATCCCTTGATCATTATGTAGTGTCCTTCCTTGTTCTTGTAACATTCTTTATTTTAAAGTCTATTTTATCTGATATGACCATTGCTACTCCAGCTTTCTTTTGATTTCCATTTGCATGGAATATCTTTTTCCAGCCCCTCCCTTTCAGTCTGTATGTGTCCCTAGGTCTGAAGTGGGTCTCTTGTAGACAACATATATATGGGTCTTGTTTTGTATCCATTCAGCAAGCTTGTATGTTTTGGTCGGAGCATTTAATCCATTCACGTTTCAGGTAATTATCGATATGTATGTTCCTATGACCATTTTCTTAATCGTTATGGGTTTGTTTTTGTAGGTTCTTTTCTTCCTTTGTGTTTCCCACTTAGAGAATTCCTTTAGCATTTCTTGTAGAACTGGTTTGGTTGTGCTGCATTCTCTTAGCTTTTGCTGGTCTGTAAAGCTTTTGATTTCTCTGTTGAATCTGAATGAAATCCTTGCTCGGTTGGGTAAACTTGCTTGTAGTTTCTTGCCTTTCATCACTTTAAATATGTCATGCACTCCCTTCTGGTTTGTAGAATTTCTGCTGAGAAATCACATGTTAACCTTATGGGAGTTCTCTTGTATGTTATTTGTTGTTTTTCCCTTCTTGTTTTCAAGAATTTTTCTTTATCTTAATTTTTGTCAATTTGATTACTATGTATCTTGGCATGTTTCTCCTTGGGTTTATCTTGCCTGGGACTCTCTGCATTTCCTGGACTTGGGTGGCTAGTTCCTTTCCATGTTAGGGAAATTTTTGACTATAATCTCTTTAAATATTTTCTTGGGTCCTTTCTGTCTCTCTTTTCCTTCTGGGACCACTATAATGTGAATGTTGTTGTGTTTAATGTTTTCCAAGAGGTCTCTTAGGCTGTCATCATTTCTTTTCATTCTTTTTTCTTTATTATTTTCCGTGGCAGTGAATTCCACTATTCTGTCTTCCAGGTCACTTATCTGTTCTTCTGCCTCAGTTATTCTGCTATTGATTCATTCTAGCATATTTTTTCATTTCAATTATTATATTGTTCATCTCTGTTTGTTTGTTCTTGAATTCTTCTAGGTGTTTGTTCTTGAATTCTTCTAGGTCTTTGTTAAATATTTCTTGCATTTTTTCGATCTTTGCCTTCCTTCTTTTTCCGAGGTCCTGGATGATCTTCACTATCATTATTCTGAATTGTTTTTCTGGGAGGTTTCCAATCTCCACTTAATTTAGTTGTTTTTCTAGGGCCTTATCTTGTTTCTTCATCTGGTACATACCCCTCTGCCTTTTCATGTTGTCTATCTTTCTGTGAATGTGTTTTTTGTTCCATAGGCTGCAGGATTGTAGTTCTTCTTGCTTCTGCTGCCTGCCCTCTCTGAATTCTTTTTCAGGTAGATTGCCTTTTTCCTCTTCATTTATTTGGTGTTGTAGGTTTTTAAATTGCTCCTTTATTCGTGACATTTTTTCGCCATCTCTTTTTTTTTTTTTTTTTATGAGTGGTATTGTGTTCCTGTCTTACTGGTTGTTTGGCCTGAGGCTTCCATCAATGGAGTTTGTAGGCTGTTGAGTGGAGCTGGGTCTTGATGCTGAGATGAGGATCTTCAGGAGAACTCACTCCAATGAATATTCACTGGATTCTGAGGTTCTCTGTTTGTCTAGTGGTTTGGGCTTGGAGTTCCCACTGCAGGAGATTTGGCCTGGCCCCCGGCTCATGAACCAAGATCTTGAAAGCCATGAGAGACAGCAAAACAAACAAATAAACAAACAATAATAAATTAAAAAAATAAAATTAGCTAGGAAACTAACAGATATGTTAGAAAGAATATAAAAATGAAAATATAGATGAAACAACAACTGGAAGGAGAAACAGAACCACAGTCATAAAAAAGAGGAGAAAAAAATAAAGGTGAAAAAGGTCTTAGTTGTGGAGGATAGGGCCTAAACAGGGGCAGGGTTTGGGTGGTGAGTGGGGCCTATGATTAGGACGCATGGGCCTGGAAAAGGCCCTGGGTGGTGTAGAGGTTGGGGCTTAGGCTCAATGAAACCAAAGGGGCACAGACCTGTCTCCTGCTTCTGTTCTCAGAAGTCAGGGTACCTGGTCTCATCACTTAGCAGGTTTTCTGGGCTCAAGTGAGCAGGGCAAACATAGTCTGGTCCTCTCCTGCTCCTCCAGTCCTGGAGGTCCCCTCCTGCCTGCCTCTACTGCTATCCCTCGGCCTCCCTCTTATGCTCCCAGGACCAAAGTGGCCCGGAGGGACCCTTGGAGGGCATAGGAACCTGCCTGAGATCTGGGGTGACTTCCCTGGGCTGATTGGGTAGGAGAAACGCTTGGAATCCTCCACCCTAATCTGGTCCCGAGGGTACCTCCAGACATGGGAAAACCCCCCCTGTCTCAGCCACGCCTCAGAGGTGCCAGTCCTGCTCTGGCATCCACTCCTCCCCCACACTCAGTCTCCCCAAATCCTACCTGTTTACTTTGGTGTTCCTTCCATCTCCTTGGGCATTGAGGTCCCCCACCACCATCTGGCAGGCAACCTAGTTGTGGGGACATGCAAACTCTGCATCTTCCCACACAGCCATCTTGACTTCACCCTTATTTAATCAGCTCTGACCAGCCACTTCTAAGTAATTAAGTTTGACTTTATGGAGTCAATGTTTACGGATCTCTCTTGGGAAAAGTGGCTTGGTACCTGGTTTTTAGAGTTCTCATCCTTAAAAGTGAGTATGGAAGGTCACTTTCAGGCAGGTCCAGGAAGCCTAGAATATTATGGTACATGGCAAAGTGATGCATTTACTCAATTCATAGGTACTGTAAGTGAAATCTGGTAGAGGGTTTCTTGGCTTGGCTTTCTAGCCATAAAAGTGTTTTAAAAATCAAGTCTGACTCACTGACATAGAAAACAAACTTATGGTTACCACAGAGGAAAATGGGGAGAAGGATAATTTAGGAGTTTGGGATTAACAGGTGCACACTACTATATATAAAATAGATAGACAACAAGACTTACTGCATAGCACAGGGAATTATATTCAATATCTTGTAATATCCTGTAATGGAAAAGAAGCTGAGAAAAGAATACATATATATACATGTATTTATATAATACATACATATATGTATATATATATATATATACACACATACAAAACTGAATCACTTTACTGTACACCTGAAACAACTAACACAACATTGTAAATCAACTGTACTTCAATAAAAACTAAAAATAAATCCAGTCTGAGATCCTTCACAAAAATTTCTAAAAAAGCAAATGTAAAAATGTCCATGTGGTATAGTAACATTTTCAATGTACCTATGTCAATAGTCAATAATCAGGCCAAATCTAATGAGATCAGTCTTATTTTGTAATCAAGAGAATTATTTGAGATTTTTTTATCAAAAGATAAGAGACTGTAGAAAAAAGATTATACTATAATGGAAAAATATACATTGCCTATATCACACTGTTCTGAATGGTCTGATTCTAGCCCTGTTCATTATATTATTGGGTCCCAGGACATGCTGCCCCAAAATATGTCTCAATGGCATATTGATTATTTTGAATTAAAGGTACTTAAGAAATGGCTGATGCAAGAAGAACACTTAGACCCTCCCCACGTCTCCCTGAAAACAGGAAACAATTCTCCCACGTGAAAGGTATACTCCCTGTACTGGTAGGTAGAAAGACATCCTTATCATAGGGAATTCTGGAATGAAAAACCTGTATAAAGAAATCATGTTACTTCTTTACTAATTTACTACCCAAGCCCAAACTTTCCTTAAATTTCTTATTAATTAAGCACCCAAACCTAAGTTCCTTTGTCCTGTCAATTCCTCTCAAATGTATTGCTTCTTTGTCAAAAAAGCATAAAAACTGCCTTCTCTGGCAATGCCTTAGGGTACTTCTATGAATCATTCCTGCTAAGCATTGGCTAGATAATACTTGCTTAATATCTGTTCTGCAAGATGCTCTACTGGGTGCCAGGAAGATGGAAATAAAAATGAATTTCAAGGAGTTTACAGTCAAACTATGTAAAAAGACATACACCTTGGAATATTATTAGATGTCAAATGAAAATAGGTGACATCACTGGATGTTTAATGTTTACTATGAGCCCAGTGCTATTTGGTGTGAGTTATAAGTATTACAATTTTCACCACAACTTTAAAAGGCAGGTATATTATTGTTCCATTTTACAGATGGAGAAACTGAGGCATAGTGTCTGTCTGTAACCTGTCTAAAGTAACATAACTAGTGAACAGGCTTGCTAGGGTGTGAATCCAGGAGGTCTGATTGAGAAGCATATGTTTTTAGCCACTTTACACATGGGAGAGACCATGTCTGCCTGCTTAGGAGCCAGGAGTATTATGTCCCAATGAACTGGGTCTCCCTAAATGGCTTCAAAAAGGAAGAATTTATACTGGAATTTTAAGGATGGATAAAATATGTAGGAATACACAGTAGGAGGGACAAGGACATTGAGCAACTTGAGGGACAAATTGTTGGGATACAGGAGTTCATTATTTTGAAATCTGACCATCCATCCTCTGCTATCCTCATTCTTCATCTCCATCTCACTTCATTTCTGAGTTTACGTCTACTCACAGCTGCAGAATGAAGCTCTGCGTCATGAGGGATGATTTAAGCCTCTGTAGGCTGGGTATGAGAGATGAGTATGAGAGCTTATACCCTCTTCCTGCCATCCTGGGGGAAGGGATTGAGTCCAGAGGAACTATGATATGAAAAACCATGGAATCTACAGCTTTCATTTCTACCTTATACAATTTCAGTAATACATGAGTTACCTAAAACTGTTAATTTCATATTTTTAAAATGCAAAATAAGAAAAGGTCTCACAAAGAATTATGCTTATATACTTTATAAACTCCAGAAGCAGAGAGAGGTGAGGTGACTCATGTGCTAGACTGTGTTTCTATGTTAAAAGCTAACCTCCCGGGCTTCCCTGGTGGCGCAGTCATTGAGGGTCCACCTGCCGATGCAGGGGACGCGGGTTCGTGACCCGGTCCGGGAGGATCCCACATGCTGCAGAGCGGCTGGGCCCGTGGGCCATGATTGCTGGGCCTGCGCGTCTGGAGTCTGTGCTCCACAATGAGAGGGGCCACAGTGGTGGGAGGCCCGTGTACCACAAAAAAAAAAAAAAAAAAATCTAACCTTCCTTACTTCAACCTCTTTATGGAGAGTGTGGCCTAATCGCCCAGTAAGAATTCTAGAATCCACTTCATTTCCAATACACCTGGTGAAAAATAATCACAGAACCACAAAATTTTAGACCAGGAAGAAATGACAAGAATGATGTTATTTATTATATTAATGAAGAAAATGACTTCTCCAAATCACAGCTCTGGCTGGTGACAGGCGCATGATTGGAAAAATTTCCTCTGAAAATATATTTCTTAATGTATGTAAAGCTTATATGTCACCTAATCATGCATGCCTTGCATGGTGACCCTGATGTCCACTTCAAATTGACATTATTTTTGATAACACAGTTTTCAGTAATCCTGTAAACTTCTAGCAAGACTCTACCCATCTGTTTTCATACCCCATAGCATCTAGCTGAGTGTCTTGCACCATCACTGCATTTGAAGAACAGACTGTGATGGGAAGCAGGAGGTGGGGGTTTAGTGGGGAGAGGAAGAGAAACCCGAATTACTTGCTTTTGGATAAAGATGTGAGAATCAGCAGATTCTTAATCTTGTGGCGTTCAATGGCTACTCCAAACCTAAAGATTTCTGTGTGGAGGAGATAGAATTTTAAAATTTACTTTAATCCTGACATCAAAAGGAAATCTGTGGAATGAAGCCTCCTTATTAAATGAAACTCACAATAAAAATAAATAAATAAAAGTTGGCATGAATACCCTTGCTAACAGAAGCTGCTGAATCTCCCACACCTCTTAGAGAGATTAATCCCTTCCTACAGGCCAAAATCTAATTATAAACCATTCTAATTAGTTAGGAAATAGAACGGCTGTTCCTTATTGAGGAAAAAGTCTAGGAAGAGATGCTACTACTGCATGAGAACATCAGAACAAGGCAAGGAATTTAGGTGTTAATGCAAATCCGTTGTCCTGTACCATAAAGCTTATTTGCTTGCATCAGTTGGCTATTGCCTATATATTTTTATGGGGCATCTGCAGTTTACTTTGCTGTTTTAAGTTCACTATAGTTGCAGTTTCATTGTAGCAAGCCTTTAAACCTAAAATAAGCATTATGTAAAATATTATTTTGACATGTTATTTTGTCTTTACATTAAATGGATCTTCAGGACTTTCAAGTGCTCTAGGGCAAAAAGAAGAAAATCTTCTAGGGAAAAGCCTTAATATTCCAGATATAATGAGTTTGTTTTACATTATCTTGCTTATTTTTTCCTCTGGACGATTTTCACTTGGACTCCTTTCATATCCCAGTTAGCAAAGGAATTGACCAGAACTAGGAACAGCCCTAGAGCAATAGCTAAAATTCTGCTGTGCTTGTCAGATACTGTCTGACCACTGATTACTGCCCAATGGGAATTTGTTTCCTTTATAAACTTTTTGGTGCGTTCTCATCACTGTTCAAACAGCCTTTCTCTCTCTCATGAGAAACTTCTGGATGGTATTGAGGAAAGTGTGAGCTTCTTAATTTTCTTTTTATTATTTTAAATCTTGGGTTTGTATGCTATTTTAAAGAGTGAGATGAAAAATAGGCCTCTTCATAATACAGAAATCAGGAAAACATCGCAATAATTGATGATACTAATATGATCTACCTGGAAACTTGCCTCAGGAAAATCAGCATGAATCGGGCTGTAGAAGTACAAAAGGAATCTGTACTTTTCCTTACCTTTCACCTATGGAAAATATGCAAATTCATTAATTCTGTGCTATGGGGAAAGCTTGGGATTAAGTAGATTGTATTAGTCAGAGTCTTATTAGGAAACAGAATTTACAGGCAATGAAGGGAAATTTTATAGAGGTATAGGCAGGTTTAGGGGAACAGAAAGAAGCTAGGAAGGCTCCACTTAGAGAACTGCAACAATCTCTTGCAACAATTGCACACGGAGACTGGCAGCCCTTCCTTAGGGCCAAAGGACTTCAGGGAGGCAATAGTGCTAGTGGTGCCCATTAGGAGCTGGAAATATGGAAGAAGGGATACAGTATAGGAGCACATGGTGGGGCAGAAGGGTATAGAGAAGTGTGTGTGTGTGTGTGTGTGTGTGTGTGTGTGTGTGTGTTGAGAGGTGGGGGTGAGTGCAAATGGAGAAAAACCAACACACAAGAAATGGGTCCATGTCTAGCAGGAATTCCCTAGATAGATTTCCTTTTGTCTATATAAAAAGGAAACTCAGAAATTATGAATTTCTATTTTATGCTTTAAATATTTCAAACTTTTTAAAAAAATATTTGCATCCTGGCCTTGATGATTCTCTGGTTTCTGCCGTTGCAAGCTTAGTGTCTGAAAGGGGGTGTCTCTTTAAATTTTGCAACATACATGCCTCACTCTCTTTATCTTCATTTATGTCCTGTGGGATGAAATAGTTTATAGGTAAGTTCAGGCGGGAGTAGATCTAATAGTGAGATTACAGGTGCAAACTCAGGATCCCAGTCACATAAGCCTGGGATGTGGAACTCTATTCAAAAATGCAAACATAAGGATCTAAACAGAAATAATTACTTTAACTGCCCCAGTATTCCTGATGCTGATATTGTAGTCATGTGAACTTCCTATATCCTTCTCCCTGGCACTAAACATTTCAGGCACTTGCATGGCTTGGCCTTGAAACTCTTCTTTTTCTGCTTAATCTTCTCCGAACATTCTGCATCCCAGTTTCCATCCTGAGACTCCTAGTCCTCTTTAGAGGGTCAGCTTGAAAGTTCATCTGCATCTGTGATTCCTTTCTCAAAGAGAATCCTTAGCTGAAACAGAAATTCCTTTAAGACTCGGAAGATGCTATAATGAGTACCTATTATGCTAGATATAAAGTCAAATAACAAATAATCTGAATTGTGGCCTGGAATGCTGGTCATAATTTATGTTGTAACTTTATAGTTCTTCTCCTTCTGAAGACATAGTAGGACTGCACTTCCTTGCCCCTTTGAAATTGTGTATAGACATATTACTTTCTCTGGCCAATGAAATATGATGGTAGGATATATGTGGCGTATTGAAGTGGAAGACTTTAGAACTAGTACATGGTTCCCCACATTTCCTTTGCGCTTCCAAAGTGTTCCAGATGTTGTTGGAGCTCCATAGACCTGCCTGGTTTTTTTTTGTTTTTTTTGCCTGAGTGGCATGCAGGATCTTAGTTCCCTAACCAGGGATGGAACCTGTGCCCCCTGCAGTGGAAGCACAGAGTCCTAACCACTGGACCACCAGGGAAGTCCTTGATATGTCTTTTTGAATGAGTAGAATGTGGAGTGAAGCCTCCCATTGACCCGAGATGGACATTTAGGCAAGTGAGACAGAACATTTTGTTTTAAGCCACTGAAATTACCCAATTATGATTAATACAGAAATTTTAAGAAATACCACTGTTATGGTCTTAATGTTTGGATCCCTACAAAAGCCATATGTTAAAATTTTAACCCCAATGTGATGGCTTTAGGAGATGGGGCCTTTGGGAGTTAATGAGGTCATGAGGGTGAAACCTTCATGAATGGATTTATTTCCCTTATAAGAATAGATATGAGAGCTTGCTTCCACTCTTTCTGTTTCCAGCCATCTACAAACCAGGAAGCTGGTTCTCACCACAACTTAACCATGCTGGCACCATGATCACAGACTCATAGTCTCCATAGATGTAAGAAATACATGTGTTGTGATAACCACCCAGTCTATGGTAATTTGTCCTAGCAACCCAAACTGACTAAGACTGCCAATATTGACTTTGATGGCATACTTTAAACCCCACTGGCTGAAAACAAAGAAAGAAACAAACAAAAAACCTTTATCAAACAACGTCACCTAAAAGAGTGAACAAAAACAGCATAGTGGACCCTTAATAGGGACATCCTTCAAAGGTTGTTAGTAAAAATCAAATACTTCAGCATGAACAAAGACATGGCTGTGCTTTAGTGTATATGTGGTGAAAGAGGGGAGTGGAGGCCATGAAGGCATCTATTTGCCTGTAAGAAAAATTTTGAGATGGAGAACTGTTCTGGCAATATAAATGCATAAATAAAGCTCTTCCATAATATCAAGTGAGCAGAGTTCATAAAATCCTAGCATCAAAGGATAGAGGAAGATCTTCAAAGGTCACTTGGTTCATTCACCTCCTTTCAAGTAGGAGCACATCAAAACCATCCCAGAGAAATGAGAAGCTACTCTATTTTTAAAGCTTTCTCTAGAAAAAGATTTTCTCTGACAGAACTGTTTTTCAGTTAGTGTTAAAATCTCTACTCTGAATGATATGCCTCACTCACAATCAGGACACTTAATATAACACTCAACATCTGTATTAGTTTCCCAGGGCAGCCATAACAAATTACCCCAAACTGGATAGCTTTAAACATAGAAATTTATTTTCTCACAGTTCTGGAGGCTAGAAGTCTGAAATCAAGATGTCAGCAGGTCCATGCCCCCTCTGAAGGCTCTAGCAAAAATTCTTTCTTGCCTTTTCCTCGCTTCTGGTGGCTCTCAGGTCCTTGGCTTTCTTGTCGTGTAGCTGTATCACTCCAGTTTCTGCCTCCATATTCACATGGCTTTCTTCCTTGTGTGTATCTGTGTGTCTTCATCTCTCCTTATATAACACCAGTCATTGGATTTCGGGCCCATCCTAAGACAGTATGAGCTCATCCTAACTTAACTCATTACAACTGCAAAGACTCGATTTACAAATAAGGTTATATTCTGAGGTTCTGAGTAGATACAGATTTTTTGAGGGTACTATTCAACACACCACAGCATCCTCTGTGCTACTTGTTCAGAGTCTGAGCACATCAGTGATTTTTTTTTTAATTGCACCCATAACTGATCTTTCTTGCACTCAATGTGAATTTTATAGTGTTGTTAATGGAGATGATTTTCATTTAATTATTTTTCTTGATGGTTTAAATTAATGCAAAATCATTTTCAAATGTCAGCATGAACATGGCCATTGCAGTGATGTTTGGTAGGAGGAGAGAAATAAGCCTAAGACCCAGAAATTGAACTTGAGAAAGTAATAATATAGTCCCATTAGTTGATTAAATGGATGAAATGAGCACACTTGATACACACAATAAATCAAGATGTATCAATATTATGACATAATGCATAGTGTGGGGTTCTTTTGGCCAAAAGTGATGCAAAAGTTGTGGAGAGAGGAAAAGTGGGAAATGCTGAAGTAATTAGGAAGATTTTAGGTAGGAAGGGGGAGACATAAGAGTAGATAGGATTTTATGAAAGGACACATATTATATTCCATTGAGGGAACTACATGATAATGCAGTAGAATTGGCAAAGTCGTAGCAGTCAATGGAATTGATGGGCCATAGAGGCCTGGCCATAGAACATTTGTGATGACAATAGCTGGGCTTTGGTTTATAAAGATAAATCAGGGCCTGCATGTGGAAGACTTTCAATGTCAAGTTAACTTCAAGCATTATCCTATAGGTAATGAAGAGGCCCTGGAAGTATTTGAACCCTTAAAAGGACATGATATAGATGATGGAGGAGACAATGAACTTGGTGATAAGACTAAAGTTTATGTTTTATGTATGGGAAACTAAAGATTGTTGCAATGGTCCAGGAGAGTTATAGGGGCTTCTTTCTTATTGAATAATGGGAAACAATAACATGGATGTTAGCACATGGAAATTATTTGATCCAGAGAAGATATGCCACTGAGGGATTTGTGTTGTTTTCTAGTTATGGTCTATGAGAAAACTCACTTTCCTTTCCCAGGTATTCCTTCATTCCTCAAGACAGAACATCAGTATCACTGCCAATGTGTGGAATCTGCTGCTTAGGCTGCTCTCCACTAAACCTGAGTTTCATTTAAGAAAATAAAGAAAAGTACATTCTCAGCCTTCTTTGTTGGAAAAAAAATTTCCTTATTCAGCAAAAGATAATGTAAGGTTGCCCTGTTAACTCAGCCTTGCAGAAAATATTTCTATCAGTTGGCATGAGCTTTGTTCCTTTCACCTCAGGCAGGTGGTAAAGGCATTTTGCAAAGGAGGATTCCAAATTAGGTTAAGCACCAAAATAGGGAAATGGCCTTTTTCACCCTGGTGGGGAGAGATTGGACTGCTGAAGTATATCCAAATTCACCTCTTAAAGCTGCCATGTTTCAGTGCAGCTCTTTGGAGAATAAAAATGGAGAGAAAGGTTGACTTTGATGCCTTTCAAACATTCTTTTCATTGGCCATGCCTTAAAGTTCTGGGACCTGGACACCTCTTTAAATGATCACCTGCCTTATTCCAGCCAGACTTTGCTTTCTCTTGGCTGTCTAATGCCACTTCCTTCTAAAAGTAATGGATGCTTTTCATCCCAGGGGCATGTGCACATGAACAAAGTCTTCTTGGAGGTAGAAACTTTCATAAGACACAAAAAGGTAACATTTAAGTGGTGAAATACCAGATCCCAGAGTGTGTATGTGATAGTATTAGCTATTTTCTTAACTTCATAATACATAATTTGATGAATTTACTTTTTTAGTCATTATCCAAAGTAAGTAGACTTATTCAAATTGTGTCATGTGACTGTAGTTCATTTTCACAAATGTATACTATTCCACTGTGTTATTATACTACAAATTGTATTCTCTTGTTGATGAGAATTTGTGTGTGTGTGTGTGTGTGTGTGTGTGTGTTTCCCTGGGTTTTTGCTTTTATAAATAGTGCTGCTATTAACATTCTGTTGTATATGTTCTGATGCATATGTGCAAGCATTTTCTCCTGGGTTATGTATGAAAGAGTCAGATTGCTGAGGTTATATTTTACATAAATGTTCAATTTTACATGATAATATCGATCCATTTTTCAAAGCGGTTGTAGTAGTTCTTACTCCCACCAGCACTGTTTAAAAGATCCTATTGATCTTTCAACATTTGGTAATACAGACATTAATTTTTGCCAGTCAAATGGCACTATATATCACCCTGCTTTGTGTTTTATTTGCATTACTCTTATTACCAAGGCATCTGAGTACCTCTTTCATGTATTTAATGATCGTATGTGTTTCCTCGCTGTACCTATATTTCAGTGAGTATGCCAAATTATCTTTAGGTCTAGTGCTCCTTCTTAGTGTATTGTCTGGGTTACAAAAGGCTGGAAACTCATTTTCATTTCTTTTGATTTTCCCAAACAGTGTCCACAGAAGTCTTGCCAGCAGTAGTTTACGCTATAAGATGAATGGCTTCTGTGACTTCCTGTGTCTCCCAATCAGAAAGCCTATAGGAAGAGCTAGGGTTTGTTCGATGCTCTGCTGGGCACAGCATGCCGTGTTACCTAATTCCTGTATTTTAGGGACTTGAAATTTTGAACAGACAGTCACATTAATTTAAACCCTCACCATTTCACTTACTACTTGTCAGTATATTTTTTTCTTCCAGGTTTTGTTTTATTCTGCCCAAAGTGGAAATGTTGTAATTTTCATTTATAACCCTCAAAAACCTGAGACAATTATTAACACTTATTTTTAAATATATTAATAATACTTTTTATTTTTAATAATAAACAAAATGTGGAAAAGATTACTCTGACATATTAAAAGTGGTCATCTCCAGGCAAACGTTTCAACTGCTCATTTGACTTCTCAGATACAGCCTCTGTCTGACCACTTTCTGTATCACAGAGACTGAAGATGTATACCACATTCAAGATTCCTGAATTATACTTCAATTTGAGGCTTTGCAGAATCTAACTTCAAAGCTATTCAAAAGAAGAACTTTATGGGTTACCCAACTTCAAAGTGTACTTGAGATTATTTAACATCATTAAACAGAGCAATCTAAGAGACATAGACACAGGCTAAAGTCAAAGCAATTTTAAAGACATCACACAGGATTGTCTTTGCTATTACTTTTCCTCTCAGATTACTAAGGCCTAGAACATGCTACAGGGTGTGTGTGTGTGAGGGGGGGCTAGGGGTTTAATGCACAGTTTGCCCTTATCATTTCCTTAGCTTTCTTTGCTCTTTCTTAAATGTTCCTTGATATATCTACCTCCAGTTCATTGACTAAGCATATGAATTTCTTTTCAAACAAATACAAGAGCCTATTTCCAGAAGTCATACTATGAGGCACAGCTGTCACAACATCTAACAGATATTCATAGTCAAGGATACGACCTAGCAGATCTGAATGCACTCTCTCATTTTTCTCATATTTTAACATTTATCTCTCCTTCATTCAGTAGCATTTGTCACCCTGCCTCTATCCATGGCAATCCTTCTTATTTCAACACTCTCACTCTTATCCACAAACTAAATTTACATTTCTTGCAGTTAATAAATTTTGCTTGTTGAGAAACATTACTTCAAGAAGACTGAAGCCCAATGAACTCTCAAAGACAAGACTTTCAGAAGAAAGAGCCCTCCATTTCGTTATAGCCTAGAAAAGACAAGAACAAATAAAAAAAAAAAAAGGCTATACATCAATCTGGGAGGTTGCTCTGCTTAATCTTATCTATCTATCAAAGAGCATTGGTAGAGCATTGGAGGGGGTGTAGAGCAATGAGCCCTCTGAGTTGAGTCTAACTCTGCAAAACTGTATGGGGGTGTGAATTTATTGCATATGGAATATAAAACTGTTGGTTCAGTGTGATATTCAAATATATAGTATATATTTAATTGTGTCCCATTTCAGATGTTTTCTTCAGTTAGTTAAAATTATAGAAATTTATGGAAGCAAAAGACTTCCTAGATTATTTGTTCATGATCCTTACTTGCAAAGTAGGGTGACCATACAATTTATTATCAAAATATGGATACTTTTGAGAATGAAAACGAATACTATTAATAATTAGGCATTGACAGCAGGCATAAACAGGCACTATGACAAGCAATAAGGCACAAATAGTCACCCTAGTCTTAAGGTATAGGGGAGTTAAGTGGCTTAGTCACATGTCTTGTAAGTGCCACACAACACCAGAAGCCAGGCTCCTAGCATCTCATTAGGAATGCATTGGAATTGAGTGAGCTACAATCTGAAAATGTGCATTGATCATTTTACCTAAGGTCTGAAGATGAGTCACATCTAACCACTGACCTAAGATAAATGGAATTAATGTTGCAACTGCATTCTCCTATCTTCTCACTAGACTTAAGATGGTAAAGGATTCTGACAGCATGTCTTCCCCTTGGGCAAATCAAACCAAGCTGACATGATCCACTCTGATATGGTAAACTTGTTAATGAGAGGCATGATGACCTTCTGCACATATGTACTCATCTCACCAACTCCCTGGGTGCAGGATAGGTGTGTCCTGGGTATGATACAGTGAAGAGTAATCAGTTGAGGTGTTCTTCATCCTTCATTTTTCCTGTTTCCCTATTTAGCACTGTTAATGAAAGGTATGTTTGCTATTCTTGATTCTGTTGTCTTTAGCATGTACTGAACACCTACTGGGTACCAGAAATATGCTAGGGAGTTTCACATACATCACTGTTACTTAGTATATTTTGAGATTTGAATAATTTTTCTTACCAATGATTCATATGAATATGTTTTTGCATCTTATAGCCTGCCTGCCTCAGTATGGGTCCTAAGGTCACATGGAAAACCCCCTACAAGGCTCTTTCTGCCAGTTTTCTCATAGTCAGGGAAAGACTTCCTAAATTTTCTGTTTCAGAAATGACTCCAGTCATATTCCTACCTTCACTCACAAAAATAAAGCAAAAAGTGAAATGCCTGCTATTTAAGAACAGTGAAGACACACTTGGGTTTTTTTAGATACATTTTGTCAAAGGAAATTTGTAGAGGAGGAGTGCAGGATGAGTCTTTTGTTCATTATGGCAAAATCTATTGAAGAGTTATGGGGGGAAACCCTTCCCTAGACCTCACAGGGAACCTGCCCGAAAGAACATTAAAATCTGTGAGAAGGAATAATTCAAGGACATAAGTGACTGTATCATAAGGAGCAGGTATGTTGTAGCATAAACAAATTCAAAGACTGTGTTTTCAAAGTTTCATGTAGCAAGAAGGAGACAAATTTTTCATAGAGAAAATTAAATTTAAGGTGGGACTTGAAGAAATGAGTAAAATTCTGACAGACAAATACAAGGCAAGAAACTTTTCAAGCAGAAATAAATAGCATGAATTGCAGCATAGAAACAGGAAAACATACAAAAGATATGACTAGGGAATAGACAAAATCAAATCTTAGCTGGAATTTGGGGGGAAAAAGCCAATGGTGCAAGATTAATGGTAAGTCAAATCACTTGCAAATCTCTTCTCAGGAAAAATGTAAAAGACACATTCTAGCATATTCAAAACAAACACTATTTTTTTAAATACGACTTCTAAGACATGAAGCTTTATTCTTTGTAAATCTGTGTCATGAACATTATTTCATTTAAATTTCATAACATATCTATGGTATAGGCAAGGCCATTATTTCCATTTTGTGGGTTGGATAGCTGAGATAAACAGAGGTTTATTGTTACCCTGGTGGGATGGATAATTCTCTCTCCTTCCTTCCCTCTTCCACTAGAAGCAAAGTGCTTAGTCCAAGAGCAATACCTTTTCACATGCAGGAGGCTTGTTTTCCTGTTGAGATTTTATTTGAGTTTTGAAAATGGGACAATGTATTTGTCATGAAACTTCATTGGATTAAGCTGCTGCTTCAACCATGCTAATAAAACCACTGCACTCAAAATGTGAGCAGAACTTTGCTAACTCCAAACTGCTACTGCCAAGCCATCTCATCAGTCCACCTGCCATGCTCCTAGCATTTCAGTCCCAGCTCCTAGGCCCAGTAGAATAAATATCAGCTCTGGCTTCAGGCCTTGGCCTCTTCTACACTGATGCTGCTGCCTACAGACCTCTTTGCCATCTTCAGGCCCATCACTCATCGCCCTAATGCCATTGACCAGGTTCTGAGCTCACAGAGACCATTGTGCAGATGGGATCAGTATGAATGTCAAAGTGGCAAATTAAAGCAAATGTCGATGGGAAAAAAAGGTGTGGATGAGAACCCTGGACCCAAATATAATGGGGGTTCAGAAATATTAAAACTGCTGATTAGTGCTATTGGAACCATCCTCATTGGCTAAATAATAAATAAAAATTTATCTGAGTTGGTTTTACAAGTATATTTAATTCAGGGAATATGGCAAAATGCAATGGATTCACCTAGTTTTAATCTCTGGTGCTCATAGGCAGGTGTATGAAGTAGCAGGACCATATGTTATTTTCATGTAATTAGCATGTAATTTACACTCTTTAATTTAGACTTCACAGTTTGTTCTCAGTCTCTTTTTAAGTGAAAACTTCTTTAATTTTCTTCTTTGGGGATGATTTTGTTTACCTCTTCCCATGTTTTGTTTTTTTCCCCAAGTCTTAACAGAAATACTCAGGTGGAAGAATGTATCATGGGATCAACATGATACAGAGCAAGCCTCCTAGGCTTAAGTTAGTGAACATAATGAATGTTCTCAGCTCTCTGAATTCCCCCTTCCCCAAATCTATTCAGAGAGCAATCATAAAAGGACATGATAGTCAGCTGGAGTGGGAAATATACTCCTTTGGCATAGGATTACCTAGTTTTGCAGTTCTTTATGTTTCAAGCAAAGGAGTGAATATCTGAGTTTCAACTGTCCATGGCAATCTCATGTGAGTAACAATTATGGTCTTTGTTCCTCATATCTTGACAGGAGCAAATGAGATAGGACATGCAAATACTTTGATGAATATTGATCCTGTCTTTATTTTGTTGATTTTTTTTCATATGGAACTTTCCATTGATTTTTACTTTTTAAAATATTACACTGAAATAAATATTTATCTTGATTACTAAATGTTTTTGTGCCCCCTAAATTTTGTTTTTGAGTAAACGCCTTAATTGCCTCATTCTAGTCCTCAACCTGGGCAAGTGCTACTTGGTGGTACAGCCATAAAAAGGTTTCAGCCAACCAGATACTGCTGCAAAAGGATAGCTGAAAAGAGCTATTGAGTGCACCAGATGTCTTGGTCAGTTCAGAAGAAACACTGGCACCCTAGGACATGTCAAAAAAAATATTGACACTGTTAACACAACGTTGTTAATCCTGAAGCTCTCTCCAGAAGAAATGACTAAATCTGGCCACTCATTTCCCTTGAGGATGAAGCCCCAACTTCTTAGTAAAACTTCCAAAATCCACTGCAGTATGGCCCTCTGCTGCCCTTTTAGCATTAACTCTTAAATCCACAATTTATCTGTCCATTCAGTTGCACGTCATTACTGCTCAGATCCCACTCTTAATTCAAATTCTATGTTCTTGACTTCCTTGTTCATTGTTCCTGCAATTTCTTTCTTTTTTTTTTTTTTTTTTTGTCCTATTGAGCAGAGAAAAAATACTAACCAGCTTGCAATTTTGAACTGAATCTTTACTTATCTGCCAGGCCTTTCCAGATGATTGCAGTCCAAGATGCCCTACCTTCCTAATATACATCATTGTAGTTTTGATTTGCATTTCTCTAATGATTAGTGATGTTGAGCATTGTTTCATGTGTTTGTTGGCTATCTGTACATCTTCTCTGGAGAAATGTCTATTTAGGTCTTCTGCCCATTTTTGGATTGGGTTGTTTTTTTGATATTGAGCTGCATGAGCTGCTTGTAAATTTTGGAGATTAATCCTTTGTCAGTTGCTTCATTTGCAAATATTTTCCCTCATTCTGAGGGCTGTCTTTTTGTCTTGTTTATGGTTTCCTTTGCTGTGCAAAAGCTTTGAAGTTTCATTAAGTCCCATTTGTTTATTTTTGTTTTTATTTCCATTTCTCTAGGAGGTGGGTCAAAAAGGATCTTGCTGTGATTTATGTCATAGAGTATTCTGCCTATCTTTTCCTCTAAGAGTTTTATAGTGTCTGGCCTTACATTTAGGTCTTTATCCCATTTTTAGTTTATTTTTGTGTAAACACGCATGTGTTTTATTTTAATGTTTCTCCAATGAGATAGTAAAGTCCCAAAAGGCAAAGAACATGTCTTAGGATTTAATTCTCCACTATGAATTTTTACCTATGAATTCTTATGCACACACTCATTCACTCACATGCACATTTTCTCTCTTTTTGAAGATCTATATCTATAACACTCTCATATATTTCAAGCTTTATCATTCATATCATATAATTTTTATCTTCAAGCATTTAATTTAGGTTATGGTTATACCTTGTTCTAAATTCTTTCCAGTGGTTTCTTATGAATTAGTTGAGTTCCCTAACTTGAATATTAGCTCCTCTATGGCAGGAAATATGATCTTCCCTTCTTTTGGTCATCTTTACTAACCTGCAAAGGCCACTGTATGTTTCTGACAATGTACAGCTCAGACTCCTGAGTAAATAAACAGATACCTCTGGCTGGAGTAGGGGGAAAAAAAAAACCAAACAAACTATCATTAACTTTACCATGGGTATTCTACCTAAAGTTTCTCCATATTTGAGGAATTCATTCTTCATAACTTGATTAAATGTTTGCCTTCACTGTGAATTTTCCTGAACTGTGTAGATAGTTGCTAAATGAATTTTATAGGCTAAATCAATTTTCTGATGTACAGACAAAAAACTAACAGGAAACTTTAGAATCATATATCTTTCCTTTATATTCTAATTTTTTTTAACATCCTATTTACAGAGTATAAACTCTCAGGAACTCTTTTGATGTTTCATAACACTTATAAGAAAAGCCATCTCATAAGCTGTGCTCATTTTCATCAAGAGTTAGCCAAGGAAGAAAAACATGGTAATGGAGGGTGTTGGTAAAGTACATCTATAATCAAACATCAAAAAATGTAAGTTATTCTCAAACTAGAATAGGATCTCAACAACAGAGCAATGCAGGGGGTTGCAAGAATAGTGGTCAATCTATTAATACTGTCATGGTTGTCAGGCATTATTTGTATCATGTTTATCTCCAACTTTCTTACAAATTGTTTTTCAGACTCCATGAGTTGCTGTGAAACCATTCTTCCAGAAGGAAATATGATTTCCTAAATCCAGTCAAGTGAGCTCACTTTAACAAGAAATATGAAAGAGCCCTCAAAGATGAATTCTTATTCTGAAATTTTACTTCCAAATTTGCATTGCATCATCTTAACGTATGCAGGTTTTAACTGGAGCATCACTTTTCTCCCATAGTGGGATTCATCTTTCTTATTAGTGTGTTCCCATTTCTTTATATTTTCAAGCAAATTATTAAATGAACCAGTGGTGTATGGGATATACTGTCTCATAAGCACCAATTTTAAAATTTTCTGGAATATTGAAAGCCAGTCATTAAAGGCATCTATTCTTAAAAATTAAATTACATTCACTTTTCTTAAATATATTATATTAAAAACAAACAAAAAATACACACCACATATCTTCCTGAATATTTTACTGTATGTTACTATTTACACTTTTGAGGATAGTTATGTTTATTCTGCTTCTACTGTGGAAAAGCCATATAATGGTGTGCTACTGCTCACCTCTTCCCAATCCCACATTCAGTTGCATCATATCCGTAGTTTGAAATTCACAGAAACCAGCAAACACTACAAATTAGGGCTTGATTTATTGTTTGTTGACTGATAGTCTTGAATTAAAAAAGTGATGGAGCAAGCATTATTAACACAGATTAAACTTTGACAGTGTCATGCCAGTAGCCTTTACATTGTGAATAGCACAAAAACTGAGGAAATATTTTTCCAGTATTGAAACTATTATCCAAATTAAGTAAAGAATGTCATTTCTGAAGGTGAAGTTTCTGTATGTCTTCATTATTTTTGTTTATTCTTACTTGTAAACAGACACAAAGTATCAACTAACAGTCCAAACTGTATTCATTAATCATTTGTAACCATAGATTGACCTCAGCTATAAGAGATCAGCAAAATCAACACACCATTCTAAGAGTATCAGTTGCCTATATGGAATCTGCAATAAGTAGTATATATTTTGTTATAATTTGTAACTTACATGCCGAACATATTTATTTTTACTTTTAAAATTTATAAGATAAATATGTATGTGTACACATACACACACACATACACAAGGTTTGGGTTTTTTGGAGGGGAGGAGCCAAACCACATGTTTAACATTTACCAGAACAGCACTGCTGATAACCAAAGTATTATCAGGTAATTAAAACTTTTATCTAATAAAGATATAAGACGTGACATCCTCATCAACCCCACGGATATATTTTGATTGGATTAGTGAATTTTGGATGTCTTAAAAAGTTTCATATAATTAGGCTTTATTGGTGAAATCATAGTAGGGTAATTTCCTATTATTGGATAGTAAGATTGGAGACCTTCTCCAGCGCCTTAAATCAAACCTTATAAAATTTGACTATGCATATGTTACTTAACTAGTAACAGAGGATCAGAAAACAAGTGTATAATTTGGTGTAATTTCTTATACAGCAAGAAAAAGACATGATCTTGACTCCCAGCTCAGTTATAGTTAAATGCTGTCTGTTGACAACTAATTTTACTTTTCTGCAAATGCAAAATAAAGGAATTACATGATTTTACTAGTTTCCAATCATCACTATGTATCAAAATAACCTGCAGCACTGTTCAAATCAAAGAATTGTTTTCCTCTAACAAGATCTACTGAAATGGAAACTCTTGAAGTGGTGCCAAGAAATTGGATCATTTTAATGATCCCATATGGCTTTTATGCTGGATCTGGAACCCCTCTATCTCCAAAAATCTTTGAAATCACACAGTCATAACAGTAAGCTGACTAGTTACAGGTGAGGGTGCCAGATATTTATATTTACACATTGTCCTGACTCATGGCTGTTTCTTCTCACACATACGTCTTTTTATTTAGCATTCTCTCCAAGTGATTTTTGTATCCTAATAATATCCCTACAACAGCATACATAATCAGTGTTGTTTGTAAGTAGTTATTTAGCTACTTATAAAGAAGCTAAATGTATGTATGCCAATATTTCTAAAATCTTATGCATAAAACTATGAGAAATCATGGCAAATCTTTATTAAAACCAAGATTTGCTATGGCTAAGGCACTCACCAGATCAATAGATTGATAACCATATAAATAAAAGAAAATGAGTTTTGATAAATTTGTTGATGTAACTTGGTTAGCTCTTAATTCTTTTTTTAATGTTCAGTGCTGCAATCATTCTAATCATTTAAAAAATGTTACTAACAGTGATACTGAAAATATCTCTTCATTTTCCCTTAGGTCTTATGATAGAATTCCTCATATTATGCATTATCATTATAACAAATATTTAGAAATTACTTTAAAATTTTGCACATATACCTCCCATAAATTATTATATATATATTTAATTTTTATATCAATCTCTAGCCAAAACATTATCTCCTATATTTTTTATGAAAGGTAACTAAAGCTCAGATAGTCATAATAGAGAATAAGTTACAGAGATAAACTCAAAAATACATAGGTAGCTCCAGATTGTGCCACAGAGTGCCAAGGGGAGGACTAGCAAGATATTGAAGAGGATAGAAAATCCCTTCTAATGGCTCATGAAACTTGTCACAGCCATGTGGCTGACTGGGTCTTGGTACTCTGGCTGGGTGTTAGGTCTGAGTCTCTGAGGTGGGAGAGCCAAGGCCTAGACATTGGACCACTGGAGACCTCCCAGCCCCATGTAATATCAATCAGCAAGAGCTCTCCCAGAGAGAGAATCCTAAAGATGCTACCAGAAAACTACTAGAGCTAACCAATGAATTTGGTAAAATAGCAAGATACAAAATTAATGCACAGAAATCTCTTGCATTCCTGTACACTAACGATGAAAAATCTGAAAGAGAAATTAAGGAAGCATTCCCATTTACCATTGTAACAAAAAGAGTAAAATAACTAGGAATAAACCTACCTAAGGGGACAAAAGACCTGTACTCAGAAAACTATAATACACTGATGAAAGAGATTAAGGGCGATACAAAGAGTGGGAGAGATATACCATGTTCTTGGATTGGAAGAATCAACATTGTGAAAATGACTATACTGCCCAAAGCAATCTACAGATTGAATGCAATCCCTTCAAACTACAAAGAATTTTTCACAGAACTAGAACAAAAAATTTCACAATTTGTATGGAAACACAAAAGACCCCAAATAGCCAAAGCACACTTGAGAAAGAAAAACAGAGCTGGAGAAATCAAGCTTCATGGCTTCAGTCTATACAACAAATCTACAGTAATCAAGACAGTATGGTACTGGCACAAAAACAGAAATATTAATCAATAGAACAGGATAGAAAGCCCAAGATAAACCCATGCACATATGGTCACCTTATCTTTGATAAAGGAGGCAAGAATGAACAATGGAGAAAAAACAGCCTCTTCAATAAATTGTGCTGGGAAAACTGGACAACTACATGTAAAAGAATGAAATTAAAGCACTTCCTAACACTGTACACAAAAATAAACTCAAAATAGATTAAAGACCTAAATGTAAGGACAGACACTACGAAACTCTTAGAGGAAAAAACAGGCAGAACTCTCTTTGATATAAATCACAGCAAGATCCTTTTTTTTTTTTTTTTGGCGGTATATGGGCCTCTCACTGTTGTGGCCTCTCCCATTGCAGAGCACTGGCTCAGGACACACAGGCTCAACGGCCATGGCTCAAGGGCCCAGCCACTCCGCGGCATGTGGGATCTTCCCAGACCGGGGCACGAATCCATGTCCCTGCATCGGCAGGTGGACTCTCAACCTCTGTGCCACCAGGGAAGCCCCAGCAAGATCCTTTTTGACCCACCTCCTAGAGAAATGGAAATAAAAACGAAAGTAAACAAATGAGACCTAATGAAACTTCAAAGCTTTATACGGCAAAGGAAACCATAAACCACAAAGACAACACACAGAATGGGAGGAAATAGTTGCAAAGGAAGCAAGTGACAAAGGATTAATTCCCAAAATATACAAGCAGCTCATGTAGCTCAATATCAAAAAAGCAAACAATCTAATCCAAAAATGGGGAGAAATCCTAAATAGACATTTCTCCAAAGAAGATATACAGATTGCCATCAAACACTTGAAAGTATGCTCAACATCACTAATCTTTACAGAAATGCAAATCAAAACCACAAATAGGCATTACCTCACACCAGTCAGAATAGACATCATCAAAAGAGCTACAAACAATAAATGCTGGAGAGGGTGTGGAGAGAACCACAATGTTCACTGCTCCACTATTTACAATACCCAGGACATGGAAGCAACCTAAGTGTTCATCAACAGGTGAATGGATAAAGAAGAAGAAACACATATATACAGTATTACTCAGCCATGAAAACAAATGAAATTGAATTATTTATAGTGAGGTGGATGGACCTAGGGTCTGTCGTACAGAGTGAAGTAAGTCAGATAGAGAAAAACAAATACCGTATGCTAACACATATATATGTAATCAAAAAAAATGGTTCTGATGAACTTAGGTGCAGGACAGGAATAAAGATGCACCTCTCCTTGCTGAGGTGTAGTTTCTTATGCATCTTGAAGGAGGCTCAGACTGTCCTGTCCTGTAACAAATTTCAGACAGCATATTAGCAAGCATGGTAAAAAAATAATGGTGAACTGAATTAGTCCTGCCTCCTTAAATGTGGAATCACCTTTGATCTTAAGCATTGGGTGCTTCTTTACTTCTGTAGCCTTTGCTGTGCTGGCTTTTACCTGAATTTTCTGTGAAGCTCATAGGTTTCCACTGGAGTTGCTTACCTGTGTTGAAACCCAGTTAATTTGACTCACTCCTTGGCATCTGGGCTGGCTTTCTATAATCCCTGCCCTCACTGTTTTAACTTAAATATAGATTCATCACCTAGCACTAGAACTTTGCCTACTTATTTAAATATTGTACCATGTGATACATCTCTCCATGACTATGAAATTTCCTGCCTCATGGTATGCCCCTGTCAATACAAAATAAATTTGGATGGACTTTATGTCCTCTCCTTGGTCTGATTCAACTGGAACACAGCCCACATATAAAGGGATGCAGAAATTAGGATTATATATAATGTCATTTAATGTCTATTTCCCCAGCAAGACTATAATTTCTCTAGGGTCAGGGACCATGCCTGTTTCTTGTTCATTACTCTGTTTCAAAATTCTAACATAATGTCTCTACAGTAGGTTTTAAAAATTGTTGAATGTTATCATAATTAGAAGGAAGTTTTGTAATGATGTAATTCACTTAGTCTGTGTAGACATGGAAAATTCTAAAATGTGTGTGTATATATATATATATATCTGTATATCTATGCTTATGGATATACACATAGATATATAAATTTGTTCTCTCTCAGTTATAGGCTATTAGCTAAGCTTACATTTGTATTAATCAGATTCATCTACATCATTACATACCAGCAAACAACACAAAACTCAGTGGCTTAAAACACAGATATTATGTTTTTACTTATTATTCATATTACTCAGGTTGGTTAAAAGCTGTGCTGAGTGACATCCCCACTTGGAAGCAGTCTGTTGAAGAAGCCACTATTTAACATTGCTATCCCTGTGACATAGTGAATGAAGCTCTGTAGGGTCTCAGATGTATAACTGAGTTTTCTGGCCTTTACTACTCAATGGCCAGAGCTAGTTACATGGCCCCAATGAACCATAAACCCAAAAATACAATTCTACCATGTGCATAGGAAGAAAGAGAATTTCATGCATTTGGAAAATATCCCAATGTCAGCCAAAACATCTGCTCATGCAAAGTAGAGAAGATATGCAACAATTTAAAATACAACTTTAGTTTAAGAAATTTTGTCCTGGAATATGCTAATGATGAAATACAATATTTTAAACATCTCAAAAAATAGATATTTATTTTTAACATCTCAACTCTGTAAATATAGGTATGAACTGAATCTCAGCTTAGATAAACAAGATCGTTCAAACACAAGTCTCTTCCATTTTGGGAAAAATGCAATCCAAAAAATAATCATGCAGAGGGTTAACCTTCTCACTTAGATCAAGTCCAATCCCAGGGAAATATGAGACTTGGTCTGGAGCAAGAGGAGAAGGTAAAAACATTACCTCTATACAAAGTATAGGAATAAAAGACCTGGAAATACGTTATACAGAAATGCATGAAGGAATTAATGGTTGTAGTCAGAAGTCAGTTTAATACTTATTGAAAAGAAGGCATTATCCTCCATAATCAAAATTTAAGTACATTAGGTGTCAGTGTTAATTTCATGTTATTTCATAATTCTAACCATTGTTATGATAATTTAATAAAAAGAAAGATTATTTTGCATGTCTGTGTAAATCAGCAACAGCTCCTACTTGGTTAGAGGGGATTTGAGGGGGTATTGATTCCTATTAAGGAAGTACCAAATGTGAGGGGGTGATTTATCTTTTCTTACATAAAATCCTTTATCATTAAGGAACTCTAGATATACAAGTTCATCCTTTTTCCCCTTAGTTTTTTTTTTTAATTACTTTGTTGAGGTATGATTGACATACAAAATACTGTACATATTTAATGTGTACAACCTGATGAGCTTGGAGGTAAGTATATATCTGTTAAACCATCACCACATTCTATGCCATGAACAAATCCATCATCTTCAAAAGTTTTCTACTGCCCTCTTTATTCATGATGATGGTAAGAATGCTTAACTTAAGATCTATATTTTTAGCAAACTTTTAAGTATACAGTACAATTTTGTTAACTATGGGCATTTTGCAGCACAGTAGACCTCTAGTTTTTATTCATCTCATATAATTGAAATATTGTAACCTTTAACTAATACCTCCTCATCTTCCCCTCCTTCTAGAAATTGCCATTCTACTTTCTGCTTCTGAGTTGGACTATTTTAGATTCCTTATATAAATAATATCATGTAATATTATTCTTTATGTGTCTGGCTTATTTCACTTAGCAAAATTTTCTCCAGTTTCATCCATATTGTTATAAATGGCAGGATTTCCTTATTTTTTAAGATTGAAAAATATTTCATTGTATGTATATTTTTTATTCATTCTTCCACTAAATATTTACGTTTCTTCAGTTATTCTGAATAATGCTGCAATGAACATGAGAATATGCATATCTCTTTGAGATCCTGATATTAACTCCTTTGGATCTATACTCAGAAGTAGAATTGCTGGATCATAGGGTACTTCTATTTTTAATATTTTAAGGGGCTTCCATACTGTTTTCCAAAATGAAGACACTAAGTTACAACTCCACAAATAATGTGCAAGGTGTCCTTTTCCCTACGTATTTGCCAATGTTTATTTTTTTAATTTTATTTTTTTAGAATAGCCATTCTAACAGATGTGGGGAGGTGGTATCTCATTGTGAGTTTGATTTGCATTTCCCTGATGACTAGTGAAATTGAGCACCTTTTCATGTACCTGCTGGACATTTGTATGTCTTATTTTGAGAAATCTCTATTTGTTCCCTTGACCCATTTTTAATCAATGCTTTTTTCGTTTGTTTCGTTTTGGGTTTTTTTTTTTTTTGCTATTGAATTATATGAGTTCTTTATATATTTTGGACATTAACCTTTTATCAAATATATGTTTTGCAAATATTTTCTCACATTCTGTAGGTTGTATTTTCATTTTGTTGATTTTTTCCTTTGCTGTGCAGAAGTTGTTTAGTTTAGTTCAAAAAATCATTGCCAAAGACAATACCAAGAAGCTTTTCTGATATTTTCTTCTAGAAATTTTACAGTTTCAAATTTCATACTTAAGACATTAATCCATTTTGAATTAACTTTCTTGTATGGTGTATGATAAGGTTTTTTTTTTTTTTTTTTTCTTTCCTTTGCATGTGACTGTGCTATTTTCCCAACACTATTTATTGACGAGGTGGTCATTTCCTGTCATGTATTCTTGGCATGCTTGTTGAAGATCAGTTGACTGTACATGCGTGACTTTATTTCTATGTTCTCTATTCTATTCCATTGGTGCTTATGTCTGTCCTTAAGCCAGTACCTTACTGTTTTGATTACTGTAGATTTGTAAAAAAAAATTGAAATCAGGAAGTAAGATAGCTTCAGAATGTTTCTCTTTTTCAAGATTATGTTGACTATTTGGGGTGTTTTTCATATGAATTTCGGGTTTCATATGAATCATTGTTTTCCCTAATTTTTGTACAAATTTCCTATGCAATTTTGATAGGAATTCAATTGAATCTGTAAATTGCTTTGAGTAGTAAGGATATTTTAACAATGTTAATTCTTCTAATCCATGGACATGGGATGGATTTCCATTTATTTGTATCTGCTTCATTTATCAGTGTTTTATAGTTTTCAACGTACAAGTTTTTTACTTCTTTGACTAAGTTTGTTTCTAAATGTTTTATTCTTTTTGATGCTACTGTAAATGAGAGTGTTTTCCTAATTTACTTTACAGATAGTCCATTGTTAGTGTATAAAAATGCACTGACTTTTGTATTTTTATTTTGTGTCTTTAATGTTACTGAATGTATTTATTAGTTCTAACAGTTTTGTTGTTGTTGTTATTGTTATGTTTGTGTGGAGTCCTTAGGGTTTTTTACATATAAGACCATATCATTTGCAAACGTATAATTTTATTTCTTTTTTTTGACTTTTTATTTTTTTATTTTATGTTTTTTACATCTTTATTGGAGTATAATTGCTTTATAATGGTGTGTTAGTTTCTACTTTATAACAAAGTGAATCAGCTATATATATACATTCCCATATCTCCTCTCTCTTGTGTCTCCCTCCCACTCTCCTCATCCCACCCCTCTAGGTGTTCACAAAGCACTGAGCTGATCTCCCTCTGCTATGCAGCTGTTTCCCACTAGCTATCTATTTTACAATTGGTAGTGTATATATGTCCATGCCACTCTCTCACTTCATAGCAGCTTTTCTTTCCCCCACCCCGTATCCTCAAGTCCATTCTCTACATCTACATCTTTATTCCCATCCTACCCCTACGTTCATCAGAACCTTTTTTTTTAATTTCATATATATGTATAAGCATACGGTGTTTGTTTTTCTCTTTCTGATTTACTTCACTCTGTATGACAGACTCTAGGTCCATCCACCTCACTACAAATATCTCAATTTCACTTCCTTTTATGGCTAATATCCCATTGTATATATGTGTCACATCTCCTTTATCCATTCATCTGTCGATGAACACTTAGGTTGTTTCCATGTCCTGGCTATTGCAAATAGTGCTGAAATGAACATTGTGGTACATGTCTCTTTTTAAATTATGGTTTTCTCAGGGTATATGTCCAGTAGTGGGATTACTTCTTCCTTTCTGATTTGGATGCCCTTTCCCTTTTTTTTTTTTTAACCTAATTATTCTGGTTAGGATTTGTATAATATGAGCTATGCGAACAGAAGAAGTGAGAGTGGGCATCCTTGCCTTGTTCCAGATATTAGAGGAAATATTTTCAGTTTTTCATAATTAAATATGATATTTGCTGTGGCCTTTTCATACGTGGACTTTATTTTGTTGAGGTAAGTTTCTTCTATACCTAATTTGTGAGAGTTTTTATCATGAAAGGGTGTTGAATGTTACCAAATGGATTTAATGCAGCTATTGAGTTGATCATATGATTGTTATCCTTCATTCTGTTAAAGTGTGCATTATGCAGGTTTGCTGATGATGAAGCATTCTTGCTTCCCTAGGGATAAATTTCACTTCATCATGGTGTATGATCCTTTAATGTGCTGTTGAATTTGGTTTGCTAATATTTTGTTGAGAATGTTTGCATCCATGTTCATCAGGGACATTGGCCTATAGTTTTCTTTTTTCATGGTGTCTTTATCTTTCTTTAGTATCAAGGTTATGCTGGCCTCATAAAATGAGTTTGGAAGCATTCCCTCTTCTTTTATTTTTTGGAAAAGTTTAAGAAGGTTTGGTATGGGACCTCCTTGGTGGCACTGTGGTTAAGAATCTGCCTTCCAATGCAGGGGACATGGGTCTGATCCCTGGTCCGGGAAGATCCCACATGCTGCAGAGAAACTAAGCCTGTGTGCCACAACTACTGAGCCCACATGTCGCAACTACTGAAGACTGTGCAACTAGAGTTTGTGCTCCATAACAAGAGAAGCCACCTCAATGAGAAGTCCGTGCAATGCAGTGAAGAGTAGCCTCTGCTCACTGCAACTAGAGAAAGCCTACACACAGCAACGAAGACCCAATGCAGCCAAAAATAAATAAATAAAATAAATATATTTTTTTAAAAGAAGAAGGTTTGGTATGAATAATTCTTCTTAAATGTTTGGTAGAATTAATCAGTGAAGCCATCTGGCCCTGGACTTTTCATTATTGGAAGATTTTTGATTACTGATCCAATACCTTTATTTGTTATTGGTCTGTTCATGTTTTTTTTTTTAATTTCTTCTTGAGTCAGTCTTGGCAGATTGTATGTTTCTAGGAATCTATTTCTTTTTGATTGTCCAGTTTGTTGGTATATTATTGTTAATAATAGTTTTACGATATTTTAGAAAATTATGTAGCTTCAGTGATAATGTCTCCTCTTCCATTTCTGATTTTACTGCAAGCCTGATAACTGTCTTCAATAGGAAAACAAATAAGAGCTGCATTTTTGAAAATGTGTGAGTATGAAATGTAAGGCAGAAAGGTGTGGAATTCAGCCTTGGACAAAGGGATTAAAAAGTTCTAGAAATTTCATCATCAAATTTTGATAAAATTTAACACCAGTTCATGATAAAAATTCTGAGTAAACTAAGAATAGAATGGAACTACCTCTACCTGATGAAAAAATCTACAGCTAATATCATACTTTATCTTAAAATATTGAATGTTTTTCTCCTAAAGTCTGGGAAAAAGGCAAGTACCTGCCTTCTCAATCCTTCTATTCTTTGTTGCAGTGGAGGTATTAACTGTTGCAATAAGACAACAACGATATATAAAAAGCATAAATATTTAAAAGGAAGAATTAAAACCATTTCTATTTGCATATAACCTGCTTATTGGTGCAGATAATCCAAGGAAAATCTACAAAACAATTATTAGAACTAATAAATGGATTTATCAGCATTATACAATATAAGCTTTATATACAGAAAGCAAATGAAGATTTTTAAATTAGTGTTAAAAACATAAAAAAATAAACTTATAAAAGTATTCCATTTATAATAGCATCAAAATACATTAACGGTGTATGTATAAATTTAACAAAAGATGTACAAAACCTTTCTACTTAGAGCTACAATATATTATTAAATAAATTATGAAGGCCTGAATAAATGGTAAGACACGTTGTATTCAAGGAACAGAAGACTCAATATTGTTCAGATAAAAATGCTGTCCTATTTGAATGTAGATTTAACACAATTCTGATAAATATTCTAATAGGAACATAAAAATTGACAAACTTATTCCAAAATTGACATGGAAAGGAAAGGAACCAAGAATTCCCAAAGCAATCTAGAAAGAAAGAAAGAAAGAAAGAAAGAAAGAAAGAAAGAAAGAAAGAAAGAAAGAAAGAGGAAGAAAGAAAAAGAAAGGAAGGAAGAAAGAAAGTAAAAAAGAAAGAAAGAAAAAAAATAAATAAAGAGAACTTACACTACCTGATTCCAGTACATCATATAAAGCAGCAGCCTTCAACAAAGTGTAATATTGCAATAAAGATTGACTAATAGATAAAAGTACTGAATAGAGAATCCAGTAATAATTTCACATTTATATGGTCATTTGCTTTGCAATTGAGGAGCCAAAGCATTTCAGTAAGTAATGAAAATCTTTGTCAACAAATGATGCTGGTATAGTTAGATATTCTTAATAGAAAATATATATCTATACCTATATAGATAGATAGATAGAAAAAATATATATCTATATCTCATACCATATATAATAATTAATTGAGAATGGATTTTAGAGCTAAACACAACAGCTAAAATCACAAAGATTTTAGACAAAAATAGAAGGGACTATTTCCTGACTTGGGAGTAGTCAAAGTTTTCTTAAGCAGGACAAATACAAATAATAATAAGATTTAAAAAAAAAAGAAATTATTACTTTTGGTTCATCGAATCTTATAGTACTATTAATCAAAATACACTGTTAAGAAAATGAATCAGCAAGTCACAAAGTGGGGTAAAATATTCAATAGAAAGGTATCTGCCAAACTACGGGTATCAAGAAGAGATAAAGAACTTCTTCAACCCCAAATTAAAAGACACTTAATTTGTTAGATGGAAAAATATTTGAAAAAATATGGAAATGACTTAAAAGCACATGGAAAAGTTCTCGGCACAAATTAGTCATCAGAGAAATTAAAATCTTGATGAGACACCAGTATTTACGCATAAACATTAAAGAGATAGTAAACAGTGAGTGTTGACAAAGATGTTGAGCAGCTAGAACTCATTGGTTTAGAGGTGGGGGCCCTGGGAGGGTTGGGATAGAGGCAGGGATTGACTAAGGAGGGTGTGGGAGTACTTTCTGGGGTGTAGCTGTTGTTCCATGTCTTCGTAAGTTAAGGGAATGGATTACAAAGATGTATCCATTCATCAAATCCAGTCAATGTATACTTAAGATCTCTTTAGATGTCTTAGCTCAAAAGGAAAAATCTATTAAAAAATTGAAATATAATTAATCATTTGAATGATGAAATACTTGGGGAAAGTGTATTGATAATTGAAATTTACTTTAAAATGCATCAAAAATCCTGATGGTTGATATAAGGAATTCACTGTAAAGCTCTTTCAACTTTTCTTTATGTTTAAAATATTTACCCTAGAACGTTTTTAAAAAGGTAAATATATAGCTCTAGCTAACAATCAATAGATCATTATATGTCCTTCATTATCTAAATGCTTTACATATATAAGCAATTTTAAACCTTACAAGGATACTTTAGGATGGAATCTGTCATTATTCTCTTTACAGAGGAAGAAACAGAAACACTGTTTAAATGAAAATTAACAGGGAATTCCCTGGTGATCCAGTGGTTAAGACTCTGTGTTTCCACTGCAGGGGCCACAGGTTCAATACCTGGTTGGGGAACTAAGATCCTGCCTGCCATGTGGTATGCTCTCCCTTCCAAAAAAAAAAAAAAAAGACCAAACAAAGATAAGTCTTCATCTTTGTAATAAGGAATCTACATGAAATGGTATAGGATACATAGAAGAGCAACGTGTATATTAAAGAGGTACAGATACTGGAAAGAAAAAAATTAGCCATTTTCTATTTTTTCTACATTGAAACTAGGTAGCATAAGAGTGGATGATTCCCCCCCCCCCCGAGACCATAATAACATGGGGAATTCAGACAATGGAGTGTTTGTTAGTTCTGAAATATAGTACCCTTTGACATATTAAGATGGCTCTTTTTAGGGATACCACCAACCAATTAATCTCATTAACAACTTTCTTCCCCATTTCACTGTCCCACTGGGTTACTTGTAACCCAACCTATTACCTGGAAAGTTTTGCAAAAACAGGAGTGCACTGGTTCAGCCTGGATAGAGTGGCCTGCAAAGAAATCTTTCCTAGGTCTCATTCCCCTACATGACTATCCATGTGTCCCCAATATCCTAAATATCATCAGAAAAACCACAACAAGCAATAGCATGAATGTGCTTCTCAAAATATGGTATCCAAACCAGCAGCAGCAGCTGGGAAACATGTTAGAAAAGAAACTCTCAGACCCTATTCTAAACCTACTAAATTCTGGGAGTGGGGATCTGTGTATAAGCTCCAGAGAGTCTGATGCATGTTAAAATTTGAAAACCACTGATATATGAGAAGCCATTAGAGCTTTCTATACTCTCTTTTGTTGTCATTCAGAGCCATTCAACTTTACAGTGGGAGAAGTTTCTAAATCTGCAAGAAAATGACTGCAAAGTCAATTAGCAAGGCCTGGTCTGGTATAATTTCTCATATCTTTTTTTTACTTTTCTTCAACCTGTGCCACTCTCAGGGTATTTACTTCAAATGCCAGTTTCTCATTTTGGGCAATACCCTTTTAGATAACAAAGGTTGTGTCTGCATCATTGTTGTATTCTGTAGAGTAGAAAACTCACAGTAGGTCATCAATAAATATCAGTCAGATTAATAATTGAATCATTTAATAAATGAGTGACTGAGTATGCCCGCATGTGAGTGATGAATTTCTGACTGGGAACTTATTACCCTCTCAGGAGATAAAGAAAACATTCCCCATTGATTGGATCCATCCTGGAGAATAGCTAAGGTGTGAATAAATGCATGACACCTGATAATATCAGCTTAAGAGCCTTCCTTTATTAGGGATAAATCAGAAAGCATATGCTTTGGACTATTGCTCTGACCCTTCTCTCCGCACAGTATGTCACCTGCATGAGAGGAAGTATAACTGAAGAAGAGGGTATGACCACTTAGAGGTGGATCAGAGATCCAATCGCACTAGGGATTCTGACACCCAAATGCTGTCACATGTAACCTGGGTTCTGTTTGTCATGAAAAAGGTTTTTTTTTTTTTTTATAACTTTCTTCTATTAATATAAAATTTAAATTATTTAATGTAATTTGTTATAGAACCAAAACTACATTTAAAAAATCAAGTTCATACTCTCAATAAGATGGTATCTATTGATGTTTAAAAAGTAAATTATTCATTTTTAATATAATACATACTTTCTTAAAAGGAAGAATAAAATTAATATTTCTAAGAGAAATTTTACCTCTCAACCATATTAGTATCCTAATCTGCCCATACCCTGTTTCCTTTTCACTTTTAGAAAGAAACTAATTGAGTTGTCAGGTTGTGTAAGGAAAGAGAAAAGAGTCACCTTATATTTGCCAATCAAATCAAAGTAGGTTCCTTTAGTCAACACTCCCTTCTCTTTCTCAGATACAAAAGGAATATAAGGGCTGAGGAATCACATAATAGTTAATATTTAATGACTTTAAAACAATAAATATAAATTTGCTGATACACAACTTGATTTATCTTTCCCAATATTTTTTCAAACATTCTGACCATAAAATAACCTGCATCACATAGGTCCAGAAAAAGTGGGAGAGAATGACATATTACATTGTATATAAAGCCAGACAAAACTACAATTTAATATAATATACAGAGATTCATTGATTTGTATAAATTCAATTAATTTTTATTAAATGACATCATTGTTATCAAGAGCATATACTGTTATATTTCTGACTGATATCTACTAAACATGATAATTTTTATTGTTCTAACTTTAATTTTGAGAAAGAACGTCTGGAGAGGTTTTCTGGAATGTTTCTCCACAAAAATTGCCCTGTATATAGATGGTTCCAGAGTTTGCTTACTGGTTCACCAATATCTTTGTTAGGGTCTTGTTCCATCTTCCCATTTTGTCCTTATAATTGAGTGATAATTTCTCTTGGTCACTAGACAGCTTCTACAGCAACCTTCATTGTGGCTGCATGAAAATGTCCAAAGAAAGGGGCATGGGTGAGAGTTCTTTTGTGTTTTTAATGGAGGTAAGCTTTTCCCAGAGACTTCCAGTAGACTTTGCCCCATGTCTTGTTGACTAGAATTGGTTCATATGGTCACTACTACAGAAAGAAAGGGCTGGGAACATGAGTATTTGGCATTTTCAGTCTCCATCTTGGGAGGCAGACTTGGAGAAGAAAAGAGAAAGAAATGGTGTCAACAAAACTGGCCAGTAGTAGAGGAATGTGTCACATTTCTTACTTATAAGAATGAAGTAACTACTGTTGCAATTTCAAGGTTAAAGACCATTAAAATATATTTTTTTAATAAGGAGGACTTCCTAGTAACCCTAAAATTATTTGTTACATTAGTCCTTCAATGGATCCTTTCCTTTCTATTACTGATTTTCATTTCATTATTTTTTCTGAGTTCTCCTTAATTCCTAGAATAAAAATGGAAAAGCAAAGGTGATGAAATGTGATTATGAAACTACAATAGGCAGTTACAAGTAAATATAGACTTAAAATTATGTCAAAAAGTCCACTCTTGCCTCCCCCAACAGAATAGTCTCTGGATTAAGGCAAGTTCCCGATCAGTAACTATAACTGATAAGTGTAACAGAGAGAAACAGAATAGGTGAGTTTTCTTCCTTTGAGTTGAGATTTGACCCTCGTTTTTTGAAAATATTTAAATATTCTGTGCTCCCTTAAAGAAGTAAGAAAAAACTTAACTATATGAAAGCAACTATATGTATGTGTATGCACATATCATAGAGACATAGTCCTGTGTGTATATATATATATCAACAAAACATCACTCCCTTGATGACAGCTTGGTGAATATTTCTTTCCTTTAGCAAAATTCTGATGAACTGACATTTCAGGTTCATGCAAACAAATTCCCCATGGAATTAATTTATTATTTGTATCGTTATTCATATTACTCAGCCTGAGAATGATGCCTTCAAAATATTCCACTGCCCTTTGTTGTGTGCAAGTGTATGTGAATTTGATTAGCAAAGCTGCACACCTAATCTAAGTTTCCTTCTGAGCTTGTGCAGTTAAAATAATTATAATAAAATCTATTAACTGCTTGTTACTGCAGGGGAAAAAGGCACTGCATCCAAGCTTCCACCTGCAACCATTGATTTTGAAGAGGTGAGTGACAGTTCCCTACTGCCTAAGTAGGTTATAACAAGCTAGCTTCAGGCTGCAACATCCAGTAGAGTGCAGGGGAGAAATGACTGGCCTCCAAACTTGTCTTAAGCCTCAAGAAAGAAGGAAAGGGTGGGGGGAATCTCTGCCAATAACTGCAGTGCCTGTTCTCACATTCAGCAGTGGGAGCTTTGTAATTACCAACTCGCTTTAATTCCCGCTCACACCTTGGGGGGACAAGGCAGAGAACTCTCTCTAACGGATAGTAATAAAACTATTATTCATCTAATCATCCACAAACATATGTGTTTCTTTTGTAACGACTCAGTCACCCTCATCCCCATAAAACACACTCACACACATCAGCCAACTCATGCAAATGAAAACACAATAATGCAGATGACGTAAACCAAAAAACACACTGCTTTGCAGACATACAAAAATTCCACCTCACATTCATTATTTATACATATAATTCCAATGAATTCCTATCTACCCACCCACAATGGATAATCCCCCATATGTAGTGATGAGGAGAATCGACACTATTATTTATAGCTTTCAAATGAAATCACCCCTTTTGCTTTAGTGACCTGGAAGTTAGAGGTGAAAGTGCATTTCCAATTGGAAGCTGGCCTCATTTCTCTCTTAGATTTTTCATTGGCCCATCTAGATGAGCTATAAGCCACACATCATCACTACTTGATTACAACCTTCTTTTTGTGTTTCATTGTGTGTGTATATCATGGTACAAAAAATTATCTGATTTATCTCTGTCCATTTCTGTCAAACAGACCTACACATATCTCTCCTTGTACCAGGCTCCACAGGAATTGTATGTGTGCACACATATTATTTCTCCAGTATTTCTTATTAAAGAATAATAGGAAAATTCTCTCAACAGTGTGAGAGTATAAAACAATCAGATTATGATATGGTGTGGGGAGGGTACCAGATACATCAATACAGATTAGTGCTGCCCTCTAGAAAACAATTGGGAAAGATTTGCTTTTTTTACAAAACTAAAGTTTTATACCTTCGGTTTATTTTTTTTAAAAAACGTTTTTAAAAATCATATTGACAAAAATACTGACCAACTAAATTAAATTTGATTCAAAATGATATACCTTGTTAGTTTTAAAACTTGTCTCTTAATAAATGTTCAGCATTTTTAAATGAAATTTATGTTTAAATATTTTTTTACCATTGTGGTTTCTCAAGGGAATGTGCCATTGACTGTTACATAAATTTAATTGTATGCAACTATAAATATATTCTTATTGGACATTTTAATAGATGCATCTGTATGAGAAGAATATTCTAGAAAATTGGTACAGTTACATGGATAATTCAAAGAAATTATAACAACAATCACAATTACGATAATCAGTATTTCAACCAAGAGTAGGTTTGTAACAGAGGTTTGAATGGGCCAGTTAATTTCTGTAAACATATTATGACTTTTTCACAGGTAAACACACATATTCATACCTTTGGGCTATCTACACTATCTTAGAATTGTTGAAAGTTTTCACTATCCAATACTATTTCCATTGTTGTGCTACTATATTGTATTGAACGTAATTTTACAATAGACAAGTCAGCAGGATAAATTTACCAGAGATAAGGCTTTCCATTTATTTTCCTGAACTCCAGGAGGTGTCATCTATTTGAACATATCCTGACCTATGAATCTAGGAGAGTTAGCCAGTACACAAAAGGAACTCATAGGCGGTTCAATATCTTTTGTTTATCTTTGATAAGACCAGCATGACATCCCTATTTCCCTCCATAAGCATATGGAACTTTAAAGCTCAGAGTTTGAGATACATTGCAGTACTTGTTGCTTCCTATTCAGCCTTGGTCAAAGGAAACCAGAGGTTGATACCTTGATCAGTACAGCTGGGTGCACAAAGGAAAATCCTCACCTTAAATATGTCCATTAGACAGTGAGCAGGGATAATATAGGTAATAAATAAACCCTACAAAAACCTGTGGCTGTAGACAGTATAGCAATCGTTCATATTTTCATACATACATATATTTTAAAGGTACTTCTGCATTGCCTTAGTAAGATTGTTTTGCCCAATTTCGAATCATGAGAGAAATTACGACAATAATTACCATCTAATCTAATATTCACTGAACTCAGCATGTATTTGCCATTCATTTTGCCAAATGCTTCACAAGTGTTATTTTACTAAGTCCTCACAAAATAATCTGTGAGGCAGGTATTATTGTCGCTTCCATTTTAAAGATAAATACATAGAGGTTAAAAGTAAGTAACAATTCCAAGGGCACACTCCAGATAACTGACAAATCCAGACTGTCTTAGTTTGTGTTCCCTTACAAAGAGACCCATCAAAGATATGAGTAAAAGTAGTCAACTGGGAAGTTCAGGAAATAGTATTAGAGGAGAAGGGAATTGAGAAGATGAAGGGAAGGTGGTCAGTAGTAAATGCCTTATCTAATAAGCCATCATTATCCTTTACTGGAGATTTATCTTGTGGGGGAACTCTTGGAAACAGCAGACTACTTTCCTCAGACTTATCCAGTCGAGGTGGATGGGAACTGGAATGTGTATACATCAATTCTGCTGAGTTATTACTTGAGGGCTGCTGGGAGGAGTGGCAATTCCCCATAACCATAGTCAGAGTAACATTTCTTTGCTCCAGAGAAAGCCTCCAAACAAATGATGTAGATTCTGGTACTTATTTGCCAATCTTCCTATCTGCACTGAAATGGCAAGTTTCCAAGTAAATGGATCTGGGCATTGCAGCCAATTAAAATATAGATTTCAACAGTGGCTCCATGATTTTATCTAGGACAGAGTTAATCTGGTTGGTGTACTGGATGGTACATGTGTCATAAAATGGCATTTGCATAACAAACATACTGTTTTTACTAGTATTTTTATTTGGGTTTGTTTTGATTATGAGAAAAGAACTAATAAAGATTTGGGAATTTTCAAAGCTTCAAGCGACCCCTTAAGCCATTGCGGCTTGGTTTGTGCCCAGATCTGTCTACAAAGCTCATGCACTTAACTACGCTACAAATATCTCTGATAAAAGCACATCTCTCAACTGGGGAAAGTTGACTCCAATATCTCCTTTCAGAGGCTCTCAGGCTTCTGAGAGCATGATGCCCTTCAGGCTTCCCTGCACGCATTAAAGATCCTAAAGGACTTTAGGCAGTGACTACAGTAGAAATGTACCCATTTGATCTGTTGGGAGAAGAAGAGGTCAGTGGCCTCAGGGGAAGACACTTATTAGCAAAACTAGCTCCCCTACTGATCTGACACAATAGTTGAAAATTCACCAGCTGCGTTTGGGTTCTTAGGGAAAAACATGTTGTCTGTGGGATTCCCCTCTGCCTGGTTGGTAATAGTTTCAATATAACTTCTTCCATGAGAATTTGCATTTTATCACTTTATTGTAAATTAGATTTTTAGGTTAGCAAGTTTCTATAATTGTCCTGATGTCAAGAAATAAAAGATGGGGACATTATGATGGAGGTTACTCAAGAAGGAAAATACGGGAAGTGGCTCAAAGACAGTGAGTCCTATTTTGATGGTAATATATAGGCTCTTGGGCAGAATTAGAGCAAGTAGGAATTGCATCCAGAACAATGATTTCAGAACAAGAGTCTGGAAAATTATTGGGAAAGGTAGCCCTAAAAATAAATTCCACCTAGCTTTCAGGTTTTCCCAAGGGCAAACCTTTCTTTAAGACTTATCCTAGAGGATACTTATACAAATGGCAACTTAGACTCATGGACCACTGGGCATAAATATGACATGAGACCACAAAATTCAATTGTAATTACAGAAGAACCTGAAACCTTGAGAGGGTAAGTTAATTGTTCATAGGACTGGCGTAGATAAGGATTCCAGAGAAAGGGACCCTAATATTTCTCTGGTCCTTCTACTCATCCCTGTCCATGAATAGAATTACAAGTATATTTTTTTTTCTTTCAGATTTTCAACAAAAATATCGGGATAGATAGAAAGAAAAAAAATAAGTAAGAGCAATAAAAAGAAGAGAGATGGTCAGAGAAAGAAAAGGATAAACAAATAAGGCATCATGGCATGGTGGCTGTTCTGTTTGTAATTAGTAATTAGTGTATACTGCCTTTGAAAGAGCCTCAGATGAAAGGACTCTTGAGTGAGAGGTGCTTACCTTATGATCATAATATTAGAAATCAGCTACTGAAAGCTTTCAAGAGCTGAAGTCTCCCTTTTGGCTTTCAGCTGTACTCAAGGTTGAAATATCAGAGGTTGTATATTAGGGAGATGGGGGCCATCAAGTAGGCATTGAATAACTAATATCCTATAAAAGGTCATCTCAGGCAAGTATCAGAAAAACAAAAGGCTAGATGACTTCTAAATCTCACATATGTACAGATGTTTGAGCTGAAGGAGATTTTCCACTCAATGTAAATATTTTCTCATTTTGCTGTATTTTCTGGCTATGGATTTCTCTAGGGACTTTGATCCTATGGTGAAAGAATCAATTAAAAAATCATACAGGGTTTCCCTGGTTGGCGCAGTGGTTGAGAGTCTGCCTGCCGATGCAGGGGACATGGGTTCGTGCCCCGGTCCGGGAAGATCCCACATGCCGCGGAGCGGCTGGGCCCGTGAGCCATGGCCGCTGAGCCTGCGCGTCCGGAGCCTGTGCTCCGCAACAGGAGAGGCCACAACAGTGAGAGGCCCGCATACTGCAAAAAAAACCAACCCCCCCCCCCAAAAAAAAAAATCATACAAGATGCCTACTGGTAGGAAAATTACTTACTCTAGAAATTAAAATCTGGAAAACACAACTTACAAATATTCTGGAAAATAAATGTCTCCATTCAATTCAATTATATTTCACTCAATTTCATTCAGTTCACTTCTTCAACTATGTATATCATGACATATGACCATATCTGTGTTATGTGCTATGAGGGCTAAAGAACAAGTACTCACCTAATACCTACTTTTGAGGAGGTGCTAATTTAATTAGTGGGATCAGGCACAAACACAGCAACCACCTGCCCAACATTGTGAAGTCAACACCATAGACCAGGGGAGAGATGTCAAGGTCAGAGAAATGGGGAGAATACATGGAGATGGTGGACCTCAAGTTGATGTTGAAGGATGAATTTGATTTGAAGGATGGAGTGAGGTCTTTCTGGATTGGGAGAACATGGCCAAAGGTAAATAAATCTGAAGAAGGGGTAAGAGTGAGATGTGGTGAAAGTGAGTTATTAACATTAGGTAAGTTTAAACACCAGCACCACTGCATACGAAGGTCCCATGTATTAATGAAAGCCAAATTAAGCACTTTTTGAAAGATGCACAAAATAAATGTAAAGACCTGAAAAGAAATTCATAAGTTAACAATACAGTGATTCAATATGAACTGTTTCTTAGAATTGTGCAATTAACGGTGGAGTGTGAAAGTTGGATAATTATACCTTTTCAAAAACAGCCTGATGACATGTGGAATCTTCTTAGAGGATGGAAAATATCTCTTGTTTTTGCTTCATGCACCTAGCAATAAATGACTGAGAACTGTGGCATTTTGATTTAGAGTCTTAGAAACCTCAGGATTCATTTCCAAATTTCACAGCCTGTGCTAACAATGGATAAACATTAATGAAGTATAGATATTAGGATAAAAATGTCTTTCAGTACGACATCTACCTGTGTTAGGGAAAGAATTGTGTTGTTCTTTTGTTCCGGTATTTCAGAATTGCTCAGCATTTCTGGGCATCTTTTATCTAAGAGCTATATCTACACAAACACTGAAGTGAAAAGTTGGAGCAATTGCCCAGTATTTGAGACAAAACAAAGGACAAACTCAAAATAAAGTTTAAAACAAACATTTTTAGATTGACTGTCCAGTCACCTTGGATGATTTGCCTATTTCACAATGGGCAAGTTCATTTTGTCTCTCTAATTAGGCACAAATGAAACTTCACCATTATTAGTCAATGGCAGCAGAGAACCATTAAAACCTACTAAAATAAATCCTAAAGAAAAGCAGTATTGAAGCACAAAGTTTATAACAAATCTAAATGCAAAATTTCATGTAAACTCTAGACTTCTCTAATTTTACTTTTGCTAACTAGAGTGATTATTAACTAGGAACACTTAACCCCTAAATCAGAAGCAGCCCACAGAGCTCAATAGCACTGGGCTTTTATTAATTTTGTTTGTTTACTTTTCATTTCTTGCCATAACTTGTTTTCTCTTAATAACATTAATAAAAATGAAATTGGACATTGTGATTGAAAAATAGTCTCCTGCTTTGAAAATAAATGTGTCCGCTTCACCTTGATACTTATTTTCACCAACGATAGGAGATCATTATCTGGTCAGAGAATTCAGTTCTGTCCTTGTTACACAAGTTATTTTTGGTCTTCGTTTTTAAGGAAAATTATTTGTCAGAAAATCTGTGTTGACCAGGTCTCAGCAGACAATGGAGGAAAGATCAAACATGACAGTGTGCTTAAGAATCATGAATTAAGCTTTACACAAAACACATACTTTACAGCTCTTTTCTGAATTCAATTAAATATAGACTTTGAGAGCCTCTCACCAGTAATAGACCTTTATATCATGTGATTAAACCTGTTGAATCTCTACTGTCTCTGATTTGTTTCATTAAATATGTTTCTAATTTTAACACTGTATTTCTGAGTTATTTTGGTTTACAACAATAGCACAATGTTGAATAGATGTCATATTGGTGGAATTTTTTATTTCATATTTTTCTGTAAACATTCCATGCATAATTAATTCATAATTTATTCTAATATCTTTAAGACATAAAGTCCTTAGAGTCTACATTGGTTCTGTTATTATTGTTGTTATTATTATTACTCTTACTGCTGGTGACATGTATGTTTGGTGATTTTGAGTTAAGAATTATATTTTCTTAAAATTAATCTGTGGAATTCTGTACCTTTTACTCCAGAGAAGTTTTGCTTTGAGTTCTGTTGGGAGCAAGAGTGTGACCCTGGACTTACCACTCCTTTTATTCCCTTTGAGCAAACCAGATTAATTTTTCATCTCAAATTCAGCCCCTTAACATCACAGAAACCGTACACTTTTTCTGTGACTCCCAGAACTGGTACCGCTTACCATAGGGCTATTGTCTGCTCTGTGTGCAATTCCTTCTTGCTTCAAGTCACTATCATTTATTTATCTAGTTAGTTTTTAAATTTACTTATGTTTCATTAGAGATTCATTTTGCTTTCTTGTGAGCTCAGCAATACTATCTGAATTATGTTTGCAGGAATTTTTCCAGAATATTTCTTCAAATTTCTTAGTCCTCCATGTTTCTGCCGTACACGTATACAGATTCATTATTCTTCCTTAAAAAAAAAAAAAAGTCCCTAAATAGTCTTAATCACCTGGTCCTTGGAAGATGCTGAGTCCTTTTGTGTGCCAAATTAGTGATGACTGGGGAAAATATTTGTTTATTTTGAATTATATTGAGGGCAAGTGTGTGATTTCTGTGTCTTAAGCTAGACTCAAACTTAATTTGCATACAAATAAAACAGACAGTACCTTTAGAATTCTGATTTTTGAGTACACTAAGAGAGACACATTGAATGGTTTTAAGGACAACTTGAAAATGTGCATTTCTTATCAACACAGGTGATTCTGATTAAAAGTTTGTTCAAGGATCACACCTTGAGGGCCAACAGCATATACCTATCACATACCTGTGCTCTCTTTCACTGTTCCTTTACCTAGAATACCCTCAATTCCATCTCCTCCTTTTCCTATTGTTTTTCTTAACTCATCACTCCATTTTTCATGGTTAATTCTACTTACCTGATACCTCACCTCAAATACCACCACCTCCAGAATGCTTTCTTTCAATCCCTTCCAAAAAGTGATATTAATGTCTGTAGTATCTCATTGATGTACTTCTGCATTGTACAGGTTATTTAACAATATATGTTTATTCACTTGGTTCATCACCAGGTAAAGTGTTCATAGCAGACTTGATTTTCTTGTATTTAGTTTCTTACACTCAAACTTAGCAGATTGCACAATGCATTGCAGACACGCAATAAATATATTGTCATTGTGAATACTTCTTCTGACAGAAAAATAAAACACATAGAACACATTTCTTTGTTTGAAAACCTAATTCCATCCTAATAAATTGAAGTAATTTTAATATCAGAGACATAGCTATAGGAGATCCTAATCCTATTTTATATAGCTCCTGCAAGGAGTACACCATATCTATCTTTAGTCATCTGATTTTCTTAGAAACTATTGTAATAGGGAAAAAAAGAGACCTCTGTAAAACTGGGCTTAATTTTGAATACAGAAAGCACATGTGGGATTTATAGCCAACAAGCAAAATGTGGTGGTCCGTGTATGGAAAATTACTAAGAGGAAACATCAAGGGTAGGGAAATTCTTGCTAAACAAATTTAATAAGATTCTTGATGAAGATAACCCAGGGCTATCAGATATCCAGGGTGGGTGATGAGGATTTGATCAGATATCAAGGGTACGGGATTCCTGCTAAACTGACTTAGCAGGATCCTTGCTAAAACTGCACTCAGCAGGCTGAAGACAGGATCCAAGGATAAGGCCTAGTCAAAAAGAAGACTTAGAGGAGCTTTTCTAAGGTTTGGTGGAGGAGAGGCTCTTTTTCAACTTTACTGATTTTTCTTAATGTTGTTTATTATAGCTGCTATCATATTATATTAAGCATCTAGGAGAAAAATTTACAGTTAAAACGATTACACATTTGTAATGTTGTGTTGGTGCTCCCAAACACACTGCCAGAAAAACTGTAGCCAAAGGTTAATTTTCTATGTCAAAGGTGAATATTAGCTCTTTAAATTAAAGCATTGACAGTATATTCAGCATAGCTGAGGCACACAGTCTTTCATCTCTTTGCTGCTGCTGCATGTAGCAGCTTCCTTTGTGTAGAAAGATGAGTGTCTGACTTCAAAGGACTAGGATTCAGTAGGACTTCAAAGGTGATGTGACAGATGGTACATGAGGAAGCATGGCCCAATGCCTATTCTCACATTAAAAAGTGTTTTTTTAAACATGAACTCTGTTGACATTTATACATGATAATGAGTATGGCATTTCATCTGCCCATGATTCTCTGTTGTAGTCCCACGTTAGTTATCCACTGAACACGAAAGAATGCTGGGAGCCATCTTGAATAAATAGAAAGTTAGACAAAATGGCATTCAGCAACCTTTCAACAAATATCAGGCTTCATTTATGCTAGTGTCTTCTTGTCAATAAGGCAGACAATTCCAGGGTCATAAATAGCAATTATATGTAATTGATCCAATTCAATACCTCTTTACTGAATGCTGGTCATGCATGCAACATTATATTAACTGCTATTAGAAAGAGATTTATTTGAAAGAAGGATATTACATAGTACCTACCAAAGGATATCTATGTGAGATTTTAAAGACACATACATGTGAAGAAATTTGGGGACTAGCCAAGGTGCTCAAATTGGGACTGGGACTTCACCAAGGGGAGGTGCATGCAAAATATATTTGTCAGAGCTTTCACAGAGAACCCTCTGCTAGAAATCTCATATCAGGCAGCTGCTGAGTTACTCTCTATCCTAGGCAGGTAGAATTCATGAGGGAAAGAGAACTGGAGCAGAACCCAATAGAAAGGAAAAGATGCAAACAATACCTTAGTTTTCTGCAAAATCACAAAAAGACAATTTAAAATTGTTGACCTTGTTTTTACTTTACATATTACTGAAATCCAAGCTAAAAGTTTTCAAAAGGAAAGGAAATATAACTTTCTATAATAGTACAGTTTTAAGGATTAGAAATTTAAATAAACCTTCCAGTTGTGTATTCTTATTGTGTTCCTGGCCATGGTAGGTTTGTAGGGAAAAGGGTAGCTGCAAAGTCTCAGTGTGCAGTTATTTCCCCTCCTTCCCTACACACAAACACAGCAACAGTAACTAACACATTCTTCATTTTTCTTAAAGCATGAAATGCAAAGATCATTCATACCACAGAGCTTATGCATATGGACTATTTAAATTGTTTTCAGTTGATATTAAAAAAAATATCATTCTTAATTCATTTGGCATTTCATTATTTTGATTCATCTAAATAAATGAATTCTGAAAGGTTACTGTGGTGATACCTATCAAGCCTCTTATCTGGAGATGAATTGAAGAAAAAATGGAAGCTGTGTATATTACAAACTCTAATATAAATGTGTCATAAGACCAAGAAAAAGTTGTTACTGTCACCCTTGAAGTCAACCTTGTCAGAAAGAAATGTAGACAGTGTTCCATAATCTTCAGTCTGAACTATCTTCCAGACATTCCCATCATCCTTCTCCCAATGTGGAAATACATCATTATGCTTAGCTAATGTTCAAAACATACCAGGCACACACAGTTTTTCAAACCAAGGGAATTATTGTGGCTACAATGGCCAGGAGGTGACACTGTCTTGAAAGAAGTATTTTGCTCAATGACCAAAATAAACAATCACCGCCTATGGAAAACTCCTTGAATATATTATAGGGTTATATTATGAAGGAAAATATACCCTATATTTATATGTAAAGCCAACCTGAGGTTAAAGGAAAAAGTTTGTGGCAGAAAAAAATTAAAGTGGTCGTCATTCTTGAGCTGAAAAAGTGGTCCAGCTGGGAAAGAAACTTGTGTGTGAACTGACTTTTCCTGACTGCCATTGAAGTATTTGGGCAAAACACATCCTCATACATATTAGAGAAACTGAATATGAGGCATAATCTATCCAGGATGAAGACTGAATCCTCTCTAAATAAAACTAGTGAGTGTTTTCTTAACAAGTTCTCTATTTTCAAGTTGCTGTATGTCTAAATACTGATGTACATCTGAATGTATTTATAATTTTAGCTACTGAAACTTCTTGATGAATATTTATAAAATTACCTAAAACATTGAAGGAGTAGTCTGCAGATCTGGGTTTTAGAACCTTTTCTAAACTTTAGAACTATATGAATTGAAAAAGTAAATTATACCGTGGCTTGTTTAATCACTAAAATTGTGTGGTCATATTAAATCTCCCTAATCCTTTCACTCATTTCTTTAACAAAGTATTGTATACAAAGTACTGAGCATAATTACAAAATAAATATACATAAAATTTGTTTTCATGGAGCTTATAATCTAGTGATGGAGACTAACATTTAACAATCATACCTATAAACATATAGATATGTTATTGCAGAGACTGGCAAACTGTTCACCAAGCAATTTTCTATTCTTACTAGACCACCAGCTAGATCATGTCCATATTACCTTGCAGTTAGGTGGCCAGTATAATATAAATGAAAGTAATATGCACAACTTCCATTCCTGACCCAAACAACTTTCCCATGCATAAAATTGTGCACATATTTGTGATTTTTCATGATCTCTCAATATTTGCCATATTGACAAAAATGATATAGTGATTTTGGAATTATGTGTAGAAGATAGATGGTCACAAAATGAAATGACCCTGTGTCTTTAAATTACTGCCTGGAGAAAAGACACCTGCAGATAGGAACATCTACTTTGGACTTCATATTACTGGACATTTTGTATTAGTAGAAACAATTATAATTTTGAGTTAGATTGATTCTGTAGGTAATATTCAATAATCAGTACATTACCTAGCAAAATACAGAAGTTTGTACCTTCAAGTCAGTGGCTGCCATAATATAAAAATAAGAATAGTAAGATGTGTGGAACAGACTTAGTAGCTGAGCATTTGAGTGCTGAGCAGTGATAGAACATGTTTCATAAGCTAAAAAGTTGGAGATCCATTCTGTGCAGTGGCAAAATATTTGGTAAACCTCTCTTTGAAATAACTTGGAAGGAAGATCATGTGTGTATTGAGACTGCAGCTGTAAGGCAAGTTGTTAAAAAGAGCCTGAGATCTAGTGTGGGATAACAATTATTGCCTGCCTCCAATAAGATGTTATGATAAAGATGAGTTCAGGCAAAAATTCACTGATTTTCCAACAGAATTAGAAATGAATACAGATATTACCCTCCTTAAAGTGTTGGAAAAGCCAACAACTTCTGGACTCCGAAGAGAAAGAATGAAAGTAAACAGTGTACCATAAGACTTTTTAGCTGAAATAAAAGACTCAGCTCTGGATCAAATATCAAAGTAAGATTATTATTTTCATAAGAAGCCTTTCATTTCAGATAGTTTATGTCACCATTAAACTGAGACAGTGGTAAGGGAATGAGGAAGCAAATAAATTAATCAAGAATGAGAAATGTGCTAGAGAAAAACATGAGCAAAAGTACTGTCTACAACTGAAGGGTCTGAAGTTTTATCTTACTTAGAAGCTGACAGGTTGGTCATAGTTTCATGGATGCTAGCAGAAGATGCAAGAATTCTGAGTCAAAGGCAAAGAAATGTTTACTTATAGCAATAGCTATAGCTAAAGATTTAGGTTTTTATTTTTATTTTTATTTATTTATTTTTTAACACCAATTCCCTGTGTCTCAGTTGTCACAGGGCAATGTAAAGACATCTGCATGCAAAGTGGGTTGCATTACAATACAGGAACCCTGAGCTTTGGAAATCCAAATATTTTATAATGAATAATAAGCATGCCAGACCTGTGCTTGGTAAGAGATACCCTATCTTTAAGGCTATAAATAAGCCTGTTCTTTGGTTCAGAGCTAGACACTATCTCCAACTGCCAAGGCTCTTTACTACACAAACATCCTTGAAGAGACAGGCCAGGAGCAAAGGCAGTCCATGACTCTGGTGGCAAGATGTGTAGAATCATGACGTTCTTATGGAGAATGATTTTCCAACATGTAATGGTACATGAAAGTCTCTAAAAGCAAATAGATCAGAAACTTACCAAATTTTTGAGTGAATTATATTAACAAAGAAGCAACAAACCTAGATTGAAGATGAAAAACAATATTTTTATCCATTAGGAAAAAGCAAACAAAAAATAAATAACAACAACAAACTTTAGACCATCAAACTTTTGGAGAGTGAAAGTTCTGTGGAGATCCAAGGAGGACTTTTTGCAAAATTCCTACCTCTGATATGATTATGGGAATTAATGAAGAACGATTTATCTCCCAGAGTACAGACATAAGAGACATGAAGAATATTAAAAAGTGTTCCACCCAGAAACAGAATCAGTCTAATTAGGAAGTATCTCTATCTTTTGAACTCTTATATTTTGAAGATTTGTTTGTAAAGAAACAGCATTTATTACAACGTTGACAATTATTACATTATAAACATAGAAATTGAAATGATATTATAACTGAGGAAAGCAATTGAAATCAGGGGGTCAGATTCTTCTCCTCTGAAAATTAGCCCTGATCTTAGAAAGGTGAGTAGGAGTTGGCAAGAAGAAGAGAGATAAAACTACTTAAGGTGATTAAATATACTGCATTAGAAAAATTCACAAATAAAACAGAGATGAAAAATAATCAAAAACAGAAAAAAAAGTAACTGAGCTCTAGGACATATTCAAGTAGCCTAATATATATGTAATTGGAGTTCCCTAAGAAAAGGAGGGGATTTAGAAAAATATTTGAAGAAATAATGGCCAGAATTTCCCCAATTTGTTGAAAAATATAAAGCCACACATTCAAGAAGTTCAATAAACCCCAAGCAAAAGACATATGAAAAAAATTACATTAAGAAATATGATTATCAAATTGTTCAAAACCACTTATAAAGAACAAGTTTTAAAAAACACCTAAAAAATATTACTTCTTCCAAGAGGAAAAAATAAAAGTATGACAAAGATTTCTCTTCAGAAAAAAGCAGTTGAGAAAACAGGGAAAGTATCTTTAAAGCACTAGAAGAAACACTCTCAACCTAAAATTCTATAGTCAGCAAATATATCTTTTAAAAAGGGTGGAAATGTATAGCACTAAAATACTATATTAGAGAAAAATCATCTTCTCAAATTAATAAGATTACCCCTCAAGAAACAAACAAACAAAGAAAGGAAAACAAATTAAAAATAGAGCAAAGGAAATAATAAAAAACAGAACTGAAATATAAAATAGAAAGCAGAAAAACAATAGAGAAAATCAATGAAACCAAAGGCCAATTCTTTGAAAATAATCAATAAAAATGATACACCTCTAGTCAGACTAATCAGGAAACAATTAGAAAAGACACAGATTAACAATAGCAGGGATGAGAAATGTAACATCAGTAATCTTTCTAGTGTTTTTTTTGTAGACAAAAATAAAACAATCATTATACCATTATTAAAAGAATAGAAAATATGAGGATTAAGTTTTAGCCAATATTCAATAATGTGGGTGAAATGAAAACATTTCTTGAGAAACATATAATACCAAACTAACTCAAAAACAAAAAGGAAGCTAAAACTGAATACCTCTATTTCCATAAAATAAATTGAATTTACAGTTTAAAACTATGCCACAAAGACACTCTCAGCTTAGATTTTATTGGCAATCTCTACCAAACATTTAAGGAAGATAGAATATCAATTCTACACAAACTACCAGAAAAATAAAGAGGGGGAAATAATTCTCAACTTATTCTATAAGACTAGCATTACCCTGGTAGCAAAAACAAAGACATTATAAGTAAAATAAAGTACAGAGCAACATCCCTCATGAACACAGATGAAAAACTTCTAAACAAAATTTTAGCAAATCAAGGCCAAAAATATATAAAAATGATAATATAACATGACCAAGGGAGCTTTATTCCAGAGGTTCAGAATTTAACACTTGAAAAGTAATTCAAGTTAATTAATGAAATTAACAAACCAAAAAGAACAAAGAAAACATATAATTCAACATTCATTAATGATAAAACTCTGTTTCCTAAGGATTGAAGAAATTATCTTTGACTTGATAATGAAAACCTATATCTAACATTATACTTAATGTTTAAAGACATATATGCCCTTTAAAGAGTAATAATTTTTTAAAGACTAATGTTTCCTCTGATGATCAAAAACAAGAAAAAGATACAAGGGCCTACTGTATAGCACAGGGAACTAAACTTAATATTTTATAATAACCTTTAGGGGAAAAGAATCTGAAAAAGAATGTATATATATATATATATATATATATATATATATACACACACGTACATACATATGACTGAATCACTTTGCTGTACAAAATTATAAATCAGCTATACTTCAATAAAAAATGAATTGATTAATTTAAAAAAAAACAAGAAAAAGATGTCTACTTTCACCACATATATTCAACATGTGGTATAAATTATAACACGTGCAATAAGGAAAGAAAAAGAAATGAAAGACATCCAGGTTAGAAAGGAAGAAATAAAAATGTCTTTATTTGCAGAAAGCTACATATCTACGTAGAATATCTGATATTACTACATAAAAGTTACCAGAACTAATAATTGCAGTTAGAAAGATTACAGGAGCTAAGATTAATACAAAACATTTAATTTTATTTATGCATGATAGCAATGAAGAAACAAATTTAAATAAAAATACCATTTACAATAACATCAAACATATGAAATATTAGGAATAAATCTGATCAAATGTGTGTAAAACTATACATGGAAAACTTCAAAACTTTACTAACAAAAATTTATAAAGTCCAAAATTATTGGAGAGATGCACCTTGTTCATGGATTGCAAGGCTCTATATTGTTTTGATGTCAGTCTTCCCAAACTGAACTATAGGTTCAACACAATGCCAAACAAAATCTCAGCAAACTTTTTTTTTTAAACTGATAAGCTGTTTCTAAAAAATATAAAAATTAGGGGAGGACCTTCAAGATGGCAGAGGAGTAAGCCATGGAGATCACCTTCCACCCCACAAATACAACAAAAATACTTCTACAAGTGGAACATCTACAGAACACTTACTGAATGCTTGCAGAAGACCTCAGACTTCCCAAAAGGCAAGAAAATCCCTACGTACCTGGGTAGGGAAAAAGGAAAAAGAAAACACCGAGACAAAAGAATAGGGACAGGATCTACACCTCTGGGAGGGAGCTGTGAACAAGGAAAAGTTTCCACACACTAGGAAACCCTCTCACAAACAAGAGAGGCTTGTCTGCTTACCCACTGGGGCAGATGGGGTTTGGGAGCTGAGGCTCAGGCTTCAGAGGTCAGATCCCAGGGAGAGGACTGAGGTTGGCTGCGTGAACACAGCCTGAGGGGTTTGGTGTGTCACAGCTAGCCAGGAGAGAGTCCAGGGAAAAGACTGGAACTGCCTAAGAGGCAAGAGACCATTGTTTTGGTGTGTGAGAGGAGAGGGGATTCCATTCCTATGTGTCCAAAGTAGGCAGAGCACTGCCTAAGCAAGCTCCAGAGAAGAGTGCTAGCTGTGGCTATCAGCTAAGACCCCAGAGACGGGCATGAAATGCTAAGGTGGCTGTGACTGCCATGAAGAATCCTGTGTGCAAGCACAGGTCACTATCTACACACCCCCACCCCTGGGAGCCTGTGAATCTCCCAAACTGCCAGGGTCACAAGATCTGGGACAACTTCCCTGTGAAAACACAAGGCGTGCCTCAGTCTGTTGCAATAGCCTGCTGGCCTCTGCCACTGCAGGCTTGCCCCACATTCCAATTAGAACTACCATACCCCTCCCTCCCACCAGCCTGAGTGAGCCAGAGCCCCTTAATCAGCCGCTGCTTTAACCCCCTCCTTTCTTGGCAGGCCACAGATGCCTGAGGGCAACATACACGCAGAGGTGCGGCAAAACCAAAGCTGAAAGTTAGGAGCTGTGCAAACAAAGAAGAGAAAGGGACATTTCTCCATGTAGCCTCAGGAGCAGCTGATTAAATCCACACAACCAACTTGATGTACATGGCAACTGTGGAATACCTGAGTAGAAAACAAATCATCCCAAAATTAAGGTGGTAGACTTTATGAGCAACTGTACACTTGAGGTTTGCTGTCTGCAACTGATTTGTTTCTGAAATTTATGTTTATCTTAGTTTACTTTTTAGCATTTCTTATCATTGGTGGATTTGTTTATTGCTTTGGTTACTTCTTTTTTATACTATATTTTTTATGTTAAAAATTTTTCTTTTATTTAGTATTTTTAAAATTTTTATTTATTTTTATTTATGTTTTTCTCCCTTTTCTTCTGAGCCATGTGGCTGACAGGGTTTGGGTGCTCCAGCCTTCTGTCACGACAGAGCCTCTAAAGTGGGAGAGCTGAGTTCAGGACCTTGGACAACCAGAGACCTCCCAGATCCACTTAATATCAATCCACAAGAGCTCTCCCAGAATTCTCCATCTCAACATTAAGACCCCATTCTACCCAATGGTCAACAAACTCCAAGAGGGATGCCCATGACAAACAAATAGTAAGACAGGAAAACAATCCCACCCATTAACAGAGAGTCTGCCTAAAATCATAACAAGTTCACAGACACCCCAAAACACACCACCAGACAGACAAGATCCAGCTCCACTCACGAGAACACAGGCAGCAGTAACCTCCACAAGGAAACCTACACAAGACACTAAACCAACCTCATCCACTGGGGGAAGACACCAAAATAAACAGGAGCTATGAACATGCAGCCTGAAAAGGAGACCCAAAACACAGAAAGATAAACAAAATAAGAAGACAGAAAAATACACAGCAGATAAAGGAGCAAGGTAAAAACCCACCAGACCAAATAAATGAAGAGGAAATAGGCAGTCTACCTTGAAAAGAATTCTGAGTAATCACAGTAAAGATGATCCACAGTACTGGAAACAGAAGAGTAATAGAAATAGAAATAGAGAAAATACAAGAAGCATTTATCAAGGAACTAGAAAAACTAAAGAGCAAACAAACAATGATGAACAACACAATAAATGAGATTAAAAATTCTCTAGAGGGCTTCCCTGGTGGTGCAGTGGTTGAGAGTCCACCTGCCGATGCAGGGGACACAGGTTCATGTCCTAGTCCGGGAAGATCCCACATGCTGCGGAGCAGCTGGGCCCGTGCGCCACGGCCACTGAGCTTGTGCATCCGGAGCCTGTGCTCTGCAACAGGAGAGGCCACATCAGTGAGAGACCCACATACCTCAAAAAAAAAAAAAACTCTCTCAAAGGAATCAATAGCAGAATAATGTAGACAGAAGAACAGATAAGAATAAAGAAAAAAAGAATGAAAAGAATTGGGGATAGGCTCAGAGAATTCTGGGACAACATTAAATGCACCAACATTTGAATTATAGGGCTCCCAGAAGAAGAAGAGAAAAAGAACGGGTATGAGAAAATATTTGAAGAGATTATGGTTGAAAACTTCCCTAACATAGGAAAAGAAAGAATCAATCAAGTCCAGGAAGCACAGAGAATCCATTACAGGATAAATCCAAGGAGAAACTAGCCAAGACACATATTAATCAAACTATCAAAAATTAAATACAAGGAAAAAATATTAAAAGCAGCAAGGGAAAAACAACAAAAAACATACAAGGGAATCCCCGTAAGGTTAACAGCTGATATTTCAGCAGAAACACTGGAAGCCAGAAAGGATTGTCAGGACATATTTAAAGTGATGAAAGGAAAAAGCCTACAACCAAGATTATGCTACCTAGCAAGGATCTCATTCAGACTTGATGGAGAAATTTTAAAACTTTACAGACAAGCAAAAGCTAAGAGAATTCAGCACCGTCAAACCAGCTTTACAACAAATGCTAAAGGAACTTCTCTAGGCAAGAAACACAAGAGAAGGAAAAGACCTACAAAAACAAACCCCAAACAATTAAGAAAATGGTAATAGGAACATACATATCGATAATTACCTTCAATGTAAATGGATTAAATGCTGCAACCAAAAGATATAGATTGGCTGAATGGATACAAAAACAAGACCCATATATATGCTGTCTACAAGAGAACCACTTCAGGCCTAAGGACACATACAGACTGAAAGTGAGGGGATAGAAAAAGATATTCCATGCAAATGGAAATCAAAAGAAAGCTGAAGTAGCATTTCTCATATCAGAAAAAACAAACTTTGAAATAAAGACTATTACAAGAGACAAAGACGGATGCTGCATAATGATCAACGGATCAATCCAAGAAGAAGATGTAACAATTGTAAATATTTATACACCCAACATAGGAGCACCTCAATACGTAAGGCAAATACTAACAGCCATAAAAGGGGAAATTGACAGTAACACATTCATAGTAGGGGGCTTTAACATCCCACTTTCACCAGCAGATAGGTCATCCAAAATTAAAATAAATAAGAAAATACAAGCTTTAAATGACACTTTAGACAAGACGGACTTAACTGATATTTATAGGATATTCTACCCAAAAAAAAAAAAAAAATGCTTGTTTCTCAACTGCTCATGGAACAGTCTTCAGAATAGATAATAACTTGGGTCACAAATCAAGCCTTGGTAAATTTAAGAAAATTGAAATTGTACCAAGTATCTTTTCCAACCACCATGCTATGAGAATAGATATCAATTACAGAAAAAAAAATGTAATAAATCCAAACACATGGGGGCTAAATAATATGCTGCTAAATAACAAGAGATCACTGAAGAAATCAAAGAGGAAATCAAAAAATACCTAGAAACAAATGACAATGAAAACACGATGACCCAATCCTATGGAATAAAGCAAAAGCAGTTTTAAGAGGGAAGTTTACAGCAATAAAATCCTTTCTCATGAAACACGAAAAATCTCAAATAAACAACCTAATCTTACACCTAAAGCAATAAAAGAAATAAGAACTAAAAAAATACACATCTTGCAGAAGGAAACAAATCATAAATATCAGATCAGAAATAAATGAAAAAGAAATGAAGGAAACAATAACAAAGTAAAGCTACAAGCTGTTTCTTTGAGAAGATAAACAAAATTGATAAACCATTAGCCAGACTCATCAAGAAAAACGGGGAAGATTCAAATAAACAGACTTAAAAATGAAAAAGGAGAAATAACAACTGACCCTGTAGAAATACAGAAGATAATGAGAAATTACTACAAGGAACTATATGCCAATAAAATGGACAACCTGGAAGAAACGGACAAATGCTTAGAAAAGCACACCTTTCCAAGACTGAACCAGGAAGAAATAGAAAATATAAACAGACAAACCACAAGCACTGAAATTGAAACTGAGATTTAAAATCTTCCGACAAACAAAAGCCCAGGACCAGATGGCTTTACAGGTGAATTCTTTTTTTTTTTTTTTTAACATCTTTATTAGGGTATAATTGCTTTACAAGGGTGTGTGAGTTTCTGCTTTATAATAAAGTGAATCAGTTATACATATACATATGTTCTCATATCTCTTCCCTCTTGTGTCTCCCTCCCTTCCACCCACCCTATCTCACCCCTCCACGTGGTCAAAAAGCACTGAGCTGATCTCCCTGTTCTATGTGGCTGCTTCCGACTAGCTATCTACCTTACGTTTGGTAGTGTATATATGTCCATGCCTCTCTCTCACTTTGTCACAGCTCACCCTTTCCCCTCCCCATATCCTCAAGTCCATTCTCTAGTAGGTCTGTCTTTATTCCTGTCTTACCCCTAGGTTTTACATGACATTTTTTTTTCTTAAATTCGATATATATGTGTTAGCATATGGTATTTGTCTTTCTCTTTCTGACTTACTTCACTCTGTATGACAGACGTTAGGTCGATCCACCTCATTACAAATAGTTCAATTTCATTTCTTTTTATGGCTGAGTAATATTCCATTGTATATATGTGCCACATTTTCTTTATCCATTCATCCGATGATGGGCACTTAGGTTGTTTCCATCTCCAGGCTATTGTAAATAGAGCTGCAATGAATATTTTGGTACATGACTCTTTTTGAATTATGGTTTTCTCAGGGTATATGACTAGTAGTGGGATTGCTGGGTCATATGGTAGTTCTATTTGTAGTTTTTTTAAGGAACCTCCATACTATTCTCCATAGTGGCTGTACCAATTCACATTCTCACCAGCAGTGCAAGAGTGTTCCCTTTTCTCCACACCCTCTCCGGCATTTATTGTTTCTAGATTTTTTGATGATGGCCATTCTGACTGTTGTGAGATGATATCTCACTGTAGTTTTGATTTGCATTTCTGTAATGATTAATGATATTGAGCAATCTTTCATTTGTTTGTTGGCAGTCTGTATATTTTCTTTGGAGAAATGTCTATTTAGGTCTTCTGCCCATTTTTGGATTGGGTTGTTTGTTTGTTTGTTTGTTTGTTTTTTGTTATTGAGCTGTAGGAGCTGCTTGTAAATTTTGGAAAATAATCCTTTGTCAGTTGCTTCATTTGCAAATATTTTCTCCCATTCTGAGGGTTGTCTTTTGGTCTTGTTTATGGTTTCCTTTGCTGTGCAAAAGCTTTGAAGTTTCATTAAGTCCCATTTGGTTATTTTTGTTTTTATTTCCATTTCTCTAGGAAGTGGGTCAAAAAGGATCTTTCTGTGATTTATGTCATAGAGTGTTCTGCCTATGATTTCCTCAAAGAGTTTGATAGTTTCTAGCCTTACATTTAGGTCTTTAATGCATTTTGAGCTTATTTTTGTGTATGGTGTTAGGGAGTGATCTAATCTCATGCTTTTACATGTACCTGTCCAGTTTTGCCAGCACCGGTTATTGAAGAGGCTGTTCTTTCTCCACTGTGCATTCCTGCCTCCTTTATCAAAGATAAGGTGACCATATGTGCATGGGTTTATCTCTGGGCTTTCTCTCCTGTTCCATTGATCTATCTTTCTGTTTTTGTGCCAGTACCATACTGTCTTGATTACAGTTGCTTTGTAGTATAGTCTGAAGTCAGGGAGCCTGATTCCTCCAGCTCCGTTGTTCATTCTCAAAATTGCTTTGGCTATTCGGGGTCTTTTTTGCTTCCATACAAATTGTGAAATTTTTTGTTCTAGTTCTGTGAAAAATGTCAGTGGTAGTTTGACAGGGATTGCATTGAATCTGTAGATTGCTTTGTGTAGTAGAGTCATTTTCACAATGTTGATTTTTCTATCCAAGAACATGGTATAACTCTCCATCTATTTGTATCATCTTTAATTTCTATCATCAGTGTCTTTTAATTTTCTGCATAGAGGTCTTTTGTCTCCTTAGGTAAGTTTATTCCTAGGTATTTTATTCTTTTTGTTGCAATGGTAAATGTGAGTGTTTTCTTGATTAGACTTTCAGATTTTTCATCATTAGTGTATAGGAATGCCAGAGATTTCTGTGCATTAATTTTTTATCCTGCAACGTTACCAAATTCATTGATTAACTCTAGTAGTTTTCTGGAAGCATCTTTAGGATTCTCTATGTATGGTATCATGTCATCTGCAAACAGTGACAGTTTTACTTGTTCTTTCCGATTTGGATTCCTTTTCTTTCCTTTACTTCTCTGATTGCTATGGCAAAAACTATGTTGAATAAGAGTGATGAGAGTGGGCAAACTTGTCTTGTTCCTGATCTCAGTGGAAATGCTTTCAGTTTTTCCCCATTGAGGATGATGTTGGCTACGGGTTTGTCATATATGGCTTTTATTATGTTGAGGAAAGTTCCCTCTATGCCTACTTTCTGCAGGGTTTTTATCATAAATATGTGTTGAATTTTGTCGAAAGCTTTCTCTGCATCTACTGAGATGATCATATGATTTTTCTCCTTCAATATGTTAACATAGTTTATCACATTGATTGATTTGCGTATATTGAATCCTTGCATTCCTGGAATAAAACCCACTTGATCATGGTGTATGATCCTTTTAATGTGCTGTTGGATTCTGTTTGCTAGTATTTTGTTGAGGATTTTTGCATCTATGTTCATCAGTGATATTGGCCTGTAGTGTTCTTTCTTTGTGACATCCTTGTCTGTTTTGGTATCAAGGTGATGGTGGCCTCGTAGAAGGAATTTGGGAGTGTTCCTCCCTCCGCTATATTTTGGAAGAGTTTGAGAAGGATAGGTGTTAGCTTTTCTCTAAATGTTTGATAGAATTCGCCTGTGAAGCCATCTGGTCCTGGGCTTTTGTTTGTTGGAAGATTTTTAATCACAGTTTCAATTTCAGTGCTTGTGATTGGTCTGTTCATATTTCCTATTTCTTCCTGATTCAGTCTTGGCAGTCGTGCATTTCTAAGAATTTGTCCATTTCTTCCAGGTTCTGCCATTTTATTCGCATAGAGTTGCTTGTAGTAATCTCTCATGATCTTTTGTATTTCTGCAGTGTCAGTTGTTAGTTCTCCTTTTTTATTTCTAATTCTATTGATTTGAGTCTTCTCCCTTTTTTTCTTGATGAGTCTGGCTAATGATTTATCTATTTTGTATATCTTCTCAAAGAACCAGCTTTTAGTTTTATTGATCTTTGTTATCATTTCCTTCATTTCTTTTTCATTTTTTTCTGATCTGATTTTTATGATTTATTTCCTTCTGCTAGCTTTGGGGATTTTTTGTTCTTCTTTCTCTAATTGCTTTAGGTACAAGGTTAGGTTGTTTATTCGAGATGTTTCCTGTTTCTTAAGGTGGACTTGTATTGCTATAAACTTCCCTCTTAGAACTGCTTTTGCTGCATCCCATAGGTTTTGGGTCATCGTGTCTCCATTGTCAATTGTTTCTAGTTTGTTTTTTTTTTATTTCCTCTTTGATTTCTTCAGTGGTCACTTCGTTATTAAGTAGTGTATTGTTTAGCCTCCATGAGTTTGTATTTTTTTCAGACCTTTTCCTGTAATTGATATCTAGTTTCATAGTGTTGTGGTCAGGAAAGTTATTTGATACAATTTAAATTTTCTTAAATTTTCCAAGGCTTGATTTGTGACCCAAGATATGATCTATCCTGGAGAATCATCCATGAGCATTTGAGAGAAATGTGTATTTTGTTGTTTTTGGATGGAGTGTCTAATAAATATCAATTAAGTCCAACTTGTTTAATGTATCATTTAAAGCTTGTGTTTCCGTATTTATTTTCATTTTTGATGATCTGTCCATTGGTGAAAGTGGGGTGTTAAAGTTCCCTACTATGAATGTGTTACTGTCGATTTCTGCTTTTATGGCTGTTAGTATTTGCCTTACGTATTGAGGTGCTCCTATGTTGGGTGCATAAATAATTACAATTGTTATATCTTCTTCTTAGATCAATCCCTTGATCATTATGTAGTGTCCTTCTTTGTCTCTTCTAATAGTCTTTAGTTTAAATTCTATTTTGTCTGATACGAGAATTGTTACTCCAGCTTTCTTTTGTTTTCCATTTGCATGGAATATCATTTTCCATCCCCTTACTTTCAGTCTGTATGTGTCTCTACATCTGAAGTGGTTTTCTTGTAGACAGCATATATATGGGTCTTGTATTTGTATCCATTGAGCCAATCTGTGTCTTTTGGTGGGAGCATTTAGTCCATTTATATTTAAGGTAATTATCAATATGTATGGTCCTCTTCCCATTTTCTAAATTGTTTTGGGTTCGTTATTGTAGGTATTTTCCTTCTCCTTTGTATTTTGCCTAGAGAAGTTCCTTTAGCATTTGTTGTAAAGCTGGTTTTGTGGTGCTGAACTCTCTCAGCTTTTGCTTGTCTGTAAAGGTTTTAATTTCTCCATCAAATCTGAATGAGATCCTTGCTGGGTAGAGTAATCTTGGTTACACGTTTTTCTCCTTCATCACTTTAAATATGTCCTGCCACTCCCTTCTGGCTTGCAGAGTTTCTGCTGAAAGTTCACTGTTAACCTTATGGGGATTCCCTTGTGTGTTATTTGTTGTTTTTCCCTTGCTGCTTTTAATATGCTTTCTTTGTATTTAGTTTTTGATAGTTTTATTCGTATGTGTCTTGGCGTATTTCTCCTTGGATTTATACTGTATGGGACTCTCTGTGCTTCCTGGACTTAACTATTTCCTTTCCCATATTAGGGAAGTTTTCAACTATAATCTCTTCAAATATTTTCTCAGTCCCTTTCTTTTTCTCTTCTTCTTCTGAAACCCCATATAATTCGAACGTTGGTGTGTTTAATGTTGTCCCAGAGGTCTCTGAGACTGTCCTCAGTTATTTTCATTCTTTTTTTCTTTATTCTGCTTTGCAGTAGTTATTTCCACTCTTTTATCTTCCAGGTCACTTATCCGTTCTTCTGCCTTAGTTATTCTGCTATTGATCCCATCTAGAGTATTTTTCATTTCACTTATTGTGTTATTCATCATTGTTTGTTTCATCTTTAGTTCTCCTAAGTCCTTGTTAAATGTTTCTAGCATTTTGTCTATTCTATTTCCAAGATTTTGGATCATCTTTACTATCATTATTCTGAACATCTTTTTCAGGTAGACTGCCTATTTCCTCTTCATTTGTCAGGTCTGGTGGGTTTTTATCTTGCTCCTTCATCTGCGGTGTGTTTTGCTGTCTTCTCATTTTGCTTATCTTACTGTGTTTGGGGTCTCCTTTTCACAGGCTGAAGGTTCATAGTTCCTGTTGTTTTTTGTGTCTGTCCCCAGTGGCTAAGTTTGGTTCAGTGGGTTTTGTACGCTTCCTGCTGGAGGGGACTAGTGCCTGTGTTCTGGTGCATGAGGCTGGTTCTTGTCTCTCTGGTGGGCAGGTCTATGTCCATGTGTGTTTTGGGGTGTCTGTGGACTTATTATGATTTTAAGCAGCCTCTCTGCTAATGGGTGGTGTTGTGTTCCTGTTTTCCTAGTTGTTTGGCATAGGGTGTCTGGCACTGTAGCTTGCTGGTCGTTGAGTGAAGCTGGGTGTTGGTGTTGGGATGGAGATCTCTGGGAGATTTTCACTGTTTGATACTATGTGGAGCTGGGAGGTCTTTTGTGGACCAGCGTCCTGAAGTTGGCTCTCCCACCTCAGAGGCACAGCACTGACTCCTGGCTTCAGCACCAAGAGCCTTTCATCAACACGGCTCAGAATAAAAGGGAGAAAAAGTAGAGAGAAAGAATTAGTAGGAGTAGGAAGAGAGAAAGAAAGGAATGAAGGAAGGAAGGAAGGAAGGAAGGAAGAAAGAAAAGAGGAAAGAAAGAAAGAAATAAAGAAACAAGGAAAGAAAGAAAGAAAGGGGGGAGGGAGGGAGGGAGGAAGGGATGGTAGGAGGAAGGAAGGAAGGAGGAGAGGAAGGATAAAAAAAGAAAGAAAGAAGATAAAGTAAAATAAAATAAAGTAAAATATAATAAAGTTATTAAATTAAAAATTAATTATTAAGAAAAAATATTTTTAAAAAATGGACAGATAGAACCTTAGGACAAATGGTGGAAGCAAAGCTATACAGACAAAATCTCATATAGAAGCATATACATACACACTCACAAAAAGAGGAAAAGGAGAAAGCATCATAAATCTTGCTCTCAAAGTCCACCTCCTCAATTTGGGATGATTCATTGTCTAAAGGAGGGAAGGAAGGAAAGAAAGAAAGAAGATAAAGTAAAATAAAATATAGTTATTAAATTTAAAAAATATTATTAAGAAAAAAAATTAAAAAAAAAAAAACAAAAACGGATGGATAGAACCCTAGGACAAATGGTGGAAGCAAAGCTATACAGACAAAATCTCACACAGAAGCATACAAATACACACTCACAAAAAGAGGAAAAGGGGAGAAAATACTAAATTTTGCTCTCAAAGTCAACTGCCTCAATTTGGGGTGATTCGTTGTCTATTCATGTATTCCACAGATGCAGGGTACATCAAGTTGATTGTGGAGCTTTAATCCGCTGCTTCTGAGGCTGCTTGGAGAGATTTCCCTTTCTCTTCTTTGTTCTCGCAGCTCCCAGATTTAGGCCCCACCTCTGAGTGTAGGTCACCAAAGTGAGTCTGTTTTAAGCTCAGAAAGGATGCGGTCAAAGGAGCAGCTGATTCGGGGGCTCTGGCTCACTCAGGTGGGGGGAGGGAGGGACACGGAGTGCATGGTGAGCCTGTGGCAGCAGAGGCCAGTGTGACGTTGCACCAGCCTGAGGCTCGCAGTGCCTGGATCCCAGGAACCTGGTTGTGGCGGGCTACTCAGGCTCCCTGGAAGGGAGGTATGAATAGTGACCTGTGCTCACACACAGGCTTCTTGGTGGTGGCAGCAGCAGCCTTAGCATCTCCTGCCCGTCTCTGGGGCCCGTGCTTTTAGCCGCGGCTCGCGCCAGTCTCTGGAGCTCCTTTAAGCAGAACTCTTTATCCCCTCTCCCCTAGCACCAGGAAACAAAGAGGGAAGAAAAAGTCTCTTGCTTCTTCGGCAGCTCCAGACCTTTTCCCGGACTCCCTCCCGGCTAGCTATGGTGCACTAACCCTTTCAGGCTATGTTCACGTGCCAACCCCAGTCCTTTCCCTGCCTCAGCTTGAGGCCCGCCCACCCCGGCGGGTAAGCAGACAATCCTCTCAGGCTGGTGAGTGCCGGTCGACACCAGTCCTCTGTGCGGGGTATCTCCCCACTTTGCCCTCCGCACCCCTGTTGCTGCGCTCTCTTCCATGGTTCTGAAGCTCCCCCTCTCCGCCATCCACAGTCTCTGCCTGCGAAGGAGCTTCCTAGTGTGTTGAAACCTTTTCTCCTTCACAGCTCCCTCCCACTGGTGCAAGTACCATCCCTATTCTTTTGTCTCTGTTTTCTTCTTTTTTTTTCTTTAGCCTTACCCAGGTACGTAGGGAGTTTCTTGCCTTTTGGGAGGTCTGAGGTCTTCTGCCAGCATTCAGTAGGTGTTCTGTAGGAGTTGTTCCATGTGTAGATGTATTTCTTGTGTATCTGTGGGGAGGAAGGTGATCTCTGTGTCTTACTCTTCTGCCATCTTCCCCCTGTCCCTTTTACAGGTGAATTCTATCAAACATTTAGAGAAGAGATAACACCTATCCTTCTCAAGCTCTTCCAAAATATAGCAGAGGGAGGAACACTCCCAAACTCATTCTATGAGGTCACCATCACCCAGATACTGAAACCAGACAAAGATGTCACAAAAAAAAGAGAAAACTACAGGCCAATATCACTGATGAACATAGATGCAAACATCCTCAACAAAATACTAGCATATGGATCCAACAGCACATTTAAATTATCATACACCATGATCAAGTGGGGTTTATCCCAGGAATGTAAGCATTCTTCAATATACACAAATCAATCAATTTGATACACCATATAACCAATTAGATGGATTAAAAAACATATCTATAATCTCAATAGATGCAAAAAAAGTTTTCAACAAAATTCAACACCAATTTATGATAAAAAACTCTCCAGAAAGTAGGCATGGAGGGAACCTCCCTCAACTTAAAAAAGGTCATATATGACAAACCCACAGCTAACATTGTTCTCAATGGTGAAAAAGTGAAACCATTTCCTCTAAGATCAGGAACAAGACAAGTTCACCACTATTATTCAACATAGTTTTGGAAGTTTTAGCCATAGAAATCAGATAAGAAAAAGAAATAAAATGAGTTCAACTTGGAAGAGAAGTAAAACTGTCATTGTTTGCAGATGACATGATACCATAGATAGAGAATCCTAAAGATGCTACCAGAGAACAATTAAAGCTAATCAATGAATTTGGTAAAGTAGCAGCATACAAAATGAATGCACAGAAATCTCTTGCATTTCTATACACTAATGATGAAAAATCTGAAAGAGAATTTAAGGAAACACTCTCATTTACCATTGCAGCAAAAAGAAAATACATAGGAATAAACCTACCTAAGGAGACAAAATAACTGTATGGAGAAATCTATAAGATACTGATCAAAGAAATTAAAGACAATACAGATGTAGAGATATACCATGTCCTTGTATTGGAAGAATCAACATTGTGAAAATGACTATCCTACCCAAAGCAATCTGCAGATTCAAGGCAATAGGTATCAAACTACCAATGTAGTTGAAATTTCACAATTTTTATGGAAACACAAATGACCCTGAATAGCCAAAGCAAACTTAAGAAAGAAAAATGGAACTGGAGGAATCAGGCTCCCTGACTTCAGACTATACTACAAAGCTACATTAATCAAGACAGAATGGTCCTGGCACAAAAACAGAAATATAGATTGATGGAACAGGATAGAAAGCACAGAGATAAACCCATGCACATATGGTCATCTTATCTTTGATCAAGGAGGCAAGAATATACAATGGAGAAAAGACAGCCTCTTCAATAAGTGGTGCTAGGAAAACTGGACAGCTACATGTAAAAGAATGAAATTAGAACAATCCCTAACACCATACACAAAAATAAACTCAAAATGGATTAAAGACCTAAATGTAAGGTCAGACACTATCAAACTCTTAGAGGAAAACATAGGCAGAACACTCTATGACATAAATCACAGCAATATCCTTTTTGACCCACCTCCTGGAGAAATGGAAATAAAAACAAAAGTAAACAAATGAGACCTAATGAAACTTAAAAGCTTTTGCACAGCAAAGGAAACCATAAACAAGATGCAAAGACAACCCTCAGAATGGGAGAAAATATTACATTCAAAGCAACTGACAAAGGATTAATCTCCAAAATATACAAGTTGCTGATGCAGCTCAATATCAAAAGAACAAACAACCCAACTCAAAAATTAGCAGAAGACCTAAATAGACATCTATCCAAAGAAGATATACAAATTGCCAACAAACACATGAAAGGACGCTCAACATCACTAATTATTAGAACAATTGAAATCAAAACCACAATGAGGTATCACCTCACACCAGTCAGAATGGCCATCATCAAAAAATCTACAAACAATAAATGCTGGGGATCGTGTGGAGAAAAGGGAACCCTCTTTCACTGTTGATGGGAATATAAATTGATACAGCCACTATGGAGAACTGTATGTAGATTTGTTAACAAAACTAAAAATTGAACTACCATATGACCCAGTAATCCCACTACTGAGCATATACCCTGAGAACACCATAATTGAAAAAGAGACATGTACCACAATGTTCATTGCAGCTCTATTTACAGTAGCCAGGACATGGAAGTAACCTAAATGTCCACTGAGGGATGAATAGATAAAGAAGATGTGGCACATATATACAATGGAATATTACTCAGCCATAAAAAGAAATGAAATTGAGTTATTTGTAGTGAGTTGGATGGACCTAGAATCTGTAATACAGAGTTAAGTAAGTCAGAAGAGAAAATAAATACCATATGTTAACATGTATGGTATTAAAAAAGAAATGGTGCTGATGAACCTAGGGACAGAATGGGAATAAAAATGCAGTTGTAGAGAATGAACTTGAGGACACGGTGAGGTAAAAGGGTAAGCTTGGATGGAGTGAGAGAGTAGAACTGACATATATACACTACAAAATGTAAAATAGATAGCTAGTGGGAAGCAGCTGCATAGCACAGGGAGATCAGTTTGGTGCTTTGAAACCACCTAGAGGGATGGGATAGAGAGTGTGGGAGGGGGACTTAAGAGGAGATATGTGGATATATGTATACATATAGCTGATTCACTATGTTATACAGCAGAAACTAACCCAAAATTGTAAAGCAACTATACTCCAATAAAGATGTTAAAAAATAATAAAATAAATAAAAATTAGAAGGGTACAGAATAGCCCAAGCCAATCTGGTTAAGAAGAACAAGATGGGAAGGTTAACAGTATCAAATTTCAAGGCTTATTATAAAGCCACAGTAATAAATACAATGTGTTATTGGTAGAAAGGTAGAAAAATAAAACAATTGAACAAAATAGAATCCACAAATATACCCACACATATACAACAATTGAATTTTGGCCATACTGCAAATGCAACTCAGTGAAGAACGGATACTTCTTTCAACAAATAATGTTTAAAAAATTGAGTATTACTATACAAACTAATAAACTTTGATCCATATCTTGCATCACATACTGAAAATTAACTCAGTGTCAATCATAGATCTAAAAGTAAAGCTAAACTATAAAACTCCTAGAAAGAAAAAATTTATTTCTACCCCTGGGTTAGGCAGAGATTTCTTAGCTATGACACCAAAAGCATGATACATAAAAGAAAATACTGATAAATTAGGATTCATCAAAATAATTAATTTCTGCTCTTTAAGATTCAGTGAGAAGAATGAAAAGATAAGTTATAGATGGGGAGAGAATATGTACAATCATATATGTGAGAAGAAAAAGACGTATTTGTAATACAAAATCTCTTAAAACTGAAATACAAGAATACAAATAACCCAATAAATGCTCAAGTGTTTTGAATAAACCCTACTCCAAAAAAGATATATTCTCAACATAATTAGCCATTACACTAATAGTATAATTAACAACACAATTATGTATCTCTACCTACTTACTAGAATGACTAAAATTAAAGACTAAAATACATGCCTAAACATCAACTATTGAAGAGAATATTGAGAAACTAGTGCTCTCATATTCTGCTGGTGAAAATGTAAAATAATGTGACTACTATAACCACCCTGAAAATAGTTTGACAGTTTCTTAACAAGATAAACATATAACTATCATATGATTCAGCTGTTCCATTCTTAGTTATTTACTCAAGAGTAAAAAATATATATATCCAAAGAGTTATGTATGGATGTTTATAATAGCTTTATTTTTAATAGACAAAAACAAGAAAAACACACAGATGTGTATCAACAGATAAATAGACAAATAGTGGTATATCCATACAATGAAATATTATTCAGTGATAAAAACACTTACTGATATATACACAAGTGAATCTCAGAATAATTGAATAAAAAAACACCAGTCAAAAAAATGTCCCTATTGTATGATTACATTTCTATAAGTTTTAGAGAATGAAAATTAATCTATATTGACAGAAAGCAGAAAAGTGACTCCTTTGGATTGGAAGAGGGCCAGGAAGGAAGAATTATGAATGATCACAAGGAAACATTTGTGAGTGATGAATGTGTTTATTATTTTGGTGTGGTGATGGTTTCAAAAGTATATGCACGTCAAAACTTATTAAATTGTGTGCTATTTACAGTTGAGAGTATGTCAATTATACTTAATAAATATATTTTTTAAAGTACAATAAATACACAAAATAGCAGTTGCTATAAAGAGTAGAATCCCATAGTAAGATTTTTTACACTGTTGATCACCCAGTTTGGGTTGGAGTTTATTAATTTTATAGTGATGATAAATTGCACATTTGTTTACTTTTCTCTAGTACAAAAAAAATAAGATTGGAAACTGGCAAGGAGAAGGACATGGTTTCATAAATTCAGAGTTAGGGTTTCTAAAGTGCAGTGTATATAAATCAGTGGCTTACAATAATAGCTGGTAGATACTCTAATATCAGGCTGATGGAGCATCTTCTAGTGTTGTGACAGAAGTGAAAACAGACTATGTGACATGTACTCTTAAAGCTTCCATTCAGAAGTGGCTTCTGTTCTCATGGTATTTGCCAAAGCAAGTCACCTGATTAATATCAGCTGATGGAGCATCTTCTAGTGTTGTGACAGAAGTAAAAACAGACTATGTGACGTGTACTCTTAAAGCTTCCATTCCGAAGTAGCTTCTGTTCTCATAGTATTTGCCAAAGTAAGTCACCTGATTAAGCCTGACATCAAGGGTAAAGATAAATATAAACTCACAGGATGGAGCATCATATAAACTCACAGGTTGCAGCACCACAAGTCAAATGGCCAAATATGATGCCAATGAGACAGGAATATATAAATAATTATAATGCATGACAGAACATGTGTTTAAATCCAATCTTCCCTTTTAATAAAAACTATTTACTTACCCCATCTCAAGAAGAAACCACAACTATCCAATCCAATTACAGTGTCAGATTCAAATCCAGGATCTTAGGATGGTATCTACATTAGACCCAGATATGTTTCTTTTAGCTCCAAAAGTCATCTAGTCCCCTCATATGCATTGTTGAAATGAGAACATAATAACTGCAGTAAACAACCCCATCTGGAGAGGGGGAGTGGAGGCATGCAGTGTCAATGCTCTGTAGTAGCTCTGACATTCTGCTGAGCAGAATTATGAGAGGGCTTTGGGAGTATCCTTAAATAGCTGATTTTGCTGTCTGAAAAATCTCTCCCCATTCTACTCTTCTTTGGGGAGTACATACTTATTGCTGGCTGAAAAGCTCTCTCATCCTGCTTCTTCTGTTTAGAAAACCGATGGTCATTTTCAACCTCTAATATTTAATCAGTGTTTCTTTAAGTTGTGGCTCTTTTTCAAAAAACTTATGTCTCAACTCTTATGTACTAGACAATTCTGTTCACCAGCAGTCACACACGCAATTCTTTTTGTAATATTTATCTCTCTTTTCACTTAGTCATGAGTACATTTTGATTTCCAAAGGCCTCCTTAGCTTTTACTTACTTGTATTGGTGGAAGTTGGCACCCTATTGCAGCTTCATTATTAGAAGCTCTTAAGTTTCTGGACACTTTCTAGTTACTTTTTCTCTTTTTTGCACTCAGCCCTTTTTGGTTTGTTTTTTCTTAAGTCATTTATTTCTTGTAGTCACTTGTCAAATATAGCTCATAGCAATGAAAGCATGCTAATACAATTCTAGCTCCCAGAATCAGCTTATTTCAAAGACCAGGATCATATCTTCCAAAGTGACAATTTTATCATGTTTTACTATTTCATAATCACTTTTATTTCTTCAATAAGTGTTTCCTTAACTTTGCTACCATGTCCTGAGAGCAATATAATAGCTTTTAGGTATTTGGCTATAGCACAAGAGCTTTCCTCTCCTGTTATCAATTTATACAGCAGTAAGCATAGGCTAAGTGATGCTTCAGTAGCCAACAGCACCTCTATGCTCAGGAACCTGCAACAAAACAGTTTACTTGTTCAGTGTGGGACTGAGGTGGTTGTGTTTCTCAGTGTCTTCATTCATATGATGGAGTAATCTCTGTCTATGACATTGCCAGGTTCATGGCTGAGGAAAAATGAGTATAATGCTCTATATATATATATTTACACACACCACTTTAGTTTCCATTCCTTGGCCAAAAGACAACAAGGAGGGAAAATAAAGTAAAATATAATCATTATCCTAGGAGAGTTAACAAATATTGTAAACTATTAAGCAGTCTACTGAAGGGTATTTTGGAAAGAAAGACCATCCCCGGATTGGAATGATAGAACATGGAATTTAAGTTGCGTAAGAAAGGATGTAAAGCAAGCAGGTGGAGGTATCTTAAATCAATGTATTGAGAACTATACTTGTCCTAAAATCAGCAGGTGTTATAATAGGGCTATTTGAGAAAAGGAGCTAGAAAATACATGAGAATTTCATTCGGGAAAAAAAAAAGGTTAGCATTTTTTGGAGGAAGTATTATCTGATTAAATCATAATATCTTTCTCTTGGATTTGGCATTCTATTATTTGTCAGTATCTTGGAAATTCTGATGTTTAAAATATGTCAATTTGAGTGCAATTAATGAACATTGGCATGCTGTTGTTATTCCCTAGTGGTTTTCAGAGAATTTTAACAATCAATATAGAGCTCTAAATATATGTTTGAATGGACTGATAGATATTAATTGTAAAGACAACTGAAATTAGTGTATTGATCAGATAGAATTCTTTTTCATTTTTGAGGTACATTTGGCACCCTGATTGGGTTAATCCTACAGAAATCTCTAGAGTATAATCAGGTTGACAACTCTCCATTTCATTTTCACTCAATTGTCCCTTTAAAAAATAAATAAAAGTAAAATGTGAAGGCAATGCCCCAGAAATAATCTGATTACTAAATCAAGGGCTAGCTTTAGAAATTTTCTTAAGGCCTGAGGTTTTAAATCTTATTCAGCAAACATAATACAAGTTTGCTCCAAATTTGCACTTCCTGAAAGACATAGAAAAGCAGCACTAGTTAAAAAAAAAATTAATCCATAAATGTCATAATAAAGTCACAAAATAGCTTCTTTTTTCTCTATAGAAAAGATAATTGTGAGAAAGAATAAAGTAACTGAGAGGAATTCATTGTATTTCAAGACCAAGAAAACTTCAATTGTGCTATTTATTAGTTTACACTGTGGCAGCTCTGCCCCTATTTAGAAGGACATAGAACCCATTGTGTAGCACCCCAGAAACATGGGACACTGGGAGAAAAAGGAAGCCATCATCTAGAAAACAAACACTGAAATGAATTGCTATTTGTCACCTTTCTAACTGTTCTATTGACCCTTAGTCCCCATCTACTCTGAGTGGTTTCATGCATGATTCTTAATAGAGTACAAAAGAAAAAAGCAATGCCTGCATTTTTAGAATGAGAGAGTCATCCTGCAAAGTTTGCCCCTTAAAGGTAAAGAATTGTAACTGTCATCTTTGTGGTTAAATTATTTTTCCTCTTGGAAATAAAAGAATGCTCTTTGAATGCAATTTTCTTTCTTTCTCATAAGCCATGAGTAATGAATGACAGATACTAACAAATGGAATTACAGTCACTCTGCCTATCTTTAGATCAAAAACTCCAGAGGTAAATCAGTTTGCTAGCCATTTCCTCCAGCTTAGAACAGAGAGCATAAGCTTTACATAATTCCTGATAAACTGCCACCTCAGCATAATTAGGGGTATGAATAACCAGCTGATCAGCTCGACAGTGTTGACATGATCTGTAGAACATATCAGTAATCCTGCCTGCACGCTACATCCAATCCATTTATGTCATCCTTTTCAAGAAGGTAAGGACATGGGTAGCTGGTGCATGTTATTTGCTTTTCACCAAAATATAGAATTTTTAAAGATCTATCATGAGCCAAAACTTTTTAACTTTTAATTCATGAACCATATTCAGCAAACATTTTTTTAAAATCCTACTAATGGGCAAATCATCAGGAGACACGTAGATGAAGAAAAACTTTATGGATACTTTTTGTTTCTATCAATTTTCCCATTGAGCCCAGCCTATAAGATAAGTATCTTGTGGATGAAGGATGGTGAAGGTCTCAATTCTCTTCACACAGGTGTAGGATGCTGGTTAAATACCCAAAAAGAACTGAAGGGCGTGGGAGACGACATCTTGCACAAGCAAATTCATGTAGGAGAGATATTTCCTAATGTTATCTATAGTACAAGTAGTGAGAGTTTTTTGTTTGTTTCACATTTATTTGTTTTGGTTTTCCTTCTTTAATGGAAAGAATGACTATATACTGAAACCACACTTTCTTCTCTTATTGACCCATACATTTCTGTGAGGTTTCAGACTTGGTTAAAGTTCAGTTTTACAGGCACAATTCATGTTTAAGCTTAGAAATATATTTTGACTAAAATTAGAGAAGTAGTCTATAAATGAATTATAGTAACCTGTATGGATATTCAATCCAAGATTCAGAACACATTTATGCTATTGTATAAACAAACTATATACTCAGTCATGCCCTGTCAATTGACACAGTAATCACTTTCTAGGGTTAGTTCACAGTGACATCTTACTTTAGGTGATTTTTTTCTTCCTTATTTTCCTTTTCTTTTTTCTTTATTTCTTTTCTTTTTCTTTTTTTTTTTGATGATCAATTTGAAGTGAATATTCCCACTCCAAATTAATTCTCATTTACTTAACAGACAGGTCAGTTTGTCTGAACCCATTTTCTATTAGTAATAACCCACCATTTGTTTGACTACATTAGTGCTAAATCAATATGCTACTCTTTGGATATCACATAACTAAGCTTTATTAATAGTTGACCCCTATGAGATGTGGGATTACAAAAGGTTTTGGAAAGTAAAGAATTCTGAGATTTTATTGCAAAACAGTTTTTTGAAGGGATAACTACAGATCCTCATGAAAAATGAGGACTCATGAAAAAATGAAGTCCTTCCTGAAAAAATGAAGACTCAATGCTATTGAATTCTCAGTAATGATACATATGTTTTAGTTTGTTTTATTTTCTTGTATTGATTCTGTTTTTAAAATACCTTGATGAATTTGTGTTAAGCAATTCACTCTTTCTGACTAAGGAGTTTTCCGGATTCAGGAGTTATTCTGTCTGTGTCAGAATGGAAGCTTAATAATGAGGCGCACCCAAGAACCAAAGAGGAATTTAGCCTCATCAGACAATTGATGATGAAATTAAAAATGGTTAAAAAAATCTATTCAGCAACAGACCTAGATCATTTTTATTATATTTTAGAGCAGTAATTCTCAATATAAACTCCCATAGAAGGGATACCTACTAAAAGAAGTAATTCAAATGAAGGCCTTCATCTAATTCTCAGAATATTTAATAAATGTAAAATTTTTCTTAATTTTAACATTTCTTTCCACAATTTCCCCCTTAAAACATTAGAGTTGGCTATACCTGAACAAGCCTCTTAAACATATTGTATTTCCTCTCTTGAGGGAAGCATGAGTAATTGGTTGAGATGATAAAGTACATATACTAATATATGGCCATATGTATTTTTTTGTTCTTATAAATATACTTAAATTCATATAAATATTATTGATTTTTTATTATATTCAATACAAAGCAAAATGAATTTAGGGCTACATGTCTAATCTAAAAGCATTTTTTCCAGTTTTCCAGGTATTTGCTTATCTAAAATATGTCTTCCAATTCCTATTCCTTTAAATGTGTGGTCCAGGCTAAAACTGAGTATGTTCTTTTTGAAATAGCATTTAAATTAAAAGTGCTACATATAAAGATGGGCATAGTCATACAACTTCTCTACAAAGAATGAAATTTTCAAGATCAAGCTGGTAGGATTAATATAATCAACATTAAAATAAATTTTGAATACTCATGATTACATTTTTACTGATGAGAATAACAAATTATGAGCAATTGATTGACCACCCAGAAATTGCCCTTAAAAAGAAGGAGAAAGAGACATAGCTAGAAAGAGGGAGAGGAGCTATTTGGAGACATGGTTCATTTCTATTGTCAATAAAATCTATTGCTATAATGTACATAGTCTACAATATTTTACTTTTTAAGAAAAAATAGTAGCTTATGTTAGTATAGTTTTCATATTATTACAGTTACAAAAGCTGTGAAAATACATTATGTGATTACATAAATATTTATTAAAATAAATAGACATACACCTACATTTAAAATGTTTCTTCTCTTTTTTTCTTATAATTCCAAATGCTTTTTTGTGATTTTGTGATGACATTTGTTGTAATGAGATATATATATATATATATACATACACACACACACAAGAAAATTAAGGTACTTACCAGTTTTTAAAAAGTGTCAAAAGTGAAAATTAGACACTTTTACTTTGCTAGGAGAAGTTAGCAGGAGTTGAACTAAATTCTTGGAAGCATATATCTTAAAAACAAAAAACATATTAACTAGTTGATGTGGTCTGAAAATATGTACTGGTAAATCAATTTAGCTCAATAACTAGCCAGAAACCCAAGGTCAATAAAGAGATATATTTAAGTTTTTATATCTTCTTAAAATTTGATTAGGTAATCTGCAAATACACATTAGAAATAATAGAATATACTGGTATGTCACTCCTCACTTATCCTACAAAGCTAGCAAATTAGTTTGTGATAACTTTATCTCCTGATTACATTATAGTAAGTTTTTGAAGCACATTCCTATAGCACAAAAAACAGAATGATACTTAAAAGGATGTGTAGTATGTAAGACACACATCTATCTATCTATCTATCTATATGTTTATATATGCATATACACACACATACATATATTCGTGTATATCTCACACGTTTATATACACACAATCCTGAAGAAAAAATTTTACATGTTAGCATACATCATCCATGTGTTTTTATCATGACACAGAAGAAGACTGGGCCAAAGCTTTCAGAAATCGAATGTGAACTCATTTTGAAATACCAGCAGTGTTTGAATTTTAAATTAACCTATTTACAATGAAACTATGCCTGCTGATTGCCATCATCTTCAGGAAAATTAACAGTAACGATCATTGGTGTCATAATGCAATTTCCCCGCAAAAATCACATAGGCTTCATTACTGTTTACATAAATTGCCATAAATACCAATTATGGCTGAACATAAAATGTAATGCTCTTTTTTTAATCATAATCAGACAATTGTTCTTCTAATTCATATGCTAAGGGAATAGGATTTTGATTCAACCTTTGTTGTGGAGGCAGTGTTTCGATGGTAGTTAGCTTTGCTCGAAGTGCTGGTTGGCTTCTGGTCAAATCACTCACTCTCCATTTGGATCATGTACTCCTTATCCCTGTTCGGCGTGTCCTCTAATACACTGAGAAGAACGTGGAGCTGTGCTAATGGCAGATGAGGGAGATATACACTGAAAGTGGCCTCTAGACTTCAGCCAATACGTGGCTTCCTGTGGGATTTATAACAACATTTGGTGTAATTACGCAGAGGCCCCCATAAAGGAATAATGCAATAACAGACCTGTTAGAGGAGCCCATTTGCAGTGCCGATTCCAGCTTCCCCCATAGGTCAGCAGAACAAATAGCCAGTAAAGACAATGCCCTGTTAAATGGCTAATTTTCAAAACAAATAAGTGTTAAGTTGCTGGCGGGGGAGTAGAGGAAATGCCAAAAAGAAGAGATTCAATGTCCTCATCATTTTGGTCTCTAAGGACGAGATAAATCAGCTAGAAAGGTTATTCACACAGAAAGTCAGAGCAGGAGACAATTCTCTATGAGGACAAAAGCCTTGTCTTTGCTTTCCATCATCTGGCAAAGCAAAGGTGAGAATCACGCTGTTTGGGTCTATTTTATCTCACCGTAGAACACTTTCTACTTGTCTCCTTGGTTATTCTTTGGGCTTTCTTCTCCTCTTGTTTACTCCTAAAATTTTAAAATAAAGTCTGCTTGAAGTTTCCACCCTCTTCTGATTCAGAGCAATCCTTAACAATTAGAATCAGAAGAAAAATCACTCCATTGATTCTGTGAGCAAAGCTGTCCATGTGTGTTGATGACCGCACACAATTGCACGTGTCTGGGAGTGGTAGTGTTTGATCTGTCCCTCCCCACACCTCAAGATTGGGCCATCTCTGTTATTTTAATGAAGCCTGGCAATTTGTCCTAGTTCTACCTGATTCTATCCTAGTTGATTAAAGCAGGCTAAAGTGATACATCTAGTCAAGTTTAATGAAACAAAATTACAATTCTTGATCTAAGAAGAAAATAATAAATAAAACTGGTAGGGATTTCATCTGTGTGAGAAATCAAAGTGGAACAAATAGAAATCCAGTAAAATTAGCTGCTGTTGTTTCACTGTCTAAGCTGGGGAAATGTAAAAGGTAAGCAAACAGCATCAGTAGGGAAGAGAAAATGAGACTTCTACATTTTTTCATCTTTCATAATCTCATGCACTATCAGTAACAGGGTGAGACATTTTAATAAGGTGTGATCATCATTAAAAGGCAGATATTTATCTTATCAAAGTGCATTAAACTCCCAAAGGAAGCAGGAAAAAAGAGAGAGCGAGTGAGAGGCTTTCACAAACTATTTAATGAAACACTATGGTTTTAGCTTTTCTTGATTATTTTTCTTTAAAAAAACAAAAAACCTGATGCTGGACAAAACTGGTTCCAAACACAGACTGCACCCGGGGCCCATGTATTTTGAGAAGTCTCTACTGTGTTCTGACTTTGTTTAATAATTTTTAATTATGTTCTACAACACTGAATTAAATATTTCTATCTCCATTGTGTGTACTTATTCATGAGCTGGGCATTAATCGTAAAACAATGTATCTTGTTTATTTATACCAGATATGAGAATTTATGTTGCTGTGTTCAGGGTTCCCAGCTAGGTCTTTATTTGTATACTGAGCCTCCTGGTTTTGCATGAAAATGGTTTCTGAGCTCTGGAGTTCATCTCCACTCTTGTGTTTAAAACAACAGCAGCAACAACTTGTTTAAAAAGAAGAATTTATGAATAACTAAGAGATTTCTGCTGTGGCTCCCTTGGTCTCTCACCAGCAGGTCAGTAGAGTATGTTTTGTGGACAAGAAAATTCAGTTTGGGATTTGCTTTACAGTTTAGGATGCTTTCTTCTTGCAAAAAAATCTGCCTGGGCCATGGAGAGCTTTTCTTCTGAAATATATTTGCATACTGCTAATTTTCTATTTATTTACTGAGTTTTAGAAACATATGAGTTTGTTGGGGTTAGGGGGAAAAATACTTCCAGTATGTCTTTCTGTGTCTGCCTTCATGTGATCTAAGTCAGTGATCATAATAATCCATGATATATTTTTTTGTTTTTATAAAGAATAGCTTGTCTTGATCATTTTATTAGTATAATTGACAATATAATAAACCTAACTTATGGGTTAAATTTATACAAATTGTAAAAAGCCTTCCTCCTATGATGTCCCTTACCTTCCCAATTCTCCTGTACAGAGAAACAGTTTTATCAATTTCTGTGTTCTTTAAGTGATTTTTAATGTCTACAAAAACTGAAAATATATATTTCTTTTCCATTTTAATGACAATTCAGCATATTTACATCCTTCACGTTTTTCCTCACTTGACATTATATCTTGGAGATAGTTCCGTATCAGGATATATAAACCTCCTCATTCTTTTTTACAGCTGTATAATATTCCACTGTATGGATATGTGTAAAGCACTTAATAAAGAGCCATGTTTTATTTCTAATCTTAAACCTACTATACAGAGCACAATGATTGTCCCATAGGACTTCTTTAATTACCATTTGCATAGCTACACAGGATGAACAACTGGTTATGCATAGGAAATCTAGTGACAAGATTCTTTGCCAGTGTGATTGCAAATCAGATAAACATGGATCATTCTTAAGTCCTGTGCTTAAAGATAAAGGGTTACTGATTTAATTATTTTCAACATGGAGAAATAAATTAGTCTGTAAAAAGCATGAATGTGGGGAAAGTAGCTACATCTTTGCTATAAAACAGAGGAGGCACAATGGGGGCCCCACCAAGGCTTGTACCTGATGATCTAGCAAGAACACCTACTGAACCCTGTGGCCTGACTTCTTTCAAAACAATAACCACTTGGAGCTGAGTAGTACTGCCCTCTTCAGGCAAGAGCATGAGTACCAGAATTCTCCCAGAGGTACCCTGGATGACTTAAGTCATTACCTGCTTGGACCCAGTATGCATTTAAGTTTTCTATACCTGAACTCAAGTATTTAAACCCACAGAGAGACTTAGAGTCAAAAGTCTAACACCATGTAGGATGAGTGTTCCAATAATGGCAATGATTACTGAGATAGTAATACTAAGATACCTGGAGAACATAAATTCCTCATGTTACATAAGAGCAATATGAGCCCCATTGGGCATCTTCCCTCCTCCCAACAACTTCATATACATTTGGTTTTACTCAATCATACAGAAACCTGGTATCATTTCCAGGTCACAAGTGAAAACTTCTGGAACTGACAATACAGAAAAAAAATGAGGAAAAAATACAAGTGCATCATTATGAGGAGTCTAGTGCCAATCATATATGATGAGAAATTGTAACCATATTAGGCAAAATAATGTAGGGATACCAGAGGACTAAATCAATATGAACGTTGAAAGATGTCATACCTCCAATTTCTATTCCAGCATGTAAGGAGCTTGGAAGTTGTCACTCCATCTAAGAACAAGTAAAAGGCTGAACAAACTGAAAATCAACAACCCTTCTTATATCTGTCAGAGAACTGAGGTCACAGGGCAAGCAGCTTTCCCTAAAATTGTAGAAACAGACAAGCAGATACAAAGAATTACAACTTACTAGAGTAGGAACCCATGAGCCAAAGCTCCATGGGAACTAGGACCAAAGTAGGAAAACCTAAACAGGGGCTGCTGTATTCCTGGAAGCTCAGTATGGACAAGTCTGAGAGTTAAAACTTTCAGGGCCCCTGTGTTGGGCCAGAGGTACACAATTATGAGCCCTCCAGAAGAGCTTTTGTTTACTTCCAGGAAATCTATCAGTTTCTCTCAGTAAAGACTGGAGAAAAAGTCCCTCATTCTGCCTGCAGGGGAAGAGAAAAAGTAACCATCTTGCCACAGCATTCTGTTCTTAACAAGGCTTGCCCTCAAGAGAAACTATTTACCTGAGCCTAACTGAAAGGGGTTTTGTCAGAGGTTAACCAAACTGGCAGAAGGGAAGTACCCAACTCACACTAGCCATCCTGTCCCACTGAAAGGAGTGAAAACCAAACCAAACCAAACAGAACAAAACTGAGAAGCATTTGTGAAGTTCATAGGCCAGGGGCACAGGTTCACTAAAAGACTGAGACCTGGGTATAAAAAACATGACTCTGGAACCAGCATGCCTGAGGGCAGATTCCAACTTTCTTCCCTAGATGTATGATATGGGACATCACTATCATTGCTAAACATGTAAAGATTTTTGCATGGACATTCATTTTGGACACAAATGAAATATGGGACATTTAACATTTAAAAATTATTATTGTAGAGGAGACCTTCAAGATGGCGGAGGAATATGACATGGAGGTCACCTTTGTCCCCACAAATACATCAAAAATACATCTACATGTGGAACAACTCCTACAGAACACCTACTGAACCCTGTGGTGCAGAAGACCACAGACTTCCAAAAAGGCAAGGAAATCCCCCACATACCAGGGTAGAAAAAAGAAAAAAAAAAAAGAGAGACAAAAGAATAGGGACAGGACCTGTGCCTCTGGGAGGGAGCTGTGAAGGAGGAAAAGTTTCCACACACTAGGAAACCCCTTCACTGGTAGGGACAAGGGTGTGGGGGAGCTCTGGAGCCACAGAGGAGAGCATAGCAACAGGGGTGCAGAGGGCAAAGTGGAGAGATTTCCACACAGAGGATAGGTGATGACCAGCACTCACTAGCCTGAGATGCTTGTCTGCTCAACTTCCGGGACAGATGGGGGCTGGGAGCTGAGGCTCAGGCTTCAGAGGTCAGACCCCAGGGAGAGGATGGGGGTTGACTGTGTGAACACAGCCTGAAGGGGGCTAGTTAATCAAAGCTAGCTGGGAGGGAGTACAGGAAAATGTCTGGAGCTGCTGAAGAGGCAAGAGACCATTGTCTCAGGGTGCACAAGGAGAGGGCCTTCCTGCTCCATGTGCCCACAGATGACAGAGCAATGCCTAAGTGAGCTCCAGAGATGGGCGTGAGCAGCGACTATCATTTTGGACACCAGAGGAGGGCACGAACCACTACTGCTGCCACCACTGCCACCAAGGATCCTGTGTGCAAGTGCAGGTCACTACCCACACCCTCCCAGATCCTGTGCAACACACCGCTGCCAGGGTCCCATGATCCAGGGACAACTTCCTTGGGAGAACACATGGCATGCCTCAGGCTGTTGCAATGTCACACCAGGCTCTGTTGCTGCAGGCCACGCATCCCAATTATGACTACCATAAACCTCCCTCTCCTGAGTGAGCAAGAGAGACCTAATCAGCCGCTGCTTTAACCCTCTCCTGTCTGTGTGGGGAAGAGACACCTCAGGGTGGCTTACACATAGAGGTATGGCCAAACCAAAGCTGAACCCCAGGAGCTGTGCAAACAAAGAAGATAAAGGGAAATTTCTCCATGTAGCCTCAGGAGCAGTGGACTAAATCCCCGCAATCAACTTGGTAAACCCTGCATGTGTGGAATACCTGAATAGATGATGAATGTTTCCAAAATTGAGGAGGTGGACTTCGGGGGCAACTGTGGACTTGGGGTTTGCTTTTTGTGTTTGATTTGTTTTTAGATTTATGTTTATCTTAGTTTAGTGTTTAGTGGTTGCTTTCATTTGTGTGTTTCTTTATTGGTTGGGTTGCTCTCTTCCATTTTTCCCCCCTCTTTTTGTGAGTGTGTGTGTATGATTCTTTCTGTGATTTTGTCTGTTTAGTTTTGCTTTTAGCATTTGTTTTGGGGTTCTGTCCCTTCGTTACTTTTTTTCTTTTTTTCTCCTGCTTCTGCCAAGCCGTGTGGCTGACAGGGCGTTGGTGCTTTGGCCAGGAGTCAGGCATGAGCATCTGAGGTGGGAAAACCAAGTCCAGGATGTTGGACCACCAGACCTACTGACCCCATGTAATATTAATCAGTGAGAGCTCTCCCAGAAATCTCCGTTGCAACACTAAGATCCAGTTCCACCCAACGGCCAGCAAGCTCCAGTGCTGGATGCCCCATTCCAAACAACTTGCAAGACAGGAACACAACCCCACCAATTAGCAGAAAAAATGCTTAAAGTCATACTAAGTTCACAGACACCCCAAAACACACCAACAGACATAACTCTGCCCACCAAAGGGATAAGATCCAGCTCCACCCACCAGAACACAGGCATCAGTCCCCCCAATCAGGAACCTTACACAAGCCACTGAACCAACCTCATTGACTGGGGGCAGACATAAGAGGAAATTACAAACTTGCAGCCTGTGAAAAGGAGACCCCAAACACAGAAAGTTAAACAAAATGAGAAGACAGAGAAATATGCAACAGATGAAGGAGCAAGGTAAAAACACACCAGACCAAACAAATGAAGAGGAAATAGGCAGTCTACCTGAAAAAGAATTCAGAATAATGACAGTAAAGATGGTCCAAAATCTTGGAAATAGAATGGAGAAAATAAAAGAAACATTTAAAAAGGACCTAGAAGAACAAAAGAGCAAACAAACAATGATGAACAACACAATAAATGAAATAAAAAATACACTAGAAGGAAACAATAGCAGAATAACTGAGGCAGAAGAACGGATAAGTGACCTGGAAGATAGAATAGTGGAAATAACTGCTGCAGGGAAGAATAAAGAAAAAATAATGAAAAGTATTGAGGACAGTCTCAGAGACCCCTGGGACAATATTAAATGCACCAACATTTGAATTACAGGGGGCCCAGAAGAAGAAGAGAAAAATAATGGGTATGAGAAAATATTTGAAGAGATTATAGTTGAAAACTTCCCTAATATGGGAAAGGAAGTAGACAATCAAGTCCAGGAAAAAAAAGAGAGTTCCATACAGGATAAACACAAGGAGAAAAAGCCAAGGCACATATTAATCCAACTATCAAAAATTACAAACAAAGAAAAAATATTTTAAAAGCAGCAAGAAAAAAATAAATAAAAGCAGCAAGGAAAAAGTAACAAATAACCTACAAGGGAATAGCCATAAGGTTAACAGCTGATCTTTCAACAGAAACTCTGCAAGCCAGAAGGGAGTGACAGGACATACTTAAAGTGACAAAAGGGAAAAAGAACTACAACCAAGATTACTCTATGCAGCAAGGATTTCATTAAGATTTGACGGAGAAATTAAAAGCTTTACAGACAAGCAGAAGTTAAGAGAATTCCATACCCCAAAACCAGCTGTACAACAAATGAACTTCTCTAGGTGGAAAAAAAACAAGAGTAGGAAAAGACCTACAAAAGCAAACCCAAAACAATTAAGAAAATGGTAATAGGAACATACATATTGATAATTACCTAAATGTAAATGGACTAACTGCTCCAACCAAAAGACATAGACTGGCTGAATGCACACAAAAACAAGACACATATATGCTGTCTACAAGAGACCCACTTCAAACCAAGGGACACATACAGTTTGAAAGTGAGGGGATAGAAAAAAATATTCCATGGAAATGGAAATCAAAACAAAGCTTGAGTGGCAGTTCTCAAATTAGACAAAATAAATATTAAAATAAAGACTATTACAAGAGATAAAGAAGGACACTGCATAAAGAGCAAGACATCAATCCAAGAAAAAGATATAACAATCGTAAATATTTATGCACCCAACATAGGAGCACCTCAAAACATAAGTCAAATGCTAACAGCCATGAAAGGGGAAATCAACAGTAACACAATAATAGTTGGGGACTTTAACACCCTACTTTCATCAATGGACAGATCAACCAACGTGAAAATAAATACGGAAACACAAGCTTTAAATTACACATTAGACCAGATGGCCTTAATTGATATTTATAAGACATTCCATCCAAAAACAAAAGATTAAACTTTCTTCTCAAGTGCACAGGGAACATTCTCCAGGATACATAACATCTTGGGTGACAAATCAAGCCTTGGTAAATTTAAGAAAATTGAAATTGTATCAAGTATCTTTTCTGACAACAACGCTATGAGACTAGAAGAAAAAAAAACTGTAAAAAGTACAAACACATGGAGGCTAAACAATAAGCTACTAAATAATCAAGAGATTACTGAAAAAATCAAAGAGGAAATCAAAAAATACTTAGAAAAAAATGACAATGAAAACATGACAACCCAAATTTTGTGGGATGAAGCAAAAGCAGTTCTAAGAGGGAAGTTTATAGCGATACAACCCTACCTCAAGAAACAAAAAAAATCTCAAACAATCTAACCTTATACTTAAAGCAATTAGAGAATGAAGAACAATAAAACTTCAGGGTTATCAGAAGGAAAAAAATCATAAAGATATGATTAGAAATAAATGAAAAAGAAATGAAAAAAATGATAGCAATGATCAATAAAACTAAAAGCTGGTTCTTTGAGAAGGTAAGCAAAATTGATAAACCATTAGCCAGACTCATCAAGAAAAAAAGGGAGAAGACTCAAATCAACAGAACTAGAAATGAAAAAGGAGAAGTAACAACTGACACTGCAGAAATACGAAGGATCATGAGAGATTACTACAAGCAACTGTATGCCAATAAAACGGACAACCAGGAAGAAATGGACATATTCTTAGAAAAGCACAACCTTCCAAGACTGAACCAGGAAGAAATAGAAAATATAAACAGACCAATAACAAGCACTGAAATTGAAACTGGTTAAAATTTTTCCAAAAAACAAAAGCCCAAGAACAGATGGCTTCACAGGCGAATTCTATCAAATATTTAATGAAGAGCTAACACCTATCCTCAAAATCTTCCAAAATATAGCAGAGAGAAGAACACTCCCAAACTCATTCTATGAGGGCACCATCACCCTGATACCAAAACCAGACAAAGATGTCACAGAAAAGAAAACTACAGGCCAATATCACTGAGGAACATAGATGCAAAAATCCTTGACAAAATACTAGCAAAAAGAATCCAACAGCACATTGAAAGGATCATACACCATGATGAAGTGGGGTTTATCTCAGGAATGCAAGGATTCTTCAATATACACAAATCAATCAATGTGATACACCATATTAACAAACTGAAGGAAAAAAAAAAACATATGATAATCTCAATAGATGCTGAAAAAGCTTTCGACAAAACTCAACACCCATTTTCCATAAAAACTCTCCAGAAAGTGGGCAGAGGAAGAGCCTACCTCAACATAATAAAGGCCATATATGACAAACCCAGAGTCAGCATGATTCTCAAAGATGAAAAACTGAAACCATTTCCTCTAAGATCAGGAACAAGAAAATTTTCCCACTCTCACCACTGTTATTCAACATAGTTTTGGAAGTGTTAGCCATGGCAATCAGAGAAGAAAAATAAATAAAATGAATCTAAATTGGAAAAGAAGAAGTAAAATTGTCACTGTTTGCAGAAGACATGATACTATACATAGAGAATCCTAAAGATGCTACAAGAAAACTACTAGAGCTAATAAATGAATTTGGAAAAGTAACAGGACACAAAATTAATTCACAGAAATCTCTTGCCTTCCTATACACTAATGATGAAACATTTGAAAGAGAAATTAAGGAAACACTCCCATTTACCATTCCAAAAAAAAGAATAAAATACCTAGGAATAAACCTACCTAAGGAGACAAAAGAACTGTATGAAGAAAACTATAAGACATTGATGAAAGAAATCAAAGATGATACAGACAGATTTAGAGATATAACATGTTCTTGGATTGGAAGAATCAACGTTGTGAAAATGACTATACTGCCCAAAGTAATCTACAGATTCAGTGCAATCCCTATCAAAATACCAACAGCATTTTTCACTGAACTAGAACAAAATATTTTACAATTTATTTGGAAACACAAAATACTCTGAATAGCCAAAGCAATCTTGTGAAAGAAAAACAGAGCAGGAGGAATCAGGCTCCTGGACTTCAGACTACACTACAAAACTACAGTAATCAAGACAGTATGGTACTGGAACAAAAACAGAAATATAGATCAATAGAACAGGATAGAAAGCTCAGAGATAAATCCACACATCTATGGTCAATTAATCTATGACAAAGGAGGCAAGAATAAGCAATGGAGAAAAAGCAGTGCCTTCAATAGGTGCTTCTAGGAAAACTGGACAGCTACATGTAAAAGAATGAAATTAGAACACTCCTTAACACCATACACAAATATAAACTCAAAATGGATTAAGGACCTAAATGTAAGGCCAGAAACTGTCAAACTTTTAGAGGAAAATATAGGCAGGACTCTCTATGACATAAATCACAGCAAGATCCTTTTTGACCCACCTCCTAGAGAAATGGAAATAAAAACAAAAATAAACTAATGGGACCTAATGAAACTTAACAGCTTTTGCACAGCAAAGGAAACCATGAACAAGATGAAAGGACAACCCACAGAATGGGAGAAAATACTTGCAAATGAAACAACTGACAAAGGATTAATCTTCAAATTATACAAACAGCTCATGCAGCTCAATATCAAAAAAACAACATCCCAATCCAAAAATGGGCTGAAGACCTAAACAGACATTTCTCCACAGAAGATATGCAGACTGCCAACAAACACATGAAAGGATGTTCAGCATCACTAATCATTACAGAATGAAAATCAAAACCACAATTAGCTTTCACCTCACACTGGTCAGAATGGCCATCATCAAAAAATCTACAAACAATAAATGCTGTAGAGGGTGTGGAGAAAAGGGAACACTCTTGCACTGTTGGGGCAATGTAAATTAATACAGCCACTATGGAGAGCATTATGGAGGTTCTTCAAAAAATGAAAAATAGAACTACCATATAACTCAACTATCCCACTATAATAAATGCTAGAGTGGGTGTGGAGAAAAGTGAACCCTCTTGCACTGTTGGTGGGAATGGAAATTAATACAGTCACTATGGAGAGCAGTATGGATTTTCCTTAAAAAAGTAAAAAAAAAAAAAAAAAACTACCATATGACCCAGCAATCCTACTATTGGGCATATACTCTGAGAAAACCATAATTCAAAAAGAGACACATACCACAATGTTCGTTGCAGCATTATTTACAACAGCTAGGACATGGAAGCAACCTAAATGTCCATCAACAGATGAATGGATAAAAAAGATGTGGTACATATATACAATGGAATATTACTCAGCCATAAAAAGAAATGAAATTGAGTTATTTGTAGTGAGGTGGATGGACCTTGAGTCTGTCGTGCAGAGTGAAGTAAACCAGAAAGAGAAAAAGAAATACTGTATGCTAACACATATATATGGAATTTTAAAAAAAGGTTCTGATGAACCTAGGGGCAAGACAGGAATAAAGATGTAGAGAATGGACTTGAGGACATGAGGAAGGGGGGAGAGAAGCTTGGGTGAAGAAAGAGAGTAGCATTGGCATATATACACTACCAAATGTAAAATAGATAACTAGTGGAAAGTAGCTTCACAGCACAGGGAGATCAGCTTGGTGCTTTGTTACTACCTAGAAGAGTGGGATAGGGAGGATGGGAGGGAGGCTGAAGAGGGCGGGGATATGGGGATATATATATATGTATAGCTGATTCACTTTGTTATACAGCAGAAACTAACACAGCACTGTAAAGCAATCATACTCCAATAAAGATATAAAAAATAAATAAAGTACAGCCAGCATAATTTTACTAATATTTGAAGTAGATTATAATCATAGTGTTAAATCATGTAGTATTTTTCTGGTAAGTTTTTTAATTAATGGAAATTAGATGAAAACAAAGCTTGGCATACATTTAAAATTGTTCATCTAGAAATACATAGTACCCTAAAAATAAGGTATTGTGAAAGGAAATTCCAAGCCCCTTGTTTGTTATAATATAAAAAATATAATACATCAGAGCATCATGTGATAAACAGCCTATTTCTATGAGAGTTTCTCCTTGAAGTGTACTACCACAGATTGGTACTACTACTATGAAAAGAATGATTCTAAATCATTAAGTTTTTCCAAGCATTTTTCATTTCAAGTTATATTATATTCATTTCAAGTTATATTTTGTAATTTAAAAAATACTGAGACATAGACCAAGGAGTATAGAATACCTCTGCCACCTCACCACCACATCACTGAAGGCCCTTTACAGCACTTCCTTTTACCCAGTATATCATGTGCAGCTTTCAACCAAAAATTACAGGGTTTACTGAAAGGCAAAAACACAGTTTGGAGAGAGAGAGCAAGCTACCAGAACCAGACTCAGACATGGCAGGAATGTTGAAATTATTAGCCCAGTCATTTAAAGTAACTATGATTAATATGTTAAGGGAACTAACGAAAGAGGATGTTGCTTGATAATCTGGAATTTATGAATTGGGTAGGTAACCTGTATCCTATTGTCATATAATTTTCCACTGTGCATTTTTGACTGACCTTGGATACCCAAGGTCAAAGAATCCCACTCATTGTGGCGAGAAAGGAAGGTATTCAGATAGGGAAGGAGAAGAACTATTCAAATGTGGGCACCCACAAAGTCATCCTAGAGTGTGAGGGTTCTGAGGCAGAGCTAGCTTCACAGACACCTACTGCTAAAATCATCCTCTTAAATACAGGGTGAGTACAGAGATGACCCTGCCACCTGAGAGCCATAAGGGGAAGTACATGGGAGGTGGGGCACCAACCTACCATTCACAGGAATTGCATTGTGTGTCTCCCCCTCCCCCAATCCATACCTTAGATAGTTCACTTCCTTTCTCTTCATGTAAGCTTCCTAGGTCTATCTGAAGATCTACTGTCTGGACACCCTGGAACTGGAATCCTACAAAATACAGGGATTCCGCATGTGAAGAAAATCCCTAAATATTTATTTCCACATAATTTAAGTGGTGTGATTTGAATACTCTAGAAGACAGGTCACCAAAACAAATCCCTTGTGTTCCTTTCTTCCTGCTACTCACCTCTCAAAGGAAAGGGTGTCCCTTAATGCATGCCTCCTATCACTGTACCCTCATAGCCACACTCCTTCATGGAGGAGGGCAAGGAAAGAGCCTCCCTGGGCATGCACCCTTAAGCTGGCTCTGGAATGAGGGGGAAAGCTGTGTAAAGACTCACCACATTTTAAGAGACATATCAGAACATAGACCGTGTTTTATTTCTGGCATCTTTTACCAGTAAAAACCTCAGTAACAGTCAGTCTGTGAAGATGAAAACTATCAAAAAGGAATGCTAATCCCACTTCTCGGAATACACTGTGACAAAACTATAATTTAAAAAGATACATGCACCCCTATATTCATAGCAGCACTGTTCACAATAGCCAAAGCATGGAAACAACCTAAATGTCTATTGACAGAAGAATGGGTAAAAAGATGTTGTGCATATATACAATAGAATATTACTCAGACATAAAAAAAGAATGAAATAATGCCATTTGCAGCAACATGGATGCAACTAGAGATTATCATACTAAGTGAAGTAAGTCAGAAAGAGAAAGACAAATACCATATGATATCACTTATATGTGGAATCTAAAATAAGGCACAAATGAACCTATCTACAAAACAGAAACTGATTCATAGACATAGAGAACAGACTTGTGATTTCCAAGTGGGGTAGAGAGAGGGATGGACTGGGATTTTGGGGTCGGTAGATGAAAATTATTACATTTAGAATGGATAAACAACAAGGTCCTAACATATAGCACAGGGAACTATATTCAATATCCTGTGATAAACCATAATGGAAAATAATATAAAAGAAGAATATATGTGTATGACTGAGTCACTTTGCTCTACAGCAGAGATTGCCACAACATTGTAAATCAACTCTACTTCAATAGAAAAAGGGAATGCTGTTCACCGCTACTCAACAAATCAGCTCTGGAAGGGGTCGGATACAGAGGGGCTTTTACCTCCACACCTCTGGTTTGATTCCAGTTATAAAAAGACTGACCAAACATCACTCTAATTAGAAGGCAATAAAGTTCCATAGCAAAACAAATTCCAGTTTGAACTCACTTCCAGGGGACATTTGTCTTCATCATAGGATGTGCATACTTGGGGTTTGGCGGGCATTTCTGCTTTAAAGAGGATTTTGCCATAATGAGTATGAAGATGGAAAACTTTTCTCAGTTTTGAATGCCCACGGCTTGCTCTGAACATGGTGCCTCGGCCTCCAGGTGCCATTCAGCCAGGCCTGACTACCCTTCCAGACTGCTTTCCTATAATAGTTCCAAGAGAAGAAAGGAAAGAAAAACAGTGCTGACAGATTGTGGAGGTGGTAAATTTCTTGAAAATTAGACCTGCTAATAGGGTAAAAGTCTATTATTGCTTGAAATCTCCTAAGGTTTCATACTTTTTATCCCCCTTCTCTCTCTTTCTCTATTTTTAATTGAAACACAAAATTCTGTAGGGGATATAGCCAATTGAGTCGATAACGAGTCAAAAGCTTAGGTGTGCAGTTTATTTTGTTCATAATAGATTTTTTTTTTCCTGCAGCTTCCTGCAGTGTCCATCCCCTGCCCAGTGGAATGGTTGTCATGGGATGCAGTGGCTTAGCCTTCTAGAAGAGTTTTTGGGCCACTGAATCACTCAGGTCCAATAACTTCTTATAAATGCTCCCACTGGAAATAGAAGTTTCCTTTTTCCCCATTTTCTCCAATTCTGCCTCACTCAGAGTTACAATTTAAGCAAATGCATCCCAGTCCTCTTTCAGATATTCTGCATCTTGAGAGGACCACGTCAGAGCCAGATATAGAGACAGAAGAGAAAGTGAGAAACACTGAGACGGAGGCATCTCCTAGTAGATTGTGATTCAGCCAACTGACAGTGTGTGAGAGACAGTAAAAATCAGAGAGCAAAGTTGGTCCTGCATGACCCCAGCGTATGTCATTTTATTCTACTCTCCATTAAAATAGGAATTGTAGCTGCTTTTTCTGTATTACAGGATTCTAGTAAGAAACAAATGCACTGTAATGTGAATGTGATGGGTAATTTCCTTTCCAATTGGGTTATAGTTGTTTTACTATGTTGTGTTAGTTTCTACTGTACAGCAAAGTGGAGTCCCCTGTGCTATACATCAGGTCCTCATTTGTTATCTATCTTATACATATGAGTATATATAGGTCAGTCCCAATCTCCCAATTCATCCCACCCCCCCCTTTCCCCCTTGGTGCCCATATATTTGTTCTCTGCATCTGTGTCTCTATTTCTGCCTTTCAAAGCGGATGTAGATGGACCTAGAGACTGTCATACAGAGTGAAGTAAATCAGAAATAGAAAAACAAATATCATGTATTAATGCATATATGTGGAATCTAGAAAAATGGTACAGATGAACTGGGTAAATGGTTTAAAAAGGCAACCGATCACTACCTTACATCAAAAACAATGCAAGTATGGCTAACTAAAAGCCACAAATAAATTCAGAAGACAAAAGTAAGAGTATGTAAACTGAGGCTGTGTTCTAGATTTTTTTTTCACATGTATATGTATTCCACCTCGCCAACTATTGAAGAAGTGGTGTGGCATGGCTGTAGTTGACATGTGCATCAGCTCTGGATCCAGGCTAACTGAATTTAAACCCTTGTTCTGTTGTGAAACAGTGAGTAATTGTTTCTTAGATCCCTTGTCTGTAGAAAGGTAATCATTCTGGAAGGAATTTTGGGATGCTACCTGGACAGAGTAAGGCTCAATTGACATTAGGTATTCTTTATTCCTCAAGTAAATCTCATATATTCCTGCCTCAATGTTTTTATTACACTCTCTTCTCTTCTTTTGGAAAGTCCTCCTGACTTGTCATATTGGCAATTGATTCTTTATTCGATTTCCTTTGGATTCAGGAGGCTTTCCCTGACCCTTAAACCTATAGTGGTGTCTCTCTTCTCTGAGCTTGAAGGATTATTGACAGCCCCTGATTTGGAGCTTAATTATAGACTGCCAGTTGGTATGATGTTTTGTTGTTTATTATTTTCTAGGAAGCAGCATGAACAGTGGAATTAAACTTTGGTATCAACAGACAAGGGATTGAACTTTTTGTTGGCCCATTATCCTCAAGTACCTCATTTATCCTGAGCTTCATTATATTAACTTGTAATGTAAAGATGATCATAATAACTGCCTCATGATTTTGAAGATCTACAGAAGGAAGATCTATGAGAGTTCTTGATAACCAGGAAAATTGATTTACTGTTCTTTTATGTGCTCTGGCCTATCCAAATTAAACATACAGTCTTGAAGAAATGAAATGTTATATATTTAGTGTCCTATAGTACCCGGCAGAATGTTCTGTGCCTGAGTGATACCCAATTAATATTTCCTGATTGTTAAGTTGATGTATTGAATAAATACATTAATTAACAGAGATGCAGATTGAATAAGGTTTCATGGCATGAATGAGAATAATTAGAAGAGAGACAGAGTAGGATAGGCAGGTAGAAGGTGCCATAAAGTCATCCCAAAGAAAGGGATCAACCTTGATTAAAGCAAAAGTATTTGTATATTTGTGATGTGTGTATGTGTGTGGAGAGAGAGAGAGGAGGGAGAGATAGGGGCAAAAGCTTAAGAACTAGGTACATATATACATATATGTAAAGGTTCACCATAAGAAAAGGATGCTATGAGTAAATGTTCTCTCTTAACCATGCTATGCATAATTCAGAAATAGAACAGGAGAGGAAACAAATATCCTCTTATCCAAGAATAAGATGCTAGAAGAGATGGGATTTTGGTGACTTTCCCAGCCAAGAGGAGAAAAGAGGTGAGTAAAATTTATCAGGAACAATGCAGCTTTATTAACTAACTGCTGCAGCCCCCACAGTTGCTTAAAATTCTGACCGGTCCTGATAGAGAGTGTCCATCAGATTTTGACAAAGAGTGAATCATAATATGCCTTCTTGGGCTATGCTGAATGTCTCATGGTAGTTCTGGTTCACAGGACCAGTCTTCTGGAACTCCACCACATAAGATATATGTAAGTTTGAAGCTTCTGCTTATAAGCAGTTTAACCCTAAAGGGAACTGAATATCTGGAAAAAGTTTAATTTTATACTCATTAATTTGCAATAAAGAAATTACTTCCTAATGGTAGGGATTGTAATGATAAAAAAAAAAATAGCTTGTTGATTCCATTGTGTGATTCCTAGAGTTTCAGTGATTTATTGCTCCCAAGTCACATCCCCAATCCTTTGCTTATGTCTAAACTTTCACACTTTAAAATAAGGCTAGACAACTATGATATCCTTCAGTAGATAAATGGATAAATAAACTCTGGTACATCCAGACAATGGAATATTATTCAGCAATAAAAAGAAATGAGCTGTAAGGCATGAAAAGACAAGGAGAAAACTTAAATGCATATTACTAAGTAAAAGAAGCCAATCTGACTACATACTGTATGCTTCCAACTATGTGACCTTCTGGAAAAAGTAAAACCATGGATACACTGTAAAGATCTGTAGATGCCTATGGTGGGGTGCAGGACATGGATAGGTACAGCATAGAGGACTTTTAGGGCAGTGAAAATACTCTATATGATATTATGATGGTGGATACATTTCTTTATATATTTTCCCAACCCAGAGAGTGTCCAGCACCATTAAGGTAAACTATGGACTTTGGGTAATTGCAATGTATCAATGTAAGCTCCTTCTTGATAAAAGATTTACCACTCTGGTGAACAATGTTGATATTGGGGGATGCTATGCATGTGTGGGAGCAGGAGGGATATGAGAACTCTCTGCACCTTCCTCTCAATTTTATTGTAAACCTAAAACTTCTCTATAAAATAAATTCTTAAAAAATAGAGCTAGAAATAGTGTTCCTAACCTCCATGACAAAGTATGACTAGTATCAGGCAGGTGTTTTGGTGATCAGGGTACATGTTATGGGAAGGAAATAAGAGAGAAAATTACTTTGTGGAGAAGTGAGACTTCACAGAGAAGTTGGGCATCGAGATCAGAGGCAGGGAACCCTCACACAGTCTCCCTCTGTGGTCTGGACTGGAGGAAGTCATAAACTTGGGACATCTGAATTATTCTCATCAACCTCCTCCACACAGATTTCTACCATGTTCATTACTGTCTGGTACCTCGATGCTCACACATTATACTATCTGAACTCAAGCACAAGCCTTTGCTTATATACTTTGTGATTTTTGGATTTATGCATTATCTAATGAATTAGATTTCAAGTGAAGCAAGGACAATGCCTATTATTTTTTAATATTTTCCACACCATAAAGGACACTACTTAAAAAAAAAAATCAATGAATGCTTGCTAAGTGAATTTCTGATAGAATCAACAAACCCAAACAAAGAATGTGAAACCCAGAAGTGGATTTAGAGATTTAGAAATTCAGAAAAGTTAAGCAACTTGCCCAACGTCGTCACACCAGTAGTTGATAGCCATCCAGGACAAGAACTCAGGTGTTCAAATTCCCAACCCAGTGTCCTCCACTATATCATGAGCTGTCTCACGGAACCTAACAAATTCGGCCTCAAGAATGTTATCTGTTTCCTATTGTCTTCATTTTTCTTCTAAATTTGGCACACAATTTTTGTTCATTGGACTATCTAAACTTCTACTTTTCGTTGTTCACGGGAATTGTCCCTAGAACTATCAATAAAAATGACAGGGATGTCAATCCATCTGCTCATTCATCCATCACATGCCCCAGTGCAGTTATTTACATAGTGCTGTGACACCGTGAACAAACACATGTGGAGAAAAAGAGAAAGACGAGAGGACAAAAAAGACATCTGGGATGTTGATGAGCCATTTTCCTTACAGTGTGCAATACTCAATCAGCATTATGTATACAGTAGGTGTATCTGTCACGGTCTATGATGCTTTGGTGATAGTGCATTAGCCATTATCAATAGAGCCATTACAAAAGACACTACCTCAAGTTCTGCTGAGATGTATACATTGGCACATTGCCAAATAGTTGCATATGGTATAGAAATCTGCAAGAGTTTATTAGACATTATTATACTTACAGAAGCTTCTTGCTAAATAAACACATAGATTTCCAGAACTAGGGCCTCTAACTCAAACCCTTAAACTGATGTCTCGCACAAAGTTGTTAAAGAAAAGAATCCTGCAGTGTGGTTCTGTCTTTGTTTCATTACTACCATTCCGTACACATAAACATACTCACATATACAGACACGATCACACACAAACACAGGAACATTACATTTTAAAGGGCTTAGAGCTAGAATTTAACCCTGCAAAGCTAGCACTGAACTCAAAACACAGCCCACAGAAGACCAGGTCTTTTCTCTCTCTTACATCCTCTTAGGACACCAATTAGATGACTGAACACATAGTCGGTACTCAGCAAATTGACTGAAATATTGATTTTTTTTTAACTGTCACAATCTCTGCAGAGTTTGTTTTATAGCCAAGGAGAAATTCTATGGTCATCAAATGATGATCAATTTCTTCAAGCAAGTGAGTTACATCCTAAAGAAAAGGAAGGTGATCTGACAGTTACAGGATTATAGATTGCTATTTTATCTTTTTTTTTTTTTTTTTTTTTGCAGACAGTATGTAAGGTGGTAGAGTTGAAGGAAGTGAGGATTCTATTTTGTTAGTGATAATTGTGTTTTCATCCCATAAATCTGAGAGGGAACATACCAGCTCTTTACATGCTCCTCCTCCTAATCTCTCCTACAACACTATCCTTCCACCCAAATAAAAATACATGGGGTTCTAAGCTGGACATCAGTCAGAGCAAACCAGAACGAAGGCTTTTCAAATCTTCCACCTCTGGGGCTTCCTTGGTGGCACAGTGGTTGAGAGTCCGCCTGCCGGTGCAGGGACATGGATTCGTGCCCCTGTCCGGGAAGATCCCACATGCCACGGAGTGGCTGGGCCCCTGAGCCATGGCCGCTGAGCCTGCGCGTCCGGAACCTCTGCTCCGCAACGGGAGAGGCCACAACAGTGAGAGGCCCGCGTACTGCAAAAAAAAAATCTTCCACCTCTATACACCTGTGAAGCGATGCTTACTTCTCCCTTTTGTCCAGCAAAAGGAAACTTTTTTTTAACCTTATCTGATCCACTTCCCCTTTTTCCTCCTTCTAAAAAGGAGTAATTCCTTTTTGCTGGAAGGAGGGAAGAGAGAGAGAAAACAAATGCTATCTGTGGCTGGTCTGGAGCAGAAATGTCTGTGGCTTAGGGCATGTGGGATATTTTTAGTAGTTATGGTGTATAAAAAGATTGGAGAGAAGGGGAGTGATTTTTCAGTTTTTTAAGTGGGTCATAAATTAGATCTCCTTTAACATCCTTCAAGATGTGTAACTAAATAATGGAATTATTTGTTAAACTTCTGGTTGCTGAACTGCTTCTTGAGTACAGTATTGTGGAAAGACTCGGTCGTATGATTCCTAAGTTCCTAGTATTTATACAGGAAGACTTAGAGGTGAGTCTTTACAGGTCATCCAATCCTAACTTTCACACAGGATTTGGATCTCAACTGCATGATTATTGGAAGAGCTTTGGTGGGCCTCCGGTTAAGTACTTCTAATGTTGATATTTCATATGCAGCTGAACTTTGCTTTGCTACAACCTCCATGCATTAGTTCTAATGGTATTCTCTGGAGAGGCATAGAATAATTTTACTTCCTTCTTCACTATCTGCCACTAAACTATATTGTCAGTAAGTTTGTTCTCACATCTCTCAGTAAATATGTTCTCCTCCACTCTGAATATCACTGGTTCTTTCAATAACTCCTATGACATATGTCCAGACACTCTAAAATGACTTTTTCTCTTATCTGAACATATTTCATGTTGTAAATATCATACCTAAACTGTGGCTTGTAAGTAAATATAACACTCAAGGTGTAGTCTAAGTGTGAGTGCAAGGGCTCAACAGAACTATTATTGTCTTTCATTTTTTTGCTTATTTTTTTCTTGGCATTACACTACCTCATTTCTCCTCTCACATGCTGTTAGCCCTGGTTGAATAACCTTCTGTGTCCTAGGATAAAGCTTGCACACATGTGCTAATCTGTACACTTTCAGAGAGAGTTTGCACAGTCAGTGTGATAATTAACTCTGGAGTCAGATCTAAACAGGTTTAGATCCCAGCTGGACCATCCACAGGCTAAAATACTTTGAGAAAGTTTATTAACAAGTAAGTCTTTTCACTTATGCATTGTTTTTAAGCAATGCACTAAACATTCCTTTATGTATTCTTCTCAATTAAATGTTATCTTTTCAGTTTGAGCACATTATTGCAGATCTTTAAGGTGGTTTTGAAATCTTAAAGCCATTCAAACTTTCATAATTGAAATGGTTCAAGAATTCATTCTTCTACTAGCTTTCCATCATCTACCTGTAAGAATAGTGTCTTCTACAACCTTAAAGAGTGACCCATGGACCAGTAATATCAGCATTACCTGGAAACTTGTTAGAAATGCAGACTCTCAGACTCCAGATCTACTGAATCAGAATTTGCTTTTAACAAATTACACAGGTGATGCAAATTAAAGTTTGAGAATCTCTAAATCTTTATTCACAGAGCTGAGAAAAATAGTAACCAATACAGTGTATTTGAGAATTACTCCTAAATCAGTAATGACCAGTTAATAAACTCTTTGTATAAGTTCAAGAAATATGAGAACACCTATTACTACTGTAATTTAAACAATGTTCCATCACTCTCTCAAAGTAGATTATAAGAATTTTGAACAAATGTTCCTCTTGATTTCCTCCAAGTTTGATTCACTCTTAATCTGAGTGAATGTGGGTCAAGGCTATGGAGGGTGAACGCACAGCCTGTGTTCTGAAGGCTGGTGCCTGGCTTCAAATCTTGCCTTGGCTGCTTAACTCCCAGGTGACTTGGGCCATTTGCTTACCTTCTAAGTCCCAGTTTCCTGATTTGTAAAAAGAAGATAATAACAGTACCTGTCTCCTAGCTTTATTGAGAAGATTAAACAAGGTAACCCATGTAAATAATTTAGAAAAATGCCTTAAATGTGGTAAGTGTTCCCTTTCTTTCCTGAATCCTTAAAATGCTTTTATTTAGAGTATTTGCTCTGGGTCATAATGGACTTTTTTGTATGTTGTCTCCATATTTAAACTCTAAGTGCCTTGATGATACTATTTTATGCAGGCATTCCCTAAGACATAACCAGGTGATTTGTCTAATGTCCATACGTGAGATAGTTTGGAAGTTGAAATGCATTTTTCAGCAGAATCTTAACCTAATCCACAAATGCTTATCCAAGCAATGATAAAGATGATAATAGTTATTCTATACTTCTATGACTGCTACTGCTAATCATACTATAGTGTCTAACTGCCTCTTATAGTGATATGATGTAACTCCTCTTTCTCTAGGGAGTTTGGAAGACAGAGGCTGGAAGGTGAGGGTGGGAGTCAGTGCTCCAGAAATCGAGTGCAACCAGTTGGCATGATTTGTGGACCAAGAATGTCACCATATCAGTAAGCAAAGAATGTTGTGGCAATCAAGGCATCAGCCACTGTATCCACCTGGATGGTGCACACTGAGGGGATTCAGGATATAGCAAAAAAGACACTGGCCCTAGATAATTAAAGTGAATATCAGGAGAATAATTTCACTAAGCTCAGATTCTTGCATCTTCCCATACATAGAAAAGTGCTAAATTCATTAACTTGAGATGTTTGTTTTTCTTTAATTAGCATTAATATTTTGATGTTTGACTACCTGGGATTTTTTTTGCAAAAATTTTCTGTATATCCTGCATCCTCCTTTACCTTTTTGGAACAGTCTTCAGAGCTATCCAAGAGGCTGTATCCCTGGATTAAGTCCTCAGTAAGTCCACTGAATAAAACACATATCTCCAGCATTTATTGTTTCTAGATTTTTTGATGATGGCCATTCTGACTGGTGTGAGATGATATCTCATTGTAGTTTTGATTTGCATTTCTCTAATGATTAATGAAGTTGAGCATTCTTTCATGTGTTTGTTGGCAGTCTGTATATCTTCTTAGGATAAATGTCTATTTAGGTCTTTGCCCATTTTTGGATTGGGTTGTTTGTTTTTTTTGTTATTGAGCTGCATGAGCTGCTTATAAATTTTGGAGATTAATCCTTTGTCAGTTGCTTCATTTGCAAATATTTTCTCCCATTCTGAGGGTTGTCTTTTGGTCTTGTTTATGGTTTCCTTTGCTGTGCAAAAGCCTTGAAGTTTCATTAGGTCCCATTTGGTTAGTTTCTATTTTATTTCCATTTCTCTAGGAGGTGGGTCAAAAAAGGATCTTGCTGTGATTTATGTCATAGAGTGTTCTGCCTATGTTTTCCTCTAAGAGTTTGAGAGTTTCTGGCTTACATTTAGGTCTTTAATCCATTTTGAGCTTATTTTTGTGTATGGTGTTAGGGAGTGATCTAATCTTATACTTTTACATGTATCTGTCCAGTTTTCCCAGCACCACTTATTGAAGAGGCTGTCCTTTCTCTACTGTACATTCCGGCCTCCTTTATCAAAGATAAGGTGACCATATGTGCATGGGTTTATCTCTGGGCTTTCTCTCCTGTTCCACTGATCTATCTTTCTGTTTTTGTGCCAGTACCATACTGTCTTGATTACTGTAGCTTTGTAGTATGGTCTGAAATCAGGGAGCCTGATTCCTCTGGCTCCATTTTTCATTCTCAAGATTGCTTTGGCTATTCGGGGTCTTTTGTGTTTCCATACAAATTGTGAAATTTTTTGTTCTACTTCTGTGAAAAATACCAGTGGTAGGTTGATAGGGATTTCATTGAATCTGTAGATTGCTTTGTGTAGTAGAGTCATTTTCACAATGTTGATTCTTCCAATCCAAGAACATGGTATATCTCTCCATCTATTTGTATCATCTTTAATTTCTTTCATCAGTGTCTTATAATTTTCTGAATATAGATCTTTTGTCTCCTTAGGTAGGTTTATTCCTAGATAAATGTTGGAGAGGCTGTGGAGAAAAGGGCATCCTCTTGCACTGTTGGTGGGAATGTAAATTGATACAGCCACTGTGGAGAACAGTATGGAGGTTCCTTAAAAAACTACAAATAGAAATACCATATGACCCAGCAATCCCACTACTGGGCATATACCCTGAGAAAACCATAATTCAAAAAGAGTCATGTATCAAAATGTTCATTGCAGCTCTGTTTACAATAGCCCAGAGATGGAAACAACCTAAGCGTCCCTCATCGGATGAATGGATAAAGAAGATGTGGCACATATATACAATGGAATATTACTCAGCCATAAAAAGAAACAAAATTGAGCTATTTGTAGTGAGGTGGATGGACCTAGAGTCTGTCATACAGAGTGAAGTAAGTCAGAAAGAGAAAGACAAATACCGTATGCTAACACATATATATGGAATTAAAAAAAAATGTCATGAAGAACCTAGGGGTAAGACAGGAATGAAGACACAGACCTACTAGAAAATGGACTTGAGGATATGGGGAGGGGGAAGGGTAAGCTGTGACAAAGTGAGAGCGAGGCATGGACATATATACACTACCAAATGTAAGGTAGATAGTAGTTGGAAGCAGCCACATAGCACAGGGTGATCAGCTTGGTGCTTTTTGACCACCTGGAGGGGTGGGATAGGGTGGGTGGGAGGAAGGGAGACGCAAGAGGGAAGAGATATGGGAACATATGTATATGTATAACTGATTCACTTTGTTATAAAGCAGAAACTAACACACCATTGTAAAGAAATTATACTCCAATAAAGATGTAAAAAAAAAAAACATATCTCAAATTTAGGTTGTGCATTTTTTTTAAGTCAACAGAGAACTTATATGTACTGGTTATACCTGCCTTCCATCAAACTCTTTGAGGAGTAAAGATGGTAAATACTTGTATAAACAGAAGCCCCAGCCTTGCAATAAAAGTCTTCAATTTGAGTCTCAGCTTTCACATTTAGTAAATTTCAGACTTTATTCAATTTAAATTATCTAGGCCTTCATTTCTCTTTTTGTAATATAGGAAGAATTTCCAACATTCTCACCAGGTGACTAAAAAATGACTATTCGTTAGAAATATCTTTGTAAACACTTAATTTCTAGGAAAAGCATGAAGAAGAAAAGTGATGTTGATAATAGAAGTATTTCCTTCCTTTGACTCTGGTGGTCTCTCTACTCTTACAAGATGTTATGCAAAACCTTTGCTTTGGATATGTTTTATGATTCTTCATGGAAATCTCTGAGAGAGGTATTAGAAGAAACTAGTGGAATTGATTTCTGTCAGCACCACAATTGCTGTTTATTTCTACAATTGACCCAATATGGAGACAACTATATTATATCAAAGATGTTAAAAGCTGCCTTTAAATAGCTCCCCCACTGGCCTGCCACGGTGTTAAGTTGCTGTAATGGTATTATTCCTTAAGGGCATCTAGTGGCGCTATCGTTCTTTTTTTTTTTTCTTTTTTGAAGCTGGGTCAAGGCTAATGTGTTATCCTAGGAGGATTCATATATTAGCTAGTTAACATATTAGCAGGGGCTATTGTCTCTGATTAAGCCATTATCACCCCCTGTCCTGTAGCAAAGAAAATGACCCAAGGGGAATGGGTCACATGATGGACTCATTTTAATGAAAGAGAAGCAAAATTAACAGTTTGAGATTAAGTTTGGGGCTAGTTAAAATTTTGGTATCATGGCTTCCAGGCACTTAATCATTGAGACTGGGTCTCCAGAAGAGGCTTCAAGAAAGCTAACCCCATTTATTATCTTTTTCATGGGCCAGGATGTGTTGTTGACACACAGTGAGGCCAAACAAACCAAAACATTAGAGTTGGAGTTTGGAGCAGAGAAATGTTTATTACAGGACCAAGCAAGGAGAACAGGGCAGCTCAAGCTCAAAAGAGCCAAAATAGTTGTTAGTTGTTAGTTGATAGTTCTGGGGGAAGAGTTTTTATAGGCAAAATTGGAGGCAGGGAAAAGTTTTTAGGGTGTGTGACTTTCCTCTGATTGGCTCGTAGTGAGGTAACAGGGCATTGTTCTGGGAATCTCAATCATCAGCCTTCTGGTTCCAACCAGTCAGGGATCTATGTGCTTGTGCTCAGCCTGAAGTTACCATCCTCCACCTGGGTGGGGGTCTTAGTTCCCATAGAAGAACTCAGAGATGTGTATCAGATTGTCACGCACTTCTCTTGAGGAGGAGCCAGGACCCTGCCCCACAGCTGCACTATTTTTCCTTGATGGCTTTCCTTTGTTTCTGCATTCCCTCACTCCTCTAATGAGTAACTGTTTGAATCTGCCCTTTGGAACTCAAGGAAGGTCTAGGAGGCTGAAACCTTTTTCCTACAAACAAGAAACAAGGGACACAGAAATAGGCTTTTGTACCTGGGAGAGCCAGGTCCTACTCAGTTTCAATCCCCCCTTTTCTCTGATACTTCTCAATCTTGAGGGGAACAGATGTTGGACAAGAAAGGGAATGACATTTTAGATAGAGAGGTTAATCATAAACTCAGCAGAGAAACTTGGTTTTAGGGGGACTTGGTTTCAGATTTGCTTGCATGGTGGACTCCATATGTAGTTCAGCATGGCGTTGATATAAAAGTATTAACATTAATGGCCTTTAGGTTCCTTTATAAGACTTAAAACTAGTGGTTAAACTTCCTCTTTATCAAAGATGTTGTTCCCTTTATCCTCAACACATGAAATGCATTTTGGGAAATTTATTTCAGTTTCCCTTTAAGTTTATATATATATATATATATATATATATATATATATGTGTGTATATATACATCCACATGTACATACATCTATTCTGGAATAATTTTTGATTTAAAATGAAACATCAGTTCTTCATGTTTTCTAATATTTTTAGGCCCTGGAAAAGTTTCATCTCATAGACCTAAAGCTGTAAGATGATAATATTGAAATGCAAGTCACAAGCTTCAATTAGGTACAATCAGAAATCATGCGGTGACTTCATTAAGTATCATTAAGAATGATCAAAATATTGCTCTTAGGAAAAATACATCAAAAGCATTGCATTTACACATTGATTAAACAGGATCTGCAATTTCTAAAATCTGGTATGGGAAAAAAGAATGGAGTAAATTAAGTGCTCATATCTCACTTAGCAACAAGGGAGTGCTTAGCAACTGGCAAAGGAAGACATAAAGGGAGATGGTGGAAAACAAAATATGATCAGCTTCTGAAACAGGGAGAGGAATCAAGAAAGGACAATGTAACTAATTGGGGCTGGAGGAGAGGTTGCTATCCCAGGAGCAGTGGTCAAGTTCGTGTTAGCCTGCTTTGTATAAGATTTTTATTTTTAGCTTTAGGAAATTAAGCTTATAATTAGGGAATCAAGAGTACAGGAAGGACTCTCATCAAAGCCATGAGTGTGGCTAGAGTCATCTCTGCTGACATGCATGTACCCATTTACAAATATTTTCCCCTTTTACTCGTGTATTAAGGTGCATAGCCGAGTTCTCAGTCCCACAAGATTTTAAGTCTTAAGGAGGTTTAAGGAAGACTTGATGTTATATCCCTTTGAGAACTCTTCAATAGTATTAGTTTTCTAATTACTCTCCCTGATCCCCTTGCTTTGCATTTTATCTGCATTCCTTGGTAGTACCATTCATCCCATGACTTCAGCTCCCATTGTGCACTGATAATTCTCAACCCTTCTTATCCACTTAGAGACACCTCTTTCCTGTGCTTCAATCTGTGCCCATGAATGTTCATGGGCCACTGAAACTTATCATGATAAATCCTATTCTCCCCACCCTCTTGCTCCCCACTTTCATATACCATCTTAGGAAGACCATCACCCATGCAGTCACCCCATCCAGGACCCTCCCTACATCTGTCTCCTTAACACCCACATCCAGTCTGTAGCTAAATTCATTGATTCTTTCCCTGAAATGTGTGTCAGTCTCACTCTCCTTCACAATAAATCTAAAATAAAAAATGAAAAATAAATCATCATCCTTCACCAAAATCCAAATTTGTAGCATCGCATGAAGGTTCCTCATCATCTGGCCAAATTGACTTTTTTCTTTTTACTTGGTTTCTGCCATTCCAGTTTGCATGTAGCCCATGTTTGGGTCATATCAAATGTGTTCTCATTCCTGAAAGGTGTCATGTTTTCTGACACCTCTTATCCAAAATTGACAGTGTGCTCTTCTTTTACCATGCCCTGACTTTATCTGAACCTTGAAAACTTACATAAACTTCTCATGGTTAACTCTTTGTATCATTCCTAATACTGGGCTTATGGTAAAGTCATATTAATTATTGTTTATCAGAGAATTCCCAAAGGAACAGACATTTACAATCAAATTTCAGATATTACAGTAAGTATCACTGGAAATAGTAGACATTCAATAAATATCTGTTTAATTGAATTAAATATATGGACAAGAATCCAGCATCCCCAAAATCAGAACCCACAGATGAGGAGTTGAAAACATTTTTTCTGTAAAGAACCAGATAGTAAATATTTTAGGCTTTGCAGGCCATATAGTCTCTGTTGCAACCACTAAATTCTTCTACTGTAGCATAAAAGCAACCACAGACAGAAAAAAAAAAAAAAAAGCATTGCAGTGGTCTAATAAAACTTTATTTATGGACACTGAAATTTAAATTTCATATAATTTTTAGGTGTCGCAAAAGATTCTTCTTCTTTTTTTTTTTAACCACTTAAAACTATTGAAACAATTTACTCAGAAACAATATAAAACCACTTAGCCAGCTGGATTCAACCCACAGGCTGTGGTTTGCTGATTTCTGCTATATCTCATCACTGGTTTCAGCTCCTTATTTGGTCAACATTTTATACAAACCTCATTTGGATTGTTGCCACCAACAGTTAACATAAATCATATCCATGTCATTGCTTTATTCTAGCAGTCATTTTAGCTATACCCCAACCTGGAAATCCCCCCGACTTATGAGACTTCCTCTTAATAATTGTTATTACTGTGTATATCGAACAGGTAAAGAGCTTATCCCATTCTTTCTAGCAATTTTAGAACAAACACAGAGCCTCTGTGTGACCCAGTGTTTGACAACCATTTGCTCCTATATTGTTACATCCCATATTGTCACAATTAATTTTTCACTATCAACTTGCTTCCTAAGAATCCATTGTTTTTTCCCTGAATTGCCATCTTCTCCTCTGTCAAGGCAATTTCTTCCCTATGTAAAGCATTTTAATTTTTTTTTAACAGAGCATCACTTTTAATCTTACTAATATTACTAAATTGATCTTACTAACCTTGACTCGCCCTTCTGCCCAATAGGAGATCATGAATTCTTATAATTTTCTATGGTAAGTCCTTTTCCTGTACTCCCAGTATTCCATACTTACTAAGATACATTATGATTCTTACTTAGTCTGTTCAAGCTGCTATTATAAAATACATGGGGTATTTTACCCAATACCCATACATGGGGTCACTTATAAACAACAGAAATTTATTTCTGATAGTTCTGAAGGCTGGTAAGTCTAACATCAAGGAGCTGGCAGATTCAGTATCTGGCAAGGGTCTGCTTTCTGTTTCATAGATGGTCATTCTCTCTCTGTGTTCTCACATGGCAGAAGGGGGTGAGGGGACTCTCTGGGATCTCTTATAAGGGAATTAATCCCATTCAGGAATGCACTACCCTCATGACCTAATTGCTTCCCAAAGGTCCCAACTCCAACCACTATCGTATTGGGAATTAGGTTTCAACATATGAATTTTGGGGAGAGACACAAATATTCAATCTAAACCAAATACACAATACTTATATTCAAAACAAGAATGATGAAAAGAGGAAGGAAGAAGAGGAGGCAGAGTAAGAGGATGAGGAGAATAAAGAAAGGGAAAAAATAGTAAGAGAGGATAGAGACCAAAAATAAAGAAACAAATAGGAAGGTTATATTACATACTTAAAATGAGATTGTATGAAACTCTTTCACAAATATTATCTGCTATGAGGTAGGAAACTGGAAAAAATTACTTTTGACCTGGAGAAGTTAATTAGTCAAAAAGAGAAAGGAAGCTCAAATCATACTTTTTTAACCTTTTTTCCTGAATCACACTCTATTTAAAAGTCTGATAGAAGATACTTCAGGCTGACAGTTTCTCAAGTTCCATCTGTGTTCAGGCTCTGGGCATCCTGGGTCTTTTTATATGGATAGAAATCAAACCCTAGTACAGCATCAGAATGTTCTAACTTCTTGCAATGGTATTTACATTCCTCTGCTGCTTTTTCAAAAGATGTCCAGACCTATAAATATTAAGCTACATTTTGGGGCCCTAACCTTGAATGAGGGCAGTTACCATTTAATATTGCCAAAGGAAGGGAATGGGTGCAGGAGTAGGCAAAGGAAAGAAACACAAAACCAAAAATGTCAAATCTGATTGATTTAAAACTAGGTAGGCAAATCAGCAAGGGCTGATTGATCCAGCATCACTGGAGAGTGAGGTCAGACAGGGCTGTTTTAAAATTATTTGGTATTTTCAGAAATTGATTACTTATGGAGAGCATTAAGAAGTAGCTGTGCACATTCATTTAATGGGCCAGTGACTCTTGTACAGGGCTGGAGTCGTCACATTCAATCTCATCTACTCCTTGTTAATTTGCACTTTCTTCTGAAGAGTGTTTATTTATTACAGATGCTATAAGGATAAACTACAAACTAGAATAATAAATAATGCCCTAAATGGGATTTTGCAAGCACTACCTTCCCACCCATCTTTCTATTCCCAGCCCCCAGTGTGACAGGCACCATTGTTTACAGGCCTGTGAATGTCTGTAGGGCTGAAGAACAAGTCCTTTTCTGTCCTAACGTGCATTTCAGTGAGGAGACATCCACTTATATGGAGAGAACTTAAGGACACTGGGATGTCCTCCTGTTCCCCAAAAGTGCTCCTCAGTGGTCCATTCATTGAAGGGACATTCCACTGGTTCTTTGAGTTAGTGATACCCTTTGAAGATATGAACAGTCTTGGGAGAAATGTCATGCCTTACTGCAGTCCTAGATATACAACTTGGTATAAATTCATGTTGTTGGTCATTTCCTACCCTTTCAGCTGGAAACAGGCCCCAAAGGGAAAATTGATATGATGGAGAAAGAGAGGAATATTTTGGAATATGAACCATGGACCAATGGGTTGTATTTGGGAGTGGCACTTCAAGAAAATCTATAGAGTGAGGCGATAAGAGGGCAAGGACTTTGACATGTGTGTGAGCGGGCACACACACACAGACACACACAGACTTCACTCAGAATCAAAAACGGAACTTCATTTTTAACTTCCAATCTGATAACTGCCTAAAGGTAAGTCTCCATTTCTCCAGAGATCTTTTCAAAACTTCCCTTATGGCTTTGCAGACGCTGCCACACCGGAACCTCCCGCGCTGCCCAACCATGGTCAACCCTACTGTGTTCTTTGACATCGCCATTGACGGCGAGCCCTTGGAACGTGTCTCCTTCGAGCTGTTTGCAGACAAAGTTCCAAAGACAGCAGAAAACTTTCATGCTCTGAGCACTGGGAAGAAGGGTTTTGGTTATAAAGTTTCCTGCTTTCACAGAACAATTCCAGGATTTATGTGTCAGGGTGGTGACTTCACATGTCATAATGGCACTGGTGGCAAGTCCATCTATGGGAGAAATTTGATGATGAGAATTTCCTCCTGAAGCATATGGGTCCTGGCATCTTGTCCATGGCAAATGCTGGCCCCAACACAAACGGTTCCGTTTTTCATCTGCACTGCCAAGACTGAGTGGTTGGGTGGCAAGCATGTGGTCTTTCGCAAGGTGAAAGAGGGCATGAATATTGTGGAAGCCATGGAGCACTTTGGGTCCAGGAATGGCAAGACCAGCAAGAAGATCACCATTGCTGACTGTGGACAAATCTAATAATAAATTTGACTTGTGTTTTATCTTAACCACCAAGACCATTCCTTCTGTAGCTCAGGAGAGCACCCCTTCATCTCCATCTGCTCAAAATATACTATAATCTTTGTGCTCTCATTGCACTTCTTTGGGTTCCATATTTTCCTTATTCCCCTCCAAGTTTAGCTGAATTGCAAAGTTAAGTTTATGGTTATGAAATAAAAACTAAACAATCAAAAAAAAAAAAAACAACTTCCCTTATGACATAGCGAGAGTCCCCACTAGAAACTGCTGGTTTATTCCTACACAGATTTTCTCTTTTAAATCATTAACAATAAGGACACACCATCCACATCCCTCTCTTTATAATTTTATACAACTTTTAAAGCTAAGCTCAAACTGCAATCCCGTGAACACTGTTACCTATTTCTTTGACTAAAATTGTCTTACTCTGATTTCCCATTATCTTTTGAAGTGCTTAATTCTGTTTTTACAGTTGAATTCTCAGATGATTTTATTTATCTCACATAAAATACAAACTCTTTTATGGCAAGAACTCCCGTTTCTGGTATCCCTAACATATGGTTGTATCCAGGATGCAAACCCAAGTATAAAATCAAAATATCACTTATCCTCCCTCCCTTTTTTAAAAAGAGGGCATTTGGGTGAGGTGCGTGTACTAGAATGACTGTCACATTCCCCATGCACTGTATGGAGCTGACTAGTACTCCTGAGACTATAGCTTTATGGATTTTGTGTGTTTCTCCAAAGTGAATCTTTCAGGTATCTTTCTAAAATGGTAAGAGAATTCCTTTAGGATATTTATTTCATATGAGTAAAGATATAAAGTGCATCAATGCATGTATATCCAATGGGGAAAAATGCAACACTTCCTAGGTTTGTGTTTTTCAGCTGTCCCACAATACATTTACTGTCATCTAATTAGGCATTCTAAGAACATAAAGTCCTGTTGTGTTTACCCTGCAACAATTATAATCCAGTGTGCCTGACATCACAGTATTTATCCCCAGAAATAATGACTCCATGGCAAAGGCAGCAATATGAGTGCATCACAGGACCAAACAGAGCAGCGAGGGAGACCCTAAAGGAAGTACTCCATATTCAGATACAAACGGGGTTCACAATGAACAGATCACCAATTTTAATAAACCTGATGAAAGGGAAGTAGATTGGATATGAAAGTCAAATATACTTGAGATCCCCTGCTTGTATAAGAGCCCCTCTTTAAATTAAGACTTTTCCAGGTGATTAAGGAGAATGCCAGCACTTCAAAGGGAAGCAGAGCCTTGTTCTCTGCAGCTCCACAGGCGACCAGCTCTCTTTCCCTTTGTCCAGATGGAGGCTTTGTTCTCCCAAAGTTGGTCAGGTGCTGCGCCTGTCCAAAAGGGGAAACGAGCGAGGCTTTAGGAGCCTGCACCTGTTTGAAAAGCAATGCCGCTCCCTTGGCTCCAAAGCCCCAAACATCAAATGCCTCCCTTTGCCAAGCAGCTTGGCTATTCCCCAGGCGTTTTCAATCTAGTTGAGTAAAACAAAAATTGCATAATTTGTCATTATTTTCAAGGAATGAGATGTGCCTTCTACAATTCCTTTCGAGTTAAATACAATGATGCTGAGCTTCCTGTGAACGCCAATGCCTTCTTTCTCAGAAAGAATAGAAATAAAGAATGGTAAAAGAAACACCAATTGATTGACTGCAATTTTCTCTGATATTTGTTATTGGTGTGTTCTTTGTATGCATTTTTATGGATAGGTAGCAGAAAAATTATTTTCCCAGGTCTTTATTAAAGAGAAGCCAAACCCTCTGGGAAAACCTGGGACTGGAAGCCAGGACTTCTGAATCAACTACAAGATTCAAAACAAATAAATCACATTAATTTAGGAAAGTCACAAGTCATATAAACATTCAATTTCCTCATCTTTAAAATGCAGATTAAAATGATCTTCTCTAAATATATCCCATTTTATTATGAAACTAAAATTTTAAAAATTGATAAGAAAGTGTTTTAAAATGTTGAATATTCTCTGTAAATGTAAAGTAGTTTGAATGAGAAATAAAGGGTGGGGTAGGATTCTTAGACAGGAGTCCTACCGCTCTTTCTATGGTGAAAGCTTCAAACCCAGGCAGAGAGAGGAATGAAGAGCAAAGAAAACAAATCAGAACAATCATCAGAAAGCAAGGGCATCCTCAATCTCATCTATTAAAAGCTGAGAAAAACACCTAAAAACCTCCACCATATTTTTTTTTGTGTACAGTGCCTTTCTGCTGCCATTTGGTTACAATAGTGGAGAAAAATAGGCCCATAAAGCAAGATTGATTGCTGGGAAGATGATCAATTGCTGCTGTGAAAGGGGAAAAAACTGATAAATGTTTTTTTTTTTTTTTTCCCTCTCTTCACAACCTTTTGCTAAAGCTGTGCAAAATGTGTCATGCATAAAAAGTATGCAATTTTCATGTAATTAGAGGAACACAAGATGAAAATGAGTTCCATCAGAGCAATCAAGGATGGTAATGTGGTATGTATTTGTCAGTGCCTATTTGTCATGAAAGCAAAACCCAGCAAGTTAGATATTTTATTTCATTTTAACTCTGAAAAACATAAATGCCATTTTGCCATGGTCAAATCTATAAATTTCAATAATCTTTTTTTTTTTTTTGAAAAGTGAAGGTTTGGACCTGCAGATTAGGTCATTTTACTCTTAAAAAATAGAATACCATCTTAAGAAAAACACTGAAATTATAAGAAAGATTTATTTCATGGAGGGTCGGATTTACAGCGGGAGGTGATAGGTTTACCGTTTGCTACACAAAAACACAATATAATGTATTTTCTCTAAAAATAACACTTACATCTTACAGTAGCATGTGCGCTGATCCTATCACGTATCCCCAAAACCAAGGGTATTAAGTTTTTATATTCTTCTTGAGCAAGAGGGCATATGTTTTTTCTTTCTTCCTTTCATACTCTTTCCCTTCCTTTCTCCCTTCTTTCTTTCCTTCCTTCCTTTCTATTTATCCATTCACTTATTCACTTATTATTTTTTTTGAAACAGTTTATTGAGCATCAGAATTGTGCCAGGCATCTAGATTCTGATTATGTAAAATTAAAAAAAAAAAAAAAACATGACCCATGTTCTCAAGCTGATTTCACTTAGTGGGGTCAGTGGCAAGTAAGGAATTAATGCGATGGGATAGTGTCATAATAGGGACAGATTCAGGAGTTAATGGGGAGTTGTGTAGGCTTCAGCTGGTAAATCTTATGGGAAGGTTACTTTCTGGTCAGTCCTGCTTTAGTCACTAAGTAGGACAGATGTGGGAAAAGGCAGTCCTGACAGATGAACAAGTAAGGCAAATGATATGAGGACACTGAAAGCTTAGCCTGCTTGTGAAGGTGCAACTAGTTAATTATTTTCATGGTGTAAAGTGTGAAATGAATTGGAGAAGGAAAAATGAGGAAGATCTTCATAGGCCGGGCTAAGGTGTTTGGTCTCTGTCTTCAGCGCAATAGGAATACTTTTCATGTTTAAAACAGAAATACTGTATAATCAAATCTGATGGTAGAAGGGACAGTCTAGCAGCAGCATGGTGAATGGATGTGAGTGGGTAGGACCAGTTAGGACTCTATAAGAACAACCCAGCTGAGAGATAGTGATGATTGGAGCAAGATGGGAAATGGATGGGTTTGAGATACCTTACAGAAGAATTTACATGATTTAGAAATGGATTACTAATAGGAGATTAGGCAGAGAGAGGACTTAAAATATTTAGTGCAGGAAATTGGGTGAATAATGATACCTTTAAGTAAGTCAGAGAACACAGGAAAAGGAGCAAATATTACTTGGAAAATAGCGAGTTACAACTTGGACCTGTTTAATGTGATATAATGGTGGAATGCTTAAGATAGATAATTATGGTATACACAATCTGCATATTTGGGATCCAGACATTTTCCCTTCCTGAAATATTGTGAGTTTGAAAAGTTGTCAGATCTAAGCTAAGACAATATTCATTCATTCATTTAATTTGAAAGTGAATAGCAAGCAACTACACTGTCTAGTTAAAGTAGTGGTAAAGCACAAGGGCTGTCTACAATATTAGACATTTTTGGACACAAAACATACCTCTTCCAGTTATGATCTTTTTGACACAGGGTATTTGCAAAAACCCCATTAATCCTCATTTTTCTTATCTGTGAAATTAAAGTTATTATATCCACTCTATAGAATTAATTATGAGGTTGAAGGGAGATGAAACACACAGAGTAGTTAGCACAGTTCCTGACATGTAGTTATATAATTAGCATTATTGAGATCCAAGTCACTAATGTGTATGTGAAGTCAACAAATATACAAATACCTCCAGGAAATTTGAGCTATCAAATTATTTTACTTTTTAAAATAATCTAGTACTAACTAATGCTAAATAGGTGATAAGTACATCTAAAAACACTTAGAAAAATATAATTTGATAGCCCTATATAACAAATAATCCTCATTGAACACTCACTACTGTGAAAATATGGACAGTGTTTTTGAGTCTGTGACTGTATAGTAATAATAACAATAATAATAATATTAACTCATATTTCTATAGTGTTTTTCCATTTACTGAATACTCTAACATATTGGGTTGGCCAAAAGTTTCATTTGTTTTTTTCCATAAGATGGCTCTAGTAGCACTTAGTTGTCTAAACTTCATTCAAAACAATTTTGTTAGATTGTACGTGACAGCTGTCATATCAGTGTGCATTTTTAAAAAGACATCAAAATTGGTGAATTTTTGTGTAGCCATTTCAATATTGAAGATGGAAGAAAAACAGCAACATTTTCGACATATTATGCTTTATTATTTCAAGAAAGGTGAAGCGCACCCGAAATGCAAAAAATATTTATGCAGTATATGGAGAAGGTGTGTGACTGATGTTGTGTCAAAAGTGGTTTGCAAAGTTTTGTGCTGGAAATTTCTTGCTGGACAATGGTCCATCGTCGGGTAGACCATTTTAAGTTGACAGGGATCAAATAAAGACATTAATTGAGAATAATCAACATTATACCACACGGGAGATAGCCAACATACTCAAAATATACAAATCAAGCATTGAAAATCATTTGCACCAGCTTGGTTATGTTAATCACTTTGATATTTGGGTTCCACATAAATTAAGTGAAAAAACGTTCTTGACTGTATTTCCACATGTGATTCTCTACTTAAACATAACAAAAATGTTCCATTTTTAAAATAAATTGTGACAGTCCATGAAAAGTGGATACTGTACAATAATGTGGAACAGAAGAGATCATGTGGCAAGCAAAATGAAACACCACCAACCACACCAAAAGGCCAGTCTTCATCCAAAGAAGGTGATGTTGTGTATATGGTGGGATTGGAAAGGAGTCCTCTATTATGAGCTCCTTCTGGAAAACCAAATAATTAATTCCAACAAGTACTGCTCCCAATTAGACCAACTGAAAGTGGCATTTGATGAAAAGCGTCCAGAGTTAGTGAACAGAAAATGCATAGTCTTCCATCAGGATACTACAAGACCGCGTGTTTCTTTGATAACCAGGTAAAAACTGTCACAGCTTGGCTGGGAGGTTCCAATTCATCTGCTGTATTCACCAGACATTACACCTTCAGATTTCCATTTATTTCAGTCTTTACAAAATTCTCTTAATGGAAAAAATTTCAATTCCCTGGAAGAACTGTTCCCTGGAACAGTTATTTGCTCAAAAAGATAAGTTTTGGGAAGATGGAATTATGAATTTTCCTGAAAAATGGCAGAAGGTAATGGTACAAAGGGGAGAATACGTTATTCAATAAAGTTCTTGATGAAAGTGAAAAATGTGCCTTTTATTTTTATTTATTTTATTTATGGCACTTTTTGGCCAACCCAATACATTGGCCTGTCATTTTCTTTTCTTATACAAGCATACCTCATTTTATTGTACTTCATCTTATTGTGCTTCACAGATATTGTGTTTTTTACAAATTGAAGGTTTGTGGCAATCCTGTATTGAAGCAGTCTATAGGCACCATTTTTCCAACAATAGTCACTCACATTTGGTAATTTTCATAATATCCCAAACTTTTATTATTATTATTATATTTGTTATGGTGATCTGTGATCAGTGATCTTTGATGTTACTATTATGACTTGCTGAAGGTTCAGATGATGGTTAGCATTTTTTTGGAATAAAGTATTTTTCAATTAAGCTATGTACATTTTTTAGACAAAATGCTATTTTTTAATTAATAGATTATAGTATAGTGTAAACAAAAATTTTATATCTACTGGGAAACCAAAAAATTCATGTGACTTGCTTTATTACAGTGGTCTGGAACGGAACCCACAATATCACTGAGGTAGGCCTATAATGTAGTTTTCTGGCTTTGGTATCAGGGCAATGCTGCCATTGCAAACTCAGTTTGGAAGTGTTCTATCTCTCTTCTATTATGTGAAAGATTTTGAGAAGGATTGGTGTTATTTCTTCCTTAAATATTTGATAGAATTCACCTGTGAAACCGTCTGGTCCTGGGCTTTTCTTTTTTGGGAGTTTTTGTTTTCTTTTTATTATTACTCATTCAATTTTTTACTAGTAAATGGCCTGTTTAGATTGTCTATTTCTTCATGATTTAGCCTTCATAGATAGTATGTTTCAAGAAATTTAACATTTCTTCTAGGTTGTCCAGTTTGTTAATATATAATTATTCATAATAGTCTCATGATCCTTTCTACTTGTGTGGTATCAGCTGTAATGTCTCCTCTTTCATTTATAATTTTATTAATCTGAGTCCTCTCTCTTCCTTTCTTGGTAAATCTAGAAAAACCACTCAGTTTCATTGATATTTCCTATTATTTTTCTGGTCTTTATATAATTTATTTCTGTTCTGATCTTTGTTATTTCTTTCCTACAAATAATTTTAGGTTTAATTTGTTCTTCTTCTAGTCTCTTGAGATGCAAAGTTAGGTTGTTTATTTGAGATTTCTGTTTTTTCTTAATGAAGGCATTTATTATTATAAACTTCCCTTTAGAACTGCTTTTCTGTAGTTCTTTTCTGCTTTTCTGTAGAACTGCAGTTCTCACAAGTTTTTGTTATGTTGTATTTCCAAATTCAGTTTTCTCAAGATTTTTTTTTTTAATTTATCTTTTGATTTTTTTTTTTTTTTTTTTTTTTTTTGCGGTACACGGGCCTCTCACTGTTGTGGCCTCTCCCGTCGCGGAGCACAGGCTCTGGACGTGCAGGCTCAGCAGCCATGGCTCACGGGCCCAGTTGCTCCACGGCATGTGGGATCTTCCCAGACCGGGGCACGAACCTGTGTCCCCTGCATCGGCAGGTGGACTCTCAACCACTGTGCCACCAGGGAAACCCTGATTTCTTCTTTGACCCATTGGTTGTTCAGGAGCATGTTGTTTAATAGCCACATATTCAGGAATTTTCCAGTTTTCTTCTTGTAATTAATTTCTAGTTTCATAACACTGTGGTCAGAAAAGATGCTTGGTATGATTTCAATTTTCTTAAATGTATTATGATTTGCTTTGTGTCATAACATATTGTTTATCCTGGAAAATGTACCATATGCACTTGAGAAGAAAGAGTATTCTGATGTTGTTCAATGGAATGCTCTGTATATGCCTGTTAGGACCATCTCGTCTGATGTGTAGTTTAAGTCCAATGTTTCTTTATGATTTTCCATATGGATGATCTACCCATTGTTGAAAATGGGGTATTAAAGACACCTACTACTGTACTGTTATCTATTTATCCCTTCAAATATGTTAACATTTATATATTTAGGTGCACCTATAGTAAGTGTATAAGTATTTACAAATATTATATCCTCTTGATGGATTGACCCTATTATCATTATATATGACTTTCTTTGACCCTTGATATAGTCTTCAGCTTAAAGTATATTTTCTCTGATATAAGTATAGATACTTACATGATTTTGTTAAAAGTAGGAGATGACACAACTCTGGCCAATGAGACAGTGGATAATGTCTCATAGGCAACTTCTGGGAAAGTTTTTCTTGATGTTAAAAGGGAAAATACAAGAAAAATAAGATGGGAAAGGAAAATTCATCATTAGAAAACACAAATATATATTTTTTGAGTGGGCAGGTACCCAGATGTATTACTGGTACTGGAAATCCCATTTGCCCAAACCTTTTATCTGCTCATTATATGAGCATCTCTAGCAGACATTTGTTCATGGCTAACTATCTGGGACATTTCAATGATCATCCCATCAGTAATACAGCACCTTGTGCTTTCTATAATATTTTCTGGCACTTATTTATTTCTTCCTCATTATTTACTATTTATAATGGGAGACAGATTTGAGGAGTGGTTGTGTATAATAATTTTTTCACCATCTAATAATCCAATAGGTATTTAAGAAGTATCAGTTAGATATACTAGAGTATTATCTCTAATTTAAATTCCTTTCCTACTTTCCATTTTATTCTTTTCTGCAATGTGTGTAACACTTATGTTCTATTCCTTGTGAATGCAATTTTGATCACTCTCAAGATAAACTCTTTTTTATTTTGGCATTTATTCATGCCTTTAAAAAAGACCCTAATTCTTTCTTCTTAAGTTGCATTTTCCTTCACTTCTATAAACTGGGGGAAATGTTTCCTAAATTCTATTATGATGGAGCATCTTGAAACTAGGGGTTTTGGTGTCATATCCCCTCTTCTTCAAGATTAGTGTTAGGTTTTTTGTTTGTTTGCTTCCTTGTCAAATACCTATTATTTTCATTAGCTACTTGTTCTCTAAAACATCAGGCATAACATTTTAATTTCTTTTGTTTTGTTAGTTATTTGTCCTTAATTTTTATTCACTTAAAGTAGCTTAGATGACACTTTTTGATATCCTTATTCTCTAACTTAGAGTCAGTAAACTTTTTATGTCAAAAAATCAATAAAGAGCTTCCCTGGTGGTGCAGTGGTTGGGAGTCCACCTGCCGATGTGGGGGACACGGGTTTGTGCTCCAGTCCGGGAAGATCCCACATGCCGCGGAGCAGCTGGGCCCGTGAACCATGGCCACTGAGGCTGCGCGTCCAGAGCCTGTGCTCCGCAACGGGAGAGGCCACAGCAGTGAGAAGCTCGCGTACCGCAAAAAAAAAAAAAAAAAAAAAATCAGTGAACTTTTTGTCAAGGGTCAAACAGCAAATTATTTAGGCCTTGCAAGCTACATATCTCAACTACTTATCTCTGCAATTGTAGCACAGAAGTAATTATAGACAGTACATTTAAAAGTTAGCATGTCTGTGTCCCAATAATACTTTATTTACAAAAAACAGCTGTGGGCTGTATTTGGCCCATAGGCTGTAATTTGCTAACTCCTGTAAATCTAGTCTCTCAGTTTCAGTATTCCAGGTGGACAGAACATCATTGTGACCTCCTGGGTGATTTAACTATAAGAAGCTCTGTGTTTCCTACTATTTGGAAGGATGATTTTGAGGCTCTGACTAACAGTTTGTGTGGTATCTACATTGTCTACTCATTCCTAATGTCAAAGAAAAAAAAAACTTCAAGATAATATAAAGTTTTAAATCTTTAGGTTTAGTTCAATCAAGGTTTTAATATACTGTATACAATTTCAAATAATATATATATATATGTCATTGTCTTCTTTTCTTTTTCAGTTGAATCTGAATTTTTTTCTTATTTTCTTTAATCACAGACATATAGAAGTTTTTGACCTTATGAGTTTAACTAGATTCCTGGCTTCTCTCTGCATAATAGAAAATCATCACCAAAGGGTGGCTGAGTAGATTCTATACAAAATAAACTCGTGAGAAAAACAGGATGTACTGCACCTGACTTTATTCTTTTGTCAAAGTTTAGTTGGCTACACATATGTGGGTCTATTTCAGAGATCTCTATCATTTTACAAATGCCAACCAGCCTGTCTTGATTACTGTAGCTTTACAGTAATTCTTGAAGTCAAGAAGTGTCAGTCCTCTAACTTTGTTCTTCTACTTAATTAATGTGTTGGCTATTGTGAGTATTTTGCCTCTCTATATAAATTTTAGAATCAATTTGTTGATATCCACAAAATAAATTGTTGCGATTTTGATTGGGATGGCATTGAATCTATTGATCAAGCTGGGAAGAACTGATATCTTGAAAATACTGAGTCTTGCTATCCATGAACATGAAATATCTCTCCATTTAATTCTTTTTTCATTTTGTTCATCAGAATTTTGTAGTTTTCCTTACATAGATCTTGTCCATATTTTGTTAGATTTATACCTTAGTATTTCATTTTGGAGGATGCTAATGTAAATAGTATTGCTTTTTTTTTTTTTTGGCTGCACTGTGAAGCATGAGGGATCCCAGTTCCCCAAACAGGGATGGAACCTGCCCCCCTGGCAGTGGAAGCACAGAGCCCTAACCACTGGATCATCAGGGAATTCCCTGGTATTGTATTTTTAACTTCACATTCCACTTATTTTTTAATAAGTGGAAAGTGATTAACTTATATAGGAGACTTATATCCTGCAACTTTGCCATAATTGCTTATCAGTTCCAGGAGTCTTTTTGTTGTTGTTGTTGTTGATTCTTTCAGATTTTCTACAAAGATGGTCATGTCATCTGTTAAAAAGTATAGTTTCATTTCTTCCTTCCCAATCTGTATATACCTTTTATTTCCTTTTCTTGTTTTACTTCATTAGCTGGTACCTCAAGTACAAAAAGGAGTAGTGAGAGGGGACATATTACCTTGTTCCTGATCTTAGTGGGAAAGCTTTGAGTTTCTCATCATTTTAGTGTAATGTTAGCTATAGAATATTTGAGGTGTTTGTAATCAAGTTGAGGAAGTTTTCTTCTATTCCTAATTTACTGAGTCTAGCTTCAATCTTCTGGCTAAATTACAAATTCAGAGCAGTAGAAAGAGACTACATTATTCTTAAAGCTAACACACTTTGCATGAACTCAGAAACTCCCAGTGATTTGAGACCTGTGACAATCAACCCTTGTTTCTAACTTCACAGCAAGTTAATGGGCCCCAGATCTGACCTCTTTACCTCACTTTTATTGTAATAAGATAGGACCTGGATTTCTGGCTTCTTGTTTATTCTAAAACACAAAGCCCTCTTCCTCCTTAGAAGCTATCTGATCAAAAGTTTATGGCCACTGACAATTCCAGTTCCTCCTAACTTCCTGAGTTACCTTGGCTCCTTGTTCATGCCTATTCATAATCTTTAGCAATGGAAAATTCCCTAACCTAAGTTTATACACCCAGAACTCCAGTTCACTGAAGCTCAACCCTTACCTGGTATTCTTTTGCTGCTGTGACTCCAGACCCAGTATAAGGAAAACAGACTTCATTTGAACTGTTCATCTTTCTACCTCTAAAGAAAGAGCAAACATCAAAGCAGCTGAAGAAGTTTTAAACACTAGAGGAGGACTCAGTGAAAAGTAAATAGAAGGATAAAGCATAGACTCTATATGCATGTGGTGTGTGTGTGTGTGTGTGTGTGTGTGTGTGTGTGTGTGTGTATGAGTGTTTGAACTTGAATTTTCAGATTAGAAGTTCAGTGAATGCGACAGTCTTTTTTGTGGTGAAGCATCAGTGAATAATTTCTCTTGATAAGTGTTGGAAAATGGCATATTCCCAAAAGGGAAAATGTGAGGGGCTCTGAGGAAATTGGAAAGTAAAACACAGTTTGGTAGGTAAGATTTGGACTTCTGCCAACAAGTCTTTACTAGGACAAGCCTATCTCTTTTGAGGTCAATGACAATCAAATATATGTCTGTCATCTACCATCTAATGTTTATATCAAACTGAATAGGTGTGATTTGGAAAGGAGTGCAAATAAAATAGTGTAATGTGGTATTTTGGAGGCTATAGGTGTACCCAGATATAGACAAAAGGGCTCTCATTGGAGTTCTCTTATTAACTCAGAGACAGTATTCCAAGCTCTGGCCTCTGGTCCGTGCAAAATTTTTAGGACTGTGTAAAGCTTATTTTAAAAGAAATATTCCAATTTTGAGATAGCAGGGTGTTTTTTTTTTTCCCAAGACCCAGATGGAAGATGTCAAGAATATAAACTTATTCCCCACCTCTATCCTTACCCGCTATTGATAAACAAACCTATACCACTGGGTTTGTTTATTCCAAAGAGAATAAGCATGTGCTCACCACCAACAAAACATTGCTGGTTTCACACACCAGTGACTCTTAGGCCATCTGTCCAGGTATTAATTATTTTGATTCTTTCCTCAGCTCACATAAGATGGTGATCAAGGATGAGCTCTTCAATCTCCAACCACAGAGACTCCTGACTGAGGTAATGAAGAAAGGCTTAAGGCTCCATGCAGGAGAATCTAAGAACCAGAAATGACAGGAGACAATAAGAACACTTAGAAGGTCCACTAGATAGACTAGAGGCAGAAAATCTGAGTTCTACTGAAAGTGTACTGCCAAAATATATAAACTAAGGTACCTCTCTTAGTTTTAAAACTAGTTAAAAGAGGTGACTGAATGCAAGTAAACCGAATCCCTGATTGTCCAGTGCACTGTGCTAGATATCCCAGTAGACTTAAAGACAGGTAAAAGTACCCCATCACTTAGGAGGGTTTTCAATAAAACTGGGGGTGTCAGACAAGTACAAAGGGTGGGATATAAACCAAGTCATAAACCATAGTTTCACAAAAAAGTGAAACTATGCAGAATGGATGAGAGACAGGGTAAAAACAATTGACATTATAAAAGAGGGACTCAAATGTCAGTTTCACTTAATAAAGTACACCCACGATTCCCAGGTTTTTGCAAAGACTTTATAATTGATTTTCATGTGGGTTCTGCACTCCTACAGACCATCACATAAGTAAGAGGCTTTGGATTTTACGTGACAAACAATACTAACTCCATTCCTTTCTTTCCTACTCAAGAAATCATATGAGAATTGCAAATGAGTAAAAATTATAAAAATGCATTTACAACAGAGGTAAATGATTTAAATATTTTGTGATTGAATTATTATTATTATTTACCATTTGTGGCACACCTCAAAGTTAAAGCATTCACACCGATTTAAAACATTGATTTAAAACACCGATTTAAAACATTCAAAAAACACTTGAATCTTTGAAGTTTTTCAGGTTAAAAATAGAAAAATAGGGCTTCCTTGGTGGCGCAGTGGTTGAGAGTCCGCCTGCTGATGCAGGGGACGCGGGTTCGTGCCCCGGTCTGGGAGGATCTCACATGCTGCGGAGTGGCTGGGCCCGTGAGCCATGGCCGCTGGGCCTGCGCATTCACCTCCTGTGCTCCGCAACGGGAGAGGCCACAACAGTGAGAGGCCCGCGTACCGCAAAAAAAAATAAAAATAAAAGTAAAAGACACTGAATAATCATGAAATAATACTACTGGCATTTTTTTAAAAAGAAGGTAGAAGATATAATCAGCTATAATATTCATAAATTGATTCAGAATTCAGAATTGCAAAATATCTAGACATATGGGTATAATCTGAAGTGCAGTTTTAAGTATTCATACAAAAATGGATTTATAATATAATGGAATAAGCAGTTTGCTATCTACCTGATATGATTATAAATCAATATTTATTCTCTCTCTTATCTTCTTCATCTTCTTAATGACATTTTTCTCAGCTACACATCAAGGCAATAGAAAGCAAACAAATTCTAGTTCATTGCTTGCAACTAGAGATGCAGATAGTCAATATCACAACTTGAATATATTGAATCATATTGGGGCAGTTGGACATATCTGAGATTCTCTCTACTGAATCCCACTCACCTGTCCCAATTTGGCCTCAGTGCCTGGGAAGAAACTTGGAAATGAAAAGTGTATGAATTTGTGAGACAAACAGATCTGAGTTAAAACATGTTTCATTCCTGGGTCATCTTGACAAGTTAATTATCTTCTCCGAGTCTCACTTTTTGCTTTGAAGGGTAATAGCACCTATGTTTTGGTGAGTATTATATATTTTGACCTATATGTGTCTATTGGAGCTATATGTTAACTCACTGCATCCTGACAACACTGTTTGGAGATTAAATTAGATGGTATATAAATATCTATATTAAAAACACCCAATGTATTTTTCGTTCCTTAATTTTATACCTACTTGACACTAACCCATCAATTTGATATGTTCCAGTTAGAGAGCAATGGAGGCATTATATATGTAAAAATAAAACCTTTTGTCTAGGACTATAAAGGGTGACTTCATGATCAATGTATCTATGGAGCAATAGCAAAGGTTTAGATTCTCTTCTCCTTTATTTTGCTTAATGCACTTAAAACTCTCTTCACCCATAACTTCTATAATAAACAGGCATCCAGTGCTGTTCACAGATAAATAAATATGTAAATAAATAAATAAGTAGATTCCCAGAGCCAGCTTGGAAGAATGTTTGATAATCTGAACCATTACGGAGGTGAAATTTCATTACACAGATGGTGACATCCTGATGTCTATCATCAAAACACAGCAGGTAGAAACTATCAGCCAGGCCCATTCCCTTCTATAAAATTACACTTATATTAATGTCACTCCAAATTTTATTATGCGGAAAATGATATTGCACTGGTCTCCAGCACCAGGAGGACAGCAGGGGGTGGGGGTGTAGGGGTGGTGAGGGAAGAATAAGGATGCAGTGATGGGAGGGTGGGAAAAGAGACTGTCTGTAGAAAGACCATGAAAACAAATTCAGATGAAGTCTGCTTAAGACTGGCAGATAGACAACAAAGTATATAAATACATACTTTATATATTGTAACACTTTAAATATATATAAATATATAATTTTTAAAAAATCCTTGTAGATTCTGCTGCCAGTTCATGCTGTTTCTTGATTGACTCACTGCCAGACGTCCTCTGCAAGCCCCTGATGGAATGTTTAAAAGGCCCTCCTGTGGGAGGCAAGGAGATTTACAGTTAATTTTTATTAATGAAGGATGACAGGCATCTCCGTTTAGCCAACAAGATGTTACACCAGTTTAAGAAAACACTCTTGTGTTTGCAGCAGGCATTCCCACCCCCACCCCACCTCTCTTTCCTCTCTCTCCTCTCTCTCTCTCCCTTTCTCACGCGTACACACAGGCACATTCACACATACATATTTAAGCATACACATGGGAATTAATAGTACAATAAATTAAGAAGGAAAGGAGAACATCTACTTATTTAGATACCTATACTCTGCTACCAAAAGTGGAAGTAATGGGGATTATGTGAGAGTCTCACTGGGTGGGCTGCAGGTGGATGACAATAAATGCTACTCATTTCCACTGCTGTTTCCCACTGCTCCCTCTCCCATTCCTACATCCTCCCAACTTTCTATTTACTAACACCTTAGAGAAGCTACTGACATTTCTTACATGAATTACAATGACACATCACTTTTCCAACTGGCCCAGCTACCTCTACTTGGGCTTCTGATTTACTTCCCACACTATAACAAGATTGGGCTTTACATAATACAAATCGATTGTATTTAGTTTCTAATGAAAAACCTCAGGACGTCTTCTGACTTTCCAGACAAATGGAGAATCTTCAATGTGACACCTGGAACACCTTATAGTAGAGACCCTGCCCATATCTCCAGGCTTTGGTTTATTTCAGTGTCTATTTGGTTTGTCCTACAGTTTTGGAGGGATTTCCTACTCACACAGATTTCTCATTTTTCTAAGATAAGCTCCATCCTTGATACTTTAAGAATCTCCTCTTTAAGGTGATGTTCTTCCTTCCACAGATGATTGTTGATCATTCACCAGTGTTATCTCCACCACAAAATAACACTTTTGGCTGTTAAATTCCATACCCTATTTAACCCCTTTGTGCTGGTCCATTGATTTAATACCACCCTTCATCTTTCTAATCCCACTGAGGAGGTACTGTATCCTGCCTTCATGACTTGCCTATATTGTCTCTTTCCGAGTAATAACCATCACGCATATTTTGGTTTGAATCCTACCCAACCTTAAAGAATGGGTTTTCTGTTATCATCTCTATGGAAATTTCTCCTCAAGTATTTTGAACTCTACTCATTTCTTCTCTATTTGTATTATATTTATATAGAGTTCTATAGACATTTACATATAACTAAGAGATGTATACCAGTCTGGTATCATCAATGAAGTGTAATCTCCATTGGTTATGGCATCTTTCTTAAAATTTTGTACAATATTAATATTAGAGTTTTAGAGTAGTCAGTAAATATGTAATGAGGAATGGCTGATACAAGGAATGAAATTAACTAATCATTCTGTTCATTAGGTAATCATTGGGCGAGTTTTATTTTTTAGTTTTAATGAACATATGTATGTTGTATTTAAAATGTGATATATATATATGTACATATATAACATACAGTGTTATATATAGATAGTAGAATGCAGGATAAGGTACATCCTCAGTTGGCTTATAAGGAACAAATTAAGTTTCTAGTTTACCATTCATATTGTTTTGCAGTTTCGAGAACAATAATACTCTCAGTTACCCGTTTCCTGAGGTTATTTTATGACTCAAGATTAAACAATTATAATGCCATTTCTTCACTGTATGGAACCCTCAAGTATTCTTCATGGAATTCCTTCATCTTTTTGACACCTCCTTTCAGGAAATTGGATGAATTAGATGACCAAAACTAGGACTTAACTTTTATAATATGGGCTGCAGAACTTTAAAATTCCCTTAATATTTAAATGGATACAATCCAAACTGGGGTTTTCAAACTTTGGGGTACCTGTGAATCAATGCCTGGGGTGCTTGTTGACTCTCAGACAGAAAACTTAAAAATACCTCAGTTGAGTATGCTTGAAGGAATCTCAGAAATCACAATTTTAGTACACATGTTTCTCTGCAGGTGTGGTGCAGAGTGCATTTTGAGAAATATTAGTTAGAGATCAATTAAATAGAAGAGTATGAATATGTAAGTGAAGTTATTAATCATCAAAACTAAACACAAGCAAGTTGATGATCCCATTTCTACTACTGCTGTCTATAACGCTATTTTACTTTCACTCATCAAGAAATTCTGAGTTTCAAAATATGTGCCATTCCATTCATATTGGCAATGCCCAACAATAAACCACAGTTACAAAATTGCCCACTACTCTAATCAGAACTTTCATTCACCAAGTCATATAACATCCAGGTTTTGATTTCATTAGTTGATTTGAACATTGGTAATACAATCTGAATGGCTACAGAGTGAGTAAAATTGGCATCTTCAAATTGTGCTCTTAATCCAAATTAAGAGCATACTTTTATTCTTTCTGTTATTTTCTTTTTCTAGCACTAGCTTTTTTCTAGCTTTTAATTCCCATAAACCCCTTTTCATTACCCAATTTCTGATATGACTAGTAGACACACCACACACACACACACCCCTGAATTCCAAGGACAAATTTATTGTACTATATCCTAGCTTTAAGTCTTACCAAACCCCTGTTCGTGACTATCTTCATAAATGGCTTTGAACTTTCCTTAAGGTCGGTATCATGTAGTCATTGAGTAGAATATTGAATTGACACATTGTGTGCTTTTTGAAAAACATAGAGTTACAGTCAATTCAATTAATTTGAATTATACTCCTCATTCACAGGAAAGCCATTTTAAAATTGAGGTGAAATGTATGCACAATAAAATTTCATGCATGTTAAGTGTACATTTTGGTGAGTTTTGAAAACCGTACACATGTATTTAACTAGCAACACAATTAATGAAATATTTCCATCAACCCCCAAATTTTCCTGTGTACCTTCAAATTCATTCATTCCTCTTTCTTGAACACTCTGTGCCAGGAAAATACAGATATAATTGCACTCAGTATGCATATTATAGAAATTCATATTAATGTAATCATGTAATGTATACCTGTTCATACCTGGCTTTTTAAACTCAGTGTTAAACTTTAAAGATACAGCCGTGTTGTTTTATGTCAGTGGTTTGTTGTGTTATTGCTGAGTAGTATCCCATTGTGTGGATGTATGACATTTTATTTATGTATTCACATGTTGATGGATATTTAAGTTGGGAGCTTATTATAAATAAAACTACTATGAACATTTGAGAACAAGTCTTTGTTTGGAGATGTTTTTATTTCTCTTAGGGCGATAACCTAAGAGTGAGATTACTGGACTATATACTAAACGCATATTTACCTTTATGAAAAATTGCTAATTTTCCTATGTGACTGTACTATTTTACATTCCCACCAATAAATGTAAATGGTTCATTTGCTCCAGTCCCTGATTCTTTTTAATTGTAGCAATTCTAATGGTTGTATAGTGGAATCTCATTGTAGTTTTAATTTGTATTACTCTGATGACTAACGATGATGAGATTTTAGTGCTTATAGATCTTTTGACTACTTTTTTAATGGATTTACTTGTCATATTTTGGGGTTGGAAGAGTGTTACTGACACAACTCTACAGCTTTTCTTTTCTTTTTTTCTTTTTTTATATCTTTATTGGAGTAAAATTGCTTTACAATGGTATGTTAGTTTCTGCTTTATAACAAAGTGAATCAGTTATACATATATATATGTTCCCATATCTCTTCCCTCTTGCATCTCCCTCCCTGCCACCCTCCCTATCCCACCCCTCTAAGTGGTCACAAAGCACTGAGCTGATCTCCCTGTGCCATGCAGCTGCTTCCCACTAGCTATCTATTTTACGTTTGGTAGTTTATATGTCCATGCCACTCTCTCGCTTTGTCAGGGCTTACCCTTCCCCGTCCTCCCCATATCCTCAAGTCCATTCTCTAGTAGGTCTGTGTCTTTATTCCTGTCTTACCCCTAGGATCTTCATGACATTTTTTTCCTTAAATTCCATATATATGTGTTAGTATACAGTATTTGTCTTTCTCTTTCTGACTTACTTCACTCTGTATGACAGACTCTAGGTCTATCCACCTCATTACAAATAGCTCAATTTCATTTCTTTTCATGGCTGAGTAATATTCCATTGTATATATGTGCCACATCTTCTTTATCCACTCATCCGATGATGGACACTTAGGTTGTTTCCATCTCCTGGGTATTGTAAATAGAGCTGCAATGAACATTTTGGTACATGACTCTATGAATTATGGTTTTCTCAGGGTATATGTCCAGTAGTGAGATTGTTGGGTCCTATGGTAGTTCTATTTGTAGTTTTTTAAGGAACTCCATACTGTTCTCCATAGTGGCTGTACCAAATCACGTTCACACCAGCAGTGCAAGAGGGTCCCCTTTTCTCCATACCCTCTCCAGCAGTTATTGTTTCTAGACTTTATGAATGATGGTCATTCTGACTGGTGTGAGATGATATCTCATTGCAGTTTTGATTTACATTTCTATAATGATTAGTGTTGCTGAACATTCTTTCATGTGTTTGTTGGCAGTCTGTATACCTTCTTTGGATAAATGTCTATTTAGGTCTTCTGCTCATTTTTGGATTCGGTGGTTTGTTTTTTTGTTATTAAGTTGCATGAGCTGCTTATAAATTTTGGAGATTAATCCTTTGTCAGTTGCTTCATTTGCAAATATTTTCTCCCATTCTGAGGGTTGTCTTTTGGTCTTGTTTATGGTTTCCTTTGTTATGCAAAAGCTTTGAAGTTTCATTAGGTCCCATTTGGTTATTTTTGTTTTATTTCCATTTCTCTAGGAGGTGGGTCAAAAAGGATCTTGCTGTGATTTAAGTCATAGAGTGTCCTGCCTATGTTTCCTTCTAAGAGTTTGATAGTTTCTGGCCTTACATTTAGGTCTTTAATCCATTTTGAGCTTATTTTTGTGTGTGGTGTTAGGGAGTGATCTAATCTCATACTTTTACATGTACCTGTCCAGTTTTCCCAGCACCACTTATTGAAGAGGCTGTCCTTTCTCCACTGTACAATCCTGCCTCATTTATCAAAGATAAGGTGACCATATGTGCGTGGGTTTATCTCTGGACTTTCTCTCCTGTTTCACTGGTCTATCTTTCTGTTTTTGTGCCAGTACCATACTGTCTTGATTACTGTAGCTTTGTAGTATAGTCTGAAGTCAGGGAGCCTGATGCCTCCAGCTCCTTTTTTTGTTCTCAAGATTGCTTTGGCTGTTCGTGGTCTTTTGTGTTTCCATACAAATTGTGAAATGGTTTGTTCTAGTTCTGTGAAAAATGTCAGTGGTAGTTTTATAGGGATTTCATTGAATCTGTAGATTGCTTTGGGTAGTAGAGTCATTTCCATAATGTTGATTCTTCCTATCCAAGAATATGGTATATCTCTCCATCTATTTGTATCATCTTTAAGTACTTTTGTCAGTGTCTTATAATTTTCTGCATACCGGTCTTTTGTCTCCTTAGGTAGTTTTATTCCTAGATATTTTATTCTTTTTGTTGCAATGGTAAATGGAAACGTTTCCTTGATTTCACTTTCAGATTTTTCATCATTAGTGTATAAGAATGCCAGAGATTTCTGTGCATTAATTTTGTATCCTGCCACTTTACCAAATTCATTAATTAGTTCTAGTAGTTTTCTGTATATTGAAGAATCCTTGCATTCCTGGAATAAACCCCACTTGATCACGGTGTATGATTCTTTTAATGTGCTGTTTGCTAGTATTTTGTTGAAGATTTTTGCATCTATGTTCATCAGTGATATTGGCCTATAGTGTTCTTTCTTTGTGACATCCTTGTCTGGTTTTGGTATCAGGTTGATGGTGGCCTCGTAGAATGAGTTTGCGAGTGTTCTTCCCTCTGCTATATTTTGGAAGAACTTGAGAAAGATAGGTGTTAGCTCTTCTCTAAATGTTTGATAGAATTCCCCTGTGAAGCCATCTGGTCCTGGGCTTTTGTTTGTTGGAAGATTTTTAATCACAGTTTCAATTTCAGTGCTTGTGATTGGTCTTTTCATATTTTCTATTTCTTCCTGATTCAGTCTTGGCAGGTTGTGCATTTCTAAGAATTTGTCCATTTCTCCCAGGTTCTCCATTTTATTGACATAGAGTTGCTTGTAGTAATCTCTCATGATCTTTTGTATTTCTGCAGTGTCAGTTGTTACTTCTCCTTTTTCGTTTCTAATTCTATTGATTTGAGTCTTCTCCCTTTTTTACTTGATGAGTCTGGCTAATGGTTTATCTATTTTGTTTATCCTCTCAAAGAACCAGCTTTTAGTTTTATTGATCTTTGCTATCGTTACCTTCATTTCTTTTTCATTTATTTCTGATATGATATTTATGATTTCTTTCCTTCTGCTAACTTTGAGCTTTATTTGTTCTTCTTTCTCTAATTGCTTTAGGTGCAAGGTTAGGTTGTTTATTCAAGATTTTTTCATGTTTCTTAAGGTAGGATTGTATTGTTATAAACTTCCCTTTTAGAACTACGTTTGCTGCATCCCATAGGTTTTGGGTCATTTTGTTTCCATTGTCATTATTTCTAGGTATTTTTTGATTTCCTCTTTGATTTCTTCAGTAATCACTTCGTTATTATGTAGTGTATTGTTTAGCTTCCATGTGTTTGTATTTTTTACAGATCTTTTCTTGTAATTGATACTGTAATTGATAGCTAGTCTCGACAGCTTTTTATTTTATTTTAATAATTGAGTTTTTCAAAGAACAGAAGTATTTAATTTGGAGGAAATTCAATTTATTCACTTTCTCTTTAATGTTTTTATATCCTAAGTAATACTTGCTTATCCAAAAATTGCAATCATTTTCTCTTACATTTTATTTTAGAAATGTTATAGTTTTTTACATTTACATTTATACTTTTCATCCATTTTAATTTGAATTTTTCATGTCTTATGAGATAAGGGTCAAGGTTTGATATCTTCCTTTTGTATACCCAAATGTTCCAGTACTATTTGTTAAATAGTGTCATCACTACTTATTTCATTACTTTGTCAGCTGTGTAAAAGATCATTTGACCATATATGAATTGGCCTACTTTTGGACTCTCAATTCTGATTTTTTGAGCTATATGTCTATCAATCACATTGTCTTATGGCTTGCTTGAATCAAGATCCAAACTGGGTCAATAATTTGCATTAGGTTGTTGCATCTTCTAAAATCTATTTCACAGGACTTCTTAGTGCTATGGAACATATGCATATGTCCTACATATGTCCAGTAAACTAACAGTGACCTATGGGGAATTTATTGGATTCAGGTTCAACTTTTTATATCAGAAAACTTACAGTGTTGCTATAAACTTCAATAATTAATCTTTAAGAGAATGTTGACAATTTATTTTTTTAATTTCCTACTTCATTATTGGTATAATCTTATATTTGATAATTTGATATTTGATAATCTTATATTTGATCTTATCTTATATTTGATAATTTGAGTTGAAGAGTTTACAGTTATTTTGATTTTAGGAATCAAGGGAATAAAATGTTCTGAAAGTCTCAAAGCAGAAATAAATAATTTTCAGTGAAAAAACTAGTACAAGAAACCCATTCTGAAGGCAGAGACTAGTCAGTAGATTTGACCCTGGGTCCTGGAGAACTTGACCCACAGTTGTATGTGTCCAGTCTCTTCACAGAAGTTAGAAATGCTTCTGGGGCAATACTGGAGAACAGTTGTGTTGAATATTTTTCATTACTCACCATTTTCTTTCTTTGAACATACATCAAGCAACATTTTTAATCAGGGCTAGCCTCAACAAGATCCAAGTTAGAATATTCAGTCAGGCAAGAATAAGAAAAACAACTAAATATGTGCTAATGACAGTTCAATATATAAATTATCTCTTTTGATATATACAGGACCAGCTACATTACTTGAAAGACCTAGTGCAAATTAATATGCAGATTCCCTTGTTCAAAAATTATTAAGAATTTCAAGATTGCAAAAGTAGAGCATTAAACTAGGTGTGGGCCCTTACAAGTGTGAGGTCATTTGTAACCTCTTAGGTTACATTTCCATGGATCTTGCACTGAATTCATATGAAAACCTTAATTAACCCAATTTTACAAATGAAGAAACTGCAGAAGTGTAAGTTGGCTTTCATAAGGTGATAAAACTAAAGTTGTGAAGCTGGAGAGGAGAGGCTTTCAGATTCTAAAGAATGTTTGACACTAAGACATGGGTTCTAAACACCATACATTGTGATATAATAAAATAAGTTGAGAAAAGTAAGGAGGGCATAGGGAGAAAGAGCGGGTAGAAGAATAGCTTTGAACCTCTTTGGTATAGTTTGAAATTTTGAGAACTAACCAGAGTCCCAGGGATGTGTCCTGGGAATGGGTACAATTAATGGACCTCCTGAGTGATAATTGTGTAGTTTATATATCATTGGCAAGTCTAGACTCAAAGTCTGCCTCCACTACTGCAGACATCCAGAGTTCTACATCTTAGCTCCAACCTCCTTCCAGATCATGCAAAGAGCCCAGAGTGTGGAAAACAGTAAAGACCATGACATTTTAATGAATGGTTAATATTAAAAATACATAAAACCAAAGTAGACATTGAGTGAATAGCAACAGTGGAAAAATAAAGAAAACCAATAAAAGAGAACTCAAAATTTTCTGAAAGTATATCTTGCCAAAAATCACATAGGGTAAACAGACTTTGGTATAAATACTTAGATAAAAATGAAGGGGACAAAACGTTACTGAAAGTGATATCTGCACGGACAAATTTTATTCCTGAATTTTGCAGAATTTCCTCTGCAACAATGCTTCAAGTAGTAAATATTTCTTTCATAATTTTCTTTAAAAGATATCCATTTTGTATTCAACTTTCTCAAAAGGGAAAATAAAGGTAGAAAAGGAAAAACAAAACAAAATAGGTAAATAAAATCACAATCACAACAGAACCTTTGGCTTAGCTGCCACAGAACCTTTTGCTCTAACACTGCGCCTGTCTTTGGAGTCTCCCACACTCACTGGGGAGAACACAGAAGAACATGTTTGTCTGCCCAATGTGGAATCAAACACTCAGCCTCTCCTTGGAGAGGCTTTGTTGGCAGTCACACGTGGATCTGCTCCAGGACCAGCAGATTTCAGGCCCCTGGAGAGATGCGAGATTGCAAAGGGCAGGGAAGATTGGCAAAAATATTGACTTTGATATTTCATCACTTCACATTTCTAAAGAGTAGAAATGCACTGACAACTGTACCTTTCTAATCAAATGCTACCAGAGGTTCCCAGCACAGTACACACACTGAAGACAGCAATACCAACAAAGCCCCCAACAGAATGATTTATATTAGAGCAAAATAATCAGCAGCATTGTTGCTTCTCTCTCTGCTTGATTTCTCTGTTCCTCTATTTGAGTAGCGCTTTACCGCTTCCTTAATTAATATTATGGGACTTTTAAACTTCTGGCTATTTGCAGATGCTTTTTTGGCCTCATTTGTCCTTTCATGGTGTATACAGCTTCCCTGACTGTTGAGATCTGAATGGTGACAAGCAGCACCTCAACTTTTTTTCTTTCCCGTCACTTGTTCTGATACCAGAGATTTCACCTAGGGAAAAATATTAAATATTATTCAGTGCTTGGCAGAATGCATTTATCTGGGAATGGTATCACCTTGCTTGGGGTTGTATAACCTGAGTGAAGAAGGTTGTGAAGATCAAGAGAGGCATTTAAAGGGGTAGTTGGAGAAAACCAAAATCAAGCTTCCTCTGCTTCTTATTCTTAAATTTTGTTTTAATTGTGAGAGAGTTTGACTCATAAAATACCATAGGTGATAGATTGAAAACTAAATATTTTTCTATTAAAAAGTATGATATGTAAGAACAATTTAATTTTTGTTGACTCATTTTCTAGTATAAGTTTTCTTTCCTGTTTTAGCTAGATATTGTAAAAGCTCATTTAAAAAAATGTGGTTTATCCCATCAATAATTTTACATATTACATTTTACATAGTACAAATAATTACATACCTTTCTATGGCATGTAACGATTATCCTATGCACCCCTCAGAATCTAGATCCATTGTCACCTCTCCTGTGAGGCTACTCCCATTCCCATGTGCTGAGTTATTCAGTCCCTCCTCTTGACACTATGCATGCCCCTTTTGGGCACTTACTACACCATGTTAAAATTTCTATTTGAACATCCGCCTCTCACAAAAGAAGTTTGAATTGTGTTTACTTCATATTTGACCTCCTGTGAAGGCCTTAGGCTTTGGCTTGGCACAGGTTAAGTATTCAATGTTTTGTTTTTTTAGTTGTTGTTACTGTTATTTTTTCACTTAGAAATGATTCTTGGTTGCAATTGAAACAGCACACTTTGGCTTTGGCAGTTTGCTTTGCTGACATCTTTGCTAACATCATCCCCAGCTACTTATTCCTCATGTAGGCATTACTTCTAAATCCATTTTGTCTCTCCACATCAAAATCTCTCTTGGAATCTGTTTTCCTGCCTAATTCTTACTGATATATGAGAATAGAAATTTTACCTAATTCTTAGTATTGTTATGAGGTTAAAACGAGATAATGGTTTGTTTAATACATGCCTGGCACATGGTAAGCCCTCAATATATGCTACCTAATATAACATACAGAATAAGCATTCAACTATGGTATTTATATAAGCATATTTGTAATATTATCTGAATTCAAAATCATTTTAAATTAGACAAAATGCAGCACTTCGTGGGTAACAACCCTTATCTTCCAATCATCTCAGAGAGACATTCTACCCCCAAAATCCACTGTGGCCTTGAAACCATCCATCACCATGGAGCTCTATGCAACCTCCAGCTTGTCAGAGAAGTATGATCAAGGATTTGGCTTTTGATGAGTTTTTTTAACTCCTGTTTCTGTGCAGAATCCCCTTGGGAATGGTGGTAGTGGGCCTGAGGCCCCCTTCTTGAGTCAATCCATGGTAATTACAGCAACTGCCATCCACTGGTTTGTAGTGTTCATTCTCTTTGCCATCATTAGAATTCCAAGGTTGTCTCACAAAAGAAATACACACACACACACACACACACACACACACACACACACACACACACATTACAATAGTGAGAAAAGCAAGTCCAGGACAGGCACACAAGAATGTTAATTGACTACTCATGTACATTTTCTTTCAAAGAACCTTTTAAATTCATTCTTATCTGAGTTTCATAAAAACAAACAAAAAGCAGATCAAACCAATCAGAGAATACTTTATGAGTGAGGTTTTTCACGAAATACTATCTGCACCCTAGAGAAGAGGAAATGGGAGGCAGAGAGCTATGTTTTTAAGGCCATGATACCTGACAGTGCAAAGATGCATTGAGTGCAGTACTTCTTGTACCATCTGTTTCACTTCACTCTGAATCCAAGAAAAGCCCTAGCTTTGGACCAGGCCCTCAGAAGATTGTGGCAGAATGCAATTGGGATCCAATGGTCAGGGAAATTGAACTTGATAAGCTTTGGGGAAACATTTTTTTCTCTACAGTTTCCCCTTACTTTTTCTCAGACCCACATACTTATTGTTTGTTTTCATAGAATTTCCACTTATTAAAATCTGTTCTCCAAACCTACCATCTGGAGAGAATTTGGAAATGCCAATCCCACAGAAGTGAAACCTTCAGGTGAACTCACATTTGAGCAAGGAGCAATGATGGTGGGATTTTAGGGATAAGAACTGGCTATGGAGGAACGTCTAAAGCAAGAAAACTACCTAGGATCTAACAAATCATCTGTTCTTCGTAACATGTGTAGTTCCTGGGGCAAGAATACAAATGGAGACCTGTAAAATACATGTTTAACTGTTTAAATTTTTATAAGTCAAGCCAAAAATTGTTAAATTATATTTGATCCTCCTACTTTGAAAAATATATCTTCCTAACAACATGGAATGGTCCAATTGGATTTAGAATTCTTTGGTTCTCCAGTGTTGTGGGCCAGAAACATGACAGTGTGGGGAAAGCTGACCATCCCATTTTCTTCCCATCACTGGTTCTGTCCAGCAATGCAGGTATACACATGTGTGGACACTCAAGACTATATATCAAACTCCATTTACACCTGTTGTAAATATTCTCCCTTTGGCTGTCCCTTGGCCCTAAGGATGAGTACACTGGCTACTTCCTCAAAGGCAAGACTTGGGAAGAGGTCTGCACAATCCTTAGAAGAGAGCTGGGGCGGCTTGGGCAGAAAATTCCAAGGTCACACGTACCTGATGCATGGTCTAGAAGAGAAATTGGGGCTCCAAGTGAGCACATACACAGTTTCATGGATGCCTACCACTGTGCAGAGGCACACGCAAGAGAAGGGTCAGAAAGGTACTTTCCAATGCTGGGGTCCCGGTTCAGGGTTCCTCCCACCTGAGACTAATATGACACTGCTCATCAACACCTACTGGGTTAGTCTAGGTAGAAAGCAGATTTCATGCAAGTTTCAGGAAAGAGAAGATATGATGAATATTTTGAGAGTCTAAAAAATTAGGTTATACCAAACTCGAAAGAAATACTGATGTAATGAGAAGTTCTTTCCATCCACCAACTCTAAATCTCATCCATGTTTTAAAGAGGGAGAACAGAAAGGTTGGGGAAGTATTTGAGATCTCTCAGAGACTCTATTGGGGGAATTTAGAAGCAACCTTGACTGCTGGAGAGGGAGAGAAATGCTTTAGCGGTCTTCAGGGATGGTAGCACTTCTGCAACAGATGGGATGACTGACTTTTTAAAATTATGGTTCTATGCTTTGGGCAGAAGTTTTCAATGTAATTTAGGAAAGAGAGAAAACAGCATGAAGACAATTGATGCTGTTCTTTAAGACTGAGAAAAGGATATCAAAAATTAGAGTTGTTAGATGTCCTTGGCTGAAAACACAAAATATTTGTGAAATTTTTATGAAAAGACTTGCCATAGAAATTGGTGGAATGAAGTCAGGTTTCAAATCCACCTTATGTTGGGTCAGCTGCAGAATATGAAATTCCCTGAAAAGGAAATTGTCAATAAATTAAGTGAAACCAATGTCTTTTATTAGGCCTGTCACTCCTCTCACTTATTTTACTACTTTCCCTGCCTACTGATGGTTTTCCCTGCTTCCTAAATCTACAATTCCTTGCATTCTCTCAAAAATCTTTCTAAAAGTGAATTTGAACACGTAATCATAAAACATTTTTAGCTGCTCCTCATCAGTTGCATTTGAATTTCATACTCCTTAAAGCAACTCATAAAATTATACCTAGTATCTGGCCTTGATTAATTTTTCTAGTTTCATTTCCCAACTCCCTCCTCTAAATAACCTACAGAAAATGTTCCTATAAAATAACATGCTCCTTTAAGCCTTTGTGTCTCTGCATATTCTATCCCTCCTACCTGGATTACCTCTTCCTGCCATACTTGCCCTTGATGTACTTCTATTTATCTATCAATTCTTATTTTAAAACAACTCACCTTTTCTGGAGCATTTCATAGCTCCCCAAGGACAGTTGGTTATTTCTTCCTCTGTGTTTGCCCACATCTTGAGTACCTCCCCAGTAGGGCAGTGCATTTGCTGGATAGGTCTGCTGGTTCACCCTCATCATTTTCCTCTAAGTAAAGCCAGCAACCTCCTTTACATTTCAAATGACTGCCAAAGTTGCATATATCCCAAGATAACAAAATAACAGCTAGTAGAAGAAAACCTCATATGTTTCTTGTCTTTCTTTTTAAGAATGAGAATTTGTTTTCCTCAGAAACTCCTCAACTGATCTACCTATTAGGTCATATGCTCACCCCTAAACTAGTCACTGGTTTTAAAATGTACTGGAATTAAAATGCTTAAAGAGCTTGGAACAGTGTTATCTTCTATGAGGGGCATGTAGCTGAAGAAAAGTGTGATTCTTTTGAGAAAGTAGAATAGAAAATGAGGATTGAGGTTGGCAATCAACAATATTTACTCCAGAAGTAAAGTGGCTTGGTTCAAATGGATTTCACTAATATTGTAGCCTATATAGGTATTATAATTGTATCATATATAGGTACTATAATTATAAAATTAAAACAGCAAAAGAAAATAAAGGCTACTAGAGACTTCTATAATGAGAAGATGGGCACTTCCTCCCAGATGAGCTTGTCTTACAAGATGTGGTCTGAGCTCTGAAAAAGACATCATCTTATATTTGCGACTGTGTTTCCCCTGTAACAACACTTGAACCTGATACCATGTTTTGGAGGCTTGAATCTCTCATGATTATTCTTAAATGGCAGCTCTCAAAATCTTTGATTTCTGTTCCTCTATAGTAATAAAAGCCAAAGGAAGGGATAATTCAACTCATGGCAAAGACAAGTGTTTGATAAAATTCGAAATTGAAACTTCATGTTAATCATCTCAAAACTCCTTAATTTCATGAAACAGGTGAAAAAATGTGTATGGTGTTATGCAGAAATATTAGGAGGGAAATTAATTTGTACCAAGTAAATTAGAATTTCAGGAATTCCTTGTGAAGTTTCTTATATACCCAGGATCAGTGTTAAACATTAAAAAAATTCTCCCACCACATTCACGGACAATACCACCCAGGACTTGGATTCCTAATGAACAAGCATTTGTCTTACAGCATTGGACTAAGAGTACTGGACAAAGACCAAAGACTATGGAATATGTCTTGGGGAAAAAAATTTAAAAATACCTGCTAAGGTGCTGTAATATGCAGTATAAATGAGGACTGTTGCTTTAATCTGTGCCCAGTTATTATTGCTGTTGTTCATATGTCTTCTAATAATTCTCTCTTTTTTACACAAAAAATGTTGTGTTGGTAACTAAATTTGCTATGGAATCCATAATTTATAGATGATCTGGTAACATCTGGGTGGGATTATGATGGAATTAGAAGATAAACATAAAACATATGGAGAGTATGGATTCCAAGACAAACAGCATTTAAAGGAGCCTGTGATATTCCCTGTGGATAAAGTAAACAGAGATGTCTTTGACTTGCCTCCCTGCTGGAAAGCAATGATTGTGTTTATGTTTGTTCTCATGGATCATGTTAAGACAGGAGCATCCTTGAAACTATACATGTAAGAAGATGACAGCCAATGAGATAAAGGATAGAGTATCTGCAGCAGAACAGCAGAAGCAAACTGGAGAGGTCTCAGGCAGATTAGCACCTATGGTCAGCCAAGCTATGCCCCAAATCTCTTTCTTTATGAACCTACCCTATCCACAGACCACTGCTTGTGAAATAAATATTGAAGTGTTCTTCAAGCAGAAATTTTTACCAATTGAATCAGAATCAGACGCCCTTGTGATTCAAAGGTAACTGGACCAGATTCTGCATGATAAACCATACTGTGTTCAGGCATAAATGTCTCTAACCAGCAGGGTTAAAGGTAATTCAATAGGTCAATCAGACCAGCTTCTTCTGTAACTTGGTCCAGAAGCATGGAGAATTTTAAATAGGCAGGAAATGGGCAAAGGCACAGAGAAATGAATGCACAATGAGAAAAGTGAAATTCCTCTGCTCACTTTGTTTCAGGGATGGGAATTGTGTTGGAGCTGGGATCAAAAATGGATTCATAATCAGAGGTTTCACTATGTGTTCTCTTTGGTAAATAAAAACAAAGAGATACAGAAGAGTGAATTTACATTTTGATGGAGCCAAAAAAAAAAAAAAAAAAAGAGCTTTGCAAATAATCCCCTGAATAAAAATGGTCACTTTAAAACAGCTATATTAAATTGTGCATGTCAAAATGCCCTGGGCGATACTTCATTCCATATGTTAGCAAGAGACTTCTTGGGATAAGGAACTGAATCTAGAACACAACATAAAACATTGGTGAGTTACTGACCCTTCATTTAAAGGATGCATGTAGTTATGGATATCTGTGTGTATGTTTATGTACATATGCATATTTATCTCATTTAGCAAGTAGTTATGGGAGAAAATTACTTGCTCTCACAGCATGTTGCCAGGACTTTTAGGAGATATACAAAGAGAAAATTTGTTCTCTGACTTCATTTTATAAGGCTGTTTGGATAACTTATATCACAAAGAAAGAAAAATAATCAAGGGAATCTTAGGCCAGAGCATGGATTTGAAGTCATCAAATTATACAATCAGAGATTCTTAAATATGGAAGGGAATCCAGGGGTCATCTCAATAGGTATACATGGAACGAATAATTAGACTAGTGAATGAAAGAACCAATGAATCTGATAAGAGCCCTATCGAATGGATACATACTATTATTGGCTTGAATCCTTATTTACTTTTCACACATGTTAATATACACATCTGTACCTTCCTCTCAGTGTTTGCATCATGTTTTGTTTATGGGACATAGGTAAGAAGTCCTCGGTACATCTTTATGAAATTTACATTGTCAGAAGATACTTGTGCCAAATGGTTAGAAATGAGAATTTATTTTGTTTTTATCAATCAATTAGTAAAGGTGTTTTGTTCAATGAATGATAAAAGTACAAGATAGTATAGGATAAAATGTGTATTCATGGATAAACATCAAGAGAATTCAGAAAAAATTATCTGTAAATTCAGAAAAAAATAATCTGTACTAAACTATCTTTCAGAGAATTGTGATGCCTTATGGACAGCTGTTTTTTGTTATTAATAGGGTCCTAGCATGGACAAAGAATTGTATTTCCACTAAACAAAAATATGTCTTCCTAATTTCACTGACTTCAATATCTTCCTCTTAATATTCACCTTCCTGAAACACCTTATCAAAGCTAGGTACAGTTGAAAAAATATGTATTCATCATACGTCCTTCCATGATTCCATGCCACTTTTCTATTTTTTCTGTCCACCTGACTTCTTCTTCTTCAGCTCCTTCCACGGGGACTTCTTAAAATTCTCTTACCTGTGTTATACAACCTAAACTCCCTAAGGTCAAGAAACATTTTTGTTTGTTTGTTTTCACTATTGTGTTCCCTGGGCTCACAACAAGGTGGCCTGCATTTAAGAGCTTGATGCCTAGGTTTTAGTAAAATTTAGGGAAAGACTGTGCTTTTAGTCTTGAGCTCCAGATTTGATAATGCATGGACCAATGTTCATCATAGATTTCATCAGAATCCTCAGTCAAGATTTTTAAAACACAAACATCATCTTCCATTCAAAATAAATCCAAACATCTTCCAACACTACAAGTACCCTGATAAACTAAGTCTCTGGACTGCTTCTACTTCTGACCAGAGGCCCAGCATGTCAGAGAAAAATCATACAAATGGAACTCCAGTGACCTATCATAACACCACAGAGTTTCCTAAGAGGAGAAGTAATATTTACAGGATCTACCTAGATTAATTCTAGTTCCTTCTTTCCACTTCAACGGCCTTCTGGAAAATGTTGTCTTGCAAATGTTCTACAAACTCTTAATTTTTTTAAATCAAAATCTGTTGCAACTTAATGCAGTGTGTGCGAGCAAGAAAATGTGCATTATTTTTTCTGATATAGCAGGGGCCATCATAAAATAGTTTTGAACAGAACTTTGAATTTTTTGGTCCAAAGAAGACAAAACACCCTAGAAACAAATAAGATGTTTCACAATAATCTATGATTTACAATCCCTTTCCCACATCGCCTGTTGCCCTTAGTGATCCCTAGAGCAGAAACAAACAAAACAAATCCTTTCAGCATATCTTCATGAAACTGTCTGGGATGTGACAAAACTTTGAGAAACAGTTTTGTGATAATGGTTTTGCACTTATTGGTGCTTCTCCAGAGAAGGTGGTGAATGGCTGTTTTCAAATACATAGAGCTATCAAAGGCTAAAGTCAATAAACACTTCTGTAAAATAATTGGGGAGGGAAGAAAAAGGTGGGGGAGCATAAAAGGAATGAAAAGGAAAGGAAGACCTATAAATATAAAAACATAAGGAGTATATTTTGGGGGAATAGATGATGCAAAACAAAATTGGGAATAGTTATTGGAGGACCAAGGGTGGCAAATAAAACAATGAAATATATGAGGCCTGTCCTCCTGCCTCAGGTCTAGCTCCTCAAACAGTTTTTCATTCCATTTTGTATATACAGGTTTCATCTGATTACTGCCAACAGAAAATGCTCAGATTTTCTGACTTTTCTTTTACTGTCAAAGGAAATAATAGATTGATGAGACTAAAAGGCAACTAATATAACATACTCTTCAAGAATGAGAAAAAATACAAATTGACCTGTGTTAATGAATAAATCATTTCTATTTTTCATGTTCTTGAAAATAATAGTAGCACTAATGATAATAAACAATAAAATAGAGTATTATGTTAAAACACTTTTCTAGGAGTCAGAAGGTCAGAATTTATTGAAAAAAGTGTACTTAATTGTACTGCTTAAAATACCATGGACTATAATATGCAAGGAAAAGAACTTGGAATTAATCTTGCATCTCTGGGAATACCTGAGTGATAAATTACCAAAGAATAGCCCAGAGAATTGGCAGGGCTGATGACATGAGCTAACTTGGGCAGTGGTGACTGAAGTACAAGAATGACCTGTGCTGTATAAGTGCACACAGAGCTGGGAGGCACCTTCTGTCTGGAAAGAATAACTCACATGAAGTGGGAGGGCAGGTTATTAAATCAGAAAATTCAAGGAGCCTGTTTATGATTTTCAAAGCAGTTTGGCTTAGTATAGACAGGCCAAAGCAAGAAGATGCCAACCAACATGGGCATGTAGCCATTCAGAGACCTAGCCTGGACACAAGTTTAAAGTCAAATTTTAGAATCCTAGAATTACTGTAAAGTGAAGATAGCCTACACAATTGCCAAACACTGTGATTCTGACCTCTTCAAGGGATCAGAGAATGATAATCACAAGTCAAAGTAAGTGAATGCATTGAGAATGTGAAGATAGAAACAATTTGATAATCTCGAGAGATCAGGTGAGCTGGAGATCTGGGAGTAGAATTTTAGGAGAAATAGAAATGGTGATTCAATCTTTGGATTCATTTTTTTTGGCTCTGGCATCAACCAGTTTTGTGACTGAACAAGTTCTGTAGCCTTATAATACCCAGTTTATTCATCACTAACCTAAGAGGACAGGACTAAATATTTTCAAAGTGCTATCTTACTCAGAGACACTATTATTTTCTATTCATGGTAGTGTTTACAATTATATGGTGCTCTGTAACTCCAAAATGTATTTATATAATAGTGTTTATTCTTTCAAACACTCCTGTGTAGTATCTCATATAGAAAACAGTATAGCTCATTTTAAAGATAAGAAAATGAAGGCTTAGAAAAGTAAGATGACTTTCTCAACGTTGCCTAGCTAATTAGCATCAGAGCAAAGAGTAGGAATGTTGGTCTGCGGTATTTGTAACTACTTCACATTATTCCTTTCAGCAAAAATTTTTAAAGTTTTATGAAATAAAAATAATTTTCTTACTTGCATTTTTTTCAATTGTCTCATATAAACAGGAGTTAAGAACTTCCTGAGAAAAATAGAAATAAACAAACAAAAAAAGGTCAAAAGAGGAAAAAAGAGAAAGCCTGTACATTTGTATATTGAAAGAAAATGTAAACAGTTAAACAAGCAATTATTTAGCAAATTTGTATTGAGGATGGACAATGTGCACAGTCCTATGCTTGGTATTGTGAGAGGAACAGAGATTTTGAAAGGCAACATATTTACCCAGATAGGGCTTCTAGAATTTAACAGGAATATCAGGCATGTCTAAGAGGAATCCTGTTATAAAGAATAAAATATGATGAATGGTTTAATATTGTATATATAATCTTAAGATGTATGATATATGATTATACATATATATATATAAAATAAATTTCAGAAAAGTGTCAAATCGAGTTCAGTTCAAGATAAGTCAGGGAAAATCTGAAAATTTGGTATTTGAGTTTGGAAATAAAGTGGAACATCTTGAGAATTGTTAGAGATTAGAAATCTGCCAAATTAAACAATGCATGTTGGTTAATGTAGGAAAACAAATGAGTAAAAGGATAATTAGAGCCCTTTGCAGCTAATTGTAAAAATGGTGGGCATACAAGAACATATCACATCACATTGTTCACATCTTTTCTTGCCTCTCTTTCTCTTTTTCTTCACCTTTATTCTTTGTCTTAGTTCTGCTTTCAATGAACCCAAGATGAGATAATAATAACCTGTGTTTAATGATCCAGGACATCATAAAGGAAAAAGTGTGAGAGCAGAAGTTTTAGTGAAATAAGATACACACTACTATAAAAAATTCTTAAAGAAGTCTTATATTAATATAAAATACTATGGGTTCATATAACTAGGTAAATCCATCAGCATAAGTATAATTCTTCCTCAATTGATAGTGTGTAAGAAAGCCTCAACAAAACTACAGATGTTTAGACATGCATAAATGTGTTAACACATATTCATTAACCTAGTTGTAAACCTATTTAAATATTATATGAGAAAAAAATCATGTAATAACCCATAAGGAAAAGACTGAAAAAAATAGTTATATAGATATGTATAACTGAGTCAATTTGCTGTACACCTGAAACTAGCACAACATTTTAAATCAACTATACTTCAATAAAAAATAATTTTTTAAAAAATCATGAAGAGGGCAGTGTAGTTATTTGTGCTAATGTATGTATATTTTGACTTTAAAGAAATAATTGAATTAAATGGAAAAGCTTACAATATAACAATGCACTGAAATCAACATGTCATTTTATTATCCAACACCTACTGAAAAGAACAGTAAATTAGGGTCTGCACTCTTAGATTAAAATTCCAGCTCTGGCAAGAGTTACCCCTTTAAACTAGAATGAGTCATTTCACTTTCTGGACCTCAGTCAAATGTGCAACTTGGAAGAGTCACAATTTGCAAGTTATGTACTACAGAGAAGAGTCCAGAAAGAGACTTTGAAAAAAAAAGTTCTGCGACAAAATATATAGAAACACTTGTACCTCATTTCCAACTTGTAGATTCTCAAGATGTAATTCATATTAAAGGTTCAGAAGAGCCCCATAGTAAAAAAATATGTTTAATTTCATCATAGCCTTTTCCAAATGTAAGATATTATAAAATGTGTTTTTCCACTGAAGATGAATATCTTACATAGCTTTCTGTGGATGTAATTTTTGGAAATGCATTAATATCAGTAGAGACTTAAAATCCTCAGATTCTAATGTATAATATGGTCTTACCAGAAGGATTGAACTGGAATTTGAGATCCCATGCAGCACCTTCTACCCAGAAGAGAGATAAGCAGGTAACCCCCTGAGACTGAGGATTCAGGAAAAAAGAATCAAAGAAGTGTTACCTCCTAATGTAGGAAAGAGACATGAAGTATGCCAGGGTTTTCCAGATTCAAACCTGAAGGAGATGAGCTGGTGATGAGTCTACTGATTATTGAGAAAAGGGTTTTTCCATTTCAGTACTATTGCCATTTGGGGCTAGATTTTGCCTTTTTGCAGGGAGGCTGCCCTGTGCATTCTGGGATATTTGGTAGCATTCTTGGCCCCTACCTACAGGAGATTGTAGCAATGAGGAGGCAAACTTGAGGAAGATCCCATGCCCCCTACGTGAGCATGAAAAAAAAAAGTGCAATAGATATCAGGAGAAAATGAGAAGGCAGAAAATAGGAAAGGAGAAATGGAGTAAGAGAGAGAAGAACTGAAGGACAGAGAAGAGGGAGAGTTGAAGAGAAAGAATAAATGGGAAAGAAAAGATACAGGAAAATAAAGGAGAGTGGGAAGAAAGAAAAGTGGCTTATAAACTATTTCAACTCTATAGTCGAGGAGTTGAAGGATAAGGTTGTCTGGGGTCCTTTTCAGACTTTCTGTAGGGTGTGAGCTTTGGAGACAAAAAGACCAGATTTTATTTCATTGTTCTGTGTCCTCCTAAATGTTATCTTAAGTAGTTCAGTTAACCTCTTTGAGCTTCTGTTTCTTGTCTGTAAAATGTGAATGACAATTTTATAGTTTTACATACTAGAGAATATGTATGTAATGAACTTAGTACATTGCTAAGAATTTAGTAAATGGTAACTGCTTTTATTATTGCTATATTTCATTGGTACTTAATCATGTGCTATCTTTTTTTTTTTGTCAATTAACTTCATATGTCCACTATTTTTACTCTTACCTTTTGTTAGCCAGTCTATGCTAGCTTATGTTTCCATAATAAACAACTTTAAAATCTCAGAGGTTTAAATGACATTTTACTTCATGTCTCTTTTATGTCATCAAGGTCCCTTCTCTCATTCATCCTGGCTCACAGGCCCAGGGTGACAGATTTTCCATCATCAGGAAGGGCAGTGGGTACCATGCTACAGGTGAATTGTGCAGCAGCTCTTAAACTTTTCCCCAAGAAGTGACAATTATCTTTGCTGCTCACATTTCTTTGGCTAAAGCAAGACACATGTCCCCATGGCCAACTTCAAGGTGGCAATGAAATGCAAGTCTGTCATATGCCCGTAAAAGGAAACATTATGAAAACTAGCAAAAGCACCAGACCTCACTAACCAACTTTCCTCACTGATAAAATAAGGAAATCAGGGCACCGATCTCACAGAGTCATTATGAACATTACAATGGTTAATACATGTTGAACATATAGAACAATGTCTAGCATATGGTAATCATGCAATTATTGCTAGATATCGAGAACTATTGCTATTGGAAACCCTTCTAAGACCATGATTTGTGCAGCCTTGTCTACTCACCAACACTTTGGTGCTTTGTACCATCTAGTTATTCAATAAATATTTGTTGAATTGAATAGTGTTCCAGGGACGTGGCTGGGACCACCCACCAGCTGTCAGACCAAGCACATGTAGGTTTATCTGTTCCATTTCCCCTGCCAAACAGCAATGCACTCCACTGAGCATCCCTCAGCGGCGAGTCTCCATTTAGGCAACCAAATTGACCTTAATGTAAATGTTCCCAGCCACATAAAACATGTTGTGAAGTGCACAGCAGCAATCGTAGTTGACTGTCAGCTGCCCTCAAACTATGTGTATGCAATTTATTCCTCCACAAATCCTCCTGAATATAACAAATAACAATGCCTTTCTTAGAAAACTCCCAACAGTCAGCACACAAGGATACCACTGGCACATTTTAATGACCTCTGCGAAAGAAGAAAACAAAATCAAGATATATGGACTTTAAAAACACCTGCATCCTGGTGAGACACTTGTTTGATTTGAGCCTAGGAGAGTGTTCCCACCTTTTAAAGCCTAACTGGATTTTGCTCCCTTGTATTACCTGCACAGTTAAATATGAGGCCACCAGGGGAAAACTATATTAGGAAAAAGGTAACTGAATTCTGGTCTCCTCTCTGCCACCCTCGTGCTGAGGGACCGTGAGAACCTCACTTAATTATTCCAGGCATTAGTTGATGTACCTATCAAATAGGGAAAATAACGTGTGCAGGATCTTTTTGTAAAAGATGATGAAATAAATTTATAGAATAAGATATTAAAATTCTATGAATAGATACAAATTTTTATGCAAATATTAGGGAATATCAGTAAAAATATTTTCTTTTGAATTTTGGTATCCTCTTTATTTCTTGACATTTCCATGTTTTATTTCAATCAATGTTCTCCTGTAGGGTTGCCCACTCTTCACTAAAGTTCATGTGTAATGAGTAGCAGTAAAAGCAGAATAAGGACATCTTGATCTCAGCCTCATCCTGGAGAGGTGCTCTTCACTGGGTTTTTACTTAACCCCAAGATCCTGATGGCGATACTCAGGTAAGATTGTCTCAATCCATTAGATTTCTCTAACCTGGAATTCATGAAAACTATAAAACTTGATTGAGAACCAGTGAACCCAACAGCTGAGAACTAAACAAGATGTATGGGCATTAAGAAGTATGTGCATTTAAACGCAAATGCTCTGCAGTGGATTCTGAAGTAGGTGCTAGTTATGCTCTACTAGTAACTTTGGGGAGAACCCTTAAACCTGTGGGGCGTGGAAAACAGTCTTTTCTCTGAGACATCTGGGATCATCTTGTCCTTGAGTTTCTGACTCTTTTGTGTCTGTCACACCCTGCTTTTACCTCATGCCAGTCTACACAATTAAGCAATTCTCTTGTATCAGGGCCTTTGCTACTATTCACATAAATACCTTAATTATTCTTTAAATTGTGATCCACTTGTCTGAAGCTCCTGCATTTACATGAGGGTGCATGACTTATTCAATTTATTTGTAAAGAAGTATTCTCTCATAAACTTTTGCAAAATGCTGGCTGTTTTGCTTCCTATGTTGGGCTTCGTTTTCTCTAACTACAGGTGCTCAATCTAAATTGTCAATCACGTGTAAAGTTAGGTTGTAAAGTTAGTGACTTCACTAACTCCAAGAGATACTTGCACCACCAAGTTTATTGCAGCATTATTTACAATAGCCAAGACATGGAAACAGCTTAAGTATCCACTGATGGATGAATGGATAAAGAAACTGGGACATATATACACAATGAAATTTTATTCAGCCTTAAAAAAAAAAAAAGGAAATCTTGCCATTTGCGACAACATGGATAGAACTTGAGTGTGTTATGCTAAAGGAAATAAGCCAGATAGAGGAAGACAAATACTATATGATCTTCTTATATGTGAAATCTAAACAAACAAACTTAAAGAGACAGAAAATAGATTGGTGGTTGCCAGAGGCAGGGCATGAGGGTGTAGAGGAAATGAATGAAGGTAGTCAAAAGGTACAAGCTTCCAGTTATAAGATAAAAAGTTCTGAGGTGTAATGTATAGCATGGTGACTATAGTTAACAATACTGTATTGTGTATTTGAAAGTTGCTACAAGAATGAATCTTAAATGTCCTCATCACAAGAGAGGAAAAAAAAATACTTTTGTAATTATGTGAGGTGATGGATGTTAACTAAATTTATTATGGTAATTATTTTGCAATATACACATATATCAAATAATTATGTTGTAAACCTTAAACTAATACAGTGTTGTAGGTCAATTATATCTCAATAAAACTGGGAAAAAATAGAATGAACTACATAAGCATAAATTGAAAACAATATTATGGTGTTTTTGTTTCAGTGCTAAGTGTTTAACTTATAATAATAAAGGCTCATTTTGTCCTAGACCTTTGGACATAACAATAACATAATTTTGATCTTACTACTTCTCATGTGTCCAAGGGAAACCTTAATTCTGTGGGGATTATTCCGATAGTGAGGAGTGTGGGTTCATTCCTTTGTTCTTCTACTTGTTAGAAATGATAATTTATCCAGAGAGTCAAGAAACTCTATAGATAGTTGAGAAAGGCATGGATACATGGACAGATGGATGAGTGAATACAAAGACAATCATAAAAATATCTTTGTCTACAAAAGGGAAGTATGTCCCTGTAAGACAACCCCATCAAGCATCTTGTCAAAGACATGACAATAGCTTCTTTCAAGAAATTATTGCACATTCATAAATAGATTAATATTTTTAAAGCTTAGATGATTTATTATTAATATAAAATATATATTATATTACATTGCTATATTATAGTATAGTATAGCATATATAATAATATTAATATACTATATCCTAATATTATAATGTGTTAATATATTATATTAGTTTCAGTAAAATATTTATATTATAAATTATAATATATAGTATAGTATATAATATATTATACATATTTTATATATCAATAATATTGTAGTATGTATAATATTATATATATTTTATTAAATATATTTATTATATTATATTTTATATTTATTATTATACATAATAATGTTTATATTTTATATTTAGTTGTATAAATAAAATATATGTATATATTATATAATATATATCATAAATTTTATATATATTATATACTTTATGTTATATATATGCATTATACTATATTATATGTATTATACATTGTATTATATATATAATATAATGTTTTATTAATATAGTAAAATCTACATATTACTGATATAAATATTTTAAACAATATAATATATAAATATATATATCTGTATACAATGCTATATATTTATATATATAAATATATTTATATGTAAATATAATTTAACATCTATAACATATATTATTTATATGTATTATTAATATTTATATATATTATTAATATTTATCTATTTATAAATATATAGATATATATATAATATTTATATATTATATAGAATATATTTATATAATATAATATATTTATATACATTAATATATAAATATATTAATTAAATTAATTAATGTGTTAATGTAATATTTTATAAATGATATTTATATATATGTATATATGTATATATGTATATTATATATTCATATATTATACATTTGTATATTACATAATAGTATGTAATCTATTTTATATAATAATGTATATTATATATAATAATATATAATATATAATATATAAATATATAATATATAAATATATCTACATTATTTATAAAATATTATACTGATACATTAATTAATTAAAACAATATAATTAATATGTTTATATATTAATATAATATTAATATATTAGTATTTATAATGTATAATGATATATTAATTATATACATAAGTACATATTATGTATAAATATATAATATATTTTTAAAATATACTATAAATATATAATATGAAAATATTATTTGTATATTATTTATAAATATATTATCTACTTATGTGTCTAATATTTATATATTTATAGGTATAGTACAGTATAGTACCTCTTTGGCTATAACGAATCAGGTTGCTAGGAACTTTCAGTATTCAGTTAGTTAATGGAGGGCTCAGCTGAGTCTGGAAACACAGGGACGGAGCTAATAACATATGTGTCCAGCTGAGCTCCCTCCAAGCCCTGGCAGCTCCGATTCCAGACCCGTGGGCTGCACCAGCTCTGGGAGCCTCTGTGCCAAGGCAACTGCAGGAGACAAGAGCAGTTTTCCACAGAAATGAACCTCAGGCCCTGGATTTTACCAAATTTATTTCTGATATTATGCACGACTTTTCCCCAACTTCGAAAATAACTTTCCATTAGGGTAGAACAGTCCTCAAAAACAAGCAGGCATTATCTTGTTGTTGTTAATAGTCATTTGCAACCAAACAGGCCAATTTTTTTTTTTGGCTTTTAGTTACGTAACATTTCAATTATTCATTTTCCCATGGATTCATAATTAAAGCAAAAACGTATGTACAAAACAACCACTTAAATTTTTCTCTCAACACCTGCCAAGTGCTAAATAGGATTTTCTAAACCAAGTCACCAAACTATGTTGACCATACCCAGGAAAATGTCTCAAGAAAATAGAGCAGCCAAATAAGCAAGCAAACATAAAAGAGTGAAATAAAAGAAAAGGTACATGTACATAGAGGACAAAGAGAAAGAAAAGAAGTAACACATGGTGGGAAGAGGGGTGGCCAATATAAAGAAGAAACCAAATAATCCAAACCAGATAACCCAGCCCCTGGTAGATGTGTCTTCTTTCAAAGTAGCAGGGAAACAAGAAGGAGGGTACAGGAGGACAGCAGAGCTGAGCAGTTTTCATTGTGCCATTTATTTTTTTCATTTGAACATATAAATTCTTCAACATTGTGTATTAAAGTTTTCTAACGTTTATTAAGTATAATGAGATTAAGAGGGTAAAAAACATACCATAATTTAAAATACACTGCACTGAATTATGCTCTGTTTTGTCCTCTTCTCTATTTTTGGCTTTTAATCCTGCCATTTCCTCTGTCTATACCCTCTCTTCCAGGTCCAATGACAATCATTTTTGTCTCATGGAGCCTTCAAATAACTTCTCTTTTTATCATAATTTCAATACAAATTTAAAAATCTATAAGAGATATAAACACAGTTTATTGGCTGTGTTGTGTACTGTTTCCTGATTGTTGAGTGTGGGTTAGACCAGATGGAAGCAACTTTTATACAAAATTCTGATTTAGAACAGTGCATTCAATGAAGCAACAAGTATAACAATGATCCTTATCAAAGATCCTTTCCATTTGCTGCTTTGTTTGGTTCTTCTTTCATATCTAATAAGGGAAGAAAAGAAGGAATGTAAGAAGGGAGAAAAGAAAGAAAGGAAGGAAAGACAAAAGAAGAAAGTTACAAAAAACATTGATTACAGACCTTCTTTGTTTCTGGTAAAAAATAAAGTAATTCATAAATCGTACATTTAACCACCCAGCAATACTGGAAGAACAATTATTATTACTATTTACCAGAATAAAATACAGCCTTACACAGGTTAGCTTGTATAGCTATCACATGGCTATAGAGCAGCAGGTTTCTGATTACAGACCACTATTTGTTAATTTACTGACATATCAACACCATGAATGATTTTAATTGTGTTGTTCAATACGGTATCCACTCATATGCCTACTCCAATTTAAACTAGTTAAAATCAAATAAAATTAAGAGTGCAGTCCCAACAGTTGCATTAGCCACATTTCAAGACTTCAAACTACTACCTGGGCCAAGTAGCTATTGGAATGGACAGTGAGATATAGAAAAATCCTATCATTGCTAAGAATTCTGATGTCCAGAGCTGGTTTAGAATGTAGTAACATTCCATGGGTCAGAAATCATCTATTCCTATTGACTTTTGTGAGGCTTACCACTGTACATGTGTTGTGATTTCCTACGCTTCTTTGAGGAAAATATTTTACTGGACAAAAAATGTCAATCTTTGATTATTTTAATGCAGAAGAAAATAAATTCCATGACATTCAAGTCTAAATTCTTGGTAGACCTCTGCAAAGTGATTGGTGAGATTGATGGGCACAACTGGTTTACATTTGTAAAAGCCTATATTTTTTAATGCAAAATGGCATCTGTGCCTGTTAATTGGATACTTAGACACACACACATAAATTGCCTGGGAACTAGAAAGGGGTATTTCTTAAGTCCTGCCCACATCTTACCATTTTGAGAATCGTTCCTGGGATTCATTTTTCCTCCTTGTAATTCTTGTAAAGGGGGTAGTAAAATGCCTTCTCCTTGTTATAAATATTGCCCACTGGGAATATATCCTTCCTCCTCCTAATCCAGGTTTAATCCTTTAAAGCACTGAACTAAGTAAGAAACCAATGTCTGTTGTGGTAGCTGCCATTCTAAATAAGTTTGAGCTTTATGATCATTGCTACCTGTCTAGTGAGAAAGGAAAAATCAAACCTGTAAATGTAAACAGGAAACCCTGTTTTAGGAACTGGATTCGAATGTTACACCGTGGCCATAGAAAAGCAGTGAGGACTAAGCCTTGCCTAGCCTGTGTTTGAACATTTTAGTCTTTTGCTGTTATTCTCTACTTTGCAGTGCAATGGTAACAATAAAATCTAGGGATGTTCTGTTACAAGTTTCATGCAAAAGTTTATTAAATTTGCTCTCATAATTATTCTGAGCCCTAGAAAAGGTGACTTGCTCTCCAGAGTCTATACTTCTCCCACCTGAGCAGATTGATTTATTATTCTTCCGTGCACTGGTAATTTCCATTAGAAAGCTTGATAACCTGGTATTGACAATTATAAACCATAATCAGAAGATGAGAAAGGCTCACCCATTCTGATCTGTGATAAAGCCGATACCAGCTATCTGGGAAGAAAAGAAACATAAGAAAGTAAACACTGAACTGCTGGTACATCTGCCCTTTTTATGTGAGCGCTACAAAGTGTGAAACATGAATTCAAAGAAAGAGGATGATTTTCAGAGATTTAATCCCTTTAGAATAGAAAGCTTTGGTTGCAGTTTAAGGAGCCTTTTCACCTCAAGGTCACAGCTTGAAAATCATCTGGATTTATGTACAGCATTCACATTCAATTATTTTTGAACTCTTTGTGCAGTGTTGCCTCCTTGCATTGCATAAATTGTTTATGTCCACTGGTCCTTTTGCACATTTGTCCTGCTCATTCTTGTCTGTTTTTCTGGTTAATATGCCCTGATCTTTTAAATTGGCTGATTGGTTATAATGGATGGGTTTATCCTCCTTCCTCCTTTCTTCACCTAGATATAATCTAGTTGGAATCAGGCCTCCTAGCCCTTGGTACTCAATAGAAAACAAAAATGAAAAAAAAAACAAAATAACCACTGCTCCTGGAGTAAGGTGGTGCTTTATTGGCCTTGGTATTTGGAAATACATTTTCTATCTTCCAGCTATTTTCATCCAGTGTAAAAGAAGAATCAACTGATTTTCTTGTTATCCTTTTATTGAATATTTAAAATATAAATATATGGAAAAATATGGAATCTATATAGATGACATACATATACTTATTTTAACAGTAATTTTTATTAACAAATATTAATTATGAACTTATTATGTAATAAAAAATGCTAGACTCCCCTTAATGAATTTATTTAATAGTAAGAAACATCTATTTGTGAAAAATAAAAAGTAAAGTGCAGAGTAATGATGAGAAAAAAGCAATATATAATAAATCCTTCAGAGACCCATAGTGACAGAAAGACTGTTGTGGTCTGGATTGATTAAGGAATACTTCATACAGGAGGTACGATGTGAAGAATATACATCAGGAGAACAAGGCAGGCAGAGAAATTAACTTGAAAGACATTCCAGAAAGTTACGAGTTGGAAATATGTTTAAGGTGTGCTGTGGAGAACGTGAGATGATTGGCGTGGAGCACAGTGCCTTGGAGGCAATATCTGAGAGGTTTGGAGACAAACTGAGCCATCACTTGTTTCTTTCATATATGACTAGTCAATCCTTCCCCTCTTTGTCCTCATTCCCTTGCTCCCTCAACTAATAAAAAGTAGCAGACTTAGGTTTGCAGCCCTGTCCTGCAGAATCCACCATACCTTGGCCCTGACAAGTTGAGATGACCTTTGAAGTCTGCGAGTTGAGGAGCCCAGCTGAAGATTCCAGCAGGAGGAGAGAACAAAGCCTAACAGTACTCAAACTGTGGTTTGGGGCTTTAACATTTTTCTTTCCTTTTCTCTTACAGCAATCAATTGCCTTCTATAGACACTGAATTCACTTACAAAATTAAAACAGAGAAATAAAGTGGAATGCAATGATCAGGAAATTCCATTTTTCCCCCCTTCCTTTCATCATTTTGTTGAATGTGTGCAGACCTATATGAGGTTATTCATTTGTACCCAAACAGGAATATACGATTTGCCGTATTGGATCAGCCCATTGGTCCATCAATGTTGTATTCTGTCTTCCTCCAGCACCAGATGATACATGAAGCAGTGGAGGAGAATGAACTCCTCCCTACATACATACACACAAGGAATTGAGTCAATTGTGCAGTGCAATATATGGGGTGAAAGTCTTAGCAGCTCAGGATTGGACTGTATAAGTGGAATAAGGATTTAAAGACGTCTAAATAGGGCAGAAGCTGCATCATTTGAAGATCAATGTAAACAGTTCTTACCGTTAGAAATTGTGTCCAATGTCTTTCTTATCACTCTCAATTATAAGAACTATTATTTATCTCAATAGTAAATTGAAATAGTGAAATCAAAATGCCCCATTGCAGGAAGATAAAAGCAATACTCTGTGATAACTGACACATTGCTCCTTTCTCTCTGGTGAAAGCATAAATGCAGTCAAACTAGAATTTAACATAATGCCTCAGGATCTGACCCCCCCCCCTTACATTGGTAATTATTAAAATGTGTTCAGTCAGTTCAGTTACTTAACCTATTCACTCATCAGGAAAAGACTTCTATCCAATCTGTGTTGAAATCTTCTATCCGATCTGAAGAGTGCTACAAGAAAGGACCTCAAGGCTCAGGATAGCTGGGGACTTGAGGCACCATGATGCCTGTAAGGACATGGACTGTCATAGGTCTGGCCAGATGAAATAAAACATGCATTCAGAGAACAGAGGGACCAATTCTAGATTAAATGAAATGGAACAAACCCTATGCTTATATTTTCTTTTTGGAGGAGAATTTGAACAAGACATAAGATAATTAATCTGACATTCCTCAGAATCCAATAATTGTACAATTTAAAAAATATTCTCAGTTTTAACAACAAATTACAAAATGGGAATTGTGCTCAACTATAAATAAGATACAGTTTCCTGATCTGAATAATAACTTTGCAAAGTTATTTCTAGTTTCATCGGGAATTTTTCAAACTGAAACCCCAGCCCAGACCAGTTGATAATGATTATAATAATGATGGCAGAGCCAGCTACATAATCTCTGGAACTCAGTATAAAATGAAACTTCAGGGCCCCCAGTTCAAAAAGCAGTGGAAAAGTGTTCATTAAAAGTATTAACATATAAATCTTTTTCCTTTAGAGTCCATGGTCTTTTATTCAGCTTGTCATAGTGTGTTTTATTTGCTATTTAATGTCATTCTAAATAGTGAAAAATTAAATTTAAATTACTGGCTAGATTTTTATCATTTATCTTTAGATTGTACAATGTCAGTTTTATATGCAAATATGAAAGCATTTAACTTGTATATGGAATCATCAAAATTGTAAAATTTGTATTCCAAGCTTGTTTATTTATATAAATTTTGTTCCTACCAGAACAGAGGAAACACTACACAAAACTAATTCAACTGTTTGCATTTTACTTTTTGATGGACGTACATTCCACCAATACTGTCTACCTTCAGCTTAATGACAAGCAAGAAATAATTGAAAAGAAAAGAACTATGGGTTGTCCTATCTTTCCCTTTTCCTTCTAAGTGTAAAGGGTTAGCTAATACAAAGGGAGTAACTTGATTAAGAAAGGATATAGTGGGGATCCTGGATTTTTCATGGTTCTTAGACTGCAACTGTCTTCATTCTGCATTCAAAGCAAGTTTTGGGTCAAATGGAAAGTGTGGTATCTTGGGGAAGTGTGGCCTCACTTACTTAGTTGTAGATGTAACACATTTCCCTTGTACTTTTAAGTCTTACTGAGCTCCATTTCACTTTGCGTCCATCAGAATTTTATGCCCTTGGTACCTTGTAAATTTTAAGTGCGAGTAGTCGGCAAGGAATGTTGGTAATGGTGCATATTTCCAGTATCTCCTCTGCTCACATGCATGCCCCAGTTTCCCACTTATAAAACACAAGTTCCAAGGTAAAACAAATTATTTAAGATGGAGACAATGGAGCATTCAACCAAATATTAAGCACCTTAAAACTGAGCTCTGTGTAATGCACAGGTCCAAGCCCATAAAGCTGAGCTTAATAATGATATTAATAAAATGTCTAACACTTGCTGTGCCTGACTGTGTGATGAAGCCACTTTCTATGCATTATATCTTTAATTTTCACAATTGTTCTATTTTACATATGAGGGAATTGAAATTTTAAGATATTAAGCAATGGGTTTCTAGGGCCTTAAGACTCAAAGTATGGTTATCTATACAGCATCATCATCAGCTGAAGTTTTTTGGAAATGTAGAACCCTGGGCCCTACAAGAGAGCTACTGAATCAGAATCTGCACTTTCAAGAGATCCCCAGGTGATTTGTGTGCACATTAAAATTTGAGAAATACTGTCTGGGCCACTCTGATGACAAGTGAAAGGGACCATGATTTATATTGTAGGGGAGGAGAAATTTTCTCGTCTACCCCTCTTGGTTCTTTGGCTGGTTTAGTAACTAAATTGACACATGACAGATTAACAGGAGAAAAATAAATTTAATTTTGTACATAAGGAGGCTCCATAGGTATGAAACCTGAGAAGTGACTGAAACAGGCTGTTTACATACCATTTTAGACAAATAATCAATTATTTGTGAAGATTTGACAAAACAAAAGTGTTTGGGCTTGGAGTAAGCATTTACTGAAGAAGTAACAAACTGTTCCTCTGCCTCAAATTCCCTTTCTCCAGTGATAAGGATGTCCTCCATCCTCCCGGCTAGGGAAGATACCTTGCCCTGGGGATTTTGTTTCCTGCTTTCAGAAAAACAAAGCAGGGTCAGACTGTTCTTCTTGTACCAGGTGTTTCTCAGGTAACTTTAATTCAAAATAATCGGTATATCACCTTGGCATATTTGAGGTGGCCTGCCCCGAGACCCATTAACATCAAACTTCAGAACTCAGCCATGAAACCACTACCTACTGCCTTATATAATCTATATTTATGATGATGGGCCCCAGTCATATGTTTTCAAAGACAAACCTAAATTCCATGTTGACTGTAATGTACACCACTGGCAATAACCACAGGCTCAGAAAATCCTATTATGCCTTCCAGTTTTATAAACTATGGTAACATTTATGAATCATATCCTTATAGGACACAAAAATAAAGTTGAGGGACACATAGGAAGAAATGTATTTCTGAGGTTAATGTAAAAGTCCTTAAGAGAAGATGGGTTTTGAAGTGGACTATTTAGCTTGTTCAAGAGAAGTTGGGAAAGATACTTGCAAGAAACTTTTTCAAAATGTGAACTTCTATGCTCAATGAGCACTGATCAGTTAGTTTCCTGTCCTGGCAGCACGGTAAACCTCTAGGAGGGATAGACAACCCTCTTCCTCCTGGATAAAATCAATTCATATTCAGAGAAAGGAATTTTGATGGGGGAAGTTAATTCACAGCAATGCAATTATATTTTATGCAAATAAACATTGCAGTGCATATATGTTAAGTGAAGAGCACTGTGTTTGGTGCTGTAGAGAATGATGGGGATGCAACATACTAAACCCACCATCAATGAACCTCTGTTCTAGCAGATGTTTAGTTATTTAACAAATATTCTATAAGTGAGAACTTTAGAGATATTAAGTTATTTCTCCCATACAACATTCCTATGAGGAATATATTATTTTCGTTATCTCAGTCTTACAAATAAGGAAACTAGGCCCAAAGAGGTCAAGTACCTAGTCCATTTTCATACATGGGTGGGACCTAGATTTAATTGCATGCCGTCTGCTTCCAGAGTCAATGCTCTTATTGCTACTCTAGGCTGCCTCTAAACCATATTCACACATTATTTTGCTGTAATTTGTGACAAAATAAAACTACAAAGCAAGGTGGGGTGGAAGACAGGACAAGTTTGACACAAAATTTTACTTAGATTTACTGAAAACCTGTTATGACGAGAATCTGAGATGCAAAGACCAAAAGAGTTAGTGAGTTTGTTTTCTAAACAAGTACGAAACTATGTAATTTGAATATGAAATATATTATCTTGAAATAAAATAGTACAAACTATAGGGATTACCCCATTTCCTGTTTTTTGTCTGTATAAGTTTGTTTGTATACACATGCGTGCATATGTGCATGTGTGTATGTGTTTAATATCTATATCTTTATAGTTTACCACCAAGTAGAATGATTTTTTTCAATAATTTCAATTGATATGAGCCTTATATTCAACTCCTAGTTCTTTGCTAGGAGTTTTACAAAGCAGATCTAGGTATGAGATATTTCTGTAAAGTCCACTTTAGAAGTTATTCTACCTAGTTATGTGAGGTCTAAATACATAGCTTTAAATCAAAACAAAGAGTGCATTTTATTATCAGAACCCTAGGCAATGGTCATATGACTCTGACTTCTTGTGCTTAATTTCAAGGAAGGGTCCAGAGATTGATAAAGTAACCATCAATGGTGTGACTTGCTGTACCCTGAAAGTATGTGTAAACCTAACTATTCTGCAGAAGAATAAAATTGAGACTAAGTTGATAGGGGAATAAAATACCCAAGGACACCATCTTGTTTTAGCTTGCATTTCCTGTAAGTAAAAGGACCCTCATTTAACATCTATTGTGGGTTGAATTGTGTACCAGAAAAATCATGCCCACCTGAAACCTCAGAATGTGATCTTAATTGGAAATGTAATTAGTTAAGATGTAAATGTGTTAAGATGAGGTCACACTGGATTAGTGTTGTGTCCTAAGTCCAATGGTTGATGCCCTTACTAATGTAACACACACACACAGAGGGAGGAAAATATCATGTTCTAATGTGTACTAATGTGACACATATACTAATATGACACAGAAATACATAAAAAAGGAGAAACCATGTGAAGACAGAGGCAGAGATTGGATTGATGCATCTTCAAACCATGGAATTCAAAGTATTGCCAGCAACCCCAAGAAGTTAGGAAATAGGCATGGAAAATACTTTCCATCTGAACTCCCAAGAATGAACCAACCCTGCTGACACCTTGACTCCAAATGTCTATCCTCCAGAAATGTAGAGAATAAATTTCTGTTATTTCAATTAAGCCACCCAGTTTTAGTGTTTTTTCATGGCAGTCCTAGGAAATTAATACACTACCATTCAGTTGACTACCATTGAGCATTGCAGATGTTGCTTTACTGAATATAATTGAATTTTTCTTTGCTTCCCTGTCTACAGAAAGGATTTTTCATGACCTCAGTAGTTAATTTAACTATTCAATCAATTTCATATGGTAAAATATATTGTGCTCATTTGTAGTTTAAAAAGTAAACAAAACAAAACAAAATTCTAAATTATGGGCTGATTTGTTAATTGAACTATAGAGGTCAAGACTAAGGAAATATTTATGAGAAAATCCAAATGATTCTACTAGGACCATGACATATTTTATAAAAATGTCATCAAAGAGAATAATTTATTTGCATGAATGAATAAATTTCAGAGGATTTTATAAAATGCACACTAGGGAACTTGATCATACATAAAATCCTAAAATGTTTGTAACTCCTTGGAAATTATTATTTTTATTATATGTCTGTTTACCTATCACAATTAACATTGAAATTCTCAAAATGTAAAGTATCTCTATGCATTTTTCAGCAAGAGTAGGGTGAGGAGACAAGAGGAGGGTAGGTGTTTGGAAAGTCGTTGTCCACCCCTGAGTTACTCAAGAAGAAGGAGCTCAAGAGGGTATGTGTGTGCTTGCAATGAGGGATAGAGATAATGTTTCTAGGGTCATTGGTACCAAAACAAACCAAAAAAAGTGTGTGTGTGTTGTGGACCTGACAAAGTACCCGAGGTCTTAATATTAAATTTCATTGGGATTCTTTCATACCCAGTTTACCAAGTGGTATGTTGCTTGCCTAGGAAGGAATAATTTTTCTATCTATCATGTCTTTACCTTCTCTTCACCTCCTTTCCTATATACCATCCTATTGTGAATTTTTTATTTCTCTTTCTCTATCTGAATTTCTCTAGCTTTGTCTGAATTCCTGGTAGGTAAATTTATAAATCTTGCCTTTGGATAGTAAAAAGATCAGAGTTCTCAGGACAGAGACTAAGTTGATTGCTAAATTTGATGGAAAAGATGCAGACTTCATTTGTTTACGAGTTTGCCTTGATGTAATGTGTGTGTGTTTGTGTGTGTGTGTGTGTGTGTGTGTGTGTGTGTGTAGAAACTGAGTGAGAGAGAGGTGTGGAGAGAGAGAAAAGAGAGACAGAGAGAGAGGGAGAAGCCAAGAGCTATAGAAAGTTAGAGTCAAAGGTATAGAATGAGCCACAAGTATTCAGAGCTGTGTTATAGACCTAAACTTCCCAGGAAGCATCATCTACAGGATATCTTTGTAAATGTATAAGGAAGGTTCTCTGCTTTAAACTGATCTACTGAAACATTTTTATATCCTTATTCCTATGAAGAAAGAAAATAAAAACTTAATCATAGAGGGTCTCTCTTTTCTTTTGGCAAAAATAGTTGTAAATGCATAACAAAATATCTAACTCTTCTAGAAAAATCATGAAACCCCACCACACAACAGAAAATTCACTTGTGTAAACAGTCTTCTCTCCTCTTTTTACACAGGGGCCTGCAGTCAGCCTCCCAGGTGTAATTCTCTCCAACACCAGAGATATTAAGAATGTGAAGAAAATCCTTGAGTAGGTTATAAATAATAGTGAGACACAGTGAATTATATTTTCTAATAATTGGCATTACATTATAGGACCGAGAGGGGGAAAAAAAAAGAAAGAAAACAAAGAGAATGTGAATGAAGAGAATCAAGGATTTCTCATCTCTTCTTAGAAGTGGGGGTGGGAGCAAAGAAACTAAAGAAATAGAGAAAGAAAGTAGAGAAATAGAGAAAAAGAGAAGGAGGGAGGGAGGGAGGGAGGAATGAAGGAAGGAAGGAAGGAAGGAAGGAAGGAAGGAAGGAAGGAAAAAAGAAACCAAAGCTCATTTTTGGGTCAGTATTGATGCCCTGTCAAGCATCTGAGTAAAATGGACTAAAGGACAAAGAAATACAGCTGGAGCAGTGGTGATAAGGGTGTGTCTGCCATGCAGGGGAAGCAATTCCAGTTTCCATGGGCTAATTGCAAATGTTACTTCTTCTTGAAGATAAAGAAGAAAATCATGTGTTTATTGTATATTCACTGTCTCTATTTTATTTTATATAAAATTAGTATAATGCAAACTCATAGATATCAGTACTATAAAGACTGAGAGAGATCTAGGTTCTGCCCTTAATTAGCCTATTATATTGTTGCCCATACCTCTCTGAAACAGTTTTGTCTCCTTACCTACTTGCCAGGATTTGGGGGTTTATTTAACATGATAATACATGGGAAAGCATTTTTTTTTTTAAATTTTAACATCTTTATTGGAGTATAATTGCCTTACAATGGTGTGTTAGTTTCTGCTTTATAACAAAGTGAATCAGCTATACATATACATATATCCCTATATCTCCTCCCTCTTGAATCTCCCTCCCACCCTCCCTATTCCACCCTAGGTGGTCACAAAGCACCCACTTGATCTCCCTGTGCTATGTGGCTACTTCCCACTAGCTATATATTTTACATTTGGTAGTATATGTAAGTCCATGCCACTCTCTCACTTCGTCCCAGCTTACTCTTCCTTCTCCCAGTGTCCTCAAGTCCATTCTCTATGTCTATGTCTTTGGAAAGCATTTTTTAAAATGTAATACATGATTTCTTTTGGGATTTCAACACTTCTTGAGAGATAGCTGCTTTGGAGGATATTCCTCTTTTAACAAAAGAGAAAATACATTACGTTTTTATGGAGCCATCATGAAGTGAGTGTTAAAGCAGGAATATAAAAAAATGTAAGGCCCGAAACATAGTACAAAAGAGAAAAAGGGTATTTTTGTGAGTGAAGGTTGGGAATTATTTATCTAGGTTATCTACATAGTCAAACTTGACCAAACAAGGACTCTGTTTATTGTGTTTACCTTGATACTACCAGAAGGTGAAGTGCAGACTAGAGAGGGACAGAACCATGAAATTCTAATAGTGTCCAACAGGGACAAATATTCACTCCAATTGACTCCGAAGGTTAAAGGGAACTGGGAGAGAAGAAGCAGAGGAAAGAACAGGAGTCAAAGAGAGAATGAAAGGGAAAGAAACAAGTCTGGATGTGAGGAAAAGGAGGACAACAAGAAAAAAATGAATGGAGAGGCCAAGAGGGAGTGGGAAGATGAAGTTATACTAGAACAGAACGTGAAATATGGAAAGAGTGAGGGAAAACCAAGACATTGATTCAGCAGTCCTATGCAAACATGTTCTCAAAATAGTTAAGCATCAAACTTGACTTATCTTCAAATTTGCCTCTAACAGAGACTATTGTTCACTATGAGATCCCTCTTCAATTTTCCAGTGGTTCATAATATCTTTGAAAAATCATTATGGGTCTTTAGCCTGAAAGAACTCAGGTATGAATAGAGAGCCATCCCTGTACTTTGTTAAAATCATTCCTTTAGAGTCACAGCAGTGTGTAACTCTACAGGACTCTGAATTAGAGTAATATAATGCTTATTCCAGCCTGAATTCCAAACTGATTCTTTTGTTCTCATTTCTTCTATTTCTGGACCAATAGACAGATGACTATTTAAATGTTAGATTTCCCAACATGTATAAGAAGCAGTCAAGTGTTATAAATAATTAAGAGTTCAGTTCAGTAACATAGTCATGAATTTATGAGTTTTATTGAATTTTCTCTACTCTACTCACTTCCCCTCCTCAATCTGCAAACTTACACATACTTATTTTCCCTTTAATACCTACTTATTTTCTCTTTAATCCAAAGGTCAATTATCAAAAAAAATAACAAAACATCCAATTAGAGATGGCCACAGAGCCGAGGCTGTGCAAGCAGAAAGAGCAAAGCCACAACAGTAATCTTCAGCCTTGGCATCCTGATTAATTGAATATGTAGTTTAAAGAACACTTTGGCACCCTAGTCCCCATCCGTGCTTCTTTGTTCCTTCCAGAATTCTAATGTAGTTTAGATATCAAGTGGCCATGTGCTTTAGGGTATCTGGGCCACTACTCAGCCCCAGGGCATTCTGAATCACAGTGGTGATCTAGATCTGGTCCCTTACTCAGCCCCAGAGGATCCTGATTACAGTGTGATCCTGGCCAATGAAACATGAGGAGAAACATGCTGTTGGGCTTCTGTGAATATTTTTAATGAGACCCAGAAAAGCTAATGTCCTTTCCTTATCTTCCAGCCTTGGATGTAGTTGTATAAGGCCTTCTAGCAACTAAGAGGGACAAGCCTATGGACAAAATTGATATCCTGAAAATGGAAGAGGGAATCTGTACACTTGATGATTAGGCCTGGAACTTCTAATTTCCCAGCTTCCAGAATTCTAAGAATGTAAAACTATAAAATATCTTTATGTTTCTGTTCTAATCTTAGCTGTGTTTCTGTTATTGCATCTAAGAATACTACAATACAAACATCTGCCATAATATATATATATGTATATATATATACGTATATATATATACACATGTATATATATATATACGTATATATATATACATATATATACGTGTATATATATATATAGAGAGAGAGAGAGAGAGAGAAAGAGAGAGATATCATATGGGTTCAAAGGCAGAATGAGGATGGGATACTCTTGAACAGAGGCATAGATGGAAAAAAAATTAGGTGAATGATAGACAGGTACATTATTGACTGAGTGATTCCTTTGAGAAAATTTATGGGGATGAGATTGAGTACAGAGAAGAGGAATTGGCCCTGAAGAAGAGGAAGGACATTTTATACTTTGAAACTGAAATAAAGCAGATAAGAATTGCTACTGAGTTATATTCACAGTTATGGAGGCTGGAAGCTGATGGGTTTTATCAATAACTGCGTGGATTTTGTTTTCTAAGTGTAGTTTTTTGATGATGGGGATTGAAGTAAGGTTTGGTAGTTTGAGTACTTGTGAGGTGGGTAATTTTTCAGGAAAACTGCTAAGAGGAATGAGAAAAGTGCATCAGAAGGATTGGTAGGGCTTCCATGGTAGTGCAGTGGTTGAGAGTCAGCCTGCCGATGCAGGGGACACGGGTTCATGCCCAGGTCCGGGAAGATCCCACATGCCACGAAGTGGCTGGGCCCGTGAGCCATGGCCGCTGGGCCTGCGCGTCCGGAGCCTGTTCTCCGCAATGGGAGAGGCCACCAACAGTGAGGGGCCCGTGTACCGAAAAAAAAAAAAAAAAGAAAGAAAGATTGGTAAAGTACAGCTGAAGTTGCAGTTAGAGAGCATGGTTTGTTGGTGACCCTGCACACTATAGCAAAGGGATTTCTCTGAGGCCATTCAGTAATTTGAGCAGAGGGACAGCGAAGATAGACTTTGATTGACTTGGTTTGGAGGGTTCCCCAGGAAGAGTTGCTGACAACGGGTGAGAAGTTGCTGACTTAACTTTTAGTGTCTTTTTACACTGAAAGTAAGATAGGTTCACCCAACAATGATTTTCAGCCCAATTTTTTTTAAGTGTGACAGGTCTTGAGCTAAAGACTGATACACCTGGAAGAGGTCTTTAGAAGTCATCAAGTTCATTTCTATGTTTATAAAGAACATTAAGTACTCTCCCATATATAAATCTCTGCACTATTTTCTCTAAACGAAAACTTTCATATTGGGAAGAGAAGAGCATTTTAAAGGAAGGAAAATATCATGCAAAATTCTCTTTTCCAAAACAAATGAAAGTCAAGCTCCTTTGAATAAGAAGAAGGTAGAGGTCATGATGACCCATCCCACCTGACTAGCATTTACATTTCTCTTCTTTATCTTTATTGGCCCCCAGACACCTCCTTTGAACACTAGTGATCCAATGAACACAGCTTCAACTGAAACTAAAGAATAAATTTAAATTAATTTGCTTGGTCAAGCTAGCAATATAACAACATCATTTGTAACAAGATCACTCTTATAAATAGAACGGATGACTGTTTATCTGTTATAAATCAGGAACTGCTATCATCCACTGCTCATGCTATTCCATTGTTTAACATCATTTCTAAACTTGTAATGGTGGATCCCATGGGTAGCTACTATTCACCATCTATGCTGACCTTGGGTTGGATTATGACTTTTCATTTGTCCTCATTCTTTAAAAAAACAAACAAAAAATTTTGATTGTCATTGTCAGATCATAGGGTCAATTCTGGGGTTTGGAAAATATGGTCACAAAAATAATGAGTATATTATGGCACCAAAGATCTAGAGGAGCAGCCAAGGTAGAAAATGTGTGAATTTAACCTCCTTCCATAAAAACACAACAATAAAATTTCCTTCTTACTAATGTTTTTCATGGTCCCCTTTACAAACTGCTTACATACTCACCCACCTATACATTTTAATAACTCAAAGCCACAAACTTTGGTCACATCTCCATATGTATTTTTTTCATTATCTGTGACTACATTCACTACAGTTTATCTGTACTTCCTTTTTATTTCTCTCTCGTGATAAAACTGTTTTTCAAGGTTCTACCATTAGGCAATAGCAGAAGCATCATTAAATATGGTCAAACATGTTCACCAAAGCTTTCTAACCAGTTCTGTTAATACTCAGTATTCTTTGACAAGAGAGCACTCACTTCCAATGGGAAGCCCACTATTTTCTGGAAGTTCTGGTACTACCAGGTAAAAAAATGCCATGAACTGGGCTTCATCAATTCCTTCCCACCATTATTGGAACCTCTAGCAATGGACCCAATCTGTGTTTCAATTCCAAATCTCAACACTATCCATATTCACTTGAATATGAGTATGAACAACCAACCAACATCATCTTAGCTTCATCTGTTCTAAATCTTCTCAGGAATTTGACCTGGCATCCCTTGAAATTTTTCACAGCTCTGTGTCCCTGGAATATTGTCCTAACCAGGAATATTCTACATTAGAAAATAAAATTCCAAGTTCCCCTCCTCTGAATGAATCTTTGCAGAAAACTGAAATTCCTGAAAGATCTAAAGAAAGAGAAAAGGGGATCCTGTCTGACACTCTGTAAACAGAGCAAATACCACAGAAAGTCATTCGTTCCCTGAGGACAAAAGGAAAGGGCATCTCTTGCAAATTCTGCCCATCAACTCTTGATAAGGGAAGCAGTGATGGCATGCCTTTCAAGATAGGCAGTTGAAAACAGTCAAGTCTTCCTCTGTCAGCTGCAGAGACTTCAGTGGCATGAACTTAAATGTTACCAGTGTCAGAGAAAGTAGCATCCAGAAAATGGCAAAAGGTACAGGATGTGGTAATGAGACTTGACTGAACAATCATTTTTCTAATCAGTGAAATTGGTGGAGATGCCAAAATGGAAGGAATTTTGAATGTGGTCTAATGTGGTTCTGTCAGGACACCAATGTTGCCTTTCTCTGGTGGTGATTTGGAAGAAATACCTGTCAAGTGGTTTTCTTTTGGCTCCCGAAGTTCCGTAAAAGGGTATAAAATCATTTGCATTATTGTGTCCTGGCTCTGAGTTCTTCTACGGTTCCACACTGGGGTCAATGCCCCACTTCTGTTTCTTCTCAGCCTCTGGAATTCATCCAGTTTTTAGACTGACAGACCTAAGAAGCTTAACATTAGTAGCTAATGAGCTCAGCAGCTCACAACCAAGTACTCTGATTCCTGACCCCTCCTACCCATAAGAACTGAACTTTTGCAACCTAACTGTAAGTAAATTGTTACATTATACCTTAGTTCCCCTAGCACTAACCTTTGCTTACTTATTAGAAAAGCATCTTGTTTGTGAACCTCACTCTTCCTAATTGGGGATGGGTTGTTTACAGCTATGCATTCCTATTTGTAAATGCTAGTCTTCTTAGACCTCCTTCTGTTGTCCACAGTCTGTATTCATTCATTTATCCATTCAGAAATATCTACTGAGATTCTACTATTTGCCAGACACTGGTGAGGCTGAGCAAAGATAGGGCAAAACAGAAATGCGCCAGATCTTACAGAGCCTCCACCTTCCCCACTGGTTTGATCTCCAACCCGGAGACTATTTTTGGTAGGTAACTTAAGTACTCCCTTCCCTGAAGTCTCTGACCCAACTTCCCTCAACTTAATGGATCATAAAATGAACATAGTAGCACTGGCATTGTTGCCAATCTTACTGGCTCCTCATTGATTTTGTCAGCCCACAGAATCATTTCTTCCACTGCCTCTTGCCCACACACAATTGTTTTGGTTTGCTTTTCAACCTAACAAAGCCCCAGTCAAACTTCTGCCTTATTCAAAACAAGTCATTTGTGAGCAAGCTCATGCTAAAACATTTCCCATTATTTTCCTTACAGATTTTGGCATTTAACAGTGGGGGGGGGGGGACTTTGTTACTAGGCAGTAAAACTCTCCACAACTGAATATTCACGTTGTTCATGGATCAGCAAACACCCCAGTTTGTAATTGAAGAAAATATTTGGTATGTTTCTATTAAAAAACCTTTCCCTTCATGAATGTTTAAACAAATTAACCTGAACAAGAGGCAGTGAAATGCATACCAAAAACAATTCTTAAACCTGAAGTCAGCTAAAGCATGGGGAAATCAGTGTGCTGGTAGGTATTTCTGAATTTCACACTAACAATTTCCTTAGTCCCCGTTTTCCACTTTTAAGCAAGCACTTTGGCATTTATCTTGGGTGCTCTTAGAACTCTGGTCATTGCTAAAGCTTTGTTGGTTTACTAAAAACCAAGGCTGACTTTGCATGACCATAGTCAGATGAAACTGGGACATTCTGTTCCACTAATCAGCCTACAGCTCTCTCACTGGTACTTAATAGTGTTCCATAGATATCTATTAGAGGACTCATTTGACGTATGTATCCAATGAGATCAGTTCTATTTGCATAATTGTAGTGGTACTCATCCTGGTCTGTGGGAAAGAAAGTATCAGTCTTGTATCCAACTAAATCTGTGGTTTTGGGCAAGTTGTCTCATCTGTAAAATGGAGCAAGACGGCATCCAGATTCAATTATCCTAAAAAGTAGTCATGTCTTTTGTTTTTATCCATTATCTAATGCCACATCTGTGGACATGGCTTAAAAGACTCAGAGGTCACAAATCAAAGTAAGATATATGTGCAAGGTATAGGATTTCCTCAGATACTTTACTAATAGAAGAAATTTATAAATTCTCAGTTCCAGGGCAGGCACATCCTCTGGGATCACAGTTAGAGACTCTCCATTTGTATTTTCTTTAAACACCAGGAAAAATCTTCCCATCCCCTGAGATTTGGATGCTGGAGACAGCATCTTACCACATTGCAGCCTGGGTCTCATTAGTCTGGTACCTCCATACTCAAAGGGATCTACTTTCCAGAAAATGTATGCTGAGGTAATTGCTCTCTGATAAGTCTTATCAAATCTAGTTTAGATAAAAAGGGGGGGGGGGAGGAAGGAATGGAGGAAGGAAGGAAGGAGGGGAAGGGAAAAGAGAAAGGGAGATGGGAGAGATGAAAGGAAATAAAGTGGAAAAGAATGTAGAAAGAAAGGTGGAAAAATAAGAATGTCAAAAACAATCCTTACCTCTGAGTTTGGGGGGCAGGTGTATGAATTAACAGTTTACACAGCCACAGTTGCAGCAAAAATTATTCCTACCTTATAAATAGAATAAAACAATTTTGGACACCCTTTAAATTTCTTCCTCTATTTCTCCCCCTTGCCTGGATTTCTTGCTTATTATGATTTTGTCTTGTTATTAATTAAAATGATTTCCCCTAATACCTCTTGAATATCTTCTTACTAAGTAAGGGAGAGACTTCTGACTCACCTTGATGTACAAATAGTCCTTAGAGATGGCTAAGTCTGTCCCTAAAACAGACAGATGAGGAAATGAAAATAGCTGGTAACTGGCAGAGTCAGAACTCATATCTTCTCCCCCAACACACATATCACTACCCCTGCCACACAACATTGCACCATCTTTCCATATTTAAATGTTTGCTGTCTTCCATAAAATGTAGGGAAAGGTCAAGTCATAGTGTAGGTTCAGAGAGAAAGAATGGTGTTCAGGTAAAAGGAGGATCAATCTTATGTTAGCACTGAGTCAGAGGAGAATATTAAAAAGTTGGAGCAAAGGCAAAGGAATGGAGAAGTTATGACCTAAACATTTCAAGCCTACAGGAAATGAGCTAAGGGCTTTTTCCTTAAAATTCTCACAAACTCAATGTCTTTAAGGTTAGCTGACTAAAGAAACTTTTGTATTAATGTAGAAGTTTCTGGATAAAGTTGTCTTCTCTCTAGAAAATTCCATTTCTGCTTTGAAATCCTTTCTCTCCCTCCCTCCTCCATCCCCCAATCTCTTTCTCTCCTTCTTTCCCCATATTGTACAAAGTGCACAATTTCAGAGAGAAAAATCAACCTGACTCTTTTGATTTCATTAAAAACATGACAGTGAAGGGCAAATTCTAATACTGTTAACTTTTAAAAGTTGTAAAAATTGATTGCTTGTTTTACTCTTCATTTCTGTTTCATTATCCCTTTCTCTGAGAGATAAGAATTATAAATAAGTACAGATTTAATCTCTGGAATCTACCACCAAGGGGAAATGTGTAGTTCACGTGAATGGAAGAAAAGATAGACATAAAAAAAGACCTTTCTGCCGATCAAACCTTTCATGTCCATGAAGAAATAATTACAGAGATGGTCAGTGGGGAGATTTGAGCAATTTACAGAGGTATAACAGTGGTTCCTATCAACACAGTTTTATATTCAGGGCGAGGCATAGAACTCTAGGTCCTGAAGCATTGCCTATAATCTTTATTTCATTTTTAGATGTTATGCTGTAATAAAATGTAAAAAGGGAATACATAAAAAGTTATAGAGGTGGGAAAAAACATGGTTTGAAGTTGTATGGCATTTCTTGACAGGGCATTTTCCTAAGGATATGCAGAGAATAATAAATGCCATTTGAAATAAGTACACTAGAGATCTGAAACTAGATTGAAAACCCAAGTCAATTTTCCTGAGTGTCATTTGATTAGCTTTCTTATATAGAATGGAGGTTTAAACAATGCTGGGATTCTGAGTGCAGAGGTGCTTGGGAAAAAGTGAGAAATGGGTTCCTCCCACCAATTTCATTCAGATGGTTTTACAACATTATCTTTTCACATTCCTCCTGTGTTTTTGCAATAATCCATAAATGAAGCAGTGTCAGAGAAAATGTGATTGATTGTGGTGAAGCATGCATGCACATTCACGTGCAGTAAGTTATTTTTCTATTCCCTTTCCTATTTGTCCCAGACTTGCTCCAGGCAAATACCTATAGCCCTATTCCAGATTTTCGGTAGGAAGATAGAAACAAAGTTCTCAGCCTTGAGGGGGAAGCTCTGCACAGGTAACGAACAAATGAATTGTGCCTGGTGGCTGTTTTCATATAGAGAGGATTTTCTCTTATTTTTGCCAAGATGTTTATTCTGGTTTCTCAAGACACTATAGAAAGGAGGCCTAGATAGCGTCTAACAATTAGGTTTAGTATATATTTCCTGTATCATTTCCCAACCCTTTATTTTCACTCTGTTATGTCTACATTGAACAGAACAGAAAATTTGTGCATTATCATGACCACACTAGCCTCTAATCCAGGTGTAAACTGTTGATTTCATCAGTAATTTAATAGGTTCTACCTTCTATAATATATGTATACTAAGAAAGTATTATTCCTGTTGCTCTGGTTTCCCCCCAAGAATAATCTACTTTAATCTTTTGCACCCTAAATTTACTCGTGTCTCCTTGTCTTGTAGCAATTATATTCCGCTCCTGCCTTCAAAAGCTCTTCCACCATTTGATTAATTTGTTCCTGTCCCTAGGAATCCTGTTCTGAAGGGACTGCTCTTGGGTTCCTAATCTTGCAGAATGCACAAGCTGACAGTGTGTGTCCAAATCTCAATACTTGTGTTCTGAAAGTCTGGGAATATAAATTGTAAACCAAATTTAAGTATTTAATGACCAAGAGCCTATCTGCTATCTCAGTCTTCTATAAGGCATTTCAACAGCCAACAGTTCTGGGCAGATCTTTAGTGAGACAGATACTTTCTGAAGCATTTGGTTTTAGTCCAATGAATGGTTGGATATGTTTTTCAGGCTAAGGGACTTTAATGTTTGTCCTAGTGTCACTGCCCCTTAAGAAGCACCTAATAAAGCCTGAGGATGTCATGTGTGTGTTTTGAACGCCCACGTTTTTCTTAGACAGTGTCAGATCTTAGACACTCCATTGCCCTTCTTTCCCTCTTTTGCATTGTGTATGGCAGATGCTCTTGAACTCTGACAAGTAATAGTACTCTTGATACTCTTGACCAAAATGCTATCACCTCACTAACACTGAACAAATATTTCAAAAGGATGTGGGATGACAGTCCAATGTATGGAGGGGAAACCAATCATATCATATTAACATAGATGTCTATTTGAAAATGACTGAGTTATGAACTCAAACACAGCCTTTGTGGTGAAGACTGGACTTTTGAATCTAAAGTGGTAAATTAAAGTAAGTGAATAATAGAGTGTTTGGATTATCTTGGAGAAAAACCTCCACAGTAAAATAATTTATTTGATGAATTTGGCTCTTTCTCCTGAATTGATTCCAAATAATCTTTCTATTTTCCATTTAATTTTGATTATGTACAAAACTAAAATGTAATGAGAGGGCATGTATCCAGCTATCCAATAAAGTTGCCATGAATACTCTTCATAATTAGCACAGCCTGCTTTATTTATGTGAACCGTGCCGTGATTCCCAATCAAATTCTGACAATACCAAAGTCAAGTGTCCATACTGCTTGCTTAGGAATGCTTAACTCTATTGATATTTCTTTTAAATACAGTATCTCCATTTCCTTGTTTTCTTTCTTATGATACCTGGATTTCATTTCATTGATGCAATTCCTTAGATTAATCTCTCCATTACCACCATTAGATTATAGTTTATGACTCCCAGAGAGAAAAATAAACACATGCATGCACACAGTGCTCCAACACCCACTGAAAGCAATTCAGACACACATATTTTTTTTTTATTATTTTAAATCAGTCTCAGGCTGGTCTCACTAAGCTACACTTCAGCTGATACCTCTCAGTCTATTGTCCAATATAGATTATAAGGCCCTAGGGAAGTGAATGTTGCTGAGTTCAAGAGATTTCTGGAGTTTAGTTAAACTATAGATAAACTACTTATAGATTGTCTCAAGCCCATAGACAATCCCTCTTGCTTTTGTTGTTTTGATTATAACAAAATATTACCTCCTTCAATTTCAGCCTTGCAGGCAAGAAGGACATGAATTATTAAGAATTTCTCCACTAATCATTCTGTCTTTTGGCAACAATTCTGAATTATTCTTCTGGAGCACAAATCCACTGGGCTGACCCCTGACCCATTGCCTGAGAGTGTGCAATGAAACCAGAATCAGAGATAGTGTTACATGGCAGCTTGGAAAAGGAAATGACATCTCTAATAACAAACAGAAATGGCTAGTAATTAGTTGAAATGACAATAATTAAAAGAAATGACAAGTCTAATAAATTTTCACTTAAGTGTTATCATACTGCACTTTGGATTTTTAGCTTTCCATTTTAAATATTAATCTCAATGGAGTTTACTTTAGATGAAAAGTCATATCAAGTATGGAGATGGAAGTAATTCTGTACACACACTCCATCAAATTCTGTTTTATCAATGTCACTTACGGTATGATCAGTAGAGATAGACCTGGATTAAGACCTCATATTGTTCCCCTAAAAATATAGTATTTTAGTGTATACCTTATTTATGCAGCTCAAAAACATTCAGTCACAGGGATCAGATGGAAAGTGGTTGTTTTTAATTTTCTTTGATATCTTCAAAGATAAGAAGGTCTCACCCCTCCCTTTATTCCCCCTCTCCAGCAACAGACAAAGAAGGTTAAATCATATTAGCATGTCCTATATAGCTAGCTGTAACCTAAGTGACCTGTCATGGCACTAAATGCCTACTAGAACTTCCTCTGTACTTGCAAGATGGAAATTTTACGCATCAACGCTTTTATGCATGCATCTGATTTGGGAAGTTCACTGCTTTATGGATATAAACATTGTGATCATGTAAATTGATCTACATAATGGGATTCTGTGTGTGTGCATGCATATATCTATATGGATATGGATGTATGCAAGTGTATTCTAAAAGGAAATGTAATACACGAAATGTTAACTCTAATGATATGAAATGCATTAAATTCAAACTACCTTGCATGTGTATGCAGATGCATTATGTCTCTATCATTGTGCTCTGAAGGAATTTAAAGTAGAAAAAATAAATTTATCATATACTCTGATGTGCCATGGTAAATGAGAGTGAAACATGGCACTATTCTAGGCAATAATTAAGGTCCAAGGAAACCAAGACTATGAAGCTTTTAAGGACAACCTTTAGTAAAACTGAAATATATATATATATATATATATATATATATATATATTTTTTTTTTTTTTTTTTTTTTTTTTTTTTTGCGGTACGCTGGCCTCTCACTGTTGTGGCCTCTCCCGTTGCGGAGCACAGGCTCCGGATGTTCAGGCTCAGCGGCCATGGCTCACGGGCCCAGGAGCTCCACGGCATGTGGGATCCTCCCGGACCGGGGCACGAACCTGTGTCCCCTGCATCGGCTGGCGGACTCTCAACAACTGCACCACCTGGGAAGCCCCCAATAAAAGTATTTTATTCAGGGACTCACAGCCCCTCCTTTCAGCTACCCTGGCTAAGCTCCTTTTGTCTCTAAACTATCATCTACTGAAAGCCAAGAGTTCTACATTTCAGAGTTCTGGTAACCAAAATTACAGTAAGTTCTCAGCTTTCTTCTCACCAAAATTCACGTTGAGTCTCATTACTTCAAGGTCTATAAGATAAACTGAATCAGTTAAAGATTAATTCCTTAAAGACTTGTCTTTTTCAGACAACCTAGTACCTTAACCCCGGTAATAATTCAAATTACCTTTGATAAAGTTTGTTTTGGTAATGCTAATCCTTGAAATTTTCAGGACTATGATAGAGTTGTGTTCCATATATTTATCACCTTCAAAACTGTCTTGTGTGCTTTTAAATGGCCTAAACAACATGATTGTTCATTTTTCAAAACTGAATTCAAATTACTCACCTTCTTATTTGTCATAATCAATATTGAGTAGATACTCAATTCATATTTAATAATGATGCTGATGCAATGGATATTAATAATCTGCAAATAGCTGCTCTGTAGGTTCATCTCAACTATATGCTTACTTGTCACCTTAAGAAAAAATAATACACTGTACAGGACAAAATAAAAAATTAAAGCATAAATTAGCAGGCTTGGGTTTCTGTTCCAGATCTGCTAGTTATCCAGGTAGCAGCAGGATTACAAAACCAGTAGTTCTGTGGATTCACACTTAGAAAATCTAGTTGTCATAGAAAATATAGTTGTCATTTGATCAAGAATAAGTGCCTGTATCCAATCAGTTTTTTCCTTTGGCAAGTACTTATTTCATATCTATTAACATATGGAGAAGACAAGGATGACTAAGAATTGGTCTTTATCCTCAGTTTTCATTTGTAACCTATATATAATATCAGCAATAAAAAATGATACCAGATCCAATGGCATAGTTGCTTTTGTTTGTGACATTGGCCCAAAAATTATACAGATAATTTTTGAAACTACAAACTCTATTTAGAGCAGTGCTGTTGTGTAGGGTTTTATAGTGTCTCCCCCAACTCCAAACTTCATGTCCACTTAAAACCTCAGAATGTGGCTGGCCCTAAATCTAGTGACTGGTGTCATTATAAAAAGACCACATAAAGGCACACAGAAAAGAAAGCCATGTGAAAATGCAGATAGAGATTGAAGTGATGTAGCTACAAGCCAAGGAACGCAAAGGATTTTCAGGAGACAATAGGAGTTAGAAAGAGACAAGAAAGAAATCTTTCCTAGAGGCTTCACAGGAACATGGCCTTGCTCACAGCTTAATTTTGGAATTCTAGCCTTCATGCCTGTGAGGAAATAAAGTTCTGATGTTTAAAGTCACCCAGTTTGTGGTAATTAATTATAGCAACCCTAGGATATTAATACAGTTCATATGTTTGATTGTTTCTGATAAAAGTAGACTACATCTTCTTGCCCACCAAATATCTGGCTGAGATATAGAGATGTGCAGGGCTTTAGCTTAAGTCTAATATGTGACCAACTTAGAAAACATATTCATTATGAAATATATATATATAATAAATTTATTTCAAATACAGGATTTTTTCCTGTTTAGAGTTATTTAGATGTTGATCATGTCTATTAGTCAGTAGAGAGTAGGTTAAACTGTGATAACAAAAATCTCAGTATTTTGAAACAAAAATGGTTATTGCTTGTTTATGAGACATATCCATTCTGCGAGAACAGGATATTCTTCTTTATCCTCACTCTGAAACCCTGTTTAGAAGGAAAAGAGGTCTGGAGTATCTAGAATGGTTTATTTACACTGACAACCTGCTGGAAAGAACTGGGCATGTTATTTACTCAACTAAGAGACCAAGAAGAATGATCCCACCATGATCCCAAAGGTAAAGAGAAAAAAGAACATGGCGAACTATACACATAACCACATCACCATGCCCAGCTACTCTCAGATTCTTAAGACTTTTCATACTTTTATACTCTAGGACAGTGTGGTACTCAGATTTTTTTCGTTGATGCACTGATGGATTGTATTTGTAAAAGTAACTAATCAAGAAGCATATTTCAAATCTCTTGATGAGATAGGTTTCTATTTTATATTTGGTCACGTGATTCTACCTGCTTTAAAGCCAAATTATATTTGGGGTTTCTCTGGTAGCATAGTGGTTAAGAATCCGTATGCCAATGAAGAAGACATGGGTTCGAGTCCTGGTCCGGGAAGATCCCACATGCCGTGGACAAACTAAGCGCATGTGCCACAACTACTGAGCTTGCGCTCTAGAGCCTGCGAGCCACAACGACTGAAGCCCACAATGATTAGAGCTCATGATCCGCAACAAGAGGAGCCACCACAATGAGCCTGTGCACCTCAACAAAGAGTAGCCCCCGCTTACCGCAACTAGAGAAAACGCGTGCACAGCAACGAAGACCCAACGCAGCCAAAAATTAATAAATATATTTTTTTAAAAAAGCTGAATTATATTTGGTAATATAGTGCCATTATGAGAAATAGCAACAGGAATTCAGAATATCATAAAGAAACGTGATATACAATGTAATAAACTTGGTTTTCCCCCCATTCTCGGCATTTATTACTTCACATTTGGAATTTTGCAATTATAGTTACTTTTCTTAAAAAGATGAGCAAATTAGATGCATTTTTAAAAACAGAAACACTATTACAGAGATACGTGAGAAAATTAAATAAATTGGGTCCCTAACACCAAGAAAATGCAAAAATAATAATGGTGTTTGACGGCCTTCTTTAATTTATGACTGTCTATGAACAGTGCTTTTCTGCAGAAGATGCTGTCTAGTGTTTTTTGTGATTTTTTTTAAATTATTCTGTTTTAGACTTAGAGAATATTGAAAATAAACTTATGTTACCAAAGGAGAAACAAACGTGCAGGGGAGGGATAAATCAAGAACCTGGGGTTAACATACAAACACTATTATATATAAGATAGGTAACCAACAAGGACCTACTATATAGCACAGGGAACTCGATATTCTGTGATAACCTATATGAGAAAAGAATCTGAAAAAGAATGAATATATAGATAGATAGATAGATAGATAGATAGATAGATATAACTGAATTGCTTTGCTGTACACCTGAAACTAAAACAACATTGTAAACCAACTATACTCCAATAAAATTTAAAAAATGAATAGATAAATAAAAATTAAAAAAATATTTTGTTTTATTTTATTTTTAACTATAACACATCATGGAGAAATGCCTTTAAATGATGCTTCCAAGTAGACCCAAGGATAGCCTCCTAGCACTCAGGTGAAAGTCCTAATAAAAACTTGCAGTACCATCACAACTGGAGTACTTCAAAGAGTGGGCAACTTGGCTGATAGAAATCTCACCAACCTCTTGGCAGGAAGTCCACACCTTCACTTACTGACTCTCGTACCGGAAGCTTCACTTGCTAATATTCTTTCACTGAGATGTAGCAGGTTTTTTTCTACCTCCAAGTCCCACTCCATCACATGAGTTGATTATGATATGAGTTTAAACTGGACAGGCATCCTTCCCAAAATCATGTCAAATTCTGCTTTTTATTTGGCCAATGGATTCCCTGTTAAGGAGATAGCTGTTAAATAAAAGTAACAATTTTAAGTTTAAAGTATGACAAATTTCAGGGAAAATAATAATACTGCTAAATGGAGGCTTGAAGAATTCAAAGGAATAAAAGTATAATATGAGAATGATAGACCCTGAGAGATAAGCAGATTTTATGTGCGAATCCCCTTCACAACATACCATGTGACTGTCATCTTGTGTACATCTAAGTAAGACCTAGCCTTTCCTTCTCCTTACTTTGAGGACCTCACATACTCACCACACAGAAAGATATGGTTGAAAATGATTTTTATATCGATTTTAACTGTTAAGCAATGAATGGTCAGAACAGTTGAGAGTTGAAAATTTTTTCACAACACAAATTGTATATAAACTCATTATGCTGTGGCCCTAACTGAAAAAAAAATATACTGTAAACATTGTCTTTTCTTCCTTCCTCCCTTCCTCCCTTTCCTCCGCCCTTCCTCCCTTCCCTCCTCCCCCCTCCCTCCCTTTCTTCCTTTCTTCCTTTTTTTTTTTTTTTTTTTTTTTTTTGCGGTACGCCGGCCTCTCACTGTTGTGGCTTCTCCTGTTGCGGAGCACAGGCTCCAGACGCGCAGGCTCAGCGGCCGTGGCTGACGGGCATGTGGGATCTTCGCGGACAGGGGCACGAACCCATGTCCCCTGCATCGGCAGGCAGACTCTCAACCACTGCACCACCAGGGCCTGAACCTGGAATTTTACAGCTTTGTTAAGAACAATGAATCAAAAAAACTAGTTCTAGTAGGGCACACCAAAAGAATAGCTTTTTAGGTTTCTATGTATACTTTTATAAGAACAGGTACATCTCACTAATAACTGTGTGAAGTATTGTCATATCTTTCTATCTGAGTAAAGAACAATATCATTTTAAATATAAAGTACAAAGCATTGTTATTGTTTTTACCCCAGCAAAATGACATAAGCATTTATGGCAGTATCAAGGGAAAGTGAAATGGTAGAGAAAGGTGAGGCAGGGTTTAGAGGTCAGGTCTCTGGGAACCACTCTTTTCTATATCATTTACTGCTAAAATGACCTTTGTCAAATCATTATAATTCCCTAGGGTTCACTTTCCACCTTTTCCAATGGCTAGAGGTAAGGAAACTGCTATTAAAATAACTTAACTAAATATTACTTATAGGATATTTTATCCTCTTCATTCACTCCTGTATCAGGGAATAGAGACTAAGAGCAATATAGTAAACATATTTAGAGTTATATTTAGGAAATGTATTAGAGAAAAATTTTAACTTGTCTTCTTTATTTTGAATTCATCTATTTAGATACATATATGTAGCCTCTACACTCCTATATAATTCCTGACTATTTATTCTATTTCAGGTGGGTAAAAATACTATTGTTGCTATTAGATTGTATGATAAATGTGGTAAAAACATATATTTCTAGAGGTATAAAATTTCATAGGTATAAACATGCCTAACTTTAGAGCACAGTAGTCCAGTTCAAGGAGGAGGAGGAAGAGGAAGAGGGGAAGGAAGAAGGAGATAGGGAGGAAAGGGATTGGGAAAGTAGTAAAAGAAGGAGCAGTGTGAGGTTCCATAAATACCCAAAAGCCTAATGTAAAAATTCAACAATAAAAAAGACAGCAGGGTTTTTTAATGTATCGAGAAAATTCTACAAATTCTGCATGTCCCATTTAACTTAAAACAAATTGTACAAATTTTAGCTAGCTGCTTTTCTAGCTCAGAGGAAATCAAAATCAGAAAATTCTAAGAACATTTTCAGAATTACTGGATGAGACATGACTAACTGTAATCCAGGCAAGAAAAAGTATGTGTGGTGGGGAAGGGGCTGACATATTTTTAAAATGCAGCCAGAGGGTACTGTGAATTTTAATAAAGAACAGTTCTGTTTTGAGCATATATTTATTAATATAGATTTTCTAACTATATACAAAACATATGCAAGTCATTATGAGAAGATACAAATAGTGATGTGTCGCTATCTCTTTAGCCAAAGAAAATTAATTGAAAGTTAAACCTGGACACAAAAAAAGTTGCAACGATGCATCTGGGTATATGCTGAGTGTAGACATACATTTGAGACTGTTGATGTAATGAAACTTGAAGTTCCTAATTCAAATGCAGGTTTTATGCTATGGGTCATTTTTATAATCAAGGGTAACAGTGGGTTTTACTTGGATATGACAGTAGGAAAGTCAATGATATGTAGGGGACAAGATATATAGGTGTTGGAGTTTCATTGGTCTTAGTGACAAGGACCATGGAAACATGTCATGTATGCTCAATACTAGCAGAGCAGGGACAGAAGCAATTATGTTATTACTGGGGGTGCTGTGCAAGACTTCTAAGAGATTGCTACTCGTTCTTCTGAACCAAAAGATGTTGGGGAGGTAAAGGGATGTTAGTGTGACATAGTTTCTTAAGTGGAACGGCTTCCAAGAGCTTTTCTCTAGACATCGGCAAACAGAGCTGTTGTTTGTAGAGTTTCTGGTTCCTATGTGTGAAGAATCCATGTGTAATGATACATGGAAGACAGGTATAGTATTGTAACAGTTAGCTACGCAAATACCAGAAGTCTAGTTAAACAAGTAAGATTTTTGGAAGAAAAACCTCTACCACAGTATCATTTGTCCATCATATTGAATATTGTAAGAACAATAGCTGAATCTTAAATTCATGGGCATGTGAAGAGGACTTTTTCAAAATAGAAAAGGACAGTTACATCTGTAAAGAGGCTTATTTTGGTTCAGATATCTAGTTACTTAACACCATTAGAGGGATAAAACCTATGGCATAAAAGAATGTCTAGAAGATAAATAAATCAAGGAAACATAAAAAGTGGGGTCATTTTATCCATACTTCTCAAGCCTTCCCACAGTGCAAAGATCAGGAGAGTTCCAATAAAAAGTCATTGAATGAACTATTAGTAATTGGAAAGGTGTCATAACTGAATTGGAACCCATCAAAAAGTCTGGATTCAGTGTTTAGGAAGTGTCCTTTAGTAGACAGAATACAGAGTTTGGATTTATTAAAACAAACAAGAAAATAAAATCTCTTTCATCAAAATAGTTCCCAATCCTCTTTTAGATTTTATAATATTGTTAGCAAAATAGTATGTTTTAGACCCTTTAAAATCTATGAACAGTGAGTGTCTCAAGGTACAAAGGGTTTAATAATAATAAATAAAGGAAAGATCTGTGAGAAAAACATCTTCTAATTGGGGATAAAGAGAAAAATCAGTGGCTGTCGTGGTTGGGAGTCACTGCACACCCTGGGAGAAATGGTTTCAATACAAAGGAGATTTCTTAGTTGTTTCCTTGCTTTTTGCTTGTGTGCATACATACACATACATATGGCATAAAATCCCAGGTGATTCTATCCTTGTTTAGAGTGTTCACTATTAAGCTAGTCTGGAATCAGTCTTAGTTCCTATGATGATCATCATAAGGCCAAAAACTCTAACATGTAGCTAGTCAGACAAATGTCTTTTTTTTGCATTAACAGAACTCTAGAATGATCACCACTATAGATAAGGGAGATAGAGGTGATATAAGATTGCTTAATTAGAATACCCTTAACAAATCTTCTACTATTGTGCTCTCTTAGGCATCTTCACAATCGTTTCACTTACATCCAAGATAAGAGTGACTCATTCTGTTCAGCCAATTTTCCACAAAGAGGAGGCAAAGTGTTATTTTGGTTTGCTTTTGTTTGTTTGCTTTTTTAATTTTGTTGTTTACTTCCTAAGAGTCAGTGTGTGTGTAAGCCCAGATAGAGTAAACCAGGCTGCCTGGAGGTTTAGAAGCTGACTGGCCTCCTCCACACACTGAACCACTCACTTCAAGCACAAGTGTTTCAATTTTGTGCCTTAGCAAAACTGCAGATTATTATATACTATAGACCAATGGATTTCAACCTTGGCTGCAAATTAACATTCCACTGGGTGGTACTTTTAAATACCAATGTTCAGACCCCCACCTGTGATATAAAAACAGATTATTTCAAGTTTTATCTCTAGTATGTGTATGTAGCATGTGTGTGTGTGTGTGTGTGTGTGTACATGTGTATGTGATGGATGTGTGTGTATATGGGGGCAGGGGTGCTTGGCATCCCAGGTGATTCTAATATGCGTGAGGGAATCAGGTTTGAGAATTACAGAGTTGTAGATGCATGCATCTTCACAGATACTTGCCAAATACAAAATCTGAGACCATCTAAATTATGAATAATGTATATACTGTAACTTCATAAGAAATGAAGAATTAGAAATAGCATTCTCTAAGAAAATAAAGTTTCATAATAAGTATTCTTTCATGAATAAATTGCATCTTTATTTCTGTACAGAGGTAGACCAGATGGGGACGTGGAGCAAGGTCAAAGTTTTTCTTAAAATGATCACCTGTGTCCATACAAATACATGAAGAAATGATTCTTGATTTTTCATTAATAATCAGCAACCCCAATCTCTACACCAGATATGATGTCAGAAATAATTTTATCCTAAATTTCTTAAAAAACTTGGAATTACCAAGTATTTACCTTAGCCTGAGAAATATTTCCATAATATATCCCAAATCACATACATTTAAAATGCAGTTTTTCACAAAACACATTTCACTACATATTTACCTTGTATATACACTTAGACAACATATGATATGCTCAAAAATTCTGATAGAATTTTGATTTCTTACTCACCAAAAATCTGTGAGAGACTGTTTGCATACATGGGAATAAAAGAGAATTTTCCCTGGGTAAATTTAGATTTCTTGTCTTCTAGAATCTTCTAATCTTCCTGTGTCCTGCACAGCTGCTGTTTGGGAAAGTTTTACTTGGGCAGCTATCACCTTGCTTCAAGATCATCATCACTTCTAGTGAGTTATTGTCAGTCTCATCTTCCAGGACTGTGGTATGCACCTCAAAATGGCTCCTTATTTTATGTAAGTACAGCTTCTCTCTCTCCAACCTCAGAGCCTCAGAGTCCTTGTGTGCCTGCTCTTTGTCATGTCTGATATTCTCTTCTGTCCTATGGCAATGAGGAGAATTATATTTGTTGGAGAGAATTACCTTTTGATTTCACCCCAGTTAAACACTGACTCCCTTCCCCACCTCATGGAAGACACTACATCACTTACTTTACAAACACAATTTTAGGTGCCTCTAGAAGCAGTGCTATGTCACTTGCCCACAGTGGCAACTGCAAAGGTTCCACTTTCATGTGGAAGTCTAAAAGCCCACTTTAGGATCATCAAGTGATCAGGCAATCATTTTAATATTTAGAAACATTATCTTCCACATTAGCAGGTAAGTGAAGGAATAAAGGTCACTAAATTGTCCATACTTTGCATATTACCCCTTTGGTTTATTTGCCTTAAATACAAATGATCTTGAACATGCAGACTTCACTAAGTAGGAAAGTCACCTCTGCCTTTATCATCATCCCTCCAAGAAGAGCAAATTTGAGACAGAGTGCAGACTTCCAGACGGGCTTCCTTTACTGTCTCCTCAGGCCACAAGTGCAATATATCTATGTAACCAGCTCACGTGTTTATATAAACACTTCACAACACCCAATCAATCACTTCTTTCTAGCCAGCATTTTTCTTAGAGAACTATGTGCCCCTGACCTAGTAGAGACTACATGGAACTCTTTTCTTTCATGAGCTCAGAATTTAATGGGCCAAACACAACAATGGTACAGATGAGCAATTTCAAGAGTTCTCATTATAACCAGGATCTGCGTTACAAAGATTCAGAGGACACGTGTCAGAACGTACCTTCTGCCTTTAAAGGTATATTTTTTATACAAAACAATAAAACACACAACCCTGACTGCTCTCTCTAAAGGTCAAAAGAGGTTGTAAGTCTTTTTCTAACTGTAAAACTCTGTGTGAGAAGAAATTTACAAGTTTCTAACTTCCAGAAATTTAACTTGAGTAATGTTAAAATCTGTGCAGTAAGCTAGACTGTCATCTGCAGTCTGGGAGAGTAAGATCAGAGACTTTCTGGGCATATATATCATTTTAACTAAATTGATATCTAAGTAATATTTTGTAATATTTTATATTTAAATGCTTTTATTTCTCAATTGTTCTCTGTAGATATGCCACCTCTGGCCCCATTTCTCCTTAGTGCTTGTAGATTCATTTATAATTGGTTTCCTTGTTTTAGACTGAAAACCACATGTGAGAACTGGGATTAGTGAAGTGTGCTTTAAGGAGGCTTTATCAGGAAATACAATTTGCCCTCCATAAACACAATATCTGCAGAAACAAAACAGAAAATTCTTTACCAAATCAACACTAACCACAGCATAGCCTGCATGGGGGAAGCAGACACACATTATTACAAAACTAAGGAGCATAAAGCCGCTGATCCCATAGTTGCAGAGTCATAAAATCCTGTCTTCTATTTGAAAAATGTTTAATAGTGGACTTTGAATGCCTCATCTCAGAGAAAGCCTGGGTACCAGGGACTGAATAATTACATCTGGCAAAATACGGGGAGTCATCACGTCAGAGGAAGCAGATGGTCTCCCCACCACTCCAATACCCCAAATCCAAACAAGCTCAGTGTGTTTTGACAATTTGACAGTTGATGGAGAAAAGGCATTTCTCTCAATTCTAAACAGAAACAAGGATCTGAAGATGACACAGGGCTCTTCCATGAACAAAAGTGTGAGTTCTCATCAGCTGATCTCCACTGGGGTTAAGGGGATAGTACTGGACTGGCCACCCAGTGTGTTGCCATATCTCCTGTTACTAAATGGAGCTTAATGAAAAATTCTAAGTGGATCTCAGGCTCCTTAGAGGCAGTACATCACTTTCGTGAGGAGAGTAGTTGGAGGATAATATTTAGGATGTCTGTAAATTCTTTGGTGCCTGAGAAAAGGTGTCCTAAAACATTATTAAAATTACCACCTGAAATACACATCAAATCAAAGAGATGATTCTATTTCTAAGTTAAACACAATGACAGCATATGTGAGATCATTATCAATCATATACAATTTCTTAGATTTTTAAAATATCTCCCTTTGACAAGTAGTCAACTTCCTAGAGATATTTCTCAATATTAAAGTAGAAAAATTATCCATAAAATTTAGGTTAAAATTCTTACTCCATGTGGGGAAAAAAATTAGAAAGTAACTGAGGTGTACTGGAAAGGACATAGGACTGGGAAATGTGGTGCTTGATTTGTCCTTCTGGATTTGCCACTTAGATTTAAACATATGTGCCTCCATTCTCTAATACAGAAATGGAAGAAAAATAACTCTTACCTACAGATAAATGATGAAAATAAAATGCGGAAGTAAAACTTTTTAACAAAAGCACAAAATTGCTGTTCAATGTAAAATCTGCTCAGACATAATTCTGGGCTCCTATTTTATCTTTCACCTGCTTCCAGGCAGAGTCATGTCTGTGGCTTCAGTCACCACAAATATACTGAGAACCCCTGAGTCCTATTCTGAGAAAGACCTTTTCTAAATACAAATATCTGACACCCCTGTTCTAGAGCCCCACCTCAATTTCAGCATGCTCAGCCTTACACTTGTTCTCTAAACCCGCCAGGCCTCTGCAGCTCCTACTTACCATAAGAGGGAGATGGAGATGAGGGGGTAAGTTATTATCATAAACACTAAGTAGTTTTTTATTATATTTTCCTTTTGTTTATTTTATTTTATCATTCTCTAGAGGCAAAGATTTGACACCACATTTCACAATAATCTAATTTATGTGTTAGGGTTAATTCATGGGAGTTGGAGTTGGTAAGGAAACTTTTGGTTACATTAAGGTAAAACGTCCTATTCTCAAATAAAGAATAGGGAAAAACTAGTTCTGCATTTATTGTAAAATAGTGACTTCATTCTGGGCTGACTTGTATCACTGGATATTAGTTTTTTACCTTAAAAATATTGTTTATTCTCTGGGACCAGGTGCTGTTCAGAGAAGACCTCAAAAACCTACCTCTCTAGAAAGTAAGTTGACTTCTGCACTTTAGCAGGTTGCCATCAGGAACTGGAGCAGAGCCTTGGGCTGGGGACCCAGAGAGCAGCCACATTTAATTCAATCCAAACTCTTCACTAAGGAATCTCACTCCACTTGGGTATAAAATGAGATGATTTTACCTCTTCTAAACATTGCCTCAAACTGTGCCTCATTGAACAACTTCCTGCTCTTCCCTGATTTTTTGTCAATATACTTGGAAGATTATATTACTTTCCATCTAGTTCAGATATAAAAATCAGTATATCCACATGAAAAGCTTCAACTCTTATCTGATTCTAAACACTTTCCTTGCTATTGCCGGCCCAGGACTGGCTGGTACCTTTCTCTCCCTCACCAGTACCCTTTTTCTACATTCTAACTCCCCAAGAATGAGGGACAGAACAAAGAAATGAAGGGTGAGAATAAATTATTATAATTATAATATATATATATAAAATTATAAAATTATCCCCCTTAACTTACTGGGGATAATTTTAATCCTTTTCCATTTATGTCTGCTGCTTTTCTGCCTGCCCTGACCTGTCATCAATGATGGCCTCTGTGTGGCCACTGTTTATAAGCTGCTCACACTCTGTGCAATGGCAGAGCCCAGTGCAGCCTCCTGGCACTCAGGACCCTGTCCAGCCTGGATGTTCCATCTGCCCTCAGTTCCCACTTGCTTCTTGCAACTTGGAAGCATTCACTCAGCGAGCAGCTCTGTGGAGCAGGTTTCAGGCAAGATGCCTCTACCTTCTGCACTGTTCTACAAATGTCCACTTGACCTAGGGTTAACTTGTCTTTGCCAAGCCTAGGGGTGTGAGTCAAGGTTGCCATTTTCTTTCTCTGCCTGCATCTTCTCTCCGATTTTCTTTTCTACCCCTGGGGTGGATAGATTAGTAATTTGGCTATCTACATAGTCATCCAAACTGGAAAGTTCCGGTCTCCTGCCATCAGCAGCATCTCTCATCTTCACTAGAGATTTTCTTGAGTGTCTCTGCATACATTGCATATCACAGTGGTCTCTCCCACAGCCTGAGTGGGATGAAGACAGTGGGGTAGAAATGCACTGTAGTAGGGTCAGTCCTGTGAACTTTAATAAACCCTGGAGAAGCTCCACCCTCAATCATTAGTGACTTTTTTTAGATTGTGGCTATCTTAAGACATTTTTGTTTTCATGTGTATAAAGTACTTACATTTCACATCAGTTCTTTGGAATCAGCACTTTAATACCTTTTGCTTCCTCAATAATCCATTTCCACAAAACAGCCAGAGAAATCCCCTGAAATTACATTTTAATGCCCAGCAAAATCAGGAGGCTCCACTACCTTTCTGAGGAATGCCACTTTAGTTATTCTTCTCTCTTTATGCTCTAATTATATCTAATTTGTTTATTCTGTGCAGTGCACTTTTTTGCCTCAAGCTCTCCCTCCTGGACTTCACTGTTCCCAGGAGTAGCCCCAAATTATCACCATTTCACCTTAACCCCACCCTTTAGCTACAGCCAAGGTGAGGTGCTCCTAGGCAGCTGGGGATTAATGACCAATGTCTGACTTACTCCTTATTCATTTGTAACTTTTCAGGTTAAAGGACAGTCTTTGAGGTGCTTCTCTGTCTTTGTAATTAAGTTAGTTTGCCCTTTTATAGCTCTCATCATACTTGAAATTACTTGCTCACTGACTATGTTCTCTGTTAAATAATATGGTTCTTGAGGACAGGGGTCAATCTCATGGATATATCTGGTTCACTGATCTTTCCTTAGTACCTAATGCATTTCCCTAACAGCTACTTATTTATTAAGTGAATTGATAAATGTATGGAGAATGGAACTACTGTCATTAATTTTTATTAGATTTAGCAAATGATTGTTCAACCCTTCATTTGAATCTGCCCTTGGAGCTATCAAGAACTTTATCAACTCCATCCTGTTCCACATCTATTGATTTGTCGACATATTTTTGGTTTCTATTCATGTCAGAGTTTGTTTGAGATTGCCACTGTGTGTTCCTTTCTATTTGCACTGGAGAGGTTGGTGAAAAAGTGTAGTTTAAAAATCAACAAAAGGAGTTTTACGTGATTTTAAACTAAATACCTTTGAAGTCAATTTTTAAATGAAATAATGCTTTGAGTTCTTAATGTCTTCTACATCTTAATTTTAACCTTTCTTACAGTTCATTCTTAAGTACTTTTCCCAGGAGAGTTTAAATGGCCTAACCTAACATCAATCATTCTTTCTAAGAAAAATTTTAGTTGTTAAGATTTCTTCATATGTACGCTTGTTTGGTTTTAAATTTTTACATATAATGGAACTGTTTTTTTTTCTAATTGCTTCCAACTTAAAACAATGAGGCTGTAGAGGACGCTGAGCCTAGGCATACCTGCACAGAAGGGAACTTTGGCTGTGCTCAAACACCTTCCATCTGGTTCCTATCACATCAGGCTTACCCTCTGGACCCCGGCCACTGACATAACCTCTGGCATAGTTAGTGCAACCTTCCACCATTCTGCTGAATTTCTCTGCTTGTTACTCTTTCCCTGGCAGTTTTACTTAGCTAATATGGCTGTTAGTAGTAAAACAACAAACCCTATTACTGGGGAGTCACTGAAAGACCAAATACATCACCCCCTTTATTTTATAGATCAAAGACTCAAGATTTCCAGGACAATGTGACTCTCTTGTAGTTCATAAGTAGAAGGAAAGAGACAAGGCTAGAATACAAGGCTCCTCCCACCCAGTCCAGTGTATATTTCCACTACAGAACATGGGTACATTGAGTCAAGCATTCTGGAAGTAATCTAGGGTATTTATCTAACTAAATTGCAGATTAAAATGGAAGGATATGAACCATATCAGTATGAATACACAAATCCCACTGAGGAGTAAATCAGTTTCACCAATGCACACATATAAGCAAACTGAGGATCAGAAATGAGAAAATATTCAATTATGAATACCTTTGTAGACAGAGCAACTGGATAATTTCAGGTAAAAACAGACAAAATTAAAAACAACATTTTATCCTACTCAAATTTTTTCTGGGAGTTCTGTTGTGTTTTGGGTTTGATTTAACTTCAAACTATCAATTCCTCTGCCTTTACTTGGTCTTTAAATAAGACATCAGAATGCAGCAACAAGCTTCTCCCCATCTCCCTTGCAGCTGCAGTCCCACAAAGGTAATCATTCCCAAACTGTCAGAGAAATCCCTCCTCCCAGAAATGGTAGCTGGGCATATTTCTCTGAAGTTTTGTGGAAGTGGTCAGCTGCTGTCACTAAGGATTAACTGGTCTCCGAATAACCAGAAGCATAAATCAAAGTGGGAGCAAAAAAGACAGATCCTCCCCACCAAGTCTACAAAAGAAAGGGAAATGTGTCCTGTAGCCTTCTTTCATCTTCTCAGCCACACCCTCATGAGGAGAGTCAGCTGCATTAGCACAGTCATCTTCAAAGGCAAAGGACAGCAAAGCAAGAGAGGGGGGGAAAAAAGGAAAAAAAAACATTCTAATGACTAATTGGGAAACCATCTGTCTATATGTGTTATCTCCCTATGTTACCTTCACAATTTTCCTTTTTAAGTTCTCATTGATCTAAGCCCAAAGACATTAAAGTGGATAATATATTCTGGTCTGCTCATCAGCAGAGTTATCCTAGTATATCAGGACTGGGACAGCTGGTAGCCCAAACCCCTAGTTTATCAATAAAGAAAACTGAGGCTCTAAGTGTAGGCAACTTGGCCAGGATCCTGTAGCTTCTTGGAAAGAGAGCCAGGACTAGAAATTCCATATTCTGACTCCTTCCTCATTCTGCATTCTTGGTAGGATATCTCATTACAAAATTATCTTCCCTTTACTGGGGGAAGGGAAGGCATGTTATTTTCTGCCTTTTATAGATGCCTTTCCCACCTTCCTAACTTATATTAGGAGCCTTGGTTTTATCCTCTTCTATCAAAACTTGCAATGGGAAAATGTTTTACATCTGTCTTTTACCACTTAAGATAAATGAGAATCCCTGCATCACCTTCCCTGAGGGTGTGTTCATGTTCAGACATATATTCTGAGTTGTGGAATGGAAGATTTTTGTCCCTGTTAAAAGATTTGGCACTGGGGCAGATTGCGGGAAGGGGTAGGATTTTTTTTGACACTCTCATCTCTGAGCTACTAATATCTACTACTAGCAATACAAAATTCACCCATCACTTCACCTTTCAGGAGACTATGTGGAGAATTTGTGGTAGGTGGTAACCTCCTAGAAAATCTCTCCAGTTCAGAACAGCATTCACCAGTGTAATGTGGAGTATTCCTACTTTTCCTGAAGAGACAGTAAATGGTTTCTGTCTTTTTTTCTCTCTCTTTATCCTACTTTTTTAAATCAGAAGAAATGTATCTTCAGTGTCATTGTTGTTGTCTCCACTTCAGCATGTCTCTGCTCCGCCTCAGAGCCCCTGGGACTCAGAAGAGGGAACATCTGTTTGTCTGTTTCTGTTCTTTTTCACAGAACCTGCTAAATAGAGAAGAAGCTAAATTTTTAATGGTCCCGAAGCTCTGTGTGTGAAACGATGATATTGGGTTGCGATTGAAGAAGAGTTTTAAGACAGGCAATTTTATCCCAACTTACATAATGCATGCCAAAGTGTGAGGCTGTTATAGAATCTCATCTGCAATTGTGAGCTGCATAATACCGCAGTAGTATTTGAATATTATCAGATTCTCAATGGCAGAAATGCGTATTAAGTGTTTGTGAGGAGTGAATTATGCCCTATTATATCGCAGAGACCCTGGGAGCAAGGGAAGCAGCTGGCGAATGGCGGTTTTCTCTGATTTATTAACAGGGTTAGTTTACTGGGATTATGCTTATTTTTATGAGTGCAACGATTATCAGTTCTTAGGCTCTACTCCAAAGAGGACACACACAGTGAGGAGGGGTAACTTCGCATGTCTCGCCTCCCTCCTGCCAGAGCACCGGGAACATCCGGCACTATTTGGCTTTCTTTGGAAGGAAGTAGGAAAACTAGAGAAATATATCAAGAATGGAAACAAATCTCCATAAACTGGCAAGAGAGTTTGGGGAAAGCTGGACTGGTGGAAAAGGAAAGCTCAAGAGGGATATGATCTCAGACTGTAAATATCTTGAAGGTAGCACTATAAATGAAGGGTAGAAATTATTCACAGCCTCAGCTGATGGCAGTAGTAGGTGCAGCAGACTGGAGCTAAGAAAGGAGAAGCTTGGACCAGATAATAAGAAAAGTTTATAGTAGCAAGAGTGACAGGACGGAGAAATAGGCTCTCAAGAGTCATTGCAGGTAAAACGTTAGCAGGACTGATGAAGTGAGGGAAGGAGAATGGATGTAACACGTAGGATTTGGAGCTCCTGTTTCTGGAGATATTGATGAAGTAATAAGTGCAAATATTTTCCCCCATTGAATTCGGTTTTGCCAATTTTTGTTACAAAATCTTCACTCTCCTGTGACTACATCATATTTGAAAAGCAAAACCTTCAGGTAGATTGTCATAAAGAAAGTCACAAACAACAAGCATGATGACCTGTCCTTCCTCTATAAACATCCCCATTCCTGATTTTGAAACTTTGATGTAGGGACTGCATGATAAATTAGGCTGATATGTTAGAGAAAGCTTATTGAAGCAGATGAGTTCGAAAGGATGGAGAAGTTAGAGCATATTTTACATGATTTACTCATTATTTATAACATGATTATTCAAAGAAGGATTTGTGTCAGTAGTTCAGGATTTAAATAAGGAGAAGGCAGGAAGATTATTGTTCTAGCTGGGCATGTCTCATGAATTTTTCAATTGTCCCCCAACTGAATGCAGCAGGAAATGGCAACACTTGTAGCCAAGCAGCCCCTGTCAATTTGCTGGGTTTGAAACCGCTAGCTCTCAAAGGTTGATCGTTGTTCTCATCCCACAATTCGAAGAAATCATTATATCAACAAGTGTTAAGAGCATGAAAAATCCAGAGATGTCCCCACAGCAGTAGTTAGAATGTTACATCTAATTTCTACTTTACAAATTCAAGAGGGCACACACAATACTGACTCTCTTTCCATCACCAATTCAGAGTACCATTAGAGAATGAATCCACAGCCATAGTGGAGGGGCAACTCCATTGGATGAGTAATATCTAAAATATGGAAAGCAGCCTGAGGCAGACTACACACTGCTACAAAAGGTCAGAGTGGCTCTAACAATGGCATGGTATCAGGAGCAGGGCGAGGCTGAAGCAATTGCAGGGGAATTAGTTTGAGTGGCACAGGTGGGAATTTCTGCATCTCTCCTCACCCTCAAATCTTTGGGTCAGCACTGAACAACAGTGCCTCTCCTTCACTGTAACTCTACCCAGACATCGTTCTAAACCACAGTGGTAAGACCTGGCCCCATAGCCCATGGCCTCTGTGCAGAGACAGCATTACCAAAAACGTAACGGTGCATCCTAAATCAAAACACACCACCAGGCATAATCAGATAAAGACATAACTGAGCATAACCAAATATCTGGGGAGGGCCACATCATGAAGGAAAAGCACAAAATGCAGCAAAACTCACAGAAACAGTGAAGAAAACAGGCAAGATATTAGATTAAATATTAGCTATATATGTCCTCTGAGAAACACAAGAGGATATCATGATACTTTTTTTAAGATTCAACTTGAAAACTTGGAGACTGAAAATTTAATCCTTGAAAAACATGAATAGAAAAGTTGAATAGTGGACTATTCAAATGCTAAATGATAATTGTGTCTTTTGGTAGCAAGGTGGAATTGAGAATTTCCCCCAACTCTCATGGAGTTTAAAAGTAGAAAGATATTAAAGCACATGGGCATATATTTGGACATATGTAAATAAAGTTTGAGAAAGAGATCATAGGAAAATGAAGGAGAAAAGTGGTAAATACAAAATTTCAATTTTTTCCATGACGGAAAAATATATGACTTTCTAGATTGAAAGAGTTCACATTTATTGTGACTTAAAAAAAAAAAAAAAGGACTGTGCAAAGAAATATCATAGTGAATTTTGAAATTCCAAAGATCTTTATCCAAAGATAGAGAGAACCCCCTAAGAGTGTCTTAAGTTTAAAAAAGAGTATAAAAGGAATTTGAAACAAAGCAACATACCTTGCCCTCAAATTCTCATAAGTAATGCTGAATGCAAGAAGTGCACTTCCTCAGGATTCTTAGAAAAAAAAATATGTTGAACACTATTATTAATTTTTTAGAGAAAAATAAAGATATTTTCAGATTTTGTAGGACATGGATATTTTACCATCCATAACTCAAATCTGAAAAAAATTACTAAAGCATACATACCAGCAAGTAAAATAAATGAGTCCTAGTGAAGGAAATGAAGTTTAAGAAACTGTAGTGAGCAAAGAAATCAACACACTGTATTGCTAAGTCTAAATGAGCATGGATTACAAAATATCAACCTAAATCTAAAGTTACATATGGTATTGATGTTAGATAACATCACAAAACATGCAGCAGAAAGTGACTTACTGTGGAACCATTATTCACAATTTTATGTTTGCTTTTTCTCTTTATTCATGAGCTTAAATATGGTCTCATTCCTCCTGGGATGATAGAGAGATCCTTACTTCTCTGAAATCCTGTTGTAGGTATCATTTTATTTTTAAGATGTTTCATTTACTCCTCTTTATCTAGTACAAGATAAATTATAAATTCCTTCAAGGAAGAGAGTTTATCAATTTATTTAAATTAATAGGTGTTAATGACCAGTATTTTGAAGGTGTTAATTAGACAAAAAATATATATAGTATAGTTTTCTGTACTGGCTGGTGCAGGAGATATCATGGAATCAGTTAGGGAATAGACATGATTATACTAAACCAAGGATCAATCATACAAACAAGTCATTTTTATATAATATAATTTGTATGGTGCTGAGGAAAAGAGAACCATTACAATACAAAAAGCACAGATGCCTAACTCTGTTAGCTGGTAGAATTGTCTTTAGCAGAGACTTATACACAAAAACCTAGAGCTTATGATAAATTTCAGCTCTACTATAAAAAGGCTCTGGGCCCTCAACTGCCAAAGGAACCCACTGAAAATATCTGACACAGAACATATTCACATCCTTCAGTGAAGATGATGAAAAGAGAAAGCACAATATCCACAGAAAGACATTAAAAGACAAAGAGGAAAAAAGAATACTACTAAAAAAGTGTTGCCAAGATGTAGATAAAAACATAAACAAAATATTTACCATTGTTGAAGAAAGATACTATGTCCAACTCTGCTTTGAAGCAGATAATAATAATAACAATAATAACAATAATGATAATACATTAAAAACATGATAGTGGGGCAAAAGTGGACATGGATATTATGAGTTGAAACAGGTCAGGAAAAAATAGAATAAAAAATAACATCATCACAGAAATGTAGGGCAAATAAAGGGAACACAACTAAAATATAAGGACCATAAGACATAAGAATGAAAATATAAGAAAAATTAAATAGAAATAAAGGATATACAAAAAAAGCAGGAAATAGAGATTCAACCTACAAATAAACAGTGTTATTAAAGGAAAAATTAAAAAAAAAACAAATTTATAAGAAAACAGACATTGAAATATTAACTCAAAAAATTCATACAATTAAAAATTATTATTTATAAATATTAAAAGATACAACCTGTGGCAGGGTATAATAAGAATGAATAACTGAAGCACATCATAGTAAAGGCACTGATGTTCAATCATAAAAGAAGAATCCTTAGGGTATCATGAGATACAAGTGATTCATATACACAAGGGGAGAAAACAGAAGCAAGCAAGGCTGGCCACAACTTCTCCATAGCAACTGTCAACACCAGAAGAGCTCTCCAGGCAAAACCTACAAATTTTTTGAAGATAGAAAGTGATGTAAAGATTCTATACCTGGAGAAAATGTCAACTGATAACATTAGGAAACAAATGGTTTTAACAAGCAAAAACTCAGAAAAGATTTTTGTCTCTATTTTTATTGAGGTATAGTTGATTTACAATATATATGAGTTGCAGGCATACAACATATTGATTCAAAATTTTTATAGATTATACTCCATTTATAGTTGTTATAAAACATTGGCTATACCCCCCATGTTGCACAATATATCCTTATAACTTATGTATTTCATATCTAGTAGTGTGTACCTCTTAATCCCCTTCCCCTATCTTTCCCCCTCCCTCCATCCCTATCCTACCAGAAACCACTAGTTTGAGCTCTATATTTGTAAACCAGTTTTTTTTATGTTATATTCAATGGTTGGTTCTGTTTTTTAGATTCCACATATAAGTGAAAACATTCAGTATTTGTCTTTCTCTGTCTGAATTATTTCACTAAGCATAATACCTTCCAAGTCCATCCATGTTATTGCAAATGGCAAAATTTTATTCTTCTTTTGGCTGAGTAGTATTCTGTTTTATGTGTGTGTGTGTGTGTGTGTGTGTGTGTGTGTGTGTGTGTGTATATATATATATAGCCTATCTTCTTTATCTGATGGACACTTAAATATCTTCCATATAGTATACTATAACATTACTAAACTATAATACTTCTGTATATTAATTTTGTATACTATAACATTACTAAACTCACTAAAATATAACATTACTAAACTCACTGATTAATTGTGTATACTATAACATTGCTAAACAAACATTACTAAACTCAATAGGTTTTTGGTGGTGTCTTTAAGATATTCTATGTATAGTATCATATCATCAAATAATGACAGTTTTACTTCGTTTACAATTCGGATTCTTATTTATTTTTCTTATCTGATTGCTGTGGCTAGGGACTTCCAATACTATGTTGAATAAAAGTGGTGAGAGTAGCCATCCTCGTCTTGTTCTTATGGAAATGCTTCCAAGCTTTTCATCACTGAGTATGGTGTTAACTGTGGGCTTATCATTTATGGCCATTATTGTGTTGACGTATGTTCTGTCTATACTTGCTTTTATGAACGTTTTTTTAATAAATAGTTATTGATTTGTATCAAAAGCTTTTTCTGCATCTATTGAGATCATATGGTGGTTTTATTCTTCAACTTGTTAATGTGGTGTACCACATTGATTGATTTATGGTTATTGAAGCATCCTTGCATCCATGTGATAAATCCCACTTGACCATGTTATAAAATCCTTTTAATATATATCATTGGATTCCATTTACTAACACTTTGTTAAGGAATTTTGTGTCTATGTTCACCAGTAATAGAGGCCTGTAATTTTCTTTTTTGTGATACCTTTGTCTGGTTTTGGCATCAAAGGGTTCCTTGCCTCATAGAATGAAATCAGAAATGTTCTTTCCTCTGCAATTTTTTGGCATAGTTTGAGAAACATAGGTTTTAACTGTTCTCTAAATAATTGGTAGAATTCACCTGTGAAGTTACCTGGTCCTACACTTTTGTTTGTTGGGATAATTTTTATCACTGGTTCATTATTGGTAATTAGTTTGTTTATAATTCTGTTTCTTCCTTGTTCAGTCTTAGGAGATTTTACATTTATAGTAATTTTTTTTCATTGCCTCTAGCTTTTCCCTTTTATTGACATATAATTGTTCATAGTAATCTCTTATGATCCATCGTATTTCTGTGGTGTCCCCTTTTTCATTTCTGGTTTTATTGATATAGGTTCTCTCTCTCTCTTTGTGTCCAACTAAAGGTTTATCAATTTTGTTATCTTTTCAAAGAACAAGCTCTTAATTTCAGTGACTTTTTAATTGTTTTTTTTGTCTCTATTTCATTTGTTTCTGCTCTGATCGTTAGGATTTCTTTCTTTCTACTAACTTTGGGTTTTGTTTGTTTGTTTGTTTGTTTTGTATATCCTTTATGTTTAAGGTTAGGTTGTGTGTTTTGGATGTTTCTCATTCCCTGTAGTAAGCTTGTTTTGTTATAATCTTCCCTCTTAGAATTGCTTTTCCTTCATCCCATAGATTTTGGATCATTGTGTCTTTGTTTTCATTTGTCTTCAGGTATTTTTGATTTCCTCTTTGATTTCTTCACTGATCCATTGGTTGTTTAGCAGCATACTGTTTATCCTCTGTGTGTTTGTTTTTTCAGTTTTTTTTTTTTTCTTGCAGTTGATTTCTATTCTTGTACTGTTGTGGTTGGAAAAGATGGTTGATATGGCTTCAACTTTCTTCAATTTTTCAAGGTTTTTTGGTCTAGCATGTGATCTATCTTGGAGAATGTTCCATGTGCACTTGAAAAGAATGTGTATTTTGCACCTTTTGATGGAATATTCTACATATTTCTATTAAGTCCATCAGGTCTAATTGTTATTTATGGTCAGTGTTTCCTTATTTATTTGCTGTCTGGATGATCTGGCCATCTAAATAAGTGGGGTATTAAATTTCCCTACTTTTATTCAGTTACTGTCAATTTCTTCATTTCTTCTGTTAACATTTACTTTAGGTATTTGGGTGCTTCCACTTTGGATCCATATATATTGACAATTGATATATTTCTTCTTGGATTGATCCCTTGATCATTATGTAATGTCCTTTGTCACTTGTAGTAGTCTTTGTTTTAAAGTTTATTTTTTGTAATATAAAGTATTGCTACCTTGGCTTTCTTTTGATTTCCATTTGCATGGAATATATGTATAAACCCCCTCACTTTCAGTCTATGTATGTCTTTTATCTGAAGTGAGACTTTTTTAGGCAACATATATACATATTTGATTATTTTTTGTTTTTTTTGTGGTACATGGGCCTGTCACTGTTGTGGCCTCTCCCATTATGGAGCGCCAGATGTGCAGGCTCAGTGGCCATGGCTCACCGGCCTAGCCGCTCTGTGGCATGTGGGATCTTCCCAGGCCAGGTCACGAACCCATGTCCCTTGCATCGGCAGGTGGACTCGCAACCACTGCATCACCAGGGAAGCCCCAGGTTTTTTTTTTTTTACCCATTCAGCTATACATTTAGCATAAGTATTGATATATATGTTCTTATTACCATTTTGTTAATTTTTTGTAGTTGTTTTGTAGTTGTTTTTTGTTCCTTTCTTCTTCTTTTGTCCTATACTCTAGTGATTTCATGACAACCTTTAGTGTTATATTTGATTCCTTTGTCTTTTTTCTGTGTTTATCTATTATAGATCTTTTGGTTTGTAGCTGCCATGAGGTTTATATTTAGTTAGCTAACTAGCTAGCTAAATATAAACCAATCTATCTGTCTATATCTAATTGTAATTGTTTTAACTTGCTGTTCTCTTAATTTCAGATGCATTTTAACAACCCTGCATTTGTACTCTCCTCCCTTTATGGTTACTTTCTGACATTATATTTTACATCAAATTGTTTTGTATATCCCTTAGCTGCTTATTGTGGATATAGATGATTTTACTACTTTTTCTTTTAGACTTCCTTCTAGCTTTCTATTTGATTTCCTATGTTTACTGTATATTTGTCTTTACCAATGAAAGTCTTCCTTTCATAATTTTTATATTTCTAATTGTGGCTTTTTCATTTTTGCTTAGAGAAACCATTTTAATATTTCTTGTAAAGCTGGTTTGGTGCTGGTGAAGTCTTATCTTTTGCTCTTTTTGATTTTTTTTTTTCGGTACATGGGTCTCTCACTGTTGTGGCCTCTCCCATTGTGGAGCACAGGCTCTGGATGCGCAGGCTCAGCGGCCATGGCTCAAAGGCCTAGCCATTCCGTGGCATGTGGGATCTTCCTGTACCAGGGCACGAATTCATGTCCCCTGCATTGGCAGGCAGACTCTCAACCACTGCGCCACAAGGGAAGTCCTCTTTTTGAATACTTTTGATCTCTCCATCAAATCTGAATGAAACTCTTACCAGGTAGAGTATTGTTGGTTGTACGTCTATCCCTTTGATCAGTTTAAAAATGTTTTGACACTCCCTTCTGACCTGCAGAGTTCCTGTCAAAAAATGAGCTGATATACTTATGGAATTTCCTTTATATGCAATTTGTTGTTTTTCCCTTGCTTTTTTTAATAGTCTCTCTTGGGCTTCCCTGGTGGCACAGTGGTTGAGAGTCTGCCTGCCGATGCAGGGGATGCGGGTTCGTGCCCGGTCCGGGAAGATCCCACATGCCGCGGAGCGGCTGGGCCCGTGAGCCATGGCCGCTGAGCCTGCGCGTCTGGAGCCTGTGCTCCGCAACGGGAGAGACCACAACAGTGAGAGGCCCGCGTACCGCAAAAAAAAAAAAAAAAAAAAATAGTCTCTCTTTATCTTTAAGTTTTGCCATCTTAATTATACTGTGTCTTGGTGTGTTCCTCTTTTGGTTGATTTTATTTGGGACTCTCTATACTTACTGTATAGAGAGTAAGTATAATTTCTCTTTCCTTTCCTAAGTTAGGGAAGTTTTCAGCTATTATGTCTTCAAACATGTTCTCACCTTCTTTCTCTCTTTTCTCCTTCTGGGACCCCTATAATGTGAATGTTAGTAAGGTTGATGTTGTCCCAGAGGTCTCTTAAACTTTTCCTATCTTTTAATATTTTTCTGCTGAAGGTCAATTATTTCTACTACTGTGTCTTCCAGCTCATTGATCCATTCCTCTGTATTCTTCAGTCTGCTATGGATTCTTTCTAGTGCAATTTTCATTTTAGTTATTGTATTCTTCATCTCTGTCTGCTTCTTCTTTATATTTTCTAACTCTTTGTTAAAAACTTCTTATTTCTCTCACTGTGCATCCATTCTTTTCCCAAGTTCTTTGATCATCTTTACCATCATTACCTTGAACTCTTTCTCACAAAGATTACCTATCTCCACTTGACTTTGTTCTTCTGGGGTTTTATCTTGTTTCTTCCACTAAAACATATTCCTCTGACACCTCATTTTACATAACTGGCTGTTTTTATTTCTGTATATATGGTAGATTGGTTATGTTTCCTGACTTTGGAGAAGTGACCTTTCGTAGGAGTCATCCCAGCTGCAAAATGCTCTCATCACCAGAGCTATATGCTCTAGTGGTTCCTCTTATGCGGGCTCTGTGAGTCCTTCTGTAGTGGCAGCCTGACCACTGTGGGCAGTTTGGTAGACTTGGATGGTCCCTGGTCTGATTGGTTACCAGGCCCTGACTTGTGTGGAGATCTGGTTGGTGGGTCCGGGTCATAGGGTGGCTGGCTGAAGTATCCCTAGCATTCCTGGGGCTAGTGCTGGCTTACTGGTGGGAAGAGGTGGGTCCTGGGTCTGACTGCAGTGCCCAAGTGTCCTAGAGCTGGTATCATCAGACTGTTAGTGGGTGTGGCTGGTTACCAACACAGCTGGCTGAAGGGTTTAATGTGTCACAGACCCCCATGTGTTGCTTATGTTGGTCTGCTCCTGGGTGGAGCCCAATCATTCCCAAGATTGTACTGTCCTGCTGTGGGTAAGATGGATCCAGCAGCTATGGGACCACTATCATCTTTTTTTTAACAACTTTATTGCAGTGTACTTGCTTTACAATGGTGTGATAGTTTCTGCTTTATAAAAAGTGAATCAGTTTTACATATACATATGTCCCCATATGTCCTTCTTGCATCTTCCTTCCTCCCACCCTCCCTATCCCACCTCTCTAGGTGGTCACAAATCACGGAGCTGATCTCCCAATGTTATACGGCTGCTTCCTACTAGGTATCTATTTTACACTTGGTAGTGTATATATGTCCATGCCACTCTCTCACTTTGTCCCAGTTTACAATTCCCCCTCCCCATATCCTCAATTCTATTCTCTAGTAGGTCTGCATCTTTATTCCATCTTCCTGCTAAGCCTTCATGACCATTATTTTGTTGTTGTTTTTTTTTTTTAGATTCCATATATATGTGTTAGCATATGGTATTTATTTTTCTCCTTCTGACTTACTTCACTCTGAATGACACTCTCTAGGTCCATCCACCTCACTACAAATAACTCATTTTCATTCTTTTTTATGGCTGAGTAATATTCCACTGTATGCATGTGCCATATCTTCTTTATGTATTCATCTGTTGATGGACAGTTAGGTTGCTTCCATGTCCTGCCTATTGTAAATAGAGCTTCAATGAACATTTTGGTACATAACTCTTTTTGAATTATGGTTTTCTCAGGGTATACACCCAGTAGTGGGATTGCTGGGTCGTATGGTAGTTCCATTTGTAGTTTTTTTTAAGGAAACTCCATAGTGGCTGTATCAATTTACATTCCCACCAACAGTGCAAGAGGGTTCCCTTTTCTTCACACCCTCTCCAGCATTTATTGTTTCTAGATTTTTTGTTGATGGCTATTCTGACTGGTGTGAGGAGATACCGCAGTGTAGTTTTGATTTGCATTTCTCTAATGATTAATGATGTTGAGAATTCTTTCATGTGTTTGTTGGGAATCTGTATATCTTCTTTGGAGAAATGTCTATTTGGATCTTCTGCCCATTTTTTGACTGGGTTGTTTGTTTGTTTTTTGATATTGAGCTGAATGAGATGCTTGTAAATCTTGGAGATTAATCCATTGTCAGTTGCCACATTTGCAAATATTTTCTCCCATTCTGAGGGTTGTCTTTTCACCTTATTTGTTTCCTTTGCTGTGCAAAAGCTTTTAAGTTTCATTAGGTCTCATTTGTTTATTTTTCTTTTTATTTCCATTTCTCTATGAGGTGGGTCAAAAAGGATCTTGCTGTGATTTATATCATAGAATATTCTGCCTATGTTTTCTTTTAAGAGTTTGATGGTGTCTGGCCTTACATTTAGGTCTTTAATGCATTTTGAGTTTATTTTTCATAAGGTGTTTGTTAGGGAGTGTTCTAATTTCATTCTTTTATATATAGTTGTCCACTTTTCCCAGCACCACTTATTGAAGAGGCTGTCTTTTCTCCACTGTATATTCTTGACTCCTTTATCAAAGATAAGGTGACACTATGTGTGTGGATTTATTTCTGTGATTTCTATCCTGTTCCATTGATCTATATTTCTGTTACTGTGCCAGTACCATATTTTCTTGATTACAGTAGCTTTTCAGTATAGTCTGATGTTAGGGAGCCTGATTCCTCCAGCTCCGTTTTTCTTTCTCAAGATTGCTTTGGCTATTCGGGGTGTTTTGTGTTTCCATACAAATTGTGAAATGTTTTGTTCTAGTTCTGTGAAAAATGCCACTGGTATTTTTTTGATAGGGATTGCATTTAATCTGTAGATTGCTTTCGGTAGTCGAGTCATTTTCATAATATTGATGCTTCCAATTCAGGAACAAGGGAATATCTCTCCATCTATATCATGTTTAATTTATTTCAATAGTGTCTTATAATTTTCTGCATACAGGTCTTTTGTCACCTTAGGTATGTTTATTCCTAGGTATTATATTCTTTTTGTTGCTGTGGTAAATGAGAGTGTTTTCTTAATTTCACTTTCAGATATTTCATCATTAGTGTATAGGAATGTAAGAGATTTCTGTGCATTAATTTTGAATCGTACTACTTTACCAAATTCATTGATTAGCTCTAGTCATTTTCTGGCAGCATCTTAAGGATTCTCTACATATAGTATCATGCCATCTGCAAACAGTGACAGCTTTACTTCTTCTTTTCCAATTTGGATTCCTTTTATTTCCTTTTCTTCTCTGATTGCTGTGGCTAAAACATTATGTTGAATAATAGTGGTGAGAGTGGGCACCCTTGCCTTGTTCCTGATCTTAGTGTAAATAGTTTCAAGTTTTCAACATTGAGGATGATGTTGCCTGTGGGTTTGTCATATATGGCCTTTATTATATTGAGGAAAGTTCCCTCTATGCCTACTTTCTGGAGGGTTTTTATTGTAAATGGGTGTTGAATTTTGTTGAAAACTTTCTCTGAATCTATTAGGATGATCATATGGTTTTTCTCCTTCAATTTGTTAATATGGTGTATCACGTAGATTGATTTGTGTATATTGAAGAATCCTTGCTTTCCTGGGATAAACCTGACTTGATCATAGTGTATGATCCTTTTAATGTGCTGTTGGATTCTGTTTCCTAACATTTTGTTGAGGATTTTTGCATCTATATTCATCAGTGATATTGGCCTGTAGTTATCCTTCTTTGTGACAACTTTTTCTGGTTTTGGTATCAGGTTGATGGTGGCCTTGTAGAATGAGTTTGGGAGTGTTCCTCCCTCTGGTATATTGTGGAAGAGTTTTAGAAGGTAGGTGCTAGCTCTTCTCTAAATGTTTGATAGAATTCACCTGTAAAGCCAAATGTTCCTGGGCTTTTGTTTGTTGGAAGATTTTAAATCAGAGTTTCAATTTCAGTGCTTGTGGTTGGTCTCTTTATATTTTCTATTTCTTCCTGGTTCATTCTCAGAAGGTTGTGCTTTTCTAAGAATTTGTCAATTTCTTCCAGGTTGTCCATTTTACTGTCATATAGTTACTTCTAGTAATCGCTCATGATCCTTTTTTTTCTGCAGTATCAGTTGTTACTTCCCCTTTTCCATTTCTAATTCTATTGATTTGAGTCTTCTTTTGTTTGTTGATGAGTCTGGCTAATGGTTTATCATTTTTTTTTTATCTTCTGAAAGAACCAGCTTTTCATTTTATTGATCTTTGATATCATTTCCTTCATTTCTTTTTCATTTATTTCTGATCTGATCTTTATGATTTCTTTCCTTCTGCTAACTTTGTGGATTTTTTTGTTCTTCTTTCTCTAATTGCTTTAGCTGTAAGGTCAGTTTGTTTATTTGAAATATTTCTTATTTTTTAAGGTAGGATTGTATTGCTATAAACTTCCTTGTTAGAACTGTTTTTGCTGACTCCCATAGGTGTTGGATCATCGTGTTTTCTTTGTCCTTTGTTTCTAGGTATTTTTTTGATTTCCTCTGATTTCCTCAGTGATCTCTTGGTTATTATGTAGTGTGTTGTTTAGCCTGCATGTGTTTGTATGTTTTACATATTTTTTCCTGTAATTGTTATCTAGTCTCATAACATTGTGTCTGGAAAAGATACATGATACAATCTCAATTTTCTTAAATTTACCAAGGCTTGATTTGTGACCCAAGTTATGATCTATCCTGGAGAATGTTCCATGAGCACTTGAGAAGAATGTGTATTCTGTTGTTTTTGGATGGATTATCCTCTAAATATCAATTAAGTCCTTCTTGTTTAATATATCTTTTAAAGATTGTGTTTTCTTATTTATTTTAATTTGTGATGATCTGTCCATTGGTGAAAGTGGGGTGTTGAGGTTCCCTATTATGATTGTGTGACTGTCAATTTCCCCTTTTATGGCTGTTAGTCTTTGTCTTATGTATTGAGGTTCTCCTATGTTGGGTGCATAAATATTTACAAATGTTATGTCTTCTTCTTGGATTGATCCCTTGATCATTATTTAGTGCCCTTCTTTGTCTTTTGTAATAGTCTTTGTTTTTATGTCTATTTTGTCTGATATGAGAATTGCTACTCCAGCTTTATTTTGATTTCCATTTGCATGTAATATCTTTTTCCATCCCCTCACTTTCAGTTTGTATGTGTTCTTAGGTCTGAGGTGGGTCTCTTTTAGACAGCGTATATATGGGTCTTCTTTTTATATCCATTCACCAATCTATGTCTTTTGGTTGGAGTATTTAATCCATTTACATATAAGGTAATTATCAATATGTATGTTCCTATGATCATTTTCTTAATTATTTGGGGTTTATTATTGTAGGGCTTTTCCTTCTCTTGTGTTTCTTGCCTACAGAAGTTCCTTTAGCATTTGTTGTAATGCTGGTTTGGTGGTGCTGAATTCTCTTAGCTTTTGCTTGTCTGTAAAGGTTTTAATTTCTCTGTCAAATCTGAATAAGATCCTTGCTGAGTAGAATAATTTTGGTTGTAGGTTCTTCTCCTTCATCACTTGAAATGTATCCTGCCACTCCCTTCTGGCTTGTAAAGTTTCACTGAAAGGTCAGCTGTTAACCTTATGGGGATTCCCTTATGTGTTATTTGTTGTTTTTCCCTTGCTGCTTTTAATATTTGTTCTTTGTATTTAATTTTTGATAGTTTGATTAATATGTGTCTTGGTGTGTTTCTCCTTGGATTTTTCCTGTATGGGACTCTCTGTGCTTCCTGGACTGGATTAACTATTTCCTTTCCCATATTAGGAAAGTTTTCAACTATAATCTCTTCAAATATTTTCTCAGTCCCTTTCTTTTTTCTTCTTCTTCTTCTGGGACCCCTATAATTCAAATGTTGGTGTGCTTAATGTTGTCCCAGAGGTCTCAGAGCCTGTCCTCATTTCTTTTCATTCTTTTTTCTTTATTCTGCTCTGCAGTAGTTATTTCCACTATTGTATCTTCTAGGTCACTTATCTGTTCTTCTGCCTTAGTTATTCTGCTATTGATCCCATCTAGGGTATTTTTAATTTCACTTATTGTGTTGTTCATCATTGCTTGTTTCCTCTTTAGTTCTTCTAGGTCCTTGTTAAATGTTTCTTGCATTTTGTCTATTCTATTTCCAAGATTTTGGATCACCTTTACTATCATTATTCTGAATTATTTTTCATGTAGACTGCCTATTTCCTCCTCATTTGTTAAGTCTGGTGGGTTTTTGCCTTGCTCCTTCATCTGCTGTGTGTTTCTCTGTCTTCTCATTTTGCTTAACTTACTGTGTTTTTTGTTCCCTTTTTGTAGGCTTCAAGTTCGTAGTTTCCGTTGCTTTTGGTGTCTGTTCCCAGTGGCTAAGGTTGGTTCAGTGGATTGTGTAGGCTTCCTGGTAGATAGGACTAGTGCCTATGTTCTGGTGGATGAGGCTGGATGTTGTCTTTCTGGTGAGCAGTTCCACGTCTGGTGGTGTGTTTTGGGGTGTCTGTGGCCTTATGATTTTAGGCAGCCTCTGTGCTAATGGATGGGATTGTGTTCCTGTCTTGCTAGTTGTTTGGCCTAGGGTGTCCATCACTGTAGCTTGCTGGTCGTTGAGTGGAGCTGCGTCTTTGTGTTGAGATGAAGATCTCTGGAAGGTTTTCACTGTTTGATATTACATGGAGCTGGGAGGTCTCTTGTAGACCAGTGTCCTGAACTTGCCTCTCCCACCACAGTGGCACAGCCCTGATACCTGGCTGGAACACCAAGAACCTGTCCTCAACGCAGCTCAGAATAAAAAGGAGAAGAAAAAGAAAAAAGGAAAGAAGATAAAATAAAATAAAATAAAGTTATTTAAAAAGTAATAATTAAGAAAAAAATAAGTAATACAAAAACAAACAAGCAAACAAACAAACAAAAAACTGGAGAGACAAACCCTAGGAATAATGGTAAAAGCAAAGCTATACAGAGAAAATCTCACACAGAAGTATACACATACATACAAAAAGAGAAAAAGGGGGGAAAAATATATATATATATATATACTGTTGTTCCCAAAGTCCACCTCCTCAATTTGGGATGATTCGTTTTCTATTTAGGTATTCCACAGATGCAGGGTACATCAAGTTGATTGTGGAGATTTAATCCACTGCTCCTGAGGCTGCTGGGAGAAATTTCCCTTTCTCTTCTTTGTTCACTGAGCTTCTGGGTTTTAGCTTTGGATTTGGATGCACCTTTGCGTGTAGGTGGCCTGAGTGTGTCTGTTCTTCGCTCAGACAGCATGGCGTTAAAGGAGCAGATGATATGAGTGCTCTGGCTCACTCAGGCCAGGATGAGGGGGGCTTACGGAGTGCGGAGCCAGCCTGTGGTGGCAGAGGCTGGTATGACATTTCACCAGCCTGAGCTGTGCCGTGTGTTCTCCCGAGGAAGTTTTCCCTGGAACATGGGACCCTGGCAGTGGTGGGCTGCACAGGCTCCCAGGGCTGATGGTGTGGATAGTGACATGTGCTTGCACACAGGCTTCTTGGTGTTTGCAGCAGCAGCCTTAGCATCTCATGCCCGTCTCTGGGGTCCGTGCTGCTAGCCACGGCTCACACCCGTCTCTGGAGCTCCTTTAAGTGGTGCTCTTAATCCCCTTTCCTCATGCACCAGGAAACAAAGAAGGAAGAAAAAGTCTCTTGTCTCTTTGGCAGCTCCAGACTTTTTCCCGGACTCCTTCCCCACAAGCTGTGGCACACTAGCCCCCTTCAGGCTGCATTCACCCAGCCAACCCCAGTCCTCTCTCTGGGATCTGACCTCCTAAGCTCCCAGCCCCCACCCATCCTGGTGGGTGAGCAGACAAGCCTCTCAGGCTGGTGAGTGCTGTGCTGGAATCTCTCCGCTTTGCCATCTGTACCCCTGTTGTTGTGCTCTCCTCCATGGCTCTGAAGATCCCCCCCACCTCTGTCACCAGCAGTCTCCACCCGTGAAGGGGCTTCCTAGTGTGTGGAAACCTTTCCTCCTTCACAGCTCCCTCCAACTGGTGCAGGTCCCATCCCTATTCTTTGTCTCTGTTTTTTATTTTTTCTTTTATCCTGCCCAGGTATGTGGGGGAGTTTATTGCCTTTTGGGAGGTCTGAGATCTTCTGCCAGCGTTCAGTAGGTGTTCTGTAGGAGTTGTTCCACATGTAGATGTGTTTCTGATGTATTTGTGGGGAGAAAGGTGATCTCTGCATCTTACTCTTCCACCATCTTGAAGCTCCTTGGGGCCGCTATTGTCTTGAGGTTACTGTCTGCCCACTGGTGAGTGAGGCTGGTCCTGAGGCTAGAGCCATCCCACTGGTGGACATGGCCAGGAATTCTGGGGCTGTTTCCTGTCCACTAGTTGGTGGAGCTTGTTCCTGGACACTCTGGAGGCCATGGCTCTGTCTACATAAAACTGTGGACTTAGGGAGTTTTCAGGCAGCCTGTCTGCTGGTAGGTGGGGTCTCTCTCCACCCACTTAGTTGCTTGGCCTGAGGCAACCTAGAACTGTTGCCTACAGGCTCCTTGGAGGGGGCAGGTCTGGGTCTTGAGGCTAAGCTAGAGGGAGGATTCCAAAATCACACCTGCCAGTATCTACATGGTATTACAAGCTCCCCAAAATTGCTGCTGTCAGGGTCTGTGTCCCCAAGGTGAGCTGCAGTTGCCTCCTGCCTCTCTGGGAGATTCTCCAAGATCAGCAGGTAGGTCTGGTCCAGGCTCCTTTCAAATTAATGCTTCTGCCCTGGGTCCCAGGGTATGTGAGAATTTGTGTGTGCCTTTTAAGTGTGTGCTCTCTATTTTGGCCAGTCCCCATGTCTCTGAAAGTAAAGTCTGCTGACCTCAAAGCTGAACTTTTGGGACCTCATTTTCCTGGCACAGGACCCCCAGGGCTGAGGAGCACAATGTGGGGCTTGGACTCCTGGCTCCTTGGGTAGAACCTCTGCAGTTGTAACTTTTCTTCTGTTTTGTGGACAGAGGTATGGGTCTCAACTATATTGAGGCTCTACCTGTTCTACCCATCTGGTTGTGTGTTTTTTTTTCTTTTAGATGTCATTATTTTGTCACAAAATAAAATTCCAACTCTACTAAATCCATGATATATAGAAGCCATCACCACAAACATACACATGCACATAAAAATAACTCAAATATATTGAAAATATTTTAATTGGCAAAAATATTCTAGAAAAAGTCAAAGAAAAAGAAAGGGTCAAAATTGTGACCAAAAGCTCTAGAAAGAAAAAAAAAATCACTTTTAGCTGCTAAAAGTTAAAATTCACCACAGAATATAACCAATAGAAATATCTATACTCCAAATAGCATAATACTAACACTTTTAAACAAAACACCAAGATATACTAAGAAAAATAAGAAAAAAACATTAATAGCAGACTTTGTAATGTTATTCAGAACCTTCAAAGTGGTAATTTTGGGAAATTTTAATTAATGGGTTATTTCCAAGGTCAGAATATGGAACAAACACTAAGAATTGTCAAAGTCCCAGGGTTAGTAACAAGCTTTTACTAACCCTAGATCTAAAGTAACCAGAGATGTAAACCATTTCAAAATGTGGAGGCAGGTACTTCCTGGTAGCCAAAGCAATGTCAGTAGCATAGTTACCTTCCTCTTGATTTTTTCTCCTAAAATGTATAAAACATGATGATAGTGGAAAACTAAGGTACAAATATTATATATTGTGAAAAAAGTTACATATTAATGTAAAAATTCTATATGCTGTGACAGAGTAGAAATAATATAATTAATGATTAAAAAGATGAAAGAGAAAACCAAAAGAAATAGAAAAATTCCTTGTTATATAGGCTATAGATCAACATTAGAGGACATTGAAAAAAAAACTGATAAATCAGTAGAAACTGTTAAATTAGAAAAAAGGAGGCTAAGATCATTTAGCAAAGGTACAAATACAAATATTACCACTAGAACAAAAATATACACCTCCTTAAATACCACAGGAAAATATTTAATAAATCATGTAAGGAAAGAAATGTAACAAATATTAGAAAAAAATATGTGTAGAGGCAAAATATTGTTGAGCTCAAACATATAAGTCATTTTGATGAATGTGAACAGGCTCAAGTCACCTAATAAAAAATAATAATTTCATATTTGGTTCACAAAGCAGAACCAAACTGCATGCTCTCTGAAATAAAAAACACTTAAACTAAATAAACTCAGAAACACTAAATATAAAGGAATGAGCAGAAGTATACCATAAAAATGGAAACAGATAGAATGGTAGTAGTAATCTTAATAGCAGAAAAGTAGAAATCAAACTGAAAACCTTTAAATGTGAAAAAGAACAATTTTTTTTAATGCTAAAACTACAGTCTACAATGAAGATATAATATTTATGAATATTTAAGCACCAAGGAACACAATGAATACCTTTATGAAACAAAAAGTACAGGAGAAATAAGGAGACATAAATATAAACTTTAATAATAGGATACTTTTATACATCATTCAAGAACAAGACAGATGAAGTGGACAAAAATAAATAAAAATAGAGAAGATAAAATAGTAACCATTAAGAGAGATCTTATGTATATATATTGACCTTTACACCATTATTACAGAGAATACAGATCCTTCTCAATCACCCACAACACAGTCACAAAAACTGATCATAAGCCAAGTTATAAAGAAAATATTAATAATTTCCATAAAGTGGAAATACAAACAACACTCTGATAGAAATGAATAAGATAATAAATTATCAACAAAAACAAAAAAAAACAAAAGGCCCTTCCAAGTGGAAAGCAAAAAAAGCTGCTTATTAACCAGTTCTTTAATAAAATGTGGGATACAAACTGAAATTGCAAATTTTTACGAAAAGAATGGCAATGAAAGCACTATAGATCATAACATATGAGATGAATTTAGAGCAGTGATCACAGGAAAATACATAGCATTAAATTCTTTTATCAGTAAAAATGAAAGAATGATAGTAAAAGACATACATTCCCAGCTCAAGAAAAATACTAGAAAAAGAACAAAGCAAACACAAAGAAAGAAAAAAGATAAAGAGAATAAAAATAAAAAAGAAATTAATGAAGAGAATAGAAAAATAGACATAATGAATAAATGAAAAATCTGTTATTAAAATTTTGAAAAATTTAACAAAATAGCAAACCACTAGCTTATTTAATCAAAAAATAAAGGGAGAAAGCAAAAATATGCAAGATGTGAGAAATGGGAAATAACTGTGAAATAAAATTCATATTTTATGGCAGGACAAGAAAAAAATTAAACAAAATTTTTTTCTCTGCCCTTAGGCCTTCTCTCTCCCCCTACACTGTGCATTGTGTATCCGCATTATACATTGACCACAACTTTCCCATCAGCAGAAATACCTGCTCAACTATAAGAAGCAATATTCTCCTACTATCAATAAGACAACTCCTTAAAGATAGGATTCCTTCTTGAGCTCATAAGGGATCACATGCCACTTAAATCTGGCTTATGTAAACTGTCAGTAATATGTCCTTTGAGGTACAGCCCTCTGTCTCAAAAAACTTATATAACTGTGCCTTAACTTCTAAGGAGCAGGACAGCTCTCAGAGCTTTCTGAGATGCTCTTCCAGGATTATAATCCTCAAATTTGGCTAGAATAAAATTTTCCCTTTCTTTCTTAGATCAACTGATTCATTGACATAACTGCTGAAACAAATAGACTTTTAAAAATTGTGGAACTATATTGTAGACTTTTATGCAAGCAAATTTGAAAGCATAGGTGAAATGGTGTTCAGATAAAAACAACCATAATACATGAAGGATATGGGAGCATTATAATCAGGAAAGATTCAATTAAGTAGAACACATATAAATAAGAAAGTAAGTTTAAGACATGGTACTGTCTTCTAAAACCTTTTTCTGAAATATAAATATATAAATGTATGTTAAGCAGAAAAGTAGTCACACACTCACACCTATCATCCCGTTCCCCAGCCCCCCCCCCCCAACTAAACAGTATAATCAACATCAACCTATAATCCAGTCTGGGTTCTGAATATCTATTTGACCCTTTTTATGCTGCAATGTATCCCTACATTCCCCTTTCACCTTTTCTACTGCAAGATAGATGAAAGTACACACAAGCTATTGTGATGAAGATCTATTGAAGAATGGGATGGATTCACCTTGCAAATATGCAAAGCATTAATGACAACTTATGTGAAATTCCCCAAAGGCTGTTCATTAAGCCCCAATCAGGCATCCTGCTGTGGCTCTGAAAGAGATGACAGGACACTGAGTCCTAGAAATGGGACTCCCACTGGGAAGGAAGGACATTCAAGCTGACTCTGTACCCTCAGGGTAGGTGTCCCATGAAAAACCCCATGAGGGGGCTTGACTTTCACATCTGAGTGGTATGAATATATTTGCCTTTCATTTCCATGTTAGTCAGCCTACAGCAGTCTAATTACCACTTTCTAAAGACACTGTATAATACTGATGGTCATTAATATTTGATGAAAATCTATTGACCAAAATGAAGTGAATCCTTGAATATAACTGATAATTATTAAATCATTACTAATATTTACTGAGCAGTTATTGTGTGCAAGACACTTTAAATGCTTTATTTCTATTATCTCATTCAATCTTCACACTGTTTTATGAGGAAACTGAAACATGATTTGTATTGATCCATTTCATGTTTTTAAGTAATGACAGATTTTTATCTTAAAGGATATTCAGGACGACTCTAAGTTTATTTGTGACTCAACCTACCATCCTGATGATTATTTTTTCTGACATTTTATATCATAATTATTTACAGGGATTCATGGAATTTGTAAAGAGGTGGCACAGTCCTGTGATTATACTGAGCACACATTATAGGTCATGGGGCCACTGATACCTGTTTCCCAAAGGATGAATATTTGGCAATGTGTAACCCATGTTCCACAGAGTGATGATGACTTTTTTTCTCTTATTCTGATACTAAAAAAAATCATGATTTATGAAAGACAAATGCTCACTGGATAAGAAGATAAAAAGAACAAGAGAGTCTTCCCAGCTCTAATTCAAAGGATAGCAGGAAAATCAAGGCCCCTTAGCTACAGGTTTGTTCAGTTTCATGATTAAGGATAAAAGGTGAAAGAGTGAGGGGATTGTTCATTTTTTCTATGAAACATAAAAAAGATACAGGTGTTTATAATTTTAGCCCAATTTAATAGTGAAAAAAACTGTTTATTATTGCTCTTACATGTTTTTGTCTCCCACACAGTTTAGCATACTGCATCTTATGTTAATGAAAAACTACAACAGAGTAAGCATTATATTTGACTGGTATTTTTTTGTGTGTGTACTTTCACCCAATATTCAATAAATCTTTACTTTGAATTTTATATATACCTAAACATTTTTTAAGAGAAGTTCTCTGCTTAAAGTCTAGAAGAAGGAGGAAAAATAATGCATGTCAACCTTAGGTACACACAAGTGGAGCAGACAAGAACTTCCCATTGTTGATTAAGATCATGTTTCGTTTAACTACACTATAATATGAGTATAGTGTTCAGAAAGGTTCTAGTGTAATCAAGCCTTTGTGAAAGTTGACTAGAAACAATGGGGAGGGTATGAATGTCCTTGAAGGGATACATCTTGATATTTCAGAGTCATCTCTTGTTGGAGCCACCGTAGTTTGACAATATAACAAGATAGAAAGAATGTAGGGTTACAGCCTAGCTCTTCTCATAGTACCCATGACTTGAGCAAGTTATTGAACCTTTCTGATGCTCAGTCCCTTCCTCTCTATAATAGGGTTATGATGTCCACATTACCTGCATTGTGTTTTAGGAATTAAATGAGCTAATGTCTATAATGTATTTAGCACAGTGCCTGATGTAAGTGTGCATTGAAGTAAGTGTGTACTTAAAAATCAATAGTAAAATGATACAGTGTTTTTCTAAAAGACTTGTGAAGCTTGTGGTGGGTGGGGGCAGGGGGAACTCAGAAATGCTAAACACCAGGAACATTGTCATTACAGTGAACATTTACCACAGACTTAATGTATGTGACTTTGGGGGTCCTGCTAAATTCAGTAGTTCCATACATTCTACTATGCAGATTTATTTACTCGTAGCAGAAAAGGTATGTGTAGCATTGCCTGGTGTACATAGAAGGTAGAAATACCTTTTCTTGCTTTTGATGGATCTCACTCCATCAGGCATGTAACAACTGTCTCACTTAGTCTTACTGTTTCCTGGTCACTTGTGTCTACAGTCACAGTTATAGAAAATAACACAGTGGATCTCATTTTTAAATTGTTTCTATGATTTTTCAGCTAATAGAGATTATTTTTAAATTTCTTTCTCTACACATAATAAAAAAGGAAGAAGGAATTGTGGTGACTGTTCAAATCAATCACAGGTGCTATGTGTGTGTGTTTGTGTTTCTTTGTGAATGTGTTTGTTGGGGTTGAAAGGAGCATTAAGGTAAAAAAGGGAACAATAAAGGGGTTTCGTGGCAGTACAAAATTCAATAAATCTCAAAAATACTGAATGAGATTCTCTTTGTCATCTCTCTAACTAATGAGTTCAGACACCCTTTATCAGAGCTATATTCCAGCATATATAGCTTCATCAGAGCTATAGACCCTGGGTATCCTGGGATCCAGGGTTGGCCTAAGAGCATCTTCTTTCAGTGAAGGAATTTCTTGGGAGAGATTTTGTTTTGAAGAATCATTACAGCCTAGATATCTGCTCTTCATTCTGTATCTTTTCAGTTTAATCAAAAAAGTTTTCCCTGGGCAAAAAATGATGACAGAGTTTATATTCATTTTCAGCAACAGTGGAGAGTTATTAGTTCATGTAGTCCTGATCTAAAACTGAATTCTCCTTTACCTTTTAACCAAGTGGAGCTAGAGAGGAGCACATATTTCTTCAAGGTCTTTGTGACCTTGACCAGTGATTCTAAAACTTTATTTTGCCTAAAAATTAATAATGAAACTTGCTATGATTCCAGTTCTAATTTAGCAGACAGGGGGTTGTGCCTGAGATTCTACATTTCTAAAAATCTCCCAGATGGTACTGATGATGTTGGTCCTAGACCTACACATTAAGCTATAAGACTCTAAACCAGGAGTTGATAAACCTTTTCTGTGAAAAAAAAAAAAAAAAAGATAGTAAGTATGTTAGGTTTTGTTATAACTACTCAACTCTGCTGTTGTAGCACAAAGGTAACCACAAATATTACATAAACCAAATGGTGTGGCTGCATTCCAATAAAACTCTAGCACTGAAATTTAAATTTTATGTAATTTTCATTTACCAGGAAATAATATTTGGGGGGAATTTTTTAAAACTTTAAAAATGTGAAAACCACTCTTAGTTTGTGGGCCATACAGAAACACTCAGTGCATCAGATATGGCCTGTGGGCTGAAGTTGCTACTACCTGACCTAGACAGCAGTCTTGTCCTATAACTAGGACTTAACTTGTCTGTTACTATGAGACAGACTTTCTCTCTACCTCCTGGTTTAGAAAGTAACACATTCATAGGGAAGTCTGTGTTCTTCCTGAAAGAGAATCATTTAATTTACAGCCTTTGACCTGAGTCTGCCACACTAAAGCTGGATGTACCTAGCCCTATTTCACAGACAGAGTAAGCAGGGGTACCTCTTTATTCAGGGACTTTAGGTTTATTAGGAGTTTAGTTACACCAAAATTGGAATCTACTTTACCATCTATTTTGGGAGAAGCTAAAATGTTATATCTTTTGTTAAATCTCTAGTGATATCTAAGCCTGAAATTATTTAAAAAATTCACTAATTAGACAATCTGTTTCAATGGTAGAATTTAATATTTCCCCTCCTGGTGCCAATGGATTTAGAAAGAATCCACAAAAGAAACCTATTTTGGGAAAGTATTTCTCCAACTTTTTCACTGATTTATCTATGTCAGCACAGAGAAAATGATGTGTGCACCCAGGGCTCTGGGATCTAGATTTAACTGGCCCATAGCAAGTGTGAACTTTCTTTGAAGTCTCCCCTTTTATATTATAAATGCATGCACCTCTTGAATTTTATTCCATAATATATTGGTGTTTGTTATAATCTAAAAATGTTTAAAATTACTTCTCACTTCACTTTCTTAAATTTTTTATGCTAAAAATTGAGAGTCCCAGGAAGTTGGTCAATGTTTACTGTATTGATTCACATATTCTTTCTGACACACTGGTGTGTGTACACCAGTTTGAGAATTTTTCAACTTAGCAAGGGTCCACAGTTTTCCCTGGCAGGGTGCTAGACTCCATATACCTATCCCTTCCATCTTCTATCAGCTCCCCACCCCAACCACCAAGCTCTCTGCCATACGATATAAGGGCACATGCATCACAAAGTTTGTTAAGGATTTTTTAGTTAATTGGTTGACACAGTGCAAAGTTGCCTTGGTGTGATTATCACTTGAACTTCATTTCTCTGTTCACAGGCTTTTTATTGGTCTTCACATCAAGTTAGCAATGGGGTATCTTTAATATATTTAATAATACTATATGTAAAATGCAATGGGTCAGAATGACCTGATTGCATTAATAACCATAACCCAGTACATATTCTGTCTCCATATGCCTTCAATTTCTCTCATACTGTATTTTATTGAAAACATGTGCTTACATTTGTATGGACTGCTTTTAATAACAAATTAATGCATTTTATCAAGTAGATATGGTTGAAAATCAGTGTTCTGATGATGTTTTAATGTTTGTCTCTCCTCATCTTCTTCATAGAAATCATTTATTCAAACTCCTGACATCCTAAAAATGTGAAAATTATGAGCAAATCCACCACTATAAGTGCTGCCCTAATTTTCAAGTTTCACTTTTTTCAGGTAGCAAGGTCTGGGAAAAAGCACAGAGAAATGTATTGGGTTGGCTGAAAAGTTTATCCATTTCATACATATTACTGTATATATGTCAATCCCAATCTCCCAATTCATTCCACCACCATCACCACACCACCTTTTACCCCTTGGTGTCCACACGTTTCTTCTTTACATCTGTGTCTCTATTTCTGCCTTGCAAACCAGTTCATCTGTACCATTTTTCTAGATTCCACAAATATGCATTAATGCACAATATTTGTTTTTCTCTTTCTGACTTACTTCACTCTGTATGACAGTCCCTAGGTCCATCCACGTCTCTAAAAATGACCCAATTTCATACCTTTATTATGGCTGAGTCATATTCCATTGTATATAGGTACCACTTCCTTATCCATTCATCTGTCAATGCACATTTAGGTTGCTTCAATGAAGTGGCTACTGTAAATAATGTTGCAATGAACATTGGGGTGCATGTGTCTTTTTGAATTAAGGTTTTCTTTCTGTATATGCCCACTAGTGGGTTTGCTGCATCTTATGGTAATTCTATATTTCATTTTTATAAGGAATCTCCATACTGTTATCCATAGTGGCTGTATCAATTTACTTTCCCACCAACAGTGCAAGAGAGTTCCCTTTTCTCCACACCATCCCCAGCATTTTTTGTTTGTAGATTTTCTGATGATGCCCATTCTAACTGGTGTGAGGTGATACCTCATTGTGCTTTGATTTACATTTCTCTAATAATTAGTGATGTTGAAGAGCTTTCTATGTGCCTCTTGGCCATCTGTATGTCTTCTTTGGAGAAATGTGTTTAGGTCTTCTGCCCATTTTATTATTGGGTTGTTTGTTTTTTTAATATTGAGCAGCATAGGCTGTTTATACATTTTGGAGATGAATCCTTTGTCCGTTGACTCATTTGCAGATATTTTCTCCCATTATGAGGGTTGTCTTTTTGTCTTGTTTATAGTTTCCCTTGCTGTGCAAAAGCTTTTAAGTTTCATTAGGTCCCTTTGGTTTATTTTGTTTTTATTTTCATTACTGTAGGAGGTGGGTCAAAAAAGATCTTTCTGTAATTTATGTCAAAAAATGTTTTCCTCTAAGAGATTTATAGTGTCTGGTCTTACATTTAGGTCTTTAATCCATTTTGAGTTCATTTTTGTATATGGTGTTAAGGAGAGCTCAAATTTCATTCTTTTACATGTAGCTGTCCAGTTTTCCCCACACCACTTATTGAAGATACTCTCTTTTCTCCATTGCATATCCTTGCTTCCTTTGTCATAGATTAGTTGACCATAGGTATGTGGTTTTATCTCTGGGCTTTCTAACCTATTCCATTGATCTGTACATCTGTTTGGGGGCCAGTACCATATTGTCTTGATTACTGTAGCTTTGTAGGATAGTCTGAAGTTAGGAAGTCTGATTCCTCCAGCTCCATTTTTTTTTTTTTCCCTCAAGATTGCTATTTGGGGTCTTTTGTGTCTCCATACAAATTTTAAGATTTTTTGTTCTAATTCTGTAAAAAATGCCAATGGTAATTTGATAGGGATTGGATTGAATCTGTAGACTGCTTTGGGTAGTATAGTCATTTTCACAATATTCATTCTTCCAATCCAAGAACATGGGATATCTCTCCATCTGTTTGTGTCATCTTTGATTTCTTTCATCAGTGTCTTATTGTTTTCTAAGTACAAGTCTTTTACCTCTATTGGTAGGTTTATTCCTAGGTATTTTATTTGTTTTGTTGAAATTGTGAATGGGATTGTTTGCTTAATTTCTCTTTCTGATCTTTCATTGTTAGTGTATAGGAATGAAAGCAATTTCTGTGTATTAATTTTGTATCCTGAAACTATACCAAATTCATTGATTAGTTCTAATAGTTTTCTGTTGGCATCTTTACAACTATCTATGGATAGTATCATGTCATCTGCAAACAGTGACAGTTTTACTTATTCTTTTCCAATTTGTATTCCTTTTTCTTCTCTGATTTCATGGCTAACACTTCTAAAACTATGTTGAAAAATAGTGGTGAGAGTGGACATCCTTGTGTTCTCCTGATCTTAGAGGAAATGTTTTCAGTTTTTCACCATCGAGAGTGATGTTTGCTGTGGGTTTGTCATATACGGCCTTTATTATGTTGAGATAGGTTCCCTCTCTGCCCACTTTCTGGAAAGTTTTTATCATAAATCTGTGTTGAATTTTGTCAAAAGCTTTTTCTGCATCTATGGAGATGATCATATGTTTTTTTCTTCTTCAATTTGTTAATATGATGTATCACATAGACTGATTTGTGTATATTGAAGAATCTTTGCATCCCTGGGATAAATCCCTCTTGATCATGGTGTATGATCATTTTAATATGTTGTTGGATTCTGTTTGCTAGTATTTTGTTGAGGATTTTTGCATCTATATTCATCAGTGATATTAGTCTGTAATTTTCCTTTTTTGTAGTATTTTTGTCTGGTTTTGGTATCAGGGTGATGGTGGCTTCATAGAATGAGTTTGGGAGTGTTCCCTTCTCTGCAATTTTTTTGAAGAGTTTGAAAAGGATGGGTGTTAGCTCTTCTCTAAGTGTTTGATAGAATTCACCTGTGAATCCTGGTCCTGAGCTTTTGTTTGTTGGAAGATTTTTAACCACAATTTCAATTTCATTACTTTTGATTTGTCTGTTCATATTTTATATTTCTTCCTGGTTCAGTCTTGGAAGCTTATATGTTTCTTAGAATTTGTACATTTCTTCCAGAATATCCATTTTCTTGGCACAGAGTTGCTTGTAGTAGTCTCTTATGATGATTTGTATTTCTGTGGTGTCCACTGTAATTTCTTTTTCATTTCTAATTTTATTGATTTCCATCCTATCGCTCTTTTTCTTGATGAGTCTGGCTAAAGGTTTATCAAGTTTTTTTTATCTTCTCAAAGAACAAGCTTTTAGTTTTATTGATCTTTGCTATTGTTTTCTTTGTTTCTCTTTCATTTATTTCTGCTCTGATCTTTGTGATTTCTTTCCTTTTGCTAACTTTGGGTTTTGTTTGTCCTTCTTTCTCTGTTCCTTTAGGTGTAAGGTTAGATTGCTTATTTGAGAGTTTGTTTATTTCTTGAGGTAGGATGGTATAGCTATAAACATTCCTCTTAGAACTGCTTTTGCTGCATCCCATAGGTTTTGGGTCATTGTGTTTTCACTGTCATTTGTTTCTAGGTATTTTTTGATTTCTGCTTTGATTTATTCAGTGATCTCTTCGTTATTTAGTAATGTATTGTTTAGCCTCCATGTGTTTGTGTTTTTTATGGTTTTTTCCCTATAATTGATTTCTAATCTTATAGTGTTGTGGTCAGAAAAGATGCTTAATATGATTTTAATTTTCTTAAATTTACTGAGTTTTGATTTGTGACCCAAGATGTGATCTAACCTGGAGAATGTTCCATGTGCACTTGAGAAGAAAGTGTAATCTGCTGTTTTCGCATAGAATGTCCTATAAATATAAATTAAATCTATCTGGTCTATTGTGTCATTTAAAACTTGTGTTTCCTTATTAATTTTCTGTCTGTATGATCTGTCCATTGGTGTAAGTGAGTTGTTAAAGTCCCCCACTATTATTGTGTTACTGTGTATTTCTTCTTTTCTAGCTGTTAGTGTTTCCCTTATGTATTGAGGTGCTCCTATGTTGGGTGCATATATATTTTACAATTGTTATATCTTTTTGAATTGATCCCTTAATCATTATGTACTGTTCTTCATTTTTTCTTGTAACATTCTTTACCTTAAAGTCTATTTTATCTGATATGGGTTTTGCTACTCCAGCTTACTTTTGATTTCCATTTGCATGGAATATTTTTTCCATCCCCTCACTTTCAGTCTGCATGTGTCCCTAGGTCTGAAGTGTGTCTCTTGTAGACTGCATATATACAGGTCTTGTTTTTGTATCCATTCAGCAAGCTTGTGTCTTTTGGAGCATTTAATCCATTTACATTTCATGTAATTATCAATATCTATGTTTCTATTACCATTTTCTTAATTGTTTTGGGTTTGTTTTTGTAGGTGCTTTTCTTCTCTTGTGTTTCCCACTAGAGAAGTTCCTTTAGCATTTGTTGTAGAACTCGTTTGGTGGTGCTGAATTTTCTTAGCTTTTGCTTGTGTGTAAAGCTTTTCATTTCTCCATCAAATCTGAACAAGAACCTTGCTGGGTAGAGTTATTTTGGTTGTAGATTCTTCTGTTTCATCACTTTAAGTATATCCTGCCACTCCCTTCTGACTTGTAGTGTTTCTGCTGAGAAATCAGCTGTTAACCTTATGGGAGTTCCCTTGTATGTTATTTGTCATTTTTCCCTAGTTAACTTTAATAATTCTTCTTTGCCTTTAATTTTGTCAGTTTGATTACTATGTGTCTTGGCATGTTTCTCCTTGGTTTTACGCTGCCTGGGACTCTCTGAACTTCCTGAACTTGGGTGGCTATTTCCTTTCCCATGTTAGGGAAGTTTTTGACTATAATCTCTTTAAATATTTCTTGTGTCCTTTCTAGCTCTCTTCTCCTTCTGACACCCTAATAATGTGAATGTTGGTGCATTTAATGTTGCCCCAGAAGAGTCTTAGGCTGTCTTCATTTCTTTTCTTTCTTTTTTCTTTATTCTGTTCTATGGCAGTGAATTACACCATTCTCTCTTCCAGGTTACTTATCTGTTCTTCTGCCTCAGTTATTCTACTATTGATTCTTTCTAGTGTATTTTTCATTTCAATTATTGTATTTTTCATCTCTGTTTTTTTTTTTTTTTTTTGTGGTACGCAGACCTCTCACTGTTGTGGCCTCTCCCGCTGTATAGCACAGGCTCTGGACACGCAGGCTCACCAGCCACGGCTCACGGGCCCAGCCACTCCGCGACATGTGGGATCTTCCCAGACCAGAGCACAAACCCATGTCCCCTGCATTGGCAGGCGGACTCTCAACAACTGCGCCACCAGGAAAGCCCTGTTTGTTTGTTCTTTAATTCTTCTAGGTCTTGTTAAACATTTCTTGCATCTTCCCAATCTTTTCCTCCATTCTTTTTCTGAGGTCCTATATCATCTTCACTATCATTATTCTGAATTCTTTTTCTGGAAGTTTGCCTATATCCACTTCATTTAGTTGTTTTCTTCTGGGATTTTATCTTGTTCCTTCACCTAGTACATTGTCCTCTGCCTTTTCATCTTGTCTGTCTTTCTGTAAATGTGGTTTTCGTTCCACAGGCTGCAGGATTGTAGCTCTTCTTGCTTCTGCTGTCTGCCCTCTGGTGGTTGAAGTTATCTAAAAGGCTTGTGCAAGCTTCCTGTTTGGAGGGACTGTTGGTGGGTAGAGCTGAGTCTTGTTCTGGTGGGCAGAGCTCAGTAAAACTTTAATCCACTTGTTGGCTGATGGGTGGGGCTGAGTTTCCTGCCTGTTGGTTTTTGGCCTGAGGCAACCCAGCACTAGAGCTTACCTGGGATCTTTAGTGGGGCTAATGGCAGACTCTGGTAGGGCTCACACCAAGAGTACTTCCTAGAACTTCTGCTGACAGTGCCCTTTTCCCTGGGGTGAGACACAGCCTCCCTCCGCCTCTGCAGGAGACCCTCCAACCCTGGCAGGCAGGTCTAGTTCAGTCTTCTATGGGGTCACTGCTGCTTCCCCTGGGTCCTGATTCACACATTACCTTGTACATGCCCTCCAAGAGTTCATTCTCTGTTTCCCCCAGTCCTGTTGAAGTCCTGCAATCAAATCCTGTTCAACTTCAAAGTCTGATTTTCTGGGAATTCCTCCTCCTGCTCCAGGGTCCGCAGGTTGGGAAGCCTGATGTAGGGCTCAGAACCTTCACTCCAGTGGGTGGACTTCTGTGGTATAATTGTTCTGCAGTTTGTGAGTCACCCACCCAGCTGTTATAGGATTTGATTTTATTGTGATTGCACCCCTCCTACTATCTCATTGTGGCTTCTCCTTTGTCTTTGGATGTGGGTTATCTTTTTTGGTGAGTTTCAGTGTCTTCCTGTTGATGACTGTTCAGCAATTAGTTGTGATTCTGGTGCTCCCACTAGAGGGAGTGAGCACACATCCTTCTACTCCACAATCTTGAAATAATCCCCATAGATTTTTTAAAGCAATCTCTACAAAAGTTTTCAGTATTCTTAATTGATATGAAGATACATATCATTACTCTACTATCTGACCCTTGCAGAACTCAAAGAATGTATTTTTGAATGACTGTTGGTAATCACAAGGGAACAAGAAGAGGAGCAGAAATTGGCATTCATTACTAAAGGTGATGGTCTCTCCAGATGATGTGTTCTAGGAAGTATTTACTAGGTTGTTTAGTGAGGAGAAGTAATCATCCCCCTCCCACCTTCTATGAGAAGCACGATCATTCCAACTAATGTATTTTTAGATCCAAATGGAATTTGAAAAAAAGGCATACAGTTACTGAACAGGTTGGTAATCTCAGTGGTGCCAAGAGAGTGAGTCATATTTTTAAGTTTTTTGCACTGAACTGTTCAGTTTCAGAGTTAATACCTTCTTAACTCTTGCACCTTAGCTGGCTCACTCTCCTCATCCTAGCTCCAGTTGTGATCTCAATATACTTGCCATCTAGAATAGATATCTCTGTACAAGGAAGGAGACAGACTGGGGGAGGGTTCAAGACAGTGGAATTGGAAGATCCTGAATTCACCTACTCCCATGGACACAACAAATCTACAACTGCATATGTAGTCATTCCCTCTGAAATGGACCTGGAAACTAGATGAACAGAGTCTCTACAACAAAGCTTAAAAGGACTGCATTGAGACAGGTAAGAGAGGCAGAGATATTGTTTCACCAAAGATAAAACCTACATACCAACTGTGGTGACTTACAATCAGGAATGATCACAAAAGTACAGTTTTTTTTTTTTTTTCCCTGAGAAGCAAGGGAATTGAACTCCACTTTAGGCACCCAAACCTGTAGATACTGAACAAGAGAGACAGACCCCCCCCAAACAACTGGCTTTTAAAACCAATGGAGACTACATTCGGGAAAACTATAGAACTTCAGGGAATGGAAAACATGTTCTTAAAGGGTTCACACAAACACAGACCTCACTCAACATGAAAACCAGTACAAAAACACCATATCAAAAAGCTCATGAACAATAGTGAAGGGGACCCACTTAATAATCTTGAAGCTTCTTCCAGAAAAGCAGGAATCAGCTGGGATGTTCCCCAGGAACTGAGACCCTCATGGGAGTCATTTTTGCAACCTCAGGCTACCATTGTTAATGTTGGTGCTTGTGGGCGCCATTTTGGAATTCTCCCTCTAACCTGCTAGCGCCAATGGGCAAGCCCACTGAGAGCCCTGCTCACCCATGCACCTTGTCTGAGTCTCCTTATTGGCTGGGCAATAGTCCTACACACCAGCATGCCACAGCCTATGTGGCTGTGCCACATGGATGGGCTGGGGGCTCCTCTGACTGACCAGTGCACTGAATCAGTCATCATGAAGGGCAGCTCCCATCTACCAGTGCACCATAGCAACAGCCACAGCTCCACCATAAAGGGAAGGCACATGAAGCCCACATACTTGACACCTCTTGAGCACCTGGCTCTAATAGTCAGGTTGGATTGCCTCACAGGACATCTATGTAAGGTCACTTCTCCATGGCTGTGAAAGGTAGCTGATTTACCTAATATTTAGAAACAAATACAGAGATTTGGGCAAAATGAAGAGACAGAAGAATATGTTCCAATTGAAAGAATAAGACAAAACATCAGAAAAAGAACTAAATGAAATAGAGATGAGCAATCTATATGATAAAGAATTAAAAGTAATGACCATAAAGTGGCTTGGGAGAAGTTCACAATGAGAACTTCAACAGAGACAGAAAATATAAGAAAGTACCAAATGGAAACTCTAACTGAAAATACATTAGAAGGAGTCAACACTAGACTGAATGAGGTAGAAAAATATACCCATAAAATGTAAGACAAAGAAATAGGACTCACTCATAGTAGCAAAATGAAAAAAAGAACTTACAAAATAAAGATACCCTTCCCTAGACCTTTGATACAACATCAAATGGAATAACATTTGCATTATCGGGGTCCAGAAAAAGAAGAGAGAGAGAAAGGGCCAGAAAAATTATTTGAATAAATAGTGTCTGAAAAGTTCCTGAACCTGGGGAAGGAAACAAACATCCAGGTCCAGGAAGCCCAGAGAGTTCCAAATAAGATGAACCCAAAGGTACATACACCAAGAAACATTATAATTAAAATAGAAAAATTTAAATATAAAGATAAAATTCTCAAGGCAGCAAGAGTAAAACAACTTGCTACATACAAGGGAAACCTCTTAAAGCTAAAAGCAAATATTTTAGCACAAACTTTAAAGGACAAAAGAAATTGGTATGACTTCCAGTCATAAATTCTCTACCCTGCAATATTATCATTCATAATTTAAGGAGAGATTAAAATTTTCCCAGATAAAAAAAAAAAGGTAAAGGAGTTCATCATCACTAAATTGGCCCTACAGGAAACATTAACAGAACTTCTTTAAGCTGAAAAAACACAGCATTAATTAATAATAACAAAACATACAAAAGTAAAATTCTTACTGGAAAAGGTAAATATATAAAAAAGGTGGTGGATCCATCACTTACAAAACTAGAATGAAGGTTAAAAACAAAAGCAGTAAAGTTAACTAAAATTGCAATAATTAGTTAAGGAATGCATAAAATGAAAAATATTTTTAAAAGTCACCAAAATTATAAAACATGGAGAAGGGAGTAAATGTAGACTGCTTTAGAATGTGTGAAAATTTAAGTTGATACCAATTTAAAACAGACTGCCATTTACAAAGGATATTATATGTAGACATTATAGTAACCATAAAAAAAAAAAAAAACTCATACCCCAAAGAACATGAGAAAGGAATCTAGACATAACACTAAAGAAAACTATGAAACACAAAGGAAGAGAGAAAGAAGAAGAGTTAGAATCTACAAAAACAGCCAGAAAACAATGAATAATATGGCACAAGCACATAACTATCAATAATTATGTTAACTATAAATAGACCAAATTCACTAATCAAAAGACATAGAGTAGCTGAATAGATTTATTTTTTAAAAGACCAATATATATACCTACAAGTTGCCTTTAAAAGTAAGGAAAAACAGAAACTAAAAGTAAAGGGATGGGAAAAGTTATTCCATGGAAATGGAAATGAAAAGAAAGCTGAAGTACCTCTATTCATATCAGATAAAATATAACCTATAACAAAGACTGTTATAAAAAACAAAGAAATATATTATATAATGATAAAGGACTCAGTCCAGCAAGAAGATATAACATTTATAAATGTATATGCACCCAACAAAAGGGCACCAAAATATATAAAGTAACTATTAATGGACTTAAGAGAAATCTTTAAAGCAATACAATAACAGTATTGGACTTTAGCATCACCCTTCCGTCAATGGATAAATCATTCAGAGAGAAAATCAATAAGGAAACACTGAACGTAAATGACACATTAGAACAAATTAACTTAATAAATATATACAGAACATTACATATAAAATCAGCACAGTACATTTTTCTCAAAAGCACATGAAACATTCTCAAGGAGAAACCAAATGTTGGGGCACAAAGTAAATTTCAATAAATTTAGGCTATTCGAAATACATAAAGCATCTTCTTGACCACATTGGTATAAAACCAGAAATCAACCACAAGGAAAAAAAAAATGAGAAAAACTACAAAAATGTGGCAATTAAACAACATATTACTAAAAAAATTGGGTGATTGAAGAAATAAAATTAGCTAGATTAACAAAGATAAGTAAGAGAGCTTAAATAAATAGAATAGGAAATGAAAGAGGAGAGGTTACAACTGATACCACAAAAATACAAAGGATCATGAGACCACTATGTACAATTATATGCCAACAAAGGGGACAACCTAGAAGAAATAGACAAATTCTTATACTCATACAACCTTCCAAGATTGAATCATAAAGAAATAGAAAATTTGAATAGATTAGTTACTAGTAAGGAGACTGAAAGAGAAATAAAAAATCCCCAACAAATAAAAACCTATGACCAAATGGCTTCACTGGTGAATGCTATCCTATAAAACGTTCAAAAAATATATAATACTTATCTTTCTCAAGCTCTTCCAAAAAATTGAAGAAGCGGGAAACTTTTCAAACACATTTTATGAATCCAGCATTACCTGACAACCAAAACCAGACAAGGACACAACAAAAACATAAAATTACAGGCCAATATTTTTGATGAACATAGATGTAAAACTCTTCAACGAATTATTAGCAAACAGAATCCAGGAGTACATTAAAATGATCATACACTATGATCAAGTAGGATTTGTCTCAGATACAAGGATGGTTCAACATTTGCAAATCAATCAACATGATACAGCATATTAACAAAATAAAGAGTAAAAAAACATATTATCATATTGATAGACGCAGACAAAGCATTTGACAAAATTCAATTTGTGATAAGAACTCTCAAAAAGTGAATATAGAGGGAACATACTTCAATTTAATAAATATATAACAAATCCACAGCTAACATCATACTCAATGGTGAAAACCTGAAAACTTTTCCTATAAGACCTGGAATAGGACAGAGGATGCCCACTTTTATCCAACATAGTATTGGAAGTCCTAGCCACAACAATTAAAGAAGAACAAATAAAAGCCATCCAAAAAAAAAAAAAAAAAAAGGAAATGGAAAACTAAAACTGTCACTATTTGCAGATGCCATGCTATTACATTTAGAAAACCTTAAAGACTCCTCCAGAGAACTATTAGAACTCAGTAAATAAATGAATTCAGTAAAGTTGCAGGATATGAAATCAATATACAGAAGTCTGTTGTGTTTCTATACACTAATAACAAACTATTAGAAAAAGAAATTAAGAAAACAATCCCATTTACAATTGCATCAAAAAGAATAAAATACCTATGGGCTTCCCTGCTGGCGCAGTGGTTGAGAGTCCACCTGCCGATGCAGGGGACACGGGTTTGTGCCCCGGTCCGGGAAGATCCCACATGCGGCAGAGCAGCTGGGCCCATGAGCCATGGCCACTGAGCCTGCGCGTCCGGAGCCTGTGCTCCACAATGGGAGAGGCCACAACAGTGAGAGGCACGCATACTGCAAAAAAAAAAAAAAAAAAAAGAATAAAATACCTAGGAATTAATTTAACCAAGGAGGTTAAAGACCTAAAAACTGAAAATTATAAGACACTGATGAAAGAAATCAAATAAGACACAAATAAATGGGAAGATATTCTGTGCTCATGGATTAGAAGAATTAATATTGTTAAAATGGCCATACTGCTAAAAGCAAACTGCAGATTCAATGTAAACCATATCAAAATTCCAAAGCCATATTTCACAGAACTAGAAAAAAATAATTTTAATTTTTTATGGAAACACAAAATATCCCAAATAACCAAAATAATTTTGTGAAAGAAGAACAAAGCTGAATGTCATGCACCCTGATTTCAGACTATACTACAAAGCTATAGTAATAAAAACAGCATGGTACTCACACAAAAAAAGACACACATCAATATAAGAGAATTGAGAGTCCAGAAATAAATACACAAATATATGGACTATTAGTTTATAACAAAGGAGCAAAGAAAATACAAGTGAAGGGACAGTATCTTCAATAACTGGTATTGGGAAAACTGAACAGCCACATACAAAATAATGAAACTGTACCACTATTTTACACTAAACACAAAATTTACTTCAACATGGATCAAAGACTTGAATGTAAGATCTGAAACCATATTATTCCTAGAAGAAAACAGACAGCAACCTCATTGACACCTGTCTTAGTGATGTGTTTGTGGATCTAACTCAAAGGGAAGAAAAATAGAAGTGAAAATAAACAAATGAAACTACATCAAACCAAAAAACTTCTGAACAATAGAGGAAACCATCATCTAAATGAAAAACAACCTACTAAATGAGAGAATATATTTGCAAATTATATATCTAATAACAGGTTTTTATCCTCAATACATAAAGAACTCATACAACTAAACAACAACAATGAAACAACCTAATTAAAAAATGGGCAGAAGACCTGAATAGATATTTTTACAAAGAAAACACACAGATAACCAACAGGCATGAGAAAAAAAAAATACTTAACCTCACTAATTATTAGAGAAATGCAAATAAAAACCACAATGAGATATCACTTTACACCTCTTAGAATGCTTATCATTGAAAAGACAAGAAATAATGAATGTTGAAGGGGATATGGAGAAAAGGGGATTCTCATAAACTGTTGATGTAACTATAAATTGGTGCAGCCTCTATAAAACACAATATGGAAGTTCCTAAAATAATTAAGGGTAAGACTACCATATGATGCAGCAATTCCACTTCTAGATATTTATCCAAACAACATTAAAACAGTAATTTGAAAAATATATTGTAACATTATTTACAATAGCAAAGATATGGAAACAATTGTCCATAAGTGTCCATTAATGGATGTATGCATAAAGAAGATGTGGTGTGTATACACACGCACACACACACACACACACACAGAATATTACTCAACTATTTTTATTTTTTTTACATCTTTATTAGAGTATAATTGCTTTACAATGGTGTGTTAGTTTCTGCTTCATAACAAAGTGAATCAGTTATACATATACATAATCCCATATCCCTTCCCTCTTGCATCTCCCTCCCTCCCACCCCTCCAGGCAGTCACAAAACACCGAGCTGATCTCCCTGTGCTATGCGGCTGCTTCCCACTAGCTATCTACATTACGTTTGGTAGCGTATATATGTCCATGCCACTCTGTCACTTTGTCACAGCTTACCATTCCCCCTCCGCATATCCTCAAGTCCATTCTCTAGTAGGTCTGTGTCTTTATTCCTGTCTTACCCCTAGGTTCCTCATGACATTTTTTTTTCTTAAATTCCATATATATGTTAGCATACGGTATTTATCTTTCTCTTTCTGACTTACTTCACTCTGTATGACAGACTCTAGGTCTATCCACCTCATTATAAATAGCTCAATTTCGTTTCTTTTTATGGCTGAGTAATATTCCATTGTATATATTTCCCACATCTTCTTTACCCATTCATCCGATGGCAGACACTTAGGTTATTTCCATCTCCAGGCTATTGTAAATGGAGCTGCAATTAACATTTTGGTACATGACTCTTTTTGAATTATGGTTTTCTCAGGGTATATGCCCAGTAGTGGGATTGCTGGAGCATATGGTAGTTCTCTTTGTAGTATTTTAAGGAACCACAATACTGTTCTCCATAGTGGCTGTACCAATTCACATTCTCACCAGCAGTGCAAGAGTGTTCCCTTTTCTCCACACCTTCTCCAGCATTTATTGTTTCTAGATATTTTGATGATGGCCATTCTGACTGGTGTGAGATGATATCTCATTGTAGTTTTGATTTGCATTTCTATAATGATTAATGATGTTGAGCATTCTATCATGTGTTTGTTGGAAGTCTGTATATCTTCTTTGGAGAAATGTCTATTTAGCTCTTCTGCTCATTTTTGGATTGGGTTGTTTGTTTTTTTGTTATTAAGCTGCATGAGATGCTTGTAAATTTTGGAGATTAATCCTTTGTCAGTTTCTTCATTTGAAAATATTTTCTCCCATTCTGAGGGTTGTCTTTTGGTCTTGTTTATGCTTACCTTTGCTGTGCAAAAGCTTTGAAGTATCCTTAGGTCACATTTGTTTATTTTTGTTTTTATTTCCATTTCTGTAGAAGGTGGGTCAAAATGGCTCTTGCTGTGATTTATGTCATACAGTGTTCTACCTATGTTTTCCTCTAAGAGTTTGATAGTTTTTGGCCTTTCATTTAAGTCTTTAATTCATTTTGAGCTTACTTTTGTGTATGGTGTTAGGGAGTGATCTAATCTCATACTTTTACATGTACCTGTCCAGATTTCCCAGCACCACTTACTGAAGAGGCTGTCTTTTCTCCACTGTACATTCCTGCCTCCTTTATCAAAGATAAGGTGACCATATGTGCATGGGTTTATCTCTGGGCTTTCTATCCTGTTCCATTGATCTATCTTTCTGTTTTTGTGCCAGTACCGTACTGTCTTGATTACTGTAGCTTTGTAGTATAGTCTGAAGTCAGGAAGCCTGATTCCTCCAGCTCCATTTTTTTTTCTCAAGATTGCTTTGGCTATTTGGGGTCGTTTGTGTTTCCATACAAATTGTGAATTTTTTTTGTTCTAGTTCTGTGAAAAGTGCCAGTGGTAGTTTGATAGGGATTGCATTGAATCTGTAGATTGCTTTGGGTAGTAGAGGCATTTTCACAACATTGATTCTTCCAATCCAAGAACATGGTATATCTCTTCATCTATTTGTACCATCTTTAATTTCTTTCATCAGTATCTTATAATTTTCTGCATACAGGTCTTTGTCTCCTTAGGTAGGTTTATTCCTAGATATTTTATTCTTTTTGTTGCAATGGTAAATGGGAGTGTTTTCTTGATTTCACTTTCAGATTTTTCATCATTACTGTATAGGAATGCCAGATATTTCTGTGCATTAATTTTGTATCTTGCTACTTTACCAAATTCATTGATTAGCTCTAGTAGTTTTCTGGTAGCATCTTTAGGATTCTCTATGTATAGTATCATGTCATCTGCAAACAGTGACAGCTTTATTTCTTGTTTTCAGATTTGGATTCCTTTTATTTCCTTTTCTTCTCTGATTGCTGTGGCTAAAACTTCCAAAACTATGTTCAATAAGAGTGATGAGAGTGGGCAACGTTGTCTTGTTCCTGATCTTAGTGGAAATGCTTTCAGTTTTTCACCATTGAGGACAATGTTGGCTGTGGGTTTGTGATATATGGCCTATATTATGTTGAGGAGAGTTCCCTCTATGCCTACTTTTTGCAGGGTTATTATCATAAATGGGTGTTGGATTGTGTCAAAAGTTTCTCTGCATCTATTGAGACTATCATATGGTTTGTCTCATTCAATTTTTTAATATGGTTTATCACATTGTTTGATTTGCATATATTGAAGAATCCTTACATTCCTGGAATAAACCCCACTTGATTATGGTGTATGATCCTTTTAATGTGCTGTTGGATTCTGTTTGTTAGTATTTTGTTGAGGATTTTTGCATCTATGTTCATCAGTGATATTGGCCTGTTGCTTTCTTTCTTTGTGATATTCTTGTCTGGTTTTGGTATCAAGGTGATGCTAGCCTCATAGAATGAGTTCAGGAGTGTTCCTCCCTCTGCTGTATTTTGGAAGACTTTGAGAAGGATAGGTGTTAGCTCTTCTCTAAATGTTTGATAGAATTCGCCTGTGAAGCCATCTGGTCCTGGGCTTTGGTTTGTTGGAAGATTTTTAATCACAGTTTCAATTTCAGTGCTTGTGATTGGTCTGTTCTTATTTTCTGTTTCTTCCTGATTCAGTCTTGGCAGGTTCTGCATTTCTAAGAATTTGTCCATTTCCTCCAGATTGTCCATTTAATTGGCATAGAGTTGCTCGTAGTAATCTCTCATGATCTTTTGTATTTCTGCAGTGTTAGTTGTTACTTCTCCTTTTTCATTTCTAATTCTATTGATTTGAGTCTTCTCCCTTTTTTTTCTTGATGAGTCTGGCTAATGGTTTATCAATTTTGTTTATTTTCTCAAAGAACCAGCACTTAGTTTTATTGATCTTTCCTATCATTACATTCATTTCTTTTTCATTTATTTCTGATCTGATATTTAAGATTTCTTTCCTTCTGCTAACTTCGGGGGGCTTTTTGTTCTTTTTTCTCTAATTGCTTTAGGGTCAAGGTTAGGTTGTTTATTCAAGATGTTTCCTGTTTATTAAGGTAAGATTGTATTGCTATAAACTTCCCCCTTAGAACTGTTTTTCTGCATCCCATAGGTTTTGGTCATCATGTCTCCATTGTCATTTGTTTCTAGGTATTTTTTAATTTCCTCTTTGATTTCTTCAGTGATCACTTCGTCATTGAGTAGTGTATTGTTTAGCCTCCATGTGTTTGTATTTTTTACAGAGCTTTTCCTCTAATTGATATCTAGTCTCATAGCATTGTGTTCAGAAAAGATACTTGATACAATTTCGATTTTCTTAAATTTACCAAGGCTTGATTTGTGACCCAAGACATGATCTATCCCGGAGAATTTTCCATGAGCACTTGAGAATAGTGTGTGTTCTGTTGCTTTTGGATGGAGTGTCCTATAAATATGAATAAGTCCATCTTGTTTAATGTATCATTTAAAGCTTGTGTTTCCTTATTTATTTTCATTTTTTATGATCTGTCCATTGGTGAAAGTGGGGTGTTAAATTCCCCTACTATGAATGTGTTACTGTCAATTTTCCCTTTATGGTTATTAGTATTTGCCTTATGTATTGAGGTGCTCCTATGTTGGGTGCATAAATATTTACAATTGTTATATCTTCTTCTTGGAACGATCCCTTGATCATTATGTAGTGTCCTTCTTTTCTCTTCTAATAGTCTTTATTTTAATGGTTATTTTGTCTGGTATGAGAATTGCTACTCCAGCTTTCTTTTGGTTTCCATTTGCATGGAATATCTTTTTCCATCCCCTTACTTTCAGTCTGTATGTGTCTCTAGGTCTGAAGTGGGTCTCTTGTAGACAGCATATATGTGGGTCTTGTTTTTGTATCCATTCAGCCAATCTGTATCTTTTGGTGGGAACATTTATTCCTTTTACATTTAAGGGAATTATCAATATGTATGTTCCTATTCCCATTTTCTTAATTGTTTTGGGTTCATTATTGTAGGTCTTTTCCTGCTCTTGTATTTCTTGCCTAGAGAATTTCCTTTGGCATTTGTTGTAAAGCTGGTTTGGTGGTGCTGAACTCTCTCAGCCTTTGCTTGTTTGTAAAGGTTTTAATTTCTCCATCAAATCTGAATGAGATCCTTTCTGGGTAGAGTAACCTGGGTTGTGGGTTTTTCTCCTTCATCACTTCAAATATGTCCTGTCAGTCTCTTCTGGCTTGCAGTGTTTCTGTTTAAAGATCAGCTGTTAACATTATGAGGATTCCCTTGTGTGTTATTTGTTGTTTTTCATTTGCTGCTTTTAATATGTTTTCTTTCTATTTAATTTTTGACAGTTTGATTAATGTCTCTTGGCGAATTTCTCCTTGGATTTATCCTGTATGGGATTCTCTATGCTTCCTTGACTTGATTAACTATTTCCTTTCCCACATTAGGGAAGTTTTCAACTATAATCTCTTCAAATATGTTCTCAGTCCCTTTCTTTTCTCTTCTTCTTCTGGAACCACTATAATTCGAATGTTGGTGCGTTTAATGTTGTCCCAGAGGTCTCTGAGACTGTCCTCAGTTCTTTTCATTCTTTTTTCTTTATTCTGCTCTGCAGTAGTTATTTCCACTATTTTATCTTCCAGGTCATTTATCCGTTCTTCTGCCTCAGTTAATCTGCTATTGATCCCATCTAGAGTATTTTTCATTTCATTTATTGTGTTGTTCATTGTTGTTTGTTTCATCTTTAGTTTTTCTAGGTCCTTGTTAAATGTTTCTTGCATTTTGTCTATTCTATTTCCAAGATTTTGGATCATCTTTACTATCATTATTCTGAATTCTTTTTCAGGTAGACTGCCTATTTCCTTTTCATTTGTTAGGTCTGGTGGGTTATTTTCTTGCTCCTTCATCTGCTGTATGTTTTTCTGTCTTCTCATTTTGCTTATCTTACTGTGTTTGGGGTCTCCTTTTTGTAGGGTGCAGGTTCATATTTCCCATTGTTTTTGGTGTCTGTCCCCAGTGGCTAACGTTGGTTCAGTGGGTTGTGTAGGCTTCGTGTTGGAGGGGACTAGTGCCTGTGTTCTGATGGATGAGGCTGGATCTTGTCTTTCTAGTGGGCAGGTCCACGTCTGGTGGTGTGTTTTAGGGTGTCTGTGAACTTATTATGATTTTAGGCAGCCTCTCTGCTAATGAGTGGTGTTGTGTTCCTGTCTTGTTAATTGTTTCTCATAGGGTGTCCAGCACTGTTGATTGCTGGTCGTTGAGTGAAGCTGGGTGCTGGTGTTGATATGGAGATCTCTGGGAGATTTTCACCATTTGATATTATGTGGAGGTGAGAGGTCTCTTGTGGACCAGTGTCCTGAAGTTGGCTCTCCGACCTCAGAGGCACAACACTGACTCCTGGCTTCAGCACCAAAAGCCTTTCATCCACACAGCTCAGAATAAAAGGGATAAAATGTGGAAAGAAAGAATTAGTAGAAGTAGAAAGAAAGAAAGAAAGTAAGAAAGAAAAAAAGAAAGAAAGAAGGATAGACAAAAGGAAAGAAAGATAGAAAGGAGGGATGGAGGGAGGGAGGACGGAAGGAAGGAAGGAAAAAGGAAAGAAAGAAGGAAGATAAAGTAAAATAAAATAAAGTAAGATAAAATATAATAAAGTTATTAAAAATAAAAAATAATTATTAAGAAAAAAATTTAAAAAACAAACAAAAAATGGATGGATAGAACCCTAAGAAAAATGGTGGAAGCAAAGCTATACAGACAAAATCTCACACAGAAGCATACACATACACACTCACAAAAAGAGGAAAAGGGGAAAAAATCATAAATCTTCCTCTCAAAGTCCACCTCCTCAATTTGGAATGATTCATTGTTTAAAGGAGGCAAGGAAGGAAGGAAAGAAAGAAAGAAAGAAAGAAAGAAAGAAAGAAAGAAAGAAAGAAAGAAAGAAAGAAAGAAGATAAAGTAAAATTAAAGTTATTAAATAAAAAAAAATTAAGAAAATAATTATATTAAAAAAAAAAAAACAACGGACAGATAGAACCCTAGGACAAATGGTGGAAGCAAAGCTATGCACACAATATCTCACACAGAAGCATACACATACACACTCACAAAAAGAGGAAAAGGGGAAAAAATCATAAATCTTACACCCAAAGTCCACCTCCTCAATTTGGGATGATTCGTTGTTTATTCATGTATTCCACAGATGCAGGGACATCAAGTTGATTGTGGAACTTTAATCCGCTGCTTCTGAGGCTGCTTGGAGAGATTTCCCTTTCTCTTCTGTGTTCGCTCAGCTCCCAGGGCTCAGCTTTGGATTTGGCCCCGCCTCTGCGTGTAGGTCACCTGCGGGCGTCTGTTCCTCGCTCAGACAGGTCGGGGTTAAAGGAGCTGCTGATTTTGGGGCTCTGGCTCACTCAGGCCGGGGGTAGGGAGGGGGTGCAGATGCAGGGTGAGCCTGCGGTGGCACAGGCCAGAATGACGTTGCACCAGCCTGAGGTGCACCGTGTGTTATCCCAGGGAAGTTGTCCCTGGATCACGGGACCCTGGCAGTGGCTGGCTGCACAGGCTCCTGGGAAGGGAGGTGTGGAGAGTGACCTGTGCTTGCACACAGGCTTCTTGGTGGTGGCAGCAGAGGCCTTAGCGTCTCTTGCCCGTCTCTGGAGTCCACGCTTTTAGCCGCGGCTCGCACCCGTCTCTGGAGCTCCTTTAAGCAGTACTCTTAATCCCCTGTCCTCACGCACCAGGAAACAAAGAGGGAAGAAAATGTCTCTTGCCTCTTCGGCAGGTCCAGACTTTTTCCCGGAGTCCCTCCCGGCTAGCTGTGGTACACTAACCCCCTGCAGGCTGTGTCACGCCGCCAAACCCAGTCCTCTCCCTGCGCTCTGACGGAAGCCTAAGCCTCAGCTCCCAGCCCCGCCCGCCCCGGAGCGTGAGCAGACAAGCCTCTCGGGCTGGTGAGTGCCGGTCTGCACTGATCATCTGTGTGGGAATCTCTCCACTTAGCCCTTCGCACCCCTGTTGCTGTGCTCTCCTCCGTGGCTCCGAAGCTTTCCCCCTCTACCATCCACAGTCTCTGCCCGCAAAGGGGCTTCCTAGTGTGTGGAAATCTTTCCTCCTTCACAGCTCCCTCCCATATGAAATGGAATTTTAGAGTAGAATCACTCACTAGCTGACTGGCAATGAGGACCTGATCACTGATGGGATACAGAGCACTGATAGTCTCTGTCATGTAGTAGCAGATTTGTTAAATATTTCATTGGTGCTAATATGGAATGGCATAGTGATGGAAAGCAATGCATGGACTAGGATAATGCATCATCCTTTTGATAATTTCAGAGGGAGATAATAATTCTAAGCACCATAGAATTTGAAGACTGTTGAGGGCAGTAGATGATTTGGTGAAAATCAATAAAATGTAGAAGGTAATTAATTATCCATTAAAGGCTAAGGATGAAAGTCACAGGACCTCTTTAGTAGATTGTAAAAGGACTCTTATCTCCTGTGAACAGAGGACCAAGAAAGCTGATAACAAGGCTCTGGTCTTAAGCAGAATTGTAAAAGAATTCCAGAGAAGGGTAATTTTGCAACCCCTGAAAATCTGATATGCCAGGGTCAGGGTCCTGACTGGGAAGGAGACATGGAAAGAGGACACCCGTGTATTTATATTGATATACTCATAAATCATAAATATCCAAATTTCCCTGAGTTCTTTGGGTTTAAAATAGTGGCTTCATCCTCCCCATTATTGGTTAGAATCCTCTTTCCCCCACTCCCATCTCTCTTACTTGAAGGAAAATAAAAATCTTCTTCCTCAAAAAACAACAGATGAAGTACACAAACCCTTAAGATTTATCTCCTTACCCCTCTTGGTCACTGTACAAAAAATTGGAGAACTGTAGGTGGTGGGCAATATCCAGCTGGATGCCTATTTCTGTTAATAAAATTTTATTAGAATTTGGAGTAAGATGTAAACTGTTTTACTTTTTGTTCTCATATGTATGCCAAATATTTCTGATCCTTCTTTCTGACAGGAATAAATAAAAATACATGCACCAGTTAAATGACAGCATACCATATATCTGAACAAAGATAAGCATGGCAGCTGCATTTGGGAATAAAATATTATTGAGCTTGGGATAGTTTAATATTCTCCTCTAGGTTTTCTCTAGCCTCTGCAAGATCCACAATATGCAATAAATAAAGATATAGGAGAACAGCTATCCTGTGTACATTAGCTCTTTGAGTGGCAATTTTTGATTTGCCATTTTGCCCTAGAGATGGGCAGTATTGGAAGCTGTCACATGACCTTTGCTTTTTTTTTTTTTTTTTTTTTTTTTTTTTTTTTTGCGGAACGCGGGCCTCTCACTGTTTTGGCCTCTCCCGTTGCAGAGCACAGGCTCCGGACGCGCAGGCTCAGCGGCCATGGCTCACAGGCCCAGCCGCTCCGCGGCATGTGGGATCCTCCCGGACCGGGGCACGAACCCACGTCCCCTGCATCGGCAGGCGGACTCTCAACCACTGCACCACCAGGGAAGCCCTATGACCTTTGCTTTTATCCCACAAGCCAAGGAGCTAATATGGGTGTTCTTCCAACAACCAGTTATATTTTAAGTATACATTTGAGGACCAGAGAAATGACCATTGAGTGGGCCAATGGAGTCAACTGATCCTCTGTGACAAAAAGCTGGTCGTGTATTCTATTTATTTTCCCGTTTGACCCAAATTTAATGGTGCAGTGGGGGCATGATGAAGTTTTCAGTTTCTGGGTATTGATGATAGATAACTTATGATCAACAATCTCAAAAATGTTTGTGTTTTTCTCTTCCATCATGTATGTTACTTATGTAAATGGCCATGGATTTTTTTTGGTAAGAACTGGGAGAATCATCACCACATACCCTTTCTGTGGTATACCTTCCTCCTGGGAATCTAGTCCTCCTCTCAAACAATAAGTTCTAAGTTTGAAAACTGAATTAAATTCAGAACTTGACAAAATTCTGTTTTGTTTCTTTTTTTTACTTGTGTAACTGCCCTTAGCTTCCTGATTATACATTCTTATTTCATTTTGTTGTTTAAATTGAGAAATGTTCTTGTTAGTAGTCTGTTTACCTTGCACCTAGGGCTGCCATATTCTATTACCAACTCTGCAGCTTTTTGCAGATCAGTAACGCCTCCCCCAGTTGCTACACCTACATTGTTGTTCATTACATTTTTGCCCATATCAATCTGGTTTCTTTTTTCTCTGGAAGCAGCACAACCCCTGAAGCATACATCAATTTCATTTATGAGGCAACTTTGAGAAATATGTTAGCAATTTTATCAAACCAACTATGGATCGATTGAGATGATTTGCCAAAACCAACTTTTAAGATAATATTGGCATTTTTTTTTTTTTTTTTTTTGCGGTACGTGTGCCTCTCACTGTTGTGGCCTCTCCCTTTGCGGAGCACAGGCTCTGGATGTGCACACTCAGTGGCCATGGCTCACGGGCCTAGCCGCTCTGCGGCATGTGGGATCTTCCCAGACCGGGGCACGAACCCGTGTCCCCTGCATGGGCAGGCGGACTCTCAACTACTGCGCCACCAGGGAAGCCCTATGTTAAGTTTCTGTTTTTTGTTATTTTCAGTATGCGGGCCTCTCACTGCTGTGGCCTCTCCCATTGCAGAGCACAGGCTCTGGACGCACAGGCTCAGCGGCCATGGCTCACGGGCCCAGCTGCTCCATGGCATGTGGAATCCTCCCAGACTGGGGCACGAACCCGCGTCCCCTACATCAGCAGGCAGACTCCCAACCACTGTGCCACGAGGGAAGCCCTTGACATTATTCTTTTTATTTGTTTTAGACCAGCATTGCTCTTTTTACCTACTACTGATATGCAAATTATATGTTAATTTTATTCTTGCCTTAGATCTGACACAGAGTTTGAATGTTTTATGGTCTGTTTTTTCCTTCCAAATGCCCATCTGTACCTACACAGATTTTTTCATAACAGGTGAGACAGTGCCCTCAGAATTAGACACTGATAGCAAATAATTTATCACATAGAACCTGATCATCTTGCCCATTGTCCTAATTACAATCATATTTTTGACAATTTATCAGGACTTGAAAAAAATTATAATTCCTTTTAATCATTACTTGTTACTTTTGGAAATGCATATAAATACTCTGCTTCATTGGTAGATAGCTGCCAGTTCTATCACCATTTGCTTTTTAGCTTCCCAAGGGTTGAATTGTATAGGCAGTAAGACAATTTTTAAATTTTATAAAACATCTATTGATGAATAATACATACACAAATTTAAACATACACAAAAATTGTATATTAAAATACCCATTGATGACATCTAACATAAACTTCATTGCTAATAGTTGATACAAAACTGTGTAATTTACCAATTCTCTTTTTTCTTCCCTGGAGTTAGAGATGTAACCTTCTGAAGATCAGCTAATCCTTCAAAGTCCCAGTAGCTGGAACCAACAACATCCTGCCTCTTCCAATTAAGCTTTGGAACTAAGTGTCAGTGATGTGCTGGAGTCAGCTCATACCAGCTCAAAAGGACTAATTGTTAAATTTTCAGGAATTTTGCAAGCTGATTTTTGAACACAGCCAGGATTAGAAACTAAATTATATTAATTATCAGTTAAATAATCTATAATAAAAGCAAGGGTAATTAATACTCAAAATATATCCCTTTCTAATTATTTTATTGCATTTTATGTTATCTATGCGCTTAAGTCTATTGTATCTGTTTGTGGAGTACTATACAATGGTGGACTAATACCTATCTCTTCCATCTCTACCTTCAGAAATGTCACATTGACAGATTGAAACAAACCATGGTGGGAGTATTTACACCACAGAAATTGGCAAATGCTTCAAAGCAGGACTCTCTCTCTCTCTCTTCTTTTTTTTTGGAAACCTAGTTGTTAAACATTTAACAGCACACCATTGACTAAGCCCCTCCTTCACAAAGCTGCAAATCAGAAGCTAAGAAGCAATTTCATAATTTAGCTAATTGAGTAGAAAAACAGAGATTGTCCAGGTATATATAGGTGAACAAAACTGTTTATCACGGACATACCAACAAGGGAAGAACTAAGAATTATCTGGTAGTGAAAAACAGGGCACCTGGACAGGAAAAGGCCACATATCATTTTATTATAGAATGGTGAAACCACAGAGAACCTAAGGGAACTTCTTCTTCAACATTTCAGTTTAACAGATGAGAAAACAGAAGTTTTCCTAATTTCCCAATAGTTGAGCCAAAAATGATTCTAGCTTTAAATACTGCCATTTTCTTTTTCTATACTATGTTGTTCATTCAGAACATAATGTATTCAATTTTTTTCTTTCATCCATGTTTATTTACCTATTTTTTTAAACATATGTTGATGTTAGGATAAATATATGATAAAATGATATTTATATTTTGCCAATTAATTAATATAAGACTATTTTCCAAATCTTTGTTATTCATATAGTTCCTGTAGTCTGATTTTTCTCAACTATTTCTGTCTCCAGAATAAAACTTTATCCTTATAAGGAACTATTGACTTTCTATTTAAATAATAATATGTAAATTTATTGAACACCTGATTAGTGTTGGGTTGAACAACTTGGTGAGTATTCATCATTTTACCTATTTTATACAGAAACTAAAGCTCATGGAATTTATGTAACCTTTCCAATGTGATGCAATTAGGTAGAGTAGGGCTGAGATTCAAAACCAGTTCTGCCTCACTCCAAAGAGTGTTTTTGTGTCTTCCCTCTCCCCTACTATGCTACTTTATCTTATAGACATTTGTCTATAGAAAAAACAAAAAAATAATTTGCCATAGTTTTGTGAAATTTCCAGATCATATTTTGCCTTTTGGCATTTTAGATCACATCCAAGCAAAATTAAAATCTCAGTCATTTTCAAGGTCACTCCTCATTGTAGATATTTGTCATTGCCATGAACTATGTAACCCGGAGTAGTTAAACTGAACTACTGAACAACTGAAACTTAATGTTATCTTCTATAAGATAGATATCCTGGACTAAAGTAAGGAAACTGGGGACAGGGTAAAAGCACACTTAAGGTAATGAAATATGGAGTCATTAGCACTCTAACAATGTAATTATAAGGAGACGGGCAGCATGAAAAAAAAGAAAGAAAATTCTATTGTACTTTGGTACAGCCAGAAAATAAGATATTAGAGGCAAGGCAGAAGGGCTGGCAAATTTGAAACAAATTAAAGGCAATAACCTTAAATATAGTGATAATAGGTCTGTGAGATTCACTACTGTAGGACATGTTTAAATGAAATAACAGTGTGGACCATGGGGTAGATAATTTAATGAACAATAACCTTGCTGGTGTTTTGGCTAAAAAAGATACACAACATCTCATGGACCTGATCTGATCAGCCCAAGGACAAGGAGAATTTAATTTTCCCATGAACCAGATAAAGTATTCATCAGAGTAACTAGAGCTTGTTTTCTCATATTACCAGGAACTGCTTGTGAACTGGATTACCAGCTCAGGTATTAAACAGTACTTTGCAGTGGGACCCATAGAAAAGTGATAGAATCATGTCAGTGTAAGAGATCACTCTAATTTTATTCTCCAGTAGTGGGGGTAAATTGCATTGAACTATTCTAATACCCTCTTCTAGTTGACAAAATTTACTAAATAACTGGATCAAGGGTAAGATTTCAATTTATGACCTTAGGAAGATGAAGAACACTAACCAAAATGAGTGTTTTATGCACTAAAACCAAATAAACATCGAGGTTTATGTTATTCTTACTAAATGTATCTTCTGGATCCTTCCATCTTAGCACATAAAGAACCACGCTTTTATAGTCTTCTTAGTATTCATTATGTAAATAAAATGTTCATATTAGGGAAATGCTCAGTGGAAATAAAGGATATTTCACAACTCTTTTCTTTAACCATTGATGACAAACATTACTGCATATACATCTCTGTGAAAATATACAAGTATATTTGTATAATAAAGTCCTTTGAATGGGATTACTAGGTCAATGGATAAATTTCTTCTCAATATTGGTAGATGTTGCAAAATTGTCCAGTAAATTGGTTACCAAATTGTACTCCTACCAAAAAAAAATGAGAGCACATGTTTCCCTAACTCCAGGCCAACTTTTTATTTGTTTTTCTGAATACTGAAAGTTGAAGGTAATTATTTTTTTTTATTATGCTGTTGTGTAATAGTGTATGAGGCCAGGCACCATTTCATATGTATAAAGCCACTTCTTTTTCTGTGACCTCATCATTTAAGTCCTCTCATTTTTTCCTATTTGGTAAAAACCTTTCTCTTATGGATTTATGTGTTCTTTAAAATTTAATATATTAGTCCTTGTCTAGCCTTTCTAGGCATTAATTTTATCTATATATGCCTAAGATATCTTAACATGTTCCTATGCAATAAATGAAAGTTCTCAATTTACTGAGATATTGAAGTGTTAAAATTAGCAACATTTGGCTAATGTGAGTCTTTTTCTTTCTCTACCATCTGATAGAGATGAGATGTAAGAGTGCCAGCACCAAACATCAGCTATTAAAAGGATGAAATTAACCACATTTGGAAAGAGTAGAAGATTAATTTATTAATTTATTTACCCACTAACAGATTCATTCAATGAACATTTCCTGATTATTTACTGGGTTTCAGTCTTTTACTAGCTCTAGGGAGAAGATCATTTTTACTTTAGCATATTTAATCCATTTCTAAGCAGTTCTTAATCACAGAAAGCATGATTTTTAAAAAGTATACAGCTTCAAGATTTCTACATTTAATGAATGTTGCATTCTCCTTGTGTCCATTAGAAGTGTATTGAGATGCTCATAATAATTTAAAATAACAGTAGGAATTATTTTTCCTGAGGGAGATTATCACATAAAATACAGACCTAGGCAGTGCTGGGCTGGTATGGTAGGTTTTGAGTTACCAAAGTTCCTTTTGTCTTTCTGCTTTGCCAGCCTTATGCATGGCTTACATTTTCAATTCTCTTTATTATAGCTGCTGGATCTCCAGCTATCATAACTGTGTTCCAGACAGCAAGCAAAAGGAAGCAGGTGTGAGGAAAGTATCATCTGCTTTCAAAGAAGTCAACTTCTTTTAAAGAGCTTTCCAGAACATCCTACCCAGTTGTTGTCATTTATATCTCACTGGATGCTTTAATGAACAAGATTGTAGCAACCATTTTGAAAATGTATCAAATTATCTCATTGTATACCTTAAATATATATAATTTTAGTTGTCAATTATACCTCAATAAATCTGAGAGGAAAAACTCACTGGTCTCTTTATTAGCAAGAAAACTTAAGGTAATGGATTATTAATGTTGACATTGTTGTTTTACTGGCTTTCTTTTTCTTAACCTGGCACCCACATTCATAGTAAAGAAGATGAGAATGGACATTAAGTAGAAAACTCTGCCATGCCATAGATTGCTTAATTCTTAGGAGGCAACCTTCCAGTTTCCCTTTTCTTCAAAACACAAGCAAGAGTGAGAAGTTGTATGCTACTCCTAACTTTGATGCCAGAGCTAAGGCTGCCATGCCAGAAAGACTCACCACCTGAGATTCAGAGCAGGAGAAACTCAGCTTGAAGCCAAGGCCTTTGGAGCACCAGTCCTCAGTGTTTTCATATCTCACATCTTATTTCTCTTTATCCTTCCTCCCATGCCTCACACAAAATAAGACACTGAATTCAAGCCATTTTTTCTTCTCTTTTTTTCTGATAACCACAAAAGTTTAGATGCTTATTAATTCAAGGAATTTTCTGCCTCTCTTTCTTCAGGCTTAAATTTCATTCTTCCTAGTTGCTACAGCAAGATCAATCTTCTAAAACACCCCTTTAACTCTAAGGTTCCTTCCTTTCAAAAAGCCCTCATTAACTTTATAAGTCCTATTAAAAATGAACAAAAGACAAGTCTTATTCTTGTGTATGAGACCCTCTACAATCTAGTCTACCTGGTCTTGCCAATATGGCCCTCCAAAAGTATCTAGCTCATCCTCACTCAGTATCTCTCCTCCTGCTGATCCCCTTCCCCTCTTTTCCAATCCTCCAGGGGCTAGTTCAAGTTTTTCTTGCTGAACAGAAAAAGAATAATGTCAGGGAGCTTCCACCCCATGACATCTTTTCCATAGTAAAAGTCATCTCTTCTGTCCCTGGACACTTGTCTACAGCACACATTGACATAATCTGAATTCCAGACATCTTTTTCATGTTTGCATTCATTGTTTGCATTATTTACATCTTCTACAATAGTTATGTTTAGTGTCAGAAGAAGCTCTAGCCAGTTATTTGAACACATAGTACGTTCTCATATCCCTTGGTTGAAACTAATATTTCTTTTTTCTCCTATATACAATATTTATTTTGTGATCAAAAGTCCCCCTTCTCATTATGCCTACCTCTCAATTTCTAACCAAAATTGTATCTGGGCCCAAACTCCCAATCTGATGTTGCACAGAGCCAGAATGCATCTTCCATAGAGGTCAAGACATTCCACAACTGGCTGACTATTAGCATAAGGCCTGGGATGGAAATGAATTATCAGCTTTTTTTAACTGGATGATTTCCACTGGGTTTTATTTTCTGTTTTCTTGTTAATAGAAATGCCCATAGGCAGTGGCCTCAGATCAAAAATATGGGCCTAATGGAATCTAAAAGTTCACGTTTAATTTTAAAATGAGACTCCCTTTAGATTCCCAGCATTGCCAAAATTCATCTCAAAAGCAGAAAATGTCATTTTCTTTCCACCTTCAAAAGCAGCTGAACAAAATTTAAATACATCAGGTTATAACAAACAAGCTAGAAAGTGCACCACAACTGGGACAAGCTTGCACCCAGATCCAATTTTTATGACTGAGTTAGAAAGCCCTTGATAAATGGGGCTCATGGTGCAATCCCTGCTGGTGCCTTAACTGGAGCCACTACAGCAGGAAAGACTGAAGTAATAAGTATGAGTGACATTTTCCCAAAGCAAGTTAAGTATCCCAATAGAAACCTAGAAGAAATTATTCTTAAATGTTCTCCCAGGCAGCTTGAGTCAACTTGACACCTCTTCTTTGCATGTGAATTCCCTGCATGACAAATCACATATACAGTTTGTGGGCTGAATCAGATGCTTTTATGAATGTTAATGGCACAGATTTGGAGATAAATCAGTGTGACAATAATGATTAAATTCTGTTTATTTCCTAGTTTGTTTAAAATTTCACCTCTAAAATGTAAGTTGAGATTATTTGAAGGAACTTTCCCCATTGGCCATGCTCATCTTTACAACTACAACTTGGTAAATAGCTAATGACCACAATGATCTGTATCTTTTCCAGTGGATTGTTTGAGCAGAGATCATGTTCATTGTTGGGGTGGATTGTTGTTCCTAGGGCAATGAGATGGGTTTAGTTTACCTTTTTGAACTTTCAGAAGGTTCATTACTGCTTGATCCTTATTTCATAGCTACTAGATAGGCTGACAGAATAAGTAAGGCTTTTCACAGAAAGGATAATCACTTATTTGGTAACAAACATTTTCTACCATACTTGTATTGATCCAGAAAACTTATTTAAAGTTAGACCGTAAACTTGAAACTCAACCCACTCAATTTTGAGATTTGTATAAGTCTGTGTTAAGAGATGAGTTTTGGAGCCGATTTCTCAGTGGTAAACTCTGAGCTCTACTATTTACTAGCTACATGACCTTGGGCAACTTTTTCAAGCTTTTTGTGTCTTAGTTTCTTCAACAATAAAATGAATATTAGAATAATGCCTGTATCATATTATTTTCTTTCCCTAGTTCCCAATGAAAACCTTCTACTGAAGATCAGTGAGGTCTACTCTCAGAGTTGCCTAAAGTCCACATTTGGAATACACTTATTTTGGTGTATAAGCCTCTGTTGATGTTATTTCTCTTGTCAGGAATTTTTTTCCTTTTGCCCCCCCTCCTCCTTATTTATTCATTCTTATGTTTTAGCATCAGACTTATTAATTGACTTTTTCCCTGGCATTAACTGGAGGCTCTTGACTTGAGTCAGTCTTGTCAGTCCATTTATGAGACCAGTCCATATTTTAGTTCTTCACCTTGTGTTAGATGGAATTCCCTTGGATGACCTTGCACTTATCCATTGCCTCCATGATGATCCTATACTTGGAAGCATTGCTTTACCATGTTTGCTGTGACTGGGCACTCTGTTGTTCTGTGCACTTGGTCAATATTCAGTGACTTCTTATTAAGGATGATTCTTATGGCCCTGATAATTGCTCTGCTTTTCTGAAATTCTTTTACCCCTTTACCTCAGTCCCTTTTATTGTATGGCCATCTCCACCTGGCAAAGTGTTCTGTCTCTCTCCTATGGCTAACATTATTTAGCACAATTCAGTGAATATCTTTAACACTCATTATGTCCTTGGTAAAAAATAAATAAATAAATAAAAGCAGCAAATTCTCAGTTGCTGGACTTTCTATTAACAGAAACTTTATTAAATGGCACTTTGCACTTCACCAGAAAATTATATTTAAAGTTTTTAGGAATATTTTGTCATTGAAAGAACAGTATATGCATTTGGAATCTGTAAAAGAAACAATTATTTTCAGAATAGTTTTATAGTTACTGTATACTAATTCTAAATGAATTACTACTCCATGCATATATTGTATGACAAATATCTTAAAAACTAAAATCCTATATGAACAAGCTCTGTTCAGAGCCATGTGACATATTTGTAGCTTGCCTTGGATGTTCTGAGTCTCAAAAGTCTTTATATCACATTAAAACACACATTTATAAAATGAGGTAGACATAGATCATGATGAGGAAAAATTAAATCATGGAGTTCGTTGAAATGCTAAAAGATGCCACTCTCAAATTTTATGCTATATTTTCCTTTATCATAAGCCTGTATTAACATGCCCTTAATGTTACCACACAGTGTCCAGTTCAAGGGAAAAAAAATCTTATAGGAAAACAGCAGGCATGGTTAAGTTAATGAATGCTATGATGCACTTAGCTTATTAGTGGCTGTATTAGTCTGTTGAGGTGACTTTGGTTTGGTCATTTATTGGTATACTTTACCTTTCAGTGTCCTGTCTGCATTTCTCACATTCCCTTTTCATTTTTGTTTCCTCCTCTTCTTTTTTTCATTAAAATATTTTTCCACTAAAATGAGACTTAAAATACTAAAGAGAATGAAAATAAATTGTGGGAAGATGCATCCATAGCATTTATGTAAAGATAAGAGCCTTGGAGTTCAACACTTATCTCACATGAACAAAAATGTGACCAACATAAAGGACACTTGAGTAACAAATAGAGTGACAAGTAAATATAGATAAATTTGGGGTCTGATTTTTGGAATGATAACAAGGAGAACATTTTTATCCTGACTATAGAAAGAGTTCATCTCTTTTTGAGAATTTAAATTAGGACAAGGAAGGGAAAGAATGTCTGCATGTATTCAGATCAAGAAACAAAGGGAGATAAGATTTTGGAATAAAGTTCACTATTTAAAAGTTCAACTGGCTATGAGTCATCTGGCACAGTTACAATAAGCCTTTGTACTTGCCAAGTGGCTTTTGTACAAAGATCTCACAAGGCAAAGAACTGCAAAGAATACCCATTTTCATTTTAGAAAGATGACAACTAAATCAGAAAGAAGGGGGCAGAATAGAGGTAAGTTTTGAATTCTTCATTATTGCCTCTCAGTAACATTTTTTTACACTAAAAAATTATGGGTATTTTATACATCATTAGAAGCACAGATTTGAAGTATAAAATTCAATGAGTTTTGAAAAATGATCACATCCATATAATCTTGACCCCTTTCAAGATAGAAAGTTTTTTTGTTTTTTTTTTTAACCCAGAAATTCTTCTTGACTGGAAAGTTAATCTACATCCTCTTCTTGAGGCAACCACTACTCTGATTCTTTCTTTCGTCAAAGATTAGCGTCATCTGTTCTACAATTTAATATAAATTAGATCATTCAGTATGTACATTCATATTTCTGGCTTTTTTATTTATATATATAGCAACCTTTTTTAGAACAGTATTAGGTTTAAGGAAAAAAAATTAAGATAATACAGAGAATTCCCATATACTCCACACCTTCTTGCTTCTATTATTAACATCTCATATTATTATGATGAAATTTTAAAATTAGAGAACCAATGTTGATACATTATTATTAAGTAAAACCAATTCTTTATTTACACTTCCTTATATTTTTTATCTAATATGCCATACAGGATACCACATTAAAGTTAGTCATCATGTCTACTTAGGCTTCTTGGTTAAGACAGTTTCTCAGACTTTCCTTGTTTAGGATGACCTTTACATTTTTGAAGATTAGTAGTAAGATATTTTGTAGAATGTTCTTCAACTGGAATTTGTCTGATGTTTTTATCATGATTAGACTAGAGTTATGAGTTTTGGGGAGGAACACCACAGAAGTAAAATGCTATTTTTGTTATACCATATCAAGGGTACAAATTATCAAATGACTTACCATTGTTGATGTTGACCCTGATCACCTGTCTCAGGTGATGTTTATTAGGTTTCTCCACTATAAAGTTACTCTTTTTTCTCTTTCAGCATAACTTAAAGTTCATCGGTTTTGTTGCATGTACCAGTGGTCTGTTCCTTTGTATTACGAAGTAATATTCCATTACGTGATTAAATTGTAATTTTTTTAGTCATTCTATGGTCAATGAATATTTGTGTTTTTCCAGTTTGGAAATCTTATGAATAAGGCTGCTATGAACATTCTTGTACACATTTTATTGTGTGTTTATATGTTTTTATTTCTCTTGAGTAAATCATTATAAGTGAAATGGTTGGATCATAGGTTAAATGTATATCTAACTTCATAAAACAATGTCTAACCAATTCACAAAATAGTTAAACCATTTTACACTCCCATCAGTCAGATATGAACATTCCAATTGCTTCTCTAATTCATTAACTCTTAGTATTTTGAGCCATTTTAATTTCAGCCATTATAGTGGGTATATAATGGTATGCAATTGCTGGCTAATTTTTATTTCCTTTCTGACTAATGTCATTGAGAATCCTTTCATGTACTTATTGACCATGTATATATATATTTTTTTCCATTTTAACTGCTCAGTTACCATGGAACTGCTTTTTCTCCTCTCCATTGGATTTCATTGACAGCCTTGTCAAAAAATCATTTTACTGCCTAAGAATGGATCAATTTCTGTGTTATTTATATTATTCCATTGATTTATTTTGGAAGACAATACCACACTGTCCTGGTTACTGTTGCCTTCCAATAATTCCTTAAATCAGGTAATATAAATCCTTCATGTTTGTTTGTTTTTTTAAAGACTGTTTTCATTCTTCATGTCTCCACATTTTCATATATATTTTAGGATCTACTTGTTAATTTCTACTAAAATTGTGCTTGGACTTTAATTGGAAGTTTATTGAATCTGTTGAAGAATTCAGTTAGAATCAATATTAAAAAAATATTGTCTACCAAACAATGATATTATATAACTCTCCATTGGCTTAGGTATTATTTATTTCCTTTTATCATGGATTTATAGTTTTTATTATATAATTTGTACCTACATTTTGCTTTATAAATCCTAAGTTTTACAAGTATTTGTGGATTTTTTAAAATTTGATTTTCCTAGTTTTTGCTAATACATAGAAATACAAATATTTTTGTATATTCACCTTTATTCCTGAAACATTGCTAGATTTGTAGAATCCATATGATTTTTAAGCAAAATCATAATCATCACTGTTTAAAGATAGTTTTACTCTTATATTTTTTTCTTCCTCCCCTCCCCCCCCCCTTATTTTACTGAGTAGGACCTCCACTATAACGTCAAATAGAGGTATGAAAGGGACATTTTTGACTTTTTCCAAATATTAGGGACAATTTATGCAGTTTTTCATCATTAAGTAGATGCTAGGATTAAGATATTTATAAATGCTGTTCATCAGATAGTTGAATTTTCTTATATTCTTAGCTTGTTGAGAATTTTCATAACAAATGTGTGTTAAATTTTGCCAAATAGTTTTTCTTCATACATTGAGATAATCATACAAATTTACTCATTTATTTTTTTAATTTATTGAATTACATTGATTGATTTTTAAGTATTAAACTAACTTGCATTCCCATGAGAAATTTCACCTGATTGTGGTTATTCTCTTTACGTTATTTCATTCCATTTTCCAATACTTAAAAAAATATATATATGCTTATATGTTATTTCTGGTCTGTATTTTTCTTCTCTGATTATGGATTTCAAGGTTGTGCTGGCCTCAAAATGTGAGTAAGAAGGTGTTTCTTCTTCCTCTTTTTTCTGAAAGACTTGGTGTAAATTTTCTTTTATATTTTTCCTTAGATATATGTTAAATTTCAACAGACAAACCACTGAAGATGTGGTTTTCCTTTATGAAAAAGGTTTTTATTATTATAGATTCAATTTCTTTAATACTTAAAGGACTATTTAGATTTTCTATTACTCCTTGAGTCTGGTGATAATTTGTTTCTTTCAATAAATCAAACCATTTCTTCCAAAGTATAGAATATATTGATATAAACTTAACTATAAATCCCATTATTATAATTTTAATGCCTACAGAATCTGTATTATCTGCTTTTTCAGCCCTAACATGGCTCATTTATGTTTTCTCTTTTTGTTTTCTAACCAATCTTATTAGGTAGTATAATTTTATGCATTTCTCTATTGTGTTTTTCTTTTTTTTTTCTATAGCACTGATTTCTGCTTTTTTCTAATTAGTTTTTATATTCTATCTACTCTGGATTTAATTTGTTCTTCTTTTGCTAGCTTCTTAATGTATAAATTTACATCATTGATTTTGATCCTTTATTCTTTCCAACTGTAAACATTTAGAGATATAAATATTACTCTAAACATTGCATCACACAAACTTGGTATTTTGCTTTCATTCATTTTATTATTATTTCAAAATATATTCTAATTTCTTTTGCATTTTTTCTTTGACCTAGGCTTTAAAATTTTTCAAACTTTAGGGATTCTCTAAGCCTTTTTTAAAAAAATTGTTTCCAATGTAATTAGGTTTTGGTCAAATCATAAGTTTTGACTTTAATATTTTGATATTTGTTCTTTGGAACAAGAATATAGTCTATCTCTGCAGAATCCTCCATGTATACTTGAAAACTCTGACTCTTCTTTTTTTTGGGGGGGGAGCTGTAATTCCTACGAATATCCACTTAGGTAAAGTTGGTTAATAAAGTTTTCAAGTTTTCTATATTCTTAATGCTTTTGTCTATTTTTCTATCAATTACTGAGAGAAGAGTGTTCATGTACCTAGTATAATTATGCATATTTATATTTCTCCTTTTATTTAAAAAAATATTTCAGCCAATAAATTAAACTTCTATGAAATCTAACTTCTACTGAGAAACATATAAACATGTCACCTGTCTGATATTAATGTTATATTCTTTCAATTTATTCACTTAATTTGAAATTCTGTTATTAGGTGCAAAGACATTTAAATTATTATGTTAACAGAGCTATTCTAGCTTTCTTATGATGATATTATCATGGTATATCTTACCCCATATTTTTACATTCAATTTAACTGTGCTTTCAAATTTAAAATTATTTCCTGAAAATAATATAAATTGAGCATTATTTTTGATCTAGTCTGAAAATTTCTCTTTTATTTTCATTTTTAGTCTAATTGTTTTTAATGAAATTATTAATAGGACTTTGTTATCTTGCTATTGGTTTTCTATTTGTTTCATTATAGCTGAACATTTTAGTTAATTTTATGCACTATGAAAATTTCAAAGGCCAGAGATAAGAAACCTGTAATGGGTCCTGGTTGTTTTACTTAATAAAAAAACTCTCTTCCAAAAAAAAAGAAAGTGATTAATTTTACAGATGAATAAACCAGGGAAATTTATTTGTTGATTACACTTCAATAAAGCTGGGTAAAAAAGCAAATAGATTTTAAATAAAATAATTAATGATACAGAAAACATAGGTACTTTTTAAACAGAACAATGCTTCTTTCACATGTATTCAAACTCTTTGGCTGTCATTCTACTGATGTTCTGTCCCACAAAGGGACAATTCATTCTGGGTATTTCTATGCTAAAGATATTTTTAAAGTATTTAATTGATATCTATGTATCAGAAACTTTTATATAAGTTAATAAATGCCAATTTTTCTGAAATTAGATTATTAAAATATTATAGTGTTGGTTTTTAATAATTAAAAAGAGATAGAATTTAAAAGTTTTAACACTTTTTTCTAGTGAAATTTGACAGATCTTTGTTTCTTTTAAAGTTTGAAATATAGAGTAGTTGTTTTTTTGTTTGTTTGTTTCTACTATCATACAAAATGACATTTATAGTTTTGGGCACTGTATACCTAATAAAAACAGTATTTATATAAGCTAGAATTTTATAATTCTGTTTTTATGACAATTAATGGGTCCATTGATACAATTTAGAAGATGAAGATATACAATACCCTGCTGTGTCTCAGATAATCCCATCAATAAATCAAGCTTCCATGAAATCTAATTTCTATTGAGAAGCATATAAACATGTCATCTGTCTCATATTATTGTTATATTCAATGTTTCTTGTACTTTAAGAAGAATATCTTACTTTGAGTCAAGGACTCTTGTGCAAGTAATTTTATTTAGGAGATGACCCAGGAATCAGGAACAGTTAATAGAAAAAGTGAGAAAATCAATCTAAGTGTGAGCTTTTGAGATGATCACTGTGGCTCACAGGGATCAGAAGCATCCAATAAAACATAGAATGTCACCTGAAGTTTAGCTTCCTGAAGGATGGGAGGCGAGAGCTTTTATACACTTCATATTTTTACATTCAAGTTAACTGTGTTTTCAAATCTAAAATTATATCCTTGCACTTCTAGGCTATACTGGTGCACAGAATGAGTTGGTTCCCATTTCGTAGGGAAAACCCTGAGGCAGAACACCCTTGGGTCTAAACATTTATAGCAGGATGTGAATTTAAGCTGGCACAGCTACAACCGAAATCAGAGTGGCAATAGCATATCTAATTCTAGGTCAACATAAAATTTTGATGTAAAACCTTGGAGAAAGAAATTAACTGTTAAATTAATTTAAAGACAAATGATTAAGAAAACCAAAATTGATTATTTTAAACTAATAAAGTTAGAAATGTTATATAAGACCCTGAAATTAGAATAAGAAAGAAAACTTTCCCAGGACAGTACTTGCTTTTAAGAGGAGAGATTACACGTCAGGCTATGAGGAATTCACCCTGCACCAGGACTAGCTGAATTTAGTAAATTCAAATTTTGGGAAAGCAACAGGAGGCTTAGAAGATTAGAACTGGAAATGAGATCAGTATAAATAGTTTCTGTTTTTGAAGATAAGTAAGAGGAAACTCTGGAGAATTCAGGTACAAACAATCAAGAACTTATCTTAGGGGTTTTGACAAATCCAAGAAAAAAGGAAATACAGTTGACCTTGAATAAAGTGGGGTTAGGGTCCCAGACCTTCTGCCAAATCAAAATTCTACATATAACTTATAGACAGCCCTCTGCATCCATGGTTCCTCTGAGCCTTTGACCTTCATCTGTGGATTCAACCAACCTTGGATCCTGTAGTACAGTAGATCTTATTACTGAAAAAAAGAGCTGCCTATAATTGGACCTGAGAAATTCAAACCTGTGTTGTTTAAGGGTCAATTGTAATTTGGAAATGTAATGAAAAGTCATTGGTGAGAAAAAGGAGAATAAAAACAGGAGACAACTAAGGTATTCCATTCCAAAGTAAAGCTAAATAGAAGTGTGTTATTACATACAACATTATTAAAATTTAGGGATTGTTTCCTAATATATACCAGAATGAGTTATATAGATTTCAATCAATCACTAATGACACTGATTACATCATATAGATTTAAGATTTGAGAAAACATTTAGATATATCATCACATTTTTCATTGTGTATTGAGTATAACCAGCAATCAACAACCAGTAACCAACAGTATATTACATACATACATAATATACACTGCCATGTACTTTGTGTTATACTAAATAAATTTTGTTTAGTTTAGAGATCAATAGGCTAAAATACTTCAAATTCTCTTTGGCACTAGACATTTCCTAAAATATGTACAAATAATTTAATTATTAAATTTTCAAAGATAATATACACCATTACACTAAGCTACTAAGTAATGTACAGTATTAATGATAATGCATGCCAATAGTAAATAGATGTAATTTAAATTTTTGTGTATGTGACTGGCATTTGTAAATTAAATCTTCCATACTAGAAATGGTCCTAATTGCTTGTTATATCACCAGAAATAATTGACTATACCAACCAGTCCTTTGCCTGTGCTTGGATATTAACTAAATTTTGAGTATGAATTCTATCTCTGACGCCATGAACACATATACCTTGTTTCCACGTGGTTAGAGTCATAGCCACTTGTTCATATACATTACAACTTTATGCATTCTGAATACATTCCTGGGTCACTATTTAATCAGAAACATTCATGTAGTGAAGTATCCCTCTGACTTTAAACATAAGTTCAATTTTAACAAGGGAAAAAATGATATCCTTGGGTAATTTAGCTGTTCCTTTGTCCTGATTTCCAGTAAGTGCCAAAACGCAGGAAAATGAGCCGGTCTCAATGTAACCCTGATGGAGGGTAAAACCATTATAACATTTCACTGCCCTCTACAGGATGCAAATATAAGTTGTTTGAGTAGAACTTTCCTTTCTGTATGTAATTTGAAAATGAGACTCTCTAGCAAGGATCCAGAATTTAAAACAACAGTGGCACAGCAAAGCGGGATGGGGGGGATTCAAATTGAGTTGGATGTTAATTAAACAATTAATGAATTTAATAATGTTAATTAATGAATTAATTAGCAAGATTTCCCCAAACTGAAGATAAACAGCAATAAAAATGCCACAGTATTATAAGGTGGCAATAATGCATGAGAGGTTTTATGAATCGTTCAAATGAGGGGAAAATAAAAAAGAGAAAGAGAAAAGAACTGGAGAAAAGGAGGGAAGATGTTATTGAAAATGAGTGGGTGTTATTGTTTGATCTCATTTTTCTCTCCCTTTTTGTTTGTTTAATTTTACTTGATTTGCTAACATGAAAACTGTCTGTAAAATGATGGATTAATTAGAAGAATATGCAAACTTTTTTTTTTCTTACATAGAAAAAAGAGTTTTATCCTTATAAGGTCCCATCCAAAGTCTTCATTCTGTATCATAGTTGGTTTTGAAAGTCATTTACATAATAGCTAACAAAAATGTACTCAGTAAAACACCAGGCTTTCTAAACACAGGAGATAATTATGTTGGAAGAATGATATTCCATTGCCATCTTCATTTTCAAGATACATTTATTCTCCCCGTGCACAGCGTAGAACAACCAAACACATATTAACATATATTGCGTAGGTGTGCACCATTAAATTGACAAGGTACAGGGAGTTGGGGCTGATTCAGGGGGTTAAGGAAGAGCAAAATCCAGGAAAGAAAGATATACTGCATTCTCTTCGTGGCATATACGTACCACCTGAATGGTATTTTTTATTATCTCCTACACTGGGAACATTCTATTATTCCACTGGGAAGTCATAGCAGAAGAGATATAATTATCAGCAGAGTAATGGGGATGCTCTTGCTAATGGCCAGCTATTCAAATATCTCAATATAATCATCTTGCCCAATCTCTCCCCATTGCGTACTCTTCTGGAGAAACTCATCAGTTTTTCCACTTACTCCAGCATAATGAATTCATTATGCATTTTCTTTGTGAGAAATTAAGAGGAATCACAATATAATGTGTTGACATTTGAAATTCTGTGCAGAAAAGTTTAGGCTGGCAATTTAGTTTATTCGCAAGCTAACAGGGAGAGGCTGCTTATTAAATTAGTTCCCTGTGTACAGAATGTGTATTTTCTTTGTAAACCTTTGCCTATGTATGTGAGTTGGGAGTTTTTTTTACCCTTCTTTATAAATCCCATCTTCTCAAAAGAAAAGATAATATGTTCCAAATTGAAGCACTGTGTTCTTTTAGATTTTTTTTTTTAATGGTCAAAATTATTGACACCAAAGATGAGCATTGAGTGAGAGACCCTTGTGAAAAGTGAAAAAAGTAAAATAAAATAAGTGAGATGTTTCCTTAAAGAAAAGCCATCAAAGTGTGTATTCTTTTCCTTCAACATTAAACCATTCATTCTGGCCACGCTCAAGAAAGATTAGATTGAAGATATTCTTCTTTTTATTTGTTCAAATCTAAGTTTCAGTAACCATTTCCATATTTTATACCTCTTATTTTTCTTTTTAAAGTTTCAACTCATTTTCTCTAATAAGACTTGTAAACTTCTAATAAAACAGTCTTTCCACTTTGTCTAGAGAATGCCAGCTATCTGGGTAGGTGATAACATGAACAAGTTTTAAAAAACTGCCATTGGAATCACTGGATTGGAAGACAGTTTAGCTCTCCTTTCTTCCTATCTTAGAAGCTTGGTTAAGTTCTAACATTTGTGGGTATGAAACCTGTGTCATCTGTTGACGAGGAGCAAGAAAATGAAAAAAGTATGCCTCATTTTGATTACCTTCTTGTCATGCCTTACAGTCTTGCTTTTATTTGCTTCCTCTAAAGTGTTTCATATCCAAATAAATATTGTTAATGTAGTACCCTAAAATTTTTTGACAAAGACAGGTTGGGAAGATAAATTCAGGGGGAGTATCCATTTCTCTAAATTTCTCCAATCCTTCCTAAACAGCACAGAGATTGGAACTGCTGCATCACCCCGATGAACTCATCGGAGGCTGCTGGGAAGGGGTATAAGGGAACGACAACAGGACCTCCACTTCAGCAAAAGAAAATAGAAGTCAACCTGAGAAACTAACATGCATCCAGCACAATTTCCCTGGAATGTGTGAGAGCCAAAGTCCTGCCACACTCTCTGACTCCACCAACACTTAATCCACCCCTACTCCTCATCTTCTGGGACGTACCTGGATTCTCTCCATTTCTTTTACTACCCTTGACTGTTAAGGCAATACCTAACCTTTCCAAGTTCTTCCTAAAATTAGTCTAAACTTTTACATTCTCATTTCAATTACAGTTCTCTTCCAATATTTTTACATTAATGTTCCATTGAGTGCCATTCTTCTTCTTTTCTTCCACTCTACATATTATCATCAATAATAAAATCCACTGCTACTACTTCAACTTTCAAATAGTTCTACTGCTGTAACTTCTGTAATATTGGATTTGCCACTGTGTTTGGGAAATGATCTCTTGATCTAAAATGTGAAGTTTTCTTTAAGAAAGATGGTTACATCTTTCATAATAAATCCCTTACTTAAAAAAGATATTGTCTCAATTTATGTTTGGAGATCTTCCATAAGCTAAACGGAACTGAAAAGGAAATAAATGGAAGGAAATTCCTCACAACTTCCAAGTTGTAGCAGTGAAATTTCTCTGTATGTGTGTTATTAATAACCGATTGTGATGCATCAGGATTTTCAAATTCCAATTCATAACCTATTTTTTATTATGCAGAGAAAAGCTAAAGGATTCAGGGGATATACAAGTGACTACAAAGTTATATATTTGAGACCATGCTCATCAAAAAAGAAACTCTGGTTTATAGTCTGAAAGGCAGTACGTTATTATAGCAAGAACACTTGATCAAAAGACAGAAGACTGAGTTCTACTCTTAAATCTAGTTCTAGTTAACTAGCTATGTGACCTTGAGGCTGTGAATCATAAGGCCTGTGATTCATCCATAAAATGAGGAAGTTAGATTTGATTTTGTCCAATACCCCTTCTAATTTGAAGCAACTCTAATTGCATTATTTGGACTTAAAGTATCTTTCTGAAAATCAGACTATTAAAGGACAGTAGGCATAAATTATTATCCATAGTAATTTCATTTTAAATGATTCATTTTTAAGAAGTTTCTGATAACAGGAAAAGAAGAGGTAATATAATTACTTAGGAGAAGGTTCAGTGAAAAAAATATGGCAAATGGGATCAAGCAATCCATCATTAGAGATTTGTTGAATGTCTACTGCCTTAAATATTATGAAAGATTAAAAATATTTAAAATATTTGAAATGGTCTCTTTCTTTAATGACTTCTGCTTTAGGGGAATGGTGAAGTATAACCCTTTATAAAAATGTGGAGCTGTGAAGTGGCAAACAGTATAGTTTTATGAGAATATACAGTAGAGTTTTAGATAATGACATAAATGAAACAGTCTTATGGGAACAAATGGGATCTGATACAAAGCTTTAGAATGATTGGTGGTACCAAACTGAATATAAAACAGGGTATTTTTCAATTTAGGCCAAAAGACAGGGCACCCTGTTCCAGACTTCACTGAGAGGTTATAGGCACATTCTCAAATGCTGTGTTCAATGACACTGGGCATGTGAAGGACAAGCCCTAAACACAACTTAAAGCCTTAAAATGCTCCAACATATTTTGAAAGAATTTATGACAATGAATACCAAAATGTTCACCAAAACAGAGTATCTATCAAGACACCCAAACCAGTAGACTTTCTTTTTTTAAAGACTTTACTATGAAGCTGTTTTTTGGCATGACGTAGAATATACTTCCTTTATTTACAGATATGGGTTCCTGACCAGGGCAATTATAGAGAAATATATAGGTTCACAGTATTTACTCTCTCACATACTTTTAAACTGACATTAAAAGTTTTTATCATAAGCTTATACTTATGATACAGAGTACAATATAAATGCATTAAAAGTACTGACATTTAAATATAAAATTGTTAAATCATTCTATTAAATGTATGCAATATAATCTAAATTATATGATTTGAAAGTTGCCATCATTATGAAAACAGTGGATGATATTAATTTCCATTGCAATATTAGATTTTTCAGTTTCTTTTCTCTCCATGAACTTATTTTTCCATTCTACATCCCCCACAGTATCTTATCATTTAATATATTTTTATGCTTGAAAGTATTTTATTGATTATCTTACCATCATTCTCTGCAAAAAAATTGTGTATGTAAAATGTAATTTAATATTTTATTTCTCTGAATGTGAAACTCCAAGAATTAAAAATTCTTCTCAATTGAGTTATTATAATTGAACTAATACACAATTGATCAAAATAATATAAATAGATCACAAATTTTGATAAACAATATTAAACATAAAATGCAGATGCTCATTGGAAATGCATCTCTTAATGAAATAGATGGGTATGGGTTTTATTTTTTTCCCCATTAGTTCATGAATTCATGGATGAATATTACTCATCACTACCATAAGACAGTGTTTATCATCAATTTTCCTTATTATTGTCTTTTTTAAAAGGTGTGAGTACCATTTAAGCTAATGTGGAATGCAGGGCTTACATAGAACAATCAATGTCAAAACAATCACCCCAATAATAATCATCCTTTTGTTAGAAAAAATTTAGCTTTATTGTTAAATTTAAATAAAAGTGTTCATACCTATCTCAACTTCACAACATCTCACTCTGAATTTTTATTAGGATAGATACATTAATGGATGAGAAGTAAATAAACAATAGATAGATAATTAGGTGGATAGAAAATAAAGTCACAAAGTCTTGATATGAGTTTTTGGTCTGGATGAAATAAGGCACCACTGCATTTAATTCCTCCCTTAAGTACTCTTAGCTTTGCTCTCACAGGACCCACCTTTTGTCACAATGTGCTCTTTTAGGGTAGTTTGGTGTTTGGAAGAGTCAAAGTCATTCAAAGAAAATGACCACATCCTCTATCATACATCAGAATTTAGAACATTTCAGCTTAAGCCAAAATATCACCATTTCCATTCCCATACTTTGTCCATAACAGAAATAATGTACAAAAGAGGGATAACAAGAAAAGTCTATTCTCCTCCTTTAGGGATAACAATATTCTCAATTATCTCTAGAAGGTTTTAAATTCTGTGTGATGTGCCATGAAGAGTATAGTTTTCTTGTGGGAGAAGAACAGTTGGCAAATACGAGAACTGGCCTCAGGTACTTTCTTGGGAAGATCCATTTTAGAATGAAGAACACATATACAAAATTGAGGATATGAAAATGTATATCCTAAAATTATTGGTGCCAATTATCCCTAGGAAAGATATTTGTGTATTCTCAGTATGAAACCTGTTTCAGAAAAGAAGATTCCACATCATCTGCTAAAATAGATTCTACTTCCATGCTGATGATCTTGGTTTCCTTATCTCAGCATGAGCCCATCTCTCCTTATGGATCCCAACAATATGCCATGTGCTCCAAAACTATTATATAATCAAATCCTTCCAACTCATCCATAACTTTGAATTTAGATTATCATATACAGTTTACAGCTATTTAAAACTTAGGCTCAAAGTAAATTGTTCAAGATTTTATTAAAAAGAAAAGGCAAGTGTGAACTGCAAACAAATCTGCCTAACACCAACAATATGCACCCCAAGTCCTCTGCCACTCTAAACAATGAAAAGCTTATATTTTATAATTTTTGAGGAATATACAGCTCTAATATTCTAAGATCCTGAAAGAGCAGCCAGTACAAAGCTCTTAGTGACACTGGAATTTTGGCCTAAAAATAAAACCAATACTTGACTCTATTTGAAAATATTAGCTCACGTTTCTGAAGTTTCTTACTCAACTTGGTCATCAAATTTTGAGTAATATTAACACTTTCTGCTTTAGGAAATTAAAAAAATAATCGCACTGCTGTCAGATTTTTTCCACCTGGCCCTCTCCAGTTATGCTACTCAATAAATCTTTTTTTTTTTCAAGTGGAATTTTAAGTTACATCACCATCTGATTCCCATGGATGTTGGTTTCTTAGAATAGTAAAGAATGTGCTGTTGGAAAATCCTCTCAATTGGGTATGGATGTGTGTGAGTATAAGTGTGTTGACAGAATTTGGGAAGTAGGTGAGGAAGAAAACAATTGTTTAATTTTTGTCCCCTCATCTAAAAATATATATTTTGCCTTGAGAGTCTCTTACAGCAGTCATTTCTATGCTCTGCTCTTTTCAGAAAGAATGACACACTAATTTTCACTTCAAAGCCTCACAGTTTGTAAACTTGCCTTGCACCATTCATTTTGGGAGCCATCTTTCAATGTCTTTCAGGGAGAAATTAACAGTAATTTTTGTTTGGTTTATGAAAATGGAAAAACATTTCTAAAAAATAGAAAATAAAGAAAAGAAAAATGGAGCTTTAACTGGTTAAAAACAAAAATGCTCAATTCACGTGTGTTACATGTTTACACTTACAAAAGTTAAAGGACAACAACATGGGATGACCTTCAAGATAGTGGATGAGTAAGACGTGGAGATCATCTTCTTCCCCACAAATACATCAAAAATACATCTACATGTGGAACAACTCCTACAGAACACATACTGAACACTGACAGAAGACCTCAGACTTCCCAAAAGGCAAGAAAATCCCCACATATCTGGGTAGGGCAAAAGAAAAAAGAAAAAAGCAGAGACAAAAGAATAGGGACAGGACCTGCACCTCTGGGAGGAAGCTGTGAAGGAGGAAAAGTTCTACACACTAGGGAACCCCTTTACTGGTGGAGACAGGGTGGGGGGGGGGGAGCTTCAGAGCTACGGAGGAGAGCGCAGCAACAGGGATGGCAGAGGGAAAAGTGGAGAGATTCCCGCACAGAGGATCGGTGCCGACAAGCACTCACCTGCCTGAGAAACTTGTCTGCTCACCCACTGGGGTGGATAAGGGCTGGGAGCTGAGGCTTGAGCTACGGAGATCAGATCCCAGGAAGAGTACTGGGGTTGGCTGTGTGAACACAGCCTGAGAGGGTTAGTGAGCCACAGCTAGCCAGGAGGGAATCCAAGAAAAAGTCTGGACCAGCCTAAGAGGCAAGAGACCATTGTTTCAGGGTGAGTGAGGAGAGGGGAATCAAAGCACCACCTAAACGAGCTCCAGAGGTGGGCACAAGCCACAGATATCAGTGTAGACACCAGAGGTGGGAACAAAATGATAAGACTGCTGCTGCTACAGCCACCAAGAAACCTGTGTGCAAACACAGGCCACTATCCACACCACCCCTCCCACGAGCCTGTGCAACCCACCACTGCCTGGATCCCATGATCCAGGAACAACTTCCCTAGGAGAACACACAGCGTGCCTCAGGCTGTTGCAATGCCATGGTGGCCTCTGCCACTGCAGGCTCACCACCCATTCTGTACTCCTCCTTCCCACTGGGCTCTGTGAGCCAGAGCCCCCTAATTAGCTGCCACTTTAACCCTGTCCTATATGGGTGGGGAACAGACACCTTCAGGTGATCTACACACAAAGGCAGGGGCAAGTTCAAAGCTGAACCCCAGGAGCTGTGTGAATAAAGAAGAGAAAGGGAATTTTCTCCCAGCAGCCTCAGAAGCAGCAGATTAAATCTCCACAATCAATTTGATGTACACTGCATCTGTGGAATACCTGACTAGACAATAAATCATCCCAAAATTGAGGCAGTGGACTTGGGAGCAACTGTAGACTTGGGGTTTGCTTTCTGCATCTAATTTGTTTCTGGTTTTATGTTTATTTAAGTTTAGTATTTAGAGCTTATTACCACTAGTAGATTTATTTACAGATTTGATGCTCACTTCCATTTTCTTGTTTATATATATATGTATATATATGTACATATATATTTGTGTGTATATATATATATATATATGTATATATATAGTGTTTTTTTCTCTTTTTCACATTTCATGAGCCTGTATGATTATTTGTGTGATTTCTGTCTGTATAGCTTTGCTTTTACCATTTGACCTAGGGTTCTGTGTGTCCGTTTTTTGTTTTATTGTTGTTTTATGTGTGTGTGTGTGTGTGTGTTTATTAGTATAGTGTTTAGTACTTCTTATCATTGGCAGATATATTTTTTGATTTGGTTGCTGTCTTCTCTCTTTCTTTTATTTTATTACATTTTATTTGTAATAAATTTTTTATTTTAATAACTTTATTTTGTTTTATTTTTCTTTCTTTCTTTCTTTCTTTCTTTCTTTCTTTCTTTCTTTCTTTCTTTCTTTCTTTCTTTCTTTTTCTTTTCTCTCACTTTGCTTATCAGCCATATGGCTGACAGGGTCTTGGTGCTCCAGCCAGATGTCAGACCTGAGACTCTGAGGTGGGAGAGCAGAGTTCAGGACATTGGTCCACCAGAGAACCCCCTAGCCCCACATAATATCAAATGACAAAAGATCTCCCAATGATCTTCATCTCAATGCTAATACCCAGCTCCACTCAAGGACCAGCAAGCTACAGTGCTGGACACCCCAAGCCAAACAACTAGCAAGACAGGACCATAAATCCACCCATTAGCAGAGAGGATACCTAAAATCATAATAAGGTTACAGACACACCAAAACACACCACCAGACGTGGTCCAGCCCACCAGAAAGACAAGATCCAGGCTCACCCACCAGAACACAGACACCAGTCCCCCCGACCAGCAAGCTTACACAACCCACTGACAAACCTTACCCAAGGGGGCAGACACCAAAAATGATGGAAACTACGAACCTGCATCCTGCGAAAAGGAGACCGCAAACACAGTAAGTTAGAAAAATGAGAAGACAGAGAAACACAGCAGACGAAAGAGTAAGGTAAAAACCCAACAGACATAACAAAGAGAGAGGAAATAGGAAATCTACCTGAAAAATAATTCAGAGTAATGACAGTAAAAATGATCCACAATCTTGGAAACAGAATAGAGAAAATAGAAGAAACATTTAACAAGGACCTAGAAGAACTAAAGAGCAAACAAATGACGATGAACAAGACACTAAAGGAAATGCAAAATTCTCTAGAAGGAATCAATAGCAGAATAATTGAGGGAGAAAATGGATAAGTGAGCTGGAAGATAAAGCAGTGGAAATATCTGCCGCAGAGCAGAATAAAGAAAAAAGAAAGAAAATAATTGAGGACAGTCTCAGAGACCTCTGGGACAACATTAAACTTACCAATATTGGAATTATAAGGGTCCCAGAAGAAGAAGAGAAAAATAAAAGGGACTGAGAAAATATTTGAAGAGATTATAGTTGAAAACTTCCCTAAATTGGGAAAGAAGATAGTCAATCAAGTTCAAGAAGCACAGAGAGTCCCTTACAGGATAAATCCAAGGAGAAACATGCCAAGACACATAATAAGCAAACTATCAACAGTTAAATACATAGAAAAAATATTAAAAGCAGCAATGGAAAAGCAACAAATAACATACAAGAGAATCTCCACTAGGTTAACAGATGAACTTTCAGCAGAAACTCTGAAAGCCAGGAGGGAGTAGCAGGACATATTTAAAGTGATGAAAGGGAAAAAACTACAACCAAGATTACTCTACCCAGCAAGGATCTCATTCAGATTTGATGGAGAAATTAAAATCTTTACAAACAAGCAAAAGCTAAGAGAATTCAGTGTCACAAAACCAGCTTTACAACAAATGCTAAAGGAACTTCTCTAGGCAGGAAACACAAGAGAAGGAAAATACCTGCAATAACAAATCCAAAACAATTAAGAAAAAGGCAACAGGAACATATATACTGATAACTATATTAAATGTAAATGGATTAAGTGCTCCAACCAAAAGACATAGATTGGCTGAATGGATACAAAAACAAGACCCATATATATCATGTCCACAAGAGACCTACTTCAGACTAGGGACACTTACAGACGAAAGTGAGGGGATGGAAAAAATATTCCATGCAAATGGAAATCAAAAGAAAGCTGGAGTAGTAATTCTCATAACAGACAAAATAGACTTTAAAATAAAGACTATTATAAGAGACAAAAAAAGGACACTACATAATGATCAAGAGACAAATCGAAGAAGAAGATATAACAATTGTAAGTAAGCACCTAACATAGGAGCACCTCAATATATAAGGCAAAAGCTAACAGCCATAAGGGGAAATCAAAAGTAACACAATCATGGTAGGGAACATTAACATCCCACTTTCACCAATGGACAGATCATACAAAATAAAAGTAAATAAGGAATCACAAGCTTTAAATGATACATTGAAAAAGATGGACTTAATTGATATTTATAGGACATTCCATCCAAAAACAACAAAATACACTTTCTTCTCAAGTGCTCATGGAACATTCTCCAGGATAGGTCATATCTTGGGTCACAAATCAAGCCTTGGTAAATTTAAGATACTTGTAACGGTATCAAGTATCTTTTCTGACCACAATGCTATAAGCCTATATATGAATTACAGGAAAGAATCTCTAAAAACTAAAAATACATAGAGGCTAAATAAAACACTACTAAATAACCAAGAGAACACTGAATAAATCTAAGAGGAAATCAAAAAATACCTAGAAACAGGGCTTCCTTGGTGGTGCAGTGGTTGAGAGTCCACCTGCCGATGCAGGGGACACGGGTTTATGCCCCAGTCTGGGAAGATCCCACATGCCACAGAGCGGCTAGGCCTGTGAGCCAAGGCTGCTGAGCCTGTGTGTCTGGAGCCTGTGCTCTGCAATGGGAGAGCCCACAACAGTGAGAGCCTAGCATACAGAAAAAAAAAAAAAAAAAAAACCTAGAAACAAATGACAGTGAAAACAGGATGACCCCAAACCTATGAGATGCAGTAAAAGCAGTTCTAACAGGGAAGTTTATATCAATACAATCCTACCTCAAGAAACAAGAAAAAACTCAAATAAACAACCTAACCTTACACCTAAAGCAATTAGAGAAAGAAGAACAAAAAAACCTCAAGGCTATCAGAAGGAAATAAATCATAAAGATAAGATTAGAACTAAATGAAATAGAAATGAAGAAAATAATAGCGATGATCAATAAAACTAAAATCTGGTTCTTTGAGAAGATGAGCAAAATTGATAAACCATTAGCCAGACTCATCAAGAAAAAAAAGGGAGAAGACTCAAACCAACAAAATTAGAAATGAAAACATAGAAGTAACAACTGACACTAAAGAAATCCAAAGGATCATGAGAGATTACTACAAGCAACTATATGCCAATAAAATTGACAATCTGGAAGAAATGGACAAATTCTCAGAAAAGCACAACCTCTGAGACTGACAGAGGATGAAATTGAAAATATAAACAGACCAATCACAAGCACTGAAATTGAAACTGTGATTAAAGATCTCCCAACAAACAAAAGCCCAGGACTAAATGGCTTCACAGGAGACTTCTATCAAACATTTAGTGAAGAGCTAACACCTATCCTTTTCAAACTCTTCCAAAATATAGCAGAGGGAGGAACACTCCCAAACTCATTCTATGAGGCCACCATCAGCCTGATATGAAAACCAGTGAAAGATGCCACAAAAAAAGAAAACTACAGGCCAACAACACTGATGAACATGGATGTAAAAAGCCTCAACAAATACTAGCCAACAGAATCCAAAAGCACATTAAAAGGATCGTACACCATGATCAGATGGGATTTATCCCAGGAATTCAAGAATTCTTCAATATATGCAAATCAATCAATGTGATAAACCATATTAACAAATTGAAGGAGAAAACCCATATGATCATCTCAATAGATGCAGAAAAAGCTTTCAACAAAATTCAACACCCACTTATGACAAAAACCATCCAGAAAGTAGGCATAGAGGGAACTTAGCTCAACATATTAAAAGCCATATATGACAAACCTACAGCCAGTATCGTTCTCAATTATGAAAAACTGAATCCATTTGTGCTAAGATCAGGTACAAGACAAGGCTGCCCACTCTCACCACTATTGTTCTTCATAGTGTTTTAGCCACAGCAATCAGAGAAGTAAAGGAAATAAAAGGAATCCAAATTGGAAAAGAAGAAGTAAAGCTGTCACTGTTTGCAGATGATATGATACTATACGTAGAGAATCCTGAAGATGCTGCCAGAAAACGACTAGAGGTAATCAATGAATTTGGCAAAGTAGTAGGATACAAGATTAATGCACAGAAATCTCTTGCATTCCTGTAACTAATGATGAAAATATGAAAGAGAAATTAAGGAAACAAACCCATTTATGATTGCAACAAAAAAATAAAATACCTAGGAATAAACCTACCTATGGAGACAAAAGACCTGTATGCAGAAAACTATAAGACACCGATGAAAGAAAGTAAAGATGATAGAAACAGATGGAGAGATGCACCATGTTTTTGGATTGGAAGAATCAACATTGTGAAAATGCCTGTACTATCCAAAGCAATCTACACATTCAATGCAATTCCTATCAAACTACCACTGGCATTTTTCACAGAACTAGAACAAAAAATTTCACAATTTGTATGGAAACGCAAAAGACCCTGAATAGCCAAAGCAACCTTGAGAAAGAAAAACGGAGCTGGAGCAATCAGGCTCCCTGACCTCAGACTATACTACAAAGTTACAGTAGTCAAGACAGTATGGTACTGGCACAAAAACAAAAATATTGATCAATGGAAAAGGGTAGAAAGCCCAGAGATAAACCCACACTCAAAAGGTCACCTTATCTTTGATAAAGGAGGCAAGAATATACAATGGAGAAATGACAGCCTTTTCAATAAGTGGTGCTGGGAAAACTGGACAGGTACATGTAAAAGAATGAAATTAGAACACTTCCTGACACCATACACAAAAATAAACTCAAAATGGATTAAAGACCTACATGTAAGGCCAGACACTATAAAACTCTTAGAGGAAAACATAGGCAGAACACTCTATGACATAAATCACAGCAAGATCCTTTTTGACCCACCTCCTAGAGAAATGGAAATAAAAACAAACAAGTGAGACCTAATGAAGCTTAAGAGCTTTTGCACAGCAAGAGAAACCATAAACAAGATGAAAAGAGAACACTTGGAATGGGAGAAAATATTTGCAAATGAAGCAACTGACAAAAGATTAATCTCCAATATATACAAGCAGCTCAATAGCAAAAAAACAAAAAACAAAAAAAAACAAACAACTGAATCCAAAAATGGGCAAATGCCCTAAATAGACATTTCTCCAAAGAAGATATACAGTTTGCCAACAAACACATAAAATGATGCTCAACATCACTAATCATTAGAGAAATGCAAATCAAAACTACAATGAGGTATCAATTCACACTGCTCAGAATGGACATCTTCAAAAAATCTGCAAACAATAAATTCTGGTAGGCTATGGAGAAAAGGGAACCCTCTTGCACTGTTGGTGGGGATGTAGATTGATACAGCCACTATGGAGAACAGTATGAAGGTTCCTTAGAAACTTAAAAGTAGAACTACCATACAACCCAGCAATCCCACTACTGGGCATATACCCTGAGAAAATCATAATTCAAAAAGACGCAACACTATTTACAATAGCCAGGACATGGATGCAACCTAAGTGTCCATCAACAGATGAATGGATAAAGAAGATGTGGCACATATATACAATGGAATATTACTCAGCCATAAAAGGAAATGAAATTGAGTTATTTGTAGTGAGGTGGATGGACCTAGAGACTGTCATACAGAGGAAAGTAAGTCAGAAAAAGAAAAACAAATGCCATATGCAAACACATATATATGGAATCTGAAAAAAAATCTCTCTGAAGGACATAGCAGTAGGACAGGAATAAAGATGCAGAGGTAGAGAATGGACTTGAGGATATGTGGAAGGAGAAGGGTAAGCTGGGACGAAGTGAGAGAGTGGTATGGACATATATATATACTATCAAATGTATAATAGATAGCTAGTGGGAAGCAGTCACATAGCACTGGGAGATCAGCTCCGTGCTTTGTGTCCTCCTAGAGTGGTGGGATAGGAAAGGTGGGAGTGAGACACAAGACGGAGGAGATATGGCAGTATATGTATATTTGTAGCTGATTCACTTTGTTATACAGCAGAAACTATCACACCATTGTAAAGCAATTACACTCCAATAAAGATGTTAAAAAGAAAAAAAAAAAAAGGACAACAGCACCCAACTTGGTGGAAAACAGAAAAATAATACAATACAATTCAAAACAGTTTTTTTTAGACAAACTCTACAAGCATGCAGTTGTCATATAGACAATAGAATTGTTCCAAACACACACACACCTACGCACACTGGATGCTTACTATTTTGTTCCAGAATTGAAAACAGCCTAAATTTTTATAGGCCATTTTTAATAAATTTTATTTAAAATTTTAGTGGAGTTTTAAACTTAATTACAATATGTCATTTTCTAAATATAAATGTAAACACATTTTAAAAGAAGATGAATAAAAACGCACATCTTATCATATAAAAATTTCTTTATTGCTGTTTTCTGATATTTTTCACAATTTCCTTTTCATGCTATTCTAAATATGCTTCTTAACTGAAACCAATATTGGTCTTTCGGGCCACACACAGAATTACTTAGGTATTAAATCACACTCACCCCCATCTTAGCTTCTTTTCTCCCATAGCCTTCTCTGAATTTTTGATTCCAAAAGGTACTCTCCTTCCTCCTCACTACTTTGGTCCCTTCTATCTGTCATGACCTGACATTTGTTTTATTTGAAATATACTTTGTAAAACCCAAATGAGTTCCTATGCAGTAGATACTGGTAAGAAATAGGCTGGAGATCGAAAGTAAATTATACATGGTCATATTATTTTGACATTTTTGAGATAGGATTTAACTCCATAAAATTCAGACTACAGAGGTTGTTCCCCATCCACTGTGTGACACTGTCTCTTACCAGAGACTTCTCACATTGATAATTAGGAGACCATAAGATCACAGAATTAGGGGTTTGAATATCTTGATTTTATCTTCAACTCCATTGCTGCATTTGGTCCTGGTAAAATTAATATCCTCAAGATCCTTAGTTAAAAATCATGCCCAATGATATTTAAGTCCGCTTCCATTTCTTGCTATTGCTATCTTTATTACAACTCAAGGAGTGGTAAAGGCTTACTTACATTGGCTAAAATTAAGGGAACATGCACATTGATTTGCAAACAACATGTTATTTACTACACGCAACATTACTTTAAGGAATTATTGACTTTAGAGATGAGGATTCTGACATTACTTACCAAGGTGGCATAACTCAGAAATCAGAATGAGAATCCACACAGAGCCTTATCTAACTAGAGTATCCAGAATCTTACTCATAGCTTCCCCCTGCCTTGTTTTAGGATTCCTCAAGAAACAGGAGTTCAGAAAAGGAAAAAGGGTTGGATATCCTGGATGGCCCATGATAGAGTACAAATTGAATGGCATCTTAGGGATAAGCTATCTCATTAACAAGGGTGAAAAGCAGGGGAAAACCTATTTGAGTAATGGCTTGTTCTCAAGAACAAGCCTAACATGTGTGAGACCAAATTTAGACTGTACATAATGGAGTAGGAAAGCATAAACCAAAATAATTTAGAAATAATGTAAAATTCTGGCCTTTTAACTTTTTGTTTATTTCCTCTTGTCATCTCCTATTCAGTGAACTTGTAACAAAGAATGACAAAGTATCACTCTCTACATCTCAGATTATATGTACATTAGAAGTTATACCAAAATTTGTGCAATATTTATGGAACCAAGAGGTAACATGGAAATACAGAGAAGAGAAAAAGAAAAAATACAACAACTAAAGAGAAGGCTGAACAGAAAGTGAATCTTGGGAATCACATAGGCTAACCTTGCTCAGAGAATGTGATCTTCATGATCTGCAAGTTTTCATCAGAAAGATAAAACTAAAAATAAAAAGCGTGGGTTAAGTGAGTGGGATATATAGCTTTAAAAAAAAGAAAGCAAGCGACTCAGAGCTTAAAGTTTTAGAAAACTCTGCCACAAGATCTGAAAGAATAAATTACATCAAGAGCTGTTTTAGTGTTTTCCTTATTTGGGGGGAGTGCAGTGTGGATTGATTTGGACTGACCTATACTTAAAAGCCTGGGCATTCTTGGAAACAGAGCAGTTCTATTGCTTTATCCTCCTCCTCACACACAAATACAAAACAGTAACTTTCATACAATCTGACTTCTCAACTCGTGTCTTTTTATTTTCTCAACACAACAAGACAGCCCTCCATCCCAATCTTGCTCCATATGACCTTCCCACCATCCCTGGATTTCCTGTTTTTCTAGCTTCTTTTTTTTTTCTACTCAGAGAGTTTAAATATATGGAGGCAGGGCTGGAGATTTTAAAGCCAAGGTTGTGAAGCTGTTAAATCCTGCAGCTCCACCAATTGTTCAACATTAATTTTTAGTTCATGCCAATAACATGATCCAGTTGGAACACAGCTACCATGACTCCAAAGTACACATTGTAGTGTTTAAACACACACACACACGTACACTCACACACACACACACACACACACACACACACACGCACACAAAAGCTGCCAATGAAAGAATAAAACATTTTGTTTGATTCAAATTGAAGCAGCACTCTACTGGATTGTGAAAGCCCACTGTTGAATTCTAAGAACACTGAGTAGCAAATAGAAATGCCAGAAGAAGGGGAAGAAAACAGGAGGAGGTCACATAAACACTTACGTGTCCACTCAACATGCCTCGAAGAGGGCTACACAGAGAAATTCTGATAGCCAATTTGTACCGTTATCAGATACGACATATTGAGCACAAATTCATGATGCTGCAGTAGGCAACGTCCTAGAAAGCTCTCTGTGAACAGGGAACTGCATCTTCATGCCACTTGGTTGATTTTGCCACATACTTGAAGAAGTAATTAGAATTTTTCTAAATAAGACTTTGGTATTCCTATGTGGGGTGGAGGAGGGAAGGATTGGGAGTTTGGGATTAGCAGATGCAAACTAGCATATATAGGATGGATAAACAACAAGGTCGTACTGTATAGCATAGGAAACTATATTCAATATCTTGTGATAAACGATAATGGAAAAGAATATGAAAAATAATATATATATGCATAGCTGAATCACTTTTCTGTACAGTAGAAATTAACACAAGATTGTAAATCAACTATACTTCAATAAAATAAAATTCAAAAAAGACTTCTGTATTTCCATGAACAAATCTTTTCTATCTGCATCTCTTTCTCCTTTTTTATTTCTTTTTTAATTCTCTATTACATTTGAGGAATCCTCCAAGGACTAATCCCCAGCCCCTTATGCCCTAGATCCTAACCTTGTATTTTTGGTTTTATGAAAGATAAAATATTATAGAGGAAATCATTCCTTATCTCATGTTCTTTTCTCTGCCAGATCATTCATACAAAATGTTCTGGCCCCCTGACGTCCAGTACTGTAGCCAGGAACCACATGTGGCCGTTGAACACTTGAAATATGACTAGAATGAATTGAAATGTACTGAAGAACTACACAACAGATTTCAAAGACAATACTAAACAAACAAATGTAAAGCATCTCATTAGTAATTGTTTATATTGTTAAATTTTAAAATGATAATATTTTAAAAACACTGGATCAGTAAAATATATTATTAAAATTAATGTCACCAGTTTCTTTTACTTTTTTAATGTGACTAATGTAATATTTAAAATTGCACATGTCTTTTTCTTTTTTTGTTTACATTTTGGTGGGTTATCTTTTGCTTTTGGTGGCAAACATACTCCAATAGCTTCCTGAGAAAACTTTCATGACAAATTTTCTGAATCCTTTTATATCTAGTCATATGCTTATGTGTTTGTTATTTATTTGTCCTTGTCTCTACTTTTCTCACTATCTAAAAATTTTCTCCAAAGATAGTCTCTGTTCACTTGGTTTCAAAACTGTCTACATGCTAAGGACTTGCAATGTTAAGTCTTTAGGTCATAATTTTTTGCAAAATTTGAGATGACTACATCCACATTCTTATCAGGCATATTTACTTAAAAGTTATTCCATAGACATCTTACGTATAACTATAATCCTTTACACACACATGTGAGCTCAGTTATGTAAACATATACAGACTTGTTTGAGTCTTCTCAGTCATAGCAAGTGATACCATTGGAGTACTCAGTTTCTCAAGTCAGACATCTAAGATTCTTCCTTGATTCCTTTCTACAGACCACATAACTGCAAATCTTGATTTTTCTGCCTCCAAAATGTTTAACCAACCTGACCATTCATCTCCATTTCTAGTGGAATCAGTTTTGTTTGAGCCTCCACAATTGTGTTCCATGACTTTCTCCTCACTGGACTTCCTGTTTTTACTCTTATTCCTTTCCAATCCATTTCCTGCAGCCAGCAGAAAGAGTAGACGATGTAAAACATAATCTTATGGTGAAAATCTTTAACCACTCTCAAAATGAAGTACAAACCCATGAACATGACTTATTTGGCTCCTCATGATATGATAACATCCAGCCTCTCCAATCCTTTCTCATACCACTTACAACCTTGCACACTCTGTTCTAGCTCCTCCTGGAAATCAGTCATTCATTAGCCTCTTTTAAAAATTTCCAACCTCTTTTCTGCCTCTGGGTTTTAACCCTTACACTCTCTAGGCTCTGCCATAGATCTTTGCATGACTGGCTCCTTTACCCAAGGCTTCACTTGGATATCATGTACTCAGAGAAGTCTCTCTTTGCTGACCACCCAGTCTAAGATTGCTCCCACTACTGCAGTATTCTCTATTTCCTATCACAAAGCTCTATTTTTCCTTTACAGCAATTTTTGCAATAGTTTTCTTTTATTTTAAGTAAATAAAAGTTCATTGTACAACACCTTCTCTGCAAAATACTAGCTCTAATATGGCAAAGACCATAACTGTATTATAGATCACTGTCTCCTGGCTCATGCACAATGCCTGCCATATAAAAGATGCTCATTAAATATGGACTGAATAGGACTTCCCTGGTGGCACAGTGGCTAAGAATCTGCTTGCCAATGCAGGAGAAATGGGTTCGAACCCTGTTTCTAGAGTATCTCACATGCCGTGGAGCAACTAAGCCCACAAACTACTACTACTGAACCTGCATGTCACAACTACTGAAGCCCACATGCCTACAGCCTGTGCTCTGTAACAAGAGAATCCACCACAATGAGAAGGCCATGCACTGCAACCAAGAGTAGCCCCTGCTCGCTGCAACTAGAGAAAGCCTGCATGCAGCAACGAAGACCCAACACAACCAAAAATAAAAATTTTAAAAAAACAAAACAAAAAAAATGGACTGAATAAGTCTGTACTTACTGGTCCCTAGGAGCTTTTTTTCATCCCATAAATTCAAGTTTTATAATTATTGGCTAAATATAGCAGGTGTCATCATCTTTTAATGCTTCTCTTGAATAGTAGGAAATATGGAGGAGAATTATACATTTGCATTTATCATCAGCATATTCATATACTGAGAAAGTCTCAGCAGAGGGATGAATATCTTAAGTCTAGAACATCGACTAAGTTTTTTATTGTGAAAATACACTTTTTTTCAACAATGGAACCACAAATCTACTGTCATTGGCAATGGGTATTTAATCCTCAGACCATCATATGAGAGATGAGGAGGAGAATATGGGTATCCCATTATAACTTGTCCATATATCACTATGGAAACCTCTCACACTATGATTTTCAGTCATTTATTTCTGTACTCCTTGCCCAGCCATTAAAAAAAAAAATCCCTCAAAGAAACAATGAAAATAGGATGAGAGGATTTTTAATGACAGAATTGAATGCTTGTTACTTGAGTACTATTTACAGATTCAATTGTGAGAAATGAATAACCCAACTTGAAGAATTTGGCTAGACAAGAGAAAAAAAGGAGAAAAACGGGTCTTTGGTGGTATATAAAAGCAGTGCATCATAGCTTCAGCTCATATCAAAGACAAGAAAGCAATTAATCAAGAGTAACTTATAGAAATAAAATGGATGTGTGCTAAACTTGTATAAATGCAAGCTTTGCTTGATGGCACTCCCCATTAAGAAACAGAAATTGGAAATTTGAAATACTATATTATAACCTCAGTGAAATAGCTGTATTTTTATATAAAAATTTCAACCAGCCAGTTTTATTCAGAAGTTGAACTTTTCTTTAGCTAATTTAAAGGAATCACTGATCTCAATGAATTACTAAAGTGTTAGTACAGCTATTGTTAAAATGGGTAAAATGTCTTCAAACTACTGAACTTGCTGCTTGAGCTTAATTCTAAGCTCTTTTAAAATGTTCTTTCTTCCCTCTATGTTGAAACTTGAACGGAGGTGGGTGGAGAAAGACATGCCAGGAATTAAGATACTGATTTTGCAAATTCCTTTAAGAATTGTGGTTTGGTTCTTCAGAAAAATCAGCACAAATGAGGTAAGTTCTTTAATATAAAAGTTATACGGCTGCAATTTGCATTCCATTAATCTGGTCTTTAAAAGTTGCCTTTCTCCCCTCTTTAGTCTGGTCTTTAAAGGTTGCCTTTCTCTCCTCTTTCCAAACTGTCATATCACACTATCATGTTAGAAAAATGTTATTTCTTGCTAAGCATTACAGAACTTTAGAACTAGAAGGGGAATTACAGCTACTCTAGTCAAACACTCTCATTTTCCAAATTTGAAATTTGGAGGCCAGAGAGTTTACATGGACTGCAAGGACCTGGCTCATATAATGACAGTGCCAGTTCTAACCAGGTATTATATCTGGAAGTGCTCTCAGGGGCCATAAAAGTATCATTAATGAGTCCAGTGGGAAGGATGTGAAACAGTAGGGCATGTTGGAGCCAACAGAAAGTACAAGACCATATGCATGAGTTGACCAGTGAGCAAACACATTACAGGTGTAAGAAGTTTTGTATCCAACTTCAAGCCCTGTGATCATTCCATATACCGTATTGTGATATACCGTATTGACTCTCTACTTTAGCTCCTTTGATATTTATGTTGAAAATAAATTAGATGTTCTACTTTAAACCATTGTCAAGTTGTTCATTTGTATATCCTTTTGTGTCAACTCATTTAGGCTCAGAGAAAATACAGATCTATATCTTGGACTAAAGTGAATAAACATTTTCCTTTGGTTTTGGGACTTACTTTATTCTAACAATGTTTTTTTAAAAAAAATATTATATACTTTATTATTATTTAAAGGTATATGATAATTGAAATTGAGTTAGTTCTATATGTTACTCAACAGGAGAGTATTTTTTTTTAAATATTGTTTTTCAAAATTTTCCCAAATTTAAAGTGTTTTCTTTTTCTCCTCTAAGACTTCCCTCCCTGTCATTTCTGGCTATATATCCATAATTTGACTCTGAGCAAACAATTTTTATTGCTTCCCATTAGCTGATCTCTGCTTCAGTCTGATCAATCCCTTTATTGCACCATCTCCCATAGATTTACTATCAACCTTAAGCCATACTTTGCACCATCCCAAGAACTTAGAAAACTACCTTGGCTGTCACCTTCTTTAGGAGGCTCATGCCATCACCCATTCCTTGTGAAACCTGCACTGTTTTCTGGGTGGCTCTGTCCCCTGCCAGCTTCCCCTAGATGGCCTTCACCCCCATTTATACCATAACATTTAGCACTCCTATGGTTTTTTGTTTGTAGAATTCTTGAGGATAGGAAACATACTTTCTCCCCTCTGTGTATTTTCCAAACGGTCTAGTCTATTTTATGGTACTTGATCAAACTTCAACAGAGAAAACTAATCAATTTTTAAAATAAAAAATCTTAGGGCTCAAAGAGATTCTGACAAGAAACACAAACAATCTCATTCTTTTGATAGTTTGAAAAGCAGTGAAGGCCTGGTAGGCAGGATAATTGGCTGAAGTGGATGCTATTGAGTATACACTTGGTATTAGAATCCAGTCTCCCGAGTACTAAGCCAACACTTATTTCACTATCTCCTATCTCGCTCACAATACCCAGAGATCATTAAGAACAGAAGAAAGAGTAACTTGCCTTGAAGAGTTGATGCACATTCTTGTCTGGATACAAGACACCCGGGCTGGGCATCCAGAATGTCAGCTCTTAGCTCCTTCAAAACAAAACCACCTGAAATAAAGCAACAGGCAGCGAGGAAAGCTGTCAAGTCCCCATTTGCAGTTTCTAGTAAAGATCACAGGAAAAATAGACTCCAGCTTCAATTTGTCTTTATTTCAACTCCTCAAGGGCTCAGCACTAGGCAACTGCTGGAATTCTACACAAGCATGTTGACCAGCTTTATGCTTGCTTCTCCTCCTGCCTGTTACACAATTAGTCCCTTGTTAACCACAAACCTGTAGTATCTTTTCCCTCAGGCTCTGCTCCTCTCTGTGTAGCTTTTAACCCCTTCTGTACACACTGTTTAAAACACTATTAAGGTGCCCCCATGGATGCCTGAGAGAAACCTTGGTGCCTCCTTGGTTTCCAAAGTAATTAGTTTGCAGGGACATCTCATCTAACTGCAAAATCAGGAATAGATCAAACTCCCCCATCTGTGAAAGATGCTAGGAATGCAAATGCTACTCTTCCAGGTAACATAGCAAAACAGAGAGCATCAGAAGCAAGATATCCAGAGTTTCAGTCAAAGGAAAGATTGGAAAACCATTGCTTTTTTTTAAACCTTTCTAAGCCCCAGAAAGAAAATTACCTGGGAAGCCAAAAGGAGAAGGATGAGTCAAACAAAAGCATCTTGGTGTTATCCTGAAGGCTTTTTCATAGCTGCTCATGTTTTAGTGAACGCCCCAAACTTGGAAAGCATGTGTGTGTTCAGGAGGAATCAGTGAGATTGTTAACTGAGGAAGTGAAGGGAACCCAGTGTAGGGAGGACAGGCACTTCTAGGAGTGCCAATTGGTCATCAAACCATGTGTCTTCTCACAGGCAGAATCGACTTAAAAATCAGAACCTAATTAGCATTTGCCCTCTTTTTTCAGATCTTTCAAAAAATAAAATACCACTAGGAAATGCTCCCAATTTCAGATTCCATGATCTGAAAATCTTCACTTGCAAGAAGTACATAGCTTTCCATATTTATTATTAAAGAAGAAAAACAAAGATTCCAACTGTAATAAGCAAAATAACCAGGTATAAAATAAAATTAAAAAGCACAAGAAATTGTAAGAAAAAACCTGGTTATTTCAAATAAGAAAAACTTGCAAATATAATTTCAGAGTCATGCAGCAATTATAATCAGAGGAAATGGGAAAGAGAAGTGCTAGATGCAAAAGTCTCATCAGTTTTCACAAAGGAGAAAAATATAGATTGTGAAAATTTTATCTCAAGGACTTGGCATTGTTAACTAATAAAATTGTCTAATTAATTATTCAGTAATTGATTTGTCCCTATTCAAAATATCAAGAAATGAAAAGTGGAAACAGTGTGTTGTGTGTTTTCACCAAAAAAACCTCATGTTAAAGTAATCTTTTTATTGTTGTTTTTGGTGGGTTTTTTTTGATACTGTTGCTAGACTGCAAAATCTGGATGTTTCAGTAACAACATTGCTGGATTTCATCAAAGTTTTTCTCATGAAATAATTTTTTAGGCACCGGGGGAAAATGTGTAGAACATTTGAATAAAGTCAATGCCAATTGAACTTTGTTTCTTAAAGGATGAATGTCAATCCAGAGAGAGATCTTAGAGCTGTGTTGCTTCTTTCCAAACATAGGTGTCAGATGCCTGCTATGTGCTAGAATTTGAGGAAACAGCAATGAGCAAGATCCAGACAGGCAAAGACAGGCCCTCCCTTGTCTTCATGGAGATTATATAAGTTTGACTTATTAAAAAGTGGGTTGAGAAATAGAAGGTTATTATTTAATCCTTAGATCTTACAAAGTCAGATGAATAAATCATCACATCAGAGACTTCAGGTTAAAAAGGTTAGGCCAAAATGATGCATCATACCTGAAAGCAAAATAGTTCATAAGGATAAACGTAAATTTGAAAATCTATTTAAAACCAAACTTAGGGATGTCTCTTGAGGCCTTGAAGTTTTGGGAGAATGTAAGATTAGAGGAGGTTAGAATGTGATTTAACTTTTAAAATAATTAATCAAGTCTTAAATTGTATAAATAAAGGTAAAGTTTAGTGTCCAAAATAAGGGAAAATTAACTACACTGATTAGATCAACTTGGAAGTTTTCATTTTGCTTGGGACACCACAGTTTTAAAGAAAAATTATGTAAGAACCGAACAATGTGAAACATTAGGCAAGTAAATAAAAAAGAGTGGTACATGTTTACCAAAAGAGTAAATGTTTAAATAGGACAAAACTAGCATTAAGTGATGAAGATTACAAAGATACAAATTCTGTGCTGTTAAGGAAAAGCATACATATTTACCTACAACATAAAATAAGAAGAGAGGGTTGATGTTTAATGTGGTAGATACTAAAAGTGACCAAGCACACTCTGAATGGCAACCTGTCAGGAATGTTTTAGAAATGACCTCTTAATTAGAAAGGATTTTGGCCTAAGTAATATCTCTATGATTCCTTCTGATCTTCTAAATCTAAATCTGTGAGACTATGTAATAGAAATATTTTCTTCTGCACATTTGGCTTTAGATGAATGTTTCCTCCTGAATCACCATTCTATAACCACAAGAGATGGACAGTTATTAAGTGGGAATGGTTTCTCCAATTTCTCTTGCTTTGATCTACGGATGTTATCATCTTAGAATCCAAATCCAAAAATAAGTGAACTTAGCATCTCAATCAAGCCACATTTTACCTTGTTTATTGTACTTTGCTCAAACAAAATATTAACATTCCTCCTATTATGAATGTAAGGAACGGCACCAAGAAAGTGGGAAGAGCTTAAACAAGCTTTATTTGGGGACGCTCCCGGGCGAGGTTCACTGGTCCGAGAGAAAGGGGCCAGAGAAGTCGTGCCCGGGTGAGGGCTTGGGCAGAATTTATAGGGGAAGAAGGGAAAGGGGTGTGGCGAATCCGGGAGGGCGCAAGGTACTCCTTATTTGGTGGTCTTTTTGGGTATCGTGGCAACATCTGGTGCCGGTCGCATCAGTCTTGGGACCGTTAGGCCCGCCCCTCGAAAGGCGGGAAGGCTGGGCCGGGTGGAAGTCCCCAGGTCAGTTTCTGGAACTGGGTGGTCCGGAAAGTTTCGGTCTGATGCAACCTGTGAGTCTGATTGCTTTCCCCTGCCTCGGGCCAGTTGGCCTTAAAATGACTGTTGACACTGCTTTTGTCTCCAATTTTTTCTGAACACAATTCAGATCATTTCATTCTATCCACATTTTAGATTTTGGGTCAATTAAGCTTGCAGTTTCTTTTAGTCTTTATGTTAAACTCAGAATCATTCCAAATTTGCCATGGTTTATGATATTTTAGGGTAGTTCCAGGGATATGATGCTAATTCTCTGGTTTGCTGGTATCCAATTTCAGAATTCTCTGGAGTGCTTTCTCCAGAGACTGACTTTCTGTCTCCTTCAGGAGAATAGTAGAGGCTGTCTTCTGCCTGTGTTGGGTGGAGGGATCCTTCCAGCTTCTCTCTATCCACTATTCTAGAAGTACTTTTTATCTAACCCTGTGTTTTTCCAGACTTTGAGGTACAAATATGCTTGCTTTTTCTTAAATTATTCCCTCAGCAGAATTGCAGGAGATGATTTCCCCCTGTTCTACTTAGTTACCACTGGTCCATCTGTTACTCATTTTCCAACATTTTGTTGACATCATTAGTCTGGAGTCATTTCCTATCTTGTTCTTCTTGTCCTCTTGTATTTATATCTTTATTTTATTATGTTGTGTTTTCAGAAGGAAACATACAGTATAAGTGTTGATCTGACAGGTTTAACCAGAAGTCTCATCTTTATTTATTTATTTTTCATTTCAAACACTTGAGGCTTTGTTGCTGTTTTTTATTAATATTAAAACCAAGGAAATGACAGGCAAATGAATCCGAATTCCAATAGTATATATCTCTGTTCAGGGGAAATTATACATGGTAATAATTCTTTTTTTCTATTTTTTAGTATTTCCTAGATATTGCAACTGTACTATTTTTATAAGAACATCTAATTAAAATAACCAAAATAATTTTTATTCAATATTTTCCATTACTGTGTAGTTTTAAAATAATTTAAATAAAATAATTAACACAACAAAATTAATTGCCTTAGTTTTTATATTAAAAAAATTCAGAGTGCATTTTTGAATTAAAAGAGTTGAGAAGAATGGTTATAAAATAAAACAATGTATTATGGAGTGAAAGTTTACTGGGAATAGGTACTTAAAAAATACAAATCAGAGTGATTGATTGAAATTTAGGACTTGTGCGTTGTGAAGGTCACCATACTTCTTTTAAAGGTATTTGTTAAGAGTTTTAGATCCAGGACATTGCCTCCAAGAGCGTGGGGTTATGAAGTTAAGGCCTGACAAGCTAGGCTCAAATGATTTAGGCTTTAAACAGTTAACCTCATTCTTCCAGAATTTGTTGGAAGGGTCTCCCTTGGGGGATTGTGAGTACCAAGCTCTACTCTTGCTTACAGGTTCTCCATGATAATCCCTGGATTTTTTCTGGGTGGGGACTGGAGGTTGTGGGATCCCAGAGGAGGATTATTGTTAACATTGTTATTTAAAAACAGAGTAAACAAATAACAAGGAATTCACCATAGGGAATGTACTGCCTTGAGCTTTGAGATAGGGGGGATTCAAATGGGATTTTCAAAATTATATTGCTCTTATTTCTAATGGAACAGATGTGGATTTAAAAAAAAATAAAATGAAATGAGTTGCTGAATGGTATTCTCCAAAGCAGCTCCCACCATACCAGCCAAAAGTGAGTAGACTAAATTTATAGGATACATTTTGGTGACATTTTTACAACTTATGCCAGTTCAAGTCCATTTCATCTGATTTGATTCCATCTATTCCACTTCACTTTATATCATGACAGGTCACTTAGATTTCCCTGAGTCTAAGTCATTAACCTTTTGGATACACATTTTTAGTATTTATTAGTGATATTTAATATATTTAAATTGGTGACTTGAATTTCTGTAACTAAACTCATGTCCTTTTATGTATGTACAGTTATGTCTTATACAGACTTAAGCTTTTCCTCTTCTGGACTTCCTCAGAGATGAATGATATTTAATTAAGTAGTTTAAACAAGATATTTGTAGGGCTTCCCTGGTGGCGCAGTGGTTGAGAGTCCGCTTGCCGATGCAGGGGACATGGGTTCGTGCCCCGGTCTGGGAAGATCCCACATGCCGCGGAGCGGCTGGACCCATGAGCCATGGCCACTGAGCCTGCGCGTCTGGAGCCTGTGCTCTGCAACGGGAGAGGCCACAACAGTGAGGGGTCTGCGTACGGCAAAAAAAAAAAAAAAAAAAAGATATTTGTAGATTTTGTGTTGTTGTTTATAAAACAAATTCATACTCATGGTAAAAAAAAATAAATTGGAAAATGCAGTAAAGTACATGAAAATAAAGCTGTCTATAATCTTACAACTTTCAAAAATCCAATTGTTGCAGGAAAGAAAGTGGAGCCAGAGAGGATGGTCCCATTCCAGGGTCCGAGACCCTGGTTAAGCTGCCAAGTGTGGGTTCTTAGCTTCTAGCAGGAAGAATTCAAGAGCGAGCCATAGTAAAGTGAAAGAAAGTTTATTCAGGGAGATATACACACTCCACAGACAGAGTGTGGTCTATCCTGAAAGGTGACAGGTCATGGGAGAAACACACCCCACAGACAGAGTGTGGGCCATCTTGGAAGGCTAGAGGCACCAGGGTATGGGGTTGTCAGTTTTTATGGGCTGGGTAATTTCTTAGGTTAATGACTGGGAGGATTATTCCAACTATTTTAGGGAAGGGGTGGGGATTTCCAGGATTTGGGTCACCACCCTCTTTTTTGGCCTTTTATGGTCAGCCTTGGAACTGTCATGGTGCCTGTGGGTGTGTCATTTAGCTTGCTGATGTGTTACAACCAGTATATACTGAGGCTCAAGATCTAGTGGAAGTTAATTATCCATCATTTTGGACCTATTTGGTTCTAACCAGCTTATGCTGTGTCCTCAATGGCTGTCATTCGTTTAAACGTTGTGCTCTGCCCCCTTCCTGTCTCACAAAGATACTATACTATAACATTGTAATCCTATGGGCTTTTTTTCTCATAAACAGACAACTTATTATTGCTGTTGCTTTATAAATTTGGACTCACAATCTATGCAATTTTGCATCCTGTTTTTTTGAAAATATATATATTACTCTTTACAAAAATGATTTCCATTATATTTGGAAGGAACATTTTCCTAGCTCACATTTGGACAGCACTATTTTTAATGTATTAAAAATACATTTAAAATTTATTATGTATTAAATGTATTATTATGTATTAAAAATACATTTAAAATACATTTAAAAATACATCTTATTTTATTTTTTAAATCACCTCATTTCTGAGCATTTGAATTGTTTCTGGCTATCACTCTCTCTCTGTGTGTGTGTGTGTGTGTGTGTGTGTGTGTGTATGAGTATATATGCATATATTGTAGGGGAGGAAAAATAATTTTCCCTCTACCCTTCCAGGTTCTTGGCTGAGATTGTGTAATAATAATTTTAAAAAATTAATAGGAGAAAAACAAACAGAAGTTTAATAACATGTATGCTTCCTGCATGCAAGAGAGATATCTGAGAAAAACTGATTAACTCCATGAAATGGCCCAATCCGCCACCTTAATTAAATACCATCTTCATCTGAAGACAAGAGAAGGTGTTGGGGGTGGGGGAAGCCCAGGTACAGGAGGTTGTTAAGCAAAGGACAATCAACAAGGGAATGGTTGTTATGCAGATTTAAGTCTATGTCATCTCCATTGCTAAATTTCTAGAGATTTCATCATCCTCCTCTTCCTGATACAAAGAGAAAGATACTCTTACAAGAGAGATTTCTTTTTATAAATGTAAATGTCTCTTATAAAAGGGTAAATTCTAAGTTTTTAGAGCTTTTCCTATATAAGCTCTTTCTTAAAAAATTATCAGCTCAAAATAACACTTATGCCAAATAATCTTCGGCATATTTTGAGGTGGCAAATTCTGCTCCCTTCATACACACACACACACACACACACACACATTATATATGTGAGAGCGAGAGAGAACCGATACAGAGAGACAGAGACAGAAACAGACATAGGCAGAGAGAGATAGAGACCTCAAATAAGATATTGTGAAATAAACAAAGATCAACAGAATGAATAAAGAAAAGGCTATTCATTCAGAGCTTGTTACAGCAAAGGAATCAACCACCATCACTTGTGTTTTGATGGAGACTCAAAGGCAGGCAGAGGAGTGGGGAAGCTTTAGAATGAAAAAAAGGAAAGAGTTCAGGTATTGGCCTGATTAGAGACTATTGGCATGAGGAAGCTATAAATGAGCCAACTAGAAGAGGGCCATCCTATGCTATTGGTTCAGGACACATTTTTGGATTTCTCTAGCTGGTCCTAAATTGGAAGTGGGGGAAAAAATTAGAAAACTGTCAATTATCAGTCAAGTCCTGCCTGACATTTTGGGCCAGTTGTTGCAGAAATTATTGTTTATTCCTGGATTGTTACTAGAGATAGCAGTCTGAGTTCCCAAATTTCTGACTAATGGCTGTCTTCTCGGCTGGTAATTGTAGATAAGGTGTTAATTTTCTGGCTACGGTGCTGCAGATTGTGGATCAGAGTTTTATTTTTATATATGATCTGGCCATTGTTTGTATATTTGGTCTCTCAATATACACACTCCTTTAACATACTTCAAATACACATAGGACATTTATACAAATTGATTATATCCTAGATGACCATAACGATTTCCGTAACTTCTAATTGATATTGTACAGACCTAATCACATGAACAAAATGTGGTAAATTAGAAATCAACATAAAAATCAGCATAAAAATAGCAAAGAAGAAAAGGAGAGGAAAGAAGAGGAAGAGGAGAAGGAGATTGTTGGAAAAGAAAAGAAAGGAAAGAGGGAAGGGAAGGGAATGGAAGGGAAGGAAACTAGTATCCACATTAACCACAAAAACTTCACAACTTTGGAAAGTAATTAACACTTATAAATATGACAAAATACAAATGGAAATTTCAGTTATTTAGATACAATGGAAGTTCCACATATCAACATTCATGGAATCCAGATAAAGTAGTATTTAGAGGGAATTTTATGACCTTTAATGTACATATTAAGCAAAGCTTTAGTGAAAATCTGTGTAGGTTATTTTTTTCAAAATTATTTGGCTATTTTAACATGTTCAGATATATTTCAAGAATAGTTTTTACTTTGACTTTGTAGAAGTATTGAATAAGGTTTATCCAGATTCCACATTTTTTATTTTATTTATTTATTTATTTATTTATGTTGTGTTGGGTCTTCATTGCTGTGCACGGGCTTTCTCTAGTTGTGGTAAGTGGGGGCTACTCTTTGTTGTGTTGTGCAGGCTTCTCATTGCAGTGAATTCTCTTGTTTCAGAGCATGGGCTCTAGGCTCATAAGCTTCAGTAGTTGTGGATCACAGGCTTAGTTGCTCCGTGCCACGTGGGATCTTCCCAGACAAGGGATTGAACCCATTTCTCCTGCATTGGCAGGCGGATTCTTAACCACTGCTCCACCAGGGAAGTCCCCATTTTTAAAAAAAAATATTTTGCCACATTTGCTCTTTCTCCTTATGTGTATATATTTACTTGTTCTACAGCATTTCAGAGAAAGTTGTGTACAGTATGTCATTTAAACTTAAATTCTCCATGGTATATTTTCTATAAACAAAGAACTAACTCTAGTGCAGTTAATAAATCCAGGAATTTTAATATCGATAAAAGAATACTATCTAATCAATAGCCCATCTTCAAATTTCACCAATAGTCTCAATAATGTTTTTTATGCTAACCTTATTTCCAGGATCCGACTCAGAATTTAGTAACCATGACAGGACTCACTAGGCCTTTTAATCTGGAACTGCTTTGCAACACGTTTTTGTCTTTCATGAAATAGTTTGAAAAATACAAACAGCCTATTTAGTTTGTAGCTTGTACCTTACTTGGGTTTCCTCACAATTAGATTCTGGTTACTCGATTCTGTCAAGTATACAACAAAGTAATGTTCACTCCAGAATGTTGGTTTCTCCCATTATTGGTGATATTATCTTTGATCATTTGGTTTACGGGTGTCTGTCATGTTTATTTAACTTTAAAGTTTGTTTTTTGTTTTGAATAAAAGCTATTGTGAGGAGATACTTTGAGTCTATCTAAATATCCAGTTCCTCATTAAATGTTTGTGTTTGTTGATAATTCATACCAGAATCATTATGTCTATGGTGATTACAAAGTGGTGACTTTTCTAATCTCACTGTCCCTTCTACATTTATTAGTAGGCTTTGCACTGTAGGAGCTTTCCTTTCAATATATTTATGTATTTACTTGTTTATTTATGTGTTCCTTAGCTTTAAAGAATCATGGAATTTTACTTAATGGATACAAATTTTTGTCAATGTATTTTATGCCTTTTTAGGGTAACCTTCTTGCAAGTAGAGTTTTCTGAAGTAAATGCATGAAATTCAACCAAGCTGCTTTCCAGAAAAGCCAGATTTGAATTCCTATCACTAGTGTATTAAAATGCTTACCTCACTATATTTTCTGGAGTTTGATATTGGTCAATGCCATGGGTGAAACATGAAAACTGATTGGTATTTTATTCTACAATTTTATTTACTAATAATATTTCAAGTTTATTTCATATTTATATTAGTATGCTCACTTACGTCTTTTTTTCTTTTGGACTGTTGGTATTTTTCTGACTGATTTTTTAAGGATACATACTTTGACATACAATTGTCCTTAAAATATCTTTTCCTGCATATCATACTTGTGTTGCCAATATTTACAAAAGTTCCTGCAGCTCAGGAAGTTTCTCTAACCCTCCTTTCATAAAATTATCAAGAGGATGGCCAGACACCAATTTACCTGTCTGAAACCCAAGCCCCTGGCGTATTATTTATTGTTTGCAATGTGATATCTTGTGCAGACAGATGTCTCTGTAGGAACATCACCTGGCTGCTGATTTGTGCTTTACCACTGGACACTGTAACTCAAATTAGTCTCAACTCTGTTCTGTAGCCTGAGGATAAGTCCTGTTTTAAGCCCCTTATTCCCTCCAGGTACAATAGCCTTGGGTTCTGTTTGTCTTGAAGGGAAATTCTGACAAGTAGAAGATACATTAGGAAGAATACAGATTGTCAAAGCCTTTATGTTCAAGCCAAACCTGTGGTGGTTCATCTAGATTAACAGTTCTTGGTGTGTGGCCCTGGGAGCTTCTCAAGTGGTCAACAGGATTGAGACAATTTTCATAATAAAACTAAGATTTCATGTTTCTCCTTCATTCTCATTCTCTCATAAGTATACAGTGGAACTTTCCAGAAGCTACATGATTTCTGATATTGCAATAGATTGAAGAAAAAACACATATGGGAATTCAGCCATCTTCTATTCAGTCAGGCACTAAATAGATCTACAAAATGTAAAACAATGATAATATCATTGGAATTATCTTTATTTAAAACATGTAGTTATTTTGCATTAAAATATGCTACTAACATTAGGATGTAATTGATTTTTTACATTTTTATTTTTAAATGAATTATTTAGTTTTTTAAGTTTAATATCTAATATGGTAAATAACAATAGATAAAACCCACATGAATGAAATCAGCAGTTAGAATTTTAAAATAAAAAAAACAATTTTGTCACCTCTCTGCTGAAAACCCACCTATAATTACATTGCACATATAAATTCCTAATAAATGTTAGAACTCTACACTGTGTGGACTGACTCATGCCCACATTAGTAGCCTCTACACAACTCACTTTCACTCTGGAAATGTTATTTACACTGACCTTCTTTCAGATCCTCCAAGTAATTAATTTCTTTCCAATTTCTTACAGATGTTGTTCCCTTTGTCAGGAACATTCCCCTTAATGTCTTGCATGGCTACCTCAACTTACCTCCTTGGAGATACCATTCCCAGATTACTGTCCTGTCTTTAACTATTCTCTAATTTTTTTTTTTTTTTTTTTTTTTAGTATCTTGTCCTATTCCATATAGACCTTGCTGATTTAATAAGCAAATCAGGGAGCAAATGGACTTGAACAAAACTAGTTCTTGGGCATGGCTTATACTTCCCAGGTGATAATCTGCTGTACTGCCCACTCCTCTCTCTGGTTTCCCATTCTTTTCCCAAATCCTGAGGAGCAGAGAACTCATTTTCTTGTCAGTTTCATCAAAATTTCACATTTTAAATAATTTTTCTATGAAGTTAGTTATGTTTAATGGGACAGTTCTAAAATTCTGCCAGAGTTGATGCCTTCTGTATAGCCTTTCCAAGTACATTTAAATATTGATTGTAAGCATCTAAAGACAGGGATAAAAAATTATATGCCTAACACACACACATGCACGCACACACACAGACATCATACCTAACCCACAATGAAATACAATGAGTTATCTGACCCAACATGTTAAGTGATGATTTGTGATCATTTATGTATGAAAATACAAATACTGATAATGTCTTAGCTGTGTTTAGTCTTGTCTCCATCACCACCATTGTACAGCATTTGCTAATTGACAAGTGAACTCAATGAAAACTTGGTAGAGGATGAGCCTGGTATGCTATGATAAGGAAAGTGTAACCAGATGCGGTAAAATTCTTGCTGGATCTTTTACGTCTGAAATAATAGGTGATTTAAAGGGAACTGTAAAAGAAGACTTGGCTTAGAAGATTGAAAAGATGGAGAAAATCCACTGGAGGACAAATTTTTTAAAGATGTGATTAAAGATGCAGTGAAGTCCTGACTTGCTTGTAGATCACTCAGGGTACTTGGAATTGACTAGGATTTCTATACTTCAAAGTAATATGGAAGTATCAGAGAATTAAATTAACTGTCACCAGAGTGGGTTACAGATACACTTTAAAGAAGAAAATGTCAATTTTCTACCCTCTTTCCTGTTGTACACTCCCCAGTTTTCCATTCAAGAAAGTACATACATCCAGGAAGCTCATTGCTTTCATGATATCTGAAGTCATGCTGGTCATAGAGAAAAGTGAATTGGATTTGCCAAACCCATTCCTATTAAGCTGTACATACTTTTGGTGTTAACTTCTCCTAGAAAAAATTTCATTTTAAAAAACAGACTTGATGAAGACCTAAGGGATGCATGACTGTTATCAAAGCCTGCAGTGATAGCAAAGAGAGCTCTAGTGGCAAGAGGCTTGCCTAGTTCTCTCAAATGACATATACAGGTACTTACTATTCTTCATCCTTTCCTTTCTACAGCACAGAACTCTAACCAATTGACAGGCAAGCACACTACTTGTGAACTGAGCATTACTCACACATCTAATATTTTTGTTCAAACTGTGTTCTCTACTTGGCAGGTCCTATATGGTACTAAGAAAAAGTCTAAGTCATTGAGCCAGCAGAAGTGGGAATGAATCCTGCCTCACCCTCTTCCTACCTGGAGCTCCATACACAATTATATTCTCACTGATATTGTTTCCTCATCTGGGAATGAGAATAATAGATCCTGTTGTGAAAATTAGAGATGACATTAATACACGTATGGGTGCTTCATACATTAGCTAGTTTGATAGATATTATAGTTGTACAATAGACAGCACAGTTACATGATGTGACAGATCAATACATATAGATCTTTATATACAGATCTTATTCTGTCTCTATACATGCATATTATGTATATTATACATAGTACATATGCTGTCCCCACTTCCTTTTTTATACTTGTTAATCTAAGCTGTCTCCTCAGTTACAACATTGTCCAATCAGAAAGGACAGTGGCCACAAACACTGGGAAGGTCATCTTTGGCCCTACCAGCTGCTATCAGCCCCATATTAGTTAAATTCAGTGTCCATATTAAACAAAACTTCCTCCTTGATGTCGTTATCGATACCATCCGTTGTTTATAACATCTCCCTCACTGGATTCCCATGGCACCTTTTCACTTGTCTATTTTATTTTGATAATTGAACACGTTTTAATTAACATATTTTACATGTTAAATTTTCCATATGCCACCCCCCAAGTAGACTGTAATCATTTTGAGAACAGGGAATATGTCACACTTCTTTCATAACTCATAATATCATGGGAAATACCAGCCTATGAAAGATGCTTCAAACTATTTGTTGAACTTTATTGAAATGAGTCTGCTAGGAATGGGAATGAAACTGCCATCACTCTCTGATCACAACTGAGCCCTCTTTTCACTCCCAGCTCTGCTGGCCCTGCACCCAGCCAGTGACCCACCCAACAGTGCAAATGCATTTGCCATTGGTTTGGTTAATGTGTCACTATGCCAGAATAGAAAAAAAAAACTTTATTCTCATGTTCAGTACAATAGGTTCTCCTATTCTGAAGTGGAATAAGTTTCCCAGTATGATTGCTTTTGAAGAGGAATATTTCTATGAGAAAAAGCTGGAAAAAGTTTGCTCCTGCTCTGACTGCATTTTTTAATCATCACTGTTTGCCCCTCCAGTGCATCCTCCCATTTCTGAAGCCAGGCTTGTGATTTTGATGCACCATCATGGCTAAATACAGTATATAATTTCAGCAGGCTCTTCACATTGTGTTATTGTTAATGATGCTTTTTATTTACCAGAACCATAGGCAATATGATATTACTCTCATTCAGTGAGCCCGGCAGGAGACTTTTTAAAAGTGTAATGCATTTGCTCTTATGTCTCTGATCAGGTGGATCCGGCCTGGAAAAACTCCAAGTTGGATAATTACATTTTTGCTACCTATAATTACCACCACTCATTTGAGAGCTTGTTGCATTCTTCTCCTTTCATACTCCACACATGAGTAGTGTTTGCTGAACACTATTTTTAAAAGAAAAGAAAATCAGCTAGTTTTAACCTCCAGGAGGTGAGGGGAGATTATGGATAGGTTAATGGAGAGGTCGGAATGGACACTTCTGAAATTGAAGGAACATCACTGAAGTTTGCCTTTATTTTTCTCATTCCTTCAAAATCCATGTCCCTTTTCCCTTTTTTCCATGACCCATCTTCTCTCATTTTTAGATAAACAGCATTCTCATGCTATTATGACTTTCCCCATAATGAGAGGAAGTGATCTAGTAATATCATTCTTACTAAAGCATATACATTATATTTCATAACTTGTCCAGAGGAATTTGAACTTTATAAATGATAGCTACTGGAAGGAGCAAAGGCAGCATAAGAGGACTGATTTCCAAAGGTAGGAAATTAGAGCCCATGTCCTATGAGAAAAGAGATCTTTTCAAGTGGGGAGTGCAGTGCATACAACTAAATTCCCTCTCATGCTTACACACAAGAAATGCACTGCTTTTTGAAGTAAAAAGAAATACTAGATTCTACATTTCATTGTCTCTAATAGGTTACATTAGCATACAAGGCTCTTTGCACATAAGGTGTAACAGGGTCAAGAAAAATGTATTTAACATTTCTAATGTAAGAGATCCCAGGATCAACCATTTTTTTTAAAGAGGAAAAGCACCTGAAGTCAAGTGATGAAGGTGAATGACTAAGCTGAGTGATAATATCTGAGTACAAAAAGGTATGACCTTGAGATCCATAAAGTAAGACTAATTTTCAATCCTGCCTGGTAGAATTAGAAAGGATGCCATGGCAGAGCATCAATCTTTGTATCATAGTTACATGAAGGGATGAGTTTTAAAGGGAAATTTCTGCTTTAGTGGGTAATGCCCATTTTGATGGTGTGTCACATTTTTTTTTTTTTAATGGATATACATGATGTGCTCTTACTCCTTTCATACCTCTCCCTTCCCTTTGGAGACTTGGGTGCACACAGCAACCCTATAGTTCATGTCAGCCTATCCAAATGCCTCTCCCTCAGAGTCACATGCAGTTTACCATCTAGGCAATAGCTCAACTGACAATGAGAGCTGACACCACTGTAATGGAGGAGCCCAGCACATATTTATGGAACATTAATTCAGTCTATAATATTACAGTTGTCAATGTCGACTAATGTAGATTTTTATTTTATACATTTTTGCTTTTCTGGTATGCCTTGATTTTGTTAATTCTATGCAGATTTATGGGGGAGTTTGCTATATATCACACTCGGTCACCTTTCTTTGCTTTCCTGATGTCACAGACAGTCACATGCCTCTTGAATCTAGAAATTATTTGAGGCAGGGCTGAGCAGAGTGATGGACTTCTCTGCTTACACTGGACTCAGAACAGAGCCAAGGTGACTCTTAAGGGAATTGGCCACATATCAATTCCCATCTGGAAGTGGTGGTGGCAGTGGACAAAACCAACTTACACTCTGAAGGTCTAGAAGGCAAGCACATTTTTTGAAAAAGGTGATAATTTAAATTTAAAAGTGTTGCATTTTAGGTGCTGACAGGACATAAATGGAAACATTCCAAATGAGCATACACATTTGGGAGTGATGCTATTTAAAAGTAAGAAAAAAATATGGTATTAGGAGACATTCTTTCTTTGAGGTCCTTTTAAATGTAATGAGTGGGGCCCTGTTTAACACTTGGGCTTATATTCAAAGTTACAATTCTTTTGGTCACCTGATTTGACAGTCATTGCTCAAGAGTTTCTCTGGTCTCTTGTCACATTTTGGCAGTAAATTTGGCTCATATTCTCAGTCTAGCATCTCGTGCTTGTAATACTGGTTTGGGTTTCTATGACCTATGAACACCATCATCCCATAACTTCTGGTATTTCCCAATTGGTTTTAGTACAACAAAAAAGCAGCCCATTAATGACAGATCTGGAATCTTTGCCTTGAAATATTTTCCTGTTCCATGACTCTCTTTGATGGTCAGAGTCCTCCTGAATTTATTTCTACTGCTTTTTTTAACTTCACAATTTGATTAAATCTCCACATTTTTTAAAGCACAATTTGCCAGCCTTCCAACTTTGGCCATTGCTTTTTCCTTCAGAAACTGTATCCGTACTTAGAGTCAGTCCTCCTAGACTGACTACTGCTAAGTAGACTTACTACCACCTCTAGTCCTACTGGTTCTACTAGTTTACTATCCACTAGAGCAAGAGCTGAGGAACTTTTTCTATAAGACCCCAGATAGTAAATGTTTCATGCTTTATGGGCTGTATATGGTCTTCTTTGTCAATCTTTTGCTTATTCTTTGCATTTTTTGTTTGGTTTGTTTTTACAACCCTTTGAAAATATTGAGAAAAAATCTTAGCTTGGGCCATTCAAAAAAACGTACTGATCCCATACCAAAAGGAGGAAAAAGAATGGATTCTTATTCTGTAAAGAAGTCAAGAATACTGCAGAGAGATGATGAATAATTGCCACTAAAAATTAAGGAGATAAAGTGGTGATTTTGGAATATGTAATTTTACTAGGGAAATTCTTTTTCAAGTAAATGCAATCACTTTCTAACTTTTCTGTTTTGTGTGACTTTTCTTTATCTTGTGCTTCAAACAGGGTCAATATAACCCTGGTCTTCTACAAAGAATTTAAATAGTCCCAAGAGTCTGTTATATTCTTTCAAATCAAGTACAACGTGTTTGTAGTTCCTCCTTAGAGAATAAACCCACCTTGAGTTGACTCGGAATTGGACTGGACTTCATGAATAGGCTGTGTTTGAGTATGGCTATGCACTTAACAAGCCATATGATAAGATGACCTTTCAAAATGCTTTTCACACCCTTGGTGTTCCCATTCTTCTCGAGGTACTACTTTAGATCCTGAAGGATTTTTTTTTCTTTGCAAATTCATATTTAATGGAAGATATTAACACCATAAGCCATGTTATCTGTCACTTGGCTTAGTCATATTGGCAGACAGATCTTTTGGACAAGTTTTTGCAGAAGATACAATGTAGCAAAGTGAAAGAGAAGAGGGAAGCAGGCATGTCCCAAGAGACTGTGGGGAAATGACCAACAAAAAATCTCTGACTAAAAGTTTGCTCTTCTGAACTTTCTTCAAGAACCTCCATTTCTTAGTAAGGATTATTAGTTACTAAGTATCATAAATTTATACTGATATCCAGAGAGGTGAATCCCAGGAAGGGGTATTCCAGAGACACTTTTGTGCCTTAATAGCTATTGAAATAGCTGGGCCAAAGAGAATCTACCATCAGTCTGCTACCTGGGAAATCTCTGCTGTCCTCCATCAAATTCAGGAGAAAAGAATGATCTGCTAAGAAAGATTTCCTTCCCAGTTTATTGAATTAACAAGCAGAGGGGAAAATTTTCTTGGCTTGATGAAACATCTCCAAACAGAAAACTATGAATTCATACTACTAAACTTCAAAGGGCACAGACATGATGAAATAATGGAGTCATGTGATTGAAAAGGGATTCTCATTTTTGCAATATGGGGAAGGTAATTTGAAGAGTTCATTTGAGATTTCTGAGACTATGTATTCAGTGTCTCTTTCAAGAATTTGAGTAATTTGTTACTATTTTAAAAATTCAACTAGTGCTTCAGGCCACCTTTCAGTTTTCTGCTATTCTTTTGGTGCCTAGCATAGGACTTGCCCATTGTATGGATTCAAAGAGATATATTGACAAATTGATTACATTTTATGCCAAAGCTACCGTTGAACTTCATAAATCTCTTCCATCTCAAATTTGTCACTCTGAATACATGAAAAAGGAAAAAGGCAATGTACTCCACTTTGCCCTGCCTTAGTCACTCATTGTCCTTGTATCTAGTTCAAAGATTTATTTTTTTTAATCAGCCCCAATCAAACAATCCCTCTAACCAGTTAACCTTTCAGGTTGTTTTCCCCTTATTTCTGAAAGTTTGTCTTCAGCTGTCTTCTTTCAAGGAGTTCAGAAAGAGCCAAAATGATACAGTGGGATAGTCTAAAAAATAGATGGAAAAGTAGAAATTAATTAGTAGAAATATGAGGAATACTATATATCCTCCCCCTTTGACACTGTAAACACACACACACACACACACACACACACACACACGCGTACAATCTTCCTCATGGTCATCTATTCTGAAGTTCTAACCAATAGACTGATATTCATGCATTTAGAATGCTCACATCCCAGGCCCTTATCAGGTGATTTGTACCTAAAAAATGCCTTGCCAAACAGGTAAAGCTAAAGGGAGAATTATTGGCAGAATTTCACAAGGAATAAGAAAGAAGACTGGGAATAGGGATTTGGCAATATGGTGTAGTACTCCTTTTGCTGGTATTCCCTTGCTAAATGTATCTTATGACAACATGTTTTTAAAATATTAAGCATTTTAAATGTTTTCTGGTATTCATTTAGCACAAGTGGCATTAAATGTGCATAAATTACATGTTAATGTGTTGTTGGGTTTTTTTTAATTAGTGAAAAAAGGCAATGTGAAAGGATCAGAAACAAACTTTCTGATTTCATAACTATTTTGAGGAAAAAGTGCAATATGCCTTTTTTTTAAAAGGCCCAATGAAATGGCATTTCTCTGAGTTTGTATGACATGAGGTTACTTTGCTCCATAATTTAAAGTTAACAATTTTAGTTGCCGTTGGTGTAGATTTAAATTTTTCTAATTTTCCAAGTATTCAAATTCCTGTCTACTTTGACAATCTCTTCACTCTGAGACATTCCAGCTTAGTTTCTCTTTGTTTTACAGTCATATGTTTTTGTTGGGAATGCTAAACCTTTGGGAACATAAGTGTGACAGGAAAACCAGGGAGCATTCTGTTTCTAAACAACAGCAAAACTCCAAGAAGGTGCTCATCAAATAATTATGAGGCTTGAAACATTCAAAAGTCATCATCTTCTGTGATGTGTAGAATAATTAAATCCAATAACAGCATGACATCAGTGGTAGATAATTTTCAGTCATAAAATGCCATTGTCTTGCATTAACTTGGAGGTTGTTGGAGGTTTTTGTCTCCATTTCACCAGATAGAGTACAAAACATTGTGACATGCTTAATATTTCTTCCGCCAAGATGTCCACTATGATTCCTCACCCTTTACAGAGTTGTTGATTTCATTCTGCATTTAGCTGCCAAAAAAGCAATTGCATGTGCAGCACCAGTAACAAAGTGAAAATGAATTATGCATCAGAAGAAACTGCATTTGAGTTAAGAAACTTAGACTTCAGCATCTTCAAATTACAATATGATTTAAGAAGGAATACATTTAAGAAGATAGCAATGGACTGAGGTGAAGGGGTCAGCACTGGCCTGGTTTAATATAATTTAGTTTTCAATTATTTATTTTTTAAAGAGCTACTAAGCACACTGAATCTCTTTAATGGCAATGTCAAAGTATGGAGACTGGAGAAAAGCCATGAATAATAGTGACAGATTGTTATGCATGGTAATGTTATAGGGCTTCTGCAAAGGGAAGCATTCACCAGAGCAGGGAGAACCGACAGGGAGCAGCCTGCTGTGAAAGCAGGGACGTGGCTCCCTTCTCTGAGCCATGAGGATGGCTGAACCCCACTTCTTCTGACAACTAACAGGCTTTGTCAAAGAGACCATTAAACTAATCTGTCCGCGAGAATCCTGCAATCCTCTTTTGACAAGTGGAATGTATTATTGTTTGTTTAAATTGTCCACATTTAATTTTATTGACAGTAAAATTGATTCAGTAAAATATCCTCACGCATTTTGAGCAACTATGCAGTGACTAAAACAGTGAAAAGTGTCCTGAGAACATGAAGCAACAATTTGCTCCTCCTTCAGGAAATTGGTCATCAAGGGAAGGGATTTGCACCAATAGGTCAAAATATAGAATATATAAGTGTTAAAGAATCTGATGCAAATGAAAGTGTTTGTTAGTATGGAGGAGGAAGGAAAGGATCCTGTAAAGTAGAAGAACCTGGGCTCAGATTAGGGATCTCCATGTTTACCCGTCAACTCCCCAAGGGTCCTGCTCCCCTGAGCCCACTATTCATGCTTGCTCTCTTGCAAAAACAGCAGCGACTGAGAAGACACCCTCCCTTTGCAGTTTTTCTCACTTAGAAACAGTAATTCACTTCTCCAATGACCACTTCTCATTTGGGTAGAGCAAATCTGATTCTATCAAATGGTCACTCTGCACACCTACAGAGCCTTTTGGGCCCTAGAGGTATTAGGATTCTCACTCTCTCCCATTACCATACAATTTCCTACTACTCCTCCCCGCCTTAGAACAATTTGCCACAACAGCCTAGTCTTTCCTGGCTTAGTGCTAAGTAACAAAGTCAGTGTCATATGGAAAAAAAAGAGAAAACAGAATTGGGAGTCAGGAAAGCAGATTTCCAGTCTTGGCTCTTCTGTGTTTATTTAGACAACTTTGAGATTTTGTTTCTTCAACTTTTAACTGAACAGATTGGTTAAATCAGTGGTATAAAAGCATATACACACACACACACACACACACACACACACACACACACACACACACATATATATGTATATATACATATATAACCTTTTAGTAATGAAAATATTTTTCTTTTCAAAGCAATTTTCTTTCCCAGACCCCAAGTATTGTGAGACAGAAGTAGAGCCATGTTAGTTGGGGCAAGAATGAGGAAGCATGATGCTCAGCTTCCTTTCTGTTCCTAGCTGTGCTCCCTGAGAGTTCTGTGGAGTCCAGTCCTAAAATCTACAGGATGGCACAATTTCTAAAGTTCTTTCAAGTTCTCAATTTCTTGGATTTCATGCCATACTATAAAACATTTTATTCTTAACCATTATTATCTTAAACCCCATTCTACTACCATCTGTACTAATTTTTTTTTAACAAAACATGAAGAGAAAAAAGCTCTAACTAAAAGAATATTTAAGAATACAATTTTTGAGAAAAGGAAGGTAATGTTTCCCAATTGCACATCAAAGTGGTTCTAAGTTATAACCTAACCTGTACAGGCAGGATCAGTTAGTCATTCTACATAAACATCACGCAGAAGAATGTTTATCTGGGAGGAAAAGTTTTCATTTACCCTTCCAAATCTTCTGGATGGTCTAATAATTAAACTGACATAAGATAGATTAACAGGACAAAATCAGATTTAATGTTGCATGTATGCGGGCTTCGTTAGAATGTGAAGCCCACAGGCAGTTAAGTAATTGAGGCTTCTGTGCCATTCTGAGTTCAGGAGAAGGCAGTTAAATCTGAGACTTTGAAGGAAGAGAAAGACAAGTCACATGGAGATGGGAAGAGCAAGTGTTTAGTAAACAATTGTTTACCATGCCAGGCACAGACAAGGGGACACAGAGTTTGTTGTGAACAAACAGGCCTTGCTAGTTTCCCCCAGTTGACCACACATAGTTCTAGGTAGTTATCTCTGTTGATAGTTTTCTTTCTGGAATAGTCCTCCATCTAAATTGTTTTCGGGCAGTTAAAGAGAAGGTAAAAGCGCTTCCTGAATATTTTGTTTCTTAAAAATAATCAGCCTTTAGGATTATTTTAATAATCCTCATGCCAGTGAGACATATTTTGAGGTGGCAAAGTTTTCTCCCTTTATAAGAGGAAGGAGACATAGGTGAAGAGTGCATCCATTTAAAACATCACTATAGATCAAAGGGTTTGCTCCTGCCAGGGGCAAGTGCCAGGCCACTGATAGTTTTTATTTCAATTTCCTTTTGCACACTTGTACTTGAAGAAGGCAATGCTCTTATGACTATTTAGTATATTCTGTTTGGGGGGAAGATTGCAGAGCATGTGATACTGAAACCGAGTCACCCCAAAACTGAGTTCCTCTGTCTAGTTTATGACTAAACTCTCTATTAAAAGCTTTATTTCCTTTCTTGTCCCGTACCTATTTCTCTCAAGATTGAGGAATATCAAAGTAAAGGGGGGATTGAAATCAAGCAGGACCCTGTGGGACCCTCCTGGGTACAAAAGCCCTTCCACGTCCCCCATTTCTTGCTTGTAGGAAAAGGATGTATTCTCCTGGGTCTTCCCTGTGTTTCAAAGAGCAGGCACAGACAGTTACAAATTAGGGGAGTGAGGGAATGCAGAGAAGGGAAAAGCAGAGAAAGGAAATGCACAGAAAATAAAAGTAATGACAGTGCAGTGATTAGAGTCCTAGTTCTTCCTCAAAAGATATATACAACAATCTGAGGGATATCTTTGAGCTCTTCTTCAGAAATTAAACTTCCCCACCCCCTGCCCCCCAGGTGGAGGATGTTGAGTACAAGCATGCGCAACCAGACTGGTTGGAACCAGAAGGTTGATGACAGAGATTCCTGAAACACCATCATGTTATCTCACCACCAACCAGTTAGAAGCAAATCATCCATCCTGCAGCCCTCACCCTCAAACATTGCCTTTAAAAACACTTCCCTAAAAACCATTGTGGAGGTCAGTTCTTTTGAACATGACACCCTCCCATGTTCTCTGTACTCCTTGCTTGGTGATCTGCAAATAAACCCTGTACTTTCCTTTATCACAATCCAGGGGCAGTACTTGGCTTTCTTGAATTGTGGGCAAACGGACCCAAAGTTCGATCCTATAACAATGCTGAGAAAACATCTCTGCTTAATTATGAAAATACATAACAGTAGCAAAAATGGAGCTGAAAGCAAAACTAAGTTCTTTATCTCCAACAAAGAAGAGAATCTATTGATTTTTAAGCTTGCAGTTTAGCTTTATCTAGAATGCTGTATGAGGTCTGACTTTTAATATATTTTTTAACATCTTTATTGGAGTATAATTGCTTTACAATGGTGTGTTAGTTTCCGCTTTATAACAAAGTGAATCAGCTATACATACACATATATCCCCATATATCCTCCCTCTTGTGTCTGCCTCCCACCCTCCTATTCCCACCTTGCTAGGTGGTCACAGAGCACCCAGCTGATCCCCCTATACCATGCGGCTGCTTCCCACTAGCTAGCTATTTTACATATGGTAGTACATATAAGTTCATGCCACTCTACCACTTCGTTCCAGCTTACCGTTCCCCCTCCCCGTGTCCTCAACTCCATTCTCTCCATCTGTGTCTTTATTCCTGTCCTGCCCCTAGGTTCTTCAGAACCTTTTTTTTTTTTTTTAGATTCCATATGTATGTGTTAGCATACTTTATTTATTTTTCTCCTTCTGACATATTTCACTCTGTATAACAGTCTCTAGGTCCATACACCTCACTATAAATAACTTTGTTTCTTTTTATGGCTGAGTAATATTCCATTGTATATATGGGCCACATCTTCTTTAGCCATTCATTGACACTTAGGTTGCTTCCATGTCCTGGCTATTATAAATATTGTTGCAATGAACATTGTGGTACATGAATCTTTTTGAATTATGGTTTTCTCAGGGCATATGCCCAGTAGTGGGATTGTTGGGTTGTATGGTAGTTCTATTTTTAGTTTCTTAAGGAACTTCCATACTATTCTCCATAGTGGCTGTATCAATTTACAGTCCCACCAACAGTGCAAGAGGGTTCCCTTTTCTCCACACCCTATCCAGCATTTATTGTTTCTAGATTTTTTGATGATGGCCATTCTGACTGGTATGAGGTAATACCTCATTGTAGTTTTGATTTGCATTTCTCTAATGATTAGTGATATTGATCATCCTTTCATGTGTTTGTTGGCATTCTGTATATCTTCTTTGGAGAAATGTCTATTTAGGTCTTCTGCCCAAATTTGGATTGGGTTGTTTGTCTTTTTGATATTGAGCTGCATGAGCTGCTTATAAATTTTGGAGATTAATCCTTTGTCAGTTGCTTCATTTGCAAATATTTTCTCCCATTCTGAGGGTTGTCTTTTCGTCTTGTTTCTGGTTTCCTTTGCTGGGCAAAAGCTGTTAAGTTTAATTAGGCCCCATTTTTTTATTTTTATTTCCATTTCTCTAGGATGTTGGACAAAAAAGAACTTGCTGTGATTTATGTCATGGATTGTACTGCCTATGTTTTCCTCTAAGAGTTTTATAGTGTCTGGCTTTACATGTAGGTCTTTAATTCATTTTGAGTTTATTTTTGTGTATGGTGTTAGGTTGTGTTCTAATTTCATTCTTTTGCATGTAGCTGTCCAGTTTTCCCAGCACCACTTACTGAAGAGGCTGTCCTTTCTCTACTGTACATTCCGGCCTCCTTTATCAAAGATAAGGTGACCATATGTGCGTGAGTTTATATCTGGGCTTTCTGTCCTGTTCCATTGATCTATATTTCGGTTTTCGTGCTGGTACCATATTGTCTTGATTACTGTAGCTTCATAGTACAGTCTGATTTCAGGGAGCCTGATTCTTCCAGCTCCGTTTTTCTTTCTCAAGATTGCTTTGGCTATTCGGGGTCTTTTGTGTTTCCATACAAATTGTGAAATTTCTTGTTGTAGTTCTGTGAAAAATGCCACTGGTAGTTTAATAGAGATTGCATTGAATCTATAGATTGTTTGGATAGTAGAGCCAATTTCACAATGTTGATTCTTCCAATCCAAGAACATGGTATATCTCTCCATCTGTTTGTATCATCTTTAATTTCTTTCATCATTGTGTTATAGTTTCTGCATACAGGTCTTTTTTCTCCTTAGGTAGGGTTTTTCCTTGGTATTGTATGCTTTTTGTTATGATGGTAAATGGGACTGTTGCCTTAATTTTTCTTTCTAATTTTTCATTGGTAGTGTAAAGGAATGCAAGTGATTTCTGTGCATTAATTTTGTATCTTGCTACTTTACCAACTTCATTGATTAGCCTTAGTAGTTTTCTGGTAGAATCTTTAGGATTCTCTATGTATAATATCATGTCATCTGCAAGCAGTGATAGCTTTACTTCTTCTTTTCTGATTTGGATTCCTTTTATTACTTTTTTTTCTCTGATTGCTCTGGCTAAAACTTTTAAAACTATGTTGAATGATTGTGGTGAGAGTGGACAACCTTGTCTTGTTCCTGATCTTAGAGAAAATGGTTTCAGTTTTTCCCCATTGAGAACGATGTTGGCTGTGGGTTTGTCAAATATGGCCTTTATTATCTCGAGGTAAGTTCCCTCTCGGCCTACTTTCTGGAGGGTTTTTATCATAAATGGGCGTTGAATTTTGTTGAAAGCTTTTCTGCATCTGTTGAGATAATCATATGTTTTTTCTCCTTCAATTTGTTAATAGGGTTTATCACACAGATTGATTTGCGTATATTGAAGAATCCTTGCATTCCAAGGATAAACCCCCCTTTATCATGGTGTATGATCCTTTTAATGGGCTGTTGGATTCTGTTCGCTAGTATTTGTTGAGGATTTTTGTATCTATGTTCGTCAGTGATATTGGCCTGTAGTTTTCTTTCTTTGTGACATATTTGTCTGGTATTGGTATCAGGGTGATGGTGGCCTTGTGGAATGAGTTTGGGAGTGTTCCTCCCTCTGCCACATTTTGGAAGAGTTTGAGAAGGACAGGTGTTAGCTCTTCTCTAAATGTTTGATAGTATTCGCCTGTGAAGCCATTTTGCTTGTCCATTAGCTTTTGTTTGTTGGAAGATTTTTAATCACAGTCTCAATTTCAGTGCTTGTGATTGGTCTGTTTCTATTTCCTATTTCTTCCTGGTTCAGTCTCAGAAGGTTGTGCTTTTCTAAGAATTTGTACGTTTCTTCCACGTTGTCCATTTTATTGGCATATAGTTGCTGTAGTAATCTCTAATGATCCTAGGTATTTCTGCAGTGTCAGTTGTTACTTTTCCTTTTTTCTTTTCTAATTCTATTGATTTGAGTCTTCTTCCTTTTTTTCTTGATGAGTCTGGTTAATGCGTTATGAATTGTGTTTACCTTCTCAAAGAACCAGCTTTTAGTTTTATTGATCTTTGCTATCATTTCCATCATTTCTTTTTCATTTATTCCTGATTTGAACTTTATAATTTCTTGCCTTCTGCTAACTTTGTTTTTTGTTGTTGTTGTTCTTCTTCTTTTTCTAATTGCTTTAGGTGTAAGGTTAGGTTGTTGATTTGGGATGTTTCTTGTTTCTTGAGGTAGGATTGTATTGCTATAAGCTTCCATCTTAGAACCACTTTTGCTGCCTCTCATAGGTTTTGGGTCATTGTGTTTTCATTGTCATTTGTTTCTAGGTATTTTTTGATTTCCTCTTTCATTTCTTCAGTGATCTCTTGGTTATTAAGTAGTGTATTGTTTAACCTCCATGTGTTTGAATTTTTTAAAGAATTTTATCTGTAGTTGATATCTAATCTCATAGCAATGTGATTGGAGAGGATACTTGTTAAGATTTCAATTTTCTTTAATTTACCAAGGTTAGATTTGTGATCCAATATATGATCTTTCCTGGTGAATGTTCCTAGAGCACTTGAGAAGAAAGTCTATGCTGTTGTTTTTGGATGGAATGTCTTATAAATATCAATTAAATTCATCTTGTTTAATGTATCATCTAAAGCTTGTGTTTCCTTAATTATTTTCATTTTGGAAATGTCCATTGGTGAAAGTGGGGTGTTAAACTCCCCTACTATGATTGTGCTACTGTCAAATTCCCTTTTTATACCTGTTACCATTTGCCTTATGTATTGAGGTGCTCCTATATTTGGTGCATAAATATTTACAACTGTTATATATTCTTCTTGGATTGATCCCTTGGTCATTATGTAGTGGTCTTCTTTGTTTCTTGTAATAGTCTTTATTTTAAAGTCTATTTTGTCTGATATTAGAATTACTACTCCAGCTTTCTTTTGATTTCCATTTGCATGGAATACCTTTTTCCATCCCCTCACTTTCAACCTGTATATGTCCCTGAGTATGAAGTGGGTCTCTTGTAGACAGCATATATAATGGGACTTTTTCTTGCGTCCGTTCAGCCAATCTGTATCTTTTGGTGGGAACGTTTCATCTATCTACATTTAAGGTAATTATCAATATGTATGTTCCTGTTACCATTTTCTTAATTGTTTTGGGTTTGCTATTGTACATCTCTTCTTTCTTTTGTGTTTCCTGCCTAGAGAAGTTCCTTTAGCATTTGTTGTAAAGCTGGTTTGGTGGTGCTGAATTATCTTAGCTTTTGCTTGTCTGTAAAGATTTTAATATCTCCATCGAATCTGAATGAGATCCTTGCTGGGTAGAGTAATCTTGGTTGTAGGTATTTCCGTTTCATCACTTTAAATATGTCTTGCTACTCTCTTCTGGCTTGCAGAGTTTCTGCTGAAAGATCAGCTGTTAACCTTATGGGGATTCCCTTGTATGTTACTTGTTGTTTTTCCCTTGCTGCTTTTAATATTTTTTCTTTGTATTTAATTTTTGATAGTTTGATTAATATGTCTTGGCATGTTTCTCCTTGGATTTATCCTGTATGTGACTCTGTGCTTCCTGGATTTGATTGACTGTTTCCTTTCCCATATTAGGGAAATTTTCAACTATAATATCTTTAAATATTTTCTCAGTCCCTTTCTTTTTCACATCTTCTTCTGGGACCCTTATAATTCGAATGTTGGTGCATTTAATGTTGTCCCAGAGGTCTCTGAGACTGTCCTCAATTCTTTTCTTTCTTTATTCTTTATTCTGCTCTGTGGTAGTTATTTCCACTATTTTATCTTCCCGGTCACTTATCCGTCCTTCTGCCTCAGTTATTCTGCTATTAATTCCTTTTAGAAAATTTTTCATTTCATTTATTGTGTTGTTCATCTTTGTTTGTTTGGTCTTTAGTTCTTCTAGGTCCCTGTTAAACGTTTCTTATGTTTTCTCTATTCTATTTCCTAGATTTTAGATCATCTTTACTACCATTACTCTGAATTATTTTTCAGGTAGACTGCCTGTTTCCTCTTCATTTGTTTCATCTGGTGTGTTTTTACCTTGCTCCTTCATCTGCTGTGTGTTTCTCTGTCTTCTTATTTTTCTTAACTTATTGTGCTTGAGGTCTCCTTTTCACAGACTGCAGGTTCATAGTTCCCATTGCTTTTAGTGTCTGCCCCCAGGGACTAAGGTTGTTTCAGTGTGTTTTGTGGGCTTCCTGGTGGAGTGAACTAGTGCTTGTGCTCTGGTGGATGAGGTTGTATCTCCTCTTTCTGTTGGGCTGGACTGCATCCATTGGTGTGTTTTGGGTTGTCTGTGACCTTATTATGACTTTAGGCAGCCTATCTCCTAATGAGTGAGGTTGTTGTCCTGTCTTGTTAGTCATTTGGCATAGTTTGTCCAGCACTGTAGTTTGCTTTTTGTTGAGTGGAGCTGGGTCTTAGCGTTGAGATGGAGATCTCTGGGAGGCCTTTCACCATTTGATATTATGTGGAGCTGGTAGGTCTCTGGTGGACCAATGTCTTGAACCTGGCTCTCCCAACTCAGAGGTACAGGCCCAACACCCAGCTGGAGCACCAAGACCCTCTCAGCCACAGGGCTCAGAAGAAAAGGGAGAAAAGAAAGAAAGAAAGAAAGAAAGAAAGAAAGAAAGAAAGAAAGAAAGAAAGAAAGAAGAAAAAATAAAAATAAAGTTATTATAAAAATATTGAAAATAAAAAAGAAATTTAAAAGTAACTAAGAAAAAAGAAAATAGAAAGAAAGAAAGAAAAGAGCAACCAAACTGAAAAACAAATCCACCAATGATAACAAGTGCTAAAAACAATATTAAAAACAAAAATGGACAGACAGAACCCTGGGAAAAATGTTAAAAGCAAAGTTATACAGACAAAATCACACAAAGAAACATACACATACACACTCACAGAAAAGAGAAAAAGGAAAAAATATATGTATATCTATCTATCTATATCTATCTATATATATATAAAGGAGGAAAGAAACCAAATCAATAAACAAATCTACCAATTATAATAAACTCTAAATACTAAACTAAGATAAACATAAAACCAGAAACCAGTCAGTCACATATAGCAAACCCCACATCTACAGTTGCTCCCAAAGTCTACCGCCTCAATTTTGAGGTGATTCATTGTCTATTCAGGTATTCCAGAGATGCAGGGTACATCAAGTTGATTGTGGAAATTTAATCCACTGTTCCTGAGGTTGCTGGGAGAAATTTCCCTTTCTCTTCTGTTTTTGCACGGCTCCTGGGGTTCAGCTTTGGAGTTGGCCTGCCTCTGCCTCTAGGTTGCCTGAGTGCCACCGTTCCTGCCCAGACAGGACAGGGTTAAAGTAGCAGCTGATTAGGGAGCTCTCACTCACTCAGGCCAGGGGGAGGTTGGGGTACAGAATGTGGGATGAGCCTGTGGCAGCAAAGGCCAGCATGACATTGCAACAGCCTGAGATGTGCCATGTATTCTCCCAGGGAAGTTGTCCCTGGATCACAGGACCCTGGCAGTGGCAGGCTGCACATGCTCTTGGAAGGGGAGGTGTGGATAGTGACCTGTGCTTGCACACAAGCTTTTGGTGGCTGCAGTAGCAGCCTTAGCATTTCATGCCCATCTCTGGTGTCCGTGCTGATAGCTGCGACTCTCGCCCGTCTCTGAAGCTCATTTAGGCTGTGCTCTGAATCCCCTCTCCTCGCAAACCCCGGAACAATGTTCTCTTGCCTCTTAGGCAGTCCCAGACTTTTTCCCAGACTCCTTCTTGCCTGGCTGTGGTGCACTAGTCCCCTTCAGACTGTGTTCACACAGCTAACACCAGTCCTCTCCTTGATATCTGACCTCCAAAGCCTGAACCTCAGCTCTCATCCCCCACCCAACCTGGTGTGTGAGCAGACAAGCCTCTCAGGCTAGTGAGTGCTGGTTGGCACTGATCCTCTGTGTGGGAATCTCTCCGCTTTGCCCTCTACATCCCTGTTGCTGTGCTCTCCTCTGGGGCTCCAAAGCTCCCTGGCTCTGCCCCCACAGTCTCCGCCCACGGAGGGGCTTCCTAGTGTGTGGAAACCTTTCCTCCTTCACAGCTTCCGCAGGTCCCATCCCTATTCTTTTGTCGCTGTTTTTTCTTTCTTCTTTTGCTCTACCCAGGTACATGGGGGAGTTTCTTGCCTTTTGGGAAGTCTGAGGTCTTCTGTGAGCATTCAGTAGGTGTTCTGTAGGAGTTGTTCCACATGTAGATGTATTTCTGATGTATTTGTGAGGAAGAAGGTGATCTCCATGTCTTACTCCTCCGCCATCTTGAAGGTCTCTTCTGACTTCTTTTAATATTGTTTTATCATCATGTAGTTCTTTATCTCCAGTCATTAAAAGATAAGTAGTGCAACTTTCTCTTTCTTGTGGGGAAAGAGAAAGGAAGAGAATATGAGCAGAATTATTTTGTCACAAGTCATTGGAACCAGTCTTATGACCTGGAATTCACTTTCCTACACATCTCATGTCCCAGCAAAAATAGAAGCTTTAGTTTCAGTAAACTGCCAAATAATTAGCTAACTGCTAAAAAGATAGCTTGTTATGGTGTCATACCTTTAGAGAGTAAGTGAAAAAGAAGAGTTAATTATGACCAAGTAAAAGGAAAAAGAATCATTGTTGCTGAATAAAAAGAAAAGAAATATGTATATTTATAGGTATGTGTGTGAGGAAATGAGTGTCTTCATCATAATTAGCTAATTAATTCTCAGGATACAGTTTAACCTGTCAAAGGTAATTTCAGTAAGGGTTAGGGGGACTTTGGGATCTTCACCAGGTTTTTGGTGTCTAGATCATGTTCTCCATGATTCTCTGGAATGCCACACATTTTTTCCCTCAAACAGAGCCAATCATTCTACACAATCTCAGCAGTCATTGGGGGATAGATGCAATTACTCCCCTGGATGATTATCATCTGATACCAGAGTCAGAAGAAGAATGTAATGATCAGATATCACATGACCAATCTGATTTCTCTGGTCTCTTTTTTTTTTTTTTTTTGTGGTACATGGACCTCTCACTGTTGTGGCCTCTCCCATTGCAGAGCACAGGCTCCAGATGCGCAGGCTCAGTGGCCATGGCTCATGGGCCCAGCCGCTCCATGGCATGTGGGATCTTCCTGGACCAGGGCAAAAACCCATGTCCCCTGCATCGGCAGGCAGACTGTCAACCAGTGTGCCACCAGGGAAGCCCTCTGGTCTCTTTCAATAATGCACTCCCAAGTCCTTGGACTAAGGCGAGGGAAAAGTTTATGTAAGAATTGAAATCCATTTTGTTTTGCTTTGTTTTATTTTTATATAAAACTTGTTCAGAAAGTTTTGTTGCATTCTGTAGCATGGGTGGAGTGGCCTCTTCCCTGGTCACTTTGACATTCAGCCTGACAGCTGGATAGCATTTAAGGAGACCCAAGAATCTGCTTGTTAGAGAGGACTTTGTCATTTCAGAAAGTCACAATGACAGAAAGACATGTTACTTGGTACTCTTATAAAATTCTTGAATGTGACCACATAATTTAGGAGAGGTTTGTGTCATTACATTCAAAACATGTAGCCTGTCCTGAAGCATAAATCTGACCTCTAAATTTGCAGACCACTGCAAAATTGACCATAATGTTTGATTTTGTGAGGTTAGTTGTCCTTCTGTGATGATATAAATGAAGGATATTAGATAATTGAAAAACACTAATGCCTATCCAATAGAATCCTTTCAATTACAAATTTTTAAAATGAAAGTAAAGAAATTATGGAATTTCCTAAACAAAAGCTAATGTCTTCTTTTTAAGGAAATACGAAGAAAAACTATAGTACAATATAAAGGAAGGAGCGCTTTTTAAGGTCATATGCGCATTTGGGTAAAATATGTATCTCTTCCCCTGTTGAGGGGTTCTGTTGTTGTTGTTTTCCTCTTGTCTTTCTCTAAAAGGTTTATTCACATTGTTACAATCTGCTAGAGTTTCATCTCTACTCCATATGCAAAATCTCACCTCTCTCTTCAGATTAGGGATTAGTTTTTATTCTCCAACTACTCATTTTTTATTAACACAAAGAGAGGACTTACCTATTTGTATCATGAATTTTATATGCAAATCTAGCCAGTAAACAGCAGAGTGGACACTAATCGTGATGACTTTTAAAGTTACTGAGGCAGACAATATCTTTGTCAGTGTCCTAAGGGTTGCAGAGGTGGAGTCTATGATACTATTGATCTAGTGGAGTTGGCCATAGCTGCTGAATACAACCATTGGAAATGGATTGTCATGAAATAGCAACACTGGAAATTTTTGCTCACTTTGGTCTTTAGGAAATTGATGGGTGTGGGGAGGTGTCACAATTTGCCTTTTCTTTTTTGCTTTATCTTTCTAGGGCTTATTTTATCAGCATATTTTTTTAAAGTGCTTTGAATGCAGATGACTCCTTCCTGCTGAGCTAGTCAAAGTGCTTTACATACATTATCTCTCATTTGTCCTCCTCTAATCCTCAATGTTTGATAGGTGTCAAAGGAATGAAAGGAATGACCTTTTTTTTTTATTTGAGGGGAAATCAGGGTTACAAAAATCAAAAATACAGAAGAGTGATTTTCCAAGATGGCAGCCAACTTTGGAATTCACTTATAATCCAGGAAAAAGGAAAAAATACCTTATTTTATTTCTTTACTACTGTTTACCAGTAGCCTACTCTCCTTTTCTTTCCTAAACCTGAAAATGCTACATTCCTCATTTTTCTTGCCTAGAAGTGGATTCTTCTGTTTCATGAAAAGTAAATACAAGTGATCCCAGTTCCTGGCTGAAAAGACACTCCTTGTTTCTCCAGTTACTCTCTTCTCCATCAGTGGGTACTTGGAGCAGAGCCATCCCTGCCCTGCGAGAAAACACACACACACAGATGGGATATCTGCGTGAAAGAGAAATACAAAGTCAAAGTGATTTTGGAGCTATTTGTTATATCAATATAAACTTAGCCCATTTTCACTAATGCATCTTATTGTAGTAATATTTAAACATAATGAAATGATAACACTCTACTACTTAAAATTTAATTGGAATCATAGGGTGTTCAAATGAACAAAAAGGTACATTTCTATCAAGAAAATAAGTTAACTCCTGTAATGTAGATTTCTACAAATCAATGAAGTAAATATATGTTGCTACAGGATATTATTCCTACTATTTTTCTATATTAAAAACAATAAATTGTGCAGATTGTTCTTAATGTAAAAATAATGCATGCAAATTGAAAATAATTATGGAATACAAAAAAAAACACAAATAAGAAAATAAAAAATAATCTCTTCTTCCACATCCAGAGATAACCACTGTTATTATTTGGGGGCATTTTATAGTAATTTTTAGAAAAATGAACATTGGTGGTTGTTACTGTTACATTTCTTTCTGGTTCCCGCAACAAGGACTAGAAAGCCAAAAGGACACCAGAAAAGAAAGCTGTCCACCTGATTTCTAGCTCTGGCTTGGACACTAACTAGCTTGGAGTCTTTGCAAACCTGTTAACTGCTGCTAACTTCCTTTCTTTGTTGACATTTCTATTTCTGTTTCTGTTTCTTTCCATGAGATTTTAATTCCGTAATCTTTGTTTAGACTTTTATTATTTGGCTTTAAGTCAATACACAAAAAACAATCAGCTGGATGTCAATTCACCAAATGATTAATTTCTCAAATGACCAGTTCACCAATTTTTTAACAGATTAAAGATGAATCTATAAGAATTTTACCAGGAATAATAAATATAGTCATAAAAGTGTATTTTATTGTCAGTTAAAAGAGTGCTGGCATTTACTTTTTTTGTTTTATTTTTCTTTCACATTTTTAGCTTTCATTGGTAACTGCTTAATCTTTACTCATTTTTTGTTTTGTCAATCTTTCTTTTTTAGCATGAGAACTATTGTGAGTTTTTCAGTCTATTACTTAAAAAAAATTGAATTTATATTTAATGATTCCAAATTTGTGGTTTTAATCATATGGGGGTAATTTCTATACATATAAAATCATAAAGATGCCACCAGAAAACTAGAGCTAATCAATGTATTTGATAAAGTTTCAGGATACAAAATTAATGCACAGAAATCTCTTGCATTCCTATACACTAACAATGAAAGATCAGAAAGAGAAATTAAGGAAAAAATCCCACTCACACTGCAACAAAAAGAATAAAATACCTAGGAATAAACCTACCTAAGGAGGCAAAAGACCTGTACTCAGAAAACTATAAGACACTGATGAAAGAAATAAAAAAATGACACAAACAGATGGAGAGATATACCATGTTCTTGGATTGGAAGAATCAACATTGTGAAAATGACTGTACTACTCAAAGCAATCTACAGATTCAGTGAAATCCCTATCAAATTAACAATGGCATTTTTCATAGAACTAGAACAAAAAATCTTGAAATTTGTATGGAGACACAAAAGACACCAAATAGCCAAAGCAATCTTGAGGAAAAAAACTGAACTGGAAGAATCAGCCTCCCTGACTTCAGACTATACTACAAAGTTACAGAAATCAAGACAGTATGATACTGGCACAAAAACAGAAATATAGATCAATGGAACAGGATAGAAAGCCCAGAGATAAACACATGCACATACGGTCAACTAATCTATGACAAAGGAGGCAATAATATAAAATGGAGAAAAGACAGTCTCTTCAATAAGTGGTGCTGGGAAAACTAGACAGCTATATGTAAAAGAATGAAGTTAGAATACCACCTAACGCCATACACAAAAATAAACTCAAAATGGATTAAAGTCCTAATGTCCTAAATTAAAGTCCTAAACCAGACACTATAAAACTCTTAGAGGAAAACATAAGAAGTATACTCTTAGACGTAAATCACAGCAAGATCTTTTTAGACCCACTGCCTAGAGTAATGGAAATAAAAATAAACAAATGGGACCTAATGAAACTTCAAAACTTTTGCACAGCAAAGGAAACTATAAACAAGACAAAAAGACAACCCTCAGAATGGGAGAAAATATTTGCAAATGAATAAATGGACAAAGGATTAATCTCCAAAATATAGAAACAGCTCATGCAGCTCAATATCAAAAAAACAAACAACCCAATCAAAAAATGGGCACAAGACCTAAATAGACATTTCTCCAAAGAAGACATACAGATAGCCAAGAGGCAGATGAAAACCTGCTCAACATCACTAATCATTAGAGAAATGCAAATAAAAGCTACAGTGAGGTATCACCTCACACTTGTCAGAATGGCCATCATCAAAAAATCTACAAACAATAAATGCTGGATAGGGTGTGGAGAAAAGGGAGCCCTCTTGGCCTGTTGGTGGGACTGTAAATCGAAACAGCCACTATGGAGAACAGTATAGAGGTTCCTTAAAAAACTAAAATAGAACTACCATATGACCCAACAATCACACTACTGGGCATATACCCAGAGAAAACCATAACTCAAAAAGACACATGAACCCCAATGTTCATTGCAGCAGTATTTACAATAGCCAAGTCATGGAAGTAACCTAAATGGCCATTGCCAGATGAATGGATAAAGAAGATGTTGTACATTTATACAATGGAATATTACTCAGGCATAAAAAGGAATGAAATTGGGTCTTTTGTCGGATGGGGATGGCTCTAGTGACTGTGATACATAGTGAAATAAGTCAGAAAGAGAAAATTAAATATCATATATTAAAACACATATGTAAAATTTAGAAAAATGGTACAGATGAACCTGTTTGCAAGGCAGAAATAGAGACACAGACATAGAGAACAAACATATGGACCCCAAGGGGGGAAAAGGGGTGTGGGATGAATTGGGAGATTAGGATTGCCATATGCACACTAATATGCATAAAATAGATAACTAATGAGAACCTGCTGTATAGCACAGGGAACTCTACTTCACTTTGCTGTACAGTAGAAACTAACACAACTTTGTAAAACAACTCTACCACAATTTAAAAAAATGTTGTATTTATATTTAATAAATTTCATATTTGTGGTTGTAATCATATGGGGATATTAGTAAGTATTTCTGGGAATATTTACTTCCTCTTTTGAGTGATAAAACTCTTTTATGTTGGAGCTTTGTGCAAACTACTACCAAGTGAAATTAGTCCAAATGCATTAGCTAGCATTCAAAATTTAGTAACTTCTAATGTGAGATGATTTCTGGTTATCTCTTTCAAATACTTTTGAAATTAAAAATAATTAAAATTTAACATTCAAGTAAGATATACTTTAAATCAATGTAATCAAATTTAGTTAAATTTTAAGTTTATATTTACATAATTTAAAATTAATTGTTCAAATTCTTTTAAATTTAAGGAATTTTTAATTTGATTGAACATCAACATTAATTTTACTCTATTATAATTCAATATTTAAATGTAAATTAATATTGATTTTAATCATTAGATAACTTCTCAGCTAATAACCTAGTTGAAGTATTGGAGAATAAAATTTTAAAATGTTTAACCTTTAAAAATTCAAAAATTTATTTAACTGCTCTTAAAATAATAAGAGGTAACTAAGACATTCCAAGTAAAATGCCAAAATCTTAATTAATATTTTATGAATTTTTTCAATGTGAACTGTTAAAAGATAAACTGATAAAATTTTATGAGTTTATTTGGTCAAAAACCAATTTGAATCAGGCAGAGCCAAACTAGAAGTTGTTAGGATGGTCCACTGACAGAGGCCAGGTAGAGACTTCTAGAGAAAATGTGGAAGCAAGTAAGTAAACTATTGATTGGCTACAGCTTAAAGCCTAGTTTGCTGTTTGTGATTAGTCATCCTTAGAGTTTTGATTTTGTATTTTTGAGGCATTTACAGACTTAGATTTTGGTTTGCTTAGGTAAACCACCAAGGCATTAAAGCCATATCAGTTTAATGGCCTCCATGTTTAGTTAATTTAACAAAATACTGATCTGTTTTATAATTTTATTGTGTTTATTTTGTTATTTTTGTAAACATTTCAAACCAAGTGTAGTTAATATTCAGAAAAAGTGGATTTAATTATCAGTAATCTAAATTGAAATTCCTATTAAAACGCTGGAAGCAGTAATTAAAACCATGAGCACATTGTACTTTGGGTTAATGGATTCTTTGCTGAATTGCTTCATTATCTCTTTCCCCAGTTCCCAACACCATTTAAACCAAAATTTACCACCAAACGACCAACTATCAAACAAAATAGAGAAGAACAATAACAGCAACAATGAAACTAGATTGGATTGTTTCAGTTCTTATCTAATAAAACACAACATGGAACACAGTGTTTTGACCCTTTTTGATAATGTATTATTTAATTGCACAGAACTGCTTTCCCATTTAAAGTTACTTCCCTCATATACATTGTTCTCACCTGGTTTGGAAATTTTGCTCATTACATTTATTCAACAGATATTTGTATCTGGTATAGATACTGGTAGTTGGGGATAAGGGCTCTGTTTATCAGAGGCTTATGTTCAATAACAAACAAGCAAAATTCTTATATAATGTGTTTTATGCTTTAACTGAAGTTGTTTACAAAGCATTGCAGTTAAACAGTGAAGAAGAAGCAAATATTACTGTCCAACAAACCCCTCTGTCCTCCCATGTTCGTCAACTCCCTTCAGGGCAACATCTCTCTTATCACATCAAAGCTTTTTGGGCATCTTGCTCTTCTAGCTCTCGCCTTCCTTGGCATCTTCATACTTCTCTTTGTCTTTCTCTTGTTTGAGAATGTTTTTCCTGCTCTCCTTCTACTTTGAGATTAAATATCACCATTGTAAAGAGGACTTCCCTAATGACCCCCTCTAAATTAGCCAATGTCCCATTCAAGTTAACCTCTATTATATCACTCTGTTTATTCCCTTAATAATATAGTTAGTGCTTATCACTACCTATGAATAACTTGTTTTATTCACTTGTTTAATTATTTATTATTTGTCCTCCCCTGTTGTATTTTTTTTTTTTTAATTGGCCACATGGCACAACTTGTGGGATCTTACCAGGGATCAACATGGCACAACTTGTGGGATCCGACCAGGGGTCAAACCAAGACCCACAGCAGTGAAATCTCTGAGTCTTAAAACACTTGACCACCAGGGAATTAACCTACTGTTGGAATTTAAGCTCCATCAGAGCTTAAATTTCCTTGTTTTTTCTTTGTTTTCACCTATTGTTTCCAGAGGCATTAGTCCATAACTGCATTTGATATTTGTTGGATAATTAATATATCTATGCATTTATTTATCCACCTATACATTTATTCATTTCCTCAATAAATATTTATTATATGTCAGGCATTTTTATATGTCAGGCACTTTTTTAGTCTTGGGGAATAAGAGTAAATACAAAGGCAAACCTCTATCCTTATGAATGTTGCAGTCCAGAAATGGAGATAGACATGAAGTAAATAGACTAGTAATAGACAACATTTGAGATGGTGATTAATGTTATGCAGAAAAATAGAACACGGAAGATAGAATGGGTTTCATTTGAAAGAGAGTTATATATGCTAAGAAAGGAAGATCTTAAGGAGAAAGTAACATTTAAATAGAGCCCTGAAGGAAGTGACGAACTATTTACTGTGATTAAAATAAGAAGTAGGGCTTCCCTGGTGGCGCAGTGGTTGAGAGTCCGCCTGCCGATGAAGGGGACACGGGTTTGTGCCCCGGTCCGGGAAGATCCCACATGCCGTGGAGTGGCTGGGGCTGTGAGCCATGGCCGCTGAGTCTGCGCTTCTGGAACCTGTGCTCCACAACAGTAGGAAGTATACGATTGTCTAGGTAATAGATGTCATTGCTTTGAACCAGAATATTAGCAGTGTAGGTTAGGAGAGGTGGTCATATTCTAGACATACCTTGAAGTTACAGCATATGGAATTTGCTCATAGCATAAATGTACAATGTGGAACAAGAGAAAGGAATTAGGATGACAGATTTTTGGTCTGATCCCTTAGAAGGATGGAATTGAAGTCTATGAAAAGAACAGGTTTGGGGGAAGGGAGGAAATTGGGAATAAGTTTGGGGCATGTTAAGCTTAAAATGCCTGTAAGACATCCAGGCAATAATGTAAAATAGGCAATTTGGATATAGAAATTGAAATTCAGAGAATTCACCCATCCATCTTAATAAATATTTACTGATTACCTGTGCTATATCAGAAACTGTGATACAGTGCTCTAACTACTAATCTGAAAAAGACACTATTCCTATCTTTTAGGAATTTTCAGTTAAAATGAAAAAGAGAAAAGTAAACAAGTATTTCCAATAAGATGGGGTGAAAGTTTTCATGATGCTCCAGGAATATGTAGCAGTGGTTGGGAAGGGTTTTATTTGGGATTGGGTTAAGAAAAAAATCATTGGGAAAGTTAATGTTTTGGCAGAGACTTCAATGATGTTCAGGAGTTAGCTAAGTTGAGAGTGGGATGTAGAATGTTCCTTGCTGATTTTCAAATATACCTCATGTAATTCTATTTCTCGGATTTAGGTAGATAGTTATTAGTTTTAAATAGGCAGCAAATTTTCAAATCCATCTAAGCAATTTGTTGCATATACTAATTTTATAGTATTGAGTAACTTGACAAATTATCTTGATAATATGTTTCACAGCCAACAGTCTTTAGGAATGGTAATCTGACCATTTAAAAGGAAAGTTTAAAAGCCTATGAGAAATAGAGGCCAAGAGGGAAAAAAGCTTGAAGATATGTAAGCGTTCCAGCCAGTACATTCTAGTGATGGAAAAAATTTACAATAAAATCCTCATGAATGGATTTTTACAAATCCAGCTTTTGTGTTTTTCACTGGGATGTGTCTACTGCTAAGAAATTGTGTTCTGCCTTGTTCAGATACCAGGTTCTTTTCTTGCTGGAATGATGCTTTGGGGTTTATGATAGATAGAAAAGTAAAATCTAACACCTTTTCCCCAAACTCTATTCCTACTTCATAAGCAACTCCTCTGTTTGATCCTCTCCCTGAAGTTCCTATTGACAGGGCATCAATAATTTTATTTGTATACCACTTTTCACAGCACTAAAACTGCTTCACAGAACTAGTAACATCCCAGTTCCCAACATAGACTGACAAATTATTTGTTCAAAAGGCAAAACTATCAAGCCTGCACTGCTTACCCTTCAGTGTGCAGAGCTGTATTGGCTGCATGTGAAATGAGGGGAACATCAGATGCCCATGTCATTCAACAAGCAGAGGTGCTGGGGAAGTCTCTGCCATGGCCTCTTGGAGGCACAGGCTGTGGATTTCTGGAGTCTGAGAGGCCATGTGAACAACCTTCATGTAAGAGGATGTGCCAGTTTCTCCAGTGGCCCTTCATAGGGAACTCACTGTTATGAGACTCGAATTCTTGGGTTGAAAATTATCGCAGAGTACTAACCATTCTAGGGGCTGCCCTTAGTAACCATTTCAAGTAAAACTAGACACAAATGTCACTTCTTCATTAGCAAAAATTACAAAAATGGTGTTTTAGCCCTTCTTCAACATGGCTCTTCCACTTTGGTCAGGTTTACGTTTTCACTTTCTCTGCAGGCATTTCATCTTCTTTTCTCTTCTTCCTTTCCCCAGGTGACCATTTTCCCTGATCATTACTAATACACCTTTTTTCTCTTTCCAATAATCAGATTACACAGGCATGCTCCTCTCTCTAATCTCAATAATCCAAACTAAATTCATATTCCTTTAACTTTTTTTCTTTAATATTTGCATATCTGTATATATGTTGTAATAAATACCTATATGAATCCCAATATTGGGCCGGAGTAATGTGATTATGTGAATTTCTACTGAGCTCTACAGACTGGTGTAGAGCTTGTGTAATCATGGTGTAATATGTATAGCACCACATATGCATACACACCATTAAATATTAAATTACTATAAAAAATTACTATATTATTGTTCATATGTTGCTTTGTAAAATTTCCTTGTTTCTTATGCTCATGTGTTCCTGTTAAAGTGTTAAATACTTGAAACACTTGATGTATGACACATGTATGAAACACTTGATGATGTATATCTTTGTTTTTTAATTTATCTTAAATACATAGTAAAGAAATGTGTATATATATATATGTATATATGTCAGAGTATATAATAATTTTTGAGTGACTGGAATTACTGAGTTTTAGTTTATAGACTCAAAATAGTAGAGTGTAGCAACATGAAGTTTGTATATGCTTGCATATAATATATGTGATGTGTATACATTATAGCTATTTGACAAATGACTATAAGTATCTGTATTCATAAACAAATGGATGCATACAATTATATCATTATTTTATAAAAATCAAGAAATTAGGTACTTACACTATAAAAATGTTATGTATATATAAAAGTTACACATATATTTTGTCTCATAATACCATAAAGCTAATTACAAGATTAAGAATTTATCTCAAGAGCTATTAAGAAAATAAATGTGTAATTTATGTTTAATTTCAGTGGGTTTACCCTTTAGGAAAATAAAATCCAATGGTTTTCACTAAAGATACATGTTATGGCCTGGAAAAAAATATAGTATCTAATGTGTGCAAATACTTCCCTCTCAACAAATTCTTCTATTGGCACGTACAACTTTTAAGCCACATTTTACTAAGCCCTAAAGCAGATGAAAATCAAATGCAGATGTGGAATGGGAGCCAAGCAGATGCTGAAAAACCCTGTCAATATCCTAAAGGAATCCATTCCCTATCAGAGAGAAACTTAATTTCTACTATAAAGAATTTGATTATGTATTGTTATATAAAATGTGATTAATGTTTTGTGGTGATTAATCAACTGCAAAATATATAATTATGCCATCTGTATTTTTCCAGCTTCTTGTCACTTACAAATTCTGCAGGGGAGTTGGGAGGTAGGGTGTTGAGAACTTGTGGCATTTGGAAAGCTTTAAAGCCACAGGAGACTCAACTGGGGAACAGAGCAACTTACAGGCCTGATGCTTATTCTAATGGAAAAGCAATAAGATCATAAACAAAGAGACTTCAAAGCCCACTGGCTCCCTGCAGAACAGAAGACTCTGATAAGGGAGGCCACAGCCTCTCATACATAGCAAGAATTAGCTCCCAAAGTTAAATTGCCATTCGCTTTTCATTCCAAAAACAGGTTACAAACTTCATTTTGACTAGTGGAAGGAATGGCCTAAGTGCCAGGCATGGATTTATCACTTATTTCAGTACATCAATAAAATAAATACTTTTGCATTTCTATTCCACTACAATCCAAGATGTAAGACTGTGATTAAGGTTTATGCCACCACCCATATTCATGCCTTCCTAAAAAGTGAAACTGTTAGAATTGTATTTACACACATGTCCTGGTTGGAAAAAAGTTTCATTATAGTTGAGAGTGGCTTATTAAGTTGCATTCTGCAGAAAACAAGGGTTTTAATGTATTATTTTGACCTAGATAATATGTTTCACTGATTTTTTTTTTCATTTTACTATTGCTTTGAGTGGGGGGAGCATTATGTAGAAACAGCTTAAAATGAGATCTGCTTCAAATTCCCAATGGTTTTTAGTAAGAAGAACAGCATCTATTGTGTGCTGAAGAGTAGTAGAGGGACATGGAGTGATTTTCCTAAAGCACGCTTCCTTAACTCTAGATATACGTTAGAACTGCATGGAATTTGTTTTTTTTTTAACATAAAGTCTGGGCTACATCTACAGAGATTAATTGTTCTGGGGTGGGGTCCAAACACTGGTGTTTTTTTGGTTTCCAGATGATTTCCATATATTGTCTTCCAGGATGAATATCCAATAATACAGTGGATCTTCAAGTGTGGTCCTCAGACCATCAACTCGGCATCACCTGGAAACTTATTAAAAATGTAAATTATCAAGTTCCACTACAGACATACTGAGTTTGAAACTCTGGCATGAGGTCCAATGGACTATAATGCAGTAAGCCCTACAGGTGACTTGGATAAACACTAATTTTTCTTCAAACTTTAGCTGCATTAAAATCAAAATTTCTGATATAGTAGGTTTAACGTGAGGCTCAAGAATCTGTATTTCTAACTAGTTTCAAGGTGATGCTGATGCTGCTAGCTGGGAGACTACTTTGTGTACTGCAGGGTTGAAGTGTTGCAACAAATATAAGATGAGACTAACAAGACAACATATTTATAGATGTTTTTTAATATGTTATATATCACCCTTCTTAAGAATTGCCCTTTTGTCAAAGATAACCTTTGTAAAACCTTTAGTTTCAAACCCCACCAGGTGATACCCCACAGTCTCTGTCCAGATTCTAGAATAAAACCTAGAATCTAGGGGCTCATCCATCTTGTTCATTACTGAGTGTGGCTTTAGCACAGTTTAGCTCTCACTAAACACTTCCGGCATGAAAGAGATAATGAGAGAATATTTTGATTGAGCTTACCAGAAAATTCAGTCTAGCAAAAATTTCACTTATTCTTTTCAGTAGTTGTTTTACTTAATTTTAATTGACAGGCTGTTTTTAAATACTATCGACTAGCTGTATTTTGCTTAAAAGATTGAATCTGTCTAGTTTAGCAACTGGCAACAAGCAGACATTTATTGACTAGATTTTTTGGTTCTGAATCAGTTACCATGAAGCTGAGCGAACATCAGTTGATGCCACCAGTGCAGTTATTTCCTGTTCATATGGTCCTAATATCTATAAACCTTTAATCCTTCAATCATATAATTATGAATCTGCCATCAGCAACTTACAGAACAGAGCAGTTCACTGATAAAGGATAATCCATCTATTTCCTTGCTCCTTTGTACACATGTTCTGATAATTATAACAATGTAAATGGAAATAAAAAAGAATATCTATGACAGTTTAATCGGAATGGGGGATTTTTCCAACTTCTAAGACTGTCAGTATGATATTCTTATATGATTGCAGAGAGTGAAAAGTAAGTATTTTTGACACATAGTTTGTAGAAGGTTAATTTCCTTCTTTCTCTCCTTTAGCAGGAGAGAAGGAAGAAAATAATTTATGGACTTAAAGATTTAGGAAAAAAGAAGGGAGGCTATTCTCTGTGAAAAGTCAATATGCATCCAGTCTCAAAAACACACCTCTCAGTACATGGGGCTCCTGTACCCTTATATTGCTTTTAGAGGGATCTGGATGAAAGCTTCAGCTAAACTATTTCTGGGAGTTGAGAGCAAGGAGTTATTGTTCAATATGTCATCTTCACCTATGTATAAAATAGACGGTAGTTAGCATATTTTGCCAAAATCTCAAGAGATGTCAGATTGTGTCAAATTTAGCATATTTCATCAAGATCTCAAAAAGACTTTAGATTTATCAATTTTGTGAGAGAAGTATGATCTGGATCACATGTTCAACTCGCCAGTTGTCTATGAAAAAATAACAAAAGTCAACAAGAAGTAATATTGCTAAATGTTGACAAACAGCTTTATCACCCATAAGGATGACTCGAAAAAAAAAAAAAAACAAATTATTTATTTGGAATTTGGAGATGACTCCAAAAAGAACATAGAAAGATTTGTTTCAGAGAAAGAGAAAAGAATCAGGGAAATATAGTCATTTTTTGTAATAATGTTAAATGGAGTATAATCCATAAAAATATTGAATCACTTTGCTGTACACTGGAAACTAATATAATATTGTAAATCAACTATACTTTAACTTAAAAAGAAGAATCAGAATTCAATAATCTAGGAAAAACTACTTAAAGATGAGAAAATTGTAAAATAGAACCACCCAACACAACCTACATGCATGTTATTTCAATGAATTTGAAATAACATCATAAAATGTACAATACATTAATATATGTGTAGTAAATAAATTAAAATGAAATATAAGATGGATTTTATTGATTGATTTATTTTTTCTATCCCCTCCCTCTTGGACCTCCCTCCCATCCCCCCATTCCACCCATCTATGTCATCACAGAGCACCAAGCTGAGCTCCCTGTGCTGTATAGCAGGTTCCTACTGGCTATCTATTTTACACATGGTAGTGTATATATGTCAGTCCTAATCTCTCAAGTTGTCTTACCCTCCCCTTCCCCCATTGTATTCAAATGTCTGTTCTCTACATCTGAATCTCTATTCCTGCCCTGGAAATAAGTTCATCTGTACCATTTTTCTAGATTCCACATATATGTGTTAATATACGATGTTTGTTTTCTCTTTCTGATTTACTTCACTCTGAGTGACAGACTCTAGGTCCATCCACACATCTACAAATGACCTAATTTTGTTCCTTTTCATGGCTGAGCAATATTCCATTGTATATATGTACAACACCTTCTCTCTCTTTTTTTTTTTTTTTTGTGGTACGCAAGCCTCTCACTGTTGTGGCCTCTCCCGTTGTGGAGCACAGGCTCCGGACACACAGGCCCAGCGGCCATGGATCACGGACTCAGCCGCTCTGTGGCATGTGGGATCTTCCTGGACCAGGACACGAACCTGCGTCCCCTCCATCGGCAGGTGGACTCTCAACCACTGCGACACCAGGGAAGCCCTACAACCTCTTCTTTATCTATTCATCTGGCACTGGACATTTAGGTTGTTTCCATGACTTGGCTATTGTAAATAGTGCTGCAATGAACATTGGGGTGCATGTGTCATTTTGAATTATATTTCTTTCAGGGTAATATGTCCAGGAGTGGGATTGCTGGGTCATATGGTACTTCTATTTTTAGTTTTTTAAGGAACCTCTATATTGTTCTCCACAGTAGTTGTATCAATTTACATTCCCACCAACAGGGCAAGAGGGTTCCCTTTTCTCCACACCCTCTCCAGCATTTATGGTTTGTAGATTTTTTGATGATGGCCATTCTGACCAGTGTGAGGTAATACCTCACATTGTAGTTTTGATCTGCATTTCTCTAATAATTAGTGATGTTGAACACCTTTTCATGTGCCTGTTGGCCATCTGTATGTCTTCTTTGTAGAAATGTCTATTTAGGTTTTCTGCCCATTTTTTGATTGGTTTTTAAATTTTTTTTTGATATTGAGCTGCACGAACTGTTTCTATCTTTTTGAGATTAATTATTTGCCTGTTGCTTCATTTGCAAATATTTTCTCCCATTCTGAATGTTGTCTTTTTGTCTTATTTATAGTTTCCTTTGCTGTGCAAAAGCTTTTAAGTTTAATTAGGTCTCATCTGTTTATTTTTGGTTTTATTTTTATTACTCTAGGAGGTGGGTCTAAAAAGATCTTGCTGTGGTTTATGACAAAGAGTGTTTTTTCCTACATTTTCCTCTAAGAGTTTTATAGTGTCTGGTCTTACATTTAGGTCTTTATTCCATTTTCAGTCTATTTTTGTGTACAGTGTTAGGTGGTGTTCTAATTTAATTCTTTTACATATAGCTGTCCAGTTTTCCCAACACCACTTATTGAAGAGACTGTCTTTTCTCCATTGCATATTATTGCCTCCTTTGTCATAGATTAGGTGACCATAGGTGTGTGGGTTTATCTCTGTGTTTTCTATCCTGTACCATTGATCTATATTTCTGTTTTGCTCCAGTACCATACTGTCTTGATTACTGTAGCTTTGTAGTATAGTCTGAAGTCAGGGGGTCTGAGTCCTCCAGCTCCGTTTTTCTTTCTCAACATTGCTCTTGGAGTTTGGGATCAACATATCAATACTGCTATATTTAAAATGGATGACCAACAAGGATCTACTGTATAGCACAGGAGAAACTGCCAAATGTTATGTGGCAGCCTGGATGGAAGGGGAGTTTGGGGGAGAATTGATACATTTATATGTATGGTTGAGTTCTTTTGTTGTGTACTTGAAACTATCACAAAATTATTAATCAGCTATACTCCAATCTAAAATAAAAAGTTAAAAAAAAAAGATTGTTTTCTCTATTTGGAGTCATTTGTGTTTGTATACAAATTGTAAAATTTTTTGTTCTAATTCTGGAAAGAATAACATTGGTAATTTGATAAGGATTGCACTGAATCTGTACATTGTTTTGGGTGGTATAATCATTTTCACAGTTTTGATTCTTCCAATCCAAGAACACGGTATATCTCTCGATCTTTTTGTATCATCTTTAATTTCTTTCATCAGTGTCTTATAGTTTTCTGCATACAGGTCTTTGTCTCCGTAGGTATGTTTATTCCTAGGTATTTTACTCTTTTTATTGAGATGGTAAATGGGATTGTTTCCTTAATTTTTCTTTCTGATTTTTCACTGTTAGTGTATAGGAATGCAAGAGATTTCTGTGCATTAATTTTGTATCCTGCAAATTTACCAAATTCATTGATTAGCTGTAGTATTTTTCTGGTGGCATCTTTAGGATTTTCTATGTGTGGTATCATGCCATCTGCAAACAGTGACAGTTTTGTTTCTTCTTTTCCAATTTGTACTCCTTTTATTTCTTTTTCTTTCCTGACTGCTGTGGCTAGGACTTCAAAAACTATGCTGAATATGAGTGTTGAGAATGGACATCCTTGTCTTATTCCTGATCTTAGAGGAAATGCTTTCAGTTTTTCGCCATTGAGAATGATGTTTGCTGTGGGTTTGTGGTATATGGCTTTTAGTATGTTGAGATAAGTTCCCTCTCTGCCCACTTTCTGCAGGGTTTTTATCATAAATGGGAGTTGAATTTTGTTAAAAGCTTTTTCTTCATTTCTTGAGATGATCATATGTTTTTTAGTTTTAATTCATTAACGTGGTGTATCACATTGATTTGCATATATTGAAGAATCCTAGAGTTCCTGGGATAAATCTCACTTGATCATGCTGTATGACCCTTTTAATGTGTTGGTGGGTTCTCTTTGCTAGTATTTTGTTGAAGATTTTTGCATCTATGTTCATCATTGATATTGACCTGTAGGTTTTTTTTTGTATGTGTGTGGCATCTTTCTCTGGTTTTGGTATCAGCGTGATGATGTCCTTGTAGAAAGTGTTTGGGAGTGTTCCTCATTCTGAAATTTTTTTGGGAAGAGTTTGAGAAGGATAGATTTTAGCTCTTCTCTAAGTTCTTGATAGAATTTGCCTGTGAAGCTCTCTGGTCCTGGAATTGTGTTTGCTGGAAGATTTTTTAAAATATTTATTTATTTATTTAGGCTGTGTTGGGTCTTAGTTGTGGCACACGGGATCTTTGTTGCGGGACACGGGATCTTTCGTTGTGAGGTGTGTGCTCCTCTCTAGTTGTCACATGCAGGTTTTCTCTTCTCTAGTTGTGGTGTGCAAGCTCTAGGGCGTGCACACTTTGTAGTTGTAGCGTGCAGGTTCCAGAGCGCATGGGCTCTGTAGTTTGCAGCACACATGCTTTCTAGTTGAGGCACATGAGCTCAGTAGTTGTGGTGTGTGGGCTTACTTACCCTGCGGCATGTGGAATCTTAGTTCCCTGACCAGGGATCAAACCCCCATCCCCTGCATTGGAAGGCAGATTCTTTACCATTGTACCACCAGGAAAGTCCCTGTTGGAAGATTTTTAATCTCAGTTTCAACCTCATTACTTGTGATTGGCCTGCTCTTATTTTCTAATTCTTCCTGGTTGAGTCTTGGAAAGTTGAACCTTTCCAAGAATTTGTCCATTTCTTCCAGGTTGTCAATTTTATTGACATAGAGTTGCTTGTAGTAGTCTCTTATGATCATTTGTCTTTTTGCAGTGTCAGTTGTAATTTCTCCTTTTTTGTTTCTAATTTTATTGGTTTGAGTCCTTTCCCTTTCTTTCTTGATGAGTCTGGGTAAAGGTTTATCAATTTTGTTTATCTTCTCAAAGAATGAACTTTTAGCTTTGTTGATCTTTGCTGTTGTTTTCTTCATTTCTATTTCATATATTTCTCCTCTGATCTTTATGATTTCTTTCCTTCTACTGACCTTGGGTTTTGCTTTTTCTTCTTTCTCTAGTTGCTTTAGGTGTAAGGTTAAATTTTTTTATTTGAGATTTTTCTTGTTTCTTGAGGTGAGATTTTATTGCTACAAACTTCCCTCTTAGAACTGCTTTTGGTGCATCTTATAGGTTTTGGGTTGTCGTGTTTTCATTGTCATTTGTTTCTATGTATTTTTTTGTTTCCTGTTTGATTTCTTCAGTTATCTCTTGGTTATTTAGTAACATATTGTTTAGCCTCCCTATGTTTGTGTTTTTTACTTTTTTTTCTGTAATTTATTTCTAATCTCATAACATTGTGGTCAGAAAAGATACTTGATATGATTTCAATTTTCTTAAATTTACTGAGGCTTGATTTGTGACCCAAGATATGATCTGTCCTGTAGAATGTTCCGTGTGCACTTGAGAAGAAAATGTATTCTGCTGCTTTCAGATAGAATGTCCTATAAATATCAGTTAAGTCTATCTGGTCTATTGCATCATTTAAAGCTCATGTTTCCTTATTAATTTTCTGTCTGGATGTTCTGTCCATTGGTGTAAGTTGGGTGTTAAATTTCCTCACTATTATTTTGTTACTGTTGATTTTTTATTTTATGGCTGTTGGCATTTGCCTTATGAATTGAGATGCTCATATGTTGGGTCCATAAATATTTACAATCGTTATATCTTTTTTGGACTGATCCCTTGATGATTCTGTAATGTCCTTCCTTGTCTCTTGTAACAGTCTTTATTTTAAAGTCTATTTTATCTGAAATGAATATTTCTACTCCAGCTTTCTTTTGATTTCCACTTGCATGGAATATCTTTTTCCATCCCCTCACTTTCAGTCTGTATGTGTCCCTAGCTCTGAAGTTGGTCTCTTCTAGAGACCATATATACAGGTCTTGTTTTTGTATCCATTCAGTCAGTCTATGTCTTTTGGTTGGAGCACTTAATCCATTCACATGTAACATAGTTATCTATATATATGTTCCTGTTGCCATTTTCTTAATTGTTTTGGATTTGTTATTGCAGTTCTTTTCCTTCTCTTGTGTTTCCTGCCTAGAGAAGTTCCTTTAGCATTTGTTGTAAAGCTGGTTTGGTGGTGCTGAATTCTCTTAGCTTTTGCTTGTCTGTAAAGCTTTGGATTTCTCTGTCGAATCTGAACGAAATCCTCACTGGGTAGAGTGATCTTGCTTGTAGGTTTTTCCCTTTCATCATTTTACATATATCCTGCCACTCCCTTCTGGTCTGCAGAGTTTCCCCTGAAAAATCAGCTGATAAGCTTGTAGGGATTCTCTTCTATGTTTTTTGTTGCTTTTCCATTGCTGCTTTTAATAATTTTTCTTTGAATTTAATTTTTGTTGGTTTGATTAATATGTGTCTTGGTGTTTCTTTTAGGATTTATCCTGTATGGGACTCTCTGCATTTCCTGGACCTGGGGTGACTATTTCCTTTCCCATGTTAGGGAACTTTTCCATTATAATCTCTTCAAATATTTTCTCAGACCCTTTTTCTTTCTCTTCTTCCTCTTGGACACCTATAATTCGAATGTTGTGCCAGAGGTCTCTGAGACTGTCCTCAATTCTTTTCATTCTGTTTTTTCTTTATTTTTCTCCTTGGCAGTTGTTCCTACCACTCTATCTTCCAGCTCATTTATCTGTTCTTCTGCCTCAGTTATTCTGCTATTGATTCCTTCTAGTGTATTTTTCATTTCAGTTATTGTGTTGCTCATCACTGTTTGCTTGTAATATAGTTCTTTTAGTTCTTTGTTAAACATTTCTTGTATTTTCTCGACCCATGCCTCTATCCTATTTCTGAGGTTTTGGATCATCTTTACTATTATTGACTCTGAATTCTTTTTCAGGTAGGTTGCCTATTTCCTCTTTGTTTATTTAATCTTCTAGTTTTTTTTTTTATCCTGCTCCTTCGTCTGTAATGTATTTCTTTGTCATCTCATTTTTTTGATGGATGGGCCTGTGGTCCTGTCTTACTGGTTATTTGTCCTGAGGCTTCCAGCACTGGAGTTTGCAGGCAGTTAGTATAACCAGGTCTTGGTGCCAAGATGAGGACCTTTGGGATATCTTACTCTGATTAATATTCCCTGAGATCTGAGGTTCTATGTTAATCTAGCTTTTTGGACTTGGTGCTCCCACCACAGGATCTCAGGCCTGACCCCCGGCTTATGAACCAAGATCCTACAAGCTATGCAGCAGAGAAAAAAAAAAAAAAAAAAAAAGCAGAACAATAGCAAGGAATAAAAAAATAAACTAAAATTAGAAAAATAAAATTATAAATGAAACAAAAACACCAAGGTAAAATAGAACAACCACAGTAGCAGGAAAAAAAAAAAAAAGGCTGGAAAAGTCACTGTGGTAGGCCAGAGCTTAGGCAGGGAGTGGAGCTTAGATAGGAGTGGGGCTTAGGCTCAAGATCTACTAATGAGAAAAGGCCCTGGGAGGGTGAGGGGTGGGACTTTGGCTCAGTGCAGCTAGAGGGGAATGCCAAGGGTGGAGGATCAGGCCTAGGACCCCAGCAGGCTTGCCAGGACTCAAGTGGGCAGGGGAAATTGTGGTTGCATTCCCTTTGGATCCTCAGATCCTCTGAGGGTCTCTCCCCATCCCCACTGATCCTCTCACCATGGTTGGGCCCTTCCTGAGAGTGAGACCCACTCCCCTCCCCCAGCCACCCCTCAGGGCCACTGGTCCCATCCCGCCTCCACTTCTCCTCCCACCTCACTCCCCCCAACATCCTACCCAGTCACTCGGGGTTTCCTCCTGTCCCCCTAGGTACCCAAGGTCCTCCACCAGTGCCTGTTAAGTGCCCTAGTTGTGAGAAGATGCAAACTCTGTGTTCTCCAACTCTGCCATCTTCTGAGATGGATTTTAATATAGAGTAAGGGCAGATATATAATTAGAAATTTTAAAAGAAAAGAAATGAAAAAAGATAAAAGCAAGCTTTATCATCACAACTTGAGATAGACTTGACTTTGTGCATAAATTTAATCACTGACCTTTAGAAGCACAACTGTGCAAAGGGCTAGAAAGGATATATAAGTCAGGAGTTATCACAGACTCATGGTGTAGTACTTCCAGTTTCCAAGTCTTTGTAAAACTAAATGTCTTTGCATTCCAAAAACTTGGAAGAAGAAGTCCATTGTGAGAAGAATTTATAACTTGTATGTACTGAGAAATGAATGAATAAGTACTATCTGTATAGATACAGATTTACTTTGAAAAATGTTGGGTGAATAAAGAAAGTTGCAATATTGTAAGACTAGAATGAGAATATTTATGCAAAGTTTAAAGCACACAGTAAATTGTTCATGAATACATTAGGTTTAGATACCTCTCAGAGCAAGTGTGGTGAATGTGTGCAGAAAGGAGTGCAAAGGTGAGTTCTGTAAAAATCGACTTGACAAAAATCACAGATTAATTAATTATTAATCATGATTAATTATTATGTGATTAATTATTAATAATTAATAAATTGATTATTTCTGGAGGTCCATTAGATCACTTTATTTTTGAATAGTATGATCTTTAAACATTTGAAGAAACAAAGAAAGTGACACCACATAGTTCTGTCTTATAGTGGAGGAGAAGAGAATGTTGTCCTAATTTCATCATTTATGTGGGCAAGTGTTTATTGACCTCTGTGAGTGGATTACTCGGTTGAAAGGACATTACAGTTAAACAGATACATTTCTGTCTTCAAAGAGTTCACAATTTCAAAGCCCTACAGGATCTAGGAAAATTAAAGGAGGCTGAAATTCTAGGTAAATGTTCCTGTTTCTTAGCATTTTGTAAATAGTTCTAGTTTCTGTTAACCATGCTCTCTTTGCTATAAATTTTAATATTATTGTAAAAAGAATTCGACTCCAGGAAAATCAAAGTATATTCATTTTCACTTAATGTTTAAATATTGATAAAATGTTATTTCTGTGTGTTCTGACCATTACAAGCTTCTTTGTAAGAATAACCACTAATCATTTGTTATAGAACTTCAACTTTTCAAAGATACCATAGTGGGGTAACCAATTAAAGGAGACCATTAAGGAAATATATTGCAATTAAATTTACATTCAACAGATAGGGCTTGTTGGTAGGTAAAAGGAATCTTTTAAATGTGGGCTATTTATTTTTACATTTTATCATGTTGATTATCACAGCATGAGACATTCTTTTAGATTAAAAATTGTTGTGACACGTTAACTTTAAAAAATGAAAAAGCCAATATGCACAATTAAACAATTAACACTTTCAACCTAGACTCACAAATGAAAATAAATAGGTAAGACAAGAGCACATAAACACTTAGTGGGTCTCAGTTATACTCACTGCCTCTGTGGCAGCTCCATTAACTTGAAACCTTGGATTGTTGTTAAGAAATTACAGTCTTGCCTCAGGAAAGGAGTAGAGTTATGCTTGCTCATAAAACTGGGATATATCTTCTTCATCATGAGGCTAGGCATTCTCCCTTCAAATGTGGAGTAGGTATATGTCTTAATATGTGGCATTTAACAAGTGCATAATCTACCTCCTTTCTCTCAGAATGTGTTTTCAAATTCTATTAGTGTCAGAAGTTTGCAACTTGAGGCAAAGACCATACTTCAAATATATAGCAATGATACAGAAGATATAAAAGAGTAAACAACAGTAATGGCAACAAAAAAATCACTTTATGCAGGCTCAAAAACTGGATTATATATTTTTGTGGTCCAGAAAAATGGAACAGATGCAGAGGAGAAAGAGGGAGCACAGCTCTGAAGTTGTGCTTGTTGGTCTCTAAGATTGTGAGTAGATAATGGCCATGGTATTCAGTAATGGACCATCTGCTTGCAGCCACCCGGAGAATAGTGCTCAGAACAGTCTACTCCAAAATGCACTTGAAAAGGCAAAAATGTAAGAATCTAGGGAAGCCTGAGGACAAGGTCAAAGCTATGTGATCAGCAAATGCAACAAACTACAGTTGGCTGGATGATGGGAAGTGCAAAATCCCTAATAGCTTAGCAGGAAAGAGATCTGAACCATTACTATAAGTACTGAGGTCCAGTGAGGAGTGACGGCCAGATCAAAATCATGAGACAAAGATAGGTAAGAAAAGGGAGGATGAAGTAAGAAAAGGAAAAACACATGCACGCACACAAAACTTCCCACTCAAAATTAGCATTTCCTCCATAATGGCAAAAAATAAAAATAAAAAGTAAAGATATATAGTTACAGATATAATATAAATTCCTGGGAAAAAGTTTATTCCAGATAATATTAATTTTGTATAAAAGTCTTAGTATAGTTTAAATATAGTAAATTGCAATAAAATACAATTTTAACTTCCCTATAACAAAGACGTATTAAACAGAGTTAAAAGACAATGAATGGCAGAAAAATATTTATAATGCATCTAAGTGACAAATGATTATTCTTTGGTACATATTAAGAATTTAGCCAATCTTGAGGAAAAGCTAAACAACTCAAAGTTTATGAACACAATACATAATGAGAAAAAAATGTTCATTAAAGACATGAAAAGATATGTAACTATTATCAGGAAAATTAAAAAAATAAAATAAAATACTTCACCTGCAAAAAAATTAAAAAAATACTTCACCTGCATCTAATTAGCAAAAGTTAAAATGTTTTCCAATACATGTGCTGGACATAATGTCTTCTTTAGTAGCCAAATAAAAAACTCATAGGTAATATCACCTATCTATACATACTTAAAAAAATCCAATAATATAATTCATGGTATTATAATATATATCATAATTAAAACATGAAAGGAAGACTAAAAGAAAGTAATTTACAATTTACGATTGTACAGTTTCATACATAAATGCCTAGGCAGGACAGCATTATGTCAGGCATTTGCAACTGTATCACTGTGAAAAGGACAGCAGTGAGTCCAGACCTGCTATTTTTGGTAGACAATTTAATGACCCTAGATATTGTTGTCATTAGTGATGTGCTTCTTTAAAGTAGTGACCAAGTTTTGTGCATATCTGTACCTCCCCACAAAAAATTGGTTTTCTCTATAACTTACACAGTCATTGTGTACATCGTGTAATGTAGTCCTAGTCATTGAAAACTCAGCATAGGTTAAACTAAGCAAAAAATTATTTGGATTCATATGGAAGGTAATTTATGTGATAGCACTGATACTTACACACAAGTTTCAGTTGATTTGTTTTATCTCCATGAATATTCACTTATATGTTCAAAAGTTGAGGAGCAAAATGATTCTTCACTTAAGGGACTGTCACATGCAGGGTCATCTCACATTCCTGACCCCCACTCACTTAATGCCAGTAGCACTTTCCAAACATTATGACAACCCAAAACTTCCCCACAAATTTCCAATGCATCTCAGAATGTGGTACCACACTCTATGAGAAGCACTGACTACAGTGAAGGGGACTCTTTCAGTGTATTGATTGTGATATAAATTGGTGCAACTCAAGGCAGGTAGTTAATTTATAATAAACTTAAAGGTTTCATTCTCTAAGACCAAGCAATTCCACTCACAAGCATACACTCCAGAGAAATCCTAACTCATGACATGGGGAGGAATGTATGTGAGTGATTATTGCCACACAGAGAAAAATTGAAGTCAACTATTCTTGCAAAGGAATACTTGATAGATATATATATAAATGATAGAGCTACAGATATGCTTTAATTTCAAAAACATAATATTGAGAAAAAGCTGTAGAAGGAGCTGTGCAGAATGATGTCAATTACATACACTGAAAAAATATGAAACCAATATTTTACATTGTTAAATACACATACGTATGTAGTAAACAGACAATAACACATACCAGTGTTTAGACAGGCTTTTCCTCCAGCAACAGATGGAGGGGAATCTTCAATGTTACTTTCCTAAGGAAAAGGTTCAAAGTGGATATGTCAAAATGTTTATGTTTTTAACCTGGTATCTATCAGAGTGTTTCTTATATAATTCTATATAATTATGTACAGTTATTTTTTTCACTTATATTCTTTTAATTAAACAACAAGTATCTCTTTCAAGGCAAGGGTTTTTTTATTGGTAACAGAAATAGTTATTTTTTTAATAAGTCTTTTACCCTATACTTTACATATTTTCCTACAAATAAATTTTCCACAGGTCTCTTTGGATGGCCTCAATTCTTTCCTGTATTATATGAAATCCACACTATTTCATGGTATAAAACTATGTTTCATTCATCTTTTTTTTCTTAGCTTGTAGCATAATTTCTACCTTGTATATCATGTATGAGAAATAAATAGCTGGAATAGGGGGGTAGATTTTGTATAAAAAATAAACACATGAAATGTGTATTATAGGAGAAATGACTTTGCCTTGTGCCAGGGACTTTATTTCAGAGAATATTTGTCCTGGAAAAAAAATTCTGCTAAAATAAATATGTATTCTATAATCTCTCAAACTTTAAAAAGCAAAAATTATTTCCTAGGTTATTTTTAAGTACTGCAGACGTTTTGCAACATACATTAAAGGAGAAAGAACCTACTTTTTTTTTGTTAATCACAAAGATTTCCTGCAAGGAATTAAAAATAAGGGTAGCATTTAAAGTTCTGCCACAGCTGTTAAGAAATTTTAATGCATTTTTGAACTTTGCACAATGACAGACTAGCAGAGATCTCACAATAACAGCATGAAAGCCATGAGGCAGTGACATTTCAAACACAAACCACTGTGTAAAGTGGGGCAATTGGAGTAAGACATGGTATATGAGAATGACTCAGCATCAAGGTGATGAAAAAAGATAAGCATCCATTCATGTTATCTTACTTATGACTTCGAATTGGTTAAGTTAATTTCAATTATTATTTGTACTGTATTTATTTTGTTTCCACAAACACTTAAAATATCAACAGGCTAGATATTTACTTCAAGGAGGACAAGACTAAGTACTGAGGTGAAATTCTGGAACTCAGAATATGTAGGTCTCTCAGAACCACGTCACGCAAAAGAATGCCAAAATAATTCCCATTGTTGCCTAGGTATTCTATTTAGTAAAAGTATTCAATATTTGTTGAATAAATAGATTAATTGGATTTGCCACAATAGGGCATCATGCTTCATTTAGCCTGAGAATCAGCTTCCGTCAGTAGCATCAGATGTTGTTTTATAGTTGCAGGAATATCTATCATAGTGACAGTTCAGAGATTAGCTTTATTTATTAAAAATGCCCATTTCCATTAAAGCCCATTTTGCATTGTCCTCATTGATTTATCTAGAATTTCACTAAGGTATTTTCACATGGACCCTGTTCCGGTGTGTAATAAAAACTCTTTATTAACCCTAAATTTACTATTTTAAAAATGTTAGAGAAGGATTTTCTGGATAGAGTAGTCCATGAGACTGTCATATGTATTTTCTTCCAACCCCATATATCAGTTTTAAACTTCAAGCCTTATCCCTAATTTTCAGTCTTCAGTCAATGACTAATTCATTCATTTGGTTAATCAGTCAGTCAATAAATGTTTATTAAGTGCCATTGTGTGCTATGCACCATAATAGGTGCTGGAGATAAAGTGGTGACAAAACATACAAAAGTCTCTGACCTCATGAGGCTATTCTGAATGGGGGACAAACAATAAATTGAAGAAAAAAATATAATCCACCTATCTATCTATCTATCTATCTATCTATCTATCTATCTACCTACCTATTCACTTAATTATGCCAGACCATGTAAAGTGCTAAGGAGAAACTAAAGCAGGAATGTGTAACAGGAAGTGTAGGGTAGGGGTAGGGGAGGAAATGAAGACTAGCAGTGATCACAGGCAGGTTGCAGTTTTATGTAAGGTGAGCAGGGAAGGCCTTTCTGAGTATGTGAGTATTGGAGTGAAGGTGGGAAGAAAGTGAGAAAGTAAACCTATGGGAAGAGCTTTCCAGGTAGCAGGGTCATCAAGTGCAAAGATCTCCAGGCTGGACTGTGCCTGGCACATTCAAAGACCAGAGACAATGCCAGACTGGAGACCTCAGAGGTCTTCCTGAACCTCTAAAGTCACTATCGTTTACTTTGATCCACTTCTTATCTCTCTTCACCATGACTTTCATAAGTTACAAAAAACTAGCTCTGCAAGGATGCATTTTGATTTCCTACAGTAACGGTAATTAGTTTCATTTCTTTCCCCTTGAAATTTAGTATTTTTTAGCCATCCACCTCTCCCACTCCCGTCCTCCCACAATTTTATAACATAAGTTTTCCTTAAAGTTTGCATGATTTGAAATATTTTTGACCTCTTCAAATTATATATATTACTGTCAATGTTACAGCAGGTTATATCTACATCCTAAAAGGCAAATGAGCCTTCCTAAAGGAAAACTGAGGTATCTGAATTCCACTTTTTGTATAAAATATTTGTCACCACATTATACTCAGACTAAATAAATTGTTTAAATAGAGGACAAAAAATAAGAATTGCATTTAGTATTGGTACATTATATAGTTAAAATTTTTAAAGATGCAACTTGACTATGGTGCAAATTATCCTTGATCTATATGGATTTGTTTTGCAGAGAGCACAAATGTACCCTGAATATATCCTTTGGTTACAGAATCTTTTTTGTGGTAATAGACATGTTTTCAAATTTGCTTTACCCTGAACAAACTATCTGAACTCCTGCCTATACAGTATTATTTGTAAGATTTACATGTTCATTTAATTAATTATTAAAAACACTGGTGAAAACCCTGTGTCTCTATTCTGATCCATTCATACATTGTTTCAAACTGTTATAATTACTGCATCTGTGAAATATGTTCTATCTCGTACTATTAGCTAATATCTGCATAAAATCCCTCTGGTTAGTTCCTAAAAACATCCTGTTTATTTTTTTCTTCACTTTATACGATTATAATTTATATAATATTTAATAAGTTTAATTGTTTTACCCATGTAATCACTGCCACAGTTAAGGTAGGAAATATTTTCATCACCCAAAAGGTTCTTTAAGTCCCTTCCCAGTAAATCACCATCCACCACTAGCCCCAGGCAACTGCTGCTCTGCTTTCTCAGCGCAGATTAAATTTGTCTTTTCTAGAGTTCCACATAAATGGAATGATACAGCATGTGCTCTTTGTGTCTGGATCCTTGGACATGTTTTTAGATTGATCGTGTGCTTGTCTACCAGTAGTTTCTTTCTTTTTATTTCTGAGTATTATTTCATTATGTGGTATATCACAATTTGTTTATTCATTCATCCACTGATGGACATTATTAGGGTTGTTTTCAATTTTTGACTATTATGAAAAAAGATTCTTTAAATAACCATATGCAAGTCTTTGTGTGGACATATTTTCATTTCTCTTCCACTTAACAGTATAATTCCTTTATTTTGTGAAATTGCATGCTTAACATTTTAAGAAACTATAAAACTCTTTTTCAAATTGAACCATTTTAAATTTTCACCAGCAATTCATGAGTTTTAGTTACTCCACATCCTCACTAACATTATATGCCATTATGTATATGTGTGTGTGTGTGAATTTTAGTTATTCTAATGAGCGTGTAGGAATACTTCTCTATGGATTTTATTTACATTTCCTTCAAGGCTGCTGAAGTTGGGTTTCTTTTTGTGTGCTTTTAATAGTTGTATATCTTTATTTCTGATGTGTTTGTTTAACTCTTCTCATTTTAAGAATTGGGTTTGTGTCATTATTATGGAGTTAGTGGAAAATTTTTAATACAGTTTCTGGAAATTTTTTATTTTTATATATATATATGTATATATTTATTTATGTATATCACATATTTTCTCCCAATCTGCGGTTTGTTTTTTCATTTTCATAAAAGTGTCTTTCAAAGAGCTAAAATTAAAAGTTTTCTGTTTTAATAAAGGTCAGTTTATCATGTTTGCCTTTCATGATTAGTTCTTTCTGAGCTCTATATAAGACGAATTTGCTTGCCACAGGTACATAAACGTTTTCTTCTTATTTTTTTTTCCCCCGTAAGCTTTATAATATTTGTTTTTACACTTAGATCTATGATCTGTTTTGAGTTAACTTTCATTTATACTGGGAGGTAAAGTTTGAGGTTCCTTATTTTGTATATATATACACACACACACACAGATATCCCAGCATCATTTGTTGTAAAGATGCTTTTCCTTATTGAATTACCTTGGCGCCTTTATTGAAAATCAATTGATAATGTATATATGGGTCTGAACTCATACATACAAGGTAAATGCATTGCTGGACTCTGTATTCTGTTTCACTGGTAATGTATGTATTCTTTCTCAGGTAATACATTGTCTTATTTACTTTTCCATTTTAGTAAGTCTTCAAATAAGGCAAAATTCTCAACATTGTTCTTTTTCAATATTGTTTTGACTATTTTAAACCATTTTCATTTCCATATAAATTCTAAAATCAGCTCATCAAATTCTCAATAAATCCTGTTGGGTTTTATTAGGTATTACTTTGAATCTATGAATGACTTTGGGAAAAATGTTTAAAGTTGCCCAATAATCCATGAAAATGGTATATCTCTCCATTTATGTATCTCTTTGATTTTGTCAGTTTTTGTAATTATCAGTGTACATGGCTTGCAAATATTTAGTCAAATTTATCCTTAAGTTGTTTCTTTTTCTTTGGAATTTAAGTTCTAATAATTCATTGATATTTAAATATAATTGATTTCTATATATTGGACTTGTATCCTGAGACTGTGCAAAACTTCCTCTGCTAGTCTAGAAATTATCTCTTGGCAAAACAGACCAATTTTGGGCTTACTTTATTTGTTTTTCTTTCTTTCTTTTTTTTTTTTTTTTTGTGGTATGCGGGCCTCTCACTGTTGTGGCATCTCCCGCTGCAGAGCACAGGCTCTGGACGCGCAGACTCAGCAACCATGGCTCACGGGCCCAGCCTCTCCGCAGCACATGGGATCTTCCCGGCCCGGGGCACGAATCCGTGTTCCCCTGCATCAGCAGGCGGACTCTCAACCACTGCACCACCAGGGAAGCCCTGTTTTTCTTTTCTTATACATCACAATCTTGCCTTGCCAATTGTCCAAGGTGTGAAAACAGTTATTGTATGTATTTAATCCAGTTTCCTTTTTGTTTACAGTGGGCATATAATTCCAGATTCCATTGTTATTTCATGGCATAAGTGGAAGGTCACAGTGATTTCTGCTTTTTTTCTTTTAATTGTTAATATTAAATGTATACAATGAAATTCAAGGAGATTTTGTTCCTTAAAATATTAAGCTTCTAATCCAAGAACAAGAAATAATTTTTTCAAGCTTTCTTTCATATTTCTCAGCAGAATTTTTAAATGTTTTATATTTTTATACTTTGTATTGCTAATTTAATATTCATAAATTACAATGCTATGTAATTATTTGGTTGACATATGTTAATGTTTTTAATATTCTTTTTTTCTTTTAAAGCTTACAATTGTTGACATTTATGTTAATAATCAGAGTGAATATATTATCAGGATCTATTTTGTTTTTATTCTGTTTCAGAGGAGAAGTCTCTCCTTTTTTCCCTTCCTCTTTCCTTCCTTCCTTCCTTCTTATTGATTTAAGCAACTTTTTAAAAATTGTGCTTATGTTTTTCTCTCTTACTTTCTTTCTTCTTTTTTTTGGTCACACTGAGCAGAATGTGGGATCTTAGTTCCTCGACCAGGTATGAAACCTGCACCACCTGCAGTGGAAGCATGGAGTCTTAACCACCGGACCACTAGGGAAGTCCCCCTGATTGAAGCAATTTTAAAATTTTGCATAGCAATAGTTTGTTGAAATTCCATGTCTTCTTTGATTAATTTTGATCAATTATATTTTATTACAAAATCATCCATTTTCATTATAGATTTTAGATTTTTGTATAGAATTGATTAAAATATTCTGTATAATGAATATATATATTTTCTTGTATACCTGTGGCTATTTCTTTATTAGCATATCTGATAGTGTGTATTCACTTTTCCCCTTTTTCTTAATTAAATTAACCAGTTTTGGATTTTATGATTTAATTTTTAACACTTTAAAATTTCTTTACTAGTAGTATATTTTTCTTCTCTATTGCATTAATTTCTACATTTTATTTCTTTTCTTCTCCTTTCCTTATGTTTATTTTTTTTTATATTCTCTTCCTATCTTTCTGAGTTTACAGCCTAATCAATTTTTTTTCATTAAATCTTTTACTGATAAAGTAGTTTAAGGCCACTTATCTTTCTCTGAGAAAAGAGTTATCAGTCTCTGATTATATCGGATCTTCATTACCAATCCTCTGTGGCTACAATTGATTATTTCCCTCCCTTTCTGCCCCCCATGCCCGCCACTAGTTTCAGGACACTAGCTGATCAAGAAGTTTGGCAGTAGCAACACCACCTATGAAGAAAAATCAGGATCATTTAACAGGTTGCACTGGAATGTGATATGCACTGGATTTAAATTCAATAATGTGTGAGTCATTTCACAAATTGGATGAGGAGATGGAGATAGTGGGGAGAATGTATAGACCTCTCCATCTCCAGTGCTCTTATAAGTTAAAAATAAAATGATTAAAAATATTTTAGGGAGTTCCCTGGTTGCCTAGTGGTTAGGATTCCGGGCTTTCACTACCAAGGCCCTGGGTTCACTCTCTGGTCCAGGAACTGAAATCCAGCAAGCCACACAGCATGGCCAAAAAAGAGAAAAATAATTTAATTTCTCATATTTGATAAATTCAAAATGAGCAAGCTGAGAGAGTTTACATACGTTTTGATAGACACTAACCTTTAGAACTCAACATCAGGGTTACCAATCAGGTTTTCTCTAATTGATGCTTTTATTTCTTGGATATTTATGGCCCAGTATGACTCCTTATATTCTTATGTTGATGAATGCTTCAGGCATGACCCATCTATTCTCCTGAACCATGTGTAGTTAGCATACTTTAACTTGAACAATGAGAAAATAAGATTGTAACACATTGAAAACTAGTATACAAATGACAGAATAATATATATTTCAGAAAGAGAAAGAATGGCTTGGGGTAAGGAAACAATTCTAGAGGCCTAAAAGAGAGTTACTAGTGAAAGCAGGCAAACAATAATAAAAACACCAAAACGGTAAAGAAAAAAAAAGAAAAGATGCCATTGTTCATGTTAGCAACAACTAAAACATGAAATCATGTATATCTGCTTTTTAAACTCTCCTGGAAATAATTAACAAATATAAGTCTCTCCACAGCTACATTCTTTTTATTCCCTGACCAGCAGGTAACGCCGTTTCCAAAGATACAAGTCTAAATCCTTCTCCATGGCAAAAGAGCTCATGGGAAAAAGTACAGCTCAGTTTCTCTTTTTCAATTACATCTACTTACTCCCAACAAGCTTCACCCAAACAAGCCTAAGGGTTCTAAATAAGATGTTTTCCTCTTGAACACATCCAACTTGGCTCAGCCTCCCTGCAGTGCAGTTCCAGTATGATTCAATATGATTCTGGAATAAAATCAAATGATCTGTGTTTCCTTTTTCTTATCTACTGTAAGGAATTTCCCAATCTCACAAGGCAAATTTTTGATTTATCTGGGATTCACGTTCAAAATTTATGTCTACAACCATTGAGAGATTCGTGTACACATTAAATTTATCCACTGAATTGAAATAACAGAAAATTGAGACAGTGTAAGATGGAATCATCTCTAATTTGTGTATATTAGTGAAATAAAATTGTATGTAGTTACCCCATGCTAAGTAGGCTAGAAATTTATGTTGATAATCTGTGTACGTACACAATTATTTTAAAATAATATAAAAATAGTGACCTACGAATAACTGTAGTTTAAACAATTCATAACATTAAATTAAAATTCTTGTCTCTTCATGCCTTTAGTAGTCCAGAGGATTACTTATAGACCACAGCAAAAAGAAGTTCTAACTTAGGTCACATGATCCCACTATACGATCCCAAGTTCCAAACTACGCCAGGCCACTGATCCATACTTCACTGGTCGGTGAGTCAGATGTTAATGATTCTTTTATTGTAACCAACAATTCAATAGATGTACCAAGTTGCTGGGTTACCAGCACAGTCAAATCATTTGAGGCCAAGCAAAAGAAGAGTATCTTTGGAGTTCAGTAGCACATATCAGTATTTCCCATTTTCTCCTTGACTAGAATATTGTAAAAATATATGTAACAAAATTCAATGACACAAATATAATATTTTTATTGAATTGTTGGCAAAATATCAAAGATGCATTTTTCTTTTGCAATGCATATATTACCACTGTAATTAATACTATATACATAGGCAATAATTGATTTTTGTGTAAAAAAATGTACTCCTCTTCTTCACTCATAATCACTATAATGGACAAGATGTTGAAATAAAATTACTGTGGATTGAGGAGTATATCACATAGTGTGCAATATACTCTTGAGGTGGGTAAGCATGCCACTTTTTCTGAGCCACCCTAATGGCATGCCCAAGAGATGGCAACTAAGTTTGATATGTTAAAAACCATAATTATAAAGTAAAGAATGTTCTATACAGAAGGTTAAGCTCTCACATAATGCTTCCTTTCCCCCCTCCCAGCTTTGTTAAGGTACAGCTGACATATAATATTGTGTAAGTTTAAGGTGTAAAATTCTATGATTTAGATATACATATATATGATTACTATAATAATGTTAATTAACATTCTCTTTCACCACACATATTAACTTTATTTGTATGTAGTGAGCACATTTCAAACCTAGTAACTTTCAAGTATATAATATTGTTAATTATAGTCATCCTTATATACATCATATACCCAGAACTTGCTCATCTTATAACTGGAAACTTGTACACTTTGACCAACATTTCTCCATTTTCCCCACTCCCCAGCCTCTGGTAACCAATATTCCACACTCTATTTCTATGAGTTCAGCTTTTTAAAAAATTCCACTTATAACTGAAATCATACAGTACTTGCCTTGCTCTGTCTAACCTATTTCACTTAGCATACTGCCTTCAAAGTCCATCCATGTTGTTTCAAATGTCAGGATTTACTTTTCTATGGCTAAGTAACATTTCATTCATGGTTATATATATAACATTTTCTTTATTTATCTGTCAATAAACCTTTAGGTTGTTTCCATGTCTTGGTTATTGTGAATAAAGCTGCAATGAACATGAAGGTGCAGATATCTCATTGAGATAGTGAGTCCATTTGCTTCAGATATATACCCAGAAGTAGAACTGCTAGATCATATGGTAGTTCTATTTTCAATTTTTTGGGAACCTCCATGCTGTTTTCCATAGTAACCACACAAATTTACATTCACACTTGTAGTGTACAAGGGTTCCCTTTTCTTTACATCCTCACAAGCATTTATTTTTTCTTATCTTTTTTTATAATGAACATTATAATAAGTGTGAGGTTATATCTCATTGTGGTTTTGATTTGCATTTCACTGATGATTAGTGATGTTGAGCATCTTTTCATGTATCTGTTAGCCATTTGTATGTCTCTTTTGGAAAAATGTTTATTCAGGTTCTCTGCCTATTTTTTTAATCAGATAATTAATTAATTATTTTTTGCTATTGATTTGTATTTACTTATATGTTTTGAATATTAACCCCTTATCAGATATATTGTTTTCAAATATTTTCTCCCACTCTATAGGTTGATTTTTTTATTTTGTTGATTGTTTCTTTTGTTGTGTAAAAGCATTTTAGTTTAATGTAGTCCCGCTTGTTGATTTTTACTTTTATTGTTTGTGTTTTTGGTCTCTTATCCAAACATTTGTTTTCAAGACCAAGTCAAGGAGCTTTTCCCCTGTTTTCTTCTAAGCATTTTATGGTTTCAGGTCTTATATTTAAGTCTTTAGTCCATTTCAAGTTAATTTTTGTGAATAGCATAAGATAAGGGTCTGGTTTCATTCTTTTTCATGTGAATATACAGTTCTCACAACATCATTTTATAAAAAGACTCTCCTTTCCCTATTGGCTATTCTTGGCTACCTTATCAAATATCAGTTGACTGTATATGTATGGGTTCATTTCTGGGCTCTCAATTCTGTTCCATTCATCAACATGTCTATTCTAATGCCAATACCATATTATTTATTTAATACCATACTATTTTGATTATTATAGCTTTCTAATATATTTTGAAATCAGGAAGTTTGATGCCTCCAGCTTTGTTCTTTCTCAGGATATTTGGGGCTATTCAGGGTCTCCTGTGGTTCCAGAAGAATTATACAAATTTAGAATTGTTTTTTCTATTTCTGTGAAAATTGCCATTGCGATTTTGACAGGAATTGCATTGAATCTGCAGATCACTTTGGCTAGTATGGACATATTGACAGTATCAATTCTTTTGTTGTATGAATATGAAATATCTTTCTATTTACTTGTATCTTCTTCATTTTTTTTCACCAGTGTCCTATAAATTTCAGTGTACAGATCTTTCACTTCCTTAGATAAATTTATCCTTAAGTATTTTTGTTTGTTTGTTTTTGATGCTATTTTAAATAGGATGGCTGTCTTTATTTCTTTTCCAAATAGTTTGTTATCACTGTATAGAGACTAAACTGGTTTTTGTATTGTGATTTTGAAGCCTATAACTTTACTGTATTCATTTATCAGTTCTAACAGTTTTTTTGGTGGAGTATTTAGTATTTTCTATATATAACATCTTATCAACTGCAAACACAGACAGTTTTACTTCTTCCCTTCCAATTTGGATGCCTTATATTTCTTTTCCTTTTCTAACTACTCTGGCTACAACTTCCAATACTATTTTGAATAAGAGTGTGTGAGTGGGCACCCTTGTCTTGCTCTTGATCTTAGAGAAAAACCTTTCATCTTTTCACTGTTGAGTGTGATATTAACTGTAGAACTGACATATCTGGCCTTTATTATGCTGAGATGTGTTCTTTCTATACCCAAATTGTTGAGATTTTTTATTATGAAAAGGCATTGAATAGTGACAAAACTTTTTCTGTATCTATTGAGATGATCATATGATTTTTAGCTTTCATTCTATTAATGTGGTGCATTACTTTTTTTTTTTTTTTGCATATGTTGAACCATCCTTGCATCCCAGGAATAAATCTCACTTGATCAATTATAATTCTTTTAATGTGCTGTTGAATTCAGTTTTGCTAGTATATTTTTTAGAACTTTTGCATCTATATTCATCAGTATTATTGTCTGATAGTTTTCTTTTCTTGGAGTGTCTTATTCTGGCTTTAGTATCAGGGTAATACTTTCCTTGTAAAATGAGTTTGGGAATGCTCCCTCCTCTTCAAATTTCTGGAAGTGTTTGAAAAAGACTGGAGTTAGTTCTTTTTTAAATGTTTAGTATAATTCAACAGTGAAACCATCTGTTTCTAGGCTTTTCTTTGTTGCTAGGTTTTTGATTACTGATTCAATCTCTTTACTCATTATTGGTCTGCTTGAATTTTCTATTTCTTCATGATTCAGACTAGGTAAATTCTGTTTCTAGGAATCTATCCATTTCTTCTAGGTTATACAATTCAATGGTATATAATTGTCCATTGTAGTCTTTTATAATCTTTTGTATTTCTCTGGTGTCTGTTGTAATGTCTCCTCTTTCATTTCTGATTTTATTTTTTGAGTCATCTCTTTATTTCTTAGTATAACTAAAGTTTGTCAATTTTGTTTATCTTTTCAAAAAAAAAACCGCTTAGCTTTGTTGATCTTTTCTATTCTTTTTCTAGTCTTTATTTTTATTTTTTATTTTCTGCTCTAATCTTTGTTATTTCCTTCTTTCTTCTTACTTTGGACTTAGTTTGTTCTTTTTTCCAGTTCCTTGATGTGTAAAGTTAGGTTGGTTATTTGAACGCTCTATTTTCTTAACATAGGCATTTATCACTATAAACTTCGCTCTTAGAACTGTTTTTACTTTTTCCATATGTTTTAGTATGTTTTGTTTCCATTTTTATTTTTCTCAAGATACATTTTTATTTCTCTTTTGATTTCTTCTTTGACCCATTGGCTGCTCAGGAATATGTTATTTAATCTTCACATATTTGTGAATTTTTCAGTTTTCCTCCTTTTATTGATTTCTAGTTAGTAAGAACTCCATCCCTTTGATATGGCCACTGTTAACCCTGACATTCAGATCACAACTAAATATTCTAGATGCAACAAGAAAGAAGTAGGTCTCTTTGACCGTATCCCACACAACTGGAGAAGATCACTCACACACTTTCACTTTTCCCTGTGGGAGAAATTGCAGGCCAAGAAGGTTTCTCTTGGCACTGAGCTGGACCTCCTTAGATATAAATTATGAAGGTAAAGTGAAACTATTCTTCTTACTCTAATCAATGCAACTAATCTCATTTTTTTTTTATATTTGTCTTCCTTTCTTTCTTTCTTTCTTTCTTTCTTGCCAACTGTGTGCTGAACTTCTCTGCTGGAATCCTGTAAGGGGGTCATTTATCAAAATCAGTGTTCTTTGGGGAAAAGATGGTAGAAAGTTCTTATTCTGGCAATACTCTCTCCCATGCAATGATTCTTCATGGAAAGGAGAAATATAGGGGTAAGGGAACATATGACTGATTATTGTGGTACCTTAATACTGGTAGTATTTTGCTGCAACCTCTCTCTTACATAATCTCTATCATTGAGATAACTTTATACTATAAATTTCTGTTCAGAAAATGGGTTGATTTTGCTGTCAAAGTAATACACACATATGATGAATGGATCTTCTTTCACTCACTCCACCTTCACTAAAATGTTAATAGCTGATAAAATGTAGTTTATACTTTTCTAGAAAGAATATAATTAGGATCTTTCACCATAAATCAGTAACTGAAACAAATTACTCTCTAAAGGTAGACATTTAGTCATTAATATGAGAAGATTATGGAAAGACGTTTTTCCAAAATTCTTAATATTTTTCTTACTATGTGTTATTGGAGACATTCTATATTTGTGGATAATATTGGCCCTAGTTTCAGTACTTACGTTGTGATTTATTTAAAAAAATCTTTTTTTTTTGATAATTTGAAAATTGAAAGGTATTTCAGAAGCTCATTTAGTTCTTTAGTTTCTTCCTGTCTGTATTGACAGAGAAACTGTTAGATAATCCTAGAGATACTAGTAACCCCTGATTGCTTTAGAATCAATTTACAAATGCCTTTACTTCATATATGTGCACATATGTACTGTTACCAGAACACCTGTTATCTTCTTTCAGTTGTGTCAGAATATACATTTTTTAGCTGGTTCACATTTTGATCTTAATTAGTTAAAACACTGTTGAGAAGTCTTCGAATCTTCCTGTCCACTAAAACTCTTTCAGATGGCCTATTAAATGACACATTAGTTACTTTTAACTTAGGCAACAGATGTCCTTCACTGGTCTGTTTTCAACAAGATGATCCTAAGCCATGAGATGTAATACTGTGGGAAAAAGGAAATTCAGTTACATGCATATTCTGATTGCCATTTTCATCCAGTAATGAAGATGTATTTTAAAGAAGCTAAATCAACTTCATATACTTGGATCAAGTACATGAAGTGATTCAAAATACTCATTTTTTATTAACTGGTGGGATTTTATACAGTCTTGTTCTTTAGAGTCAGCAACTGAGTTATGCCATTGTAGTTAGTGTTCTGAACCATTTTTACAAGCAGCCTAGTGCTAATTTGGAGACTGGTGTTTATATATATATGCTATTCTATTAATAATTTTAATTAAATAAAATATTATAATTCAAAAATATCTTTTTAGACTATTTTTATTAATGTCCCAAATCTTTGTTTTTATTGTTAATAGTTGAGAAAATTAAAATAAAGTGATGAGTCTAAGATAATAATAAAAATAGTAGCTCATCTGTAACAAGAACTTATGTTTAGTTTCTTCAATCCCTGTACCTTTTCCTGTCAATCATATTCAATTCAACATGACATAATATATTTTCTTCCATTATTTTCTACTTCCTATTATTGACTCATAAATAATTCATATAGATTTATATTTCTGTTAACTCCTTTTGCATTCCTCATTGTGCCTAGCATAGGGGCATACATAAACTGTATGCTGTATGTATTTATCACATGAATATTTTCTTGAAAAGCCTGATTAGTAATTGGAGAGCTCAGTGGAATCTTATAAGAATTCATGTTTCATGTTCTTTCTACTGCTTTCAGGACACGATGACTGAGATTAGACCCACTGCTTACATCTAAGGAGGCAACCATAGCCTCCTGACCATTTAACTTTACCTTCCCCACTTAATGATAATTCATGGCTTTATGAATTCTATGCAACTGGCAGCCTACATGAATATCTGAAAAATACGATAAAACCTTTTTAAAAGACTTTTGTTAGATGAGGGTGTCTTTTTCAATTGAGATATTATTTTCCTCCTACAAAAAGTGAGGAAATTTTACAATTTGTTCTAATATTAAGTAATGTTCCCTAGAGCATAGGTGGGGAGGAGTGGGAAGAGAAAGACAAACAGAAAGACAAGGAAGGAGGAAGTTTATTTATTTAAATATCTGTCTATTTATCTATCTACCTATCTATCTACCTATCTATCTATCATCTATCCACCTATAGGTTGTTAGAGAGAAAGGGAGAACGCCCCAGAGAGGGGGAACAGAGCAGATTCCAGAATTACAGAGATAGTTCTCAGAATTGCTTACCTGAGTGTACGCAGAAGAAAGACTTGTTCCCCCCACAAAATAAATATCTTTTTCTGCAATTGAAATATTAAGGAAGAACCAATTCTAAACTCCAGCATTTCATATATGAGTGTGGTTGGTAAAGCTAGAGAAATAAAAGGTGCAATGCACTAAGTAAAGAATGAACTCAGAGAATTGCAAACAGAATTGACTGATAGTTCTCTATAATTGTTATATTAAGTGATTTTTCCAACCCAGATCAACATAGAAATCCCAGGGAGCATCAACTATTGATACCCAACCAGGATAATAAAAGGAGAAAATCTACTAGACTAGATCTACTTGGCTTAATATTTTCCTAATTTTTTGGTGAGGAATGATACATGTTAATACTTGAAATTCTTACTGTGTCTGATACAGCTTATTGTATTTTTACTTAAGCTAAGTGTATAGCAGTTTGCATAGACATTTCACTCTGTAGTTAAAAGATAACATGAATACCATCGTTATCATGATAATATATTGAAAGAAATAATGCTCATATATTTAGTTTCATAAAAATATATGAACTTAGTGCATCTTATTTAACAATAGTAAGGCAAACCCACTAAGGGCTGTCCAAATGAGGTTCTTCCAGAAACAACAAGAACAACAGCAACAAAAACAAATGAAGCTCTTCTAGAATGGTGGCTTAAAGTGGGTAATAAGTATCTTAGCATACTACACATGAGCAACATGTGATTTTGACAATTGAAACATTTATATTAAGCATGTTGGTTATACCTATAATTTTCAAATATTTATATAACACATACTTTACCCGTTGCCTTTATAAACACTATGGGAGATTAAAGATAAGGAGAAATTTGATTATATCTTCCTAGGTATCATAGACCATGGGGCTAATTATAATTAGTTTGAACTTTGTGCAAGATCTAGAGTACCAAGAAATAAATCAGGAAGATAGGTTGGACTGATGAAACAAAACTAAGTTAGTGTTGGGGTCAATACTGGTTAAAACTGCTAATCTAGACAAACCCTAGAATTTTTTAAATCCACATTTACTTCCTCTACCATGCTCTCCTACTGCTTGTTTTCAAAAGCAAGAATAGGGTTTCCCTGGTGGTGCAGTGGTTGAGAGTACGCCTGCCGATACAGGGGACACGGGTTCGTGTCCCACTCCGGGAAGATCCCACATGCCGCAAAGCGGCTAGGCCCATGAGCCATGGCCACTGAGCCTGCGCGTCCAGAGCCTGTGCTCCTCAACGGGAGAGGCCACAACAGTGAGAGGACCGCGTACTGCAAAAAAAAAAAAAAAAAAAGTAAGAATAATTTTACTTTTATGTATTCTATATAATAAATTACTGAGATTTTCTGAGAAAATCTTCTTAAAATTATTTGGAAAACCACTGATCTAGTGCAATATTCCACCTCCAATATCCTTTTGAGTAACTCTGGCTATTAGTTAGTGAGAGAGCAGATTAAAATTTTAATTGGCACTACAAAGAGGACTGATTATTTTAAGCAAGCATTATATTGACACTAGCTGACTTGAGGAGAAAACATTATTTTATGCCCTACAACCTTTCTATTTTTCATGCCACCAGAATATTGCTATACAAACTTATGAACAAGAAGCATGCATGTATTAAAATGTGTATATGGTTTCAACATATATGGTTTTAATTTTTGTTTGCCCTTTATATAGTCCATATATTTAAGGCTTTCACTGTGTAAAGTCACTGCTGAGTAGACTTAAATGACCCATCAAAATTTTTCACTGAAATGAATATATTTATTCAAAAGGCCAAGGAAACACTGATGAATAAGAAAAAAAAAACAGGGCTTTTTTTTTTTTTTTTTTTTTTTTTTAATGTGAGGAGTTTACAGCACAATGGAGGTTGGACATGAGAACTGTATTAAACATGGCTTTTATTCTGTATTTTGAAGCTTTGACCTCTGCGTTCTAACTGATCTTGAAGGGACTGCCTTTCCCAGGGTTAGCCAACTCCTAGAGATAGTAAACAACCTAAACAACTCTTCCAGGAACATGATTTTCAAATGCAAACCAGACAATCTAGACCTCACATCCCAACAACTTTTCTATTAGGATTTTGCACTTCAGGCCACTATCCACCTACCCTAATCACTCCAGGGTCTCGCGCCAGAAAAATATGAACAGACGCTATTTGTAGAGCCTGATACTCAAACTAGTCAATCCTAAATCAGCTGCCTCACCTATTCCTTCCCAAAGAAACCAACATAAATGCTGCTGCCACATTTTCCCCTTGTTTCCTCGGCCTCTTGACTGACCCTGGTGTTTCTCCATGTGGCCCCCTGTGTGGAGTTCCATGCCTTTGTTTCTAGGAAACTGTAAGTTAATTTCATTTAGGACAGACATTTCTGTATCTGCATGTTTTACCATACCTGATTAAAACAAATCCTGGGTACATTTAAAACAGGAAGTAGATTAAATTGTTTTAAATTTTACCTGTTTGGATTCCCAATGTGTGAGATTGAACAAGTTACTAAATCTAGGATCTTTTGTCTTCCTCAGCTCTATACAGTGAAAATAATAGCATTTAGCTCAAAAGATTGAGAATTAAATTTGCATATATATTAATTATAACAGTACCTACCACAATTTAAATTTTCAATAAATATGAGCTATTATTATAAGTATAACAAACCTGGTACATTATGATGTTAAGGTCTCTCAATTCCTAAAATCATTTTATATAACACAATTTGTGCTCATGAACTATAAATTGTCACTCTCCATGTATATCTTCTATACAATTAACTATTATTTTTCAACTAGCAGATATTTTTATTCATTATAAAAGATACCATATTATTCCATTATCAGTGATCTAAGCATCACTACCTTCTGACTTATTAGTGAATAATTAGAGTAGTAAGAGCTTAACTAATTCAACAAATTCACTATACAGTTTTTTTCCCTCTCATTTCTTGAAGATTGACATTCAAGGATGAAAACCTCCATTCTCTGATCACAATTTGAGAATTTCTTACACAAACCCAACACAGAGTTCACCCAAAAGCTCACAAGACTTGTGTCCTCTTAACTAATTTTACTGAAAATGAAGGCCTGAGCTAGCCTAAGCTCCCTCTCATATGTATTCATTACTGTTTCCGTAGACTGAAAGAAGGAAATAATTGTAGATACATAAGAAGCAAAGAAGATCAAAGAAGAGCAAAAAGAGGCAGAGAAAAAAATTGTTTTTTAAATACACTGTAGATTTTCTTCAATTAAAGAATTCTTGTCACAGCCCTCAGATAAAATAGCTACAGGATAATATGTGTGGCTTGTAGATGAATTTCCTTTGGACCCTCTGCCTTCCATGTTCTTCACTGAGGGACTATTTGCCAAGAGGTACCAGGCTCAATAAATTTAACAGCAGCTTTAAACTCAAACAGGGTATAACGTACACTGAAGTGGATCAGGTGGCACCCTAGTATTTGTGATTTGAGTATTTCTGGAAATGTCCAAAATCACATCTTCATAGATCATCCTTCATCAAATTCATCTTGGGAAAATATTTTCTTGGTAATTTACTCTCCAAAATAATAAAATAATAATTAATATATTTAAAGTAATAATGATAAAAATCATAATAAATATTGGAAAAAATGGTTCAAGATAGTGCGTACTAAAATCTCTGTATGGGGACTTCCCTGGTGGTTCAGTGGTTAAGAAGCCACCTACAGGGTACATGGGTTTGATCGCTGGTCCTGGAAGATCCCACATGCCACAGAGCAACTGAGCTCATGCGGCATAGCTACTCAGCCTGCACTCTAGAGCCCATGAGCCACAACTACTGAGCCCACGCACCACAACTACTGATGCCCGCACCCCTGGAACCTGTGCTCCACAACAAGAGAAGTCACTGCAATGAGAAGCCTGTGCACTGCAATGAAGAACAGCCCCCGCTCACCACAACTAGAGAAGGCCTGCATGCAGCAACAAAGACCCAGCGCAGCCAAAAATAAATAAATAAATACATTTACATTAAAAAAAAACACCTTTGTATGATATAATTTATTTATTTAACACTGGAATGAAAAGACACCACCTAAAAAGTGGATACCTAGAAGAGACAAAATGCTAAAGGAAAAGAAAGGTAACCAGCACAAAATAAAGCCAAAACAAATAAATTTTTTTTAACAAATTGTCCAAGATTTTTTTTTTATTAATAAACTCTAAAGGACATGCAAAAGAATGAGATTTAAACAAATGAGGAAAATCTCATTCTTGTGACATCTCTTTAAGTCAGTGTGTAATTACTAATCAGCTAGTATGTGTTCTAATACACACTAGGGTGAGCAAAAGATACAAGTATAACCAGAAGATTAAACATAAATGGAAAACTAAACAAAGGTATTTGTCTGTGAGTATATTCTAAGGCAATGGGCCTTAATAGTTATATAACTCAGTGATAAAAACCCCTTCTCATTTCTGATGAACCTAGAGAGATGTACTCCAAAATAAGGGAAATAAACTATTTGAACTAAATATGCTTTGTGCAATTACAGGGCTCCATGCAGAAGACTGCCAGATGATGATTCTTTTGGAAAAATACTTTTCCGCCTCCTCTGAGGTTTTGATGTTGATGACTCTGGTAATTGATATTTGTTTTTTTGGAATAAATATCCAAAATTCAGACATGAAACATATGAAAAAATAAGCAAGTAGTCCTGAAAGTTTTAGTCAATAAGGATCAGATTCAGAGAGCTCATGACTGTTCTGGGACATAATACAAGATTAAAGAGTGAACCTCCACCAACCCCCCATTATTATGAAGACTGGCTTATCAAGACCTAGCTCTATTTATTCTCTTGAAATCTCTCTGCCACGTCCTTGGATAACTCAGATCTTAGGGAATTTAGTGCTGTATAAAGAGCAGGAACCATGGGTAAAAATGCCACGGTGTGACAGAGATAGAATTTTCTGAATGACTGATGGAGATTCACATGAGGAGGCTAGAACTGGAAGGCCATTTGTGGAAGATGTGCAAACCTTGGGCAAAGAAGCTAAGTTGGAGACTAGCGTCAGGCAGACAGATATCCCTTTGTCCCTTTGTGAAGTTTTAACTTAGGACTTTTCTGTATAGAAATCATATATGTGTATCTATATTCAAAAATTATATATCTGATAAAGAAATTGTATCCAGAACATATAATGAAAACTTACAGCTCAATATTAAAAAGACAGACAATCTAGTTAAAACTCAATTAGCAAAGAATTTTAATATACATTTCTCCAAATAAAATATATAAATGTCCAATAAGCACATGAAAATATACCCAACATTTTTAATCATTACAGAAGTGCAAATCAACACCAAAATCAGATACTGATTCACATCACTAGGAGGTCTACCATTTAAAAAAATGGACAAAAATAGTGCTGATGAGGATGTGAAAAAATTAGAAACCTCGCACTTTGCTGGTATGAATATAGAATAGTACATCCACTTTAAAAAAATTAGTTAGGCAGTTCCTCAAAATGTTGAACATAAGTTGTCATATAACCCAGAAATTATGCACCTAGGTATATATCCAAGAGAAATGCAAATGTATGTCCACACAAAAGATTGTACAAAAATGTTCATAGCAACACTATTTATAATAGTCAAAATGTGAAGACAATACAAATGTACATCAACTGATGAATGGATAAACAAAAGGTGATATAGCCATACAATGGAATATTATTTGCCATTTAAGGAATGAAGTATTAATATATGCTACATCATGGATGAACCCTAATACATGATGCTAAGTGAAAAAGTCAGACATGAAAGTCCACATATTGTGTTTTCCAGTTATAGGAAAAGTCCAGAAGAAGCAAATTCGTAATGACATAAAATAGGTTATTGGTTTCAAGGGGCTGAGGGGAGGGGGAATGAAAGGTAGCCGCTAAAGGGTACAGGATTTGTTTGTGGGGTGAAAATTGTGCTAAAGTTAGAAAACTAGATAGTAGTGGTGGTTTTAGAACACTATGAATATACCAAAAAACACTGACATGTACACTTCAAAACAGTGAATGTATTATATGCTAATTACATCTTAATACAACTGTTACAAATATATACAATTGCTACACACAATGAGGGCAAATTATCATCAGATACACACAAATTTGATTTTAATTCAATTTAAATTTGAAAAATGCTTTTAAAATGCTATCTAAATGCCAGGCATTTACCAACAATCAATAGGTGCAAGGATGGATTTGAAATTCCTCTTTGATGAGCTCACAATCAGGCAGAGGATAGAGATAAATGCACCTGTTATTATTTACGAATTGTTCTTATAGAATACGGACTAAGTTGAGAAGTGTTTAGAAGGAGTAGGAATGAGGAACAAATCAAAGTCAAACACAGGGAGAAGGTAAACTTTTAAATTGGCAATTAAGAGTTAGTTGGAGTTTTTCAGGATGTCAAACATGAGAGTGACATGGAAAGAACATTCTCAGTAAAGGATATATAGAATATGTACAGAACAATGATACAGAATAAGCTACAATTAATGCCTACATGCTAATATTCCATTGACTCTAAGTTCTATAAGAGATCAGAGAAAATATTATCAGAAAGACTGGAAAAAGCAACATTGTATAATTTTTTTTTTTACATCTTTATTGGAGTATAATTTCTTTACAATGGTGTGTTAGTTTCTGCTTTATAACAAAGTGAATCAGTTATACATATACATATGTTCCCATATCTCTTCCCCCTTGCATCTCCCTCCCTCCCACACTCCCTATCCCACACCTCTAAGTAGTCACAAAGCATTGAGCTGATCTCCCTGTGCTATGCGGCTGCTTCCCACTAGCTATCTATTTTACGTTTGGTAGTTTATATATGTCCATGCCACTCTCTCACTTTGTCACAGCTTACCCTTCCCCCTTACCATATCCTAAAGTCCGTTCTCTAGTAGGTCTGTGTCTTTACTCCTGTCTTACCCCTAGGTTCTTCATGATATATTTTTTTCTTTTATTAGATTCCATATATATATGTTAGCATACGGTATATGTCTTTCTCCCTCTGACTTACTTCACTCTGTATGACAGACTCCAGGTCCATCCACCTCACTACAAATAACTCAATTTCATTTCTTTTTATGGCTGAACAATACTCCACTGTATATATGTGCCACATCTTCTTTATCCATCCATTCGATGATGGACACCCAGGCTGTCTCCATCTCCAGGCTATTGCAAATAGAGCTGCAATGAACACCTTGGTACATGACTCTCCTTGAATTATGGTTTTCTTAGGGTACATGCTCAGCAGTGGGACCGCTGGGTCATATGGCAGTTCCATTTGTAGTTCTCCAAGGAACTTCCATACAGTTCTCCACAGTGGCTGTACCAATTCACAATCCCACCAGCAGTGCAAGAGGGTTCCCTTTTCTCCACACTCTCTCCAGCATTCATTGTTTCTAGATTTTTTATGATGGCCATTCTGACCGGTGTGAGATAACGTCCCATTGTAGTTTTGATTTGCATCTCTCCAATGATCAGTGATGTTGAGCACCCTTTCTTGTGTTTGCTGGCAGTCTGCAAATCCTCCTTAGAGAAATGTCCATTTAGGTCTTCTGCCCAATTCTGGATTGGGTTGTTTGTTTTTTTGTTATTGAGCTGCATGAGCTGCTTGTAAATTTTGGAGATTAATCCTTTGTCAGTTGCTTCATTTGCAAATATTTTCTTGCATTCTGAGGGTTGTCCTTTGGTCTTGTTTATGGTTTCCTTTGCTGTGCAAAACCTTTGAAGTTTCATTAGGTCTCATTTGTTTAATTTTGTTTCTATTTCCGTTTATCTAGAAGGTGGGTCAAAAAGGTTCTTGCTGTGATTTATGTCATAGAGTGTTCTGTGTGTTTTCCTCTAAGAGTTTGACAGTTTCTGGCCTTACGTTTAGGTCTTTAATCAATTTTGAGCTTATTTTTGTGTATGGTGTTAGGGAGTGATCTAATCTCATACTTTTAAATGTACCTGTCCAGTTTTCCCAGCACCGCTTATTGAAGAGGAAGTCCTTTTTCCACTGTACATTCCTGCCCCCTTTATCAAAGATAAGGTGACCATAGGTACATGGGTTTATCTCTGGGCTTTCTATCCTGTTCCATTGATCTATATTTCTGTTTTGGGGCCAGTACCATACTGTCATGATTACTGTAGCTTTGTAGTATAGTCTGAAGTCAGGGAGCCTGATTCCTCCAGCTCCATTTTTCATTCTCAAGATTGCTTTGGCTATTCGGGGTCTTTTTTGTTTCCATACAAATTGTGAAATTTTTTGTTCTAGCTCTGTGAAAAAATGCCAGTGGTAGTTTGATAGGGATTGCATTGAATCTGTATGTTGCTTTGGGTAGTAGAGTCATTTCCACAATGTTGATGCTTCCAATCCAAGAACATGGTATATCGCTCCATCTATTTGTATCATCTTTAATTTCTTTCAACAGTGTCTTATGATTTTCTGCATACAGGTCTTTTGTCTCCTTAGGTAGGTTTATTCCTAGATATTTTATTCTTTTTGTTGCAGTGGTAAATGGGAGTGTTTTCTTGATTTCACTTTCAGATTTTTCATCATTGGTATATAGGAATGCCAGAGTTAATGCCAGCATTAACTTTGTACCCTTGTACTTTACCAAGTTCATTGATTAGCTCTAGTAGTTTTCTGGTAGCATCTTTAGGATTCTCTATGTATAGTATCATGTTATCTGCAAAAAGTGACAGCTTTACTTCTTCTTTTCTGATTTGGATTCCTTTTATTTCCTTTTCTTCTCTGATTGCTGTGGCTAAAACTTCCAAAACTATGTTGAATAAGAGAAGTGAGAGTGGGCCTCCTTGTCTTGTTCCTGATCTTAGTGGAAATGCTTTCAGTTTTTCACCATTGAGGAGGATGTTGGCTCTGGGTTTGATTATATGGCCTTTATTATGTTGAGGAAAGTTCCCTCAATGCCTACTATCTGGAGGGTTTTTATCATAAATGGGTGTTGAATTTTGTCAAAAGCTTTCTCTGCATCTATTGAGATGATCATATGTTTTTTCTCCTTCAATTTGTTAATATGGTGTATCACATTGATTGATTTGCATATATTGAAGAATCCTTGTATTCCTGGGATAAACCCCAGTTAATCATGGTGTATGATTCTTTTAATGTGCTGTTAGATTCTGCTTGCTAGTATTTTGCTGAGGATTTTTGCATATCTGCTCTTCAGTGATATTAGCCTATACTTTTCTTTCTTTTTGACATCCTTATCTGGTTTTGGTATCAGGGTGATGGTGGCCTCGTAGAATGAGTTTAGGAGTGTTCCTCTCTCTGCTATATTTTGGAAGACTTTGAGAAGGATAGATGTTAGCTCTTCTCTAAATGTTTGGTGGAATTCGCCTGTGAAGCCATCTGGTCCTGGGCTTTTGTTTGTTAGAGGATTTTTAATCATAGTTTCAATTTCAGTACTTGTCATTGGTCTGTTCATATATTCTATTTCTTCCTAATTCAGTCTTGGCAGGTTGTGCATTTCTAAGAATTTGTCCATTTCTTCCAGGTTGTCCATTTTATTTGCATAGAGTTGCTTGTAGTAATCTCTCATGATCTTTTGTGTTTCTGCAGTGTCAGTTGTTACTTCTCCTTTTTCATTTCTAATTCTATTGATTTGAGTCTTCTCCCTTGTTTTCTTGATGAGTCTGGCTAATGGCTTATCAATTTTGTTTATCTTCTAAAAGAACCACGTTTTAGTTTTACTGATCTTTGCTATTGTTTTCTTCATTTCCTTTTCATTTATTTCTGATCTTCATGATTTCTTTCCTTCTTTCCTTACTTTGTTTTTTTTCTGTTGTTGTTCTTCTTCTTTCTCTAATTGCTTCAGGTGCAATGTTAGGTTGTTTATTCAAGATGTTTCCTGTTTCTTAAGGTAGGATTGTATTGCTGTAAACTTCCCTCTTAGAACTGCTTTTGCTGCATACCATAGGTTTTGGGTTGTCGTGTCTCCATTGTCATTTGTTTCTAGGTATTTTTTAAATTTCCTCTTTGATTTATTCAGTGATCACTTCGTTATTAAGTAGTGTATTGTTTAGCCTCCATGTGCTTGTATTTTTTACACATCTTTTCCCGTAATTGATATCTAGTCTCATAGCGTTGTGGTTGGAAAAGATACTTGATACAGTTTCAATTTTCTAAAATTTACCAAGGCTTGATTTGTGACACAAGATATGATCTATCCTGGAGAATGTTCCATGAGCACTTGAGAAAAATGTGTCTTCTGTTGTTTTTGGATGGAATGTCCTATAAATATCAATTAAGTCCATCTTGTTTAATGTATCATTTAAAGCTTGTGTTTCCTTATTTATTTTCATTTTGGATGATCTGTCCATTGGTGAAAGTGGGATGTTAAAGTCCCCTACTATGAATGTATTGCTGTCGATTTCCCCTTTTATGTTAGTATTTGCCTTATGTATTGAGGTGCTCCTATGTTGGGTGCATAAATATTTACAATTGTTATATCTTCTTCTTGGAGCAATCCCTTGATCATTATGTAGTGTCCTTCTTTGTCTCTTGTAATAGTCTTTATTTTAAAGTCTATTCTGTCTGATATGAGAATTGCTACTCCAGGTTTCTTTTGGTTTCAATTTGCATAGAATATCTTTTTCCATCCCCTCACTTTCATTGTGTATGTGTCTCTAGGTATGAAGTGTGTCTCTTGTAGACAGCATATATATATGTGTATATATATATATATATATATATATATATATATATATATATATATGTATGTATCTTGTTTTTGTATCCATTTAGCCAGTCTGTGTCTTTTGGTGGGAGCATTTAATCCATTTACATTTAAGGTAATTATCGATATGTATGTTCCTATTCCCATTTTCTTAATTGTTTTGGATTTGTTATTGTAGGTCTTTTCCTTCTTTTGTGTTTCTTGCCTAGAGAAGATCCTTTAGCATTTGTTGTAGAGCTGGTTTTGTGGTGCTGAACTCTCTCAGCTTTTGCTTCTCTGTAAAGGTTTTAATTTCTCCATCAAATCTGAATGAGATCCTTGATGGGTAGAGTAATCTTGGTTGTAGGTTTTTCTCCTTCATCACTTTAAATATGTCCTGCCAGTCCGTTCTGGCTTGCAGAGTTTCTGCTGAAAGTTCAGCTGTTAACCTTATGGGGATTCCCTTGTGTGTTACTTGTTGTTTTCTCCTTGCTGTTTTTAATATGTTTTCTTTTTATTGAATTTTTGACTGTTTGATTAATATGTGTCTTGTGTTGTTTCTCCTTGGATTTATCCTGTAAGGGACTCTCTGTGCTTCCTGGAATTGATTAACTATTTCCTTTCCCATATTAGGGAAGTTTTCGACTCTAATCTCTTCAAATATTTTCTCAGTCCCTTTCTTTTCCTCTTCTTCTTCTGGAACCCCTATAATTCGAATGTTGGTGCACTTAATGTTGTCCCAGAGGTCTCAAAGACTGTCCTCAGTTCATTTTATTCTTTTTTCTTTATTCTGCTCTTCAGTAGTTATTTCCACTATTTTATCTTCCAGGTCACTTATCCGTTCTTCTGCCTCAGTTATTCTGCTATTGATCCCTTCTAGTGTATTTTTAATTTCATATATTGTGTTTTTCATCATTGCTTGTATCACCTTTAGTTCTTCTGGGTCCTTGTTCAATGTGCCTTGAATTTTGTCTATTCTATTTCCAAGATTTTGGACCACATTTACTATCATTATTCTGAATTCTTTTGCAGGTAGACTGCCTATTTCCTCTTCATTTGTTAGGTCTGGTGGGTTATTTTCTTGCTCCTTCATCTGCTGTGTGTTTTTCTGTCTTTTCATGTTGCTTATCTTACTGTTTTTGGGGTCTCCTTTGTGCAGGCTGCATGTTTATCATTCCCCTTGTTTTTGGTGTCTGTCCCCAGTGGCTAAAGTTGGTTCAGTGGGTTATGTAGGCTTCCTGCTAGAGGGGACTAGTGCCTGTGTTCTGGCAGAGAAGACTAGATCTTGTCTTTCTGGTGGGCAGGTCCACGTCTGGTGTTGTTTTTTGGGGTGTCTGTGGACTTATTATGATTTTAGGCAGCCTCTCTGCTAATGGGTAGGGTTGTGTTCCTGTCTTGCTAGTTGTTTGGCATAGGGTGTCCAGCACTGTATCTTGCTGGTCGTTGAGTTAAGCTGGGTGTTGGTGATGAGATGGAGATCCCTGGGAGATTTTCGCAGTTTGATATTACGTGGAGCTGAGAGGTCTCTTGTGGACCAGTGTTCTGAAGTTGGTTCTCCCATCTCAGAGCCACAGAACTGACTCCTGGCTGAAGCACCAAGAGCCTTTCATCCACACGGCTCAGAATAAAAAGAAGAAAAACTAGAAAGAAAGAAAGAAAGAAAGAAAGAAAGAAAGAAAGAAAGAAAGAAAGAAAGAAAGAAAGAAAGAAAGAAAGAAAGAAAGAAAGAAGGAAAGAAAGAAGGAAAGAAAGAAAGAGGATAAAATAAAATAAAGTAAGATAAAATAAAGTTATTAAAATAAAAAATAATTATTAAGAAAAAAAATTTTAATTAAAAAAATAATAACATAAAACAAAAAACGGACAGATAGAACCCAGGACAAATGGTGAAAGCAAAACTATACAGGCAAAATCTCACACGGAAGCATACACATGCACACTCACAAAAAGAGAAAAAGGGGAAAAAGTAAATCTTGCTCTCAAAGTCCACCTCCTCAATTTGGGATGATTCATTGTCTATTCAGGTGTTCCACAGATGCAGGGTACATCAAGTTGTTTGTGGAGATTTAATCCACTGCTCCTGAGGCTGCTGGGAGAGATTTCCCTTTCTCTTCTTTGTTCACACTGTTCCCGGGGCTCAGCTTTGGATTTGGCCCTGCCTGTGTGTGTAGATCACCGGAGGGCGTCTGTTCTTCCCTCAGACAGGACAGGGTTAAAGGAGCCACTGATTTGGGGGCTCACTCAGGCCAGGGGGAGGGAGGGGTACAGAGTTCAGGGTGAGCCTGCGGCGGCAGAGGCCAGCGTGACGTTGCACCAGCCTGAGGCGCACTATGCATTCTCCCGGGGAAGTTGTCCCTGGATCTCGGGACGCTGGCAGTGGCGGGCTGCACAGTCTCCCTGGAAGGGAGGTGTGGAGAGTGACCTGTGCTTGCACACAAGCTTCTTGTTGGTGACAGCAGCAGCCTTAGCATCTAATGCCCTTCTCTGTGGTCCATGCTTTTAGCCGCGGCTTGTGCCCATCTCTGGAGCTCCTTTAAGCAGCGCTCTTAATACCCTGTCCTCGTGCACCAGGAAACAAAGAGGGAAGAAAAAGTCTCTTGTCTCTTTGGTAGGTCCAGACTTTTTCCCGGACTCCTTCCTGGCTAGCTGTGGTTCACTAACACCCTGCAGGCTGTGTTCACACCGTCAACCCCAGTCCTCTCCCTGTGCTCTGACCGAAGCCCGAACCTCAGCTCCGAGCCCCGCCCACCCTGGCGGGTGAGCAGACAAGCCTCTTGGGCTGGTGAGTGCTGGTCGGCACCGATCCTCTGTGTGGGAATCTCTCCACTTTGCCCTCTGCACCTCTGTTGTTGTGCTCTCCTCCACGGCTTCGAATCTTCTCCCCTCCACCACCTGCAGTCTCCACCTGCGTAGTGGCTTCTAGTGTGTGGAAACCTTTCCTCCTTCACAGCTCCCTCCCACTGGTGCAGGTCCCATCCTTATACTTTTATCTCTGTTTATTCTTTTTTTCTTTTGCCCTACACAGGTACGTGGGGAGTTTCTTGCCTTTTGGTAGGTCTGAGGTCTTCTGCCAGCATTCAGGAGGTGTTCTGTAGGAGTTGTTCCACGTGTAGATGTATTTCTGATGTATCTGTGGGGAGGAAGGTGATCTCTGTGTCTTACTCTTCCACATCTTTCCCCTGTCCTACCACATCTTCTTAGTATAATTTTTTTTTAATTGTACCATCTTGTGTGCTTTCTGTTTGCTAATAATTAAAAAAAATATATTTTTTATCATTGGTGTTTAGGGAATTCGCCTGACTCTAAAAATGCATAAAATTCATTCATACAGACAAGAAGATTTTGTCAAAATAATTGTTCTTAAAACATTATGCTGAATATCACCTGGACACTGATGTGGAGTAAGTGCTCTTTGCCTTAGGAATCAGCCCTCAATCCAGGGTGTTATACACGTCCAATTATGCATCTTGGTCTTGTGACTGCTATTTTCTCTGCAGATGGTTTGTTCCTGAGCCACAGCTTTTTAAAAAATACTGATATTATTAAGTGTTCAAGCCAAATTCATACTGAATAAAAGCTTTATCATAGATGCAGTCAGAAGAATTAGAAAACTCTTTAAAGGCAGTCTAGTGAGATAGACAAATAAGTACAACAAAAAAGTAAAAGGAGTGCTATAGGTACACATAGAAGAGAAACATTATCTAGTCTTAGGGAATTAGAGAAATGTAAGTGGTAAAAGTGATGTTAAAGTTAGGAAGTAACTTTGGTCCTAGGTGAACAAGAGGAGGAAAAATCAGCATGTGAAAAATAGCAGCCTAAAGGGAATAAGCTGGAACATATTGTGTGGGTAGACAGGAGTGTTAGGTAAATTTTCTAGCATCAATTATTAACTTTAACTTTGTACTCTAAGAAAAATATATGGGGGCAAGTGTATTGTGGAATTTGCCTTTTTAAATGTCATCTTGGTAGTAGTGTGGGAAGTGGATGAGAAAGGCACAAAACTCTAAGGAGGGAGAGCAACTGTAAGGTTTTGAAGGAATCCACTGTTAATTACAAGAGGTAGTAAAGAAAATGGAGAAGACATGTTGATTGATTGCATTTGGTTGTAAGAGAGTGGGAGTTACAAAGTGGGTGAGGTTTCTGGCTTAGGCAACTGGCAAAGTAACACCATTTCCCGAAATAAGAAAGGCAGGAGGACATGCAGCATAGGAGAGAAAATAAAACAGAAATGGCCTTCAACTCTCACTTAGATGTCCAGAAGAAATTTCCCAGTAGAAAGTTAGACATACAGGTGTGAATCTCTGAGCTAGAGAGTCAGATGTGGAAATCAAAGTCATCACAATGAATGATAAAAACACTGGATAAGGGAAGCTAGTGTCAGAGGAGTATTTTAGGATAAAGAATAGTGGGGAGAGTTAAAGAAAGAAAAAAGTAGTAGACCACTGTATAAGAGAAGCTGAAGAAAGAAGCAGAATAAAGGAAAAGTTGTAATCAATAGCATTACAGGCTATCAGAATTTCTATGTGATGTTTCCTCAGATTAGGTTTATATTATAATTTTATTTAACATTAGTATTACAGAAGTGATATACCTGATCAGGTTTTTTATAATGTCTCTTTGATTACTTGAGAAATCAACCTTTTTTTTTTTTAAACTGAGATATAATCAATATATGACATATTAGCTTCAGGTGTACAACATAATGATTTGATATTGATATACACAGGGAAATGATAATCAGAAGCCTAGTTAACATCCATCTCCATGCATAAATATAGAATTTTTTCCTTGCGTTGAGTTTTAAGATCTACTTTCTTACAACTTTCAAACATGCAATATAGTATTAATAACAACAGTCACCATGCTGTATATTATCCCCATAACTTATATATTTTATAGTGGAAGTTTGTTCCTTTTGACTTCCTTCACCCATTTGCCCATGCCCCATCTTTGGCAGCAACCAATCTGTTCTCTCTATCTATGCACTTGCTTTTTATCTTGTGTGTTTTTATTTTTTTGTTTTTAGATTCCACATATAAGTAAGATAATACAGTATTTGTCTTTCTCTGTCTGACTTATTTCTCTTAGCATACAGCCTGCAAGGTCCATTCATGTAGCTGCAAATGGCAAGATTACATTTTTTATGACTAATACGTGTGTATACCAAATCTTTTTTATCCATTCATCCATCAATGGACACTTAGGTTGTCTTCATATCATTGCTATTGTAAATAAGGTTACAATGAACATATGAGTCCATATGTCATTTTGAGTTAGTGTTTTTATTTTCTTTGGGTAAATACCCAGAAGTAGAATTGCTGGTCATGTTGTAGTTCTATTTTAATTTTTTTGAGGAATCTTCATACTGTTTTGCATACTGTTTTACATTCCCACCAACAGTGTACTTGGGTTCCCTTTTTTCCATATCCTTGCCAACATTTGTTATTTGTTGTCCTTTTGATAACAGTCATTCTAGCAGGCGTGAAGTGATATCACACTGAGATTTTGATTTGCATTTCCCTGATGACTAGTGATATTGAGAATATTTTTATGTTCCTATTGGCCATCTCTATGTCTTCTTTGGGAAAATGTCTATTCAAATCCTCTGCCCATTTACAAATTGGATTGTTTGGTTTTTTTGCCATTGTGTTTTATGAATTGTTTATATATTTTTGAGATTTATCCCTTATCAGATATATGATTTACAAATATTTTCTTTCTTTCAATAGGTTGCCTTTTCATTTTTTTTTATAGTTTCATTTACTGTGCAGAAGCTGTTTAGTCTGATAGAGTCCCACTTAATTATTTTTGCTTTTGTGCCATTACTTTGGTGTCAAATTAAAAAGAAAAAAAAAATCAACACCTACACCTATGTCAAGGAGCTTATTTCCTATATATTGTTCTAGGAGTTTTATGGTTTCAGGATCATAAAGACATTCAAGTTTTTAATCTATTTTGAGTTAATTTTTGTGTATGGTGTAAGATAGTGGTTCAGTTTCATTCTTTTATATGTACCTGTCCGTCTTCCTATTTATTAAAGAGACAGTCCTTTCCCCATTGTATCTTCTTGGCCCTTTTGTCATAAATTAATTGACCACATATATGTGGGTTTATTTCTGGGCTCTTTATTCTATTCTAATACTCATGTGTCTGTTTTTATGTCAATACCATACTGTTTTGACTACAGTAGCTTTGTAATATACTTTGAAATCAGGGAGCACAATGCTTCCAGCTTTGTTCTTTCTAAAGGTTGCTTTGACTATTTGGTGGTTTTGTGGGTCTGAACACATTTTACAATTGTTTGTTTTGTATCAATCTTAGACTTGTTAAGACTTGTTTTGCAGCCTAACATATAATCTATCCTAGAAAGTGTTCCACTAACACTTGAGAAGAATGTGTATACTGTTGCTTTTGGGTGGAACTTTCTCTATATATCTATTAAGACTATCTGCTCTCTTTTCCCATCCTGAGAGCTGCAGTTTCAGCTGCGAGAGCAAGAACCGCTGAGCAGGTGACCGCAGCACTGGTGGAGGCAGGAGCAAGCTGGGAGGGTCACTGTGTCTCCCTGGGTGCAGGAAGATGAGCAGAGATACATCAGAAATACATCTACATGTGGAACAAACCCTACAGACACCTACTGAATGCTGGCAGAAGACCTCAGACCTCCCAAAAGTCTGAGCTGTGTGGATGAAAGGCTCTTGGTGCTGAAGACAGGAGTCAGTGCTCTGTCTCGGAGGTGGGAGAGCCAACTTCAGGACACTGGTGCACAAGAGACTTCCTAGCTCCACGTAATATCAGATGGCAAAAATCTCCCAGAGTTCTCCATCTCAACACCAACACCCAGCTTCACTCAATGACCAACAAGTTACAGTGCTGGACACCATAGGCCAAACAACTAGCAAGACAGGAACACAACCACACCCATTAGCAGAGAGGCTGCCTAAAATCATAATAAGTCCACAGATGCCCCAAAACACACCATCAGACATGGACCTGCCCACCAGAAAGACAAGATCCAGCCTCATCCACCAGAACACAGGTACTAGTCCCTTCCACCAGGAAGCCTACACAATGCACTGAAACAATTTTAGACACTGCGGACAGACACAAAAAAACAACGGGAACTACAAACCTACAGCCTGCAAAAAGGAGACCCCAAACACAGTAAGATAAGTAAAATGAGAAGACAGAAAAACACACAGGAGATGAAGGACCAAGATAAAAACCCACCAGACCTAAAATATGAAGAGGAAATAGGCAGTCTACATGAAAAATAATTCAGAATAATGATAGTAAACATGATCCAAAATCTTGGAAATAGAATAGACAAAATACAAGAAACATTTAACAAGGACCTAGAAGAACTAAAGATGAAACAAACAATGATGAACAACACAATAAATGAAATTAAAAATACTCTAGATGGGATCAATAGCAGATTAACTGAGGCAGAAGAACGGATAAGTGACCTGGAAGATAAAACAGTGGAAATAACTATTTCAGAGCGGAAAAAAGAAAAGAAGAATGAAAAGAATTGAGGACAGTCTCAGAGACCTCTGGGACAACATTAAATGCACCAAAATTCGAATTATAGGGGTTCCAGAAGAAAAAGAGAAAAAGAAAGGGACTGAGAAAATATTTGAAGAGATTATAGTTGAAAACGTCCTTAATATGGGAAAGGAAATAGTTAATCAAGTCAAGGAAGCACAGAGAGTCCCATACAGGATAAATTCAAGGAGAAACATGTCAAGACACATATTAATCAAACAGTCAAAAATTCAATACAAAGAAAATATATTAAAAGCAGCAAGGGAAAACAAGTAACACACAAGGAATCCCCATAAGGTTAACAGCTGATCTTTCAGCAGAAACTCTGCAAGCCCAGAGAGACTGGCAGGACATATTTAAAGTGATGAAGGAGAAAAACCTACAACCAAGATTACTCTACCTATCAAGGATCTCATTCAGATTTGATGGAGAAATTAAAACCTTTACAGAGAAGCAAAAGCTGAGAGAGTTCAGCACCACCAAACCAGCTTTACAACAAATGCCAAAGGATCTTCTCTAGTCAAGAAACACAAGAGAAGGAAAAGACCTACAATAACGAACCCAGAACAATTAAGAAAATGGAAATAGAAACATACATATCGATAATTACCTTAAATGTAAATGGATTAAATGCTCCCACCAAAAGACACAGACTGGTTGAATGGATACAAAAACAAGACCCATATATATGCTGTCTACAAGAGATCCACTTCAGACCTAGAGAAACATACAGACTGAAAGTGAGGGGATGGAAAAACATATTCCATGCAAATGGAAACCAAAAGAAAGCTGGAGTAGCAATTCTCATATCAGAACATAATAGACTTTAAAATAAAGACTGTTAGAAGAGACAAAGAAGGACACTACATAATGATCAAGGGATTGCTCCAAGAAGAAGATATAACAAATGAAAATATTTATGCACCCAACATAGGAGCAACTCAATACATAAGGCAAATACTAACAGCCATAAAAGGGGAAATTGACAGTAACACATTCATAGTAGGGGTCTTTAACACCCCACTTTCACCAATGGACAGGTCATCCAAAATGAAAAAAATAAGGAAACAAAAGCTTTAAATGATACATTAAACAAGATGGACTTAATTGATATTTATAGGACATTCCATCCAAAAACAACAGAATACACATTTTTCTCAAGTGCTCATGGAACATCCTCCAAGATAGATCATATCCTGCATCACAAATCAAGCCTTGGTAAATTTTAGAAAATTGAAATTGTATAAAGTATCTTTTGACTACAATGCTATGAGACTGGATATCAATTACAGGAAAAGCTCTGTAAAAAATACAAACCCATGGAGGCTAAACAATACACTACTTAATAACGAAGTGATCACTGAAGAAATCAAAGAGGAAATTAAAAAATACTTAGAAACAAATGACAATGGAGACGCGACAACCCAAAACCTATGGTATGCAGCAAAAGCAGTTCTAAGAGGGAAGTTTATAGCAATACAATCTTACCTTAAGAAACAGGAAACATCTTGAATAAACAACCTAACATTGCACCTGAAGCAATTAGAGAAAGAAGAACAAAACAAACAAACAAACAAACAAACAAAAAGTAAACAGAAGGAAAGAAATCATGAAGATCAGATCAGAAATAAATGAAAAAGAAATGAAGGAAACGATAGCAAATATCAATAAAACTAAAAGCTGCTTCTTTGAGAAGATAAACAAAATAGATAAACCATTAGCCAGACTCATCAAGAAAAAAAGGGAGAAGACTCAAATCAATAGAATTAGAAATGAAAAAGGAGAAGTAACAACTGACACTGCAGAAACACAAAAGATCATGAGAGATTACTACAAGCAACTCTATGCCAATAAAATGGACAACCTGGAAGAAATGGACAAATTCTTAGAAATGCACAACCTGCCAAGACTGAATCAGGAAGAAATAGAAAATATGAACAAACCAATCACAAACACTGAAATTGAAACTGTGATTAAAAATACTCTAACAAACAGAAGCCCAGGACCAGATGGCTTCACAGGCTAATTCTACCAAACATTTAGAGAAGCGCTAACACCTATCCTTCTCAAAGTCTTCCAAAATATAGAAGAGGGAGGAACACTCCCAAACTCATTCTACCTGATACCAAACTCATTCATCACCCTGATACCAAGATCAGAGAAAGATGTCACAAAGCAAGAAAACTACAGGCCAATATTACTGATGAACAAAGATGTCAAAATCCTCAACAAAATACTAGCAAAAAGAATCCAACAGCACATTAAAATGATCATACACCATGATCAAGTGGGGTTTATCCAGGAATGCAAGGATTCTTCAATATATGCAAATCAATCAATGTGATACACCATATTAACAAATTGAAAGAGAAAAATGATATAGTAATCACAATAGACGCAGAGGAAATTTTTGACAAAATTCAACATCCATTTATGATAAAAACCCTCCAGAAAGTAGGCATAGAGGGAACTTTCCTCAACATAATAAAGACCATATATGACAAACCCACAGCCAACATCGTCCTCAATGGTGAAAAACTGAAAGCATTTTCACTAAGATCAGGAAGGAGAAAAGGATGCCCACTCTCACCATTCTTTTTCAACATAGTTTTGGAAGTTTTAGCCACAGCAATCAGAGAAGAAAAGGAAATAAAAGGAATCCAAATCAGAAAGGAAGAAGCAAAGTTGTCACTGTTTCTGGATGACATAATTCTATACATAGAGAATCCTAAAGATGCTATCAGAAAACTACTAGAGTTAATCAATGAATTTAGTAAAGTACCAGGATACAAAGTTAATGCACCAAAATCTCTGGCATTCCTATACAATAATGCTGAAAAATCTGAAAGTGAAATCAAGAAAAAACTCCCATTTACCATTTCAACAAAAGGAATAAAATACGTAGGAATAAACCTACCTAAGGAGACAAAAGACCAGTATGCAGAAAATTATAAGACACTGGTGAAAGAAATTAAAGATGATACAAATAGACCGACAATTATACCATGTTCTTGGATTGGAAGAATCAACATTGTGGAAATGACTACTACCCAAAGCAATCTATAGATTCAATGCAATCCCTATCAAACTAACACTGGCATTTTTCACAGAACTAAAACAAAGAAACTCACAATTAGTATGGAAATACAAAAGACCCCAAATAGCCAAAGCTATCTTGAGAACGAAAAACAGAGCTGGAGGAATCATGCCTGTCTTCAGACTATACTACAAAGCTATAGTAATCAAGACAGTATGGTACTGGCCCAAAAACAGGAATATAGATCAATGGGACAGGATAGAAAGCCCAGAGATAAACCCACGTACATATGGTCACCTTATCTTTGATAAACGAGGCAGGAATGTACAGTGGAGAAAGGACAGCCTCTTCAATAGTGGTGCTGGGAGAACTGGACAGCTACATGTAAAAGTATGAGATTAGAACACTCACTAACACCATACATAAAAATAAGCTCACAATGAATTAAAGACCTAAATATAAGGCCAGAAACTATCAAAGTCTTAGAGGAAAACATAGGCAGAACACTCTATGACATAAATCACAGCAAGATTCTTTTTGACCCACCTCCTAGAGAAACGGAAATAAAAACAAAAATAAACAAATGGGACCTAAGGAAACTTCAAAGCTTTTGCATAGCAAAGGAAACCATAAACAAGACCAAAATACAACCCTCAGAATGGGAGAAATTATTTTCAAATGAAGCAACTGACAAAGGATTAATCTCCAAAATTTACAAGCAGCTCATGCAGCTCAATAAAAAGAAAACAAATAACCCAATCCAGAAATGGGCAGAAGACCTAATTAGCCACTTCTCCAAAGAAGATATACAGATTGCCACCCAACACATGAAAGAATGCTCAACATCATGAATCATTAGAGAAATGCAAATCAAAACTACAATGAGATATCATCTCACACCGTCAGGATGGCCATCATCAAAAAATCTAGAAACAATAAATGCTGGAGAGGGTGTGGAGAAAAGGGAACACTCTTGTACTTCTAGTGGGAATGTGAATTGGTACAGCCACTGTAGAGAACAGTATGGAGGTTCCTTAAAATACTACAAATATAACTACCATATGACCCAGCAATCCCACTACTGAGCATATACCCTGAGAAATCCATAATTCAAAGAGTCATGTACCAAAATGTTCATTGCAGCTCTATTTACAATAGCCAGGAGATGGAAACAACCTAAGTGCCCATCATCAGATGAATGGGTAAAGAAGACGTGGCACATATATACAATGGAATATTACTCAACCATAAAAAGAAACAAAGTTGAGTTATTTTTAGTGAGGTGGATGGACCTAGAATCTGTCATACAGAGTGAAGTAAGTCAGAAAGAGAAAGACAAATACTGTATGCTAACACATATATATGGAATGTAAGAAAAAAAAAATGTCATGAAGAACCTAAGGGTAAGACAGGAATAAAGACACAGACCTACTAGAAAATGGACTTGAGGATATGGGGAGGGGGAAGTGTAAACTGTGACAAAGTGACAGTGGCATGGGCATATATACACTACCAAACGTAAAATAGATAGCTAGTGGGAAGCCACTGCATAGCATAGGGAGATCAGCTTGATGCTTTGTGACCATCTAGAGGGGTGGGATAAGGAGTGTGGGAGGGAGGGAGTTGCAAGAGGGAAGAGATATGGGAACTTATGTATATGTATAACTGATTCACTTTGTTATAAAGCAAGAACTAACACACCATTGTAAAACAATTATACTACAATAAAGATGTAAAAAAAAAGGTAATAATCATCAAACAAACAAAAAAACAAACAAATACAAACAAAGAAACAAAAATAAATAAATGAGACAGTTTCTGAGCTTAAGAATTTGTTTGCAATCTAATGTTTATTTTGTTGATTTGGCTGCACAAACCATTCCAGTAAATCTCTTGGGGAAAAAATATTTTGTTGCTTTTAATATAGGAGTCAGGAATCTAAGGCTCTCAGGCAAAATCCACTGCCTGGTTTTGCATAGCCTGCAAGCTAAAAATGGTTTTCACATTTTTAAATGGTTTTAAAAAATCAAAAGTATAGTATTTCATGATAATTTCATAAAATTCCAATTTCAATACCCATAAATAAAATTTTATTGCAAAAAAAAAAAGTGACTATCTGCTCTAACATGTCATTTAAGGCCAATAGTTCTTTGTTGATTTTCTGTCTGGATAATCTATCCATTGATGAAGTGGCGTATTGAACTTTCCTACTATTATTTTATTTCTGTCTATTGCATTTTTCTTCTTAGTTCTGTTAACATTTGTGTTATATATTTAGTTGCTTCTGTATTGGATTTGTAAATGTTATATCTTCTTGTTGGATTGACCCTTCTTGGTGTCTTATTACAGTTTTAATTTTAAAGTCTATATTGTCTGCTCTAAGTACAGATACCCCAGCTTTCATTTGGGTTCCATTTGCAGAGAATATCTTTTTCCATCCCTTCACTTTTAGTCTGCATGTTCTTACATCTGAAGAGAGTTTTTTGTAGGCAACGTATAGATGGGTGTTATTTTTTAATGCACTCAACCAGTCTATGCCTTTTTACTGGAGAATTTAGTCCATTTACATTTAAACTAATTATTGATGATTATGTACTTATTGCCATTTTGATATTAGTTTTCTGACTGTTTTTGAGTTCCTCTGTTTACTTCTTTTATTGATTTCTTCCCCTGTATTTTGATGACTTTCTTTAGTGGTATGCTTATGTTTCTTTCTCATTATCTTTTGTGTATTTACTACAGGTTTTTGCTTTCCAGTTACCATGAGGTTATATATAAAATTTATATTTATAACAATCTTTCTACTTTGATAACTTAGGTTTGAACACATTCTAAAACTCTACAGTGTATTTTCCCCCTTCATATTTCATTTTTTTGATGTCACCTTTTATATCATTTTATCTTATCTATTCCTTTTGCTTGTCTGGAAAACTCTTCCAGAGTCTTAGGCAGCAGCTTTTTAAGAATGCAAATATATGCTATCCTGTAAGCACCACTGGCCACGAAAGCCAGAGAACCTGGAGGTGTTCCCTGCATGGCAGTTGAAACAATGGGGCTTCAGATGACTCTCTAAGCTTTCTGGGAGTTCAAATCAGCTTTATTACATGATTAAGATGTTATCTGATAGAGTTTTCTACTTTGTATAGCTATTCTACACGATAAGTATCTTGTATTCAGAAATCTTGAAATTGTATAAATATACCACTCTTCAAATATTTTCATTTGTGTAATAGTATATATTGATGTCTTTTTCACTAATTAATTATTCTTCTAATGGTTACAAAATAGTGATTTTCCAATTTCTTCAGGTTTTCTACATTCATTAGTTGTCATTCTGTTAAAAGGAGTGTTTCCTTTGTCTGTTCTCTTCCTTTCTTTCTCCCTTTCTTTCTTTCTCTTTCTTTTTTTCTCCTTTTCTTTCTTTCTTTCTTTCTTTCTTTCTTTCTTTCTTTCTTTCTTTCTTTCTTTCTTTCTTTCTTTCTTTCTTTGTAGTGGGTTTTGTGGATTTCCATTTTATCCAATGATTTAGAATACAAATTTTAAAAGATTCTCAAATTGTTTTAGTTTAGGGTTAATAAGAGCCCTTTAAGCCTAGCTTCTTCTTCCTTTTAACTTACCCCCTTTATTCTTTGAGCATTTTTTACTTTCTGGCCCAGCAAAATTGTCTAGGCTTATTTTGTACATTCCTTCTGCTCCCCTGGGTTTATTTTACTGGGAACAATATATGGAAACCAAGATCTGGACATCAGTGTCCTTGTTGATACTGGAGTGTCATTGCTCCCAGTCATTTCAGTGAAGAGAGTTGGGAAATTAGTGTAAGTAAACACACACACACACACACACACACACTTATATCTATACTAACTTTTATATGTATCCATATACATCTATATTTAAATACAAAAGCATATATAAATATGTAAATATATTATATTTTAAAATATAAATGTGATATGTACATATATACAATATATAATTGTATATATGTAAAAGCATGACATTATACCAATATCTTCAATTCTAATCCAATGTCTCATGTACATTCCAGTTTTTTCTTTTCCTGTATTTTAACTCCCCAATCCAACACTGTGGATCTTGGTACCTATTATCCCCAATCTATCAGATCTTACCTGCATGGGGTTCAATTGCACCAGGCCATCTCTTCAGCTTGCTGGGTTCAGTCTTCCTTGTTTCCTTGTATGGACCCCACTGCTGCAAGTTTGAAGGAAAGGGGAGAGATAATGCTATATACTTTTTATTAGATCTTTCTATGTATATCCTTCTTTTCCATCACTATTGAGAGTTTTTGAGAGCAAAAATTAAATCTTACACTTCAATGTGTCTCTTAAAATTGTCCAGCACAATGCCTTACCCAAAATTTGTAACTGGAAACCTATGGGATGAATTCTACCAACACACATGTTTTATTTAGCCTGCTTTTAAAACAAAAATATTTATTTAAAACAAAAATAATATATTTTAAAATGAATATAATGTATTGAAAAATAAACTAAACAAAATAATGGTTTTTTAATAATGATTTTATTTCAAAGTTTATTTTATAGAAATTTTACACATAGTTTTCAATTTCTGACTTATCTCAAAAATCAGAAGTTATGGCATCAATACTTATACTCCTAAACAAGAGGGAGAAAAACAAATGAGTGCCTGCTTCTGCATGTAGATGGACACTTACTAATAGTTCAGCTCGGATCTCCTGCCACAGTTTGTTTCACTGACTACCTGGCACTTGATGGAATTTGAGTTTATATCCTGGCACACAGGAGGCACTGGTTGAAACTATGAAATTTGTTAGTTAATTGATTACTCAAGGTCAACTTTAGAGTTCCAAGTCAACTGAGTCAGTCTTTTCTAATAAAGCTCTGACAGTTTTTCTTTGTTGTTTACTCCATTACATACCTAATTTCAGAAATCTCGTCACTGCCGTCTATGAATCATAGTAACTTCACCAGAGGATATTACTTGCAGTTCTCTAGAAGTGGAGGAGAGTGTGCCAGAACCATTAGTTTCAGGGGAATAAAAATTGGTCATTCATAATTTTGTGTGTGTGGTCTATGAGCTGTAAACACCACTTAAGTTCTCTGCTTCATACAGTATTAGGTAAACATTTAAGAGATAAATACTTTTATCCATCTTTGCTTCCAGCAAATAAATAGACCATGAAAACTCCAGAGGGCTGGCTTGATATATGTTTCACTTTATTATTTTCCTTAAGCTGAGTTCTCAGTAATACTCTGTGTAGATGCAGGTAAGTGGACCATGCTCAGTGTGAGGGAAGAAAGGCAGATGTATCTGTGAAGCTATGTCATATATATGTCTATATATATATATATATATAGAGAGAGAGAGAGAGAGAGAGAGAGACAGAGAGACAGAGAGAGAGAGACAGAGACAGAGATGGAGACAGACACAGAGATAGAGATAGAGACAGACACAGAGACACAGAGACAGAGAGGAAGAGAAAGAGAAATCTCTTTGTCCATGAGAAAGACATTTATTCCCAGGAAAATAATTGTCTGTTAATTTGTGAATTTATAGGCCAGTTGGAAAGAACTGAGGAAATAAAGTCACTAAAATAGTTATCAAAACAGTTATTATATTAATATATAATATTTTGCAAGGCTTAGTGATTATATACCATGTTTAATACCTATAGGTATTTCTCTGCTAATTGTAGACATATGTCACTTTTTTTACTCTATTTTCCAATATGTTGGTTGGTGGTATATCAGTTGATGGTAAGTTAACGTGATATATCTCAGTTGACAGTGACTCTACCTCGAAAAATGAAAATGACATTAAATTGATGGTGAGGTTGAATGTTTTTTATGTTTATTTTTATCTCCTCTATCAATTATTAATCCATATCACTGAGATGTTACTGAGTTGTATAGACACATTACATATTAAGATGATCAAAACTTTTTTCCTACTTGACAGAATTACATCTCCTAGGTGACTCTTTCTCTTTTATTGATATTTACAGTTCTCATCTACAAAATTTAAAAATTTTAAGTTGTCAAATTTATAATTTTTCTCCTTTTGATTCATTCCTTTTTATGGTTTGAGCACTTTTCTCTCTCTGAATTGAGAACAATAAAAATATGTTTGTATTAAGTATTTATTAGACACTGGGTGATGTGATAGTCTTTGGTTATACATGGGCAATCAACACAAGGACCTTCTATCAAGAAGCTCCCAGTTGGTTTAACAAAAATAGATATGTCAACAATTACCTTCATTCCCCACCTCTTTGTCTGTCCTCTTTGCCATTTAGGCCACAGGGAACTTAAAGGGCAGGGTTTGAGAGTTTAGTTATGGATGATAATGAAAAAAAAATACTGTTCTCCTCAGTATCAAACTCACATACTGACTCCAAATTGAAATTCATGGGGAAACTTTTCTTACTAATTTAATACGGTCAGTGTACACCTCAGAGGAACAAACACTTCAACATGTTTCTTACACAGACAGACACCCAGACACAAACACACATTCTCATACTGTGATTTACAACTGCCAGGGAAATGCTGAAGGTGAAAAAGAGGAAATCAGGGACACGCCTCTGCCCATTAATAAAATTAAAGGTTTTACTTTTGCTGAGAGAGTGTGATTTAAGGGTTAATCAGCACCATGGTCCTTGCACATTATGTAAGAAAATATAAACTCCTGGCTACTGAATCTGTTCTTGGAAGCTCCGGGGGAAATTTCTGCCAGTCCGCTGATAACCTTTTATGCTGGCTTGAATATTTCTCCTTGTTTAATTGAGTTTGCTTGCTATATGTAAAAAGTGGCTGCTGGCTAATCGTCTGACTCTTTTTGTACGTATTTGAGTAGGACAGTTTACTTGTGCAGATGAATCTTCTTATGTTCAGTTTTTCTCCACTCTGCTTGCAAGGACTCAGACTGCTCTATTTGCTTTGCACAGTCCCATTAAATTATTCAATGACATCCACATTCATATGTCTTTAGAACATTGGCTCCAAATGTGTCATATTCAAAAGAAAGTCATTATTTTTAGGCCATTGAAATCAGAAACAATATCATAAAGAAAACGATTCTAAAAGTAGATTGTTCATTCATGTAGGGTACTACAAACTCTTCTCCAAGTTCTGTAAGTTGATTTCTCTTTAATATCAAGGTACGACTTTCTGTGGAATTTAAAATAAAAGCCATTTCTCCCTTTCATTGAGGCCAAAGATGAGGGCAAGAAAAAGAACATGAGGGGCAAAGATATCTGAATGCCCTTGATGTTTCTTTCCTTTGGGAATATCTACATGAAATTGCCAATGTAACCTCTGTCCCTCTTGAGGCCAGCACTGAGAGCTCTGAATGAGAATCTTATAAATATCCCATTTGTTCATATATATAATTTTGAGGAATATCCATCATGCTAATTCATTTAGGGAATATAAGTATTATATAAATCTAATGGACAGTATGGGCAAATAATTTAATTATAAAATGTAAGGAAACACACACACACACACACACACGCATACACACACACACACACACATGACTGGCAGTATTACAACAGCTGCTGCAGAAACCTGCAAATATATATTTTGGTGCTTGCTGTGGTGCCCTGGTACATGATCCTGCTTTTATGTATGTTGTACCCTAGTGTGAAAGGATTGATCATGTAAGAAGATCTTTCATTTAGGATCTCCCAGGACAGTGGTCACCTTTTGGAGTTAAATGTAATCAGGTTATTCTGTCCACCTGTGGAAATCCTTGGTTCACGAAGTCAAATGACTCTTCCCAACCACATACATTCTCTGTTTTCAAAACAAAGCAAAGTCAAAAAAAAAAATCATCAATGACAACATGTAGAGCCTCCACCAATTTCAGGAAAGTAAGAGAGGGAAATCTTAAGTTTTTCTCCCTGTGATCATGTTTTCCCCTTCTCTCCAATTGTTTTTTGTTCCTAAACACTTTATTTCAGAACCCATTCACCAGCCCTTGCCTTTCTCTTTTCCAGTCCATTTTATGATTCATATTTCTATTTTACAATCATATTACACAGTATAAAGGAATGGTATATCAGGAATCTCTGCTTTCCTATACTCAGAGACTGGAAATAAGTTATTTTTTGTCCTTTGACCTCCTGAAGCCATCTTCACCTGCCAACCATGAGTACATTATCAGTGTACAGAAAAATGAACTGGCTGTAGGAAAGCTATAATATAATGAAAAGTAAACAAAGATTTGGGTTCAGAAGTACTAAATTCTTATTCCTAGACCCATTGCCATATTTGCATGTTACATAATTGTGATTAATCATTTGATCTACCTGAATCTTAATTTTCATTTTCAGTAAATATTCTAGCACTATTTGAGGATGAATGAAATGGTGTAAAAAAAAAAAAAACAAAAACAAAAACAAAACCTTTAAATTGAAAAAAATTTGGTTCAAATTCAAAAACTAAATTCTTATATGAACATGACTCTTGCTACCTGGTGAGAGGTCGTGAAGTAGAAGGCAGCCCAGGTTGTGATGGAAATGGGAAAATGTTTAGTCTAGAAAATTGTTGAGAAAACATCATGAGGAAAGTTGAGTAAATAATCATGGAGCAAGGAGGAGTTAGGAAGTAATCTGGAATAAGCCAAAAACCAGAAACATTATAGAAAACAGAAGTGGAAATAGTATAATTAATTTTATTATTATTATTTTAAGAAGAACTTGTGTCCTACTGGATTTAAAGTAGCCATTCCTCTTATGCCAGCACACATCCATACAGTGCAGGATAAATATGAGTGCTTGTAATGCTCAGTTTATAATTTAAATTTAAGGCACCCCCAAGAAACAAAACCTCAAAGTGAGAGAAACAATACCAAGACTACAGAATCCCCAATTTCAAAGGAAAAATAATATAATAAAGTTCATTCAGCTTGACTCAAAACCATAAGTTTTGTGCTTGGATTATCTAAGTAATTGTCCTGATTATAACTTTATGAGCAAAAGCAGAGATAAGGAAAACCTCATTTTTCTCCTACAGGTGAGTTTCATTTGAAATGTGCCATTTTACATGCAGCAACTTTTATTTAAACAACTAGGTTTCAAACAGGTAGAAAAGTAACTAATGAGTTAATGTCATGGAAGGTGGTCAAAATTTTAAAGGCATTAAGGAAACTGAATAAATATGCCCAATCTCCAGGAAAAATCAAGTGAAGAAATATTCGTGTGGTTATTGTTAACACTGGCCTAATCTCTTTGTTCAAATGTATAGAACATTAAGCACTGAATGGATGTGTTAAACAGAAATATTACATATTACAAAAGTGAAGCAATTCATTGTATATCCAGAAGGCAGTTATTCTAAGAGAGAGAGAGAGAGAGAGAGGAGAGAGAATGTACTATGTAATACTCTTTCATTCTAATCCCAAAGCCATTAAAGTAGGGATACAATATGTTAACTCATTGGCATTCTTCATTTTTAACAGAATAGGTTTCCCAGGGACAGTATTGAGAAGGATATCTTCATTATATTGTTGAGGCAAAAATCATTCAGTAGGAAAATATAGAAGGTATGGTTGATGAATAGACTACAGAGTACAATTCTTTTTATCTTTTCTTTTTCTTCTCTGTGGTTTTCACTTTACTCTCTTATCATCATCATTGATATCAAAGAATGGAAGAGCACTAAAACTTGATAACATTTGAAGTTATAATGCTTTAGACACAGCTTTAAAACTGATGAATGATGAAAACTATAATTTCTAGTATCAATTGACACTTTCTCTTCCACCTTTCATGAATTGAAAGAGCTTTGGGCTCCAATCTGCTTTTTTTTTTTTTTTTTTTTCTTTTCTGTTTCCCTGACCATTTTTATTTTAAATGTATTTATTTCAATAAATAATACATTCTTATAAAAAAAAATAACATACAGAGTGAAAAGAGAAAAGAAAAAGTGTAAAGAGTAAGTTACTCTGCATTCCCCATTCCTGACTTTTAATTCTCCAATTCCCTTATCCATTTCTTGTTTCATTTAGAGGTTATCTAGGAATAGACATGTATTTTCACCTCTCCCTCCAAAAAAAGAAACAAATGGTTACAGACCATTTGTGATGCATAACCTTCTTCATTTAACATCCATTGGGCCATGTGCCATATCAGTACATATAGAAAATACCTCATTAAGCAAAATGCTTCAGAAGATTCCATCATATGGACATGTCTTAGACTGCTCTGTAGGTTTAACAGCTGTATTTTATTTATTTTTTTAATTTTTTAAATTTTTTTTTAAATTTTGGTATGTTCATTTGATTTATTTTTTTAACATTTTTATTGGAGTATAATTGCTTTAAAATGGTGTGTTAGTTTCTGCTTTATAACAAAGTGAATCAGCTAGACATCTACATATATCTCCATATCTCTTCCCTCTTGCATCTCCCTCCATCCCACCCTCCCTATTTCACTGCTCTAGGTGGTCACAAAGCACCAAGCTGATCTCCCTGTGCTATGCGGCTCCTTCCCATTAACTATCGGTTTTACATTTGGTAGTGTATATATGTCCATGCTACTCTCTCACTTTGTCCCATCTTACCCTTCCCCCTCACTGTGTTCTCAAGTCAATTCTCTAGTAGATCTGTGTCTTTATTCCCATTCTGCCCTTATGTTCTTCATGACCATTTCTTTTTTTTTTTTAGATTCCATATATATGTGTTAGCACATGGTATTTATTTTTCTCTTTCTGACTTAACTTCACTCTGTATGAGAGGCTCTAGGTCCATTCACCTCCCTACAAATAACTCAATTTCACTTCTTTTTATGGCTGAGTAATAGTCCATTGTATATATGTGCCACATCTTCTTTATCCATTCATCTGTCGACGGTCACTTAGGTTGCTTCCATGTCCTGGCTATTGTAAATAGAGCTGCAATGAACATTGTGGTACATAAGTCTTTTTGAATTATGATTTTCACAGGGTATATGCCCAGTAGTGAGATTGCTGGGTCATATGGTAGTTCTATTTGTAGTTTTTTAAGGAACCTCCATGCTGTTCTCCATAGTGGCTGTACCAATTCACATTCCCACCAGAAGTACAAGGGTGTTCCCTTTTCTCCACATGCTCTCCAGCATTTATTCTTCGTAGATTTTTGATGATGGCGATTATGACTGGTATGAGATGATATTTCATTGTAGTTTTGATTTGCATTTCTCTCGTGATTAATGATGTTGAACATTCTTTCATGTGTTGGGTGGCAATCTGTATATCTTCTTTGGAGAAATGTCTATTTAGATCTTCTACCCATTTTTTGATTGGGTTGTTTGTTTTTTTGATATTGAGCTGCTTGGGCTGCTTGTAAATTCTGGAGACTAATCCTTTGTCAGTTGCTTCGTTTGCAAATATTTTCTCCCATCCTGAGGGCTGTCTTTTCGTGTTTTTATGGTTTCCTTTGATGTGCAAAAGCTTTTAAGTTTCATTAGGTACCATTTCTTGATTTTTGTTTTTATTTCCATTTCTCTAGGCAGTGGGTCAAAAAGAATCTTGCTGTGGTTTATGCCACAGACTTTTCTGCCTATGTTTGACTCTAAGAGTTTTAGAGTGTCTGCCCTTACATTTAGGTCTTTAAGCCATTTTGAGTTTATTTTTGTGTGTGGTGTTAAGGAGTGTTCTAATTTCATTGTTTTACATATAGCGGTCCAGTTTTCCCAGCACAACATATTGAAAAGGCTGTCTTTTCCCTATTGCATATTCTTGCATGCTTTATCAAAAATAAGTTGACCATATGTGCATAGCTTTATCTCTGGGCTTTCTATCCTATTATTTTGATCTATATTTCTGTTTTTGTGCCCGTACCATACTGTCTTGATTACTGTAGCTTTATAGTATAGTATGAAGTCAGGGAGCCTGATTCCAACAGCACAGTTTTTCTTTCTCAAGATTGCTTTGGCTATTTGGGATGTTTTGTGTTTCCATACAAATTGTGAAATTTTTTGCTCTAGTCTGTGAAAAATGACAGTGATAGTTTGATAGGGATTGCATTGAATTGGTAGATTGATTTGGGTAGTACAATCATTTTCACAATGTTGATTCTTCCAATCCAAGAACATGGTATATCTCACCATCTGTTTGTATCATCTTTAATTACTTTCATTAGTGTCTTAGAGTTTTCTGCATACAGGTATTTTTTTCTCCTTAGGTAAGTTTATTCCTTGATATTTTATTCTTTCTGTTGCAATGATAAATGAGAGTGTTTCCTTAATTTCACTTTCAGATTTTTCATCATTAGTGTATAAGAATGCAAGAGATTTCTGTGCGTTAATTTTGTATCCTGCTACTTTAGCAAATTCATTGATTAGCTCTAGTAGTTTTCTGCTATCTTCTGTAGGATTCCCTATGCATAGCATCATGTCATCTGCAAACAGAGCTTTCTTCTTCTTTTCCAATTTAGATTCCTTTTATTTCTCTTTCTTTTCTGATTGCTGTGGGTAACACTTTCAAAACAATGTTGAATAATATTGTTGAAAGTAGGCAACCTTATCTTTTTCCTGATCTTATTGGAAATGGTTTCAATTTTTCACCATTGAGGAAAATGTTGGCTGTGGGTTTGTCTTATATGGCCATTACTATGTTGAGGTAAGTTCCCTCTATGTTTACTTTCTGGAGGGTATTTATAATAAATGGGTGTTGAATTTTGTCGAAAGCTTTCTCTGCACCTATTGAGATGATCATATGGTTTTTATTCTTCAATTTTTTAATATGGTGTATCACATTGATTGATTTGCATATTTTGAAGAATCCTTACATTGCTGGGATAAACCCCACTTCATCATGGTGGTTGATACTTTTAATGTGCTGTTGGATTCTGTTTGCTAGTATTTTGTTGAGGAATACTGCATCTATGTTCATCAGTGATATGGGCCTGTAGTTTTCTTTCTTTGTGACATCCTTGTCTGGTTTTGGTATCAGGGTGATTTTGGCCTCCTAGAATGAGTTTGGGAGTGTTCCTCTCTCTTCTATATTTTGGAAGAATTTGCAAAGGATAGATTTTAACTCTTCTCGGAATGTTTGATAGAATTCGCCTGTGAAGCTGTCTGGTTATGGGCTTTTGTTTGTTGGAAGATTTTTAATCACAGTTTCAATTTCAGTGCTTGTGATTGGTCTGTTTATATTTTCTATTTCTTCCTGGTTCAGTCTCGGCAGTTGTGCATTTCTAAGAATTTGTCCATTTCTTCCAGGTTGTCCATTTTATTGGCATATAGTTGCTTGCAGTATCTCTCATGATCCTTTGTATTCCTGCAGTGTCAGTTGTTACTTTTCCACTTCTATTGATTTGAGTCTTTTTCCTTTTCTTCTTGATGAGTCTGGCTAATGGTTTATCAATTTTGTTTATCTTCTCAAAGAACCAGCTTTTATTTTTATTGATACTTGCTATTGTTTCCTTCATTTCTTTTTCATTTATATCTGATCTGATCTTTATGGTTTCTTTCCTTCTGCTAACTTTGGGGTTTCTTTATTTTCTTCTTTCTCTAATTGCTTTAGGTGTAAGGTTAGGTTGTTTATCTGAGATGCTTCTTGTTTCTTAAGGTAGGATTGTATTGCTATAGACTTCCCTCTTAAAACTGCTTTTGATGCATCACATAGGATTTGGGTCGTTGTGTTTTCATTGTCTTTTGTTTCTAAGTATTTTTTGATTTCCTCTTTGAATTCTTCAGTGATCTCTTGGTTATTAAGTAGTGTGTTGTTTAACCTCCATGTGTCTGTATTTTTTCCAGATTTTTTCCTGTAATGGATATCTAGTCTCATAGTGTTGTAGTCAAAAAGATCCTTGATATGATTTCAATTTACTAAAATTTACCAAGGCTTGATTTGTGACCCATAATATGATCAATCCTGGAGAATGTTCCATGAGCACTTGAGAAGAAAGTGTATTTTGTTGTTTTTGGGTGGAATGTCCTATAAATATCAATTAAGTCCATCTTATTTAATATATCATTTAAAGCTTGTGTTTCCTTATTTATTTTCATTTTGGGTGATCTGTCCTTTGGTGAATACAGGGTTTGAAGTCCCCTACTATGATTGTGTTACTGTTGATTTTCCCTTTTATGGCTGTTAGTTGTTGCCTTATGCATTGAGGTCCTCCTATGCTGGGTGCATAGAGATTTACAATTGTCATATCTTCTTCTTGGATTGATCCCTTGATCATTATGTAGTGTCCTTCTTTGTCTCTTGTAATAGTCTATTTTAACGTCTATTTTGTCTGTTAGGGGAATTGCTACTCCAGCTTTGTTTTGATTTCCATTTACATGGAATATCTTTTTCCATCCCCTTACTTTCAGTCTGTTTGTATCCCTAGGTCTGAAGTGGTTCTCTTGCAGACAGCATATATCCAGTCTTGATTTTGTATTCATTCAGCCAGTCTATATCTTTTGGTTGAAGCATTTAATCTATTTTCATTTAAGGTAATTTTCAATATATGTATTCCTATTACCATTTTCTCAATTGTTTTGGGTTTGTTACTGTAGGTCTTTTCCTTCTCTTGTGTTTCCTGCCTAGAGAAGTTCCTTTAGCATTTGTTGTAAAGCTCATTTAGTGGTGCTGAATTCTCTTAGCTTTTGCTTGTCTGTAAAGCTTTGGATTTCTCTGTCGAATCTGAATGAGATCCTTGCTGCGTAGCATAATCTTGGTTATACGTTTCTCCTTTTCATCACTTTAAGTATGTCCTGCCACTCCCTTCTGGCTTGCAGAGCTTCTGATGAAACTTTAGCTGTTAACCTTATGGGCACTCCGTTGCATGATTTTTTGTTTTTGTTGTTTTCCCTTGCTGCTTTTAATATTTTTCCTTTGTATTTAATTTTTGATAGTTTGACTAATATGTGTCTTGGCATGTTTTGCCTTGGATTTGTCCTGTATGGGACTCTCTGCACTTCCTGGACTTGATTGACTATTTCCTTTCCCATATTACAGAAGTTTTCAACTGTAATCTCTTCAAATATTTTCTCAGTTCCCTCATTTTCTCTTCTTCCTCTTGGACCCCTATAATTCAAATGTTGGTGTGTTTAATGTTGTCCCAGAGGTCTCTGAGACTGTCCTCATTTTTTTGTTTCATTATTTTTTCTTTATTCTGCTCTGCAGTAGTTATTTCCACTCTTTTGTCTTCTAGGTCACTTATCCGTTCTTCTGTCTCAGTTATTCTGCAATTGATTCCTTCTGGAGAATTTTTAATTTCATTTATTGTGTTGTTTATCCTTTTCTGTTTGCTCTTTAGTTCATCTAGGTCCTTGTTAAATGTTTCTTGTATTTTCTCCTTTCTCTTTCCAAGATTTTGGATTATCATTACTCTCATTACTCTGAATTCTTTTTCAGGTAGACTGCCTATTTCCTCTTCATTTGTTTGGTCTGGTGGGTTTTTACCTTGCTCCTTCATCTGCTGTATGTTTCCCTGTCTTTTCATTTTGCTTAACTTACTGTGTTTGGGGTTTCCTTTATTCAGGCTGTGGGTTCACAGTTCCTGGTGTTTTTGGTGTCTTCCCCCATTGGCTAAGTTTGTTTCAGTGGGTGGTGGAAGGGACTTGTGCCTGTGTTCTGGTAGATGAGGCTGGATCTTGTCTTTCTTGTGGGCAGCACCACATCCGGTGGTGTGTTTTGGGGTGTCTGTGACCTTATTATGATTTTAGGCAGTCTGTCTGCTAATGGGTGGGGTCGTGTTCCTGTCTTGCTAGTTGTTTGGCATAGGGTGTCCAGCACTGTAGCTTGCTGGACATTGAGTGGAGCTGAGTATTGGATTTGAGATGGAGAACTCTGGGAGATTTTCACCATTTGATATTACCTGTGCTGGGAGATCTCTGGTGGACCCACATTCAGAACTCGGTGCTCCCTCCTCAGAGGCACAGGCCTGATGCCCAGCTGGATCACCAAGACTGTGATCCACATTGCTCAGGATAAAAGGGAGAAAGAAAGAAAGAAAAAAAGAAAGAAAAAATATAAAATAGAATAAAGTAAAATAAATATAAAGGTATTACAATAAAAAAATAAATAAATAATTATTGAAAATAAAAAAAAAAAGTAATTCAAAAAAGAAAGAAAGAAGAGAGCAACCAAACCAAAAAACAAATTCACCAATGATAACATGCACTAAAAACTATACTTAAAAAAAAAAAAAAAAAAAGGACAGACAGAACTCTAGGACAAATGGTAAAAGCAAAGCTGTACAGACAAAATCACACACAGAAACATACACACTCACAAAAAGATAAAAAGAAAAAAACAAAAATATATCATTGCTCCCAAAGTCCACTGCCTCAGTTTGGGATGATTCGTTGTCTATTCAGGTATTCCACAGATGCAGAGTACATCAAGTTGATTGTGAAGCTTTAATCCTCTGCTCCCAAGGCTGCTGAGAGAGATTTCCCTTTCTCTTCTTTCTTCCCACAGGTCCTGGGTTTCAGCTTTGGATTTGGCTCTGCCTTTGCTTGTATGTCACCTGAGGGCATCTTTTCTTAACTCAGACAGGATGGGGTTAAAGTAGCAGCTGATTAGGGGGTTCTGGCTCACTCAGGCCAGTGGGAGGGAGGGGCACGGAACTCGGAGCGAGCCTGTGGCGGCAGAGGCCGGCGTGATGTTGCAACAGCCTGAGGTTCACCATGTGTTCTCCCAGGGAAGTTGTCCCTGGATCACAGGACCCTGGCAGTGGCAGGCTGCACAGACTCCTGGGAAGGGAGGTGTGGATAGTGACCTGTGCTTGCACACAGGCTTCTTGGTGTTTGCAGCAGCAGCCTTAGCATCTCATGCCTGTCTCTGGGGTCCGATCTTATAGCCGCGGCTCGTGCCATCTCTGGAACTTGTTTAGGCAGTGCTCTTAATCCCCTTTCCTCAAGCACCATGAAACAAAGAGGCAAGAAAAAGTCTCTTGCCTCTTCAGAAGCTCCAGACCTTTTCTCAGACACACTCCCAGCTAGCTGTGTCGCACTAGCCCCCTTCAGTTTTCTCCCTGGTATCGACCTCTGAAGCCAGAGCCTCAGCTCCCATCCCCCACCTGCCCCAGCGTGTAGCAGACAAGCCTCTCAGGCTGTTGAGTACTGTCCGGCACCAATCCTCCGTGCGGGAATCTCTCTGCTTTGCCCTCCGTGCCCCTGTTGCTAAGCTCTCCTTCATGGGTCTGAAGCTTCCCCCCTCCACCACCCGCAGTCTCTGCCCTTAAAGGGGCTTCCTAGTGCATGGAAACACTTTCTCCTTCAAGCTCCCTCCTACTGGTGCAGGTCCTGTCCCTATTACTTTGTCTGTGTTTTTTTCTTTTTTCTTTTGCCCTACCCAGGTATGTGGGGAGTATCTTGCCTTTTGGGAGGTCTGAGATCTTCTGCCAGCATTCAGGAGGTGTTCTGTTGGGGTTGGTCCACATGTAGATGCATTTCTGATGTAATTGTGGGGAGGAAGGTGATCTCCATGTCTTACTCTTCCGCCATCCTGAAGCTCCTCCCAATCTGCTCTTAGCTATTGTTGAAGGCTTTCATTAGAAATAGCAACTGATACTCACATAGCCCTCAGCAGCGTTTGGCCTTCAATGGGTAGCAAGTGGAAATAGACCTATAAGCAGTAAACAAGAAGAAACACAGTTTAAGGTTTAGAAAGCCATTTGGCAGTGGCTCAGTTAAAATCAAAGAGGATTCATCCTTTCAAAAAAGAACTGCTCATTTAACAGATGATAATTTAAAGCCAGATATAGTTAGGGAACTGTTCTGGGTTCTGAGAAATTGTGTTTACAAAAGGGACATGGATTCTTCATTCATGGAGAGAATAAAAGTGATCAAATGCATTAAGAAATGAATCTCAATGATTTGATTGGTGGTATTTGCTGTGGAGAAGCACATAATGTCACACTTTGATCTGAGAACCATGAAAGTCCCTGGAGAGATCTTCCCTTGGGAAATTAAGCTGACCTCTCATGATAGAAAATGAATACTGATGGTTCAGAAATACTCCTGTTATGGGTTGAATTGTGTCTTTAAAAACATATGTTGAAGTTCTCACCTCAGTACCTCAGTATATGAATTTACTTGAAAATAGAATTGTGGGAGACTTAATTAGTTAAGGTGATGTAATACTGAAATAACATTGATCCCTAACCCAATATGACTTGTGTCTTTATGAGAAGAAGGAAATTTGGACTCGGACACACACAGAAGCAAAACAATGTGGACAATGTGAAGACACAGAGAAGACAATGACCATGTGAAGATGAAGGCAGAGATTGGAATTATACTGTTGAAAGCCATGAAACACCTACTGTGACCAGAAGTTGGATGAAGAAAGGAAGGATCCTTCCCTGGAATTTTAAAAAGATCATAGTCTGGTCAACACCTTGATTTTGGAATTCTAGACTTCACACTGAAAAGAGAATACATTTCTCTGGCTTTAAGCCACTCAGTTTGTGGTACTCTTACTACAGCAACCTTACAAAACTAAAGTCACTTTATGGTACTACATTAGCTATATGATATTCAAGTTTCTGTGCTGTATCCTGAGAATATATATGATAAAACAAACTCATGAGTTCATATAAGAGAGAGTAAATAACCTATTAAAGGGAACATATATTTCATATATTTTTTCAAAGTATAACTATTCAATTGTGGTTAGTGCTAACACAAATAAGTATTGAGCTCCAATTAGAGGCCTAACCTAGTCCATATAAAAATGGATGATTTTCTCAGAAAAAAAGTGACTTTTAAATTGAAGCCCTTAGGAACTTCACTAGAGGTCTCAGTTTTTTCATTATTGAGTTTTGTCTGATTAGAGCTACAAGAATAGAGAGTGAAATTCTGATATTAATGCTTTCTCAGTAAGTATTTGCGGAGGAAATTATGGTAGAAAAGAAGGAAGGAAAGACAAGGAAGAGAAGGAGAGAGGAAGGTGAGAGGAGGAAGTGAGGGAAGGAAAGAAGAAAAGAAGGGAAGGAGAAAAAGCAATAAACTGTTAGGGCAATTGATACATGGCACAAATTTTAAAAAAAGAAAAATATTTTCTCATTGGCTTGGGAAAGATGCCCAATTTTATTTTATATATGTGTATATATATATATATATATATATGTGTGTATATATATATATTTGTATATAAACATATATAATATATAATTAAATATATTTATCTATAAGTATGCATGTATTTATATATTTACAAATATATACAATACATATTATATATGTATACACATATATCAGAGTTAGGAGGGATAAACACTTTCATTCCAAGAAATGTTGAAAATATAATAATGTACAAATCGAGGAACTTCTTGAATTTTCACCTGAACCTTCTATGCACATATTTATGGACTTTGTGGGATGACATATTTATCCAGCAGAAAATCTATTTTTTTTGTAAATAGTGTCAGATATTTTCCCTTTATCAATTACTAAATTGCATTCTAATACATCTTTCAAATTAGGTTGTTAGTCCTAATCTAATAATTCAGGATTTGCTCTAAGAATAAACTAATAAAATTGAATTTTTGAAATGTACACAATAAAAAGAATTAGAGCCTTTTGAATAGTTATCACACTTGTATCTATCCAGGAATCCAGGAGCAGTTGTCAACTGACTACTCTGTATCAGTTTATTTTACAGTCATAATTCAAGGTATTGAAGATAGAAACATGGTAGACAAGATTAAAAACCAGGTTCATAACCCAACGCACCCACAGTATGGTTAGTGTTATAATATACATATGAAGAAAGTACTTTTGACTCACAGAGGAGACATCTAGACTACCTGGGAAACTCAGGAAAAGCATCATGCAAGGATGGCATTTGAACTGGTCAGAAGGGTGAGTAGGTGTTGATCAAAAAATAAATGGGGAAATTCACTGCAGTGAGAGAGAAAACTATTTTAGGATTAGGGCATATTTTCAGATCATCAATGTAATACATTTTAATTCATCAATAATGTAGAGATAATAATCACAGTGTAATGAATTTTATAATGCATGAACATTTTTTTCTATTTCAATATAATAGTTCTTACACTGATGATATATGTAGCAGTTACCTTCTACTCCAGGGAAATTTCATGTTCCTTCAAAAGTAGGTATTAAGCACCAACTCTGTTTTCATTTCTGAGCTTGATACTTTTAATTATTCCAGAATATATACATCCTTCAGGATTTTTTTCCTGAAGGATAATACTCTGTATGATGTCATACATATAATAACAGATAGAGACATCTTTACTTTTAGTGTTCAACCATTTAGCAATATGTCTATGGTGACATTTTTTGTATTTCAGAGTAAAATGCTGACTACTTAACAGAAGGTGTATAATTGAAAAAGGTCAGGTTGTTGAGGAAAAGTTAAGGTGTCAAGAAAGCTGAAGGGAAAAGAGAACAACTTTAGGGAAGTCAAGTTAAGTGAAGCTATGATTAAACAAATACAGGTGAAACCATGTAATTCTAAGTATTCAAGAGACTGATACCTTCTGTGTAACATAAATGAATTTATGAAGAACAATAACAAAATTATAAATTATCAAACTTTCAAGACATCTTATTTTTAATCTGTATTCATGTTTCTTAAGTGTGTGTGTATGTGTGTGTGTGTGTGTATGTTTATTGCTCTTCTGTGTCATCATGATTAACAGAATTTCTATATATATGGTCTCAAACTGTGCTTGGCATTTCTTACCTGTATATGAGATGTGGTAAGTGGCACTGTCACAGGTAAATACCAAAGGAATTTACATTGGTATAATATATATTATACAAAATGTAGGAATATAAGTAATCCCCACATTTTGAAAGTTTCTACTATTGATTTACTTTCTGCTCCTAAATGGTCTAGTAGAACACCTGTAACACAAAGTTTAAAATAATTTTAATATTATCATTCTGGTAATATTTACTTATATATCGTCCTTGGATAGCCATAAAATAGACTTCAATTTTCCAGTTTGAACATGTATGAATTAGAAAACATACATGGATTAGAAAACAAAAAATTTCTATTTTGCTTCATCTGCCCATTTACATTACAAATGAAAAGATGACAGTAGCCATGTCTCATGCCTTTCAATATATGCTGCAATCTTTATAGATAGAAGTATTCAATAATTGCTGATTACTTGGTTTTCAAAAAATATAGCTTCTAGGATCATAATAGTTCTGATATACTAGACTTTACAAATGATTATCTATTGCATAATTAGCTACTATATTCATAGCACAGCAATGATATTTCAAGAATCTGGAGAAAACACTATATGTATTATATTTAAAATATTTTATTTTACAATCACTTTGAAGTTGTTCAATAAAATTTTCATGTCCATAAAAAAGTGATAGTTTTTAATAAGATATACAATGGGCTGTAATCTGGATGACAGGATATAAGTATTGACCCAATTATTTTTTTTACATGTATTTGACTATAAGTTTCATAGCTTTAGATATTACATATTCTGTATTAATGTACCCAATGTATTTATTATAAAATGGACATATAAGAAGTGTTTAATAAAATTGAATAGTTAAATAAACATAGGGATTTATTGGCAGGTAAAATTACATTCAAGAATAGATATGGAGTTAGAGGGAGGAGAGAACATTCTGATAAATGCTTATAAAGAGGATTACAAAAGCCTTATATATGGAGAAATTGAAGTAGTTTTGGCATCTTCAGGTGAATCTTCCAGTTTTTAGACTAAGTATGAGATAGTAATATTACGTGAGTAGTGAAGGAGTGATAATGGAGACCAGCCCTACCACGATGGACTAAAAAGCAGGTGTTCCAGGGCAGATTAAAATCTATGAGGAGAGCATGAGCACAGAGAGAATCCCAGGCACTCCCTTACTTACACTAAGACCTAGGCAAGGGAAACTTGTTGCTGAGAAGAGGCAGTAGAATTTAGAGAGAACAACCTGAGGTGCAGGGCACACAGGGTCAACTGCGTGCTTAAGGTAGTTTAGGAGAAAAAAGTTAAAACCTCCAGGAACTCAGATCCCAAGTTCTACTAAAGGGAGGGTTGAGATTTCACCCTCAAATTAATTGATTTATTTGCTGAATTGAATTTAATTAAAGAAAGAACAGAGACTAGACCATGCTCAACCATAGAGTAGATTAAACAAAGACCAGGTCAAGCACAATAGACTAGATTGACTCAGTAGCCTCTTCCCCATGGTGTCAGGCTAAACAAAGAAGAGGCATGCACTGCATAGACTAAAATTACTTACTTTATTCTTTCCAGTTCTTTTTCACATAACGCCCATGTTCAATCAAATTTATGAGACAATCAAAAAAAATTGTGACCCATCATCTAAAGGTAAAATGATCAGTAGAAGCAGATAGCCCAAATGTTGAAATTATCAAAGACAGACTTTAAAAAATAAGTATGATAAAGGATCTAACAAAGAATGTGTACAGTAAATGAGATAAAATGAGTAATTTTGGCTAAAAATGCTAGAATTAAAAAATTGGCAACAGAGATGAAGAATAATTTTGATGGGTTTATCAGCAGAATGGATACAGCACATGAAAGAATCAGGGAATGTAAAGACAGAGCAGTGGAAACTATCCAAAAATAAAAAGAAAGGAAAAAAGTAAAATATAATATCTGTGAAAAACAAATAAGCTGGCCTAAAATTTGTGTATATGTAGACCCAGAAGCAGAAAAAGAATACTAAATGGGGTGAAAAAATACTGGAAGTAATATCGGATAATTTTTTTTTCAAATTTGATGGAAGACAAATTACAGATTAAAGAACTTCAGATTCAGTGAACCCACACAAGATTAAAAACAAACAAACAAAGCACACAAAACACACAAGACAAAGATAAAGAGAAAAATTTTTAAGTGTCCAGAGAAAAAGAATTATATACAGGAAATCAGGAAAATGGCTGAGATATCATGAGAAAGAAAAAGAGTGAAGACAGAAGACAAATGTAAAGTGTTTCAAAAGTGCTGAGTAAAATCAAGAAAAAAGGAGAAGGAGGATGAGGAGAAAGAGAAGAAAAGGAGGAATTTACATAACTGATTTCAAAGTTACAACTATTGAAATAAAATGGGGACCAGGCTTGAAAATTCCCCAAGCAACCAAACCAGTTAAGCCCTGTAAGCAAAAGTAAATCTACCTTATTTTATGAACATTAGGAAAACTTAGGTTAGTTCTTGTGACTCCAATAACCATAAAAGTTATCTTCCTAAAATGGTATAAGATAATCATTTTTAAACACTCCCCTGCCTTCTGGAAACCCCCATTGCAATCCAATTGTTTTAAAGCATAAACAACTTTCTCATTTTCACTTTATAAGCCATCGTGTAACATCCTGCCTTTCACATCAGTTTTGGATTTGAAGAGTCACAGTTTGCAAACTGTACTTTTGTGCACAATCAACTCTTTCTTACTAAATACTATTTTACTGACTTGGTTTTAATTTTTACTGTTTCTGAAAGTTTTGGCCCTATAAAGACAGTGTGGCACTAACAGAATAAAATCTTCAGGAACTTGGATTTGACATAGTTCTTAGGTACAATGCCAAAAACAATTCATAAAAGAATAAACTAATAAAGGATTTTATCAAAAGATATCATAAAGAAAAGAAAGAAAAGCCACAAATTGGGAGAAATTATTTGCAAATTATACATCTAATAAAGAACTTGCATTCAGAAAATGTAAAAGATTTTTTTTTCGATTAAATAATAAGACAAAAAATCAAATAAAATGATAGGCAGCATTTTAACAAAGAAGTTGCAGGAATGGCTATTAAGCACATTAAGATCTTTAGTAATTATGAAAATGAAAATTAAAATGAGATACCACCTCACAACCAACTAGTATAGTTGTACTCAAAAATAAGGACTATAAGAAATATTAGGGAGTACGTGGAGAAACTACAACCCCCTTATTATGATGGTTAAATGGGAATATTAAATTAGATAACCACTTTGGAACCCGGTAGTTTTAAAAAATTAAACACAAGCACACTATATAACTCAGCAATTACATACCTGGGAATCTCTACCAAGAGAAATTAAGTATATGTTCACACAAAGGCATTTATAGCAGAATTATTCACAATAGCCCCAGATTAGAACCAGTCCCAATGTCCATCAAATGATGAAAGTATAAACAAAATGTTTTACGTCAAAATAATTGAGCACAATTAATCAATATATAAAGAACAAAATACTAACATATACTACAACAGGGATAAACCTCAAAATCATTATGCTAAGTGAAGATGTCAGAGATAGAAGACCTCATATTATATTGTTTCATTTTTATTAAATCGACAGAAAAAAGCAGAAAAATATATACATAGAGGAAGCATATAAGTGATTGTCTATAGCTAGGGATAAAGGCAAAGATTAACTAAGTAAGTTTTATTATATCAGTCATGTCTACAGGAGTGGGGAGTGGCAGAGTATGTGTTGTCTTTTGTCATTTTTCCCTATACACAATATGAAATTCTTGCAGTAAATGATTTTTATTTCTGGAAATAACACTCTATTTCTGAAGCATGATTTCCACATTTTTCAGGCCAAGGATTATTAGAATTGTATTTGTGTGATTCCTTAGCTTTCTGCTTCTTTCCTGATCTCTCTTTCCATGCTGAAATTCTTTTTAAAAAGCATCCAAATGTATACTCACTGCAACATATATCAGTATGAGGTCATTTGCATTAAAAAAATCTCATCTTATTTGTGAAGCAGATTTCTTTCAACATAAAGCACATGCTCTTCCTGAATCCATCTGAGCCCTTTTTAAAGAGTCCTTCTAAGCAAAATACTTTCATTTAAAAAAAAATGAACATTTCCTATACCCAAGTTAAATTTTTGTGTTGAGCTGAAGCAAAAAAGAAATATCAGCTCACATGGGAAATGTGGGGAGAAACTACAGAGCAAAGCCTGGAAGATTAAATGGGAAATGACTCTCTAAGTTCTGATGTATGTTATTAATGATACACCTCACTGGCTGAGAGGGGCAGCTATTTCTTAGCCCTTTGTTATGGTGAAACCAGTGACGGCTTCAATGTTTAAATTGTGAAAAATTTTAAACAGACTCTGAATTTTGCTATAAAAATTATCTTTTAATTACCTTTAAAAATGAACAACTTTATTGCCAAGAAGAAAATTCATCCTTGTGATATACATTATTTTACCATCACCTCCAATTATCATGTTCATGACTTTGATGATGTTTATTTGAAACACTCAGCCCTTCTTTGTTGTTATCCTGTGACTTAATGGCAGATAATGACAACAGATTTAAGTCTTGCATGTCCAATGGACAAAGAAAATCAGTCTGATTTCAAAGGACTGGCAACTTATATACAGCATTTTTTAATATAAGATTGACCATTATCAAATGCTAAGTGATAAGTCCAGATTGTACAGATCTTAAACACAGTATGAAGTTTTAAAGAAGTAAAAATTTCTTTTGCTTGCAATAGTAAGAAAAGATGTAGTAGAATACATAGGCAAGCAAAGAACTAGGGAATTGAGAAGGACCTAGGTAGGGCTGTGAAACGAATATAAAAATATTTCATGTAGTGAACAAAGAGCACACTTCAATGATAATATTCTACGCTACTACTCCTAACCTATCAGACTCTGAAAATAGTGGGGAGAGAAAGGTGGTTTTGAAATAATTAGAATCACAAAGATGGGCATGGGGGAAATGAGGATATGTTGGTCAAAGGGTGAGTAAGTTCTGGAAACCTAATGTACTGGTGACTATCATTAATAATAATGAATTATATATTTTAAATTTTACTAAGAGAGTAAATTCCAAGTGTTCTCATCACATAAAAAATAAGTAACTATGTGAGGTGATGGGTATGTTAACTAGGTTGTTTGTGGTAATCATTTCGCAATGCATACATATGGCAAAACATCACATTGTATATCATAAATATAAACAAATTTTGACAAATTCTAGCAATATAGGTGATAGTTATCACAGGAAAATATTAGATGGAAATCTTTTTTTGGAAAATTTATTATTTTAATAAACCTTTCTTCCCTACTTTTTATTTTTTTTAATTAACTTTTATTGGAGTATAGTTGCTTTACAATGTTGTATTAGTTTCTACTGTACAGCAAAATGAATCAGCTATACATATACATATATCCCCTCTTTTTTGGTAGTTGGAAATCTTATGTTAACAAGTTTTATTACTTTAAAACTTGTTAACAGGAATTCATCTGTGTCTAAATTACCTCATTTTTCAAATGAAAATCATGATCTGAGTTACCTGTGGAATGTTGTATATTGTAGGGGAGGAATAATAAACATTTTTCCTCTACCCATCTTCGGTTCTTTCCCTACAGCCCTATATATTACACTGGGAAAAGGCAGATTAACAAGAGAAAAATAGAAGTTAACACATGCATCCTGCACATATATATGGGAGCACCAAGTGATGAGTAATCCATAGTTAGAACTTGAGTTTACACATCATTTCAAGGTAAAAAAAAGGAAAGGTATTGGGCTTCTGGGCTGGGGAAGCAAGTTATAGGAAAATGATGAAGAAAAAGTTTAGTAAACTGGGGTTGTTTAGTAGTATTCATGACGCAGATTCAAGTCATTGCCTTTTTCATTGAGTTATTAACTTCTCCACATTCAAGTCAGGGAAAAGGAGACATCTTTACAAGTGGAAATTTCTTTAAAAATGTAAATTTCCTTTACAAAAGGAAAACTTGTGCTCTGGTTTTAGAGCTTTTCCTGCCTCTTGGTCCTCGATGGTTTTTAGCTCAAAATAATCTATATACCAAAGAGGCATATATGAGATGGCATATTCTGGATCCCTTCATTATATTAGAACTCTATATGAAGGTATAGTGATATCTGAGGATTTTAATTCATTTTTCATTATTTCATCCTCTTTGGGGAGTAGAGATTTGTGGCTTGAAAGTTTGTCTTTCTCTATGGTCTGAAAACTTTTGAATTTTGAATGAAAAAGAGAGTAAGAAAGCAGCTAATATATATGTACATATAACATGCATAGGGGTCCCTAAAGAAACCAGTCTACCTCCTGTGTATACCTCTTTTCTTCCTTCTTTTCTGTCTCTCCTGTTTTTTATAACTTTCTCCCCTTCTTCCTCTTTTCTTTTTCTTTTTTCCTGTCTTTCTTCCTATCTTCCATTTCTTATCAAAAATTAGAAAATTTCATATTTCACTTGCTTAATGTGCTCATTTAGGCATGTGCTGAATTGCACTTTACCTTGAATACAGGCATTTTGTAAAAATGTTTGTAAGGTGGAATATTTGTCTTCTTAAATAAAAAAAAAAAGTTTTTGAAAAATAGAAATAGCTATTTCCATACCAAAAATATACAAAGGAAATATTCAAAAGATACTTTTTTGTGCTCATTAACAATCATTTTTTACTGTTGCTTTAAGGCAGAAGCAAGGCTAACATTATATAATATGAATTAAGTTATGAAACAAAGACCAGAGAACTTTCTCCATAATTTGCTGATTGCAAGATCTAAAGAAGTCATAACTGGCAATTTTCATCCCTAAAAATTGAGCTGGCTAGCCTTGACTATATTTTATCTCTTCTTTACAGCCTGTTATATGGAAACATCTATAACATAGATGATACATAGCCACTTTTATGATTGTATCAAACTTAAGAATTCTACAGGATTTGCTTTTGTTTTTCAACAAATATCAAATTATTAATTTGCTTTAATTAATTCCTTTTATTTGCCTCTTTTCTGCTTAACTTAGTATCTTCTTTTAAATAAAAAGGTATTTTAGGCAAATTATATGTAATTTCTAAGAATCCATATGGTCATTTGATTGGTTAGTAAGAGTGTCCTTCCAGTGATTGTTTGCCTTAGACAAAGGCACACCTGCATTCTGTCAAAGATTTGCCTTTTCAGTGACCATCACTTCAACTGCAGATCCCTCTGCTCTCTGGACCTTGCCAAGCTTGAAGCCTTCCTGAAGTCAGGGACAATGGTCTAGCACTCTCTGACATACAGATAAGAAAGAGGGAGCTCAACAGTCGAGGTCATAAGGAAGAAATCTGTCATTCCTCTTTGGAATGTCCTTTAAGTCAATTTAACCTTAACTGCCTTCTCCATATTCTTTAGCACTCTGGTTTGGTAATATTTTGACCAACTGGGAAATAGCCATGATTTTCACTATTTCTTTGCTAATTTTTAAATCTTGTCTTTTTCTGATAGTGGTCAAGTTCTTAGTTATCTTTGAAGCTGTAAATACCCCATCTAATATGAAGTCAACACTATATCTTGGGAATTTCACACACTGGTTATAGCAGTCACTATCTCAGCAGATGTGTAGTGGGAAGTGATGGAGTTTGGTCCGGCTGCCTGCAGTTGAGAAATTAGTGATAGCCCTGAGCTTTTGGCTCATGCACAGTGATGTGATATGAGATGATGATTTTGTTTGTTTCGTTTAATTTTTATTTTGAACTTTTAGTCTTGCAGAAGAGTTACAAAAGTAGTACAGAGCTTCACCTTATACCTTTCACCTAGCCTCTCCTAATGTTAACATGACCATGGTACAACGGTAAAACCTAAGATTTTAATATTGCTGCAGTACTACTACTGACTATAGATTTTATTTGGATTTCACCAGATAGTCTACTATTTTTTTTTTTTTCTGTTCCAGATTGAAACCAGGATCCCAATTTCCATTTAGTTACTATGACTCTGTAGTCTCCTCCCATGTGTCAGTTTTTCCATCTTTCCTTGTTTTATGCCACTTTGACAATTTTAAAAAGTACTAGTCAAGGATTTTGTAGAATGTTTCTCCATTTTGGTTTGTCTGATGCTTATTGTGATTAGACTGGGGCTATGGATTTTAGGGAAACATACCAGAGAGCTGAAGTGCCCTTCCATCGTACCATATCAGTGGCTACATATTAACATGACTTAGAACTGGTGATGCTAACTTTTAATTTGGCTGAAGTGATGTCTATTAAGTTTCACCATGTAAAGTTACTATTTTTTTCTTTCTGGACTTAATATGTTGTAAATCAGTCACTAAGTTCAGCCCACATTTAAGAGAAAAGAAATTAAGATGAATTAAGCTCTATTTTCTGGAAGGAGGAGTATCAAAAAATTGGAGGATATAGGTTAAGAACATGACAGCAATTAACAGTATTGTGGGGAATAATTTGAGACTATGGCAAATATCCTATTACTCATTATTTTCTACTTTAACTGAAGCCAAGCTAAGGGATGGACATCCTCAAAACAGAAGGACATAAACTAGTAGATATTTTCCCTTCCATTTCCAGTTTTTTGAGAGTTAATTATGCTCGTGTTTTTTCTCTGTTTTGAAATGCTTTCTAGTATCTTAACTAGTTTTTATAATATAGTTTATTGAAATTTTTATAATTATTATCTGTGGGAATGCATGTATCCACTTTACCTTGCTGTCATTACTGGAGGTTTCAAGGCTCAATTAATTTGATTGGTTTGCTTGATCTATTTATAATGATGATGTTCAATCCCCCAAAAATAAATTTAAACATATTTCATATAATATGTTAACTAAGGTACAAAATAACCTTAGCCATTTCATGACATTAAATGATTAAAACATATTTCAGTGATGACAAATGCAGTCATTCCTAACACACCATTTCTTAGCTACTTCAGAAAAATGAGATGCTATTATATTTCCCACATTTTATTAATATAATACTGCAAGTGTTAATTCAGTGAAATTAGCATTTGCAGTGTTTATATGTTGTAAATATAAACAACATACTGGTTTTCTTAGCTTTTGTTTCATTTTTAATTTTCGGCTGTCTCTTTTAGTATCAAATACATTGTTACACTAACATGAATGCTCAGGGCTCTTTCATTTCCTAATATGCTGTGATGATGGACATTTTCAGCCTTTGTTGTTGGTGTGGATTTCAAAATTGATCACTGTAGGCAGATAATCTAGGAATGGTTTTCCAGAGGTTAATGTTATTCTTTGGTTTGAAATGACCGAAGTTACCAGATTGAAAAGCAAGGTGCTTAAGTACTTTTGACTTCCTTTACAAACAACTAGATTAAATCACAGGTACAGTGATTCAGCTGACTGTTGGTGAATACCTATGGTAAATTCCTGTGCACTTATGCATGTGTGAGTCTGTGTTAGCACACAAGCGTGTGTACATGTGTACCTGTGTATGTGTGTTTGATGGGGCTTAAAGAAGGACAGTTCAAGGAATAGAAGAGGAGAAAAGATAGGTGGGAAGGAGATGGTAAAGAAAGAGTTAAATCAAACCAGTCAAAAAACCATTGAGTGGCTAACACTCTGTACAAGAAAATAAACCAGCAAGTGTGGTGAGTATAAATCTCAGGCCAGAAGGCCCCTTTTTTCAATGGGTAATGTTCAGGTAACTAATCTGAGCAGTCTTTTCAAGACACAGAGCAGCAATTTTCAAATTGTGGTAATATTACATTCACAGGTTTTAGAGGAGGCTGGGGAGAAAAATGGGGCTCTTGGGCCTAACTCCTTCTTCAAGAAGAGCTGAGCTTTATTTTCATCTGTTTTGTACAGTTGACATCTGAGTAAAATGCTTTGAATAAAGAGTTCTTTTAAGAAAAAATTGAAAATGATTCCATAATGTTGACCTCATAGAAAGCAGGGTAGCAACACCCTGAAAAGGATGCTACAAAACTAATTTAATTACTCTGATAATTATAAATTATAAGGGAAATATTATATGTAAAAAAACCCATAAACAATTGTGATATTAATAATAAAAAAGCATCCTATCCTCAAATTTCACAGGTTTATTAATATGATATTTATCAATATAATACTGTAACAGTTATTTCATGAAAATTTAATCAGGTGATTTTTGGTTTTGTGAATATAAGCAAATAATTGTTTTATTCATAGTTTTAAAATTTTCAGCTGAAAGAAAATATTTAAAAATATATACAGAGGACTTCCCTGGTGGTGCAGTGCTTAAGAATCTGCCCGCCAATACAGGGACACGGATTCCATCCCCGGTCCGGGAAGATACCACATTCCGCAGAGCAACTAAGCCCATGTGCCACAACTACTGAAGCCCCTGTGCCTAGAGCCCATGCTCTGCAACAAGAGAAGCCACCACAATGAGAAGCCCATGCACTGCAACGTAGAGTAGCCCCCACTTGCTGCAACTAGAGAAAGCCCACGCAGAGCAACGATGACCCAATGCAGCCAAAGATAAATAAAATAAAGTAAATTAATTTTTAAAAAGTTAAAAAAATATATATAGAGAGAGAGTGCCCTCACAGTTCCATGGAGCACACACTATTTAAGGAATTCTTAAAATAGTCAGTGGATTTAGCAAGTTTAGAATACAACTGAGAAAATAAAATGTATGTTATGCAAGTGAAGTCAGAACACGATGGTATCATATTTCATCTCTTATAAGTAAGTAGCTAAGTCAGGGATTGGTTATGCAAATTTAAATATTCCAATGGTTTTGAAAGATTCTGAAGCTTTATGGAAAAGGAGATATTTGGATTATTCCTGGTTCACAGGTTGAAAAGGTAATGAGAGGATACAGGTTGATATATTCATACATTAATTTACATTGCCTTATAATTATAAACTTCTTTTCTTGTATATAAACATACAGTGTGAAGCTTCCTAAATAAAGACTATATTTTCAAAAGGATTTTTCATCTTACTGGTATTAGATCCCATTAATATAATTTGACTTTTGAAAAAGCATTCAAAATACTGGCAACATTACATATTTGTTCTTTACATAATGCATGATACTATGTGTTGCTAGAGAATAAGATAGAATCGTATGAAAATCACAAGAATTACACCTTTTGTTTCAGAAATCAAACTTAGGAAAGGAAGCCTGAGAATCAAGTAGCCCAATTTTATGAGTTTATATGTCAAAGCTTCATTTATTCCTAATGCAGCCATCAACGCTTTTTGTGATCTCAGTTACTAAGAAGCCAGTTTGATTCCTCTGATTATGGACTTCCTAAAAGCTGGCTGTTAAGTCATAAAGGAAATAGAAAGATGCTTTGGAGAACTAATGGCTGCCCACATGTGCTGAGTCAGTCATGAATTTTATGGGAAGCTATGCTGACTTATGCAGGACTGCTTTATGTCTCTGAGATGATCTATTTTAACATGTTGATTGCTTCATGCTGGGCATCATTTTCCTATAGAGACATGGGCAATTTATATAGTTTTACAAAATTAATTCTATATGGCAGATGAGGGGAATCTTAGGTAGAGCAACAAAGGAAATTCTAAAGTGAAACTATGTATGTGGAGATTTATATTAAACAAAATAATACAGATGTGGGAGGATTTCTGTGATATTTTAATTGAAGAAGGTAGATTGGTGACTGCATTATGGACATCGTCAGTATAGTCACATTTATTGGAAAAGAGTAGAATGATTTGAGGACTCTTCATGGAAATACTATTTTATCCCACTCAATACCTTCCCACCCATCTCCAATTTTGTTTATGTCTTTCTTAATGAATGCCATAGAGCAGAGAAAACAAGAAAAGAGGATCTGATGGGCCAAAACAGTAAAGAAACATGAATCACCATAATGGATTTCATTAATTAGAAATTGAAATTAAAGACACTGACATGTGAAAAATTGTACCTCTGGAGGTTGTTCCAGGACAGTGTCTGTTCTAATTTCAGAAGTTAATTTGACAGAAATGTTTAAAGTATTGTGTGTAAGAGAAATATGGTGACCCAGAATAAAAATCACAGTGGGAGAAAAAGAAGTTTTATATCATTTTCCTTTCCAGTGCATGCTTTGATTAGACAAGCACCAGAAAGCCATATTTGGCACACTGCTGAAGGTCCTTGTATATAAAAAGCTAAGAAGGTTTTCTGTTCATTTTTCTGCCTAGGATTCATTCATTTCCTTCTGAATAAGCTCTTCTGAATCATGAGATCCTCTGATAAGCAAATAAAAAGAGGGGAGAAGGTGGGAATAGAGGAGCAGAGGAATAAGGAGGAAAATCTTAATTGTCCTCTAAGTGCATATTAAATACTATGTGCTCAATTAAAAGAAGTGCAATCACAATTAACCAGAGTTCAATTACCTAGAAATTCAAATAAACTGAAACTATTTTGTTTTAATTCACTCTAGTTCCTCAGATAAACTGAGGATAAGTGGAAACAATAATAATAATGACATCAACAAAAGAGTAAGACCAGCAATAAGATGCTGGTTATTCTTTACTGCCATCTTCCTTGACACCTCCATTTTCTCCCCTGTTCTTTGCCCTGGGAAGTTGACCCAATTGACTATATCTATCAGACTTCCTTGTTCTCTTGGCATGAATGGGGTTCCGCCAATAGAAGTTGCTAACAGGAGATTAAATGGCAAGAAGAGAGTGAGGTTAGGGTATTTTTTCCCCTGGTTCCTTCCCTACATCACAGTGATTGTTGCATTTGTTGCCTCTTCTATGGCACAACTTCTGTCAGGCAGCTTCTCTTCTTTGGTCCAGCTCTACAGAAACTATTAGCTTTCTTCTGCAGTGTTTTAACTCTATTGTCAGAAATATAAGTATGATTTTCATCAGGTTTCTGGTAAATAAGATATTTTTCATATCTATTAGATGTCTTTATAGAAACAAAATCAGATAAGGGGGAAGGAAATCCTAATTCTATGTTTAGCACTTCAAGAATTCCAAGTAATTCCATTAAAATAACATTTTCTCAGTCTTCCTGCTACAAATGGAGAAGAATCAATGTGTCCCAGCCCCTGTCATGAGATAGAGAGTCTCAAAAATGACCAGACTCTCTACCCTGCTCTGTATGTATACGCAGCTTCTCTCATGTTGGAATCTAAACCGCGTCTGTAACTGATTTGACTGATAGAATGTGGAAAAAGTGACCTTCTGGGACTTCTGAGTAAGGTAATAAAAAAGTTATTCTCCCTACTATGGATAAATTACAGACTGTCCTGGTGGAGAGAAAAACCAAGTAGAGAAGCCCTAGAAAGTGAAACATGCCATAAAAAAAGAAGCCACCCAAAGGAGCTCTGAGGTACCAGATGTCCAGCCATCTGACAGCATCTGCCATTTTGCTGTAAATGCATGAGAGACCTTGAGAAAGACTAACAGAGGAACCTCCAAGCTGGGCCCCAGTTGACATACAAATTTGTGAGATATAATAAAATGTGGTTTAAGCTACTATGTTTTGGGGTGATTCATACTGCAGCATTAGATAACAATAGGAATAGATATTCTACTTACTAGCAGTGTGACTGTGAAAGGTACTTCCACCTCCTGAGGCTCAATTTTCTCATTTTCAGAATGTGAATGACAATAGTTAACTATACTATAGGTTACTTAGAGATCTAAACTAAAAATGAGATAAAATTTTTAATCATTCAGCATAGAGTTTGGGACACAGGAAGTATTCATTTTGTTCTTATTGGTATCATTATTATTACATGTTTTTTTTTTTTTCAAATCTTCACCTCTTCTAGGAGGTTCTAGGATTAGTAAGAAAGTACAAAAAAGATTAAGATAGTCTCAGCAAGAGGCTGTAGGGACAGGACAAAGGAAGTGACTAAATCTAAGGCAGAAGGAAAAAAGAAAAACTTCTAAAAATGATAGAAGCTACTTAAAATGAGACTTGAATGATGAGAGTTTGCTTGGGAAGGACAGGTCTAGAAAAAAGCATTCTTAACAAATGTAGGAATCAGCAGCTATGGATACCAAAGCATGAGAGATTTTGAATGTTAAAGGAAATGGCCTTCATGGAGGACTGGAAGAAGTTGTAGATAGCTGGAGGAAAGACATGCGGGATGAGGGTTATGGGTGTTGGTGTGAGACCAGGTCATAAAGAAGTTTAGGTGTGATTTTGAGACCTTTATGTTTTGCTCTGGATATTGGAACATATCCTAAAAGCACAGAAACTTGGCAATGTAGGTCAAAACTTTCACTTGTGTGAACAATGGATTAGATAGAAAGAGGTTAGTGACGTGGCGGTAAGGGTGACAAGTAGAGAAATGCTGGCAGTAAAGCAGCAGAAAAGCAAATGGACAGTGATTCTTGATAATCAGACATATTTTGAGGTAACATCAATACAATCTGGTAACCACTCATTGAAGGAAGTAAGCAAAAAGAGGAAGGCAAAAGTGAGTCTGAGGTTTTTATCCTGTGTTATTTGGTAAATGATAGTGACCTTTGTTAAGACAGGAAATACAAAGGGAGAGAAGAGAATATTTATCCACTATAGAAGAAAGGTATGGGTAGGAAGGGTGAAATCATCATTCTTTACTGGGTCCTTAATATGGGCTAGATACTTTTACAAAGACCTTTAAATACAAGTTTTTCTAATTATCTAAAATATTAGTGTAACTATACCCATTATATAGATAATGACACCGAGTTTCTTTGATTAAGTTACTTGAACAAGACATATATGGCTTGAATGACAAGGTTTTATAACTTGAAAATCCATACACGTTTCACTTTTAGAAGTCGTATATAAAGCTCAGAATAAGAATGGAGAGGCAGATAGATATAGATAATGCTGTTGATGCTGTCTTGGGAATAGATGAGAATGGGTAGAGTAAGAAATGAGGAGATCAAAGACAGAATCCTTTAAAGTATCAGCAGATAAAAATTCAGAAGAAGATGAGTTATTGTGTAAACAGAGGCAGTACTGATGCAGAGGAAGAGGTCAGCAGAGAATAAAGCCTAGAGCAGGGGGAGGGACATGGAAGAGGGCAAACCAGAAGAAGGGAGCGGACGCACAAATGATACACTACAGAGCGCTAAGGAGGTTGAGGAATGAAAAGTGGCCATTAGGTTGACAGCTAGGAGATATAAATAGTTGAAACAGTCTGGAAAATCTTAGTGACCCAGCTAGGATTGTCACTGCCCCCCTTAATTAGCTAGTCTCTACCTAGCAGGGAGGAAGAAAGAGGACACTCTAGTCTTGGAGTGTGACATTAATAAAGTGGCAATAATGGGAAAGCAGGAAGAGTATAAGGAGTTGTGTTATTACAAATTCATCTTCTAGGCAAATAATTTTTCACAATTCTGATTCCTGTTTCTATGTATTTTTTTCATAACCAAGTTTTTGCATTAAATCAGGTGACCTTGGCCTCCATGACGAGAGACCACATGTGTCCACAGAAGTTATTTGAGTGTGGTTATACAGGGTTAAGCCACATCAAGAACTGTGAAGGGTCTGAGACTTTACCCTACTTGTAAACTAACAATTTTGACTGCAACTCTCATGTGTATGTTGGCAGGAGACATGAGATTCCTGGGTCAAAGGCAAAGGATTTTCTTAAACATGACAATAGCAATAGTCAGAATACCAGCATTTTCTTGCACTAGTTCCCTGAGCCCCAGTTCCCATAGGGCATTGCAAAGAGGACCAGGTGACACCTGTACATGCAGTGGGTGGCATTTCAGTAGAGAAGTTCTGAGTTTAGGGAATCCAGATGTTTTATAACAAGTGGTATGTGCCTATCTTTTGTTCCCAAGGGGAGATGTTAATTCCTTGTATTGAGCAGTTGGCCCCCAGAAGGAGACACTGTATCTTCCAAGGCAATAAGCAAACCTTTCTTTTCTCTGAAATGACACACTCCATCTTCTAAGGCTGTTAAACAAATAGCCTGTAAAAAAGGTACTCAGCCCCTCTCCTTGTAATGCAGAAACATGACAAACCCATGGAGAACAGTCTCCCAATAAGCTGACCTAAGCCTCTAATGGTGAGCTCTTGGTTGTCCCAAGAAAAGAAAATGACAATCACCACAATTTTTATATATAAAATTAATATGGGTCCAGAGATTCAATATCATTCATATACCCACACATCTACTCTTAGCATACAAATTAATTTGTATAATTTGTTTACAAAACCCCACACTTCTGTGTTTTAAACTTTTTTGCATGCATATGCATTTAACATTTCATTTGATGGTCCAAACAATTTTTGAGGTATATATGGAGAGGTATCATAAAATCATTACAAAGAGAAACACTGATAGTAAGAAGGATTATATTCTTCTCCAAGTCACAAAAATAAAGAGTAACTGAGCTTTAAACCCAACTATTCTTCCTCCCAGTTTGCTGTTTTCTATTTCCATACATTTTCAGGGGTGTACCCTGCTATAGCTAAGTTGAATGGAGTGCTTTTGTTTCCCCTACTCACTGGACCCATTTAATGTGCTATGTGAACTTGGGACTGGCATCTTCATTCCCTCTGCCTTGGTTTAAGCTAGAAAATTGTATCAAGCACATATATTTTGCATCACTGCACCACTGGGGCAAGAATTATATAAGGTAATAGGCATGAGTGTTCATCACGGTATCAATCACTCAGTCATTCCTTTAGCACCATCCTCTTTCCCATCTCACTCTATTGTCTCCAGAACACAGTCCCAAATCTCATCTAGCCTGGCAGACATTCCTTGATCTGGTCTTTCTCTCCCTTCCAAGGCTTATTCTGGTAGCATACACACTCTGGTAAATCTGCAAAATCTTCCTTGTTTTGTTTCAAATTTCTCTCCTTTGAAATTGCATATCTTCAAAGAAGAGCTCCAGTGGGACTTTTCTATTGAGCATCCCTCTCTTCCTCTGTTAGGAAGTATGTCTAGCCATCTGTGGGCCTCTGTTGGCATCTTCTTTATCTTGTAATACATATTGTGGTATGTTATCATTACATATGGTTACACTTTGCGTTCAATAGACACCACACATTTCTTGAGGGACAACCACATGTCTTCCCACTTATGGTTGTGTCATTATCCCATATGCAATGTCATATTTACCTAAATATGAAGCACCTTTTTGTATAGTTATTAAGACTGCAGGCCTTAGAGTTAGGTGCTGCTGGAATACACTCCCAGTTGTACCATTTATTAGTTGTGAAGGCTTGGGCAACTTTGTTAAATGTTCCAAGCCTCAGTTTCCTCATGTGTAAACTGGTAATGATTATATCTTTATCAAAGTTTTGGGGAAGTAGTATTTTTTAATATTCTTTAGCAAAATATAACTACTCAATAAAAATTATTATCTAATGAATTTAAATTTTATTCTTATTTTAAATTTTAACACTTTTGACTGTAGGCTCATCATGGAGAAATGACATTCCAGCAAATTCAGTTTATTTTCACTGTTCTCCACCTTCCAAACACCTTCTTTATGCTCCTATTTCTAGAGCTATGACTTGTTGAAATATTTTTAATGTGACTTTAAAGTATTTCCATTTTTAATATTTCATATATAAGACCAATTCATGTTTTATTACTCAAAAGTTACAGAGATTTTGAGGTCTCTTTACAATTCAAATACTTAAAAACCTAACTGAAGTGCCTTTGTTCTTTCAGTAATACCATCTGCAAATAAAGAAATGGTAGCTGTCCTCCACATCATGAAGTATAGCTATCATCCAAATCCTTAGATAGGTATGTATGCAGCCGCCAATATAGAATCCATATTTGGAGACCACTGGCTCATGAACTGGACTTTTTCTAAAATGAGTATTCTTTAAGCTTCTAGGGATATGGCTGCATCATTGAAAGCCTCCTTCCTCCCTACTTCATTTCCTATGACATATAGCTTCCCATTTGATGGTCCTAAAATGCCCGTTGCCTCAAACCATCATCCTACCTTCCACTTGTCAGTAGTTCATCGCTGCTTAACTAATAAACTCAAGTGTACCAGCTTCAAAGTCATTCCCATCACAATCAGCACACAACACAATCTTATCCTGCTTGACTTTCTAACCCTGTGCTCTCTTCTCCATTGTGTGGCTCCACTTACAACACATAAACTCTCATGCGATGTTTACTCAAACATCCGTCTTTCTTTTTGCGCATAGGAATGCCATCACCAGTATTCTTCAGTTACAGGGATTTCAACATTGTGATAAATTCTTCTTTCCTCCAGTGGGTCCTCCCCAGCATACACTGACATCTCTTCTCTCTGACCTGCATTTACTAGCTGTGTACAATACTCTTAAAAATAATACTTTATCAGTTTATGTATATATTTTTTGGTTTCAAAACTATTTCATGTGTAACTAATTTTCACAGCTGAAGTCATTATCACCCATTAAACACTGAGTTGAAAATAGCTTTCTAGCTTAATTAAGCAGACATCTAACACAATCTTCTGAGAACTTTTTATTTTACTTTTTTTTGTTTTTCAATGTTTATTTATTTTAATTTTTATTAATTTATTAATATAATTAATTATTATTTATTTTTGGCTGCATTGGGCAATGTTTATTAAAGTTAACTAAACATATTTAAAATTACACATATTACAAATGTTATATCAAAGTTTTTTTGTCACAAATGAGCACACCCAGATAACCAATTCCTAAGATACAGAACATTATCAGCACTTCAGAAATCCTCTTCGCATTCTCTTCTAGTATACTTTATTTCCAACATTTCAAGCATATGCATCTAAAAATTACAGTAGGATGATTTAAATATGAAGAATTACATTGCTCTGTGAGGGAAAACTACAGGTCTTTGCCCCATACCTGCTGACCAAATAAGTTACTTCCAGAAGGAGCCACCTTTAAAATGTTTAATGATTTCTTCTGAAAGCTTTCTCTATTTCTCTAAGGTATACACTCCAGCCACTATCTCTTGATGTATGAAGTTTAGACATTACCTATGAATTCAGTTGTGAATGATGAGGATTAGTTCATTTATATACTCACATCCCTCCTTCATCCTCCAATTTTTATTGTCCTCAATTGTTAGTCATTGTAAGTGTATGGAATATTATTTTTTGGTTTAAGAGCAATGGGTAGTACCTTTCAATGTCCCACTTTTAAAGCTGAGGACATTTTCACCTCAAGCTTCCCTTTACCAATTCATCCTTTCTACTTTGCTACACCTGTCACTATACTGATGACATTTCCTTTGCTTTCTGTAACTATAATTATTTTATGTTTGGTTTATAGTCAGATTTCTCAAACCCAACTGCACATCAGAGTCACCCTGGACTGTTGAAAAATAGTAATGCCCAAGTCTGATCCTTAGAGTTCTGATTTAATACATCTGAAGGAGTTTAGTATTGTTACTATCAAAGCTCCACAAAGATTTTAATTTGCAGCCAAGACTGAGAAACACTGTCTAGAGGGTGATTCAATAAGTTAAAAATCAATAAATTGATTTTACACGAGCATGGCTACATTAATGTTCATGTCAGCATCACTATTGTAACATGACTGCATATTCTATTTTGACACACAATTTTCTTTTGAAAGTTCTAATTCCTCTTTATTATTGCACTGTTTGGTTTATTTTTGCCACAAACTCTTCATCATTTATTTTATTGGATTTACTCTTATTGTCAGAGGTCTTCTTCCTAGAACCCTCTGTCCTCTTGTCTTAGTCGGGTATGGAGATGTTTTCCTGGGATTTTCTTTCACTTCTTTCTAAATTTAAATCCTTTTTTTCTGATATCTCATGTCAACCTCTTTGTAGGTGGACACTCCAGGTCTCACTGCAGCTCATAAATGAGTTAACTGTTGAGAAACGGTACACGGAATTCTTGCTTATTTCACAATATCTTTGTTCTGCTCATGAAATTGGTAAAAATTATAAGAAATATAATTTGAAAATATTTTCTCTCAGTACTTTGATATTATTACTACATCATTTTATGGGATCTATCTTGCTGATAAAAATTTCATGACAGAATTGTTATCATTCCTTTTACTCAATAAAAGAAAGTGGGATCTTTTATATCCAATTTTTATGATGACATATTTAGGTAATGATCATTTTTCTATTTATTGTGTTGAGCCACTGTGATTTACTTCAACTTGAATACTAAGAAGCCCTCTTATATTTTTCCTTCAAAATTTTCTTTATTTAGTTTTCTGTGTTTTCTTTCTTTCTGTAGTTCATATAGAAGTGCAATTATATTTTGCCTCAAGTTTTCTATTATATTGGAATTTCTTGTCTTTTTTTAAACTTTGGAGAATATTTTTTCAACATTATCTCTTACATTTTATTACACTTTGCTTTAAAATTAACAATCATATTTTTACTTCAAAGATCTTTTTATTGTTTTTTCATTGTTCTTTTATTACATCCTGTTCTTTTTTTTTTTAATGGATGCCATATACCCTGAAGTCTATCTGAGAATATTAAAAGAGTATATTTTTTTATTATTTTCAGTTCTTTTTTTCCCCTCATAGATTTATATTTCCTTAAAGGGCTGTTTTTCTATTGTTTTACTCATTCTTTTTCCCACAAACATCTCCTAAGTGTTGCTTAATTATATTTAAGTAAAAAAATAAACAGTAGAAATGCTGTGATTTAGACCAAAATTTGTTAAATAATTGGTTTTCTTTCAGGATGCATAGACCAGGAAATAATATTTATCATTTCAGACCCTTAATTGATAGAAATTTATAAATATCTTTGCATCTGAATGCCAATCACCAATGATTTTTTTTTATGATTTGATGTACAAAATAGTTCTAGTAGTTTTCTTGTGGCATTCTTAGGATTTTCTATGTATAGTATCATCATCTGAAAACAGTGACAGTTTTACCTCTTTTTTCCCAGTTTGTATTCTTTTTATTTATTTTTCTTCTCTGATTGCCGTGGCTAAGACTTCTGAAGATATGTTGAATAAGAGTGGTGAGAGGGGACATCCTTGTCTTGTTCCTGATCTTCGTGTAAATGCTTTCAGTTTTTCACCATTGAGTATGATGCTTGCTGTGGGTTTGTCATATATGGTCTTTATTATGTTGAGGTATGTTCCCTCTGTGCCCATTCTCTGGAGAGCTTTTATCATGAATAGGTGCTGAATTTTGTCAAAATATTTTTCTGCATCTATTGAGATGATCATATGGCTTTTATTCCTTAATTTGTTAATGTGGTGTATCGCATTGATTGATTTGCACATATTGAAGAATTCCTGCATCACTGGGATAAATCCCACTTAAACATGGTGTATGATCTTTTTAATGTGCTGTTGGATTCTGTTTGCTGGTATTTTGTTCAGGATTTTTGCACCTATGTTCATCAGTGATATTGGTCTGTAATTTTCTTTTTTTGTGATATCTTTTTCTGGTTTTGGTATCAGGGTGATGATGGCTTTATAGAATGAATTTGGGAGTCTTTCTCTCTCTGCAATTTTTTGGAAGAGTTTGAGAAGGATCAGTGTTAGCTCTTCTCTAAATGTTTGATAGAATTTGCCTGTTAAGCCATATGGTCCTGAACATTTGTCTGTTGGAAGATTTTTAATTATGGTTTCAATTACATTATTTGTAATAGGTCTGTTTATATATTTTTTATTTTTTTCTGGATCAGTCTGGGAAAATTGTATCATTCCAAGAATTTGGAAATTCACAGAATTCTAATTCAGATTAGAATTCTAATTCACAGAATTAGAACAAAAAAATTTACAATTCTTATGGAACCACAAAAGACCTTGAATAGCCAAAGCAATCTTGAGAAAGAAAAATGGAATTGGAGGAAACAGGCTTCCTGACTTCAAATTATACCACAAAGCTACAGTAATCAGGACAGTATGGCACTGGCACAAAAACAGAAATGTAGATCAGTAGTACAGGATAGAATGCCCAGAGATAAACCCAAGCACATATGGGTGCCTGCTTTATGACAAAGGAGGCAAGAACATACAATAGAGAAATGAAAATCTCTTCAATAAGTGGTGCTGGGAAAACCAGACAGTTACATGTAAAATAATGAAATTAGAACACTACCTAACACCATACACAAAAATAAACTCAAAGTGGATTAAAGACTTAAATATAAGACCAGACACTATAAAACTCTTAGAGGAAAACATAGGAAAAGCACTCTTTGACATAAACCAAAGCAAGATCTTTCTTGACCCACCTCCTAGAGTAACAGAAATAAAAACAAACAAGTTTAATTAAACAAGTTTAATTAAACAAATGGGACTTAATTAAACTTAAAAGTTTTGCACAGCAAAAGAAACCATAAACAAGACAAAAATACAACCCTCAGAATGGGAGAAAATATTTTCAAATGAAGCAACTGACAAATTATTAATCTCCAAAATATGCAAACAGCTCACAGAACTCAATATCAAAAAAACAAAGACTCCAGTTAAAAAATGGGCAGAAGACCTAGATAGACATTTCACCAAGGAAGACATACAGATGGCCAAGAGACACATGAAAAGATGCTCAACATCACTAATTATTAGAGAAATACAAATCAAAACTACAATGAGGTATCACCTCACACTGGTCAGAATGACCATTTTCCAAAAATCTATAAACAATAAATGCTGGAAAGGGTGTGGTGAAAATGGAACCCTCCTGCACTGTTGGTGGCAATGTAAATTGATACAACTACTATGGAAATCAGTATGGAGGTTCCTTAAAAAATTAAAAATAGAACTATCATATGACCCAGGAATCCCACTACTGGGTATACACCTTGAGAAAACCATAATTCAAAAAGAGATATGTACCAAAATGTTCATTGCAGCACTATTTACATTAGCCAGGACATGGAGCCAACCTAAATGTCCATCGGCAGATGAATGGATAAAGAAGATGTGGCACATATATACAACGGAATATGACTCAGGCATAAAAAGAAATGAAATTGAGTTATTTGTAATGAGGTGGATGGACCTAGAGTCTGTCAAACAGAGTGAAGTAAGTCAGAAAGAGAAAAACAAATACCATATGCTAAAGCATATATATGGACTCTAAAAAAAAAAAAAGAAAATGGTACTAATGAACCTAGTTGCAGGGCAGGAATAAAGATGTAGACATAGAGAATGGGCTTGAGGACATGGGGTGGGAGGGGGAAGAGGAGGCAAAATGAGAGTAGCATTGATATATATACACTACTGAATGTAAAATAGTTAGCTAGTGGGAAGAAGCAGCATAGCACAGGGAAATAAGTTCGGTGCTTTGCGATGACCTAGAGGGGTGGGATGGGAAGGATGGGAAGGAGGCTCAAGAGGGAGGGGATACGGGTACATATGTATGCATATGGCTGATTCACTTTGTTGTACAACAGAAACTGACACAGTATTGTGAAGCAATTATATTCCAATAAAGGTCTATTAAAAAAAGAAAAACAAATCACTCTACTTATGAATAATATGAACATACTTAGGCTGTGTTATTGTAGTGGTGATGAGTTTTTTGAATGTCTGTTTATTTGTCTTGTTTTATTTTTCCTAAACAGCAACACCTGATTGCACTTTCTAACTCCCTCATCTCATGAAACTGCATTAATGTGATTCCAGTGTCCTGTTGCTCCCAGATACCTGGCAGACACGAACAAAATTTTCTCTAAAAAATAATTTTAAAAACCCATAATCCTATACCTCAAATTTTTTTTCTATAACTTTGCATTGCAAATTTGTATGGAACTATTCATATAGTCTCAAAAATAAAGAAGCAAATATTATAGAACCAGCATTAGAAATAACTTCATGCAATTACTCAGAGTAACTACAGAAAAAATAAATAGAAGATAGAAGTTTTGAAGAACACAATTAGTATACTCAACCTGTACAACACTGTACTGGACAATTACAGAATATACACTTTTATCAGGGACATAAAGTAGGTCTTAAAATTCTCAAATAATTTAAATCCCAGCCAAAATCTTAGTAGTTTTTTTTTTCTCTGTGTGCCTCTATTTTATACAGTTAGTTATATAGTTATTTGTTATATATAGTTCTAAAACTTATATGGAAATGCAAAGGAGCGAGAATTATGGCGACATGCTTGAGGAAGAATAACAAAGTAAGGAAAAGTGTTCTACAAAATATCTAGAATTATTATAAAACTAAGGTAAGTAAGACTGAATGATACTGGTACAACAATAGATGAATAAAATGGAATAAAATAGATAGCTCACAAACAGACACAGTTATACAACAGAACAGAAACAGACACACAAACACCTGGTTTAAAGAAAGATGGCACTTTAGGACAACAGGAAAATATAATAGTTCCATCAAATGGTGCTGGAATAATTAGATATTCACATGAAAAAATTGTCATGATATTTACTTTTCACCATATACAAGAATCAATTCCAGATTGTTATATTTAGATGAGAACACAAAACAATACACCTCTTAGAAGATAATATAGGAGAAAATCTCTAAATCTCCAAGGCTCTGATATAGGAAAACACTTTTTCAACAGGACACACAAAATTCTAACCCCACCCACCCCAAAACATGATTGATATATGGAACTAAATCAAAAGAGAATGTATCCATCAAAAGAACACCATTAGAGAACAAAAAGACAAAACACAAAATGGAGAAAGATTGTTGGGAACACGCTAACCACAAAGGACTCATATCTGAGTAAATGATATACTCCTACACATTAATAAAATAAATGCACCAAGAGAAAATAAGCAAAATAATTAAACATACATTTCACAAAATATATTAAAAAATTTTTTAAAAGGCCAAAGTTGCTCAATTATGTTAGTAATAAGACTTATTCAAATTACACCCCAATGTGAAAATTCTTTGATGAATATGACATTTAGAACACTTTTCTATAAATATTATATTACTGAATATGAAAACTTTTCATTAAAAAAAGGAATATACAGAACTACATATAATTGCCTAGAGCTAGAACATTTTCAACATAGGGTGGGAATGATAAAGAACATCAGTATGAAATATGAAGACACATGGTAATGGGTAGTTCAAATAATAGCTGACCTAGAATTATAAACTCTGGGTCTACAATGGCTACAAAACTTTCCTCTGCTACTCATCAGCTATGTAACAGTGGACACATCATGTACTCATTGTAACATTTTTTTGTACTGTCTTTTTATTTTTTTTTAATTTTATATTGGAACATAGTTGATTAACAATGTTGTATTAGTTTCAGGTGTACAGCAGAGTGATTCAGTTATACATATATCTATTCTTTTTCAAATTCTTTCTATTCTTTTATTTTAGATTTGAGCTCAGCATAGACATTTCTGTGCTTGTGGTAATTGTTAAACAAGATTATCTGCAATGTGTTAAATAAACATGTGGGTGGAAGCTTAGGAAAATAGAACAATGCATTAAGAATTTATCTCTTTTCTAATTTTATTTTGTGTTAGCTTTGGATATTTTATGCTGTTGGGAAAAGAGAAAAGGAAGAAGACAGGGCATGAAAAAAAGAATAGACGCAATTCTTTCATGGGTCACAATACTGATAGTTCAGGTTCAGGATACATTCTTTAAAGCAAAATTCTTAAAAATATTCTAAGTTGTTGGTAAAATAATGTCAAAAGTGGCCCTGCAAGTTTATGGATGACATTTGATGTTAAAAGAGAGTACACCAATAGGAAATCACCAATTATTTAGCTGATGTCTGTTCACTTAAAAATATATATATTTACATCAATAGAAGTCAGAGTATTATAGAATGAGAAATTTCTTTTTTTTATAAGAACTGGATCCAAATCCATTTGATGAATTGACAAATACAATAGTAACAAAGTCTTTGCACTCCCTCTCCCCTCTTATCCCTCTCAGTACATTTTTCTTCTCATAAAAATGTTGAAAACTATTCCCTTAGTTGTGCTGTATCCTAATCATGATATTTTTCTCTCCTTTAGGATTTATTATATTGAGTTTCTAGAAACAAATGATAATGAGAGGATGATAATAATGAAATGTTATATTATTGTTAATGATATAATCAAGAATACCAATAAAAAATAAAACATGCATAAAAGTAAAGAATTTCAGATGGTGATGGCTGACTGTTCATACTGGAATGCCCAGAACAGAATTATGTTTTAATACAGCCAGGATGGAACAAACTTCTGAGAAGGAGAGTTTAAGGGGTTTTTATTCAGGTTCCTGAGTTTGGCCTTCCTGCTGCTCTATTCTCTGAAGCAGTTCACTCCCACACCCTCTGTGCACACTCTTTATGAGCACCTGATGCACCAATTAAAGTTTACACATGCAGTGGCCAAACTTCCATCTCATCAAGTGCCACCTTTAACACTCTCTACAGCTTAGGGGAACTTCCGTGCCCAGAGAATCAATACAATATGGCAGCTGCCCCCAGGAGTCTGAATTGCTAAGACAAAAGTACCATTTTGCACAAACGAATTCATCTTCTTCTTCTTGGGGTTACCAGGGCATCCATTGTCACCTTAGGTAAACATGTTCACCTGTGTGGCACTGAGTAGAAGAGTTTCTTTCCCCTCGCAAATGATCAGTGATTGAAAGGGGTTAGAACAAGACACACAAGTGACTTGTTTGTGGAAATGGGACATGAATAGGGGAGAGAAGAAGTGGGGCTGTGACTTGTTTTTGGAAATGGGACATGAATAGGGGAGAGCAGAAGTGGGGCTGGGAGGTAGATTCTTTTCTATACCTCGTGGGACCAGGACTGAGTGTTAGAGAGCTCCTGCTGGATAGTGCCTCTTTTAAAGTCTAGAATTGTAAGTCGTGAGAACCAGATCATCTCAACCATTTCAGACCACTGCCTGTACATGTGCCTTTGCATTATCAGAAGAACTCAATAGCTCTCACTGTCAAGATGGCAGACCTCCTAGTGAAATCACCATAGTCATGTCTAAGTTACATGAAAAATGGGACTATTTCATTTAATTTTTTTTTTTTTTTGCGGTATTCAGGCCTCTCACTGTTGTGGCCTCTCCCGTTGTGGAGCACAGGCTCCGGATGTGCAGGCTCAGCAGCCATGGCTCATGGATCCAGCCGCTCCATGGCATGTGGAATCTTCCCGGACCGGGCCACGAACCCATGTACCCTGCATCGGCAGGCGGACTCTCAACCACTGCACCACCAGGGAAGCCCAATTTAATTTTTTAAAAGTGAATTTATAATAGTGGTTAGTTATGGTCCACAGACTATGGAGATCTTGTGTAAGTTATCACCTCTAATCAAAGAATGTAGCCTCAGAAATTAAATCCTAAATTTTCAGAATTTCCAAAATTTGATCTGCCACACCAAATTTGCATTGATGTGCACCAAGTTCATTACTTTATTATGATCACTCTAGGCCCTCCTAACTTTTTCATTTCTTGTAATTTTTTCTTAGTTCACTGAGTTGAGACAAAGCAGGATGCAATAATCAGCAAAAATACTTGAATCATGTTATCATAAACAGTATTTGTTTCTGGGAGAAAATATTTGTATATACAGCCAGAATCCTTGGTTTCTTTTTATTACTATCTGTGACTTTGGACAAATTTTCTTAATTCCTCTGATTCAGTTGTTTTCAACTGTAACATGGGTTTGGAAATAGTATGTAACATAGAGGATTTTATGAGGATCAATGTAAATCATTCAGAGGGGGGCCTGACACATGTACATGTAAGTCATTGTTGTTGTTATTATTATTACCATCACACAGTACTTAGTTTTGTTCTACATTCATTATTAACTCAGATCTACCTTCTACATACCCTACATTTCCCAAACCTCTCTCCTTTCTCCTAGTGCTCTCAAAGTGGAATCATATAATCAGATCACTGGATCATAATTGTGTTGAACATGCTTAGTAGGGCCAAATATAAAGAATAATATTATCACTAAAGCAGTATCAACTTAGGATGGTTAAGTAACAAAATGTGGCAAAATGTTGACTGCCAATTTCTTGGTTAGTAGGATTCTGTTTGCTTTTATTTCACTGTATTTTCCTGCATCTCATTATTTTTTTCCAGTAGTTGCATTTTATGTTTTAGGAAAATAAGAAAAAAACCCACTATTTTCATAAAAGAAACTACATGTAATAAATGACATAGAATTTATAACATTACTCAACTGTTCCTTTGGAAAGAGTAATAAAGTTTCCAAGAAGTCAAATTCCAGGAGGAAGGTCAAAGATATTCTTACCTGGGGTAAGATAATCAAAAAACACAGTATTCTAGGCAGAATTAACATTCGTTTGCAAAAGCATGTCAATTAAACTACTCTTTTTATTTAGAAGGTGAATATTTATTAAGTCAAAGTTTGAGAAATAGACTAAAAGGAAATTTTCACTCCTCAATACTATTTCCAGTTGTCATTGGATGGAAAGTCATCATGCCCCCTGGCTTCTCTCTGGAAACTATATAGAAATATTTGTACTTAATTGAGAGTTGATTTTGTGATGATTACAGTTCAGAAAATTTTATTTCCTCCTAAATAAAATTTATTTTGGATCAGTCTCCATCAGCTTCCTATTCTTACATCCCACATTTCTTTTCCGATTTTATTTTACTGTTTTGATGCCTGCTTCTGAAAGGATTTATGGAAGCAACATTGACTTATGGATTCATTTACGTATTGATTACAAAATTATGTATTAAATACTTCTCACACTCCAACTACCATACTCAGATGTTGAAGAAAACAATAATGCACAAAATACATTCCCTTTAATCAAAAATTTAATATCAAATGAGTTATAACAACAAATATATAAGTTACTGAAATAAATCACAATAAGGTGATGACAATGAGGGTAAAACACAGTGGTCTTCTCCAGAAATTCATTTGCAATATTTACTATGACATTTAGAAGCAAAAGTAGGCCCTTGAGATTAAAAAAACAAACAAACAAACTTTGATTTGCATTTGTTTAACTTCACCTTACACTTTAGACAATTTATCCAAGGGGCTTAGAGACATAATTTATAAATCACTAAATAATTTCTCAAAAAATTTGTTTTGTATGAATATTTATATGAAGTAATTTTTTTTCTGAAAGTAAATAGAATAGGAAATAAATTTGCACAAAAATGAAGTAGGATGAGTCATACATACATGTTTCCACAAAGTAACTCAGTTCATTTTAATTCAGATATTTCAGTATATCTCCCACAACCTACATACCCAAAACTCTGCTAAGTGTTGTAAGTAAAAAATAGTAAAAAAACACTTAAAATTTAAATGAGGTCAAAAAATTATATATTGGCTGTTTTGAAAAAAAATTGAGACATAAAATACTGCTTAATAAAATATCTCTAAGTGTCAACAATATTAGAGAGATTAGTTACTGGGGTTAAGGAAAGTTACTGGGGGAAAGTTGAGATGAGTTTTGGTAAATTAATTCTATTTCTATATATGTTAAAAAGGAATTGTGTCTCTATCTCCATATGCCTCTCTTTAACAAAATGTCATTTGTTTTCCTACATGGTCTTGATTTCTGAAACACTCTGCTTGTACCCAGGAATGATTGGGCATCTGGCCTATCCACTATCATTCTTTCAAAGTATTTCACTGTACTCTGTATATCACATGGCTGAATCAGAAGGTAGGCCAGACTTAGAGGAGAGCCTGAATTTCCATTATCATGTTTCTCTTTACATGAACTTGCAGACAAGCTCTCATTATGAGGAAGGAGAAGTGTTTCCTGCCATAATGTGATGCTGTCTTAATAAAATTTTGTAACCTGCAGTCTTTATATTTTGCTTTTCCCCTTCCTCTCCCTTTACTTATTTGGGAGCATTTCATCTAAATCATTGCTAGTTGGACAGTCCTTTGTGAATCTTAATGTGCTCTGGTACCCCTATCAGTGAAAATGGTGTTGTCAACATTTATGTCAACAATGAGGTTGTAATTTTTGACAGTAATGTTCCTTGGGCTTGATCTAAAACTCTCTGTTCAGGTTGACAGAGCTGTCTGTCAGTCCCTTCTGCCTGACACTTCTAAGTGACTAAGAACTTTGTGGGACTCACTCTAGGAAAAAAGCCTCATTCCGAGTTCTCCCATTAGGTCCAAGTCTCATCTGAAAGCACTGTCCATGTTACCCAGAGAGAAATGAATGTATAGGAGCAGGAACTTGGGTCAGTAGAAGGTTGCTGTATAATGTTCATAAATATCTGTGGAAATAAAATGCACCAGTGGTGATTTTTCCTGAAGGCTGGATCTTGTCAAGACCTAATACATAAATCTGAAACCCCATTAAAGAACATTGGTATTACTTCTTGATTCAAATAGTATGCTTCAACATAACTTACTTCTTGTTTCAAAGTACAAAATTATGCTCTAAAATTTTATGATTTGTATGATTAAAGTGCTCCATTTTGAACGTTTCTGCTATATCATACTCATCACTATGCCCCAAATGTGTTGTGTTCCTTCCTTCATCCATTTTTTTCATCAAATATTTCACCTTCCAGAAGTTACTTTGACTTCTCTGTAACTATTGGATTAGTAATTTTTCTTTCTTTCTTTTTTGCTGCACTGCCTGGCATGTGGAACTTCCCTGACCAGGGATCGAATCCACTCCCCCTGACATGGAAATGCAGAGTCTTAACCCCTGGACCACCAGGGAAATCTCTAGATTAGCAAAATTTAAGGAAGTATAAGATCACAAAAAACTAGAAACTGGTACACTCGTGTATTACTCCTGACACTGTAAATTGGTATAAGCTTTTTCAAAAGCAGTTCAAGTTTATATAACAAAAGCTGGGAGTGGGGAATGAGTATATACTATATATACATATTAGTATATACAAAGTGTATGTATACGCATATATACACATCCATATCTTTCCCAATAATTCTGCACCTGAAAATACATTCTAACAGGATGATTCAAAATAAGATATAATCTAAATGCACAAAAGCATTCATTGCAACATTAGTTATAACAGCTAAAATTGGTTATAAGTAAATGTCCAATAAAAAAGTGGTAAGCACATCATATTACTTCAAATTGATGAAATCATATGGAATATTAAAAGGTATTATACTCCCTTTATTATTTTCTACCTCTGTGACCATACCTCCTCAATCTTTCTTTTGAACTGCTTCTTCTTGTGCAGCCCAAGTATAAAGATCTAGCTCTATTTATGCACTATTCTGGGTTATGCAGCAACACTGAGAATCATTCCAGGATACCACACTTCTTACTATATTATGAGTATTACTTAGAAACATAAACGCTTTGTGGACAAGAACTGTGCCTTTTATCACTGTCTTCTGGAGACTAGAATATTATAGGCTATCAATAAGTATCAACTAAATTGCTCCACATTGTAAACAAATGGCTCTAATTCTTTGGTAAGTAACAAAAACAAAATATAGAAGAATATTTACAATATTGTAAAAGATTTAAATGTATTGATTATAGGAACCAGGAGTCAAAAGGTAAGAAGAAGAACGAAAACATACCAAAATTAGATTGCTGTGATTATGAGTAATTTAAAATTTATCATTTCTTTCATTGTTGTTATAAATACAATTTAAAAAATGACACTATGTTCAATACTCAGATGTATATAATAGATCTATGAATTATGAGTCAAATTCTGTAAAATAAAGAGGTTATTTCTTTTTTTTTCTTTTCTTACATCTTTACTGGAGTATAATGGCTTTAAAATGGTGTGTTATTTCTGCTAGATAACAAAGTGAATCAGCTATACATATACATATATCCCCATCTCGCCTCCCTCTTGCGTCTCCCTCCCATCCTCCCTATCCCACCCCTATAGGTAGTCACAAAGCACCAAACTGATCTCCCTATTCTGTGTGGCTGTTTCCCACTAGCTATCTATTTTTACATTTGGTAGTATATATATTTCTATGCCACACTTTCAGTTCATCTCATTTACGCTTCCCACTCCCTGTGTCCTCAAGTCCATTATCTACATCTGTGTCCTTCTACGTGTCCGGCCCCTAGGTTCATCAGAACCAGTTTTTTTTTAGAATCCATATATATGTATTAGCATACAGTATTTGTTTTTCTCTTTCTGACTCACTACACTCTGTAAGACAGTCTCTAGGTCCATCCACCTCACTACAAATAATTTTGTTTCTTTTTATGGCTGAGTGATATTCCATTGTATATATGTGCCACATCTTCTTTATCCATTCATCTGTCGACAGAAACATAGCATGTTCCATGGCCTGGCTATTGTAAATAGAGTTGCAATGAACATTGTAGTACATGACTCTTTTTTGAATTATGTTTTTTACAGGGTATATGCCCAGTAGTGGCATTTCTGTGTCATATGGTAGTCTTATTTTAAGTTTGTTAAGGAACCTCCATACAGATCTCCACAGTGGTTGTATCAATTTACATTCCCACCAACAGTGTAAGACAGTTCCCTTTTCTCCACACCCTCTCCAGCATTGTTTGCAGACTTTTTGATGATGGCATCCTGATTGGTGTGAGGGGATACCTCATTGTAGTTTTGATTTGCATTTCTCTAATGACTGGTGATCTTGACCATCCTTTCATGTGTTTGTTGGCAATCTGTATATCTACTTAGGAGAAATGTCTATTTAGGACTTCTGCCCATTTTTGGATTGGATTGTTTGTTTTCTTGATATTGATATTGAGCTGCATGAGCTGCTTGCGTATTTTGGAGATTAATCCTTTGTCAGTTTCTTCATTTGCAAATAATTTCTCCCATTCCAAGGGTTGTCTTTTCATCGTGTTTATGGTTTCCTTTGCTGTACAAAAGCTTTTAAGTTTCATTAGGTCCCATTTGTTTATTTTTGTTTTTATTTCCATTTCTCTAGGAGGTGGGTCAAAAAAGGATCTTGCTGTGATTTATATCATAGAGCGTTCTGCCTGTGTTTCGCTCTAGAGTTTTATAGTGTCTGACCTTACAATTAGGTCTTTAATCCATTTGGAGTTTATTTTTCTGTATGGTGTTAGGAAGTTCAAATTTCATTCTTTTACATGTAGCTGTCCAATTTTCCCAGCACCACTTATTGAAGAGGCTCTTTTTCTGCACTGTATATTCTTGCCTCCTTTATCAAAAATAAGGTGACCATATGTGTATCTGTTTATCTCTGGGCTTTCTATCCTGTTCCACTGATCTATATTTCTGTTTCTGTGCCAGTACCATACTGTCTTGATTACTGTAGATTTGCAGTATAGTCTGAAGTCAGGGAGACTGATTTCTCCAGATCCATTTTTCTTTCTCAATATTGCTTTGGCTATTCGGGGTCTTTTGTGTTTCCCTAAAAATTGTGAAATTTTTTGTTCTAGTTCTGTGAAAAATGTTTTTGTGTGTGTGTGTGTGTGTGGTACGCAGGCTTCTCACTGTTGTGGCCTCTCCCGTTGTGGTGCACAGGCTCCGGACGTGCAGGCTCAGTGGCCATGGCTATGGGACCAGCCACTCTGCAGCATGTGGGATCTTCCCAGTCTGGGACACGAACCCGCGTCCCCGGCATCGTCAGGTGGCCTCTCAACCACTGTGCCACCAGGGAAGCCCTGCCATTGGTATTTTGATAGGGATTGCATTGAATGTGTAGATTGCTTTGGGTAGTATAGTCATTTTCACAATATTGATTCTTCCAATCCAAGAACATGGTGTATCTCTCCATCTGTTTGTATCATCTTTAATTTCTTTCATCAGTGTCTTATAGTTTTCTGCATACAGGTCATTTGTCTCCTTAGGTTGGTTTATTCCTAGGTATTTTATTCTTTTTGTTGCAATGGTAAATGGAAGTGTTTCTTTTATTTCTCTTTCAGATGTTTCACCATTAGTGTATAGGAATGCAAGAGATTTCTGTGCATTAATTTTATTTCCTGCTACCTTACCAAATTCGTTGATTAGGTGTACTGGTTTTCTGGTAGCATCTTTAGCATTCTCTATGTATAATATCATGTCATCTGCAAACAGTCACAGTTTCACTTATTTTCTGATTTGTATTCCTTTTATCTCTTTTTCTTCTCTGATTGCTGTGGCTAAAACTTCTGACACTATGTTGAATAATAGTGGTAAGAGTGGGAAACCTTGTATTGATCCTGATCTTAGTGGAAATGGTTTCAGTTTTTCACCATTGAGAATGATGTTGCCTGTGGGTTTGTCCTATATGGCCTTTATTATGTTGAAGTAATTTCCCTCTGTGCCTACTTTCTGGAGGTTTTTATCATAAATTGGTGTTGAATTTTGTCAAAAGCTTTTTCTGCATCTATCGACATGATTATTGGTTTTATCCTTCAATTTGTTAATATGATATATCACATTGATTGATTTGTGTATAGTGAAGAATCCTTGCATTCCTGGGATAAACTCCACTTGATCATGGTGTATGATCCTTTTAATGTGCTGTTAGATTCTGCTTGCTAGTATTTTGTTGAGGATTTTTGCATCTATGTTCATCAGTGTTATTGACCTGTAGTTTTATTTTTTGTGACATCCTTGTCTGGTTTTGGTGTCAGGGTGATTTTGGCCTTGTAGAATGAGTTTGGGAGTGTTTCTCCCTGTGCTATATTTCGGAAGAGTTTTAGAAGGATAAGTGTTAGCTCTTCTGTATATGTTTTACAGAATTCACCTGTTAAGCCATCTGGTCCTGTGCTTTTGCTTGTTGGAAGATTTTTAATCACAGTTTCAATTTCAGTGCTTGTGATTTGTTTGTTTATATTTTCTATTTCTTCCTGGTTCAGTGTCAGAAGTTTGTACTTTTCTAAGAATTCATCCATTTCTTCCAGGTTGTCCATTTTATTGGCATATAGTTGCTTGTAGTAATCTCTCACGGTCCTTTGTATTTCTGCAGTGTCAGTTGTTACTTCTCCGTTTTTATTTCTACTGCTGTTGATTTGAACCTTCTCTCTTTTTTTCTTGCTGAGTCTGGCTAATGATTTATCAATTTTGTTTATCTTCTCAAAGAACCAGCTTTTACTTTTATTGATCTTTACTATCATTTCCTTCACTTCTTTTTCTTTTTTTTTCTGGTCTGACATTTATGATTTATTTCTTTCGGCTAACTTTGTGGTATTTCTGTTCTTTTTTCTCTAATTGCTTTAGGTGTATGGTTAGGTTGTTCACTTTAGAAGTTTCTTGTTTCTTGAGGTAGGATTGTATTGCTATAAAATTCCCTCTTAGAACTGCTTTTTCTGCATCCCATAGGTCATCAAAATGATCCATGATCATTTGGGATCATCATGTCTACATTGTCAATTGTTTCTAGGTATGTTTTGATTTCTTCAGTGATCTCTTGGTTATTTAGTAGTGTATTGTTTAGCCTCCATGTGCTGGCATTGTTTAGCTTCCATGTTTTTGTATTTCTTACAGTATTTTTCCTGTAATTGATATCTAGTCTCATAGTGTTGTGGACAGAAAAGGTATTTGATATGATTTCAATTTTCTTAAATTTACCAAGGCTTTACTTATAGCCCAAGATATGATCTATCCTGGAGAATGTTCCATGAGCACTTGAGAAGAAAGTGTATTCTGTTGTTTTTGGATGGAATGTCCTATAAATAACAATTAAGTCCATCTTGTTTAATGTGTCATTTAAAGCTTGTGTTTCCTTATTTATTTTCATTTTGATGATATGTCCATTGGTGAAAGTGGGGTGTTAAATTCCCCTACTATTATTGTGTTCCTGTTGACTTCCCCTTGTATGGTTGTTAGTGTTTCCCTTATGTATTGAGGTGCTCCTATGTTGGGTGTATGAATATTTTCAATTGTTATATCTTCTTCTTGAATTGATCCCTTGATCATTATGTAGTGTCCTACTTTGTCGCTTGTAATTGTCATTATTTTAAAGTCTATTTTGTCTGATATGAGAGTTGCTACTCCAGCTTTCTTTTGATTTCCGTTTGCATGGAATACGTTTTCCATCCCTTTACTTTCATTCTGTATAGTCCCTAGGTCTAAATTGTGTCTCTTGTAGACAGCATATATACGTGGCTTATTTTTGTTTCCATTCAGCCAGTCTGTGTCTTTTGGTTGGAGCATTTAATCCAGTTACATTTAAGGGAGTTACCTATATATATGTTCCTATTACCATTTTCTTAATTGTTTTGGGTTCATTATTGTAGGTGTATTCATTCTCTTGTGTTTCCTGCCTAGAGAATTTCGTTTAGCATTTGTTTTAAAGCTGGTTTAGTGGTGCTGAATTCTCTTAGATTTTGCTTCTCTGTAAATATTTTAATTTCTCCATCAAATCTGAATGAGATCCTTGCTGGGTAGAGGTATCTTGGTTGTAGGTTTTTCCCTTTCATCACTTTAAATATGTCCTGCCTCTCCCTTCTGGCTTGCAGTTTCTGAAAGACCAGTTTTTAACCTTATGGGAATTTCCTTGTATGTTAATTCTTGCTTTTCCCTTGCTGATTTTAATATTTTTTTTTTGTATTTAATTTTTGATAGTTTGCTTACTATGTGTCTTGGCATGTTTCTCCTTGGATTTATCCTCTATGGGACTCTCTGCACTTCCTGGACTTGACGATTTCCTTTCCCATATTAGGGAAGTTTTCAACTATAAACTCTTCAAATATGTTTTCAGTCCTTTTTTTTTTTTTTTCTCTCTCTTCTTCTCCTAAGACTCCTATAATTCAAATGTTGGTGCTTTTAATGTTGTCCCAGAGGTCTCTAAGACTGTACTCAATTCTTTGCATTCTTTTTTCTTTATTCTGCTCTGTGGTAGTTATTTCCACTATTTTATCTTCCAGGTCACTTACCTGTCCTTCTGCCTCAGTTATTCTGCTATTGATTTCTTCTAGAGAATTTTTAGTTTCATTTCTTGTGTTGTTCATCATTGTTTGTTTGCTGTTTAGTTCTTCTAGGTCCTTGTTAAATGTTTCTTATATTTTCTCCATTCTATTTCCAAGATTTTGGATCATCTTTGCTATCATTCCTATGAATTCTTTTTCAAGTAGACTGTGTATTTCTCTTCATTTATTTGGTTTGGTGGGTTTTTACTTTGCTTCTTCATCTTCTGTGTATTTTTCTGTCTTCTCATTTTGCTTAACTTACTGGGTTTGGGGTCTCCTTTTCACAGGCTGCAGGTTCTTAATTCCCATTGTTTTTGGTGTCTGTCCCCAGTGAGTAAGTTTGGTTCAGTGAGTTGTTTAGGCTTCCTTGTGGAGGGGACTGGTGCCTGTGTTCTGGTGTATGAGGCTGGATCATGTCTTTCTGGTGGGCAGGACGGCATCTGGTGGTGTGTTTTTGGATATCTGTGAACGTATTATGATTTTAGGCAGCCTCACTGCTAATGGGTGGGGTTGTGTTCTTGTCTTGCTAGTTGTTTGGCATAAGGTATCCAGCACTGTATCTTCCTGGTCGTTGAGTGGAGCTGGGTCTTAGCATTGAGATGGAGATCTCTGGGAGAGCTTCTGCCATTTGATATTACATGGGGCGGGGAGGTCTCTGGTGGATCAATGTCCTGAACTTGGTTCTCCCACCTCAGAGGCTCAGGCCTGACACTGGCTGGAGCACCAAGACCTTGTCAGCCACACGGCTCAGAAGAAAATGGAAGAAAAAGAGAATGAAAGAAAGAAGAAATAAAGAAAGGTGAAAATAATAAAATATAATAAAGCTATTAATATAAAAATTTAAAAATATTAAAAATTAAAAAAAATAAAAAGGTAGTAATAAAAAAGAAAGAAGAGAGCAACCAAACCAAAAAACAAATCCTCCAATGAAAATGAGCACTAAAAACTATACTGGAAAAATAAAAACAGACAGACAGAACCCAAGGGAAATGGTAAAACCCAGCTATGCAGACAAAGTCAACCAAAGAAGCATACACTTCACACTCACAAAAAGATAAAGGAAAAAAATATATATATATACATATATTTTAAAAAAAGGTAGAGAGCAACCAAATCAATAAACAAATCTACCAATGATAATAAGTTCTAAATACTAAATTAATACAAACATAAAACTAGAAACAAATTAGATACAGGAAGCAATCCCCAAGTCTAGTGTTGCTCCCAAAGTCCACCCCCTCACTTTTGGGATGATTCATTGTCTCTTCAGGTATTCCAGAGATGCAGCATACATCAAGTTGATTGTGGAGATTTAATCCATTGCTCCTGAGGCTGCTGGGAGAAATTTATCTTTCTCTTCTTTGTTCACACATCTCCTGTGGTTCAGCTTTGGATTTGGCCCCACCTCTGTTTGTATATCACCTGAGGGCATCTGTTCCCTACCCAGACAGTACTGGGTTAATGTAGCAGCTGATTAGGGGGCAATGTCTCACTCAGGCCAAGGGGACAGAGGGGTATGGAATACAGGGCGAGCCTGTGACAGCAGAGGCTGACATGACATTGCAACAGCCTGAGGTCAGCTGTGTGTTCTCCCAGGGAAGTTGTCCCTGGATCATGGGATCCTGGCAGTGGTGAGCTGCACAGGCTCCTGGGAGGGGAGGTGTGGATTGTGACCTATGCTTGTACACAGGGTTCTTGGTGGCTGCAGCAGCAGCCTTAGCATTTCATGCCCATCTTTGGTGTCCAAGCTGATAGCTGAGCCTTGAACCCATCTCTGGAGCTTGTTTAGGCAGTACTCTGAATACCCTCTCCTCATGCACCCTGAAACTATGGTCTCTTGCCTCTTAGGCAGTTCCAGACTTTTTCCTGGACTCCCTCCTGGCTACCTGTGGCACACTTGTCCACTTCAGGCTGTGTTCATGCAGCCAACCCCAGTCCTGTCCCTGGGATCTGAACTCCTAAGTCTGAGCCTCAGTTCTCAGCCCCACCCACCCTGGCAGGTGAGCAGACAAGCCTCTCAGGCTGGTGAGTGCTGGTCAGCACTGACCCTCTATGTGGAAATCTCTCTGCTTTGCCCTCTGCACCCCTGTTGCTCTGAAGATTCCCCCCTCCCCACCCCCTGTCTCCACATGAAGGGGCCTCCTAGTGTGTGGAAACTTTTCCTCCTTCACAACTCCTTCCCAGAGGTGCAGGTCCCATCCCTATTCTTTTGTCTCTGTTTTTTCTTTTTTCTTTTTCCCTACCCAGTTATATGGGGATTTTCTTTCCTTTTGGGAAGCTGAGGTCTTTTGCCAGCATTCAGTAGGGGTTCCATAGGAGTTGTTCCACATGTAGTTGTATTTTTGATGTACTTGTAAGGGAGGAAGGTGATCTCCACGTTTACTCCTCCATCATCTTGAAGTTCTCCCCTCCAAATCAAAGACGTTATTTCTTAACTTTTTTTTAAACTTCCATTTTCTGTAAGTCTATGACATCTAAGAGTTGGGCCCCTTGAATAAGTCAGTGAATTCATTTGAGAGCTAGTTTCCTCATCTACATAATGGAGATAATAATACCAACCTGACAATATTTATTACAGTAGCAAAACAATCTGTCTACTAAATACATACCAAATAGCATAGAGGAGCTCTTAAGTACACAGGAAAGAGGTGACACTATAGAGAAATTCAGTTCAAAGTTCCTGAGAAGGTACGCAAAGTGAGAAATACTGCATATTCCATGTCTGACACAGGAGAACATAATTATCTGGTTTAGTTTTAATCCACAAGTAGTTATCTGTCTTTACCCACAAAATGGAGAGTCCTCTGTTGGACACCAATTCTTCCTCTCTAAAAGTTGAAAACTGAGGCTGTACTTATCTTGTGCTCACCTGTCTTCAGTTCCTAAGACCACATTATATCAATTAAATTTCACTGATATAATCTCAAATTCTTACCTAATAAAACTCGAAGTGTTTTATAAACACTTTATAAATAAAGTAACTGAAAAAAGAACAAACAAAACCCAAAGTTAGTAGAAGGAAATAAATAATAAAGTTCAGAGCAGAAATAAATGAAATAGAGACTAAAAACTAATAGAAAAGGTCAAAGAAACTAAGAACTGATTCCTTGAAAAGATAAATTATATATATATATATATATATATATATATATATACCTGAACCAGACTCATTAAAAAAAAAAAAAAGAGAGAGAAGCTCAAATAAATAAAATGTAAATAAAAAAGAACAATCACAATGGACATCACAGAAATACAAAGGATCATAAGAGATTACTATGAAAAATTATATGCCATTAAAATGGATAACAGAAGAAATGGATAAATTCCTGGAGTACTAAGACTGAATCAGGAAGAAATACAAAATGTTAACAATTTCATTACCTGTAGTGAAACTAAATCAGTAATATAAATAAAACAAACAAATAAAATGAACCAAAAATACAAACAAAAACTCCCAACAAACAAAAATCCAGGACCAGATGGCTTCACTGGTGAATTCTACCAAAGATTTAAAGAAGCATCAACTACTATCTTTCTCAAAGATAGTAAAAGCTGAAGTGGAAGAAATGTTTCTGAACCCATTCTAAAAGGCCATTATTACCCGGATACCAAAACCAGACAAAGACACCCCCAAAAGAGAAAATTACAGACCAATATATTTGATGAACATAGACACAAAATCCTCAAGAAAATATTAGCAAATCTAATTCAACGATACATTAAAATGATCATACACCATAATCAAGTATGATTAATTTCAGGGATGCAAAAATAGTTCAGTATCTGCAAATCAAAAAGTTGAAGAATAAAAATCTTTGATCATCTTCAACAGATGCAGAAAAACCCTTTGATAAAATTCAGAATTTATTTATGATAAAAACTCTCAAAAAATTAGTATAGAAAGAACATACCTCAACATAATAAATGTCATGACAAACCTATAACCAACATCATGTTCAATGCTAAAAAGCTGAAAGCATTTCCTCTAAGATCAAGAACAAGACAAGGATGTCCACTCTCACCACTTTTATTCAACGTAGTATTGGAATTCCCAGCCATAGCAATCAGACAAGAAAAAGAAATAAAAGGAACATAAATTGGAACGGATGAATAAAACTGTCAGTGTTTGCAGATGACATAATACTATATATAGAAAATCCTAAAGATGCTAACAAAAATGTTAAACCTAATAAATGAATTCAGTAAAGTTGCTGGATACAAAATTGTATACAGAAATCTGTTTAATTTCTATATGCTAACAATAAACTATCAGAAACAATTTAAAAAAAAACAATCCCATTTACAATAACATCAAAAAGAGTAAAATAACTAGGAATAAATCTAACCAAAGAGGTAAAAAACTTGTATTCAGAAAACTATGAGACATTGATAAAGGAAATTGAAAAGGGTACACAGAAAAATTGAAAGATATATGATGCTCATGGATTGGAAGGATTAATATTATTAAAATGATCATACTACCCAAGGTAATCTACAGATTCAATTAAATTTCTATCAAAATACCAATGGCATTTTTCACAGAACTAGAACAAATATTCTAAACTTTGTAGAGAAACACAAAAGACTCTGAATAGCCAAACATTCTTGAGACAGAAGAACAAAACTGGAGATCCCTGATTTCAAACTATCACTACAAAGCTACAGTCAACAAAACAGTATGGTATGGTCACAAAAGTAGGCCCATAGATCAATGAAACAGAATAGAGAGCTCAGAAATGAAACCATATTTAAATGGTCAGTTAATCTATGACAGAGCAGGAAAGAATGGGGAAAAGACAGCCTCTTCAATAAATGTTGTTGGGAAAAATGAACAGCTACAAGCAAAAGAATCAAATTGGACTAATTTTTCACACCATATACAAAAATAAAGTCAAAATGGATTAAAGACTTAAACATAAGATCTGAAAACATAAAACTCCTAGAAGAAAACGAAGTACACGCTTTGATATCAGTCTTATCAGTAATTTTTTGGCTATGTCTTCTCAGGCAAGGGAAACAAAAGCAGAAATAAGCAAATGGTCATACATCAAATTAAAAAAAAAATTCTGCAGCAAAGGAAACTATCAACCAATTGAAAAGGCTGCCTATTGAATGAGTGAAGATATTTGCAAATGGTGTATCCAATAAGGGATTAATATGCCAAATATACAAATAACTCATACAACTCAACATTAAAAACACAAACAAGCAAAACAAAAACAACCCAATTAAAAAATGAGCAGAGGACATGAATAGATATTTTTTTTCATAAAAGACAGATGGTCAGCAGGCACATGAAAAGATGCTCAACAACACTAATCATTATGGAAATGCAAATCAAAACTACAATGAGATACCACCTCACACCTGTTAGAATGACTATAATGAAAAAAGACAAAAAATAACAGGTTTTGGCTCAGATGTGGAGAAAAGGGGTACCCTAGTACACTTTGGTAGGAATGTAATTTGGTTCAGCTTATGGAAAATACTAGGGAGGTTCCTAATAAAATTAAGAAGAAAATTACCATACAATGCAGAAATTCCCCTTTCTGAGGAAAATAAAAAAAAAAAAAACTAATCTCAAGAGATATATGCATACTTATATTCATTGCAGCGTTATTTATAAACACCAAGATATAGTAACAACCTAAGTATTCATCAATAGATGAATGGATAAAGAAGATGTGGTAAACATATATACAATGGAATTAGAAGGTATTATGCTAAGTAAAATAAGTCAGAGAGTGGTAGACAATTATCCTATAATTTCACATATAAGTGGAATCTGTAAAACAAAACAAGTGAAAAAACATAAGAGTCACAGATTCAGATAACCAACAGGTGATTGCCAGAGGAGAGAGGAATGGTAGGAGAAAAGAAATAGGTGAGGGAGATTGAGAGGAGTAGACTTCTAGGTACAAAATAAGTAAGTCAAGGGGATGAAATGTACAGCATAAAAAATATAGTAAATAATAGTGTAATATCTTTACATGGAGATGGATGGTAACTAGACTAATGATGGTGATCATTTTACAATGTATCAAAATATCAAATCACTATGTTGTGCACCTGTAACTAAAATAGAATTTTAGGTGAATTATACTTAAAATAATGGAAACAAACAAACTCATAGAAAAAGAGATCAGATTTGTGGTTACTGGAGGTAGACAGTGGGGGAATTAGATGAAGGTGGTCAAAAGGTGCAAACTTATAAGATATATAAGTACTAGGGGTGTAATGTATAACGTCACTAATATTAACAATGCAGAATATTATATATGAAAGTTGTTAAAAGAGTAAATCCTAAGAGTTCTCATAAAAAATAAGTTATTTATTTCCTCCTCTTATGCTAAGGCTCCATTCACTTTGCAGGTAAGTCACTAATACTGGGGACATTATTCTATGACTAAATGTTTCTTGAAGGTTTACTTTGTAAAGACACTGTGTGAGTTGCTCAATAAATATTTGTTGAACTGAACTAAGGATAAATATACAGAATTATATATTCTAAATATAATCTATAACTTACATTAAATAATTTAAATATTTCATATCTAAAAGCCACACTGGGACTTTTTACCAAGTACTAATGGCATGCTAGACATAGTGGATGATTAAAAAGATGAAAAACATAACCCCAGCCTTCAAGGGTTTGTGATTTTCATTGGAAGACATAAATATATGAACCAAAGGATGAAATATGTACTAAACTGTGCTAAGTTACGTTCTGATGCTTGCACAAATGCAATGATTGAACTGAATATAACCCTGGAAATGGTTTCCCAGCAAAGCTGAACTATAACAGGGGCATAATAGATGGAGATGTTAAAAATCATAATTTTTTTTTGAGCCCAAAGCACAATGGGACACAAAAATCAACATGGAAAAGACATTGAAGAAAAGAAATATTAATTAGGTCCTGGGGAAAAGAAAACAAAACTATCACCCAGGAGAGGATAGGATAGGAAAGCAATGGAGTTTGAATATGACAGTTATGCCATTCTTCAGGTGAGATACAGATGCAAGTGGCAGGGAAAGTTTCCCAGGTAAACAGAACACAGAGGCAGGGAACTAGTGCCAGTGATATTTAGAACAGCAACTGAAGACAAGTAATGTTGAGAAAACCTTCCCATGGCCAAAAGAGTGGGCAATAAGATTGAGAGGTAGGCATCAATTCTAGAAAAAAAAAGTTTTAGAGCATAGGAATAAGGAGCCATGCAAAAATCTATCTTTGGCTTTAGTCAAGCTAAAGACATATATATATATATATATATGTGTGTGTGTGTGTGTGTGTGTGTGTGTGTGTGTGTGTCTAATAAATACATCTAATATATGTATCACTGGGCTACAAGACTGCAGCTCTGGGAAGGGAACAAATTTTGTTTTACTTGGTCATGGTAGGAGGATGAACCTTGAATTGAACTACAAGTGGGTTTAGCCGAGGGAAGCTAGAAAAGACTAAATTGGGAGAATTTAGACATAATTGACATTAATGTGCATGGCTGCGGTCATGGAAGCAACCTAAACGCCCATCGACAGATGAATGGATAAAGAAGTGGTACGTATATACAATGGAATATTACTCAACCATACAAAGGAACAAAATTGGTTCATTTGTAGAGACGTGTATGCATCTAGAGACTATCACACAGAGTGAAGTAAGTCCGAAAGAGAAAAACAAATATCGTGTATTAACGCATGGAACCTAGAAAATGGTACAGATGAACTGGTTTGCAGAGCAGAAATTGAGACACAGATGTAGAGAACAAATGTATGGACACCAAGGGGGGAAAGTGGCAGTGGGTGGTGGTGCTGGTGTGATGAATTGGGAGATTGGGATTGACATGCATACGCTGCATACATTGATGACATGCATACATTGATGACTAATAAGAAAATAAATAAATAAACATGAAAAAAAATGAGCATGGCTGAAGGATAAAAAGTTATAGATAGTTTTGATATATAGGATATTGGTGAAAAGAAGTTGATGGTATTCCTCTTTAGTGTGTATTTTACCTCTACTTAGAATAAAAGATCATATTTAGCTTCACTGGTACAGATCTAGTCATTTTCAACTGGTAATTACATAACTTCTTCCTCTTCCCCAAGGAGAGAGCCCATTTTACAAATGCAATATACAAATAAAGGCACCAGTGGAGGTAGACCTGAAAGCTTTTAGAGAGCTGATAAAATCTGATTAAATTCTTCTTTTGTTGTTATTATGTTTTCATCACCTTTGTCACTGTGTCTACACTCCTGAACTCCACTTGGGAGCAGCAATAACAAGGTATCACAAAACTGGCTTTTCTCACTCTAATTCCAACCTGCCAGAAACAGCAAACACAGGAAATATCAGGAGAAAACCCCTTGTCATACAATTTACCACCCAATTTTACAAACCTGAGAGGTTTAGCTACTAGTAGTTTCCAGTGTTTCAAATAAGCTTACTAGTTTGGGGCTATTTATCCATAATAAACTTCTAAATATGCAAGGTCAAAACTATGGGTTTTCAGCTTAGACTAGATTGATGAATATTCTTTGATGATTTCAGGGAAAGAGAGGAGTTCAATATAAAGAAGACACCATATGATTCTACTTCTATGTTACTACCTAATATTTACAGTGAAAGCTGTACCATTGCAAAGCTAAAAAGAGACCTTGAAGATAATCTGATTTAATGAGTTCATTTTGCAAAAAGGTCTGAAAATGAGTTACCCAAGATCACACAGTTATTTAGGGGAAGAATATAAATAATAATCTGGGTTTATAACTCTGCACAGGTATATACTCCATTCAGAAATTGAATTGAATTCACTTCAACAGGAGCCCATAGCTGTTCTACAAAAGAAGTAAAAGGCATAATATTTTTCCTCAATAGCCTTACTCTGTCTACAAAACACATGGGTATAAAGCTTATGATTTTTTTTTCTTTTTAACATCTTTATTGGAGTATAATTGCTTTACAATGGTGTGTTAGTTTCCTCTTTATATCAAAGTGAATCAGCTATAGATGTACATATATCCCCATATCTCCTCCCTCTTGCATCTCCTTCACACACTCCCCATCCCAGCCCTCTAGGTGGTCACAAAGCACCGAGCTGATCTCCCAGTGCTATGTGGCTGCTTCCGACTAGCTATGTATTTCATGTTTGGTAGTGTATATATGTCCATGCCACTCTCTCACTTCGTCCCAGCTTACCCTTCCCACTCCTCATGTCCTCAAGTCCATTCTCTATGTCTGCATCTTTATTCCTGTCCTGTCCCTAGGTTCTTCAGACCTTTCTGTTGTTGTTTGTTTGTTTGTTTGTTTTTAGATTCTATATATATGTGTTAGCATACGGTATTTGTTTTTCTCTTTCTGACTTACTTCATTCTGTATGACAGACTCTAAGTCCATCCACCTCATTACAAATAACTTATTGCTTTTTATGGCTGAGTAATATTCCATTCCATATATGTGCCACATCTTCTTTATCCATTCATCTGTAGATGGGCATTTAAGTTGCTTCCATGTCCTGGCTATTGTAAATAGAGCTGCAATGAACATTGTGGTACATGACTCTTTTTGAATTATGGTTTTCTTGGGGTATAAGCCCAGTAGTGGGATTGCTGGGTCATATAGTAGTTCTATTTTTAGTTTAAGGAACCTCCATACTGTTCTCCATAGTGGCTGTAACCATTTACATTCCCACCAACAGTGCAAACGTGTTCCTTTTTCTCCACACCCTATCCAGCACTTATTGTTTGTAGAATTTTTGTTGATGGACATTCTGACTGGTGTGAGGTGATACCTCATTGTAGTTTTGATTTGCATTTCTCTAATGATTAGTGATGTTGAGCATCCTTTCATGTGTTTGTTGGCAAACTGAATATCTTCTTTGGAGAAATGTCTATTTAGGTCTTCTGCCCATTTTTGGATTGGGTTGTTTGTTTTTTTGATATTGAGCTGCATGAGCTGCTTGTAAATTTTGGAGATTAATCCTTTGTCAGTTGCTTCATTTGCAAGTATTTTTTCCCATATGTGAAAATATGCTAAATATCGTTAGTCATTAGGGAAATCTAATGATACCACTGCACACCTATTAAGATATCTACAATTAAAAATACCAAAAATGCAAAGTGTTGGTAATGTTATAGAATGACTACTTTGGAAAACAGGCCATTTTTTTTTGGAAAAGCTAAACTCACACCTACCATAATATCCAAACATTCTACTCATTCCTGAATATTTATACCTCCACACAGGGGACAGAAATCCTATACTAAGACTTATATAGGGATGTTCATAGTGACTCTGTTTGTAATAGACAAAATCTGGGAACAATCCAAATAAGTAAATGGATAAAGAAATTATATAGATATAATGTAATATTATTCAGCATAATGTAATATTATTCAGCAATAAAATATGAGGTAGTATTGATCCACACCATATGGGTAAATATAAAAATAGATATGCTATTTTGAATGTACACTATATAACTTCACTCATAAATATAAAGATATAGTAAATGCAAACTGATCTATAGTGACAGAAAGCAGATTCATGGTTGCCTGGAGATAATTAGGAGGCAGTACAAAGGGGGGAAATTAATCTTTGGGAGATTATGGTTGTGTTCATGATATTGATCATGGTGTTTTCACTGGTGTGTACATATCTTGAAACTAAATAAATTGTGCTCTTTAAATATGTACATCTTATGGTGTGTCAATTATATCTCATTTATATATAAATAAATATTCCATATTCAAGTCTCTTAATTATTTTGCTCATTTTCATTTTACCATGAAATCCACTCTATTTTATATTCCAATTTTTCAGCCCTTCTATTGATGTAAAAAGGCTTGCATCTCATTAAATAAGCAAGCAGTAAACTGAGAAGTTTTAATTAAGTACTAATACATAAAGCTAGGTATAATTAAACAATAACAAAATCTCTCAACTCTACCTGACTATTGTGTTAAAATCATGAGTCTTTTTTCCCCCTCTCCTCTAGCAGACTGTATGATCTCTGAGTGTCTTATTAAGCTTTTTAGTATAATTCTGACAAGGTCATCTTTCAAGATATAATTTTAAATGAATGAATGAGTGAATAAATTAATGAATGATGCCTAACCTTAAAAAAATATAGCAGTTTAGTATTGAAGACAATATATAAATTTGTTTAAACTTATGTAAGAGCTGTAAAAATTCATATCACATCACATGGGACCAAATAGGCAAGGAATTGCCTAGATCTACAACCTAGGGCAGGCAGGTTGAAACAGCATAGGTTACAATTATGGCAACAACAAAATCCCAAAGAGATGAAGGAGCAACGCATATCTGAGGTGGGTGGAAATCATCTATTTTACCACATAGCCATGTATTCCTTGACCTTTCTACTCTCCTGACACTCCTCTCTCTTTTAGCCAGTCAATTGAGTGTTTTTATTCTCTAGTTAAACGGTTTCCTGTTGCTCCTTTGTGCTCTGCCTGGTTTCTGCCATCTCTCTTTCTCCTTCACATGGCTACCTCAGAAAAGTGGCTTTCATGCCTAAGTGATGGGGTAAACACCAGTGTGAGAGACCACCAATTCCTATTCATAAAAATGCTATTGAAATTCTAGCTGGTTTCCTGAAGATCTCACTGAAGTGTAGCTACTTCTTCATTCTTTTTGCTCCAGAGGAGAATTTTTTTTCTTAAGATGCTAACTGGTCTGTTAAAACCTTTTGCTCTTAAGCTGTACCACTGCATGGCTTCCATTATGAGCATGGTTAAATAATTCTTAATTAATCCTCTTTTATCACTAATACGCAGCTCTTGTGAGGAGGATTTACTACTTTTAATTCTATATGGAACACAAATGGGTTACCAAATTGTTCTGTGCTATTACTGACAAGATATGTTGCCATCATTTAATTACATTAAATTTTCAATTTTTGAGAGTCTTCTTTAATGTATGTGACTATACATATTGGGTATAAGGGATATGAAAATAAAATTGTGTCCAGGGTCCTGAATTGGACTTGGAGAGGCAATTATTTTAAAAAGGGCTGAGCTCTGGCTGGGTTTCTGCCAGGCAACATGTAACTTCAGAGTGAAAGCCTTCATAGAAACCTAGCGCTTCTCAGAACTGGTAGACAGAAGCATGCATTAAAATGGTCATAAGGTCATAATTATGCAGCATTTAGGGATGTTGCTATTTGAAGACAGATCATTCAGAATTCTAGTTGTGGAAAGGCTCCGAAGAGCTACAGTGTACTTAGGTGATCTTCCTCTGAAAGTGATTCCACTTTTTGGCCTGTATAAATCATTTGTTAATTAATCACATAGTATGTTCTATAGGAGACTTGGATTGTAACTAAAATATTTATCCCTGAGAATAAGGATAAGTATGCTTATACTGTGTTTCCCCCCAAAATTATGAGATTCTTAGGGGTAAAGCCCATATGTGCTTGGACTAAAAAGGGAGGTTGAACAATCTCTTGCTTATGGTTTGTGCCCAATAAATATGTTAATTTTTTATAAGTTACTGAAACTTTGAATAGTGCTTGTATGACAAACAAATATAATAGAATTAAAGAGGGTGTTACAAAATCTTAAAAAAATTAAGGCACATTAAAAATAAATCCTGCTTTAAGGGTGAAATGTAGAAGGGACATAAAACCTCCTACTTTATGGGCATTGAATTAATTCAAAAGATGGGGAAAAAATAAATATTAATGGATGAAAAGAAAATCCAAGTATTTAGGAGGCTTTTCTAACTTTTGAAGTTAAAAGAATGTAACAATAAGTACAACATCAAAAATCCATGGATTTTACTAACTTTCCTAGATCTCATGAGAACTTGCATCTTGGGCTTTAGACTGGTGTATTCTTATGATCTTGTTAGACTGAAAAAAGTGGGCAGATAATAGATGACAGATGTCTTTGTTTCCAGTGGCTGCTGTAACAAATAACCAAAATGTTCGTGGCTTAAAACAGAAGTTTTTTTTTTTTTTTTCTCTTACTATTCTAGAGGCCAGAAGCCTGAAATCAGTATCATTGTACAAAATCAAGGTGTCAGCAGAGTCACTGGCATTTCTAGGAGAGAATCTTTTCCTTGCCTCTTCCAGCCTTTGGTGGTTACTGGATTTCCATGCTTGTGCCTGGGTACTAGGTAAAGTAGTCACATTGTCTTCTCCCCTTCTGTCTCTGTGTCAAACCTCTCTTGTGCCTCTCTGAGGACACTCGTGGTTGCATTTAGGGTACACCCAGATAAACCAGCATGATCTCTTGATCTCAAGATCTTTCATTTAATCACATATGCAAAGTTTTTTTTCCAAAAAAGGTAACACTTAGAGGTTGCAGAGATTAGGTCCTGATATCACTGGAAGTAATTATCAGTCTATCATAACAGCTGTCTTTGATTTTGCTGTTATTAAAAGTAGCATCACATTTATAACTTTGGCTTTGTGGTTAGACCAAGCTGAGTTCACATCCCTGTAGAATCAAAGTCATATTGAAGAAATTACGTACCTTCATGTTTCAATTTCCCCATCTGTTAAATGGGATAGGCATGAGTAGTGTCTCACGATACTGTCGTAATGATTCAACAGAACAGTGTATATAAAACAGTTTGGACTTAGTAAGTCCACAACAAATTACAGCTTTAATTATTTTTATAAAATTAATAAACACTCTGATTTATTCAGAACAAACTGCCAGTTAATCTAAGGCTTACAAAAAGTCACTAAGCTTGGCTACCATTTGCAGAAGCTTACAATCTAATTGGTGAGATAACATTTACATGCATAAAAGAATAGCAGAAAGGTAAGAAATGCATGCTGGAAAGCATAAATTCTAGAATTGTTCAAAATAAGTATTAATCAAGAGCATGACAGGTTTTTATATAAAGGGTTTGGATTGGTGGGGCTGACATGTAGGCGATGCAAGGTCCCACGGGAATAGGGCTTATGTAGTGGTTGGGAAAGATAGGGAAGGTTAGTAGGCACATAATAGAACACAGAGGGTGCATGAAAGGCAGTAGTAAAGTATTAGAATGGTAGGCTAAAGACATATATTATGGTCAGTACACTGGCCCAGAAGCTCCATGAAGTCAATAGCCATTCCACCCTACCTCCTCTTCTCTCTCTTTCTCTCACAAACACATGCACACAAAAATATTTTATCTCCTGGTTTAGTACTTAGCTCCTAAGAGTTATTCAAACAACATTTGCTTCATGATTGAATGAGAAGATAAATGAAGAATAGAACGGATATTGGGCTTCCCTGGTGGTGCAGTGGTTGAGAGTCCGCCTGCCAATGCAGGGGACACAGGTTCGTGCCCCGATCCGGGAGGATCCCACATGCCGCGGAGTGGCTGGGCCTGTGAGCCATGGCCGCTGAGCCTGCACATCCGGAGCCTGTGCTCCACAACGGGAGAGGACACAACAGTGAGAGGCCCGCGTACCGCAAAAAAAAAAAAAAGAATAGAACAGAGATTTAAAAAAAAAATAGTCTGCCTGAAACTGGGAATACCTGGACAACTAGGGTAAACTAGCATTTCTAAACCATGGCACTATTGACATTTTGGGCTGGATAAGTCTTTGTTGAGGTGGGGAGATGCTGTCCTATATATTGTTCAGTGTAGGATTTTAACCATCCCTGGTCTCTACCCACTAGATGCCAGTTTCATTTTTCCCCAACATATGCCAATGAAAAATGTCTCTGGATATTGCCAAATGCCCTTAAGGGGATAAGGGCAAAATCACCCCAGGTTAAGAACTATTGAATTAAACCAAGAGGAGCGTTATGGGAATTAAATTAAAAGTTGAGAAGAATTTCAAATAAAACAAGTTGGAGTAAAATCAACCAAACATACTAATTGCAGAAGACATGTCCTCTACTGACTTTATCTAGTGAAATCTAGAACTTAATTTCCCTAGTAATATAATAAAATAATTTTCTAAAATTCCAAATAATTAAAAAAAAATCAGACTACAGCTGAAATGTTTCTTCAGGTATTGTTATAGCTAATACATTTGGAGGGGAGGATCTCCATGAAAAATGAGGCCCCAGTCAACCAGGGTTGCTTTGAGAGCTGTGTCCTGCAGTTCTACACCTCATGATTACCCTACAGAGGATGCAAGCATACCCTGGGGCATCAGTGCACATCCGGTAATCAGAACTAGACAAGATTTAAAAGGAACAAAGAAAACACGCATACTGATTTCTGCTGCATTAAATACATTTATGCATCAAAGGAAAATAACACAAAAATGTTTCAATTTGAGTTACATACTTAAAATTCCATTTTTAAAAAAATTCCATGTTCTCCAGCAAATTTGGTTATATTTTTATACTTTCATAGCCAAATGGTTTCCTTTTTGTGGGCTGTTTCCTGGAATATAATGAAACTGGCCATGGCCTTTGGAAAACAAAATATGCAATTGCCTGTTTAGCATAACAATACAAAGGAATGCATTTTGAAACACTTCATAAAAATTTGGTATTAGGAACTTCAGATAGAGTTACTTTTTATTAACTCACAGTAATAGAACAAAATGTGAACCTGGGAAAATTAAGTTTGCAGATCTACAAGAATTCCTGTATTTTAAGCGTTATTTAAATAAATTCTAGCTCCAGGTAAAATTATAAATCTGCTAATATTTGGAGGATACAGACTCCATTTCTTCTTCAATAACTTATTTTCCTTCTTGAATGTGCCAATCCCTGGGCATCTAATTCTTTGATGCTTTTATGTGTAATTTATTTATTTACTTATCGAACAATTATTTATTTAATATTTATGGTGTACCAAACATAATATTCGACAGTGATATTATCAGAATGGATAACTCACAGAACTCCTGTTCTCCCTGGCCTTGTTTCTCTCCTTAATTAAAGTTTTCTTGTCCATTTTTATTTCTTCCAAAAGTAGTTTTCCTTTTACCCCCAGAGTGTTATTCTATTTTAAAGATGATATGATGAATTATTACTAGCATATTTCTTGATATATGACCCCTCTTTGACAACAAAATCATAAGATATTTTTTAAATTACAAATAATAAAAAGTAGAAAGTTTTCAGCATTATGACTTGAGTGGGGCCAGCATTATTTGGGAATAAGGCTTATTATAGCATCCCTTTAATCACGTGTCCTAGGGAGACTATATTTCTGATTACTTGGAGTATATGCTTCCCCATTTCACCTTGTTTAGGAGCCCATAACCTACTTTTCTTGTCTTTTGAGAGGAAAAGCATTGGAGTATTTGATTGCTTGGCTAAAAAGACTTAACAAGTGATGGGAAAAGAAACAAACAAAGAGAAAGCAGATAAATGAACTGATTAATCATGTTTCTGATACACACTTGATTTCTTTTAGGTCAAAACACTAACTTCCCAGTGCCCCAATCATATTGAGTTCCTGATAACCCAAAGAAGAACAATCTGTAGTTAAAAGTATCAGGGGATTGAAATATAAGTGAGGAAATGGCTGAACAGTGACTATTTCCAGAACTGTTCTAGGCCCTGCAGAAGTGTAGAAACTATGTCATAACTCATTTCTCTTAGTGATGCAAGCATGAAATACTCCAGAGTGTCAAAGTGGTTGTGGATCAACATGAGTTGCCATGTTCAGGGATGATTCCACGGTGAGCTTTGATATATCCTTTAGCTGTCTATATGTCATAAAGAAAGGAATTATGTGAAAATAAGCTTTAAATGATTAAATCACTCCAATTTGCTTTTATTTACAGTTGTATAATTCCTGAAGATAGTGTTTGAACTGAATACACTCTGACAGCACAGCAATACAATTCCAATGTTCAGTGTGAAATCACACTTCTATACAGATCCCTTACCTGCTTTGCTGCCTTTTCCTCTATCTGGTTATCTACCATTCACTATTCAGTAGATGATTACCATCTTATTATATTTCTATCTTAAGATGGAACAAGCTAAGTAAAACAAGGGAATATGAAGAGAATCTAGAGAATCCCGTTTCACAGCACCACAATGAAATGTAATTTGTATTTTTCAAGATTTTGAACCATTGTTTGTATTCAAGAACACTTGGATCTCAGTGCTAGTAGAAGGCAAGTAAAAGAATAAAGTATTATTTTACTGTACTCAAAAAGTTTGGTTCATAACTCCCTCTCCCCAGATTTCCTCCAGGTATTATTAAAGTCCTTGGGAATTTGTTTTTTAATTAAAAAAAAATGCTCTAAAATCTCAGACTGTCCACAAAAGGGCTGTAGTACTATGAATCACAGGTAGGTAGTTTTTGCAAACTTGGTTTCAAATATCTGAATCTTTGTATTTTGAGATGGTGAGAGGTCATACTTTTCTACCATGAGTAATGACATGAGCTGATATCTCTACTTGATGGACTTGTGGCCAGAAAAGTACGTCAAATAAAAAGTGCTCCCTGGGCTTCCCTGGTGGTGCAGTGGTTGAAAATCTGCCTGCTAATGCAGGGGACATGGGTTCGAGCTCTGGTCTGGGAGGATTCCGCATGCCGCAGAGCAGCTAGGCCCGTTAGCCACAACTACTGAGCCTGCGCGTCTAGAGCCTGTGCTCCTCAACAAGAGAGGCCGCAATAGTGAGAGGTTTGAGCACCGCGATGAAGAGTGGCCCCCTCTTGCCACAACTAGAGAATGCCCTCACACAGAAACGAAGACCCAACACAGCAAAAATAAATAAATTAATTAATAAACTCCTACCCCCACTATCTTGTTTAAAAAAAAAAGTGCTCCCTTATTAAGCATGTATTGCATAGAGTCAGATGTCTCTAAGACATCTTGGAACAATTTTTTTCCTTATGACTCTGTAACACATGCTTAGTCAGGTAGGGTCATAATTTGAGAGCATTCAGATGATTCTCTGTTTGAATACATTTCTTTTACCAGTACGCCAAAATTATAGAATGTCTATCATTAAACATCCTCTTTAGTTAAGGCGTTAATGTTTCTTATTAAAATGAAAATATATTATTAGACATTAATATCTTATTACTAATTAGCTAATCAATTTTATCCTGACTAAAAGAAGGACTATGAGACAAACGGATATAGGACCAGGGCAAGAATGTTTATGAGGTTAAAAATCAGTAAAGGCCTGAACCATGGGGCATTGCTGGGAGGAATGTTCATATGAGACATCACAGAGGAGGGATTCTAGGAAGGCACATCATATTCTGGGAGCACTGAGAATTTCAGATCTGTCTCGAATCTTGATACCAGGGTAATCATATATGTTAACTGAGCCAGTGACCTAACCTTAAATGTGTGTGTGTACTGGGGGATAGAAAGGAGTCAATATCTACATGACTCATATGGATTTGCGTTCTGAAAATTTAGATTTACTTTGGAGGAAAGATGTGAGACAGATTTTACGACTTTTTATGGGCATATAGAGTACCTAAATTTCAGCAAATAACATGGCCACAATTTGGGGGATATGTGTTTTTGAGAGATACTGAGAAAATAAAGTAAAACAAAACAAAACAAAGTAATGATAATAATAATGATGATAATAATGTTTATGCAGCAGCCAGTGCACAGAATGAGACCCTGTAAAGATCGACGACAGCAAAATGTGAAAGAGAGTAGAAGAAAGGCAGTTATTGGTCATGAAAGTTGTCCCAGGGTGTGTCACTCTTGTCCTTCCCACATACATCCCCAGAAAACAGTCCTCTCTAGGTAGTAAATCCTAGTTCCTGTGGTCCCTACAGATAGAATATTAGTTGGCATAAGGGAAGTTATGGTCTACATTAATAACAACTAAATATTTTACATGTAAAGTAATATAAAATCAGGGACTCTTCCATGCATTTTTTATGGAAGGGCCATTTCTGGCTGGTTAAAAAGGCCAGGACGGAAAATAAATTACAGTTATCTAGAGAGACCATCTGCAAAAGTGTAAGGGTAATTAAAGGTGGAGAGTCTAGTGCTTCAGCCTGACTTTCCAGACATCATGATGGAAAGACACTCCTCTGTCTCACATTCTAAATAATAATAACTAATACTTTATTATCATATCACATTACCAATTCACTCACTATTAACACTTCACTTCCTAGAATATTTATATGCTTAAAACCTTAAATTTCTTATTAGTTCTCAAAATAACTTTGGAATTAATGATAAGAAAACAGACAGAAATGAGTAAGTCAATTTTCCCAAGTCACACAGGAATAAATTATTGGAGCCAGGTTTAAACCCAGGCAAGAGGGAGAACTACTAATTATAAGACATAGTGGATGACTTTATGGGCCTTTGCTTGGTGTGACCTCAGTAAGTCTCTTAACTCTCATTGGTCAAGTCTGTAAAATGAAAAGTGTGGCATTGGAATTCTAAAGTCCTTTGTAACTTTTAAATTCTATGACTTAGTCCTAGTGAGTCACCCTCATATCTCACTAGAGGGTCAAAACATAGATTGCCATATAGCAGAAACTTGCCTTTGTATTATTTCACTTTTAGGAATTCAATCCAAGATAATATAAAGAAAAGATGAGAATACTTGTCTGAGATTTATATATACTAGCACACAATTTGGGAACAGCTTCAATATCTAATAGAAGGGGATACTTTACATTTTGTTACAAGGTCATACTCTTATTAAAATCATATTTTCAAAGAATAATTAATGATATTGAAAAACTCACAATACAATAGTAGGCAAAAAATAAATAGAAATAAAATTATTAACATAGGGCTATCTGGTCTTGATTTATATTTATGTATTCATGTATATATATGTTTATATTCTTTAAAGGTAAATGCAAGCAAGTATTAGTTTTTATTTTGGTAACATAATTATACATGATTTCTATTTTCCAAATTTTTCCAACAAGCATTTATTTTTATGATCAGAAAAATAAAATCTTTTTGAAACAAAATGTATTTAATGACCTATATCAAATTCCATGAAAAATTTTCTTCTCTCTTTTCCACATCTGATCATCTTAGAGAATCAATGAAGATCTAAGACTGACTTTCCCTGGATCCCCCAGGAATCTGTGACATTCTTATTGCAATCACTTAGGTAAATCCTTGAAATGGCCATATACTTTCTGGAATGACCATATACATTTGGAATGATCATACAGATTTCCTTCCTGGAGGGTATGTTGATGGCACCAAGTTATCCATGACCTGAGACTCTTTCATGAAAGTGTGTGTAGTTCTGTTAAACCCATGGTCATCTGATGCTACCTCTAATAGTATGTAGCACATTGCTTGCACTCAATAAATTTTGTCATAGTAATCAATGATAATGAGGTGATAAAAATAACTGAATTTAGTAGCACTGATACAGTAACTCTTTATGAGTTGCTGGTAGGGAAAGCAAGTTGTTAGCAAAACCAGGAAGGCCTTGGTGTTCAGCATGATAGACCTTACAGAACAACAACCTGTGGAGCGGAACCAATCTCAAGTGTGCAAACATGAGGGCCTGCAGTAGTATCTGTTTGCAATTCTCAGAATTAGGGCTGATTAAGTAATATAAAGAGAACTAGAAAATTTTTCTTGACTCCAATTATCTCTGAATTATATCTATGCTATTATGACAACAGGATTTAAAAAATCTGAAAATGTCATGGACTTGGTTATGTTATATAGGCAGATTCAGTGTGACTTTGTTCCATTGCAATTCATATCTTTCCCAAGGAATCTGTCCCAATCATCCCGATTTTAATGTTCTTTCCCCTTTCCTACTGTTGTTAGCACTTATCACCTTATTGGTGCATTCAGATATTTGATTATTTTATTTTGTACCTTGGATTACTTATGCAATTCTCCCTCTATATCCTCTTTGTGAATTTGTAAATTAGAGGATCATAGGCTTGATTTTTTTTTCTTTCTCACCAAAAGGTGATGTTAGAAAGTTACGGCTCTTATGTGCAAGGCCCTAGTCCACTCCTAGGAAGTAACAGTGGCCTGAGGATTTGATATGTAATTATTTATCTCTTTTATTATTTTCTTCTCTCTTCACTACAAGTTAAGTTGTAGGAGGGTACAGTTTTGTTTTATTCATAATGTAACCCCACGACTGAAAAATTATCTGGAACATAGGGAGCATTCAATAAATATTTTTGAGTGAATGAAAGAATATTTAGAAACAATTACTCTTCCAGAAAACATACATCACTTATGAGAGCTTACCTCATCATTTCTCAAAAAAAGCCTTTCAAATCCATGGGGCTTGGCTAGGCTGGCTGGGGTAGAGTAGGCTGATTTGAGAGCATTCAGCCTAAATATTACATAATTTCCTTTGCATTTATCAGAGAACTGTGTTAAATTCATTCATTTTTCTCAGCCCCTGACATTAACCTGATTACTTCCTAACACTCAATTGTGACAGATGAAGTATTTCTAGTATCCACCTTTCATCATGCTCTCTAATCCAAGACATCAAGTTTAAGCTTGTTTAATCCAAAAGAATCACAGTTGACTGGATCCCCCCCTCCAAAAAAAAACACAAAACAAAACAAAACATGGGATTGGCCACAAAGGGGATATTCACTAAATACCTGTTGTGTAAAATGGCATACTCTACTTGGACACCAGCCATAACAGTGAAGAAATTCCTATGTGTATAAGACACAAAGTAAAAGATGTATAATAATTATAATTGTTATTATTCAATAATCTGTCTTTGTTTTCAGTTAATACACAGAGGAAGTAGATTATGCAGTTATATAGCTGTAGATAGTAAATATGAGATACGCATATGCTGAAGAATTAAGACTATTCTGACTTCCCCCAACACCTATTTTTAGGTTTTACTGAAAGTCTCTGTGTGACCAGGGAATTGAAAAATAAAATACATAATCAAACAAAACTTAAAGAGGTTGTTTTCTATTGTTGAAATTATACTCCATGAAGAGCCAGCTTACTTATGTATTCCAATGTCGTGTGTCTGTGTATGCGTGTGTGTACTTTTTTACTGAAGATACCATGTCTCTCAGAATGTAAGTTGTTTTGGTTGAAATGCCTCAAAGCATAACCCAGAGCTAGGCATAGGAGTAGGCACTAGAAACATCTCCAGATTGCTAGGCTACTGTTTGAAGATGTTTTATGTTTGTGATCCCTATATTGAACAAAGAGAGTTACTGCTCATCTACTCCAAAAGATTTACCGTCATCATCCTCAAAATTAATCATAGAGTTCCTCATTTGAAAATGTCCTTAGGGATCATTTTTGCCAACCCCTGGTCTTGAAACATGAAATTAATTTACCCCATGCTGAATGGGTGATCATCTAACAAATTCTGGAATGAGGACATGTAAAAAGTAGAAATTCAAGGCTTGAATGTTAAATATGAAATAGCAGCAAAAGTAAAGAGGCACCAGAATTCAGGAAGAATAAAGGACAATTGACTTTTAGAAAATTTGAAAAAGAGAAATGATACCAAGTCTGATACTAAGTAGATCAGTGTCAGGAAACATCACCCTTTACGTGAAAGTAAATCGACAAAACCCCTTCCTTTCCACCTGTGTCTCTTTCACAGTCCAATTAAAATCACGTTTTCTTTGAACACACAGAAAAAAGAAAGAAGCGTCTGGGCACGTAAGGGACATCAGTCGTCTGGCTCTGCCGACAGGTGCATTTGTCATGCCCTGGGGAGCAATGACAGTGCTTTCAGTTTATTAATTGAGAAGATTATACACCTATGATATCCACATTTTCTCATTCCCTTTTTTGGATAGGGGGATGGAGGAGAAAAATGGACATTCTACATTTAAGAAGGAAAAAGAAAACCTCTTTTTTGGTTTTATTGCATTCTAATTAAGCATGAAGGAAATGAGAGGTCTTACAGGAATGCAGCAGGCTTGAAACACTGACAAGGTCAATTATCTCTTGATAAGCCCTGCACCAACAAGGATTAATAATATGACTAATATTAATTGAATGTGAGTTCATTGAGTTTTATTTCTTATTTTAAAGTCTCTTGGCTGGTGTGCATGCCATGGTGTGCGGAGAATGATGGATGGAAGTGATAGAGTCACTAATATACCCTTAGATCCCTGTGGCCTGCTGGGCACACAGAGGATGCAGGTTTTATTTTCTTTTTTGGTTTCTGGCCACCACCATCCTGGCAGGAACTGAAAAAGGTCTAGTTTTATAATGTAATTTGTTCCATGAATGAAGAAAGTGCAAGAGACTTCAGACCTATGAATTCAGAATTTCCCAAATGAAACTGAAGTGCAACTAACCGATGATATCATTTAAGGTGAAGCAGGTCTACTGGATTTCTATAGAAGATAGCAGGTCCTACTTTCTTTAATTGCCTCCATCATCACAGATGACTTGTTTATTGTGAATAAATATGTATAATGTTTGCTTTAATTTTGTGCGCCTTTGTTATGAAGTTAGGAATGTATGCCACAGACAAGACTTGTTTTGAATGAATTGAAAAATGGAGGCTAAACTTGTATTGGGTATTGAGATCTTTTAACTGATTTTCCTGACTTGGTGATTGAGATGCTACTATTTTCATCCAATTTCTTCCCCACACATGACCTTTCTTTTATATGTAGAGATAGCTAACCTCCAGTCACTGATCACATGAATTCACATCTCTCCTTTGCAAAGTTGAGAGGGAATGTAAGAGGTTGTAGCACCAAGAATATAGTAATTCCTTGTTTTTGAAACATTGAATCTATAAAATGATATAGCACTTTATTTTACTAATCCTTTGTGTTTGAAATGCATTTTGCATTTTTTAAGAATATAGTTAAAAATGAATGTTACTCATAGAAATGAAAGTGAGAGAACAAATGAAAATAACTGTAAGTGCAACAAAAGTCACAAAGGGCTGAAAAGTGATTTGAGTTCAGCTTATTGAAGCCTCAGAGGCATTAACTGCACATGAGATTTTAAACATAATATCAACTTCCAATTTAACTCATCTTTAAATTATTCCTATCTGCCTCAGCTAAATGTTAAACCTCCCTCCTCTGAACTGATAGTCCAAAATTTACTAACCTTAATTTGGCCAGCAGAAACTAGCTTTACTATTTATATCTCTGTCATATTGCAATTCAACCCATATGTTGGTGTGTTTGATCTTTCATGTGTGTGGTCTTATCTCCTCAACAGATAAATTCCATTTCTTTAACAGTTTCATATCCTGCAGAGTATCAGGCAAGGCAGAGGATGCACTAGGTGCTAAATATTTAATTGAGTAAATAATGTTCCCACTTTTTCAGTACTAGATCTGTGATGGGAAATCAGTGACAGGTATATGCAAGGTGCATGTGGAGGTGTTTTTCCCCATGTTATCCTGATATCTCTAGAGAGTCATCTGGATTTAGCAAATAATGATCATACTGGGGTAAGAAGTAGGAATCACAGGACATGGTAACTACTATTCAAAACTATCACACCATAGCATGAAGTGGGAATAAGGGGATGAGTGAAAAAACAACTTTTACTGAAAAGAAGAAAGGAGAGGAGACTCATTAGTGGCAAAACAAAGCCATAAGCCAGACTCCTCCAGAGGCACCAGAAGTTCAGAGCAATGAAAAAGGCGTTGGAGAGGTTAGTGCCATCTGTAAGTTTACATGTTGATAGCTTAGGGGGGAAACAATTACAGTTATTCAGAAATACTGTTGAGAAAGTCCATAATTAAGCAAAGCAATATTTAAATAGAATATAAATAGTTGGAGGTATTGTTTTCTGTTTTGATTATTTCCTGATTTTTCTTGGGATCTACCATTTAGTATTGTCCAGGAAGAGTGTGAGATCCAGGGCCTGATGATACAGTTTCTGATACACAATCTGCTCAGTGATTTTGTCTGCACATTTACCCTCCTCTGTGAATGGGGTTGGCAACTACACCTGCCAAGAAGTGACAGCAGTCGCAGGCTAGAATATTAAAGTCTGATGCGTGTGACTGGGGTTCAATGAAAATACATCAGGGAAGATGAAACCCTTCCAATTCAGTTGCACATATTGCTCTGCAATTTTCAAAACCAAAGTACCTGGAGTCTTATTGAAACACATTGCAATGTTCCATCACCCTTGTCTTTCAAAATGTGATCTGACATTGCCTTCTCCATTTCCCATTTTCTTAGTTAAATGCAAAGCATATTTGTAAATGATATCTATTTTACTGTGAATAAGGTTTGGATTCCTTTCTACTTCATGGCTGTGTGCTTTACCTCTGCCCTCTTAATGCATTTCTGTGAAATACATAAAAGTGGGGCTCATCATCCAGACAGGCATCTTCCTAGTCACTATGATGAAGAGAGTGACATGGTATGTTCAGAGTCATACTTTGTACTTATATTTGGAAATATACATTGCAAAAATGACCTTTAACATTTTTTACATAATAATCTCTATTTGTCCTTATAGAATTGTCTATATCCCTACTTTTTCTAATTCTGTTAGATGATAAGAATCTAGTTGGGTTGTAGAAGGTACACTTGATGTAAGAAGCAGACAGTTCTATATTTTTGTCTGATGGTTGAAGAAATATGACAGATTTCTCCTGCCCATGGCTAAATATTGAAGTCTGTATTTTCTGTTCGTACCTGAAAACCATACTACTCATTTTGAAGCCTGTCTCCTCAGAAAAGGGAAGAGGCAAAGTTTTCCTGCCCGTTATCCATTGTTCTAGCACATTCTCTTTGTGTTTTTCCTCTCCATAGTCCTGAAAATGAGATTCTTGGGCAGTACGAAGTGAAAGACTCTTCATGTGGTGGTAGGTGGAGCATAGTCAACTTTGAATGGTACATAAAGTATTAACTTTGAATAATAAGTCTGCAGCTTAAGATCTATGTGTTTTGAGGTAAGTTGCACACACTTTCTGAGCCTCAATTACCATCCTTAAAATGAGAATATTAGCATGTATTCTAGAATGTGAGAATTAAGGGAATTAAAGGAAAAATCCATGCAGAGCAACCATTTCTAAGAAAGGTAAGAAACAGATAGGGGTTACTTAACTCATCTGGAATCCAAATTCCTTCATTAGAAAATGAAAGTATTTAAATAATTAGTAATGCACACTTTAATGGACCTGGCATTAACCTTGTGCTTCATCGATAGTAGCTCATGGAACATTCATTTCAATTCTATGAGGTTACATCATAATTGTTTCTGAAAGATTAGGAAACTAAGGCTTAAAGAAGAAATTAGGTGCCCTAAGTTGCCCAGCTGGCTGATAGGGCTGAAACTATTTGACTTCAGAGGGCTACTAGCACTCACTGCAGCATGTTTTATAGGTATTACTATTCCAGTTAATAGACAAATAAGACGTATTTTGGTGAAACACTGTTTAGGATGAGGGAGATAGACCCATGCCATATAAACACTGCAATGCTTAAAAAATATTATTGGGAAATTTATCTCAAAGATAACCCGTAGATGTAAGAAACTATCTTATGCAAAAGTGAAAGTTTACTTTCCATGAAAATATGAAAATATAGAAGATCTTCTTAACTGATGCTCTTATGAGTTGAAACTTTTTTTCAGAATGCATTTTTTTGCATCTGGTTTGTTTTAGATATGACATGATAACATATACAAAAGTCCTTTGAAAAGTAGAAAGGTTTATGTTTGTATCAGTTAAATCAATGGCTCATTTGGCAGTAAGTTACTTGAAACAACTTCAGCTCTTCTGCATTTCCATTCCTGAAGAAAAAAGGCTGTAAGAAGGGATTTTATTTTTTTTTCCCAGCAAAGGTTCTTAGCAGGAAGGAAAGCAATTTCTATGCTTTTAATTTTGCAGAAGGGAAATGACATAGTCTCCTCAGGCCCTTACTTGGACAATTCTGTATAAAATAAGGTAGCAGATTAGAAACAGAGAAGATATGCTGATAAAGGTGAAAAGTTACTAGTGATAACAAACAGCAGAGGAAGGTGGTAGAACTACTAACATGAAATAGAAGTGCCATGGAATTCAAAATACAGGGCCACTACCAGAAGGAGAGGTATACAGGCTTGGCCCACCTAGAACCATGATTTTTGTTCATGAAGATGACTGAGACAGCAAGAAAGCATGAAACTATCCTCATAGTCACCTATTTAAAAAGGCAGATTCTTACTAAAAAATGTTCTCTCCCAAATTTTATCATAAATAATGTGGGTTGCTTTTTTTTTTTTTTTTGCTTTGTATAAAGAAGTAATCTTAATTGTCTGAAAAAATACTATCATGGATGAAACCTGTGTTATTATACCTCGGCAAGCAAATGACTTTGAGTCTGTATGACAAAAGATTGACTTACTGCCTGAGATAAAATGTTGCAGCATGAAGACACCTTTCAATACAGTGATTGAACATATCTACAAATAGTAATCCATGTTGGGGGCCAGGAAGAAAAGTTGTTGTTTGGTAAGTATTCTCTTCAACAGGGAAGTCTTGACCAAAACTCACCACACAGCATGGGTTCATATAACTCAGTTGCCTGCTCCTTCAGTCATAATATTGGTTGACTCCATTAGAGAAAAAATCAAATTATCTGGTATTATTTAAACCAAGCAACTGGTGTATCGTATGATTTTATGTCCTTCAAAAGTGGTGACTAGTCTAAAACTATCGAGAACCCTGACTGTAGATAAGAGAGGAATCACAGGAATGATGGGGTTTGATTAAGAACCTATTTCAGTCTGGTGATCTTAACCAGGCTCATTATTTCAAATATCAACTTGTTTTTCTACCCCATTTTTTCTCCTGAATTCTAGCCTTATGCCTCCAACCACCTAGTTAACATTCTTTTTTAGGTATGCACTAGACTCATGCATAAAATGCGAATGGATGTGGTGTGAGTTGCTCTTTAAGGATGGTTAAAATTCGGCAAAGAAGAGAGAAGGGAATGCACACACATGCAGCAGCACAGAGTTGTACAAGAGCATAGCATTGACCAACTAGGAGAAAAGGGAAAGTCACAGCACAATTATGATAAATGGGAAACTTATTTTGCAGTGGACAAAATAGTACATTTTATCTCCAAATATGATAGAAGAAAATGAATGAGAAATTCTTCAACGTCTCTATGAAAAGTCCAGATTAGATGCAAAAACAGAGGAGCTAAACATTTCAGCTTAATGGCTTTTGAAATTTTAACATTTCAAGTGTCCCCACAATTCTAATTGATAAATATCCTTCTGGAATTCCTTCAGGTTTTCAAGTAACTCTCCAGTCTTCAATAGAAGGAGACAAGAAATCAAAATGTGCCTTCAGATTTTGGGGGGCATTTTGTACAATTTCTATGCTAAGTCAAGATCCAGTTCAAGAATCAATCAGGGTCTACCACCATCCCCTACCCCCTAGCTTGGCATATTCCTCATTATGTTAAAATGGCTACAGTTTTTATTGTTGAAGCCCAAATTATCTTCATCTAACTCTTTCCCAGCAGCAATGAGCTTAGAAGCAATAGGATAGCAGGAATTTTCTTTTATGTCTCCTCTTTACCGCTAATATTTATTGCCTGTTCATTGCAAGAACAAGCATGAAAAAATATGACAATTTCCAAAGACAGTCTAAAATCCCAAAAGGTAAGATATAACCATCTGGAGTACAACAAGCACATCATATTTTCTTTCCTTAGCAAGACAGTTCCGAGTTTTACGGAAGGCATCCCAGTAGGCAAAGACATACTAGCTGTTTATAACTCCCTAAAAAATTTAAAAATAATAATAAAACCTCAATGTTTCTTTAATGTCACAGTCTGAATTATAAGCAAAGAGTTGGCACATCTCTCATTTTACTCATTCTAATTACAATTGCCTTGTCACTGAGATGCCAACCTGACGAAGAGCAAATCAGGTAGCAAATCCCCAGGGGCCGCTTAGTAACAGGAAGGCTGTTTCCAGTGGAATCAACGTGACAATTTCTTCTTTCCCTCTTCAAAGTCGAGAGTCCCTCTGGACATATTCACATTTGATTATTTTCACTAGGCTCTCTGTCTTCAACTGCTTGATTAGCATCTCACTCACCGAAGAAATTAGACTAAAGTTTATGACCATTAAAAGGAAACCAAAGCATGTGCATGGGTGTCTGCTCATGCATGAGTCACACCTATGAAAACCATTTTCTTAAGTGGGCACCAAGAGTTGGCACTGATGTTAGTGTTCAAGGACCACTCTGTGTGTGTGTATGTTGCCGTTTATGGTTTTAGAAGGTGATCTTTTTACGCATTTCAGTCTAGAAATATGAAGTCAGAAGTTTGAAAACTTTAGGCAAAGGTGTGCAAGTTGGTTCTATAGGTACCTGATTTTCCTCTTTCTAACTTTAGAGCAGCTGTGCTTAGAGATAAGATCATTGTGCCTACTGCTATGGAAATGTTTCATATCAAACAGAATTCTCTCTGGTAAAATACTTTCTATAGACTGCTGCAATTAACATTAAAGAGGAATTAATACATCAAATTAAAACTATTCTGAGAATAATACCAGGATAGTCTTCTCTTAGTCCATCCCCAGCCCTTGCTTGTGATTGATCAGTGGCCCAGGGAATAAGATAGAAAACAGACCTAAGGAGCCACAATTCTGCCTTAAGAATCATTTCTCCTACATCTTCTTTGACATTTTCCTTAAACCTTACCTTGGTCAATAGGACAATGATACTTAAACTTTGGTATATAAAAAGGGCAGGTAACTGGATACCTGGTCCAGACATCCCACTCTACTACAGGTGAGGTGTACCCCAAAAATCTGCATTTTTAACAAGAAACAGGGGTGATTATATTAGAAACACTACTGCAGTTATTCTCCCAGTTCCCAAGTTCCATAATGATAATGTCTGTATCATAAAATTGTCCACAGCTCAACTAGAGTGCACTTTTAATTATGATGTATGTCAGCCCCTCCCAAGTAATTTCTAAGAAAGGACTGGGTATTAACATTTTCTTTTTGCTACATAACATCCCTTACATAATAAGTGCTCAGTAAATACCTGCTGGTATGAGTTGATTTAATGTAGAAACCAAAGCCATTTTGTTTAAGTGTCTTCTTCCTAGAAGCTAAAGTTTCTTCTGCCAACACATAGACCATATTGCTTTGAATTCTAAATTATTCCAGAAGAACATTAGTCTCTTCAAGGAGGTTGGTAATGGTGGACTAGCTCTCTCATGGGACTGCAGATTTCTTGTCTACATCTCCAGCTCACACTAGGTGAAATGATTCAGTGTTTCTGTCCAATGCATGGTTGATGGTCTGGCTCCTTCACTCATGGCCACCTGAGCTGCCCAAGCTGAAAAAATACACCTTTTCCTAGGACTAGAGGGTCAGCCAATGAGAACAGAATTATATCAGCCAGGATATAGATTAAATGCTGGAGTTTTGGACTTCATGTCAAAAACAGTTTCATATTCTCCTTCATGCTCAGAGATCAGCAAATTGAATTCTCAGCATTTCATGTGACAACTCTGTGTCTGGTACCTTAGTATTCCAGGGAATGAAGACAAGTGAGTCATTGTCTTTGCCCTCAAGAAGCTTGCAGTTTAATTTGGGAGACAGATGATACATATGGATAAAATAAAATAGGAATAAATATTTAAATAACACTTGATGACGGAAGGGCACTAAGCATGTCATTATTTGCCAAAGAATACAATTGTTCTAGAAACGTTTAGGGAAGAGAGAAACAATCTTCAAATGGAGTGATCTGAAAAACCTTCAAGGTGGAGGTGACTCTGGCTGACTGAAGCAAATAGATGGGTCTGAATACACAGGAGATTTATCTGCCTGAGTAGAAATGAGCCCAGCCAGAAAGGGGGGAGGAAGGCAAAGCTGGTCTTCTTTGCTCCTTTGTCTCTACTATAAATTGACATTCATTTAAAGATCTGCCAGCTAACCCATCACATTAGAGCTACCCTCTCTGACCCCACCAACCAATAGCTTTGTAACTCATATGTTCACATAGTTCCTAACTCTTACAGAATATATTTTTTATATACCAATTTCGTACTTGACTGTTACATTGCATACTATGCATTTTTTACGTCTGTACATCCCTCTCTTCTCATTGAAGCTTCTCTCAGTATTTCATTTTCATGATGTCAACTAGCAATCAATTAATTAATCTTTACATAAATAACAAATGAGAAATTTAAGGGAAGACCTGGATAAAAAGGCAAAAAGGGGTACACTTTACAGAGAGACTGGTTTCTCTCTCTTTTTTTTTTTTTAGTAGAACAAGAAGTTTATTATTCCCACTCAGTAGTTCCTGGGGGCTTTGATGTTAAGTCATACATAATTCAAGAAATACCAGGAATCTTCTTAATCTCAGTGACCATCTTTAACACCACCTCTACAGGGATGTCATTGCCAGGGGTTGCAGGTATTCCAGTCATGAAATCACTAGTAATAAAGGTTTGAATAACCACAGATCTCTGGCATGAAGGCTGCTTCTGAAGTGGGTTCCGATCAAAATGTAAAGGTGTCAAAATCACCGGCATCTGGCTGATATTCCCAGCGTACCCAGACTCCCTGAGAATGTTATGGGTCTCAAAATCAGCTTGGCGTAAAGTACTGAGCACCCCTGTTGTCAAGAAAGTGGGAGTAACATCTGTAGGAGGTTCTTTAACTGGTGAGCCAAATATATAGACAACTCTGTTAATGTTGTGAAACATGTGAGGTATAAGTCTAGCCAGGAAAATAAGAGATTCCCAGTCAGGCTCATGCTTACTGGAGATTCCACACACATAACTATAAGAACGACAGTCACCCTGCACATCCACAGTTTTAATTGGTAGCAGGAAGGCATTCAGTGAATGCAGACTTGTAATTTGCATCAGCTTCTCCTGATCCTCTTCTGTTGTGCAGGCTTTGACTCTCTGTAATAGTGTATGTGGCTTTTTAATGCTTGCAGAAAAATCAGCTACTATTTTCAAAATATTGTTGGTTTCAGGAAAATCCTTACAAATGTAAGGCTCCTCAGCACATATTATTCTGATTGCCAGGCCTGGACCTGGGAATGGATGCCTGGAAACTAACTCTTCTGGAAGTCTAAGTTCTCTGCCTAAGATTCTACTTCATCTTTATGAAAATCTTTCAAAGTTTCTCTCAGAGAGAAAAGTCTCAAGTCACATCGGGAGGGCTGTGACTCAGGTAAAGTAAGTCCATATCAGCAGGAGATGTACACTCAAGTCTAAGCAGGGTAGAGGTTCTATTGTTCATTTCACCAAATTTCTTGATTTGTCAGTATTCTACCAAAACCTGATCACAGAAACAGTGCACCTTAGTCCCACTCTATCCAAAATGCCTATAGCTTCCCATTACTTATGAAGGAATGGTCCTTTGAGCCTCTATAACAAGATTCCTCCCTATCTCTCCAAACTGCAATGCCATTGCTCAGTTGTCCATTATGTTAACTTCATTAATTATTTTCCTCACTCACTTTGTATTTTTTCTACCTTAGCCTTTGGCTCAAATGCTCCATCCAGCAGGTAAGGCCTTTTGTTCTTCTCTTTGATCTGCCCAAAGCTATCCCTCCTGACCCAGACAGAGCTCAGAGGTTTTTCTAGACATTGTTGAGTTCTTCTCATTTCCACACCCTTGTGTGTAGCGGCACAGGCATTAAGTACATGTGACTGATTTGATTGCATGTGTACCATGTATGTGAATGACTGCAGATCATTAGATGAGCCATTATTTACCTAAGTGTGTGTTATTTGAAAAGGGTAGACTTTTGGACATAGGAGCTGGAATCAGTTTCCTGTGAAACCCTTAGTCTCAGTGGCTGGAGGGGTGCTGACCTCATTGGGGCATCCAATGTGTTTTTATAGGTCCACACAGGAGTTAGTGGAGGCTACAGAGGAGGTTTCCCATCAAGCCTGCCTAATCTACTTGATTCTCCCCAAATAGAGACTTTTCCACAGTAAGAGTAAAACATATCTCAGATGTCCTTCTCCCCTGTCAGAATAAAGTGAGTTGCATACATTTGGGCAGTTTAGGTGGTATGTAAAATGCAAACAAACATTTACAAAACCACTGCCCTTTGCAGAGATATGATGGACACTGTACATTCCTATAAAGAGGGGGTGATTGTACGTAAATGAGCCTCAAACTTTTAGGAACCATTGACAAAGAAACTTCTCTATTTTTCAAATCATTGCTTCCAGCTTCAGTTTAATAGCAGATGAAGCAGTTCAGTCTGCCTGGACCTGAGCTGATAGAACTCATTAGTGGATGACTCTGGTGATCAGAGATGGTTGCAAAGCCACCTTTTCCCTCAGGTAACAATTCAAATACCAGAAATGTGTTCCAACTATGAGCAGCATGTTTAAAAGAGAAACTCAAGTGTGACTCAAAGCTAATATAAATCAATCACTATTAAAACCTTTTGGAATACAGCTCTCTTTTCCTCAGCTCTTCATGTCAAATACCAATGAGCATGTCATATATTATTATTCCCTAGAACCTTAAAGAATGAAGAAATCAACAGACATTTAGATAGGCACCAGGAACAGAAACAATACTAAAGTGAGTGAAAACAAACCTAACGAAATGACAGTTTTGTCTTTTCAGGACATCCATGACCCAGAGTTGCATCATACAATCACTCAGTTAAATAATGAATGCACTTATAGCTGAGGAGGGAACAGGGAAGATTAAATGAGGAGGGAGGTGTGAAGGAATGGAATGTTTTCCATGCTTAGAATGGTACCCTTGAGAATCAATAAGTTTAGGGAAAAAACTGGAAGGAAGTTCTAGGTACAGGCACCTGAAGAACAACTGACTTAATCTCAAACTAGAGATGCCAATGAAAGAGTGGGAAGTTTTCTCATATGGAAGGAATTCATGTAAAATAAAGTTTAATTGAGACCTAGAAAATGGACCTCATATGGGAATGATTCCCTGATAATGCAGAAATGACAGAAAATGTGTTAAAATAATTTAACGGGTCCAGTTGTACTTGATCAAATGATTAACGGTATTCCATCTGCTTTCTAAATGTCCCTACCTTCCACTAATTCCTCTGAAATTTTGCCATTTCAGCCAAGCTGAAATTTATTAGCACCCACTTACTGTGATTTACATGCTGAATGATTTGCACATGTCTTCCCTGGGCTATTTGCATGCCTTTATTAGGAATACAGTTTATTTGGGGGCACATTTGATTTATAAGCATTTGGCAAGTCTGCCCTTCTATTCCTTTTTCTTTTCAATTTATGCAAAGGCAGAGTTATATTCCTGGGGCTCATTCATTCCCTAGGAAATTAATTTTTTTAACTGAAATCTTCTGTTTGGTAAAACATTTGTAACAAATTAGATTCAATCTCCTTTTCTTGGCTACAACAAAAAACAGTAGTTAGAATCAGGACTTCCCTTTGATAACATTTTGAACTAGATGAAGTTTGTATACAGTGATTGTGGGCTCAACATTCTATGCCTATGTTCTCTTCTTTATACTTTATCTCAAAATACAGAGGTATCACTTAAAAAATATTCCCATATGTAAATCCACTCCCCCACTCCCCCCACCCCCCAGTTTTGTCTCCTACTTTTCCACCTTTAGAGGACCATATCTCACTGCCTGCCCTTAGCTGTCAAGAGGAAAATGATCTCATAAAATTATACCACCAGAGTGAGAATGATGTCCGCCTCCATAAGGCAGGTGGGATTTGAAATGGAATGATTAGAGAAACAATGCCTTAATTATAACTTCATAATTTATAATGAACCATTCATATACATTATGTAATTTGATCCTTGAAACATTTTTCAAGATAATTATTATTCATGCTTCAGTTTTACATGTGGAAAAACTATAACTCTGTATAGATAAAAAAAGTAATTTAGGAGAAAACTGGGGGTATTGGGTGTCCCAAGCCTGGTCACCTATCACTGAATTCCCTAAGTTCCCAACCGGGCACTGGCTCCTTAGTGAGTGCTAAGAGACAATGAATGAATAGTGGAGTTTTGTTTCTGGAGCAGACTCTGAGATGCATTTTCTCCTGGGCCGGGCAGGCAGCTTTCTTTTGTTTTTCAAATCCAATTACCTGGGTGGCTTCCTCTTCTGCCTAAAAGTGAGGAAGAGGAGAAAAAACTGCGTTAGAAAAAGGTTGAGTGCAACTACCGGGGAATCTAATTTAGGAGGTGATCTCACAAGGCCTCGTACCCACACAAAGGTCCACAGCAGGTCATTCTTGTCAGCTGCTCCAATCAAACTATTTCCATTTTTAGTCTATGGCTGTTCAGTGACCTTGTCCTGTGGCACAGCCAGACAATATTACTAGAGAAATAGGAGCTGCAATAGCCTAATTATACAATTACACATTCATTTAACCCCTAGAGAGCTTAAGATTTTTCTGAGAACCAAAGAAGTGGTTGGCTGGAAACTCGTTTTGAAAGATTGTCTCACCCCAAGATACAGAACCTTGTCCACATAAGGAACATAAAATTATTACCTAAGTCACACTGGTGGACATCATGAGAAAAATAAAATTACTGAAGACATTGAAAATTCATAGTAATGTAGCCAGATTTTGAAATTTATAACCAAGTTTGCATTATTTAACAAGGTAAAGTTTAGCAGTGTAAGACATTTTGCAATCGGATTGTGTCCAAACATTTTTTTATTTGAACAATTCGTGGTAGGACTGTCATCTATTATCTACCTGTGTTTCTTTGCTCTTGTTTAATATCAGGAACAAGATGCTAGGAAAGAGTAGTGGCTTCTAAAAAAAAAAAACATTAAAAAAGGAGGAAGAAAGATCAAATTCTAGAGAACAGTCCCTTCCTGCTTTTATCTATCTTAAAATTGATGAATTCATGGTTAGTTGCCAAATTGTCTTTCTAAATAGTAGTGACATGTGCTGACATCAACAGCAGGATGGGAAAACTTTTTTCTGTAAAGAGTCAGATAGTAAACATCATAGTTTTTGCAGACCGTGTGTGCTATCTCAATTCTTAACTCATTTCTGTTGTTGTAGTACAAAATCAGCCTTGGAAATTATGTAAATGTATGGATACGGTTGTGTTCCAATAAAACTTTGTTTACAAAAAAAAATTGCAGCAGGCTGCATGCGACCCATGGGCTACAGTTTGCTATCTCCTGTTCTATAGAGTCCACAGGGTATTGAAAGGTATGGTAATATATGTTAGGGGGAGATAGGTCATTGTTTCTTTTCTTTTGTCTCCATTTTCAAAGCTGTTACAATAAACTAAAGGAGTTTAATAAATATAGTATTTTTCACAGTAAAACTGAAATTAAGTATAAAAATGCCTCATCAGAGTAATGAAAAAACAAACAAATATGTAATTTTACTGAGCAAATCACAAACATCTTTAACAACTTCAAGGAAAAAGCCCATTTTTTATTTTTATTTTTTGCATTCTGTGTCATTTCAGTTGATAAAAATTTGGACACCGTAATGCATTTCTGAGATTACTCTGCTACAAGCAAACACAAATCTCTACCTCTACAAAATTCTCTTTCTTGTTGTACCTTGCTTTCTCATGGCTTTTGCTCATGTCATGCTTCTGTCCTTTGGTAATCTTCCTTACTTAGACTGTACCTTCCTCTTTCTGCTAGATCCATTTTAAAATTTCAGGACTAATCTATGTCCCATATTTCCCCATAATGCACAGTTGGCTACCTAAACTGGCAATTCCATTGTTATCTTCCCTCCCCTGTCTTCAAATCTAGCTCCAGCCTCCTGTTTCCATGGTCTCAAGGTGCACATCAGTGTCTTTACATATTTTCATAAGTAGAGTTTTGTACAGAGAGAAGGCATTAGCATTTTAACTCATCTTTTCCCCTGTCTGGAAGGTGAATTCTGCAGAGTAGTCCTGCTACCTATTGTATTTCATGTAACAATGAACATCTGTGAGATGACTGGACAGAATATAAGACTAAGTTTGGAGCTCAAGATACTGGCAATTTTTGCTACAGTGCTGTTTGCAACTTTTTACACCAGTTGACTCACATAGAGGTCCAAAAACTATAATTTCCATCTCATTATACAAGGTTCTATTCATTTCAGCTAATCTGCCATATTCCTGGGAGTGAGTTGAGATATATAACTAGCCTTGATATCATCTCTACCTTACAGTTACAGAAATAAAAGCTAAGAAATTTCAGGGAACTAACCTCAAATGGCATAGGTGTCACTTTTATTGTAGACTACCTATAATGCTATATGGTCAGGCAAGTGTTCCTTCTGGTGTACACATTGCCACTTTGAGGATAAATGTGATCCTTGTTACCAGAATTAAATGATCAAGGATAAAATTGCCTCCTAGAAATAAATTGACATAGGAAAAGCCAAACATACAGAAACATCAAAACATTCTTGCCATATGAGTGTAACCAGAACAGGTGCTTCCTCTTGGGCACTTTGCAAAAACACAGCCTATTTGAAAATGCTCGTTACATTCCCTTAATTTCTCTACCCTCATTCCTTAATAATTAAGGAATCAAATTCATGGTGATGATACCAGGGCCCCATGTCTTAATTGACCATTTGCATCTACTCCTCATTCCTCACCTGAAACTATCATCTTCCTTTTAGGACATCGCCTGGGACAGCTGGAATGCTGAGCAAAATCTCATAAATATGAGGTTTCAAAATGCAGCCAGACAGTTGCAAAAACTGTAATGGACTGAGGTTTTCTAACTCCTGGGGTATTGGCTTCCTTTACTTTTGTGGAGATGTGTTTTCATATTTGGTGCTCCTACCACATCTTCAAAAGTCTGCAATCAGTTTCCCTTTTGAGGACAAAAAGATGTCAGATTTTCTCATATTTTTGTATCTCTCCTAAGCCTGATTAAGGAAGCCTTGGGTCTGTATCCATTTTATCTTGTTGGCAATATACACACACACACACACACACACACACACACACACACACACACACACACACACATATATATGCATTGTAGAATGATCCTTTTGCATCCTTTTGTATGGCTAATAACCAAGATCAGGTGGATAAATGAAAAATTCCACAATATTTGCTGCTAAAAAGGGGGGAGGAAAGGAAATTTTGGTATATTTCTAAGTCTGGTAGCAAGGAGGTATGTTGGTGGGGCCAGTTGGAGGATGTTCAGAGGGGACATCCTGACATAAAATACAAAAGGAAAAGAGAAAGACATATAAAAGGGAAAACATTGTGACAGAAGGAGAAAAGCAAGCTAATAGAAGCCATCTATGTATAACTTTAGGAGAAAGGCATCCTTAACTGAGCAGACAGTGCCTCTAGTTACAAATCCTTAACCAACAAGCTATGAAGACTTGAATATTTTAAACAGTTCTGTAGTGTACTATATTTATCTATCACCTAGGAGTAGAAATAATAACCCATGTGTGAACATCAGAGATGGTTCTGTGCCACATACTCCATCTCCTTCCTCTGTAAAGTTCTCAAACTTTGTTTAAGTTTTGGATGACCATGGCACTTTCTACTATCCTGGGATGAAAGCTTATTATGAGCAATCATGATAATTCATTCTGCGAGCCTGCTCTGAGTTCACTCAAGGGCATATGACACAGCCAAACCTGGCCAGTGATATTGGAGGAGACATCTACTGGGAAGTTTCTGGGAAAGCAACCTGCCCAAGGCAACACAGTTGTAAGTGGCTAAGCCAAGATTCTAACCCAGGAAGTCTGACTGTCTTCTTTTGAGAAATGAATAAGGAACACCAAGAAGTTATTTCTCTCTGACTCCACAGCAGACATTCTCAAATTGTAATGTCAGAAAGAATACCTCGGAAAGTTTATTAAATGCAGACTTCCAAAGCCCCACTTTTATTTTATTATTTTATTATTAAACACTCTGGTCATGTTGTGGTGCACGTGAACTTGGAATCGTACTATGAGATGCACCCCCTGAGAGGATTCACTAATTCTAGCTCTGTGAATGGAGCTGAAGAATGGGCAGTTCCTTGACCCTGTTATATACAGTGGTTTATTTCGTCTGGGGAATTATATTGTTTATTCTATAGTCCCATGGAGGTAAGTGTATGATTTTTTAAATGGTTTATGTTTGGTGAATAATGCTAGATTTCTGTCCCTTGTTTAGACAGAACATGTACCAACTGCTTATTATTTATACTGGTATGAGCTTGATGTAAGTACTAGGTAGTCATTAAGAATGCTAAATTCATTTGTTTTTTCTTCTAGAACAGTGTTTCCCAGTAGAATTTTGTGAAAATTAGAAACATTCTATATCTATGGTGTCCAACACTAGTAGAAGTTAGTCACATGTGGCTCCTGTGCACAGGAAATATGCTTATTTCAGCTGAGAAAATAAATTTATAGATTTTATTTAATTTTTATTTATATTTAACTATCCACTGTAGCTAGTGGCAATAATATCCAGCTTTAGAGTAGTGTTTATATATGTACATGCAGGTAATTTAGAAACTTGGAAAATTATTTTATCTTACTGAGAAGTCTAATTTGTAGAATGGTCTATTCCATGAACTTCATTTCTCTTGAGAATCTAATACATGATTCTAAGTCCGGTGTACTCAACCCCCAGGCCACTCACTGGTACCAGTCCATGGCCTGTTAGACACTGGGCAGCACAGCAGGAGGTGAGCAGCAGGCAAGCAAGCGAAGTTTCATCTGTATTTACAGCTGCTCCCCATCACTCACATTACCGCCTGAGCTCTGCCTCCTGTCAGATCAGTGGTGGCATTAAATTCTCACAGGGGTATGAACCCTACTGTGAACTGCGCATGCGAGTGATCTAGGTTGCATGCTCCTTATGAGAATCTAATGCCTGATGATATGAAGTGGAACAGAGGCAGTGATGATAGTGCTGGGGAGCGGCTGCAAATACAGATTATCATTAGCAGAGAGGTTTGACTGCACAGAGACCATAATAAATCAACTGCTTGCAGACTCATATCAAAACCCTATCAGTGAGTGGCAAGTGAAAAAAAGTTCAGGTCTCCCACTGATTCTGCATTATGGTGAGTTGTATAATTATTTCATTATATATTACAATGTAATGATAATAGAAATAAAGTGCACAATAAATATAATGTGCTTGAATCATCCCAAAACCATGTCCACCCCCACCCACCCCCAGTCTGTGGAAAAAGTGTCTTCCGCAAAACCGGTCCCTGATGCCAAAAAGGTTGGGGACCGCTGTTCTAAGCTATTAAGTTCATCAGGGTGAGGGGATTGTCTTCACAGCCTTGCCATTCCCAGGCTGCCCCATCTCTGGAAGGCACTGTAATTTCAATGTCAGACACATTCATGGAAGCCAGCCTCATAGAATCCTGACAAACAATACTCTGGCATCTCAAAGAGCCAACACAGTGTTTCCAGGACAGGAACCACATTTACAAAGAGATGGACTTGTTCATTATTCTGAAAGATTAAGTACCAAATACCTCATTAGAGAAAGTACAAGCTGAAAAATGGATAACAGCTGCAGAAAAGGAAAAAAGCCATTTGCAGGTGAGAAAGTGGGGAGGATGGGAACTATTTGGTTCTGCACTGAATTGGTCTGGCTTTCTTTCCCAATCACCCAGGGCCACATTTTGTCCAGAACTGGTGCTCATGAGCTTCCAGATTCTTGCTGCAGTAGCCAGGTAGTACTCACCATTAGAGTCCTAATGGAATTAGTAGAAATGACAGACTTCTCAATAAGTCACATGGTCTCTTCCATTTGAATGAGAATTGACTGGCACAAATGATTGATTAACATTTACAAAGCCATATGGGTTCCAATCATATTCCTTTTGTTCATACTTTCAAACAATTCAATATCAGGAAGTAGAAACAAGGTAATACATGATTTGCCTATGACAGAAAACAAAATTAGAATTACAGCATGATGGAAAAGTTAGACCTTAAACCAAATTAAACCAAACTTGTTACCCATTGGTCACCAGATTCCCAAGAGCTTGTGTATTATGGACTTATTACAATCCATAATATATAACCCATTGCTTTGAGTAGAAGGGTGGAGAAAAACACTTACTCCAAAGTAAACAAGAAACCAAAGAAGCTTAAATGATAATACTGTGGGTTTCAGTGAAAATTATGCCATTTCAGTGAAACAGTGTTTTGTTATTTTGTTTTCTACACACCAAACTCCAGCCAGATTGCCACGTGTTCTCCCAGCTGAGTTCCCTCTATCCTGCCTTTGCCCTGTCTCATAAACTCAGCCAGACTAATTTCCTCAAGATTCTCCTCAAAGCCCTGAGGAGTCTTCCTCATTTTTTTAATCTTAATATCCATAGTGTTTGGCTGGAAAATTGCTGGGCAACGTTTCTTCTCACTTCCATTTCTGAGCAGGCTATGCAGCTTCTACATGGGCCATTTCCATTCCTCTCTCTGATATTCTGTGTTTTCTTTCCTGTTTGCGCTGTGACACAATCTCATGCCTCCTTTGTCTGGGCTAGTCCTTCCTCTCCATCTTTGTTAAAGTCTTCTCTCCTTACTCCATCTCTTGAGCTCCTAGAAACTTTGACACTTGATCTCAAAGACTGACTTCTTGTTCTTAAAAGGATGGTGCTCTTCTCCTATTTCTTGTGTTGTAGTAGTTTTTGTTTTAACCAATTGCATCTGAGAAGTATCTGAGAGCAGAGATTGTGTTGCACAAATCCTCTGTTCCTACAGCCCAGTAACTCCAGCTAGGAGAGACCTTAAAGATCATTTGAGTGGTTTCCCAGTATTTTAAAACTGCAGTCTTTGGGTTCAAACATAGAAGCCTACAGTTAGAACATACCACATGTGAGTAAACTGCCCATACTAACCTATTCTTTTTACCTTATTTGCCCATTTCTCTAGAGAATCCTCAAAACTCTGAAGAACAGAATTTGAAAGCCACTGATGGGCAATTTCATATCATAAATGAGGAGTCAAGAGCTCTGAGAGGAATGCAGGGTACCTACCCAAAGACACAGAGCTGCCATCTTGCACAGGGTGACATGTCATCTAACCCAGAATAGGTTCTAGTTAAACTGAATGTGTTGGTTGATTGTCAGCTGTCATGCAGCAATTACCTAAGCTTCACTTCAAGGACCACAAAATGAGAAGGAACACCAATTTACGTCAGGAGAAAATGTGTACTACAATACTTAAGAGAACTTAGTGATATATATCTGTGTCTGCTAAGATTTTGAGAGGTTTGGAATATGAGACATATTGCCCTTAAGCACGTAGGGAAGTCAGGAACCTCCGTGAACCAAGGGCATCTCAGAGTCTTCCTTGCTTGCTTCTATGGTTCTGAATGATCTCTATTTAACATCACTCTTCCAAAGAGTTGGTTAACCAAAGAAAATGAACAATGACCTTAAAAGTGAAATTCTTATTTCTCAGGGGTCAACAGCCTTCTTGATAGGGTCCTCTACTCTCAACCAAGTAGAACTGCAGTGGGAATATTCTTTCTCCTCTCTGCAGTTACTCTGAAGGGATTAAAGATATGTAGCCCCAACTGTGTTCATTATTATTAACTCAATCCTTAAATAAACTGAGTAATTTGCAGCAGAATTGCTATTACATAGAATAAGACTGTAGTTTTTCATTCGCTCATTTATGTATTTAGCCAAGGGCTACTTTATATTCAGAAGGTAGTTTGCCCTATTTAGCGATCTCCTTTGCAACCTGTAAGCCTGGTGGGTTTAAGAGGCTTGTATTGTGGCTCCTGAGTAGCTGTTGACTTTCCTTCTCTGTGAACTAGTAATTGATACACAAAATTTAACAACCTCTTAATTATTACCCTGAAGCCAATTGTCAGGTGGATGTAGAACTCAGGAAATTCTATTCTGAAGATGACTCAGGACTCCACACTGCAAGCCATAATCTGGATTTCTCTAGTATCTATTTTACAGTCTATCACCTCTCTTATTCTGACTTGCAAAGGAAAAATGTCAGTATGACATGTGTGAGGCAATGTGCCTTCAGGACAAATGTGTATCTACATGATCTACATCCATGGAGTACAATAGTAACATGGGCAATCCACAAAACTGACTACGTTAATGTGGAATGAAATTTCGCATTTGGATGCAATATATAGCTTTTAAATAATATTTTCCCTAATATGTCCTTGCTTGTTTTTTTCCCTAGTGTTGATCTAGTTCTTCTGTGACCTTTAGTGTTTCCTCAACATAAACACATCCCTTAATAACCTCTATTTATTGACTCAATTTCATTGAAAAACTATAAAAATACACAGAATCTGCCCCTTTGAGTACATGCTCTAACTACCATTTGGTCTTTAAATTGACAAAGAAGTGAAACTTTGGGTTTCACTTACAAGTTGGGTTTTACATACAAGTCAAATTTGATGTAATCTTATATATATATATACTTTTTTTAATGGTTAATATGGAATAATAGCAATGGGCTGGCCCAAATTTTAGAGGGATACAGGTGAATATAAGACTTTGCTAGGATTGTCTTCTTTTATTGGAAACAAAGAGTAAGAGGGTATTGGAGCTATTTAACACCATCCATCCATGACAGTTTGTGAGTCCCTGATCAGCCAGGTGGTTATCCTTTGATGCAGGTTGCCACAGATGTGGGTACTCTCAGCCAATCAGGGTTTAGCACAAGTTCATTTCCCAAGGTCCACTGATTCAGGACTTGTTGCTTTCATTCCCATTTGTTCCTCTCTTTCTTCCCTATGCCCACTGCTCACACCCTCATCTTCCATCTCACTTTATTGTATGTTAATTCTAGAACTTCTGATCTTGCTAGATTGTCCAATTGTCCCTTCATCTTGACTTACTCTTGTCCTATATATGTGGATACCCACTCCTGGAGACTTGAGATATTTATTTTCCTGAAACCCATTGAGGCTCCTCTATACCTGGTGAATCCATTGAACTCCATGACACCTAACACAAGATTGAGAATTACCTTTAAATATTTGGGTATTAAAAATAATCAAAATGATCAACTGCTTAGCTAAGCCAGGCAATTTAATGTGAGCCTTTTGTTTCAATTTTAGAATTTCAGTCTTATTTTTCTTGGTATTAGTTAGATTTTTTTTTTGTTTGTTTTTTAATGTAATGACATTGCATCACTGAAATGCAGTTCAATGTTTTTATATGTTAAAACTTTCTGTGAATGACTTACAATTCCATCTCATTTACTCGGGCTGAAATTAAAGAAAAGAAACATGAAATACATGTCAAAAAATGTGGTAAATTTATAATAGCAGAATAGCAAGAGCCATGACCACCCATATAATGATACTTCATTTTGCTGAAAATGTGGCTCAACACATGTGTCAGTGTCAACCCAAGGCTGAGATCTAATTAGGGAACATTCAGCCAGTCTGATTATGTGTTTCTTGTTTGATGACAAATTCGTTCATTTTGCAATAAGATTTCTGTGAACATCCAACAATTTGTTTCTGAGCCTGAAGCATATTTTAAAAATATATAACTCAATGGGGTAGTGAATAAGAGTGTTCTTCAGTAAATAAACATTAACACACACTCTGCTCATCTGACCCTTTAGATGAAATTGCCAGGTGTGTTTAGTGAATCAACAAATTCAATCAATTAATAGTTTTGGGTGCTAATTTGGCTGTTTTGTTTACTGAAGGCAATTGGTTAGTAGAACATCTAGCTGATTTGATTTAAATGAGTAGATCAGTTGTGTTTGTAGATAGCATTTGAGTTTCAAAGACCAGACATGTCAGGGAGACCACTTTGAATAGGAGAAATAAAGACACTGCAGGTTTGATCTGGTTTTTATCACAAACTAGTTGTATGACCCTGGGAAAGTCAATGATATGTTAGGCTTCTATTTCCTTGTTCATATCATATCCTTCATACATTCATCACTGGGAGAGCAAAATGAAATAATGTCTTTGGCTTTGCTTTGAAATGTGTATAATCACACATATGGAATGGAGAGGAAACTATTTTAGTTTACCAGCTAGCACTAGGATTTTCTTAGGAAAGAAACTATATTTTTGAAAGAAAATATGTTGATAAGACCTTGGTTCCAGAGAGAGACATACAAATAAATAATAAAATGATCCTGAATTTTTTAGAGAAAAGTCTAAGAAGGAGAGTATAGAAAGAGGAGGAAGTTCCTGATGGTGAGACAGACAAATAACATTTCACAAATAAAGATGTCTCATATGATTTAATTTGAAGTTATTTGCATCGTGACACAAACTATTCCTCCTCTCTCCTTTCTTCACTATACTGCAAACACATACTCCATCAAGGACTACAGTGCTGGCAAATTCGAATTTAGCAATGAGCTTAATATATTATAGGATGAGAACAGCTAATACCGAAACAGTGTCCTGGAGGTTATGGTTTTGAAAATGCAATACAATCTTAGGATAGGTTTTGGTTATCCATAGGCTGTGTGGAGCCGAGCTTTTAGAAAACTACTTAGAAGTCCCAACAACTCTATGTGATAGGTAAATGATGATCACCATTTTTCAGATAAGGACAACGAAGTACAGAGTTTAAGTTACTTGCCTTATGCCACATAGGGACAGAGCCAGAATCCAAACCTGGACATCTGGACATGAACGTTATGATCTGTATTATATTGTCTCTCTTAGTTTCCAGTTGTATTATCTGGAAAACATTTCAAAGAGCTGAAGGACTAAGGTCCGTAATTGAGTGGTACATAATTATAAAACCATCAGGTGATCAGTTCAACTGGGAGAAAACTTTGAGGTCACTAAATTCTATTCCGGGTCCAGAGTCCTGCTTCTGTTGTCCTGCTACATTTTGCAGCATCCCCAGGACTGAATGGGGTGTGGGGTGTGTTTCACTAATTGAAGGTGTGTAAATCAGACCCACATAAGGGGACCTAGGCAGGAAGCCAGGAGTTCCAGAGTTCCAGTCTCTGCTTTATCCACTCAGGGTCTGCTTTTTCTCATATATAAAATGAAGAGTTTGTATTAATGGGTTCCAGTGTTAGCAAACCAAATGTTATACTTCTCTCCCATAAGCCATCAATTTTTCCATGTTGTATCTTGGTTGGTGGCATCATAAAGCTCTCTTGACCCTTAAAAGAATGTCTCAGAATGAGGTCCTTTTCCCTTGAGTGATTGTAAAACAAACACATTTCTATGAGTGACTTTCCATACTGTTTTTTATGTGGAGTAAGAATGGTTTTGTTCTATATTGAGGATGAAGGATGCTCCTTACTGTACACAAAATACTGGTCCTGAACAGTCCCTAAAACTTCTTGTGTGTGTGTATTTTTTTTGTGTGTGTGTGGAGTGATGTGTATGAGTGTGCATATGGGATAGGTATCACACACAATATTTAACATAACTTTGGGGAACTTGCACTAAAGTGAAGTTTTTATACACACACACACAAAAACAATTTTAAAATATTTTGTTTACAAAGTAAGCTCATGTAAATGGATATATTATTTACAGATATGTATTTTTATTTTTTCTGAAGCTGTATGTGTATTTTGTGTGATTCTTATACTGTTTCTTTTAATATATATAACATTGTCCAGGACTGAAGGCTTATTTTTCTGTGTAATATTTATATTTATACAGCCTTGACATAGAGACTTAACCATCAGAGTAAGATATGTCACTGAGGTTGCTAGGCAGAGGAAACTTTACTATTGTAAAAGTTCCCAGTAAATTACCAATTATAAGAAGTGAAGTCATACTCTCTTGGTTTATAACATTAAGATGTCCAAAAGGAAACAGAACAGTCAGTAAAACTAGGTGTGAAATTCAGTGTGTGGGATATCTGAATTTGGATACTTTCTAACAGTTTTTTTTTTTTTTCTCTTTAGCAAAGACATGGCTTGGAGGTTACTTTTTCCTGATGGATATGTCTATACATTATCTACTGAATTTAAGTGTATTTATTGTTTTTGCTGGCATTTCTAACTTCTTTAATTGGATTTGTATTATTTTCCTTACTAGCACTTGCAACACCTTCCAATTTATTGTTGCTTCCTGTTTTCATTAGTGTGTGGTTCCCTCCTTCTTCCAGGCCATTAATAAAGGTATTGAATAAAGGCAGCTCTCCCAGCTGCTGATGCCCTCCCCCCAGTGCCTCCCTCAAGATGGACACATTCCCATTCATCATCTCTCTTGGTTTACTGTGGTCCATACAGGGAATGTAACCACATTCTTTTTCAAGTCTATTTTTACTATATTCTGCAATTGCATTCTCATTGCATGTTGGACCTGATTTTTTTTTTCCAGCCCCTAAGAATCATTACTAAAATCAAAACTAGTGGAAAACAGGAGATTGGGAAAAGAAATCTACCAGCTTAAAAAGTGTTGGTGTAATTGGTCTTTTTTGCAATGGTTGGGGAAATCTGAAACCAACAAGACTGATGTAATTTGTATCTCAGACACAATAGATAATCTGTGGGGCTGGAACAATCACTTCTGATTCCTAAAGGCTGGAAAAATGCATCAATGGTTAGAGATGTTTATTATTCCCAATAAATGCTCTGGGTCTGACAATTTTTCTTAGTTTAATATACGAATTTCATTTCATAACAGCAATAAGACACTCCAGGCTGTGCATTTGTTAGGGATTATTGCACTTCTTGGGTGGTTTAAGTCATTCTGCCTTTAGTCTTATGCCATATAACATGACCCAAGGCACCTTATAAATAGCAGAGAAATGCACTGCCTGTCATGAGTTCCAGCTTGAATAGCCTTGTAAAGGGACATGGATTATAGAGGTATGATAATAACTATAAAACAGGAGTGGTAATTTAAGTGCCTGTGTTGGATAATCCATATGATTAGTATTTTTTTATTTTGTTCTTTTGTGTTTCATTCTACTTAGAATTCTCATTTAGTGAAATCACTGCTCAGCAATACAATGTGCTAATGGGGTTGAAGGAAATTCAAGATCTAATTTAATATTTAAACCTTCTCATTGTTTTGTTTACCAATTAGCTGCTAGAGGTTAGGCTGGAATTAGCTGACATACATGACAGACTCATGGGCTCAGAGATCGCAGGTTACCACCATACGTTATAGCAAATATTCTCAGGGCTGAATTTTGAAACTTCATGGAAAAGTAATACCACAGAAGAACACCTTAATGTTTCAATACTACAACTGAAAGAGCAAATGAGCACTACTTGTGTTTCAAAGTTAAAGTTATAAATGTATGATATGTAACTTTATGCCACCAGTAGTAAGATTGCTCTTACATTAGACCATATGGGGATTTGGCATTTTGTAAACCAGCATCTTATTATGTCAGGTGAACATTTTTTGAAGTTTTTTGTTGTTGTTGTTGTTTTTGTTGTATCCAGATATTTAACATAATGGTATTGAAATTTATCCACAGTTTGTTTTCAGTCATTTATTATTTAAATTAAATTTTAATGGGATATAGTTGTTTTACAGTGTTGTGTTAGTTTCTATGTACAGCAAAGTGAATCAGCTATACATATACATATATGCCCCGTTTTTTGTATTTCCTTCCCATTTAGGTGACCACAGAACATTGAGTAGAGTTCCCTGAGCTATACAGTAGGTTCTCATTAGTTATCTATTTTATACATAGTATCAGTAGTGTATATATGGCAATCCCAATCTCCCAATTCATCCTCCCCCTCTTTCCCCCCCTTGGTGTCCATATGTTTGTTCTCTACATCTGTGTCTCTATTTCTTATAAAGGAAATAATGTAGAAATATTTACTGTGAAGAGGTTGACAAGGGTTAATGAGGGAAAATGAGATTAATCAGTATGTGGAATCAGGTCCCTGAGTTTCTAGTTCTTCCTCCTTAGCTGACTTGGGCATTATGCTGACTGCTGTTTGGCTACAACATTTTCTTCCTCACTTAGATGGAAAAACTGTGAAGTTGGTGTGTATAATACTTAGAAGGAAGGCAATAGATGTATATATTTATGATACATTTCAAATCTATCTATCTACCTATCTACCTACCTAACTACCTATCTAACCATGACAAGTGAATGATTATGGAAGATAATCCACCATGACACACCCCAATGTCCACTCACCCCCATGATACTTAACCGTCATTCCATGTCAGGACAGATATTCATTTTCACATCTTCTCCTCATCTTTCATGAAATGCTATGACTATAGCATAGACTTTGTGAATTACAGCAGTATAAGAAGTCCTAAGAGCTTTCTAAAGCAAGCTTTCATTCATGTAGGAATTCTAACTACCACATGCTGGATGGATTTTCATTCTCTCCTATAATGGACAGCTATGGTTAGAATTTTCTCCTTATATAAAAATATACCTCTTTATAATCTCTCCACATTGGACAAGGTCTGGCCTTTTATACCAACATGAAAACATGCTGTTCAGCTTCTGATTCTAAGTTCCTATGAAGACTAAACTCAATATTTCACTTTTCTTTTGTTACTTTTAATTCAAGACAGGAGGTTCTGCAAGGCACATTGCTAATTGTAGCATGTATGCTTAATGGTGAAATTCTCTAGCAACTACAGAATGTTCTGCAAAGCATATTACAGATTAAAGTTTTCCATGTTTCATTCAGTGAAAGGAGAAGAAAGACTGATAACATTGACAATAGCTTCCATTTAAATTCATGTAATAGATCTAATATGGTACTTTGTAGCATTTTGCAGAGCTGTTCATTTTATTTTATCAGGATAGGAGTGGTTATTTTTTAACAAAAGAATAGGATTGAAAGAGTGTATTAAAAAGAGAGTAAGTAACTTGGTATTGATTTTTATAATATTTCACCCTACTAATATAAAGACGATCATGTACATTATTAGCTCAAAATTCTTAATTTTTAAAAATTTGATTGCTCTTAGAAATTGCAAGCCTGCTGAGGGCTAAAACCAGGCCTAATCACTTATCACTTGTAATATGTCTGCCAACAAAAAAGATATATCCCATCAACGCTAGATAAATTTACTTATCGATTAATAAACTTTCTTCCATAGTATTCTCAATACACAGCTTAAATAAAATTCCCACTCTACCTTCTGGCCACACCACCTTCACACCAAAGATTTATCACCTTATTATAGCCCAGAGTCATTTTTTTCTCTATTTTTGTGTTTTGTAATAATCAATGGTCAGGCCATTGTCACCAATTTTTCATATGTTACATTGTGCAATTAACTGCATTGACACATTGAAGTATTTTTTATGCTTTATATGATTATTTAATGTTTTACTTATTTGTCTTCATTGACAAACTGGAACTTTATGCCACCAGTAGTAAGATTGCTCTTACAGGTCCTTGCTTTTCCTCAGCCCCTTGCATTGGTTTAGTCAAGTGGCAAAAATACAAGCTACATTTGCACACTGTGACCAGATACATAGGTTGCTCCTTTAATTATTTCCAGCATCCAGGCCATCTGACCTATGGGGCAAGCAAATTTAGAAGCATTGGGACTCACACACAGCATCTTGTGTGCTTAGAACTGTGTATGAGTGAGGTGAAGTGGAAGGTACTGCATCAATAAAGTCTCCTTTCAGAAACTGCACAGTGACAGCCAAAAGTTTTTTTTTTTTTCCACATATATATTTGAATGCTCAGAGAAGATTTTTTAAAAGCCTGAAGAAGAACAGATGTGCTAGAAGTGTGAAATGGATTAACATCAAAGCCCCCTGGGAAAAATCCGAAACATGAAATGCAGGCTCCTGACTGACAAGAGCTATTCAGAGCAAACAAAACCCGGCAGCGCATTTCAGGCTGTGTCTCTCCCTGAGCTGTGAGAGGCTTGTGTGGCACGTAGAGGTGCAGGGAAGGAACCCTCTCTGGACTTTGAGGAAATGTAGCCTCCGTGTGTGCTGATGTGCAGGAGATGGGAAAGGCAAGGCATACTTTTTTTTTTAAAACCATGAAAATACAGGTCTGTTTTGTATATAGGCAGAGAAAGAAGCCATTGGTGTATTTGATACGAAGGGCAGGGGGAAGAACCCCTTGTAGAAAATTTTATTTATGCATCACAATAACTCAAATGTTCAGTATTAATGACTAATTCCTCTGATATTTATAGGCTGGAAATGGTGAATCCCTATTGTCTCTTGTAGTTCTACCATGACCTCACAGAATTTAAAGATTTGGTTTTTCATCTTCATAATTTAACAGTACAAGAGAGACTAGAAACTACATTATCTTTCTCAACAGTTTCAACCAAGTTCTTTTTGAATAGCAATATTTTTGTAATTAGTTCATTTTGTTTTAAAAGCATGAACATGAGCAATTTACAAAATAAACAGGTAAAATCATTGAAAGCTTAGATTTGGAAATTTTGAGTATAGTTTGAATCTTAAAATAATACAGCAAGTGGAAGAGATGACTTTGGAATTAGAGAGGATTCTGGTTAAAGGATGTTCCACCCTTTCTTGAACTATCACCCCACTTTATGACTATGCTTTAAGTAGTAACCTCAGAAAACTTTAGGATGTATTTGCAAAGTAATTAGCCCTTTGATTCTTCTTTTCAAAACTTTTTCAAATGCGTATAAAACAAAATCATCCCCGGTATTTGATTGTGTTGCCCATACAATGATATATTCAAAGTTGTGACAAGCCCTCCTTTATGAAGGTTTGATCTTTGAGAGGAATTAAAGTGGGAATCACACCTGTCAGTTGAGATGATTCTTCCTTTCCAACAACTGGGGCCATTTGTGTTTCAGAACGTTGGAAGATGGTGGAAAGTGCCTATCTACTTTGAACCAAGAATCACAGGTATCCCAGCTCATCTACCAGACCTCACATCCACAATGGGAAAAAAAGAAAAAGCTCTGCTCCAATATTTTATATAAAATTTACAATACTAAATAATGAATTGAGTGAAAAAATATTTATTAGGAGTCCATGATGTTTCAGGAAATGTTGGAAAAAAAGAGAGAATAAAAAATTTAATCATGACTGATGAAGTTCAAGCCACAAATTATCCAAATCAATCATGGTGCATTTATCATACTCTGCTTTGTTAACTGCCTTTTTCCTTTGCATATGACCTGTCTCCCACCAAGTTTTAATTACATTGAGGTAAATATGGTGTGGTAGTTAACAGCCAGTTTGCAGAGCCAGGTACATATGGGTTCAAATCCTAGGTTTTCCATTTAATGGCTTTGGCAATCTTTAACAGTGCCTCCATCACTCTATTGCTAATGTCTCTGATTTTCACTTCCTTTATTGTAAAAGGTAAAGAAAAAAAGATTGCTTTATTGATATTATAAATCAAGGTAACAGACGTGAAGAACTTAGCACAGTGCTTGACAGAGACCTGTTAAATAGCAGTATTGCTGGAGGTACACGTTAGAGCTCCTCCCTCCACTCAGTCCACTGGAAGGACTTGCACAGTGTCTACAATGGGGTTGATACCGAATGCTGGTACACTGATTAATTTTAATGTGTCTGTAACTAATTTTTTGAATGTATTGTTAAAAGAAAAAAAAAAAACTACCTACTCACTTGTAAAATATATAAAGCTGGCTCTACAAGTGGTTGTCAAGAGATGCAACTTGAGATGCATGAAGAGGTCCAAGGGCCTACTTCCTGGAAGTCTGAAAATTTCTTACTCTGCATTTGTTTCCTGGAAGTGTGAAAATTTCATACTCTTTCAAGATAAGCATTTGCAATCTACTTTTTAAAATACTGATATCATTGAGATGGGTAGCTTATTAATTTATTAACTTTTTCTATAACTTAGTTTATCCAAATATTTGAATTTTTAAAAGTCATTTATGGAATCCCTTGGATACAAAACTATTTTATTCATCTTTGCAAGCAGAGTATGTAGAAGAATATACAGTAGGCACTTAGTATTTATTTAAATAGATAAATCCATGCATGGATAAGAAAGCTCTTTTTTAAGCATGCTAGTATGTAAGTTTCAAGTTTGTGTTGGTGGTGGTTGATTGGTGGGTAAAGGGCTACTGAGTTATTAATGGCATCAGAATTCAAGTGAACGAAGCAGAAAACATTTAAAAATATTTTTCCTGCATTATTTTTTTTTTCCCTAGACCTCTCCCTGGTGTTATGACATCAAACAGCCACATGGGTAGACTGTAACTAAGGTTTTTCATGACCTACAGAGAAAAATCATAGCCTTACTTATGTTGGAGATGGGGGAGAATTCCTCTCCTGGTCCAGAGTGGTTCTTTTCCACTAGAGAGACTATTGTGCCATGGAGAAACTACCTAGGAGGCTTCAATTGCTTCTTTCCTCTGGGGAAAAAAAGAGAAACATAAGAATCCAATAGAGGTGAGTTATTAGTCAAGTATAAATATTATCTGAAGGTAAAATTTCAAGCTGTAGAGAATATTTGATCTTAAAATTATTTATCTCAAAACTTTTGAAGGAAATCAAAAGAGCTTTGGTGCTTATTTCTCCATGAAAAATCTGTTTTTTTGTTTTTTTGTGTGTGAGAAGATTACAATCAAAACATTTCCCCCTTTACTAGACTTGGGTGCCTGCTTGAGGTTACTGTATGGTGTTTACCTAGTATCTTCTGAATTGTTCATGAGTTTTCCACCCACTTGTTCTTTATGAGGGAAGTTACCTTTTACAGAAACAAAAGTTTGGATTACAGTTGTGTGCTTTTCTCTGCATGGCTGGGGGTAGGCTAAGTAGTGAGGTGAAATGTCTTTGTCTCTAACTATGGAGACAAGAATGCTGAGACAAGGAAGAAGAGCACAATGAGAATCTCTAAGAATTTAAACCATGGTAATTTCTTATGTTACAGCATTCACATAGCAAGAATTTACCACTGACATTTGAATATATCAACTCAGAAGAAAAAATACAACTATCAATATTCTGTCTATTAAAATTTTAGTGTTGCATTGATGAAAGCAAGGACAGAAGGAAGGAAAAAACATTTCTGGATATTAGTTGGTGACTTGGGCCAGAAAATGACTAAGAACATCTGCCAGGATAGAAGCCCAGAAATAAGAAAGGTGTCAACAAGCCAATAAAAGGAAACTCAAGCAATTAGGCAGCAACATCAGACAGCTATAAGTCAACCAATGAGAAAATATTTCAAAATATAAATGGAGAAAATAATTTGGAAAAATTTGGTGAGTGGGGTTAAGTAGACATTTAAATAGATGTATAATCAGGACCAGAGAGGTCCACTAGTGGAAAGAGAACCTGGAACCCAACCATGCACTCAATCTTTTGGAAAACACTGATGGCACTTAAGCCATGGGGTTCAAAGTGTGGTCCAAACCTTAAGTGAGTACCAAACAAGGAACACACTGAGTTATTAAAATTGGACATACAATGGGAGTTATTATGAGGCATAAGACAAGGAATCAAGGGCTCAACTGGTGCAGCAGGACTAACAACACACTGATTCAATAATAAGCCACTAGGCTGTGGATCCAGCTATTGGATATGTTATTTTTCTATAGACCAACAAATCTCACTCTTTGCAATGGATTCAGCCTATAGATATGGATTTGAGGTTTTCTGAGGTAGATTTCCATGTGAGTCATGAAAGCACTGATGTCAAAGAGAGATGTCTCACATTAAAATCTTCTGAGAGAGCAGGAATTATGATGTGGTCATCAAACAGGCTCTAAGTGCATGAAGTAATTGGCAAGAAGCTCATGCATGAAAGCCATGACTTTTTGTTTAAAAGTGTTATTCTATATGTAAACTATATATAAATAATAAAAACATTATACACATAATCAATTATATATATATTTATATACATACGTAGTCAAGTTTTTTTATTTTTTCGGTACGCGGTCCTCTCACTGTTGTAGCCTCTCCTATTACAGAGCACAGGCTCTGGACGTGCAGGCTCAGCAGCCATGGCTCATGGGCCCAGCCACTCTGCGGAATGTGGGATCTTCCCGAACCGGGGCACGAACCCATGTCCCCTGCATCGGCAGACGGACTCTCAACCACTGTGCCACCAGGGAAGCCCCATAGTCAAGTTTTTCATTCAACTTAAGAATAAACTCACAAAACAAATAGAATGGCTCTCTGCGAGAAGAGTGAGTGGACAGAAATAAAGGGGATGTTGTTAAAAGATGTGATGACAAATGTGGCAACTGACAGCTATCAAGTGCCCTAGAGAGAAGACTATACTGTTGCAAGAACAATAGTGAACAATGTTGATTTTGTTCTCTTCTGTTCTCTTTGCTTTAAAAAGCAGGGAAGCTTATAAAACTAGAAAGTTTCCTAGACAACATGGTTACATGTTGGGAGATGTCATGTGCAAGCTTCAATTATCTGACAAAGCCACTTGGACACAACACATAATTTGCAGGAGGTTCTGGATATATGAGAGGCAAATAGAGCTCTAGAGATAAATATCACAGTGAATGAGAAATTAGAATTGTTGGGAAAACACAGAAGTAACATACCTTAGCAGTATTCCTCAACATGGCCTTTCTGAACTAAGAATGAATAATAAAAGGGGGTCTGACAATTCCTGATCCTTCTGTCTTCCTTCAGTTTCCAGCTGAATGGTTGAAAGGCTAGAAGTCTCCTACTTTGTAGAGTTTGCTGCTCAACAGAGATTCACTTAAGTCTTAGATACTGGAGGTTTTATCTGCTTATTTGATGATTGGAATTTTCTGCCTATTATTGATCTCTGCCACTCTTACGAACAACTTAAGTGTCTGACACAAGTGAGTTTATAAAGTAGACCATATTTTTTATCCATTAACTAGCACTTTATGTACTCTCCAAAATCTGTAATGAGCTTCACAGCATTTCCTCAGCAGTAGCACTGCCCAGTGAGGGATCATGTATCAAGGTACTTTCAGTCCATCTGCTGTAAAAGAAATTGACTGTTGATTATATTCTCCCCACCTCCAATTATCAGAGAGTTACCGCTTCTCCCTAATTTTGAAAAGTGGGACATAGTTACAGGGTATTTTTCTTTAATACTTCTGTATCTAACAAATAGGTGTGTTTTGTGATTTTTGATACTTGTTAGATTACGCACATTTACCTGCTTGAGGAAACATACTAGGAAAATTGTAAAACTTCATAGAGAAAGCTCATTAAAACTACCCTAAAATCTTCAAGGCATTTTAAAAATCATCCCTGTATCTAAAGTACAGGAAGAAAAGATGATCAAAGTTTTCAATGTCAGTGAATTACCAGATGTTTTCCTATGTGCTTATGTACATTATCTCATTTAATACTCCCAGGAAACCCTGTGAGGTGCACATGAGTTTGCTATTTACAGTTGAGGAAGCTGCATTGCACTGGTGTTATATTAATTTGAAGGACCAGGATAAGATGCCAATTCCTGGGTCTCTAAAGCCCAGTATTTTTCAGTTATATTAATTAGCACTTCATGTACTCATAATCATGGCATATATTTGTTTGGAAATATATAGTAATAATGACAGCAACAATAGTGCAAAAGCCGAACAGCTAACATTTATCAAAATTTAACATGTCATAGGACCTTTTCAAGTATGGCTTCATTTAATCATCAAAACAACTCTGAAAAATATTATTATTATTACATTTTAAAGGAAAAAAATGAAGTGAAGAGAAGGTAAATAATTTGCTCACATTTGCACAAATGCTAGTGATAGGCAGGTATTTAACCCCAAGTCTGATTCCAAAGTTCATGGCCATAATAACTGTGATAAGTGCTTAACTATGGTAAGTGCTTCCAAGTTCATTATTTTATCTGAACCTATAAAACTTTACGAGAGGGGTAGAGTAAGCATCCGTCCACTTTACAGGCAATGAAATGGAAGGTCTGACTTACAGGGAGCCGGTGAGTAGCAGGGCAATGTCTCAAGCTCAGGCCTTCTGATTCCAACCAACACACCTGCTACATGAAGTCACATGATGCTTGTGTAATGGAGAGAACATGGCATGTGCTTTCTGTGAAAGAAGACAGAGTTCCATGCTCTATCCCACAGCTTGCACACGTGAGTCATACTGAGCATCATCAAAAAAGGTAGAGCAAGACTGAAGTAAGTCTCTTCATCTTCTTGAGCCTGATTTCTCAGCCAGCCAAATCAACCTAAAAAAGCTACCTCACAAATGTATTGCTAAGAGTGAAAGAGCTAAGGTATGTGAATGTCCACCTCCAACCTGGGTTTCACAAATTTTGAGGGCTTAACACTATTTTACAGTAAACAAAATACAGTTCTTGTCTTCAAGCTATTTATAATCTGGTTGTGGGGTAAGAGTAGCCCTCATGCAGTAATAGCAAATAATGAAAAGTGTATGATGTCTGTGCAGAAGTTTAACAAAAATGAATACGAATGAGGGATGGTATCGTCAGGCGGACTTTAGGAAGAGATACTGAACTGATTCTTCAGGGCTCAGCTCTGTAATAAAGTGGGATTCCAGGTGAAGGGAATGATTTGCCTCTCTGTGATCCCTGTGGTTTTCCTAATGGGCTACCTTGGAAAAAGGTCTCCAGACCACATTCTTCCATGACTCTTCAAAAGTGTTTTAGGTGTAGACAGAGTAGCTGGTACCTTCAAACTTTGTGTCTTAATTTTCTGAGTTTATTTTTCAGACCTCTGCTAATCCACTGTAAAAATCCACAGACTTCTGGAAAGAGAAATACTGCAAATTCTTACCTAGCACTAACATCTTTGCATGTATAAATTTCTCATTTTGTTTTTCTGTCTATAAGTTAACTGAAAGCCAAAGACTAAGGGATATAAATGTTTAAAAGGAATAATGAGGGAACACAGCAGAGGGAGATAACACTGGTTGACAGTTCTAGTAAAGTATTAATATTTCTGACAGTTGGGGATTTTAAGAAGGCTTTGGGTATCCACAGGAAAGGGAACCTAAAGGTCTGTTGGTGGCAATGTGGTATCTCATTTCCCAGCTTATTATTTTAGTCCCATCTACTGTGTTTCTTAGGAAACACAGTATTTGCTCAGGAAATACCTAGAATATGAGAGACAAGAAACAACAGATGCAATCCTCATGAGCCCAGGATTCCCGTCCATTTATCAATGTAATTTTCACTTTTCCCAACCCTAGCAATCACCATTTATATAGTCCTTCTTTGACTTGACCTATATAAAGACAAATTACATATGGATGAGATTACTGACACCTTGAAAGCAGAGAGCTCAGTTTCTCCTAAGTGATCACAGCCATAGAGGATGTTGGTACCTAAGGCTCCCATCACCTCAACCCTTGACCTGTTCCAAGCAAGCTGACCAGATGTGAACTAGAAGCACCAGCAGCTATTTGCTTCAGGGTTTTCTCTGCCTGCAAGTGCCCACTCAGTCCTGTGAGAAAGGCATAGGTGAGTTAATGCTTCTTGTGAGATGTCCTAGAGCAAGGACTGATGGGACTACATGGATAAATACCCTGGTTATCACCTTGTGTGGAATACGTCTGATATACACTCTTTTAACTGACTCCCAGTGTTTCCAGTCAGATGAAGAGCCAGCTGCCCAAAGTAATAACATGTTTTTTTTTTGTTTTGTTTTCTTTTTTTGCTTTTCTTAATTGAAGTATAGTTGATTTACAATGTTGTGATAATTTCTACTCTACAGCAAAGTGATTCATTTATATATATGAATATATATATATATATATATATATATATATATATACATCCTCTTTTATATTCTTTTCCATTATGGTTTATCCCAGGATATTGAATATAGTTCCCTGTGCTATACAGTAGGACTGTGTTGTTTATCCATTCTATATGTAATAGTTTGCATCTACTAACCCCAAACTCCCAGTCCATCCCTCAAACATGCTTAATACCACACTGGTTTTCTTCTCTGTTCCTGCCTTACTTCATTCCCTTAACAGTTTCCTGGGATCATCTCCCAAGTAAGCTATTTGCACTGGAATCATCATGTCAGAAAAGAATCCTACTCCTGGTAGAATTTCACATGATGTAGATGAAATGTGTATCACTGGATTCTCTTCAAGACCTGTCAGTTATATTGTAAAACGTAATAACATGACTTCATAGCAATTCATAGTTAAAAAAATCTTTAAAGCCACTTTAAATAAGACTTCATTTCTACACAAAGAAGCCAAGTAAGAAGCCCATTAATAGTAATGCTTTGCTCTTGTGAATAATTTTGCACTTTCTAAAGCACTTTCCCATATTTAATCATATTTGATCCTCATGACAACCCTGTAAAAATGTAGGGCAAAAGTTAGCTTGAGGGACAATGTGGAGTGGTGGAAAGAGTTCTCTGAACTGGGAGTCTAGAGACCCAATTCTGTCAGTAATTAGCAGCCCATCCACAGGCAAGGCCTTAACTCTCTCTGGGCCTCGGTGTCCTCATCATGGTGCAGGGCTGGCTGGCAGGATTTCTAAGATTACTGCAAGTATTAACATTCTATGACAACCAAAATACAGAGATGGAGGGTAAGGTATGTGAGTGTGGGTTACCTTCCTTAGGGGCCAACAGTGGTTAGCAGCAGAACCAGGACTAAAAACAAGATCTAATAACTTTAGAGAAAGGGAGCATTAAGTAGCAAATGCTATCAAGTATTGATGAAGAGCCTTTCATATCAGCCACTGAGAGCACATGATGTACTACACATTGTCATAAATCCTGAAGAAAATCCTGCAAGATATGTTTTATTCCCAATATGCAGATTAGGAACCCTAGATTCCAAGTGTTTATGTCACCTGGCCTAGGTCACAAGCTCTCATTGGAGCTCCTGATATTTGAACCCCATTTATATGATTCCAAAAATGTCCTCTTCTGTTAAACAAGTATTTTTGGTTTTGTTTTACCAAAATGCAGGTTTCAAATCACCTGCATCTCTGATTATATTTCCTCATCTTTAAAATGGACATAATTGGGCTTCCGTTGTGGCACAGTGGTTGAGAGTCCACCTGCCGATGCAGGGGACACGGGTTCGTGCCCCGGTCCGGGAAGATCTCACATGCTGTGGAGCGGCTGGGCCCGTGAGCCATGGCCACTGAGCCTGCGCGTCCAGAGCCTGTGCTCCGCAACGGGAGAGGCCACAACAGTAAGAGGCCCGCATATGGCGAAAACATAAAAATAAAATAAATAAATAAATTAAATTAAATGAGCATAGTTATTCCCTTAGGGTATCTGAGAGGATTAAAAGTGATGAAGGTTTCAAAGTCTTCGGAATATGATTTCTGCTGAGTATATGTTACTGTTCTTCCCTAATCCCTATCAATTTTTCCACCAAAACAGCAAACCCAGCTTTCTACAAAGTCCACAATGGCAGCTTCATACAGCTGAAATCTGCCTCTCTCCTGTATTTATACATGGATAAGGCTGGGAGGTTGAGTGCTACATGAGAAACATGAATATCTTGTGATTTGATTTTTTTGTCCTGTCTCTGTTCTGATTCCAGCCATTAGATTTGTGAAAAAGTCAATGTCTATCTATGGTTCCAAGATTCATATTGTATTTAACTGGTCTGCATTGCCTACTCTTCTCAACATTTTACCCATGAGCTTGCGTGTGCCCACACATATGTATGTATGTATAGGAAGTGTGTATGATGAAGATGATTTCACTCCTCAGAAATTTCAGATTCTGCTAGTAAATGCTTCATAATTAGTGGACTATAACTGTACCATAAGGCTAGTAGGACATGTTGCATATGCTAGGGAAATTGCATAATAATTATACTTTAGCTTAAATAACATCAGAAAAAAGTTTAAGACTTTTAATTAATAGTTGAAAGATTAATCAATCAATAATTATAGTAATGGTTATAGGGTAGAACTGAGCTTAATTGGAGGGGGCTGATTAAAGATTAGAATAAACTTTTCAGATTCCTTGTCTTGAAAATATTTTTAAAATGATGGATTTTATCTCATAGAATTAAAAAGAAATGCCAGGATTGTAAATTATGTGTCCTTGGTAACTCGGCCATGAAAAGGAAAACACATGATTGAAGTAAAAGAAATTATTCTATTGTTCAGCCTGTACATCATTATATTGATAATTTGTACAAGTTTGAGATTAATAGAGGAAAATATATATCTGAGGAAGTCTATAGAAAAAGAAAAAAAAAAGGAATTGCTTGAGACAGCTTTCTTTGGAAGCTAATTTCTCAGGGGTGCTCTTTCCATCTCCAAGGGCAAAATGGTTGTATGAATTCAAATGACATTCTTATCAGAGCATTATAGAAATAGATTCAGTAGAGATCAGACATCTCAAGGAGAAAGTCCCTGTTTATAGGATGGAGATGACCCCTCTCACTTACCTGATCTTTTCTAATCAAATCCAAATGGCAATTGGGACCAATATCAATTCTACCTGAAGACGGTTCATTTCTCTTTGGAGAACAGGTAGGTGATCTCATTTCAGGGTCATCTAATTGATGAGGATGAATCCCACAATGCATGGCCCAGATGGAGATTTACATGCTCAGGTTGGCATGAGTGGTGGTTTTTCAGAGTAGACAGCACCACATTATTGATCTTGCACATGATTCTCAGGAAGCACGCCAAATATAGTCTCAAAATCTCAATACAAGCAAGATTAGTCATACAGGAAGACAACCTCACAGAGTATTTTCAAAAGTCTTTCAGCCCACTAGAAAATCTATTTTGGCTACCAATTGGGGATTGGTTACTTCCACACTTGCCAATGACTTATACCCATTTCTTCTTGTTCCTTGTTCAACTTACTGTGTCCTCTCAACTTAAATGCAGTCCCAGTCATGGCAAGGATTTTGTATGTGAAAACATTTAACTAAATAGCTCATGAGCTTAATCAATAAAAATGCTTATATTTATTATTTATTGTATTTGTCCAAACACATACTGGTCATTGTGGTAGAAGCAAGTAAAGGAAAAGATTGTATATCCCCTCCCTTTACTTCTATAAAGCTAAAATACATTATTGACTGAGAGCGTAATGTAGTGATAGAGCAATGGAATTAAAGTCTAGCACTAATTTACACATATTTTCTGTTTGGTTTTGGGTAAGTTACCTAAACTATCCTGTCTTCAGTTATTGTATGTCTAAGAAAAGCTTATTCTGATTTTTTTTCCATAGTTCATCACTGCATTGCAATTTTGACACTAACTATCTGGAGTTAGTCCAGGCTTCACAAGTTAAGGGCACAGATCCCCAACAAGTCTGGTCACGAGTTCTGGGGTTTCTGGGCCACCCACACTTTTGACCAACTGGTTACAAATTTGGCAGTCCCCACTACCACCTTGGGTTTGATAATTCACTAGACCAACTCATAGAACTCGGCCAAATACTATTACTTATGATAACAATTCTAATATAAAGGATAAAAATAAGAACCTGTCAAAAGAAGACACCCATACAAGGAGGTATAGGATGGACTTGAATATGGGGCTCTCATGTCCTCTCCCCATGGAATCAGGGCACATCACCCTCCCAGCATATCTCTGTGTTCACAAATCAGGAAGCCCACCTGAGCTTTAGTGTCCAGAGTTTTTATTGATTTTTCCTCACATGGGCATGATTGATTTAATTATTGGCCATGTGATTGAACTCAATATTCAACTATATTTCCCTCTTCAGTGGTTGAAAGTTTGGGTTAATGTCACATAGCTTAAAGCCTCAACCCTCTAATAACATGGCTGGCTTTTCCAGCATGGCCTATCTCCATCCTGAAACTATGTAGGGGCCTATGGGCCTCTCACCGCTGTGGCCTCTCCCGCCGCGGAGCACAGGCTCCGGACGCGCAGGCCCAGCAGCCACGGCCCACGGGCCCAGCCGCTCCGCGGCACGCGGGATCCTCCCAGACCGGGGCACGAACCCCGCTCCCCTGCATCGGCAGGCGGACTCTCAACCACTGCGCCACCAGGGAAGCCCCATGAGTTACCTTTTGAACATAAACTAAGGTGTGGCCACAGGGTCACACCACGGATAGCAAAGATACTACTATCACTTACAAAATTCCAAGGAATTCCTGCCCAGGGACCTGGAAAAATGACCGGATAAATTAAATTATTTATTATACAACACCTATAGATTGTGTTCAGTAAAAAATATAATATATGCAATTATGTTTCTTTTACTTTAAATTACTAAGCAACAGTAACATGTCCTGATTTTATTGTTAGAAAATATGAGAACAATGCAATTTTTAATTTTTTAAAAATAAATTTGTTCATTTTATTTATTTATTTTTGGCTGCACTGGGTCTTTGTTGCTGCGCACAGGCTTTCTCTAGTTGCGGAGAGCAGGGGCTACTCTTCATTGCGGTGCATGGTCTTCTCATTGTGGTGGCTCCTCTTGTTGCAGAGCACGGACTCTAGGCACACGGGCTTCTGTAGTTGTGGTGCACAGGCTTAACTGCTCTGCGGCATGTGGAATCTTCCTGGACCAGGGCTCGAACCTGTGTCCCCTGCATTGGTAGGCAGATTCTTAACCACTGCACCACCAAGGAAGTCCACAATTTTTAGTTTTATTCACTGTGATACTATCACTGTGAAATACCACTTAAAATTTCAGAAGAGAGAAATGTCAATGCTGGCTTCAGCAGTCAGAAGAATTTTCATAGCTGAGATAGAACTTAAGCTGGGTTTTGAAGGATAAGTATAAATTGCTAGAAAGAAATGATCCCTTATATTCCATGTAACCTGTTGATGCAGTCAAAATAATTTAATGAACGATAAATGTAGTCTTGCTGACTGATCTTTTCACATTTTGATTTATTGCTTTAATGTTTTGAGAACACACAGCTCAAGAGAACCCAAGTGTTTTCCTATAGATGTCCATGAAAACCAACTTATAAGGGAAATAGAGGAACAGCAGCCTTTCTACCAAGTGTCCCTTTCCTCCCTCTCCCTCCCACAGAGCACTGATCTCTCTGGTACCTGGATTATGGGGCAAGCCTGGTTCCATTCTAATCTCTATCAATTTCTAGCTTGATAAGTTTATACAAGATATTTGTCCTCTCAGAAACTTGGTTTCTTCACCTGCTAAGTGAAAATAGTACCTGCATGTCTACCTCAAAAGACTATTTTATGATCTAAAAGTGCTTTATAAATTTAACAAACCATCGTATTTTAGAATTGAGTTCAAAGGTAGAAATTAGGAAAAGTTGAAAACAGGCAATTCATCTTTAATAGTATTGCTGTCCCTTTCTGCTACCCCCTCTTTCCTTTCAGCAGATATTCCTTCACCTACCCCATTAGGAGAATTCTATTATTTCAGCTTATATTTCAGGAAGTTCTAAGAATTAAAACTAAGAATTATATTGTTCTACATATGAAGGAGGAGATTAAATATGTATAATTATATAAACAGGAAACATCACCTGCCAGACAGAGAGTGAGTGACCCTGTACAGATAGGACGACATCTCTATCATTCTGATCTGGAAATCACAGTAGAGAGAGAAGGCAACAGTATAAACAAATAACCATAGTGCATTTCCTACTGTGATAAGTGCTATAAGTGCTATAAGAATGTATACTAAAAGTGCTGTGTACGTTTAAATACAAGAAAAATTAATTCTGACTCAGGGGAGGGTCAGGGCATGATTGGAAAAAGTGATGCTGTGCTTGGTCTTGAAAAACAGGTTGGGTTTGAGAGTCAAAGAAAGGGCTGCAGAAGCATTTAAAATGTAAGTTCTAGCATAAGTGAAGTGCCAGGGGTGGAAGAGCAGGGCACATTCTATGAGTAGTGGGTGGAGTGTCAAAGCCAGAATGTGAGAAATTTGGGATAAAACACTGAGAAGGTCCATCACATGGAGAAATGCACAGCAGGTGTGTGTACAGGGAGGAGGCTGCTGATTACATCTTTGTTTTAGAACTACCACCCTTACTCTGGTGGAAGAGTTGAGAAACTCAAGTTTCTCATGCACAGGAGAAACTCAAGTTATGGAGTCTAAGAAACATTTCAGGGAGTGACTGGTAACATGATTTTTACTGTGGTATTCCTATGTGACACGCTATGCTCAAAACCTACTAAATGTGTTATTACCTTAAATTGCTGAAACAACATTATAAAGTAAATACTCTTGTCATCTGTGTTTCATAGACAAGGAAGATGGGAGCCCAGGGACTTACGTAAATTGAGCAAAGTGGTACCAGGACATTTGGCTCCAGATTTATGTTTCTTAAACACCACAAGTTGACCAGGGTCCAAGCAAACAAAAAAATAGAGAAGGGAGAGATCTGTGCTTGACTGAGAGAAATTTCAGAACTATGATGCTCTGTGCTTTTGAGTTCAAGTGAATGGTGATGCTAAAGGAATAGGAGGAGTAGAAGGGAAGATAAAGAGTATGGCTTGGGCTTCCCTGGTGGCACAGTGGTTGAGAGTCCACCTGCCAGTGCAGAGGACACGGGTTCGTGCCCCGGTCCAGAAGGATCCCACATGCCGGGGAGTGGCTGGGCCCGTGAGCCATGGCCGCTGAGCCTGTGCGTCCGGAGCCTGTGCCCCGCAACGGGAGAGGCCACAACAGTGATGAGGCCCGCTTATCGCATTAAAAAAAAAAAAAAAAAAAAAAAGAGTATGGCTTTAACTTGGTGAATTTTTGACCTATGTAGAATGTGCATAGATATTTAAGAGTCATTAACTTTCAATGAAAGTTGAAACCATGGAAATTCATGAACTTGCCAAGAAAGAGAATGTATCACAAAAGAAGAGAAGTCAGTTACCTGAAGAATTTTACATCAGTGAGGAATGTGTGGAGCCAATAGTTTGGATATCCCCTCTAATGATGAGTGCAATTTCTTTCCCAATGACTTTGCATTGGTTAGAAGTTGATTGACATCTGCTTTCACCACAGTCCAGAGTTTTGACAGCCACTTCTCACAGAACTCACCACTACAAATGAGACTAAGAGTCCATGGCCAAAAGCCTAAGACTGTTGGGAGACACTTAATTACCTTAAAATCTCTACAGCCTGGGGAACATAATGGTTAATGGGGTAATCAGATGGAAGGTGTGGAATTTTAAATAGTAGACTGTGTCACTTAGAGTAGATTGTTTTTCCATTGGAGATGATAAAATGCTAGTGCATAAATGGTGACTGGAGCATAGCTTCAGCATTCATAAATCAATAATTGATAAAATGTACTCATGCATAGCTAAGTAGACTTTGTCTGGTAGGTTAAATAAACGTAATTGTATACTGCAGGGCTCAGGGGAATTATAGGTAGGGTTTTATTCACCAAAAAGAACTAGAGCTGGGTATTTCTTTATAAAAACCTCTCTGATTTGTTGGGTATCCCTAAGATTTTTATGGCTGTCAGCTACATATGTTAGGTGTATATTGGAAAGATGCTAAGGCTGCTTCCCAGGTGGAAGTATTAAATAGGCTGAGGAATTTTCCTCAGCTTCCTTAGGATCAAGCAGTTTTTCAAAGTTGAAGGTCTTCTAGTCTTTGGAGAGCACTGTCATATTTCCTGGCAAGAAAAAAAAGGAAAGAGGAGCACTTGGAAGGCTAGTCTAAAGTAGCAGATTGACCAGGAGCAAAGTTGTGATTTTGGAAACCCTGAAATAAAGCAGACTACCAGAATTGTGAACCTAGTAAGGGACTTTCTGATCATACTTCCTGGTACCTTCTCTACCTGGAGGCCTCTGCGGCACCCTGGATAAAATATTGGGTCATTATTGACATGTTGGCAAGTGTCACAATAGAAATGTTACATGGGACAACCATGGGAAGGCTCTGACAGTTCAAGGGAAAGTGTAAAGGTACAGTGTCACCACTTCTAATCTTCTGTAGTGTGTGAAGACCATTTCTAGACTATATTAAAATCACTTTTGAAAAATAAAGTAAACATGTGACACATTTCCTGATTTATTCTTTCATTGTCTATGTTTATCTTTTATATGAATTCTTCCCCAACTAACCACACCAATGGATAAAAATGTCCCGTGTGCTGAATCCTTGTAATTGCCACAATCTTCATCACAGGGTCCTTGAATATTTGTGTGTACAGAACTCTTAAAGATCATATAAATAAATACCATTTCCCAGGTTCAAAAGCTGAAAACGAGACACTAGAAAGAGATTCCTCCAACTCAAATAATTTGTTAGTCTGAAGATCCAGCTCTGTTACTAACATAGACAAATCAGAATAATGAAATGGTGTGACCTGGGCAGAGAACAATGGGTGGTGTGAGATGGTTAGGCAGGAGTGCAGGAAACATGGGAGGACATGGGCTGTAGCAAGCAGAGTCTGAAAGGATTGGCAAGCACACTAAAGAACTGGGCTTAGTAGGTTCAGGAGAACATGCACAAATACTAATTGGGTAAAACTTGGTCAGATACAAATTTCAGAAACATAATTCTGGAGACAGTGGGAAAGATGGGATCAGAGGTCTTAGTTATGAAGGTAATTAAATATTCTTGGTGAGTAATAATAAGTTCTGAACTAAGAGAAATATATCATACTTCTCACTATTGAGTCCCTTAAATTATGTCTACTGTAAATATGTTTGTTTTCTTGAGTTAGATTCTAAATTCATTCAGGATGAGGTCATGGTCTTCAATTTAGCACAAAATTTATCATAGGATGGGATTTAGCAGAAGATCATTCAATGTGTTTTGAATGAAACGTGTGAGCACATGTTAGCTTTGGGGTGGTCATATGATAAAATGTACTCAAATCTTATCCTAACACACATCCATGCTTCAATATATACTAAATTCAAAATATTATGTAAGTCACTTAAATTGAGGGAGTTTCAATTTCTTATATTATAAAATATGAGAACTATATTTGATATACTCTAAATTCCTTTCCAACTTTAATGTTCTATCATTATGGTTTTCACAAACTCAGCAAGTAGTCATATTTACTGTCTCCATACGCCTGCTTAAAAAATTCACACTGGTTCACTCCTGTGATATCATCAACCATGGCTTCTACCCCCTTGCCAATTTTATAATTATGATAAAGGAGATTCATGTTGTTCAGAGGCCTTAAGGTTCAAAGTGATTCATATTTTCTAGATATTTCACTGTACTGTAGAGTCCTAAATGGACTCCTCATATTCTAAAGAAATGCATCTGCACAAAGAACATACTTTTCATCCTTCAATTGCATACACCTTGAGAAGAAAATAATGCAATTATCATTTAATTTTTGTAGTCTTTAAAATTTACATTCAATATATTTTGAGTTTTTCAGACTATCTGCAATGAGGTAAAAGTGAATTAAAACAAAGTGTCTATTTCTATGCATGATTTGTAGATTTTGTAATTAATGTCATTTGTCAGAATCAACATGTTTCTTCCTGAATACTAGAGTCAAAAGACAGCTAGTAAAAGGGGGACTTCAGAGGAAAAGAAAGAATATTTTCTTGTTACTGTGAATGGGCAAGATTAAAATGTTTTGAACATCTCCTGCTGTTCATAGTTCCTTTTTATTATGCAGTTATAGAAGAAGAATGGATCAATCTAGAAATACCTTTTTTTTTTTTCCTGTGGCAAGTTTGCTTTTATGATTGAAAACTGCTCAGGTGGGAGACCAATAGAACTGGGATGTTCTTATTAGTAGGAGGTTGCCCATTTCTGCTGAGAATTGATAAACAGATAACGATTTTTGATAGTCATGTATCTTAGGATCATTCTTTGTAGAATACTCCTGATTTTGACTTACTTTTGAATTACTTTCTATTTTTTTTTGGACATTTTAAAAATTATCAGTGAGAATATCAGGCATTAGACAACATGATAGCTATGTGTTTATAAATGATAGAAATTGAAAAAAAATCATAGCTGCAGTTGGATCTTTGTATATGACAGATGAGATTCTGTTGTTGAAGAGCCTGGAAAATAAACAGTAACTTGAGTGAGAGCTCTCAGGGAAAATATTTAATGGGGGTGGGAGACATCGAGGAGGACAGGATTGGGCAAGTCACTTTCATTCTCTCAGGCTTAGTTTTTTCATAAATAAGAAATTTGGGCATATTTCTTTCTGGCTTTAAAATGTAAATATATACTTTGATGTATGTTTAATGTTTGTGGTAGGTAGAAAAAGACGTGTCCATATCGTAATCCCTGGAGCCTGAAATTATTATTATTAGATTACATGACAAAGGGGATTACAGTTGCATAGAATTATGTTTGCTAATCAGCTGATTTTGAAATAGGAAGATTTTCCTGGATTATCAAGTAGGCCCACTGTAATCCCAAGGGTCCTTACAAGAGGAAGGGGAATGCAGGAAAGAGAGCCAGAGGGATGGCACCTTGCAGACCTGACTTGCGGTCACTGACTTTGGAGATGAAGAGAGAGAACCATGAGCCAAGGGATGTGAGCAGCCTTTAGAAGCCAAAAAATGCAAGGAAACATTCTTCTCTAGAGTCTCCAGAAAGAAACACAGCCTTGTTGACACTTTGATTTTACATCAGTGAGACCCATTTCAGACTTCTGACCTCCAAAAACCTAAGATATTAAAACCATGCTGCTTTTAAGTCACGAAATTGGTGGTAATTTGCTACAGAATGACCAGGAAATGAATATAATGTTAAAGGATCCATCATTCCAAATATGTTGAAGCAGGTTATTTCAAAAACTAAATAAAGGAACTTGAAATGGTTAATAACAATTTTGCTTACAAAAATATGTTTTATCACATGATTAGACAATTAATTATATAACTAAATATCATTTTATCTGAAATTTTCTTTTTATTCATCAACATACAAAATTAACAATTCTTAAAAATGTCAACACTGGTATACTGGGGAAAAATAGGCACAAAAATCATCCCCCAAATCAGTGGGCTCACTTCTAAAGAAGATGCAATTAATTAGTTTGTAGATAAGTTAGTTAGCTTTTTTTTTTTTTTTTTTTTTAATATATTGTTAAACTCCAAACTTTCTACAGGTCACTCAACAACCAAGGAATGATGCAAATAAATTTTTAAAACATACTAAATAAGTCTTTTCTTTCCATGCTTATCATATTTGAGACATAGTTACTATGAATGAAGAGAAATTCATTTTCTCTCACCAAGCCATATCCACTTCTAACAAGTCTTTACAAAATCAATTGTTCATGCCCTTGCTTTCATCCTAATATTGAGATAAACATATATAGTATCAACTGGGTCTGCTGCATGAAATAAAAAATGTCAGGAAGATTGAGAAGGGACAGTAGCCTTGAGACTTTCCAAAGAGCTCCCAAAGGAGTCTCCAAATTTGACATGCTTACCAGATTCATGAAGCTAGGAGTAAAGGAATTCCTGTCTCCATTTCATGGTGATTAGAGCTCTGGTGCACATGTATGGACCAAGCCTGAAATTAGAATCAGAATCTTACAAATTAGCCCTCAAATTTTACTTGTATATCCTCATCTGTCTTAATATGAGGACAAAAATGACTCCTCACTCACAGAAGTATTCTTTCTAATATCAACTGAAATGCCATAAAAGCAGTTTTTATTTTCATTTATGATAACGTCAAAATGAATAAAATACTTAGAAAAAGTTTTAACCAAAGTGGCTAAGCTTGTATACTGAAAACTATAAAATGTCACTGAAAGAAATTAAAACATAAATAAATGGAAAAACATACTGCGTTTATGAATTGGAAGACTTAATAATGTTAAGATGACAATTCTACCCCAAATGACCTACAGATTTAATGCAATCCCTATCAAAATTCTAACAGCCTTTTCTTGTAGGTTAAAAAACAGAAACTGATCCTGAAGTTCATATGGAGTCTCAAGACCTTGATTCTAAATAGCCAAAACCATCTTGAAAAAGTAGAAAAACTTGGAGACAACACACTTCCTGTATTCAAAGTTACTGCAAAGTTACAGTAATTAAAACAGTGTGGAACTGGCATCAGGACAGACATAGACACTAGTGGAGTAGAATAAAGGGCCCAGAAAGAAACTCAGATGTATGGTCAACTGATTTTTGGCAAGGGTGCCAAAACCTTTCAATGGGGAAAAGACTGCCTTTTCAATTTATGGTGCTGGAATAACTGGATGTTCAAATAAGCAAAAGAATGAAATCGGACCCTCACTTACATCATATACAAAAATTAACTCAAAATGGATTGAAGACCTAAATGTAAGACGTAAAACTGCAAAACTCTTAGGAGAAAACAAGGGAAACAATTCATGACATCGGGTTTGGTATTGATTTTTTGTATAGGATACCAAAGGCACAGACAACAAAAGGGAAAATAGATCATTGGATTTCAATAAAATTTATAATTTGTGCATCAAAGGACATTATCAAGAGTGAAAAGACAACCCACTGAATGGAATAAAATATTTACAAGTCATATATATGATAAAGCATTAACATTGAATATATAAAGAATTTGTACAGCTCAATAGTAATGACAACAACAAACAAACTAATTCAAAAATGGACAAAGACTTAAACAGGCATTTATCCAAAGAAGGTATGCAAATGTCTAGTAAGAACCTGAAAAGATATTCAACTTTTACCGTCATCAGGGAAATGCAAATCAAAACCACAATAAGATATCATTTCATACACATTGGGATGGCTATTATCTTAAAAAGTGGAAAATATTATTTTAAAAATTGTTAATATGGATATGGAAAAATTGGAATACTCCTGTATTGCTGGTGGGGATGTAAAATGAGGTAGCTGCTGTGAAAAATAGTTTGATGGTTCCTCAAAAAGTTAAGCGTAGAATTATTATATGATCTAACAATTCCACTCCTAGGTACATACCCAAAATAATTGAAAGAGTTAAATTGATACCTTATAACAATTTTTCACAAAGCATTTTTTACAAAAGGCAAAAGGTAGAAACAACCTAGGTGTCCATTGTGTACACACAATGAAACATTATTCAGCCATATAAATAAATGAAATGCTGATACACGCTACAACGTGAGTGAATTTTGAAAACGTTATACAAAATAAAGTAAGCCAGACACAAAGGGACAAATATTATATGATATCACTTATATGGGCTACTTAGAATAAGCAAATGCATAGAGACACAAAGTAAAAGAGAGGTTATGTGCTGTTAGTGGAAGGGGAAAATTGGGGGTTACTCTTTAATGGGTATAGCATTTCTGTTTGGGATAATGAAAAAGTTTTGGGAATGTATAGTGGTGACGGTTGCACAAAACTGAATTTACTTAATGTCACTGAATTATACACTTAAAAATGGTGAATTTTATGTTATATATATTTTGCAACAATAAAAAAATGCAAAATAAAACCCAGTTTGAATAATAATATAATAACAGAATTAGCTAAAATTTACTATGCATTTAATTTATACCCTGTATATTCTGACTGCTTTACCTGTATTAATTATTTTACCTTTACAATACCAGTATGTGGAAAATTTTCTTATTATTATACCCATTTTCAAAAAGTTGAAACAGAGGTTTAATAACTTGTCTCAGATCACATAATAAGTGTGTGCGGTGGGCAGGAGGACTCAGATTTGAATCCACAAAATATGGCTCTAGATCCATGTTCTTAAGTTGCCTTTTGAATCATCCTAATGCTTCCCAAATTATTGCTTAATTGTAAAAAATTTCAAATAACTGTCTCACAATTTATTCTGAATAAAATATTTTCAGAACCAATAGGGTTTTAGCTATATTTAGTTGAGACATTAGGATTTGGGTCTCAATTCAGGAGTAACTGACTAGGAAAATTTGGCTCTGGATCTCCAGCACTAGCTTTTCCCCCTGCTGTCAGGAAAGGTCTTTGTTGGGGGCAGTAAAATAGCACAGGTGAGATGAAGTGGGGAGTAAGGAAATGGATGATTTTCCCTTCCACCTCCCCTTTACTCCTAGCAATCCTGGGGACCTTGTCTGTAGCCCTAGGACCTTCCAAACATGTCTTCTACAAAGGATGTCTCTGTGGAGTTTTCGGATGAATTGGAGACCAAGTTTGTAAGTATTTACAACTAGTCAAGTCAGAGCTTCTAGAAAAATGGTTCCTGAAGACAACTGTCTACATGACTCTGCATTTGATAAGCAAATCTTGGCAAAGTAACTTTCCTCCTGGGGGAGTCACTTCTTTATCTTGTAGTAAGAAATTTAATTTTAGAAATCAAATTTTTTCTAATCCCCAAACCCTTGATTTAGGATTCCTCACAGGACTTCAGAGGGAGGTGACCCTTCTTGAGAACAGACATGTGCCATATCTGTCTTACAGATGGCTCCTGCATCCTGTGTAATTTGATATTTCTTTCTGTTCTGCAGTTAGGTGGCTCAGATTCTTAATTAAAAGATTCATTTCGATGACAGCTTTTTATAAAGCAAATATCTGCACATGAAGGAAGAGGAGAGAGAACAGAAGGAGGAGGGAACACTGTCTGCTTTCCACCAGATACTGAAACGTTCCACTAATCTTTTTTTTGCACCTTGTGGAGTTTCAATTTTCCCTTTAAAATGTGGATTAAACAAAGTTGCCAAAAAACATATGCTTTTGTGTCAAACATTTCACTTATTTGGGAGGCTGAAAGCAGCTTGAGAATGCTCACTGCCTCTGCCTGAGGAAATGGAGCAGGGTGGTTTGGGCTTTTAATTCGAATCTTCTGGAAGCTGAGGTGTGGACACTGGGGGTGTGACATGGGATGGACCATGGGTGGGCTGCAAGGACATCTCAGGTGGTTGCTCCCAGAGGACAGAGGAATCAGGGCCAGTTGCCAACTTGGATACTGGCCCTACCTCTCTGGGCACTGATCTTATTAAGTTTCACAGCTAATCATGGTTGGGATGAGTCATCACTTGATTAGAGGAGACCTCAAGGCAAATCCATCTGCTGTAGGCAAACTGCTAAGACAGTGGCCAGCTTTCTGCCACGTGCCTGCAGGCCTGACCTTCAGCCTACCTTCCAAGTAAGACCTAAATTATGCAATTTCATGGAGGTAGACTTCTAAATGTGGTGCTTAGGAAGTGGAAGGGCAAAGAGTTGTGGGTCTTGGCACAGATGTTCCAGAAATTTAACTGTTATAGACTGTCCCAACTGGCCAGTAACACCAAGGGTGACTGTCAAATGACTTGGGTTTGTGGGCAAAGTTACAGTTTAACAAAAGATAAGAAAAATAATGGCTTTGACCCATATTGCAGAGACATAAGGTAGTAATTCTTCTCAAACTACTAGTTTTGGGACTTTGAGATGTTAATTTAATCTCCCTGAACCTCAATTGCCTCATTTATCAAATAATATGCCTACCCTACATTTTGACCAGGGATTATTTGATGATAAAATAAAATGTGTATGAATATATGATTACAATCTGACAAATTACATTTTGTTTCTCTTATTTCTTGATTAGGTTAATGTGGATGATAGTAATAGCAGACATTTATAGGAAATTTTATAATTCCTAAGCTATGAGGTATGAGTGAGAGTTTTTAGATAAATCATGTTACATAGACTTCTCTCACCTCTGAATTAGGCAATATTGTTCCCATTTTGGAGATGAATAAATCAAGATTCTCTGAGACTTCAAATAATTTGCTCCACATTATTCCACTAATACTTGGTTAAAAGAAGAAAGAAAGAAAGAAATCAACACTTAGCTGGTTGAATTCCAAGCTAATACTTTCCTCTTTGTTGTCCTCTGTCATTGACAGTGAAGTAATGTTTCACTCAGTCCTTACTGCCTCACTTTATTTATCATGATATATTTGCAAGTTATTTGAATATAGTGAATATTGTAATTTCTTCTCCTGACCCCCCAATGTCAAAATGTCTTTAAGGAATTCATGAACCAAAAGTACAATTATTAAATGATTTTCAAGTCAAGAAACACTGAGTTAGCTCCTCTATCTTTGCTATATAACACTACTTACTTTAGTAAATGATATTAATTCATTCATTTTTAGAAACAATTAGAGACAGAATGTGGAGTTAGACTCTCCAAGATTGAGTTGTAGCTCCTACACTTGCAAATTGTGTCCAACTCAGTTTGGTGTGACTCAGTATCCTCATCTGTAAGTTGGAAAAGTAGACTATCTAAGGGCTTTTGTGATTATGAAATGACTAGAACAGTTTCTAGTATATAGTGAGTACTGTTCACACTCACTAGCTATTCCTCTTATGCATCAGTGATTTGCTCTGTCTTTGCAGTGTAATTATGATGGGCCTATTCCCCGTCCAGATTCCATCCTTGGCTTCCTATAAATAGCAGCTATTATTGTCCACATTAAGCTGCAAGGGAACTAAATTCCTTCATGAAGTTATTTCATTAGAGCTTTATTTTCTTATTTTCTGGAATACTTTTCAATCTTCCAGGGTCCTAAAGGGGAGATAGATAGGGAGCCAAATTATATATGAGCTTTCTAATAATCTTAGTTCAGAAAAAGATGTATTAGGAAGAGTAAGTGGATGGGAGATGGGGTGGGGAGTGGGAATAGGAGTAAGAGGCTAGGGTCAGAAGGAAGCACTGTATGTGGTGGGATTCCACCAAAACACACCCTGCTTTCTCCAGAAATTTATCTCTGATTAGTCTTGGGGCAGAGCCAGTGTCATGGTGATTCAGTGTGTCATCATCTGCATATGGAAGGCACAGATGTCTATCTTTCCAGGCTTGTGCTTTTCCTGAGTTCCAGGTTCTGACATCCAACCTCTTCCTGGAAGCATCTAATGGGCACATCAAAACCCATAAGTTCAAAATGAAGTAATGACATCTATCCTCAAACTTGCCCCTCTTTCTGTGTTTCTCTCCACCACCATTCACTGTAACACAAACTAGTCTCTCAGTACCTTCTGTTTTATAAAATTTTTGTTTTGATAAACTTTTGGCATTTTATCCCCTTATCTCCATTTCATTGATTTAGAAATTCATATTATCTCATTTGGATTGCCGTAAGAGATTGCAAATTCTTCTCCTTTTCTTCTGTGGAGCCCATATCTACTTTAAAGAGTAATCAAAATGGAGGCCACAGTTTGAATATTTCCTTAGACCAAATAATCATAGTTATGTAACCCAAACCTAAAACTATCATGATTTCCCCCAAATGCTGACTCTGATTTTAAAGAAACCTTCAGTTCTCCTCATGTCCGCATGACCTTAGAGCTTCCTGTCCAATAAGCTACTAATAAGTAAGCTTATGCAGTGAAAATAAATATATTTCTAGTAACCAATAACAGTAAAAAAAAAAAATGTACACCCTCATTCATGCTTTGTAAACTGAGCTGTAACTGCTAAAGGCTGAACTTAAAACTACTTTCAGGGGCTTCCCTGGTGGCGCAGTGGTTGAGAGTCCTCCTGCCGATGCAGGGGACACGGGTTCGTGCCCAAGTCCGGGAAGATCCCACATGCTGAGGAGCGGCTGGGCCCCTGAGCCATGGCCCCTGAACCATGGCAGCTGAGCCTGCACGTTCGGAGCCTGTGCCCTGGAAAGGGAGAGGCCACAACAGTGAGAGGCCCGCATACCTCAAAACAAACAAACAAACAAACAAAAAAATACTTTCTGTTTCAAGTCTCCCTATTTGTGAACAGTTTGTATCTCACTAAATAAAATATTCATATCAGTTAAAGCTCTCTGGATTTTCTTTTGATACTGCCTTCATCTGCACTGACATTAAAATCTTTCTTAATATGAATATAATTATATCACTGCTCTGTTCCCATACTGTATAATTTTAAGGTTAAAATGACATGATATTGACCATAAAGCTTCCCAAGGCCTGTTCCCTGCCTCTCCACTCAATCTTTTCTCCCAGGCTAGTACATGAACTAACTAAATTCACTTCCAAGTTCTCAAACCACTGCTTTCAACCTCTGGCCATTTGCATGTGCTGAGTCCTCTCTGAGGAATGCTAAACCTCCAGTCTCTGCTTCTAGTAATTACTTGGCCCAGGAGACATTACTTCTACTTAAATATCCTTTCCACGATCTTCACAGAAGTCTAGGCATATGATTCACATTTCTCCTTGGCCCACTTCCTACTGGACCACAAATCTTCTTGAGGGCAGAGATGGCTGTCACTTTTGCTTAGTAGCCTACATACCTAACAGAGTATCTGGTTTAAAACAAATTTTGAGTAATCAATAAATGAGTATCATATGAGAGTAAGATGCCTTTGGTTACATTATCAGTTAGAGAGATACTTCAAGCAAAAGTATCCTCTGCTTCCTTACCAGGAAAGTTTAAAACAGGTAAGGATATATATATATCCTAAGGAGTAAATAGACAAATATTGTGTGTGTGTATATATATACATATATATATATATATATATATAGAATGTAATAGAACATGTATAGGGCAGCCTATAGATAACAGTATGCCATGGAGGCAAGCAGTCAGACATTGGAGTAGGATCCATGAGGGAGACTCAAGGAGCCTGTTTTCTGTTCTAAACTCCATATGTGAACTTAGGGCACCTCACTCTGCATTATGACCTTCACTTTAAAAGAGAGGTGGGTTTAGGGCGGTTGACATCCCACATTCTTTCTAGCTCTACAGTTCTAGTTGGCAAAAATTATATAATCTTATTATGGTTTGAATTTCACCTTGATTTACTATATCTCTATAACTTGAGTCTTTGAGTTTACAACATGTCTTAAAATACAATTTCAAGACATGCTGTGATGCTGGGGAACATAGATTTGGGGATTAAAATATCAGTCAGTTCATTGAACCTTTTATTGGGTACTCAGTAGAAGCACCACAGTGTTTTAGGTATGGTGAGCATTGCAAAAAGTAGGATGAAACCCAAGTCCTCAATGACTCTAAAATCTAAGGAAGTAAAACCAAAAACAAGAAAGAGAAGAGAATGTATTCTAGGGCTCTGACCTTGCTCAGTGGCTATAGTAATAGCCTAAAATACACGAGGCATCAGGGTTGTTGAGGAAGGCCTGATAGCAAAATCATGAATTTAGTTGGACCTTCAAATCTTTCAAGAGTGGTGACAAGGGAGAATAGTATGTAATCAGGCACAAAGGCAAAAATTGACACTATTGGGTATGTGTAGGGAACTGGAAGGCAAAGGGGAGATGGGATTTGTATCGTGGTGTGGAGTCAGGCCTTACTAGAGGGAGAACTGAGCCCCACAGGGAGACTGGGATGGAAAGAAGAGACTAGACTAGCAGGCAGCTGGGAATTATCAGGGATAGCAAACAACACAACACAGAGACACTCCAGAGTGTGAGCAGATCTGTGTGTGGCAACCAGAATGCTGCCTTAAGAGGAATGGATATAAGGAAGGGACTCCTCAGGGTGGTATCCACAACTTTGTGTGGGTTAATTCAGAGTGGTAACCTCCCTCCTTGGAAACCACAAATCTGGATAAAGCAGACATTTAAATCATATGAATCAGCCTTGCATTTATGATCATGTTTGATGCTTCATCTCTCATTAACTCCCTCATTGCCTTGGGTCTATGTTTATACATCAATAAATAGGAGTTCCACCTCTCTGTCCAGTTGTCTGTTTGTTCTAGAACCAATGCCCCTTAAAATACAAACACTGGCATCTTACCCCTCGTATTCATGAGGGCTTCCTATTCCCAAACCGAAGACCCTCTTTTCCTTCTTGCTTTATTCTGGTAGCTACATCATTGAGAAGACACTCTCCACTCAGTGAGGAATGCCTCCTTCCAGGCAGGGGACTATATGGGTGCATATGTTTTGTTTCCTTGCAGTCCAAATATCTGGGTTCTGGCTGAAAAACTCAAAGCAAATGGAGCACTCATCTGTCTATGGTTATAATGATTTACTCACCCAATAAAACTTAGATTTATCTAAATTAGATTCATTTAAATTTGCTTGTCTGTCATCTCTGTTAGAAAACATGAAGGTTTTCTTACTTGTTGATGAAGGAGGTGAGACTTAATTTACAGCCTGTTTATTCTCCTTCTGTCTCTGTCTCTGCCAGTTCTGTACACACTCCTGACACTCATGGATGTTCTCACAGGGAGATGGTCCAGCCTCAGCTGATGCAGAGCTTGGAGGAAGGAATAAGCAGCCTTGGCTTCGGATTAATGAGCTGTTTGACTGGGACATGACGTTGGTTTAACAGCAGTTTTCCTTAAATGTGGCATGATCAAGAATTTGCAGAAGTTTATTCTTAGCTCTTTCTTTTGGCTTCTGCAACATGTTAACAGCTTGTGCATTTTGTAATGCCTTTTTTTCATTGCCATGGCAACCATTAAAACTTAAGGTGTAAATGACTAGAGATCTGGCCAAGCTATTGGTTGCTAGCACGCTGGAAAACAGTGCAAATGAAACCACATCTAGTCGGCGGCAGCTTTTTACATGTGTGCCTCGCCTTAATTAAGGTGACATGTGAGATTACATAGCAAAACAACAATTATTAGGATAAATTATTAGGAAATGATTATCCACATCAGAAAGCGCTGACAATAGCATCCCTTTATACAGTGAATTCCTTAGTTGATTTTAAGGTATATGATTATGTTGACCACAAGCCAATTTACAGGAAATTTTTAGGAGTATTTATGCAAACCCTGAGTAACTAAATCTTAGAGAAGAGTCAAGAGTTTGATTTCAGAGCCAAATTAAGTTGGTAGGCATATATTCTACCTAGATCTCACCACATTTTTATTTTTGCTTCTAAACATTATGGTGATCAGCTCTTTCAAAAATGGTATGGTAAGGCTTCCCTGGTGGCGCAGTGGTTGAGAGTCCACCTGCCGATGCAGGGGACAAGGGTTCATGCCCCGGTCCAGGAAGATCCCACATGTTGCAGAGTGGCTGGGCCTGTGAGTCATGGCCGCTGAGCCTGCGCATCCAGAGCCTGTGCTCTGCAACGGGAGAGGCCACAACAGTGAGAGGCCCACATACCGAAAAAAAAAATAAAAATGGTATGGTAATTAATGAACTATTATCAAACTTACTTTGAGTTGCCAATGCTAAGCAAATCCAGGCATGTATGTCAAGCAAAGCAAAAGACAAACAGACAAGTTAATAAATCCAACAAAACAACAACAACAAAAATAACAAAACTGACAATCTCAATTATAACCAGGTCAATGGCTACAATACATATAATTTATTTATATTATTTTTATTTTATTTTCCAATTCTACAAGTCTTAATTCCATTCAGCTCTATGCTGGGCACTGTAGGAGGTACTAAGAACTTGTGAGGCAAAGTTCCTATTTTCAGTGAATTTGGCAATCTATTTGAGAATAAGATTTACATGAAGAAAACAAATATAAAACAAAAAATGTTTTTTACACGTTAAAACAAATGCTCCTAGAAATATGCTCTGTGAGTTCAGAAAGTGGAAGAATCACCATGAACTTGATAGTCAGGAAACATTTTATATAAAAGGTGAAATCTGAACTTCGTATTGAAAGATCAGGTGAGATTTGGCTAACCAGACAATAGGATTTGGAGGATGGCATTTCTGAAATATTTTTCAGAAGAAATATTTCTCACTACAGTGAAATCAAAATGGTTTCTTGAAAATATAAGGTAGTGTGAATGCTGGATGAGAAAATGGTTCATCCTCAGTTTAAGGTAACATTTTGTTTAAAATATTGGTATTCCTTAGGAAATATGAGAATATTTCTTCATAGCTCAAATGAAGATGACAGCCTTTCCCTGTCTAATATGATGACGAATTCATGCTGAACACATAACAAAGTTTGATGCACTCTTACCTTAAGGCTATGATATATTTTAGGCAGAAGAAAATATATATTTAAGGAAATAACTGGATGAAATTTACAGGCATCTTAACAGTACCACCCGAATCAGAGAAGTATGTTTCTTAATAAGATTTTTAGGTACCATGTTTCTTCTTATTCTCATCCAATTAAACTACAATGATTAAAATGTGGATTGTGATCTTAGTTGAAATAAGAGACACAAACATCCAATGTCCACCTGTTTAATGAAAATACATCTTGAGAAAGTCCATCTTCAGTGCTGCCTTCTACAAAGGTAGCCTCTAACATTGTCTACTTCCAATCTCCATCACTGGTAGGTGCTTGTTTAATCAAGAATCTTATTCATTACAGGCAACTAAAGTGAGAGCGTTGTGTGAGAGTCTGTCTTGATGTTGAAACTGGGAGGGTTGCCCTGGATTTTATTACCTTTAGTAAAAGTAGGATAGATTTCAGCATTTTATTTGTAGACCCCAAGATTCTCTTACTAGAGCAAAGTAGTTCCTTCCTGCATTGAGGGTCACTGCCTTTGTAGTTGTTCATAACAATAGAGCCTTAATGAACCATCCCCCCAAATTGGTAGTTATCCATTAAACAATTATAAGAGCTTGAGGAAATGGAAAACCCCACTGTATGATTAAATGAGCAAGAAAAAATTTTTACTTTTCCATTTTCATTCATATTCATTAGATAATTGACCCCAAACAGGCAATAATCTACTTTGCTGTTGGAAACAACAGGACAAGTCATTATGCTCACAGGAATGCACAGACACACACTCACACTCTCCCACCTCTCCCTCTGGCTCTCTCTAACATGAGATTCTATCTTAAGAGTACCATTTCTCTTTATAACTCTTGTATTTATTTCTGTGAAAACACTACTACCATTGTAATTAGAAAAAATGCCATCAGTCACTGGCACCTCAGTGTAAGTATATTATCATTCAAAAGAAGCAGTTTTGTTGGGTAAAAATGCATAAAGATCTGGGGGCACTTTGGAATCTATAGAAGCATAAATGCTGTAAAGTGGGCAAAAACCCTGGTGGTGAGTTAAAGGCAAATGTGTAATTTATTTAGGAGCCTGGAGAACTATATTCTCATCCTGGTTTTAAATGACAGAGCCAATTTAGTCACACTAGTTAATTTTGTTGAGTATCGCTTTCTTTAACTGCCACACAAAACTATTGAACAAGATGACCTCTAATTTCCATTCTAAAATTTTATTTATATAGTTATAATTGCAAATTTGCCAAGGATCTATCCTTCCCTAGTGGACAATTGCTAATAGATATAGCAGAATAGATTAATGACTAGTCCCATCTAATAATTTTTAAAAATCCTTATAAAGTCAGCCAAATTAAGTAGCCCTACACTATTAATATTGATCTTTCCTCTTTTCATTAGAGCCCTGTCTTAGAATTCTAAAATAATCCCTGAATTTCCACTCACTGCTGTACACCCTTTGTGTAATTCCTTCCTCTTGAGGGAGGGAAGAACCTGGGAATATGACAAAATAACTCTCTGCTGGCCAATTACAGGAGGAGAAATCAAAGTGATTACTTCTACTGGCCTGTTTTGAATTGCCTATGCAGGCCATGTAGCAAGGAACCATGGGTGACCTCTAGGAGCTGAGCAGACTCCTCAACCAGCAAACAGCCAGCAAGAAAACAGAGATCTCAATCATACCACTGCAAGGAAATGAATTTTGTAATATCCAGTGAGCTTAGAAGAGGACCACAGGGCTCAGGCAAGAGCCACAGTCCCAGCTGACACCTTGATTTCCACCTGGTGAGACCCTGAGCAGAGCATCCAGTGAGTGATCCACAGAAACAGTGAAATCAAAATTTGTGTTCTTTTCAGCTGCTAAGTGTGTAGTGATTGGTTATACAGGAATGAAAAACTCATACTAGGCCCTTAGACTATCACTTATTTCTGAAGATTGAGTTCACATAAGCAAATGTGAACATCTGATGAGAGAAGATACTGGAAAAATACCCACCAGTACATTTGACAGAGTCAAGAAGAAAAGGATCTATGGACAAAGCAGACTATATGAAAGTGGGTTTCCTTTGGCCCATTATGATCTCATCTAACACTTGGGCATTCAGACCAGCACTCACTTCCCTGCCTATCTAGTTTTTTTATGTGCACATGCTTGTGCATAAGTGTGAGTACATGTTGTATGTTTGTATTTGTTTGGTAATGAACCATATCAGATATTTTAGGACTAGTTGTTAAGCCACTTATAATGGATATAACTATGCAAGTCTGCCATTGGGGAAATTTTCTCCTGACCTCAGCTGGTGATCAGCTTATGTCCTGAAGCATAAGAACTGATAGGCCCTATAATTTTATCCAAACTAATGTAACAGCATCTGCTGTCCTTGGTGCTTGCTATCTGATTAAGTTCCCAAATTAGGGATTGCTTTTGGTAACCTGAATTCTGTCATGGTGATAAAATCTGACAATATCTGCTCTTATTTTTGACTCTCCCATCATGGAGTGTTTCTTCAATAACACATGGACCATCTCAGACCATCACATATTCCTCTGGCACTTTATTAGAATTTGTAATTTTGTAATCCAACTGAAAATGAGATTGCATGCTTTCTAATGTAAGAAAGGAGAGAGGGAGCCCAATTCAGCTTTAAAACTGCAATTGTTTGCCTACCTCCAGGGACACATCTCACAGATTGCCATGAAAATAAATTGGAAGGTCTACAATTCCAAATCACTGCTTACCATGTATTACTTCCCAGATAAAAACAAACACTACCACAACCATCATCACCATCAGGAATATACAAAAACATATCCAAAAACTTTCATCCCTTCATGAGGGAAAATGCATTACAATTAGATTAGACTATAACCATTCAAAAACTGTGTTTGTTTTCTGCTGCTTTAAAAATGATTTATTACTTTTTACTATTTTTTTTCAAGATTATCCTTTCAAGATTTTTCCTTTAGGAAAAGAGCTGTTTGGCTCTCTGTGTCATTACCAAAGGAAAGTGAAAGCCTTCAACTGCGGACGGCTGCAATTTCCACCATAACAGTCAACCCAGCAATTAGAACCGTTTGTTACAGTGACAGCAAAGAGAACCATTTTCAAGCAACAAGGCAGAAGAGTAGGAGCTGGAGGAAGCGAGAGCATGTTCATTCGAAGGGGACTAACGCCACACAGCAGCTAATCCTGGAATAGCGGCAGTTTGGGGAACTGAGGTTACAAGGGCTGAGATATTCACATAAATTCTTGAACTTTAACGAAAGGTCTAATCTTGCCTTCTCTGACTGAGAATGAAATTGGATCAGAAATGTTGGCCTTTAGGGAGGACAAAGGATTTTTATTCAGTCCACTTTCTAAATTAACTTCTTTTAATATTAAAAATGAAAATAAAAAGATGGACATTTCCATTGTTAATTCTGTATTTGAGATAGTATTTCAGGTTCAGAAAACACCTCACAACAGAAACTTTGCCAATGAAGCCATATTTATTTTACAGCAAAGACATTTGAAATATAACTTCAACATCTTAAATCTGTTGCCACTTAGTCATTTCCCCTGATTTTCATATATTTAAATTATGTTTAAAGTTTCATTGATAGCTTGAGAGAAAATGCTATGTTTGATCTCTTTTTTTCCACTTCCATCATTCTTCTCCTTTCCTTGTTCTTCTTCTCCTTTATTTAAATATAGTCTTCTTACCTTTGGGTTTGGTTCTCTATTCCCGCAATGACAAACTGCATAACTCTGGGACTTGCCAGCTTCTCTTGGATGTTTATTTCTCCCTGTCTCTAATAAAGCAAGAATGTAACTTGCTCACCTCAAAGAAACCATCTGAGAATTAAAGAAATAATGTGAAATGTTTGATTTTCTCAGGACCAGGTACTTTTCCCTTCTTTGTTCAGGAGCTATTAGTATATAGGGATTCAATAAATAGCCAACCACAGAACAGTCTTAGATGTTGAATAGGCATCTTGCTAGATATTTTAGTGGCAGATATTTGAATATATCAACTTCTCTATCCCACAGTGAAAAGAGCCAGGTTAACACACCTAGGAATTCCCCTCTTTTTAAAGAGGAGGTGGTTTGCCGGGAATGTTTCAGCTACTGTTTTCCAGTCTGCCTTTCAAGAAGCAGGTATTGTTAATGCAGAAAATAAAATGTTGGTAGTTTTTCTCTTCTGCTTTGTTTTAGGAAGGATGAGGATTTGTTTTATCCTTTTATTTGTTTTGCAACAGTGCAACTACTGCTTTGGCACCGAGACAGCTTCTGCTGGAGTCAGAGGTGAGGTTACGCTTGACTGAATAAATCTAAGATCAATTTGTTGTCTCATACTTCAATATTAAATGCAGTTTGAAATATAATTGTTAGTCTGTGCACTCTCTGTTTTAAAGGAAGTGTTCCAGCATCTCAGAACAGGGAGTGTGGTTATCGGTGATAAACCAAGACAGGTACACTAAACCAAGGCTAACCAGAAATTTCCAGGCTGAGAGAGAGAGAGAGAGAGAGAGAGAGAGAGAGCGTACAAGGGCAAGGAAAACAGAGAAGGGAGAAGGAAAAGGCAAAAAACAGCAGAGCTTGTAGTAGTCAAAACATTGTGTGCCTTGAAAAATAGTCAAATTTGGAAATCTGCAAAAAAATTTGCAAAGAAGATGTATTATTTAAACATTGTTTTTGGCCTTCCCTGGTGGCACAGTGGTTGCGAATCCGCCTGCCGATGTAGGGGATACGGGTTCGTGCCCCGATCCGGGAAGATCCCACATGCTGCGGAGCGGCTGGGCCCGTGAGCCACAGCCGCTGAACCTGCGCGTCCGGAGTCTGTGCTCCGCAACGGGAGAGGCCACAACAGTGAGAGGCCCGCGTACCACAAAAAACAAAAAAAAACATTGTTTTCATTATTTTTCCTACGTAAAAGGTCTCTCCTTGTACAACTTCATAACTCCTGCTTTGGAGGAAAGATGTCACTCTGGGCAAGTGACTTTCCCCTTTTGGGAGTATTTACATGTTAAAAGGGAGCTTCTGAGAAGACACAGTGCGTGCTGGAGGGGGTGGAGGTGGGCAGGTTGTTCCCAACTAGGTGGGAAGGGCTTTTGAGATACCCTTGGAATCAAGATCTGTAAGGCTTTTCCCCATTATATATTAAATGATATACCTTCATTTTTAAACAGACAAACAAAAAAACAAAATCTCCACTTTTGCCTGCCCCCTCAGACCCTGCTGATCACCGTTCTACTCTCTGTTTCTGTGACATCTGTGAGTTTGCAAACACATTCCTAAATAAACAATGGTGTGAAGAAGAAATAACAAATAAATAGAAAATACCTTGAGATGAATGAAAATGAAAAGAAAACGTACAAGAACTTTTGGGATAAATGTAATGCAGCACAAAGACAGCAACCTATGGCTGGAGATATCTATATTACAAAAGATGATAATAAATCACTAACCTGATAGACATATATGCATGTGTGTGGGTTTATGAAAATTGAAAACTAGTAACACTAAATACAGCAAAATATAAGCAGTGATTATTTTTGGCCGTTTAATAGACATGCTCATTTTCTAACAGCTTTATGTTTTCCCCATTATATGTTAAATGTTATACCTTCATTTAAAAAAAAAAAAAGAGATCTGTAAGGCTTGATGTTCTGGACTTGCATTCAACAGGACAAAAGAGAAAAAGGAGTGATCACCAAATCCCAGTTTTGAGGCTCCACAAATTGAGATGCACATTGAATCAGGAAGTTGTGTTGTTGATTCCAGGTCTGATGTATTCTGAAGTGGCCTCTCCATCATGCTGGGCTGAGTGACAAGGGCAAACATGTGTGTCATGTCTGACCAGGAGAATAAGACACAGTGTCTTGAACTTACTGGCTGATAAGAAGTGTTTCCCTCCCTGAAAGTCAGCACAGGGTCCTGGAAAGGGCAGGGTTCTATTATCAGACAGGTGAGGGTGTGTGTCCCCACTCCATCATTTACTACTTATGTAATTTTAGGCAATTTACACAAACTCAAGGACCCTTCATTTTCTCATTAGTACAGGGACATGATCATATTTACATAGAAGGATATGGGGAAAATTCAAATAAGGTGATGACCATGATAGTTATCCATTCATGTGTACCTGTTTGTGTCAAACTCAGCAAAAGCTTACATATAACTTTGTATTTAATCTTTGCAGTCTTGAATGATAAGCATTATTACTATTTTGAGGGTAAGGAACCTCAGAGTTTCAATGTAGTTCTCAAGGCCACAGCCATTAAGTGAGAGAAATACATTCAAAGTCAAGTTGGTTTGACTCCAAAGCCTTTCTTCTCCTGTAGAGTCAATGAAATCTGTTTCTCTGTACAATCTGCTTTGCTGACTTGATACATCTTTGGTGACATCCTGCTCTATTTAGGTCCTGTGCCAGTCCATGGGTCACAGCAGAAAATCGGGCTGATGAAGTGAGGCAAGAGAGACTGCTCAAAACAATACCAGTATCTGTTCTGTGTTTTGTATTCTTGAATAACACTGACATCCTTTCCTCCATTTGAAACCCATTAAAAATTTGAAGATGACTCTCAGGTTCCCCCAAGACTTCTCTTTTCCTAACTAAACACCTACAATTCCCTGAAGCATTTGTATAAGCATTTGGCTTCTACAATTCTCAAAACCTAGCTATTCTTTAACTATTTCTTTCCTCTATCCACATGAGATAAAACAGTTATACTATTAATAAGAGAAAGAGATAGCATAATCCAGTCTCTTGGGAGAATTTTTAATCAATGCTATTTTTATAAAAACTGTTTTAGGTTTATTTTTTTGGAATTTTATTTATTTTATTTATTTTTATACAGCAGGTTCTTATTAGTTATCTATTTTATACAAATTAGTGTATAAATGTCAATCTCAATCTCCCAATTCACCCCCCACCCCCCCCACTTCCACCCCCCTTGGTGTCCATACATTTGTTCTCTACATCTGTCTCTCTATTTCTGCCTTGCAAACCGGTTTATCTGTAACATTTTTCTAGATTCCACATATATGCATTAATATACGATACTTGTTTTTCTCTTTCTGACTTACTTCACTCTGTATGACAGTCTCTAAGTCCATCCATGTCTCTACAAATGACCCAGTTTCATTCCTTTTTATGGCTGAGTAATAGTCCATTGTATACCTGTACTACTTCTTCTTTATCCATTCGTCTGTCGATGGGCATTTAGGTTGCTTCCATGACCTGGCTATTGTAAATAGTGCTGCAGTGAACATTGGGGTGCATGTGTCTCTTTGAATTATGGTTTTGCTGGGTATATGCCCAGTAGTGGGATTGCTGGGTCATATGGTAATTATATTTTTTGTTTTTTAAGGAACCTCCATACTGTTCTCCATAGTGGCTGTATCAATTTACATTCCCACCAACAGTGCAAGAGGGTTCCCTTTTCTCCACACCCTCTCCAGCATTTGTTGTTTGTAGATTGTCTGATGATGCCCATTCTAACCAGTGTGAGGTGATACGTCATTGTAGTTTTGATTTGAATTTCTCTAATAGTTAGTGATGTTGAGCAGCTTTTCATGTGCCTCTTGGCCATGCATATGTCTTTGGAGAAATGTCTATTTAGATCTTCAGCCCATTTTTTGATTGGGTTGTTTGCTTTTTTAATATTGAGCTGCATGAACTGTTTATGTATTTTAGAGATTAATCCTTTGTCTGTTGATTTGTTTGAAAATATTTCTGAGGGTGGTCTTTTCATCTTGTTTATAGTTTCTTTTGCTGTACAAAAGCTTTTGTTTCATTAGGTCCCATTTGTTTATTTTTGTTTTTATTTCCATTACTCTTAAAAGTGGTTCAAAAAAGATCTTGCTGTGATTTATGTCAAAGAGTGTTCTTCTTATGATTTCCTCAAAGAGTTTTATTGTGTCTGGTCTTACATTTAGGTCTTTAATACATTTTAAGTTTATTTTTGTGTATGGTGTTAGGAAGTGTTCTAATTTCATTCTTTTATGTATAGCTGACCAGTTTTCCCAGTACCACTTATTGAAGAGACTGTCTTTTCTCCATTGTATCTTTGCCTCCTTTGTCATAGATTAGTTGACCATAGGTGTGTGGGTTTACCTCTGGGCTTTCTATCCTGTTACATTGATCTATATTACTGTTTTTGTGCCAATACTATATTGTCTTCATTACTGTAACTTTGTATAAACTGTTTTAGGTTTATTTTACTCTTCAATTTTTCTCTTTAAAATTCCTCCAGCAAGGATCTGAAAGCCATGCAAGCCTTCACAGATATCAACCTTCACTGTGACCACCAAGGGAAGAATGGCATTGGTCCTGGGTTTCAGCCATCAGTTTGCCATTGTCTAACTGTCCACCCTCACTGAATAGATTGGAATAAAAAGCCCAGAGAGGCTGAGGGCTTTTCCAAGGTCACTGATTTCATGTAGGAGTATTAGAATTAATGCCTATGCTTCCTGCCCTCCTGTCGAGGGTCATCACTTCTGTGATCCTCATCAGACAATTTCTACAAGTGGGATCCAGCATCAAGAGACCCACTTTCCAACACCACAGGCTGCTCACCTTCTAGTGCAATCACCATCTAATCACTGTAACCATCTCCTCCCATTATGACATACACAAATATGTACTCACATGTACACACACTCACATGCACTCATATACATGCATGGAAACACACATCTCACCCAAGTACACACCCAGATATGCACATATGCATACCTTCACATGCAGACATACGCACACTCATACACAGGGACACACAATTCCTATTGGTCAGTGTAGAACAGATTTTTCCATTCTTGGACCTGAAAAACTCATATTCATCCTTAAAAATCTGATTCTGGGGCATCCTCTTCTATGACCATTCCTCCAGAGATGAACCATTCCCCCTCTGTATTACCCAGGAAGGAGTAATATTATGCACTATCCTCCACTATTTTTGTACTATTTTGTCCACTATTTTATTTTTCTGTTGCACTGTGTAGATTGTAACTGCCTTCTGGAAAGAACCATATTTTGCTTTCTTTTGTATTCCCATAACCTACCAGAGAGCTTGTCATAATAAATGTTTCCTGAACAGAAATAAACTGCTGATACTCTAGTTAAAAGTAGTAGAGAAGGAGGTATCCTAGGGGAGGAAGTAATACATAATACTCTGCTGCTCAAGCATTTTCCCCTCACCTTGCATTGATTACTAACTTTGTACTAGAATTACTATGATTCATTCATTCACTTAAAGAATGTTTCAACCTACTGTGTGATAGACAATGTGCTAAGTGCACTGAAGGTAACAAATCTGGGTGTCAAACACCCTGTCTTCAAAGAAGGTATCATCCAGGTTTGAAACAGCTAGGTGGCATTTTTTGGGGCTCCAAGGATCTCTGGTTCTTTATGTCTCAGTGCAGAAAGAATCCAGTGAGAGGCAAAGTGATAGATAAGAAATTATTTATTAGAATAAGACGCTTGTGAGGCTTACAAGTGGGCAGGCAAGTGAGTGTTGTGCTGCCCGAGTACTTAGTGGGTTACATTTTCATCATCAAAGGAAAAGAGGGGAGGGGGAGAAGACCACCTTCTTCCTCATTCTTTGAGTCTTCCATCATTAACTCCTCCTATGTGTCAGGCAAGGAAGTTTTTGACCCTATATGGCTCATCAGGGACTGTCGCGCTGCTACAGAAAAATTATTTCAGATCTCAGTACAATGAGGGTCTTTCTCTTTGAAATGTCACCTTTCCTTAAGTTATTGTTTTTTTTATGTGTGCAGAGAGCATGCCCTAGGGGTCATTAACTTGTGGACATCGCTGGGCAGAATGTAGGCTTTATTTTTCTACTATTGTTTTATTGTCTTAAGGTATGACTTGTGCTTCCATTGCATGTTTTTTTGCTAAGCAAGTTAGCTTGGTTTTGTTGTTAGGCAAGCCTGTCTGGCTTTGATGCCAAGCAACTTGCTCTGCTTCATGAGTCAAGCAAGCCCACATGGTTTCAGAATTTTTCCATCATTTTCTTGAGTGATCATTAACTTACTGCAGTCTCCCAAAGCCCCCTAAAGTTCCTTCTCTATCTACAGTCCCCTTGAGGAAACTTTGCACTATTGGATCATCCTACTCTATCCCTATCAGTTTGAGTTGGGGGTGTTGTGGTGGGGCAGAAGAGTACAGACATCTATGAACACTGCCATAATGAGAGAGTACTAAGAAAAGTTAAAAAGAAATGCTATGGAAATTCAGAAAAAAGCAAGAGTAATTTGAGAAAGCTCTATGCCAGCCTCTGGTCTCTGTACCTGGTGCTTGCCAGCTTCCACTCCTGGTATATGGTCTTTAATTCGGTCTTACAGGACAGATGTCTCCCTAAATCCCAAGCCATAGAGAACCTTTCACTTACACAAGATTAACTTTATCTGTCCATTACCACTGGATCCTGATATATGTAATCCCATTTCAATCCTGAGGCAGTTTTACATTACAGCTTACAGATCAAGTTCAAATAAATTCAAACACTGGCTCGCTTGTAAAATATTCCAAGAAAAACCAATGCCAAAAGAAGGACCAAAATGCCAGAGATTTTGGAAAATCCAAGTAGCTCAACTATTTTTTTTTAAAGTTTTAGATGGATTCAAGATTGATAGCCTGGGAGAAAGAGAGGAGAATTCCATGAAGAAATGAAAATAATGCTTTTGACAGGAAGGAATAGAAAATGTGGATTGAGCCAACCTCTATGAAGGCATAGAGGAAAACAAGATCAAAGAAAAACTTTAGAGGATTCTCCCACCACTTCCCCTCTTGTCTTCAGGGCCTGCAGGGGCAGTGGGGGCTGGGTTTGTTTTGTTTCATTTTGTTTTATATCCACAGAATGAGTACTTTCTCCCATCTTCATTCTCTCCGCAGGACTCCCTACCTCCTTAAATACAAGAGTGGCTGCAGTTTAGACAAAGAAAAGCAGGTTTATATGTGTGTAAGACACATGGGAAAAATGTTCATTTCCTCTCCAAGTTCTTCCACCATTTCCTATCCCTTCACACAGACCTAGGCCAACTTCTATTGCCTGATCTATGGTACCATGGATCATGGACAAAAGCTTGTTATTCAAGTTCAGGAAAGGATGCCCACACAAGAAACAAAGGAGAAGGAGCATGGTATTCTAACAACACTATGAAAGGCAAATGCCTGACAGCAAACCTGCCAGGGAGCAGGATTTGGTAAAAGGAAAAACTAAAGAGGGACAGGCCACTATGACAGTATTTATTGTGGAGGATTTGGGGGCAATAAAGAACAACCAAGATAGGAGATCAATCTTCTCTGTACCCTGAAAGTTAACTCCCCTTTCCTCCACCAAACTCTTCTCCCCATAATGTCCCTATGTCTCTTCACATTTTCCAATGATTAGAATTCTTTCTTCAGAGATATTTATGCTACTGAATCCAGAATGGTGACTCTTGTCTTTTTTATGCATTATTATGACTCTTTATTCTCTCCTTGGTGCCTATGTTTATGTGCACACACACACATTTGCCTTGTGGATTGATAATACAAGATAAAGGGAATACTTATTGTTTTGGGGACTTCAAGCATTTTCATGAAAAACATGTTCATGAAAATCTCACAAAAATCCAACAACCTGGGCATTGTTATTATTGTCACTGTTTCACAGGTAATGAAATGGTGTCATGGAAGAAAGACAAGTTAATCAATAATAATACACCAGCTAGTAAGTGAAAGAGCTTGAATTCAGTCCTTTAATAGTGTATTTTATTAATAGCATATTTTAGTTGTTCCAACACATCAGTTTGCCTTTGCTATCATTATCTTACCTGGTTTCCATGGCCCTAGTTCAAATCTTTTTTTCTCTATGATGTCTTTTTCTGAACACATAAATCTACACAATTATCTTCCTTGAAGTTTGTTATAATAATAATAATAATTGAAATTATACATTCTGATAGTGTTTTGCAGTATATAGCATGGTGCTATTGTATACCATGCTTGTTATATTATATATTTGTGCTTATTATATATAAGCACAAATGTTATAAAATCTTACCTAAAAATGCTTATTGAGTGTTTACCATGTACAAGTTATGCTTATAAGGAACTCCCCTTATTTTCCAGCTAATCCAAATAAATGTTTTATTTCACTAATTATATTATAAGCTTTGTAAGGCGTATGCATCCTTTATATTTTCTCTTTGTTCCCCTAGTGTCTACCACTTCCTCATCCCTGTAGAGCCTGTACACATAGTATGTGTGCAATTAAATCTAACTACACGATTCATAACAAGTAAAATACAAGTTCATAATTTTATTAGTGTCTTCTGTTGTTGCTGCTTTTGTGATTACTGAGTGCCCATTTCAGGGTGTTTCTATGTCTAAAATGCATAGAAAATACCAAACCTTTCTAACTCCAAGGGTTTGGCAGATCTCATTTTTGCCAGCCTTTAAGGGCAGCTGCAAAAGCCTGTTTTGACACATAAAATTTAGTTCTAGGGTTTTTTTTTTTTTCAGCTGCTAATGTTTCCTGTTGAGCCAAAATATGAATAGCACCCTGCCAGCCATATTGTATTACATTATGAAACTGCAAATTGCATTAACAAGATAATCTAATAACTTTTTCTGAGACAGGAAATATGTGCACCATCATTTTCTAAAGGGCAGGGAGAAAATGGCATCCTTTTGGACATCAGTAGATGTGGAGAAAAGAATTCAGCCCAAGTGAGACTTTGGGCTTCTTTCTGTGACAGACATCACCCTGCCAGTCATTCTGCCAGTCATCCAGCAGCATACAGTATAATCTGGGAGATGTGATTTCTCATCATCATCTTGGTACCTCTCTGTAGCATGAAAATGAAATTACTAATTGCAGGTAAGTATAAAATCTCCCTAGAAGAGCTTTCCTTTGACATAAGATGACAGCTTTAAATTTTTGTACTTAATAAGATGGACCAAGTTTAAGAAAGTTTCTCTTTCTTAGCATGAGAAGTTGTGGACAGTAAGATATCTTCAACTTTATAAAAGAAAAAAAAAAGATTATAATCTCTCAAGCAAACTACTCTAGTATTTCTTGTCTTAAAAATATCCAAATGTTCTAAAAAAGCAGGATTCAGCTTCTAACTCTCCCCCCAGAACCTTACTCAAGTCACCAAAGAGGTGGTAGAGTGAGAAAAGATATTTATCAATGCTGAATCTGAATCCTGGTGTGTGTCATGTGATGGAACTAAGTCAAAGGAAGGTGGTGAGGCAGACACAAGAGCCATACAAGCGGCATTCCTGATGAGTGGGCTTTACTACTGAAGAGTAGGAGGTAAGGGCTGATGGTCCAGGTAGACAATGGGAGACATGAGTCTGGCCATTGGGTAACCCACCCACCCTGCATGTACTCTTACACCTTTTCCATGTCCATGTTGATTAATAACATCTGAAACTTAGTGAAGAGCAAGCTATGAGAAAGCCTAGAACTGCAATAATTGGAGACAATTTCAGCCCCGTATTCCAATAGGAGCAGAGGCACCTCACACAAATTTAAAGGCAGTAGGAATATTTTCAAACTTGACCATTCACCATAATGCATTCCAGCACCAGCTAGAACTCTGTATTCCCCTCACACAGATTAGGAAAAAGAAATTTATTTTTGACATAAGGTCAGAAAATAAGCATATTGCAGAGCAGTTAAATGGGTGGGAATAACAATTATGTTAGGAAAGAAGATATATTTATAAATAGCAACTGCTTTGTTCTTTAAAAACAACAGTTGAAAACTGGGATGATAAAATAATAGACTCATGACAAAGGCAGTGGCTGACTTGAAGAAAGAACTAATGCAAGCACATAATCACAGTGCAGATTCTGAAAAAGCACACTGAGCAGTCACGATCAGAATTGAAATGACAGAAAACCAAGTAAATTATGTGGAGAACAGGCTTAAGGACACTCAAATTACAGAATAAATGAACATAAAAGTGAAAGGAAGAAAGAAAAAAAGAAAGAAGGGAAAGAAGGAAGGAAGGAAGGGGAAAGAAATAAAGGAAGAAAGTAAGAAAGAAGAAATGAGAGATGTCAGTGGAGATCATCTTGTGAAAACCTGTGCTCCTAAAGAAGAGAACAAGACCAAAGAAACAAAAAATAATCACAAAGACTGTACAAGAACTAGTACATTTAACTGACAGAAGACTTACTCCTGAAGATGGAAGGTCTTCAACGTACACAAGTCAAAATGAACTCATATCTAAACAATATGCTAGTGAAATAATGGAATATAAAGAATAAAAATAAAATTCTAATGTATCTTCACAGAACAAAATATCACATATGCACAATTACAGGAAGATTGGTGATAACTCTGAATATAAACCTGTCTCGCATTTTCCCAATGAAGACTTTGAAAAAATGGAACCACCTTGAAAACATAGTACAAGTTCTAATAAAAATAATTGATTTATTAATTTACTTGCCCAGGCATGTTTAAATTCACATGTTATAAAACTGGTAGTTGAGAATTATATTTTTTTCCTACAACTTAGATCATGAAACACTTTTGTTCAAACTCTTAGCATGGACCTTTGGTGTCAATCTCTTCATCATTATCAGAGTCATTTTAAGATCATTTAACCTCCTAGGTTACACCATTAGAGCCTGCAAAGTTTCAACTTGTTGACTTACAGGAGAACGATTGCCTGTGGCTAGGTCTAAAAGTCTTACCAAGCTCAGTCTCTTCCATATAAGTTTGATGAGTTATGGCTGTTTTGAATATGTGTTAAAATACAACCAATAGAAATTGTATATACAGCTACAAGTTTTCATTTTAATAACATTAGGACAGTTTAAAAATCATAAAGATGTATATTGTTAACAATGTAACTATGTGGCCTACGCTTTAAAAAAAAAACGTTTTCAATGGTTAATTTACAATGCAGCCCAACACTTGCCATCATGAAGTAGTACCCCCAGGAATAATGAAGACAATTCAGTTAAACTCTTTGCCTTCTGGTTCTATTGGATAGTTTTGTGAACCCCTAAAACCCTCACTGATCGAGGTGGTTTCAAGCTAACGTGTCTCTGCAGCCGATTCTGTGTTCCTTGTAAGAGAGATGCTGAAAGGACTAGACAAATCAACTCTCTCTATGCTGAGGCTGGATTCAGATTTCTCTTTTGTATCATGAACAACCAGATTCCAACTGAAGAAAGAGTTAGAGTTCTCAAATTCTATATCTAGCCAAGAAGAAGTGATCCACATGTGAAGACCAAAAGACCACATCAATCATAAAAGAACTTGAGAAAAGTGGGCTTCCCTGGTGGCGCAGGGGACACGGGTTCGTGCCCTGGTCCAGGAAGATCCCATATGCCGCGGAGAGGCTGCGCCCGTGAGCCATGGCCACTGAGCCTGCGCTCCTCAATGGGAGGGGCCACAGCAGTGAGAGGCCCGCGTACTGCAAAAAAAAAAAAAAGAACTTGAGAAAAGTAACACCTATGTACACTTTCTCTTTTTTTGGAGTATATATATATACTTCCTAAAACAAACTTATTAGAAGGCATATACTTTTTTTATAAATTCAGATTATAAATGGTATACTTTTTTGGAAATATACTTCATATAAGAATAAAATAATTTAATTATAATAGACTTTAATCAAAAACAGAAGCTCAAACTTGGAGGAAGAAACTGCAGACATTTACCTTTCTTAATTTATTCATAAAAGCTAATATGGTAAAGAACTTAAAAACTGAGTTTAATTAATTTCAATACTTCCTAATTCTGTGAGTCTGTGTTGATTACTACCATCTCTCTGAGTGGGTCTCCTCATGTATAGCACTGGATAATTCCTGAATCTGCCTCATGTGGTTGTCATGAAGATGATACACATTCACACATGTGAAGTACTGACAACATGGTCAGGTCACAGTAAGTCATTAATAAAATGTCACTGTGATTATTGTTACCACTGAACATACTAGGAAATCAACAGATGGTATTCCATTCTCAAAGATTATAATTTAAGGGGACGAGGGGAAGATGGCAGAAGAGTAAGATGCGGAGATCACCTTCCTCCCCACATATACACCAGAAATACATCTACACGTGGAACAACTCCTACAGAACACCTACTGAATGCTGGCAGAAGACCTCAGACCTCCCAAAAGGCAAGAAACTCCCCACGTACCTGGGTAGGGCAAAAGAAAAAAAGAAAAAACAGAGACAAAAGAATAGGGACGGGACCTGCAACAGTAGGAGGGAGCTGTGAAGGAGGAAAGGTTTCCACACACTAGGAACCCCTTCACAGGTGGAGACTGTGGGTGGCGGAGGGGGGAAGCTTCGGAGCCGCGGAGGAGAGCGCAGCAACAGGGGTGCGGAGGGCAAAGCGGGGAGATTCCCGCACAGAGGATTGGTACTGACCGGCACTCACCAGCCCGAGAGGATTGTCTGCTCACGCGCCGGTGCGGGCGGGGCTGCGAGCTGAGGCTCGGGCTTTGGTCGGAGCGCAGAGAGAGGACTGGGGTTGGTGGCGTGAACACAGCCAGAAGGAGTTAGTGCACCATGGCTAGCCGGGAGGGAGTCCAGGAAAAGGTCTGGAGCTGCCGAAGAGGCAAGAGACTTTTTCTTCCCTCTTTGTTTCCTGGTGCGCGAGGAGAGGGGATTAAGAGTGCTGCTTAAAGGAGCTCCAGAGACAGACACGAGCCACCGCTAAAAACGTGGACCCCAGAGACGGGCAGGAGATGCTAAGGCTGCTGCTGCTGCTACCAAGAAACTTGTGTGAGAGCACAGGTCACTGTCCACACCCCGCTTCCGGGAAGCCTGTGTAGCTCACCACTGCCAGGGTCCCGGGATCCAGGGACAACATCCCCGGGAGAACGCATGGCGAGCCTCAGGCTAGTGCAACATCACGCTGGACTCTGCCGCCGCAGGCTAGCCCCGCACTCTGTGCCCCTCCCTCCCCACGGCCTGAGTGAGCCAGAGCCCCCAAATCAGCAGCTTATTTAACCCCGTCCTGTCTGAGCGAAAAACAGACGCCCTCCGGTGACCTACATGCAGAGGCGGGGCGAAATCCAAAGCTGAGCCCCTGGGAGCTGTGAGAACAAAGAAGTGAAAGGGAAATCTCTCCCAGCAGCCTCAGAAGCAGCGGATTAAAGCTCCACAATCAACTTGATGTACCCTGCATCTGTGGAATATATGAATAGACAACGAATCATCCCAAATTGAGGAGGTGGACTTTGAGAGCAAGCTTTATGATTTTTTTCCCCTTTTCCTCTTTTTGTGAGTGTGTATGTGTATGCTTCTGTATGAGATTTTGTCTGTATAGCTTTGTTTCCACCATTTGTCCTAAGGTTCTATCCATCCGCTTTTTTTTTTTTTAATTTTTTTCTTAATAATTATTTTTTAATTTAATAACTTTATTATATTTTATTTTACTTTATCTTCTTTCTTTCTTTCTTTTTTCCTTCCTTCCCTCCTTCCTTCCTTCCTTCCTTTCTTCCTTCCTCCCACCATCCCTCCATCCCTCCCTCTCTCCTTTCTTTCTTTCTTTCCTTCTTTCCTTCTTTTATTCTTTCTTTCCTTCTTGCTTCCTTCCTTCCTTCCTTCCATCCTTTTTTTCTTTCTCTCTTTCTTCCTACTTCTACTAATTCTTTCTCTCTACTTTTTCTCCCTTTTATTCTGAGCCATGTGGATGAAAGGCTATTGGTGTTGCAGCCAGGAGTCAGTGCTGTGCCTCTGAGGTGGGAGAGCCAACTTCAGGACACTGATCAACAAGAGACCTCCCAGCTCCACATAATATCAAACGGTGAAAATCTCCCAGAGATCTCCATCTCAACACAAACACCCAGCTTCACTCAATGACCAGCAAGCTACAGTGCTGGACACCCTATGCCAAACAACTAGCAAAACAGGAACACAACCCCACCCATTAGCAAAGAAGCTGCCTAAAATCATAACAAGTCCACAGACAACGAAAAACACCACCAAACGTGGACCTGCCCACCAGAGAGACAAGATCCAGCCTCATCCACCAGAACACAGGCACTACTACCCTCCACCAGGAAGCCTACACAACAAACTGAACCAACCTTAGCCACTGGGGACAGAGGCCAAAAACAATTAGAACTATGAACCTGCAGCCTACAAAAAGGAGACGCCAAACACAGTAAGATAAGCAAAATGAGAAGACAGAAAAACACACAACAGATAAAGGAGGAAGATAAAAACCCAGCAGACCAAACAAATAAAGAGGAAATAGGCAATCTACCTGAAAAAGAATTCAGAATAATGATAGTAAAGATGATCCAAAATCTTGGAAATAGAATAGACAAAATGCAAGAAACATTTAACAAGGACCTAGAAGAACTAAAGAGGAAACAAACAATGATGAACAACACAATAAATGAAATGAATAATACTCTAGATGGGATCAATAGCAGAATAACTGAGGAAGAAGAACAGATACGTGACCGGGAAGATAAAATAGTGGAAATAACTACTGCAGAGCAGAATAAAGAAAAAAGAATGAAAAGAACTGAGGACAGTCTCAGAGACCTCTGGGACAACATTAAATGCACCAACATTCGAATTATAGTGGTTCCAGAAGAAGAAGAGAAAAAGAAAGGGACTGAGAAAATATTTGAAGAGATTATAGTTGAAAACTTCTCTAATATGGGAAAGGAAATACTTAATCAAGTCCAGGAAGCACAGAGAGTACCATACAGGATAAATCCAAGGAGAAATACACCAAGACACATATTAATCAAACTGTCAAAAATTAAAAACAAAGAAAGCATATTAAAAGCAGCAAGGGGAAAACAACAAATAACACACAAGGGAATCCCCATAAGGTCAACAGCTGATCTTTCAGCAGAAACTCTGCAAGCCAGAAGGGAGTGGCAGGACATATTTAAAGTGATGAAGGAGAAAAATCTGCAATGAAGATTACTCTACCCATCAAGGATCTCATTCAGATTTGATGGAGAAATTAAAACCTTTACAGACAAGCAAAAGCTGAGAGAGTTCAGTACCACAAAACCAGCTTTATAACAAATGCTAAAGGAACTTCTCTAGGCAGGAAACACAAGAGAAGGAAAATACCTACAATAACGAACCCAAAACAATTTAGAAAATGGGAATAGGAACATACATATCGATAATTACCTTAAATGTAAATGGACTAAATGCTCCCACCAAAAGACACAGATTGGCTGAATGGATACAAAAACAAGACCCACATATATGCTGTCTCCAAGAGACCCACTTCAGACCTAGAGACACATACAGACTGAAAGTAAGGGGATGGAAAAAGATATTCCATGCAAATGGAAACCAAAAGAAAGCTGGAGTAACAATTCTCATATCAGACAAAATAGTCTTTAAAATAAAGACTATTAGAAGAGACAAAGAAGGACACTACATAAGGATCAATGGATTATTCAAGAAGAAGATATAACAATTGTAAATATTTATGCACCCAACATAGGAGAACCTCAATACATAAGGCAAATACTAACAGCCATAAAAGGGGAAATCGACAGTAACACATTCATAGTAGGGGACTTTAACACCCCACTTTCACCAATGGAGAGATCATCCAAAATGAAAATAAATAAGGAAACACAAGCTAAATGATACATTAAACAAGATGGACTTAATTGATATTTATAGGGCATTCCATCCAAAAACAACAGAATACACATTTTTCTCAAGTGCTCATGGAACATTCTGCAGGAAAGATCATATCTTGGGTCACAAATAAAGCCATGGTAAATTTAAGAAAATTGAAATTGTATCAAGTATCTTTTCTGACCACAATGCTATGAGACTAGATATCAATTACAGGAAAAGATCTGTAAAAAATACAAACACATGGAGGCTAAACAATACACAACTTAATAACGAAGTGATCACTGAAGAAATCAAAGAGGAAATTAAAAAAAAAATACCTAGAAACAAATGACAATGGAGTCAGGATGACCCAAAACCTATGGGGTGCAGCAAAAGCAGTTCTAAGAGGGAAGTTTATAGCAATTCAAGCCCACCTTAAGAAATGGGAAACATCTCGAATAAATAACCTAACCTTGCACCTAAAGCAATTAGAGAGAGAAGAACAAAAAAAAAACCCCAAAGTTATCAGAAGGAAAGAAATCATAAAAGTCAGATCAGAAATAAATGAAAAAGAAATGAAGGAAATGATAGCAGAGATCAATAAAACTAAAAGCTGGTTCTTTGAGAAGATAAACCATTAGCCAGACTCATCAAGAAAAAAAGGGAGAAGACTCAAATCAATAGAATTAGAAATGAAAAAGGAGAAGTAACAACTGACACTGCAGAAACACAAAAGATCATGAGAGATTACTACAAGCAACTCTATGCCAATAAAATGGACAACCTGGAAGAAATGGACACATTCTTAGAAATGCCCAACCTGCCAATACTGAATCAGGAAGAAATAGAAAATATGAACAGACCAAACACAAGCACTGAAGTTCAAACTGTGATTAAAAATCTTCCAACAAACAAAAGCCCAGGACCAGATGGCTTCACAGGCAAATTCTATCAAACATTTAGAGAAGAACTAATACCTATCCTTCTCAAACTCTTTCAAAATATAGCAGAGGGAGGAACACTCCCAAATTCATTCTACGAGGCCACCATCACCTTGATACCAAAACCAGACAAGGATGTCACAAAGAGAGAAAACTACAGGCCAATATCACTGATGAACATAGATGCAAAAATCCTCAACAAAATACTAGCAAACAGAATCCAACAGCACATTAAAAGGATCGTACACCATGATCAAGTGGTGTTTATTCCAGGAAGGAAGGATTCTTCAATATATGCAAATCAATCAATGTGATAAACCATATTAACAAACTGAAGGAGAAAAAACATATGATCATCTCAATAGATGCAGAGAAAGTTTTCGACAAAATTCAACACCGATTTATGATAAAAACTCTGCAGAAAGTAGGCATAGAGGGAACTTTCCTTAACATAATAAAGGCCATATATGACAAACCCACAGCCAACATCATCCTCAATGGTAAAAAACTGAAACCATTTCCACTAAGATCAGGAACAAGACAAGGTTGCCCACTCTCACCACTCTTATTTAACATATTTTTGGAAGTTTTAGCGACAGCAATCAGAGAAGAATAGGAAATAAAAGGAATCCAAATAGGAAAGGAAGAAGTAAAGCTGTCACTGTTTGCAGATGACATCATATTATACATAGAGAATCCTAAAGATGCTACCAGAAAACTACTAGAGCTAATCAATTAATTTGGTAAAGTTGCAGGATACAAAATTAATGCACAGAAATCTCTCGCATTCCTATATACTAATGATGAAAAATCTGAAAGTGAAATCAAGAAAACACTCTCATTTACCATTGCAACAAAAAGAATAAAATATCTAGGAATAAACCTACCTAAGGAGACGACCTGTATGCAGAAAATTATAAGACACTGAGGAAAGAAATTAAAGATGATACAAATACATGAAGAGATATACCATGTTCTTGGATTGGAAGAATCAACATTGTGAAAATGCCTCTACTACCCAAAGCAATCTACAGATTCAGTGCAATCTCTATCAAACTACCACTGGCATTTTTCATAGAAGTAGAACAAAAAAATTCACAATTTGTATGGAAACACAAAAGACCCCGAATAGCCAAAGTAATCTTGAGAACAAAAAATGGAGCTGGAGGAATCAGGCTCCCTGACTTCAAACATTACTACAAAGCTACAGCAATCAAGTCGGTATGGTACTGGCACAAAAACAGAAAGATAGATCAATGGAACAGGATAGAAAGCCCAGAGATAAACCCAGGCACATACGGTCACCTTATCTTTGATAAAGGAGGCAGGAATGTACAGTGGAGAAAGGACAGCCTCTTCAATAAGTGGTGCTGGGAAAACTGGACAGGTACATGTAAAAGTATGAGATTAGATCACTCCCTAACACCATACACAAATATAAGCTGAAACTGGATTAAAGACCTAAATGTAAGGCCAGAAACTATCAAATTCTTAGAGGAAAACATAGGCAGAACTCTCTATGACATAAATCACAGCAAGGTCCTTTTTGACGCATCTCCTAGAGAAATGGAAATAAAAATAAACAAATGGGACCTGATGCAACTTAAAAGCTTTTGCACATCAAAGGAAACCATAAACAAGACCAAAAGACAACCCTCAGAATGGGAGAAAATATTTGCAAATGAAGCAACCAACAAAGGATTAATTTCCAAAATTTACAAGCAGCTCATGCAGCTCAATAACAAAAAAACAAACAACCGAATCCAAAAATGGGCAGAAGACCTAAATAGACATTTCTCCAAAGAAGATATACAGACTGCCAACAAACACATGAAAGAATGCTCAACATCATTAATCATTGGAGAAATGCAAATCAAAACTACAGTGAGATATCATCTCACACCGTCAGGATGGCCATCATCAAAAAATCTAGAAACAATAAATGCTGGAGAGGGTGTGAAGAAAAGGGAACACTTCTGCACTGCTGGTGAGAATGTGAATTGGTACAGCCACTATGGAGAACATTATGGAGGTTCCTTAAAAAACTACAGAGAACTACCATATGACCCAGCAATCCCACTGCTGGGCATATACCCTGAGAAAACCGTAATTCAAAAAGAGTCATGTACCAATATGTTCATTTCAGCTCTATTTACAATAGCCTGGAGATGGAAGCAACCTAAGTGCCCACCATGGGATGAATGGATAAAGAAGATGTGGCACATATATACAATGGTATATTACTCAGCCATAAAAAGAAACGAAATTGAGCTATTTGTAATGAGGTGGATAGACCTAGAGTCTGTCATACAGAGTGAAGTAAGTCAGAAAGAGAAAGACAAATACCGTATGCTAACACATATATATGGAATTTAAGAAAAAAAGAAATGTCATGAAGAACCTAGTGGTAAGACAGGAATAAAGACACAGACCTCCTAGAGAACGGACTTGAGGATATGGGGAGGGGGAAGGGTGAGCTGTGACAAAGTGAGAGAGAGGCATGGACATATATACACTAACAAACCTAAGACAGATAGCTAGTGGGAAGCAGCCACATAGGACAGGGAGATCAGCTTGGTGCTTTGTGACTGCCTGGAGGGATGGGATAGGGAGGGTGGGAGGGAGGGAGACGCAAGAGGGAAGAGATATGGGAACATATGTATATGTATAACTGATTCACTTTGTTATAAAGCAGAAACTAACAAACCATTGTAAAGAAATTATACCCCAATAAAGATGTTAAAAAAAAAAGATTATAATTTTAAAAATATTGGCTTGGCAGTAGGATTTGGTGTAATTTTTATTTTAAATATTTTTTCTCATCTATATTTTGGTTCATTTCTTTCTGAAATGATTACCTATTTCTTGGACAATTTTAACTATATAATAATTAAAATAAATGACTACAACTATGAAATTCATTTTAAAAATAAATTCAAATTTGTCATAATTCAGTTTGTAATAGAACAGTAAATCAATAGTCTTCATCCCAAGAATTGTGTGTGGCAAAATCGCATAAATGTCCTGAGTTCTAGATTATTGCATGTCAAGAAATTAGAAAAAAAATCCTTCTCCCCATCAACAAGCATATTACATAAAATAAAAGTTAATTAATAAATTATGCAGCTCTCCATTGATTGAAATGTTATAGATTTTATATTTGTTATTTGCCCACTACTCTTTTATTGTAATTTAATGGTAGTGAGGTGGTTTTACTTGGTATGTGGTACATCTATGGAAACAGCATATCTCCATAGGGCAGTAGTGCTAGTTACCACAGAATGCAGGGCACACCTTGCTGCTGCTTTTTTGGATATTCAGTCAGGATGTGGGCATGAGCATGGTAATGTAACTGCCTGCAATAGTAGCATACATTGAGTCTATCCTTCAAATTCTTCATGGAAACATGGTGGAAATTAAATATGTTGTTAGAAAACTTTATTATGTCTTCTGTGCAGGTGGAGATAGCAAGACTTGAGAGACCAAGAGTAAATACCAAAATTAGCTGGAATACTTCAGTGTTCACATCGATCAACAGGGTGAATGCTAGGGGTAAAAATAAAAGAGAGTCTTAACAAAACTTTATATGTTTAATAAAGGTGCCAAAATTTGAAGGTCACATATTAGCATATCTCCAAGTGTATGAGTAGAATTCCAAGCCTCAAATGAACCTGAATATTATATGTTAAACATCCTAATTAGATCAAAACTGCCTTATAGAATTTGTTTCTCTGTTCTCTACTGAAGAAGCATTTGATAAAGAGTAGCTTTTCTTGATGGTGATGAAAATGACTGTGAAATGTCAAAAGGTATGATGTCACTGTGCCTCTTCTTCACACCATGGTCCTTGCTAGTGGGAAGGAGAGAGTATGAGCAGATATGACACAGGAATGACCTTGGAGAAAACCTAAAATAACCTTAAAGATCTGTAAAGCTGCATTTTGATAAAGTCAGTGGGTAGAGTAATAATGCTATATTTCCAAGCACGCTTAAGAGTCAAAATGAATAGATTGAAAGGCAGAGATTCTCCTCCCAGCTGTGTAGGGATCATCAGACCATTATGTTTATCCTCTGCAAAATGGTTTGTGTTGAAATTATTTTTTTAAGGGCATCATTTCTCTTAGAAAAAAAATCACTAATTTCCCAGTTGAATATCCCGTAAGATATTGAAAGGCGTTAGTGAATACAGAGTGAGTATTTTAATTTAAAAAACATGAGCATTCCCCGTTGTTCAATAATAATAGGGATGAATAACATCTACTTTAGGTTTTCAGATGTAATTTATGGTGATAAGACTTTAAGACAGAGGATGGATAAGCTGATGGATGATATACATATAGTTGAAACACAGGTAATGATTGTGACAGGTATTGCATTAGGTTATGACAATCTGAAAACAAAGTAGTTTAAAAAAAACTGCTGTGAAAGAGAGTGAATTAATAAACTCTGTTAAAACAAGTGCTCGGATTCCTATACTGTACATCTTAATTTCTGGTTTAGGAGGCTCCCTGCCAAACAAAACATGATCAGTCAAATCTTCAGTGGGGAGGGGGAGGGATGGTTTCTGGAAACTTAGGATTTGACATTGAATAACCCATATATCATCTCTATAAAGAGCAATGATGACAAAACACATGAGGAAGGCAGAGAAATTAACTCCTGGTTTATCCACCGATGTATTTCTATTATTCCTTCAAATGAAAAGATACTTCAGCACCGTTCTTTAGTGGTATACTCTCCTAATACCCTTAATTTATTCCTCTTCATAGATTCTCTTTACCACAACCATCATTAATCATTACATACTTATGTGCTTGATAATTTGTAGTTTTTTGTCTGTTTCCCCCACACTTCTGTAGGAAATAATTGTGGTAGCTAACCTATCCCTCCCACCATGGCAAGAAAACATAGACTAAGCTCAGGAAAGATTCTATAAGTCCTTGCAGAGAGCAAGTACCATAGACATGTCATGCACAGTACCTGGTAAGCTCAGAGCATGGTATGGTGTTTCTATCATCATGGCTGTTAGGGAAGATGATCAGGTCACCAACTAAGAAATCCTGCTTCCTAGAATGAGGTCAAAGTGAGAAGAAACTGGCCCAGCTAGGTGTTGTTCTAGATAGCAATCAGGTAGCCAAGGGCACAGTGTTCAAAAGGTATACTTATCTAAGGTATGCTTCTGGCTGTGTTTGTTCCAAATGATTCCAACTGGTGGAGAGCACATAAGAGCTGAAATGGAGAATTCAGTCATAAGAAGAAGGGCCAGAGAGTCTTAGCATGGTACCAGTGGTCCCATATTCCAAGTAGAGTTCAGGGCCTGGCTTTCGCTCTAGCAGTAGTTTAGACAGGGAATCAGATGGAATGTAAAAACGAGAGTTCTTAGTGGATGTTGAGTGCTACACACTGGAAAAGCAGTGTGTAGAGAAACATGGGTTGGAGAGAAGCTTCTATTTATTAAAACTCCTCTCTGTGCTTTTCATATGAGAATGTAGGAGTCTAATGTGATCACTGAACCCTCCTGTCTCAATGAAGCCTTGAGTCTAGGTAGTACTTTTGTCTTTATTAGGGGAAGAATTGTCCCACACCATGACCTTTCAAAGCCTAAGCAATATTTCCTTCTAGCACTGACATGCTTAGGGTCACATAAGAAAATGCTCCATAGAGTTCTACTGTTTTCCAGCAATGCTGCAGTCACTGGCTCAAAATTGGGCATAGTAATTGCCCTTCTCCTGCAAATACCATCTTTGGAATGTGGAGAGAAAAGAATGCTCATTAACATTCTTTGATTGTAGTCCCCTTGACTGTGGATGTTTGGTAAAGGATAATGTTTTGAAAAAGATGATATCAAAATGTTCTTTTCCATGAAACAACCACCACTATATTAATTTATAAATGTTAATCAGTAATGAGTTGGATAGTAGTTCAACTTTATTATTGATACAGTGAGTTCATGGGGTTGCTAGGAATCTAACCTCCTTGAGGTTTTCAATGGAAACATGAGTTCTGTGTTCCAAACATGTGACTTCAAAAGAGTCTTGCAGTATTATTTGTGTTTATGTCAGTGTTACTTTTACTAATGTTAGTTTCTGGTTTTTATTAGGCTTAATATGGTAGTCCTCACAATAGTTCATTAAACAGCTAAAACAAAGAAAAAAAAAACCTCTTCTACCTCACACTTATTTTTCCAAAGACCTCCGCAAGACCTGTTAGTCCGCTGAAAAAAAGCAAAAGTCCAAGGGCACATGCTGTCAACCACTGTCATTCCCACATACTTGTACCTTAGAGTCAGCAAAAGCAGGCTCTCCTCTCTCACTCCTAAACTCATGAGACTAAAAAGAAAAGGGAAAGCAAGGCATCAAGTCTGAGATATTTTATTCAACCCTATGACCTATGATAACATAAAGAATCCATTTTCTGTTTAGTAAGACCTCATTTCCTAAAAGATAAGCCTCCTATATATTGAAATGTCCTCTATCCCCCCAGGGCATAGAGACACCAAACTTGAGAGTGTTATTGCTCTTTCCTTAGTATATGCTCTTCAGAAAGTCTCTTAACATTTCTACGCCTGCCTTTGCCCTTCTGCAAATTAATCTTGTAATACCCATTTCAAAAGAATGATAGGGAGCTTTTGACATGTGTAACAACGACTTTGAGATCCTCAGATGAAAGAAGCTTCGGATGTACAAAAGCATTATCCTTGTTGGTTGTGCATTTTTTGCTATGGTCTAACTGAGGGGAGGGATTAAGGGAGATTAATTGTGCATATGATCTGTCTAATCAGTTAAGGAGAGCGCAGAATGCTCATGACCTTCAAGAATATCAAATAAAACAATGTGCCAAGGCAGTTTCCTGAGTTTAGTTTATTGTTTCAGCAGAGGTTGAGCTAGGAGAGAAATGGAAGTGCTTGGGTTTTGAGACAATACAACTGAGAAGGAGTATAAAGGCAGAAATACATGCATATAATGTGAGTAAATATTGTGAGCAAAAATGTTGGGCCTTAAAACAAAGATTTTTAAATCCCATTTTTTCTCCTTATATTAGTGTGCTTTGTGGTGTAGGAAATGTGATAGTTCTCATTTCACTGCCTAAAAAATGGGTTGAGGAGAGAAACCACATGACTTAATCTCCTCAATCCTCTGTATTCCTCAGTAATACATAAGATTCAATAATAGGTGCTCAGTTCCTCTAATCTATTGAGAGGGAAGTATTAACCAAATAGAAAGAATGTCCCTTGGAGAGAAAGCCATGATTATTGTTACAAAGGTCAATAAAGTTCAAAATTGTTAATCACAAAGACTCTGAATTACATTGTGAGTCCTGCCCTTCAGCTTTACAAGCTCTTTTTAAGTCCATCAACCAATCCTAAGGAGGGAAATCTGGTACTTTCTTTGGCTTGGTAAGTATCGCAAATGTAATTGCTTTCCTCTATCATCTAATAACCTCATTGTCCTTTTAACTTTTTCTTTTCTTTTTGAAGAATTTATTATTTTAATTTTATTTATTTTTTTTTTTTTTATTTTCAATTAACTGTAGATTCACAAGAAGTTGCAAAGATACAGTATTATGGAGAGCTCCCCTGCTCCCTTCATACATCTTCCCCCAATAGGTACATCTTACATTACTATAATATGATATCAGAACCAAGAATTATATAGGCACTATGTGTGTTTAAAGTTCTATTCCAATTTATCTCATGATTGTGTAAATGCCACTGCAATCAGGATTGAAAAATATTCTGTCCCCACAAAGATCTCCCTGATGCTCTTTTTACCTTGCAACATATGCACAAACCATATCCTTTAACTTTATGTTAAGTTAAAGTTAAACCATATCCATGTCATAAATTCTATATGATATATAAAATTGTACATACAGCTTATAGTTACAAAGTGCTTTTACATATTGTATATAACACTTCCAAGAAGTGGAAAAGCAAAAATCCTTAGTTTATGGATAAGTTTTAAGAAATTACAGAACTACTAAATACAGAAGCTGAACTTACAACCTCATGTTGTTTCTCAATTGTGACGCTAACAATGTAATAGAATTTTCTGGAAAAATGGAAACTGAATACAGACAATCACCTAGGGTTTTTTAGGCTCCAAATTGTCCTTGTGTAATGGAGTTAGGGACTGCCACTGTTCCTGAAATTAAGGGGAGCCAAGAACAAATCCTTCTCCTCCCCCTAAATTACCAGAGTTATAGAGACCTAGACATGTGGTGAAGATCTAAAGAGATAACGACAATGGAAGCATATTCATAAGCTTTCACCTATAAATTAAAATATGGGGTCATTATCACAATTACAATATTAACTAGATTATAAAATGGATATAACCATACTACTGACTCTAGAGAGGTGCTGTGAGGATTAACACAGATAAGACACATCAAATTCTCATCACACTCTCTGACTTGTAATCTCTGAATACACGTTCTATCCCAGCAGCATCACCAGCTTCATCATTGTTTTACTTGAGGATTTCTAAAATTTAAAGTGTAAGGACATAGACATCAAACATTATTTTTAAAGGCTTATTCTGGATCAGAGGTGCTCATCTAGAAATAAGAGAAACAATGATGCCATATTATTGAGTAAGCTCAGAAATATTGAAAATCCAGGGCCCTAGAGAAAAAAAAAATGTTAAGACTAAGACTGAGGTAATAAGGCCCTGAAAGAAGTCCATAGGGTATAACTCAATCTGATTTATGGATTAACTACAACTTGCCCAACTAGCAAATACCCTCATTGGGTGTTATTATATTTATCAGCATAAAGTCAGAATGATGGTTTAAGGATGAAGAATTCTGACTGTACTTTCATCAGATTGGACATTTTAACAGTTCTCATCTAGTTTGCTCTCTATGTCTAGGAGACAGAAGAATTTTCTAGTATGGCTGTCTGCTATGGCATCTCTCTCATACCTCATAGACACCAGAAGAACAGTGGAGAGGAGATTGCCCCTCGTCCAGGGTGGTCAATGCCGAGGCATTGCAGTGATTTTTCTGCTCAGTATGAGCTGATTATTATTGTCATAGCAACCTTCCAGCCGGAAAACATCTCTACTCTATGCCTGCAGTCTCACTATTAATGTTTTATTTATCTGTGTTAAGTGTTGCCATCTCCCCACTGTCTTCAGTAGAATGTAAATTATACTGAAACAAATCTTACATTAAATAAGCCCAAATACATTTATCAGAGCAATTTCTCTTTGTGAGAGAAAACAGGCAAAAGAGAATGCTTAGTGCCTAGGATAGAAGGAAGACATCGAACTGGGGTCAAGGGCTTAAAAGAGGGGTTTGCTTAACCTTGATGCCAGAGCAAAGGTAATTTTAAAAAGTTGGCATAATCATCCTAAGCCACTGTGTCTGTGGCTCAGTTTTTGTGTTTTATACCTCTGGGCACCATGGTCTTATTTCATTCCTTAATGCTACAGATCCATTTCAGAGTCCAATGAATAAATGTCACACTCTTTATTTCTGGTTATAGAACTGACTCCAGTGCCCTCTGAAGGTACAATAATCAGTTAGGTCCCAGCATTTATAGGAATGAAATATGTATTAATGAATATTAAATAATAAGATAAATTGGCAAGTACTAAGGTGTTTTGATTCATGCAAGCTATAATGTTTTATATATACATGTATATGTTTATATTTTAAGGTACATGAATCAGAATGCATAAGAATGTTTGTAATTTATCTTTATTCTCAATATTTATTAATGTATAATACTAATGAATTTTAGTGCATACATTTGTAAATTTTTAATATATATATGTTCTGAGGGTGAGTAAAATGAGTAAATATTAGAAATAAAAAGAGCAGAATGATAAATGCAACTTCTTCTACACACTAGCTAAAGTTTGTTTTCTGAATGTAACAACTTTGCTGTGTCAAAGTAGCTTTTAAACTCTTTTATCTTTCCATTCCTGTCCTGTTTTTCTGTTGAAGTCATGGAAACCACCATTTTTCCAATAGAGAGGCAGAGACTGAGGGGTAAATTAATCCACACCTTGATATTTTAGGAGCAGCTCTCTACGGGTTTGCAGTTTGGTTTATGTAAAAAGGAACAGAAGGCAAATCATGTTGTGATCATAGGCTTGGTGTCCTACTTTTCTACCTCGTTCTTCCAATGGTCCTCTCACTGAACCCAAGTCTCACAAAGAGTCTGAAGAAGGTTATTACCACTATTGGACAGACAAAAGAGAGAAGTACCAAGGATATGTATGTTTTATTCAGGGACAAAGAGATGAGAGGACATTGGGTAGACTTTTAGCCCGACTGGGTTGTATGTGTTTGGAGGAGTAGGTGTATCTGAAGCAGGAAAGGAAGTGAAGGGCTCAGGATTAGACATGCCATATTGCAGCACCAGTGTGACAAATAAATGATGCTCTCCACGCTGCATTGTAGACAGAATTTGGTAAAGTTAGCTCCTAAATCTAAACTTACTGTACATAAGAAAAACTGGAGTAAGTGTTTTAAAATGCAGGTTTAGATCTCACTCCCGGAAATTAGCTATGTTCGGTACCTTGGGTGAAGTTCAGAATACTGCATTCTGCTGATTGTTATGTGGTGATCCACCAGAGGCTCTGAGGTACACCTTCCTTGAAGGCAGGGAATCTGTCCTGTTCACCTTTGTATCTCTAGTCAGTGGCAGAGAAGCCAACACACATTGGTGCTGAATAAAGGATGTGCTGAATGATTACTAATGGATAACTTTTTGATTGCCCATTATGAGTCATGTTCTTTGCAAAGACTTTTTATATACATGATATCATTTCATCTTCCCAGCACTAATATAACCTCCATTTCCTACTATTATTGTTAGAGATGAGAAAATGCATTTAGAGAGGGTAAGTGATTGAGTGAGTACATGAACTCATGTACATTAATTCCCAGATCTGCTTTTAGGTTTGTCAGGTAAGTGGACAGATGGATGAACGAATGTCAGAGTGGAAATCAAGATGACAACTATAAGGTAAATTATAAGAGGATTAAACTATCTGGGTTCAAATTTGAAAATCACATATGTGTGGAATATATATTAACAACTATATTTATGATTAAACATTATATTGATAGTTTCATGCTATACATAGGGATATATCATACTTGACTATATCAACATACACTGACTCATTAAACAATTCAGCATTCATTATGTGTCTACTTTGGGCCACTCATTTCACTAGACATGGGACATAGAACAATTAACATACAAACATGGTGCGCACCCTCATGTTAGTAATTATAATAATAACAGACACAACAACATCAACAGCAATATGCACTTCCCATTCTAGATCCCAAAACGCTTTCACATGCCTTGTCACATTTGATCCTCATGGCAACTAAATAGAGAGAAGGTCATTATCACCTCTGTTTTACATGTAAGAAAACAAGAGACACTTTACCAAAGCTTAAGATATAAGTAAGCCATAGAACTTAAGAATACTCAAGGTATTTAAATGTTTATCTTGATTATCATCACCAGGCCACTCATCATTTCTATATCAATAGCTGTAGAATTCTATGTTGATCAAAAGGAAAAAAAACATAAAAAGAAAAGTAAACCACATTTAACTGATTCATTGATCTGTCTAAACTAATTCTTTAAACTCTTTTTTCTAGTTTTGCTTTGAATGATTAACTGATATTATATTCTTTATCATCAAAATGATAAATTATTCTATAAGATTGATAGAGGATGAGGCTTTGATGGATATCTAAGATGCTCAAATATGTACATATTTGTAAATTTTAGCTCTGATCTCTTTGCATAGGAAGAAACATAATTTGAGAAAGGGCATACATTTTAAAAGCCAAATAGTATCTCTCATTTTTATAGATATTGGCCAGAATACACACACATGTACAGACACAAGCATATAACCACACATATGTGTACACATATATACACAATCTTAAAATGCACGGAGGAGCCTATAGTTTTTATAACTGTCATAGAACTACCTTCTCATTTGTTTGCAGACTGGAATCCCCTAGAAGGTGACAAAAGAGTTGCTGTATAGTTATTCTAGTTTGAACATATAGCTTGGAATTGCTTAGAGTGACCTCGTGCTAGCTCTTAACTAGCTTTTCCTGGCCAGCCAGCCAGCCATTCTAGACTTCAGTATGGTCATAAGGGTCTAATGCCTCCTTAATGATAACCTTCTCTCATTCCTGGCATGTTACTGGCCTCACCTCAGGATTCTGCTTCACATCGTGCCTGAAACACAAGCTCCCTTAGCTTAAAAGATTAACCAGAAGCCTGTGGCTAACAATAAACTGCCCATCCCACTCCCATTTTTGTGCCTGGAAATTAGAACAGGTTGATACGTGTTATTATTGAGTCATAGACTTGGCATCATCCTCCGAAGGTCATTTATCTCCCCACCATCCTCCAAGCATGGCTGCAGATAAGCCACCCCTATAACTAACCATTTATTCACAGTTGATTTTGAATGTCTCTGTGTCCTAGCTAGTCATCATTGCTTTCCTTTTGCCACAAACCAAAGGAGAAGGAAGAAACAAGGTTATAGAAGTATGAATGGTAGTGATACCTTTGTGTTTCCTTTCTTCTTTACAGGCATTTTAATAGCAAAAAGGGTACCTATTGGCCTTGACTGCAGAAGGCTTATGGGTAAATACCAATTCTCTGAGAATAGAACTATGAGTCTTGAGAGCTGCAAGTGGTATATTATCAAATATCTTCCCCTCAACTTATACATGAACAAAGAAAGGCAGAAATGCAGCCACAGTCTCAGAGACGAGGAATTTTAACATATAATTCTGAAGTTTCACAGGAAAGAATCTACAAATAAGAATAAGTATGTATTAAAAAGTTAAGTCTTCTTGATCTTAAACAAAACCAAATGTAAGCAACAAAATATGTTGAGATATAATTTTGTTGTAAGGGTGAAAATAGAGTGGACTTAGCTTAAGTTGATGTCAACTTCTCTAACTGCTCTTATACCTGCCCTGGAAATAATAATAGCCAGAAAATCAATCACATGTATATAATAAAATGTTTGTCTTTCATTGTTCATAGCTATTCATGTAGGTGTATTACATCCTTATGTGGTGGTAGTGGTGGGAGGTAGATGGGGATCCCTTCTGTTCTCTTTAAGTATAAAAGTGGGAAGGCAACAAAAGATCCATTCTCTTTCTCAGAGATTTCCATTGAGGGCAGAGTAAATTGTCCCGAAACAGAAATTCTTAGATTCATTAAACATATATAACCTTTTGCTCTTGTGTGGCAATGAAGATATCTGATCTTCTCAGCAAACGTCAGAGTTCAACAACTCCCCTACTACCCTATCTTTGAATTGTAGAATATGCCACTAACCGCCCCTGAACTCAGTTCTATAATGGAATGGAATTAAAAACAACATAGTAAAATGAAACACCTCAGAGCACTTCATTAACTCTAAAATATGACAATATTTGTAGTTAATATTAATATTTGTTATGAGTTGTTATGAGTGTCTCCTCAAAATTCATATTTTGGAGTTCTAACCTGCAGTACCTCATAGTATGACCTTATTTGGAACTGGGTCTTTACAAAGGAAATCAAGTAAAAACAAGGTTATTATGGTGGACCTTAATCCAATATGACTGGTGGTATCCTTATAAAAAGGGGAAATCTGGATACATAGACACGCATAGAGGGAAGACATTGTGAAGAGACATAGGGAGAAGGTGGCCATATATGAGCCAAATAGATAGGCCTGGAACAGAACCTTTCCTCACAGCCCTCAGACAGAACCAACCCTACTGATGTCTTGATTTTGGATTTCTAGTGAGACAATAAATATCTTTTATTTAAGCCACTTTGTGGTGCTTTGTTATAGTAAACTTAGAAAGCTAATACAATATGCTTGTCATTTTAAAAAAATATTCCAGAATGAATAAGTATCAGTGCCAATCCAAACACAGGAGTATTTTCCATTTTTCATTATCACTAATTTCACTAGGTCCTAAGTCTGTCTAATAGGGACATGGGGCCAGGAGTTCTGAATGACTTTTTCATGCATCTAATCATATGTCCCGCATTACCCATCCCACAAGTGTGATTAGATACAAAACCATAGTTCCATGCTTCTCTTTATATGACAAAGGCAAAGTTTCACTCACTCTTTTATTCCACATACACTTAGTCAGGAGATTCCCCAAGGAAGGAATAAATAGAGTCTACAAGGAGAGGCCAGAATGCATACTGTACCTTGAACAATGGAGATTAAAGGAACATAGACAAACTCATCTTTAGTAGGACTATCTGTTTCTCCTCTGTGTATTTTACATTAGACTTTAAAATGTTATTATGGGATTGTTATTTGAAATATTTACATCTAAAACTCTGTTGAATCCTTATAAATCATCATACAGAGAGTAGGAGCTAACAGTTGTCATTGCTCTAGATTTACCCCAGAAAACATTGCCTGTTAAGAGCAAAGCCAAGCTTATTTTATTTTTATTTTTATTTTATTTATTTATTTATTTATTTTTGCTGTATGCGGGCCTCTCACTGTTGTGGCCTCTCCCGTTGTGGAGCACAGGCTCCGGACAAGCAGGATCAGCGGCCATGGCTCACGGGCCTAGCCGCTCCGTGGCATGTGGGATCTTCCCGGACCGGGGCACGAACCCGTGTCCCCTGCATCGGCAGGAGGACTCTCAACCACTGTGCCACCAGGGAAGGCCGAGCCAAGCTTCTTTTAAACTAAACCCAAGTAATGGTCTTCTAAGAAAAAGAAAAGACACAGTTGAACTCTGGCATATCAACAACCTCATGGGTGTGTTAGTTTGGGTGCACTCTGAGAAGAGGGTTAGTGTCTAAGGGATTTCTGTAGAGAGTAGAAGAGTGAAGTTAGGGCATGGGAAGAAGCCCAGTAGAGGTAAAACCACATCCTTAGGCTGAACACATATGGGAGCTCCTGAGTTTATATCCTAAGTGAAGGCAGGGGTGCTGAAGTTTCATAGCCCAGCAACAGTCAGACATTAGCTTAAGGGCCTTGCAATGGAGACGCTTCCTGCTTGCATGCAAAGTGGCTTCCTCACAATAAGAGGCAACCTTGCAAATATTGTCACAGATGTGGGCCATTAGAAAATGAGCTATGGTTGGGGGTGAGGGGAAGCTGTAGGCTCCTAGAAATAGAAAAAAGTGAACTGAGGGGATGGGGTGGAATGGCAATAGCTACAATGGCTACCACAGTGGGTTATATTTTTCAGAATATCTCTATCCATTTCCTGCTGAGATAAATAGTGACTACCAATAAATAGGGACCAATACATGGCAGTCTTTGAGATTTCTATCCAGAAATTCCATAGGCAATGCATTCCTACTTGTTTCACCTAACAATTCTTTTCATTTGAGGGTTTGTTTTCATTTTATTTTCATTAGTTATCATGCTTACAGAGAAGTAAATAAAATATGTTTACTGCTTTAAAGACAATTATCAAACAAAATGCTTGTGTATTTACAACTCAGATTAAGAAACAGATCATTGTCAGTAGCTTAGTCACCGTGTCTTTCTTTGATTATACCCTGCTCCTTCTCAGGAGAGAATCTGCTAGGCTGACTTTCTTGTTCATTAGCCTATCATTTTCTTTAGTGTTTTTATCTTTGTTTGTATTCCAAAATGATACATTGTTTCATTTGACTTTTTTTTCCTTTTAATAATTTCATTTTGTCTGCCTGGTTAATGTAGTATCAGTCAGTGATTTTTTCCGCTCTAAAGTTACTATTTTCCCCTTGTTAATTTGCTGGGAGTAGATGGTAAGTAATTTGTGGGGAGATACTGAGAAGCTATGGAATATCCTGTATCTCATCCATATATTAGGGGTGAATGTTCCATCACTATATTTTGGCCTCAACTTTGTTTTTTATTTTATATTTTATTGAACTATAATTGGCATTCGACTCCTTTTTGAAACTGATATCATTTTTAATTAGACACTGTATATTCTCCCAGAACATACTTCTTTGAATGTTGTGTTTTTAAGATCCACTTATGTTGACAACAGTAAATCTGTTTAATTCTACAGCTGATGTGCACATGGATTGTTTCTGACTTTTGCCATTACCAAAAGTATCCTGTTCTGAATATCCTTATGCCCTTCTCTGGGTACAGCTATGCAAAGTGATATCTATGGAAACATAGATGTCCATGATGGTCCCATCAATTCATGTCTCTGCAAATACTTGATATGGCCAGACTTTGTCCTATCAGCCATTCTGTTGGGTTTAAATCTGCATTTTCCTGATATTAATTAGGTGGAGCATACTTTTATGTTTATTGGCCCTTTAGATTTCCTCTTCCCTGAAGTGCCTGTTCCAGGTTTTTTGACAATATCTGTTAAGGTTGTTTTCTAGGAGTTCTTTATATATTTGAAAACTTACACTTGGTCAGTTTTATGTGCTTCAAATATCTTCTCCCAGTTGGAAACTTGTTTGTTTACCCTCTTTATGGTGTTTTTTGTTGTTGTTATTGTTATTTTAAAAAGAAAGTTCTTTATTGTACTGTAGCTGACTTTATCTTTTCCTCTATGATCTCTTTTTGGGTAAGTCTAGAAAATTATTTTCTTTCCTGAGCTCATAGAAGTAGTCTCTATATCATATTTTAAGAATGTTATGGTTTCATTTTTCACATTTAGTTCTTCAATTGACCTGTAAATAATTTTTTTAAATGACTCATTTCTTTAAATAGTTAAAGAAGACCTGATGGTTTGTAAACTTAAATTGTATAATATACCAAGATCTTCATTACACTAAATCTCACAAAATGAAGCTACGTTTAAAATACCTTACCCTTCCAAAATGATGAATTATACCTCTGTTTACTTACCTTAAAAGAACAGAAATGCCAATGCTTGTCTGCATTTTGTGTATTTAGTAAGTTAGGCAGTCCGTTAATTATTCTCTCCTCTATCCAGAGAGCATTTATGGAGGATTTTCTCTAGTTGTATTCTTGGTAGAAAAGCAAATGGAGGTTTCTATAAGGTGAAGGAGATTTAGAAGTGAGGAAAGTTATTAAGGGCAATATATAATCTAATATATATCTTCATAGAGATGAATGACTTTCAGAAGCCATTTTGGCTTTTCTTTTATAAGCATGCACACATACACACACACAACCAAAAAAGGATAGTCCATTTTTATGTTATATAAGTTTCCAAGAGTCCAGTGGATATGGGTAAAGTAATGAGAAAGAATTATTTTCCCTCCATTATGGACTTCTTTAGTAATTGGTATCATACATATTAACTGACTGCTGCTTACCTTTTTGGAAACGAGTAGAATTGATATAATGAATAGTTCCCAGTTGATATTAGTGCATTCCAAAGTATTAATCAGTAATATAATTGAGAACTAAAGTCACTGAATTCAGTTTTAGAGACTTAAACCATGCCAAATCTTTGTCCCTCAAAAGTATTAAATGAATGATAATGAATGAATAAATGAATGAAAGGATGAATACTAAATACCTATATAAAAGTGGGTCAACAGTTTTATGAAATAAAATGTGTCTGTGAAAAAGATGGTTTACCTGATAAAAATGTTACTACTACTACTAAATATTCAAGTGATAGAACTTAGCTTTTCAAAGCTCTTGTTGTGGCATTTTTATCAGTAAAGACTACATTTTTTAAAAGTAATTTATAGTGAGCCTTGGTATTTTGAAACAGAAGTTTTATTTGATCCTAGAGATGAGAAATAAGGTTTTTCATAGAAAGATGGAAAAGAGAACATCTTAACCCAGTGCCTCTTCATTTCTTTTTGTTTCTTTAGATCCCAGAGTATCGAAATGCTTATTATTATTATTACTTGTTTCATCTACAGTATGCTTATCAAAGTAAGTTTCTCTGTCACAGCTGGAACAATCAAGATTTCTTTTGTTGCTTATAATAAATAAATACTCAATTGTGAGAATGTCCTCAGGGAAAGTTCATTAAAGAAGAAATGAAAATGCTGAGAAATAAATGGTTATTGTGACTGCACTTGTCTTGATATAATATGCAAAAATGTAATTTGGCTCTGTAATGTCTGGAATGTAACAGAAAAGTTTAAGATGGAGAAATGGAAAAGATGTTGCATTTATTACATTATTTCAATTATCATTTGTTTCTGAGAGTGGGAGAATTTAGATTTAAAACAGTATTTTGGAATAAAATGTGAATGTAGCTAACAGGGAAAAAGGGCAAAGTACACAAATGGGAATATTAAGTAATAACTAGATAAAATGTGGCACATCTCTAGCATTTCTTGACAGATGCTATTTTAGATTTAATGCCTAAATGTTTGGATTTTTTTCTTCATTTTGTTTAAAGTCTCTACTGACAGCCTTATTCAGCAGTTTCCCAGATTATTTTGCCTTCTCCTTGTTTTGGCTCAATGACAAGTAACAATTAACCAGTCAGGGAACATTGTAATAGAGATGTGAATGGCTTGAGGTAAATGTCTGATATCAGAAAACAGTTCTCTAGGTAAAACAATCCCTTTCAGGGATTCAGGATAAGGGAATGAAAATTAACTTTGCTTTTCTTCAGATTTAATTCTCCTTACTTGTCCTTATTCCTAAAGTTATTTTATTTTTTATGTCTCCAATGTGGATTTGCATGGTAGTTTTGTTTTTCTCAAATTGTAAGGGAGGATAGAATTAAACAAAGAAAACAATTAAGGCAAATAGATGACATGAGCCAATGTGCTAGAGAGTAGAGGAAGAGGAAGGAGAGAAGGCAGAGAAAAGGTAAGGTGGATCATTGCATTCAGAGGCAATAGAGGTTACTAAAAGGCAAGCAGCTAGAAGAGGAATTGAAATTAAGGCCATTGTTGTTGTCCCTGTCCTAAGCTCTCTAAGATTCCTTCACCATTTGCATTTAGCTATCATAGTCAGCCACTTGGTGAAATTTCTTAAATCTGACCCTTATTCATTGTCACCAAATTTCCAGTTCAGTGTAATATGTATATGCAGGCAGTACTCATTGACAGGATGATACTACATTTTAAAAACTTCACACACACACACACACACACACACACACACAATAAAAATGCTAAGAATACCTCAGTGAGAGGGAATTGGAGAAATATGTGATTATCTAGTGACTCTGGGAGCAATTTTGACCAGTAGTTTGAAATCTTTAAAATATTTCCTGGAGACATATAGTCTTAAAAAATATACAAAGAGCCACCCAAGGTGAAGGAATAGAAGGGGGCAACTTGATGAAAATGACAGGGATTAAAGAGAGAGGATGAAATGAAACTAGAGCAAATGGGTATATAAAATACCTATTCTGTATTTAATACTGAATAAGGCACAGGATATGTTGACGCTGCAGAAGAGAATTCTTTACATTCTCTGGTCCCCAAGAGATCATACATTGTAATGTAATTTACTCCATTAATAATGAAAAGTTATCAACTCTAGAGGGCAAAAGTAATTGAGAGGAACTACAGGGAGATTAGAGGAGGAGATTCTTGAGTAGATAAAGAAGGGAGAGAAGATGAAATATTCTGGGGGTGGGTAATGAGAAAATGGAACAATGGGAAAGTAAAAAAAAAAAGTAATGTACATTGTTCTGGAAATAATGCAAGCAAAAATTTGGATAGGTACAGGATCTGATTTGAACCTTCCAAAGGTGGGATATAAGTAGAACACATCTATGTCAGAGAGGACAGCTGTATTGGAAAATTGTTAGCATGAAAGTTGAAAATTGTTGATGGAAATCAACTATAAAATTTTAAGTAACTAATGAATTGCTTTGTGTACAACATTATCTCATTGAAAACGAGATGGATCATAAAAACTGTCCATCACTGATGCTCAATAAATGAGTGATTAAATAAAATAAATCAATGAATTAATAAAAAAACAAGTAAATGAACATAGTGCATTAAAGGAAAATTAGCTTGGTGACAGTATGAAAGTACAGAAGTGGCCTGGAGACAAGGAGGAGGCCATTTCAGGAAACAAGATGAGAGGAAAGTATGGTGACAAGGGAGAAAAGAAGAAGGAGCTGAAAAGGAATGCAAGGGTCAAATGATACTGCCTAGGGAGTAGTATAACACCTGACTATTGGGAGAAAGAACTGGTTTAAAAGGAATTGTAGGGCTTCCTTGGTGGTGCAGTGGTTGAGAGTCTGCCTGCCGATGCAGGGGACATGGGTTCCTGCCCCGGTCCGGGAAGATCCCACATGCCGTGGAGCGGCTAAGCCTGTGAGCCATGGCCGCTGAGCCTGTGCATCTGGAGCCTGTGCTCCACAACAGGAGAGGCCACAACAGTGAGAGGCCCATGTACTGCAAAAATAAATAAATAAATAAATAAATAAAATAAAATAAAGGAATTGTAAGTTTGGTACCAGAGACATCAACATTTGCTGACACTGAAAATGTGTAGGTGGCAGTTTGAGATACAGGACTGGACCTTTGTACAAACTCTAACATGGGATATCATAGTAAGCACAAATATAGAAGTTGATGGAGACCATGAGAATGCATGATGTCTTATTGAAAAGAAAATAGAGAAAGAAGAACTGAGGCTTAGGAATATACTTACAACTTGTTAAACATACACTGATATGCCCTGATCTAAAAGATGGAAACCCTCTGTTGACTAGGCAAAACAAGCTGGCATGGATTTTTTGTTTGCTCTGTTTGAGTGTTGAGGTGTCTGAAAATGAAACAATTTCAAAATTGATATTGATCAATAAAGGTCAGTCCTACCATCTGCATTTGAGTAAATTCAGGGTAGCTAAGTTGGTTACTCATTTTACATTGTAGAGAGATCCCTGACACCACTGTAAACATTCCCTTTGGGATTCCTTGATGTGGCTCAACTGTTTTCATTTAGCTGTCTGTATTTCTGTTCTTGGTATAATCTCTCCTCACATTTCTAAAGCAAATGAATCAACTTCCATTTCTTAAGCACACATACAACTAGAGGAAGGGCAATTTATTTTATTTTTTGGAAATATTTTTTTTAAAAGTCCAAATAAACAGAGTTACTTTTTATTTTGTTGAAGAATTTCCTATACAAAGTTCTTCAAACTTAAATCTACAGTGAAAACCTGTATTGGTAGTCAAATTAACTATTTAGAATTATAAACAAAAGGAAGTCAAGACAGTATCATTTTTATAATCTGAAGTAGTAGGGCAGTGGCAGTAGGATGGAGTGTAGGATAAAATTCTAAGAGTTCAATAGTTATTTTAAAATTTGCAAATATAACTAAAAACAAGCAATGGAAGAGATAATATTTAAGTTTGAGTAATCACAAAATTTAGGGATTAACAGTAGTATTGTCAAGTATTTTTGAAGCCTCATTTTTCCTTATTAATTCCCCTTCCAAAGTTTCTCTTCGTCATATGTTACTACTGAATAAAATGGTTTAGGTGGTACTCCACTATGTAACTTAATCATGTGTGCCAATTAAACCGAACTGTCTGTTAATTACTAGGAGAGCTACATAGAAAAAAAATTGCCTGGAGGTTTTGGATTGTTTGTTTCCTTTTTTCCATTTTATATTTAGCTGTCTGTACTAAGTATATTTAGTTGGGGCTTATTATTATAAGTCAGAAAGTCACCATGAGCTAATTATTTTCAGTTCATTTATGTGATTAATGTTGAAAACTTGGAAACTTGTGCATACCTTGAGTTGGCTTCAATTAATCAATCTGAAAAAAAGAAATTCAAGGTGCCCCCAGTCCTACTGAAAGCAGTGAAGTGCTGCTGGATTTCAAACATGTTATTAGTTATTCTGGCTGGAATAAGCATGTTGACACTGCAGACCCCTCTCATCCCTCTCATCTGACTCACAACGGAATGCAGAGGCACTTCAAATGTAGAGAATAGATATTTTTAGTAGATTATTCTCAGATGTACAACTCGGATGTGTAACTCAGACTTTACAATGAGAAGCAGAATTGATAGAATGTCTACATGGTCAGGAAGGCACATTTCTTCAATCACAGGATCCAAAGACATTGACTTCATCGGGACTTCCCTCGTGGCACAGTGATTAAGAATCCACCTGGCAATGCAGGAGGCACAGGTTCGAGCCCTGGTCCAGGAAGATCCCACATACCACAGAACAACTAAGCCTGTGTATCACAACTACTGAGCCTGTGCTCTAGAGTCCATGAGCCACAACTACTGAGCCCACGTGCCACAACTACTGAGCCCACATGCCACAGCTCCTGAAACCTGCATGCCTAGAGCCCGTGCTCCGCAACAAAAGAAGCCACCACAATAAGAAGCCCACACACCTCAATGAAGGGAAGCCCATGTTCGCCGCAAATAAAGAAAACCCACATGCAGCAATGAAGACCCAATGCAGCCAAAAATTAATTAATTAATTAAAAAAGATAAAACTCTAAAAAAAAAAATTGACTTCATTACTGTTACTAAATTCTGGCTTGGGCCAAGACTTTCAGAATCCTTACCTTTTGACAGCTGTTTGGTGGTTTATTTAAGACTTCCATGGGCAGTCTCAGCACAGTTCCTTCTGGACAAGTGTCAGCATCTCCTCCAAATCTCTGTCATCCTTTGCCTTAATTGGCTCCATTAACAGGTGTTCTAAGGCCAAAGATGAGGATTCAACTGATTCATCACTTCCTAAGGCCTAATGTAAAAGATATCATTTGAAGCACACTGGACCTGAAGCAGAAGCTTGGAAATACGATCTCACAGCACATTTGGCTTTAGCTGGTAAAATGTAGTAATGGGATGGATTGATTTAAATTTGAACTCTAGCCTTGATCCTCATGCCAGTATAAGCTGGAATCTCAGTTATTGTAACTTCCTTGTCCTCTATTTGGAATGATGCCAATGAATATATTACTGTTAATACTCCTTCTAATTTTTTGTACTCTCATTATATCAAACATTTACTTTGCTTTTCATAGTACCTTATCATTACCCCTTTTTAAAGTTGAATAAACTGAAGGTCAATGAAATTAAAAGGCTGGCCAAAAATTTTGTATACCCAGAAAATAGACTAATGGTTGCATGGGTCTATAGGAGGGAAGGGTAATTACCTGTAAATGGGCATAAGGAATCTTGTTGGGGTGATGAAAATGTTCTAAAAGTGATTTATGGTGATACTATTTGTATATTTACCAAAAAAATTTAGATTGTACACTTGAATGGGGTGAAGTTTATGCTTTTTAAAATATACCTCAAATAAAGATCCTTAAGAAGAAAAAATCTTACCAAAAGTCACATCATTTTACTCTACCCTTGGTTCTTGCTTGTGTACTGCAATGTAACAAGCTCTGGGAAAACACTGAAGATCTGGTTCCCCTCTAGTTTTCTATAGAATGTTGGGCAATTTATGTACATTTTCTGGGTAGTAGTTTCTTTAACTGTAAGTGAGATCACTAAACTAGTTACGTGTCTTGAAGATCTTGAATTAATTCCAAGAATATCTAATTCTAAATGAGTAAGCTCTCCATGAATTGGTATGCAATGGTATAATATGAGTCAAAAAATTGCATATCAAAAATGATGATTCTGGAAAGGAAAGGCATGAAAGTACTTATTATCACTTGATAATGGGGCTATGGGAATTTAATTTATTCCATTATTATCTCTTTATTTTTAAAGTATTCTAAAATAATGTGTTTCAAAAAGGAAGTGACTTTTATTTAAAGAAAAATAGTTCTGTAAGAATATTTGATGAAAACAATTTCATATGGAAACTAAAATGGAAAATCCTGGAGAGACCTTCAAGATGGCAGAGGAATAAGACGTGGAGATCATCTTCCTCCCCACAAATACATCAGAAATACAACTCCTACAGAACACCTACTGAATGCTGACAGACCTCAGATTTCCCAAAAGGCAAGAAAAACCCCACCCCACATGTGGGTAGGGCAAAAGAAAAAAGAAAAAACAGAGACAAAAGAATAAGGACAGGACCTGCACCTCTGGGAGGGAGCTGTGAAGGAGGAAAAGTTTCCACACACTAGGAAGGTGCTTCACTGGTGGAGACGGGGAGTGGTGGAGGGGAAGCTTCAGAGCCATGGAGCAGAGCACAGCATTAGGGGGTGCAGAGGGCAAAGTGGAGAGATTCCCACACAGGGGAGCAGTTCTGCCAGGCACTCACCAGCCTGAGAGGCTTCTCTGCTCACCTGTTGGGGCAGGTGGGGGAAGGGATATGAGGCTCAGGCTTCGAAGTTCAGATCCCAGGAAGAGGACTGGGGTTGGGTGCATGAACACAGCCTGAAGGGGGCTAGTACGACACAGCTAGCTGGGAAGGGGTATGGGAAAAAGTCTGGAACAGCCTAAGAGGCAAGAGACCATAGTTTTGGGGTACGTGAGGAGACGGGATTCAGAGCACCACATAAATGACATCCAGAGATGGGTGCAAGCCATGACTATCAGCGCGGATGCCAGAGACGGGCATGAAATGCTAAGATTGCTCCTGTAGTCAACAAGAAGCCTGTGTGCAAGCACAGGTCCCTATCCATACTGTCCCTCCCAGGAGCCTGTGCAGCCGTCACTGCCAGGGTCCCGTGATCCAAAGACAACATCCCAGGGAGAGCACACGGCATGCCTCAAGCTGTTGCAACGTCATGCCAGCCTCTGCTGTCACAGGCTCACCCCGTGTTCCATACCCCTCCTTCTCCCCGGCCTGAGTGAGCCAGAGCCCCCTAATCAGCTGCTACTTTAACCCTGTCCTGTCTGAGCAAAGAACAGATGCCCTCAGGTGATCTAGAAGCAGAGGTGGGGCCAAATCTAAAGCTGAACCCCAGGAGCTGTGGGAACAAAGAAGAGAAAGGGAAATTTCTCCCAGCAGCCTCAAGAGCAGTGGATTAAATTCCCACAATGAACTTGATGTACCCTGCATCTCTGGAATAACTGAATAGATAATGAATCATCCCCAAATTGAGGCAGTGGACATTAGGAGCAACTGTAGACTTGGGGTTTGCATTCTGCATCTAATTTGTTTTTGGCTTTATGTTTATCTTAGTCTAGTATTTAGAGTTTATTATCATTGGTAGATTTGTTTATTGATTTGGTTGTTCTCTTGCTTTTTTAATATAAAGATATATATGTATTTTTTTTCCTTTTCCTCTTTTTGTGAGTGTGTATATATATGCTTCTTTGTGAGATTTTGTCTGTATAGCTTTGCTTTACCATTTGTCCTAGCATTCTGGCAGTCCTCTTATTGTTTTTTTAACATGGTTTTTAGCACTGGTTATCATTGGTGTATTAGTTTTTTGCTTTGGTTGGTCTCTTCTTTGTTTTCTTCTTTCTTTTTTTATTACTTTTTATTTTTTTTTAAATTTTCAATAATATTTTTAAATTTTTATTTTATTTATTTTTTTCTTTCATTCTTTTGTTCTCCCTTTCCTTCTGATCTGTGTGGATGACAGGGTCTTGGTGCTATGACTGGGTGTCAGGTCTCTGCCTCTGAGGTGGGAGAGCCAAGTTCAGTACAGTAGTCCACAAGAGACCTCTTGGCTCCATGTAATGTCAAATGGCAAAAGTTCTCCCAGAGATCTCCATATCAATGCTAAGGCCCAGCTCCACTCAGTGACCAGCAAGCTACAGTGCTGGGCATCCTATGCCAAACAACTAGCAAAACAGGAACACAGCCCCACCCATTAGCAGGGAGGCTGCCTAAAATCATAAGTCACAGACACCCCAAAACACACCACTGAACGTGGTCCTGCCCACCAGAAAGACAAGATCCAGCCTCATCCACCAGAACATAGGCACCACTCCCCTCCACTAGGAAGGCTACACAACATACTGAACCAACCTTAGCCACTGGTGGTAGACATAAAAAACAATGGGAACCTGGAGCCTGTGAAAAGGAGACCCCAAACACAGTTTGGTAAGCAACATGAGAAGACAGAGAAACACACAGCAGATGAAGGAGCAAGGTAAAAACTCATGAGATCAGACAAATGAAGAGGAAATAGGCAGCCTACTTGAAAAAGAATTCAGAGCAATGATAGTAAAGATGATCCAAAATCTTGGAAGTAGAAAAGAGATAATATAAGAAATGCTTAATAAGGAATTAGAAGAACTAAAGAGCAAAAAAACTAATGATGAACAACACAATAAATGAAATTAAAAATTCTCTAGAAGGAATCAAGGGCAGAGTAACTGAGGCAGAAAAACGGATAAGTGACCTGGAAGATAAAATAGTGGAAATAACTACCACAGAGCAGAATAAAGAAAAAAAGAATGAAAAGTATTTAGGACAGTCTCAGAGACCACTGGGACAAGATTAAACACACCAATATTTGATTTACAGGTGTCCCAGAAGAAGAGAAAAAGAAAGGGACTGAGAAAATATTTCAAAAGATTACAGTTGAAAATTCCGTCATATGGAAAAGGAAATAGTCAATCAAGTCCAGAAGCACAGAGAGTCCCATACAGTATTAAATCCAAGGAGAAACATGCCAAGACACATATTAATCAAACCATCAAAAATTAAATACAAAGAAAATATATTAAAAACAGCAAGGGAAAAGAAACAAATAACATACAAGGGAATTTCCATAAGGTTAACAGCTGATCTTTCAGCAGAAACTCTGCAAGTCAGAAGGGAGTGGCAGGACATATTTAAAGTGATGAAAGGGAAAAACCTACAACAAATATTACTCTATCTATCAAGAATCTTATTCAGATTCGACAAAGAAATTAAAACCTTTACAGACGAAAAAAAAGCTAAGAGAATTTAGCACCAGCAAACCAGCTTTACAACAAATGCTAAAGGAACTTCTCTAGGCAGGAAACACAGGAGAAGGAAAAGACCTACAAAAACAAAACAATTAAGAAAATGGTAATATGAACATACATATCAATATCTACCTTAAATGTAAATGGATTAAATACTCCAACTAAAAGACATAGATTGGCTCGGTGGATACAAAAACAAGGCCTGTATATATGCTGTCTACAAGAGAACCATTTCAGACCTAGGTACACATACAGAAAGAAAGTGAGGGGATGGAAAAAGATATTCCATGCAAATGGAAATCAAAAGAAAGCTGGAATAGCAATTCTCACATCAGAAAAAAATAGACTTTAAAATAATGACTATTACAAGAGACAAAGAGGACACTACATAATGATCAAGGGATCAATCCAAGAAGAAAATATAACAATTGTAAATATTTATGCACCCAATATAGGAGCATGTCAATACATAGGCAAATGTTAACAACCATTAAAGGGAAAATCAACAGTAACACAATCATAGTAGAGGATTTAACATACCACTTTCACCAATGGACAGATCATCCAAAATGAAAATAAATAAGGAAACACAAGCTTTAAATGATACATTAAACAAGATGGACATAATTGATATTTATAAGACATTCCATCCCAAATCAACAGAAGACACTTTCTTCTCAAGTGCTGGAGCATTCTTCAGGATAGATCACATATTAGGTCATAAATCAATCCTTGGAAAATTTAGGAAACTTGAAATTGTATCAGGTATATTTTCCAACCACAACACTATGAGATAAGATATCAATTACAGGAAAAAACTGTAAAACATACAAACACATGGAGGCGAAAACATACTAAACTACTAAAAAAAACCAAGAGATCACTGAAGAAATCAAAGAGGAAATCAAAAAGTACTTAGAAACAAATGACAATGAAATCACAATGACTCAAAAGCTATGGGATGCAGCAAACCAGGTCGAAGAGGGAAGGTTATAACAATACAATCCTACCTCAAGAAACATGAAACACCTTAAATAAAATACCTAACCTTACACCTAAAGCAATTAGAGAAGAAGAACAAAAAAAAATCTCAAAGTTAGCAGAAGGAAAGAAATCATAAAAATCAGATCAGAAAAAAAAGAAAAAGAAATGAGGAAACAATAGAAAAGATCAATAAAACTAAAAGCTGGTTCCTTCAGAAGACAAAAAATTTCATAAACCTTTAGCCAGACTCATCAAGAAAAAAAGGGAGAAGACTCAAATCAATAGAATTAGAAATGAAAGAGGAGAAGTAACAACTGACACTGCAGAAATACAGTGGATCATGCGTGATTACTACAAGCAACTATATGCCAATAAAATGGACAACCTGGAAGAAATGGACACATTCTTAGGAGAGCACAACCTTCTGAGACTGAACCAGGAAGAAATATAAAATATAAACAGACTAATCACAAACACTAAAATTGAGACTGCGATTAAAAATCTTCCAACAAGAAAAAGCCCAGGATCAGATGGCTTCACAGGCAAATTCTATCAAACATTTAAAGACGAGATAACACCTACCCTTCTCAAACGCTTCCAAACTATAACAGAGGGAGGAACACTCCCAAAGTCATTCTACGAGGCCACCATCCCCCTGATACCAAAACCAGACACAGATGTCACAAAGAAAGAAAACTACAGGCCAATATCACTGATGAACATAGATGCAAAAATCCTCAATAAAATATTAGCAGACAGAATCCATAGCCCATTAAAAGGATTGTACAACATGATCAAGTGGGGTTTATTCCAGGAATGCAAGTATTCTTCAATATATGCAAGTCAATCAACATGATGCACCATATTAACAAATTGAAGGAGAAAAACCATATGATCATCTCAACAGATGCAGAAATCAAAAAATTTCAACAAAATTCAACACCAATTTATGATAAAAAAATAAAAAAAACCCTCCACAAAGTAGGCATAGAGGGAACTTACCTCAACATAATAAAGGCCATATATGACAAACCCATAGCCAATATCATTCTCAACGGAGAAAAAATGAAACCATATCCTCTAATATCAGGAACAAGACAATTTTTCCCTCTCTCACCACTATTATTCAACATAGTTTTGGAAGTTTTAGCCACAGCAATCAGAGAAGAAAAAGAAATAAATGAAATCCAAATCAGAAAGAAGAGGTAAAGATGTCAATCTTTGCACATGACATGACACTATACATAGAGAATACTAAAGATGCTATCAGAAAACTACCAAAGCTAATCAATGAATTGGGTAAAGTAGCAGGATACAAAGTTAATGTACAGAAATCTCTTGCATTCCTATACACTAATGAAGAAAAATCTGAAAGAGAATTTAAGGAAACACTCCCATTTACCACTGCAACAAAAAGAATAAAATATCCAGGAAAAAAACATATCTAAGGACACAAAAGATCTGTATGCAGAAAATTATAAGACACTGATGAAAGAAATTAAAGATGATACAAACAGATGGAGAAATATACCATGTTCTTGGATTGGAAGAATCAGCATTATGAAAATGACTATAATGCCCAAAGCAATCTACAGATTCAATGCAATCCCTATCAAACTACCAATGGCATTTTTCACAGAACTAGAACAAAAATTTCACAATTTGTATGGAAACACAAAAGACCCTGAATAGCCAAAGCAATCTTGAGAAAGAAAAACAGAGCTGGAGGAATCAGGCTCCCAGACTTCAGACTATACTACAAAGCTACAGTAATCAAGACACTATGGTACTGGCACAAAAACAGAAATATAGATCACTGGAACAGGATAGAAAGCCCAGAGATAAACCCATGCCCATATGGTCATATTAGTTTTGATAAAGGAAGCAAGAATATACAAGGGAGAAAAGAGAGCCTCTTAAATAAGTGGTTCTGGGAAAACTGGACAGCTACATGTAAAAGAATGAAATTAAAACACTCCCTAACACATACACAAAAATAAACTCAAAATGGATTAAAGACCTAAATATAAGGCCAACACTATAAAACTCTTAGAGGAAATCATGAGCAGAACACTCTATGACACAAATCACAGCGAGATCCTTTTTGACCCACCTCCTAAGGAAAGAGAAATAAAAACAAATAAAAACAAATGGTATCTAATGAATCTTAAAACCTTTGCACAGCAATGGAAAACCTAAGCAAGATGAAAAGATAACCCTCATAATGGAAGAAAATATTTGCAAATGAAGCAATTTACAGAGGATTAATCTCAAAAATTTACCAGCAGCTCATGCAGCTCAATAGCAAAAAAAAACAAACAACCCAATCCAAAAATGGGCAGAAGATCTAAATGGAGATTTCTACAAAGAAGATATACAGATTGCCAACAAACACATGAATGGACGCTCAACATCACTAATCATTAGAGAAATGCACATCAAAACTACAATTAGGTATTACCTCACACCAGTCAGAATGGCCATCATCAAAAATCTGCAAACAATAATTGTCAGAGAGGGTGTGGAGAACAGGAAACCCTCTTGCACTGTTGGTAGAAACGTAAACTGATACAGCCACTATGGAGAACAGTATGGAGGTTCCATATAACACTAAAAGTAGAATTACCATATGACACAGCAATCCCACTACTGGGCATATACTCTGAGAAAACCATAATTCAAAAAGAGCCATATACCACAATGTTTATTGCAGCTCTATTTACAATAGCCAGGACATGAAAGCAATCTAAGTGTCCATTGAAAGATGAATGAATAAAGATGTGGCACATTATACAATGGAATATTACTCAGCCATAAAAAGAAGTGAAACTGAGTTATTTGTAGTGAGATGGATGGACCTAGAGTCTCTCATACAGAGTGAAATAAGTCAGAAAGAGAAAAACAAATACAATATGGTAACACGTATATATGGAATTAAAAACAAAATGGTTCTGAAGAACCTAGCAGCAAGATAGCAATAAAGATGCAGATGAAGAGAATGGACTTGAGGACACGGGGAGGGGGAAGTGTAAGCTGGGACCGAAGTGAGAGAGTATAATTGACATATATACACTACCAAATGCAAAATAGCTAGCTAGTGGGAAGCAGCTCCATAGCATAGGGAGATCAGCTCGGTGCTTTGTGACCACCTAGAGGTGTGGGATAGAGAGGGTGGGAGGGAGATGTTAGAGGGAGGGGATATGGGGATATATGTATACATATAGCTGATTCACTTTGTTATACAGCAGAAACTAACACAAAATTGTAAAGCAATTATACTCTGATAAAGATGTTAAATTAAAAAAAAAAACTTGGAATATGTGTCACCTCTGATATAGTAATACAATCAGTGGTATTAAATATAATTTGATTTAATAATAGTCAATTACTTAGAAATATTTCCCAGTATTGATTATCTAACATATACTTGAGTATCTTTAATGATACACCTCCAAAGTGGTATATTTATCTTTAGGCTAGTTTGATGAATTAAAAGTTATTTCTTCCATGATTAAAGAAAAAAGAAAAGAAAATGAACTCACCATCTCTGAGGAGGTCACACCCATTTTATTTTTTTTATTTTATAGAAAATTGTTCCTCCCTTGAAAAACAAAATATATTTTGTTAACAAGATAAGGTTTTATTACTCATAGCTAAGATTAAACAGAATTCTACTCACTTTTTTCCAAAGTGGCAGATCCTTGAATATTTGAAGACAGTGACTATTTTCCATGCTACATGTTTCTTGAATAATCTACCTCTTCTCTCACACTATTTTTTTAATCATAGAATTGTTATGCAAGCTATTTTTTATGAATGTGTGTGTGTCTTTGGTGAAGTGTAGAGGGAAAAGGCAGACGCCTACATGTCTTTATATGTATACTAAGAGAAGCATCATTTGGGCAATGGAAAATTAATCTATTGTATATTATATTACATTATCTCATATACTCAAGATTTTGTTCATTCAGTAATATGAGTTGCTTGTAGGAATGTCTACATACAAGGCCACATGTATGCTACTGTGATAGACACAGCAAAAGGCAACTGACGATGCTTGTGTACCAGCAACATACTAGGTTTTACAGTAAGCACTTTACCCATATTACCTGTTTACATCATGTCACAAAACATGATTTCGAGGACATGTGATATAATGGGAAGCCGAAAATATCTTACTGAAATGAGGTGATGGGGCTGAGGAGCTTCTTGCCAACTTTACCAGGAGAGAAAATGATCTGGGCCTTGAAGAAAAATGAAACACACACAGAAGGTGGGGGCTTGTGGACATTGTCATTACATGTAAAGAGCATTTTATATGCAAAGGCATAGAAGTAGGAAATCTTATAGGAGCTGGTAGAAGATGATTTTGGAGCAAAGAGAATATTGAGAGATATCCTTGGAAATGAAATTAGAATGGTATGCTGAAACCAGACCATGGTGGTGGTGGTGCAGGGCAGGGGATGATCATGAATGCCAATCAGAACAATCTGGCCTTGTTTTGTGGATATTTAATGTCACTGAATGCTTTTGACCAGAGGTGTGATGTGATCGCAGTCGAACTCAAAGCATTTTACTCTAAGTACATGGAGATGCATGATCCCTTTAGGGCACTTATGCTTGGAAATTCTCAGGGCTCACTCCAAGGTCCCCTTCAGTCCTTCTTCCTGTTTTCTTTATTGCTAAGAAGTCTCACCCAGTTTTAGGTTTTGTTCTCCAGACATGTGACAGTGATGTTTCTCACAGTTTCATGTTTTCTGTCCATCATCCATCCATTTTCTCTGTCAATCCATATTTATAATCCAGAAACCAACAGTCCTTCTAGATACCTTCCCTCTCTCACTAGTAATATCCAATTCATTACCAAGTCAGTTTCTGGACATGGTTGTTTTATTAATTCCTACTCTTTACTGCCTGTGTGACCTACAAAAGCTTCTTCTGCTAGGCTTTAGATGGTTTCTAACCCTGTGCTCTCAGAATTTCATTGCCCTCCATGTAGCCTCAAATTCTCAGTGCTACAGAACATAGAGAAGGAGATTACAATCAGTGGAAGTAATTTATAGAAGTGAGAGATCTTTGTTTTCAAAAATTAATGGAGTATTTTTTCAAACTGAACATCTGTCTTTTTGAGTAATCAAAATATGCATGGCCTAATGATTTACCTACTGTGGCAGGAGCTATACAATGTCAATATTGTTCAAAGAGGATTCTAACTCACCTTTTAGAGATGGAGAAATAATAGATCACAGAGACCTAATTTTTCTTCTTTCTTTTCTACTGTGTCAAAAGCCACTTAGTGTATTATGGAAAAGATTCTTAAAAATATCACTAGCCGTGATGAATATCTTTAAACCTGATTTTATCAGAAAACATGTCTTCACATAGCATGGAAAAAGAGCTGTGCTGTCTCTCCCCTGGAAAATAATTGTCTGTAGTTGCCAAAACCACATCTGCCCTGGAGTTGATCAGGTGACCTCATTTTACTTTCTGACAGGAAGAAAGTTCTGTGATCAATGAATGAGTAGGTGTTTACCCAACCCTATGGAACTGGCTTTTCTCTCTCTCTTAATAGAACAGTATAATTCCACTCATAATTAATTGGGTTTTCAGAATGCAATTAAATTGAAAGAGGTTCAAAATCTCTTACAGTGTTGATCTGTAGAGGTATGTTATTCAGTATTTTTCTGTGAATGGGAAATAAAATGAATTCATGATTATCTGTGTTCAGAATGGGAAAATTAGTTAACATTTGAAGGAAAGTTCCACGCCTTGCATGAAATAACCTGGTTTATTGTCACACTAAATGTCTGTCTTGTTGAAATGAGCTCTCTGAATAGGTATCACAGGAGCTCTTTGAATTGCCAGAACTGAATCTCATAAACATTCATTAATATAATACTTTGGGAAATATTTTCCCTTTTCCAAAACATTGCAGTTTATGAAAAAAACATTTTGCCATATTGGAAAGATAAATCCTAATGCTGGAAGCAATTAAAAAGAAAAGACAAACAAAAGTTTTAAAATGTTATCTCTATATACCAACTGATGGAGAAGGAGTAGAGGAGCTCTGTGAGGGATTTGTAGCATTTTTAGTCTCTTCAGGACAAAGATGAGCAGGTAGGCAATTGTTTCTCCTTTACCATTTGCATTCTACTTTCACCTTTCTGATGAGAACTAAATCTAGATCTGTCCATTTTTATACATTAGACACGTTGACCTAAGACTTGACCACATCAGTGAAGAGAGACACTGCTAATGCTTTGTAACTCTTTAAAGCTTTCAAAATAATTGTAGAGTTTCAGAAGAGATGCATTTGACAATGAAAAATAGGTTTAGTTATTTGTGGTGTAACATTGGCCTTTTATAAATCTTCCAAGTACATAGGAAATTCTGAGACAGACAGACTGAGTGTGGTTCTATAGTCTAGTTCAGCGCTTCCCAGACCGTGTTCACATAATGGGAGATAATCTGCAAAACAGAACTTTCATGGGATTAAGATACTCACTACAGAGCAAATGCTTTACCAGCAGTAGAGCTAGGGTAGAACCTGCTCTTATTAACCACAATTCTCAAGGTTTCCTACTATTTCTTGTAAACAGACATGGCTCATTCTTTCATTCAGCAATAGTAATTAGCACCACTGTGTGGCACTCTTTTAAATGCAGGGCATATGGCATTGAACAAATCTAATAAAACCTCTAACCTCCTGACACTTTCATCCTGAAAAAGGGAGACACATAAGCAAAATAGGTAGTGTGAAATCTGTAATGTAAATACACAAAAATAGTGTAAGTGGTATGTCCTATGGAGAAAAATCTAATTAATCGGAAAGGGGGATTGAGAGTTTGGGGCAGCAAAATTTTAAATAGAGTATTCATAACAGGCCTCAGAGAAAACAGGATATTTAAATAAAGACTTCTAGGAGAGGATGCAACAAGCCTTGAGAATAATTGAAAAATAATCCAGGCAGAGGGGGAAGCAAATACAGAGGTTCTGAGAGAGTGAAGTACCTGTTAAATATCAGGATGGTAAAGAAGCCCTATGTAGCTTGGGGATCTAGTCAGAGAGATAAGTGGGAGAAAATTCTCATAGAATTTTGTAACAGGACATTTATTGTGCTCAGAAAGAGGGAAATACTACAGGAGTACTCTGAACAGAGAATAACGTCATCTGAATTTGTTTTAAAGTGATGGTTTTATGCTCTGTGTATGTTTTTGAGAATAGACTCAAGAGGGGCAAGGGGGAAAACAGGACAACTCATTTTTGAGCAATCACAAGAAATTGGTTTGATTAGCTTGATGGGATTTGGAATAGAAGTGGCAAGGAGAAATTGGACTCTGGATGCATTTTTAAATCATCAGAATTTGTTGAATAATTAGTTGTGGGGTATGAAATAAAGAAACGAGAAAGAATGTCTTCAAGGTTTTTGAATGAGTACCTGGAAGGATGGAGTTGCTGTGAATTGAGGTGGAGAAACTGTAGTAAGAATAGATTTAGGATTGCAGAACAGTGGTCCAGTTTTCTATATGTTAAACCTGAAATACCTGTTAACTAGAGCTAAGAATGTAAATTTGGATACACACGTTTGGAGTTCACAAGAGAGATGTAGGTTGAATAGAGTCTCCATTAAATTCATGTTCTTCCTGGAATCTCAGAATGGGACTTTATTTAGAAATATGATTATTGCAGATGTAATTATTTAAAATAAGATGGATCATACTGGAGCAGAGTAAGGTGGATTCTTCATCAATATAACTGTGTTCTTATGAAAAGAGGGGAAGACACAGACCTGCAAGGAGAATGTCATGTTACGATGGGGGCAGAGGTTGAATGAAGCATCTATAAGGTATAATGAACACCCAGGATTTCCAGCAACACAAGGATTGAAGAGAAAAGCATAGAAAAGAGTCTCCCCTAGAGCATTCAGATAGAGTATGGCTTTGACAACACTGTGATTTCAAACTTCTAACTACAAGAACTGTGAGAAATAAATTTCTGTTGTTTCAAGTTACCCAGTTTATGGTACTTTGTTACAGCAGCCCTGGAAACTAATACATAACTCACCAGCATACAACAGTTACTTAAAGTCAAGAGACTAGATGAAAGTCCCCGAGATAATAAGTATAGTTAGAAAAAAAGATGAAGTCCAATGTCTGAAACTTGGGTAATGGTAGCTTTTCAAGGTCAGGGAGATGAGAAGAAACCAGAAAAAGAGACTAAGAGGTAGCCAGTGAATTAGGAGAAGAAAAAGGAGAATGTGGGATCCTGGAACCCAATGGAGAAAGCGTATCAAGAAGAAAGGAATGTAGTACATGCTGCAAATAGGTAACGTAAGATGAAAGTTGAGAATTGACCCTTGGTTTTAGTAATGTAGCAGTCACTGGTAACCTTGACATTGAATTAAGTTACCATATTGAAAATTGCCTTGACAAAATTTTTTTAATCTTCAAAGATAATTATTTATACAATCTAATATAGTTTTCAGGAAGATAGCTGACAGAAATGATAAGATAAGAAAAGCAGGATGTGGTGATATTTTCATGAAAAAGACTTAAGTCAGGTAAAGATGAGAAATCCATGACTATCATTCTCACAAAAAGAAGTAGATTTGTGAATTCACAATGCAAAACTTCCCCCATTGCATAAGCTTATATTTTAGAGGGCATTGATCTGTACTTTGGCTGTTACACTTCTCCTTTGTGTTGTTAAACAGAGGAGAAAAAAAAATCCCTAAAAAAATGAGAAAAGACAAAGAAAGCCACAAACACAAAAGGCTAGAAAGTGAGACTCATATGGGACCATCCTCTTTGTTGTCCCCAGGTGAGAATTGTTGATGACAGAATGCAGAACACCAGGAGAAGTCTTTGTCAACAGCATTGATGTTTCCCACTGTAATTCTTTGCTTTGAAACAAAATTGCAATTCTCCTGACATCAGTTTTCAATTCATTACCCCAGGTTGGTTGGTCTCTGAGGAAGGCCAACTTATATATGCAGCAGCTGAAATAACTAGTTGGGGCTAATGAGACTGAGAATGTCATGGACTGGTTAATATTCATATATTTGAAGGGAGCATCTCTGTTTAACCTGAGGGCTGTATTTCATTAGATTTATGCACTGTAATGCAATATCTGAAACTGAATGAAACTGGTATTGTTTTCTTAAATACCAGAAGTTTTCATTTATGCTTCAGATGAAAGTCTGCCCAACTTTGGAATATGTAAACCTGTTTTCTCTCAGCTACTAAAAATTTCTTATTGTGGTCACTGTGTTCTAATGTTACACACAGATAATTCCCTTAGATATTAGAATAAGACTTTTTTTTTCCCTCCACACCAGGTATCGCAGCTCTTCGTCAAAAGTCTTAGGCAGTTGTAATAACTAAAGTAGCAATCACAGTCTGGAGATATATATTCCTGCCAGTGCCATGCAGGATAATAGGGACAGTCTAATGTCCAGGGAAGAAAGATTAGATTCCCAGAGGATGAAACACATGTAAAGGTAAAGGTAAATGAGGAATGCTGTCCTTGTGTTTTTGTTAGACAGAGAGATATTGAATATCATGGTAAACAAGAAGAGTCCAGAAGGGTGGATCTCAAAATCAGACTGCATTAGAATCAAGTGAGGATCCTATCTATGAAAAAACACTAATGCCTAAAGCCCTCCAAGCCTCTAGGCTTACTGAATTAGAATATATGGCCCTGGATCATAGGTATCTGTACAGGAAGGACAGACAAGAATAGCCTGCAGGAAACAATTAGCAGTGAAGACAGTTCCAGACATAAACTCTAGTAAAGTTCTCTATTATGTTTAATAGACGTATTATTATGCCTATTGTTTCATCTTTCTTGTTGAAAATTGGAATGATTACAGAGTCCTTCAAGTGAATCCTATTATTTTTAAGGTAGAGAAAAACACAGGGGACTTAAAGAATGGTTCAAGAAATAGTCATTCCAGAAGATACTGCATGCACACACATATGTGAAGTTTCCATTACAAAATGCACATATGAAACACTGAACACATACAGACCTGAAGATACCTTGATGACCCAAATTACACATTAACCCATTTCAGATTATGTGGAATACTACAATTGAAAAACAGCTTATCGGTTCACTTTTTAAACGAGTGTTTCCCATATTTTTTGGCCCTTGGAATCTTTATTTTCTCTGCATATCCTCAACACAGTTTGGAAAATGCTGCCTTTGGTGGAATATTTTTTCTATTTACTTAAGTTTTACTTTTAATTCATGCGTTTGCATGTAATATATTTTATTTTAATGAAACTTTTTCTTTGTTAGTTTTTTTAGAGTGTAATTACCCAGTTGAATATACCAAACCAGGAGCCTCAAACTTAAATGCACACAGAGTTCAAGAAGGTAATAAAATGTGTGAACTGACTTGGCTGCAAGTCAATTGGTAATGGTATCTGTGGGTATTTGGGGAATTTATGGTTTGCCTACAGTTAGAAAGGATCCTGTTCTCTATCCTATGCCCAGCAACGCAAATGCACTTTTCTCTCTTTCATATCTATATGTTTGCACATCTATCATCATCCATCTATCATCTATGTATGTATGTATGTACCTATCTATCATCATCTATCTATCTTGAAAGCAGGAGACTTTGCTAACACAATTCAGACTTTGGATATTCATTTACAAGCTCTATTCTAAATCAATCTTGCCTTTAAGGCTAAGAATTCCAATATGTTTTTCTTGATAGCATTCAATTACCTGTTCATTAGCAACTTTCATGAAAGAAGAAAGAAGACAAATATTGTAAATAATGAATAAGTCATAAAGATCCATCCTAATTACATTACATGGCAAAATCATTTTTGTATTTTATATTTACCTAGGTCATAACAGAACACTGATATATTCAAAATGGCTATTCCCAGTGGGAAAACAGAGAACAAGTAAGGTAGAGAAAAAAAATTCAAAATCTGAAGCTATGAGGCAATGGACAAAGACCCTCACGTAGTTAAAATGAGCTTGCCTGATCCCCATAGTCACTAAGTGCAACAAACTCAGATAATAAAATGTCCCTAAAGCTTACACAGATATAAAGAAAGATCTGCTTTAATTACTTCCAATGTTTAAATGTCTAAACAGCAGGTCTTACCCAGAAAGGGAGTAATGTTAACCAAAGATCCAGAGAGAGTCAGTGGCTCCACATTCCTAGATGTCATAGGACAAGGAAACAGTGGACACTTGATAGGAAGTAAGAGAGTATATAGATACTGGGTTTAGTGGGTAGAGAGGGAGGGAAAGTTGTAGAGGAAATAAAAGGAAGCACCTGAGACAAGCCTTCCCACATGGTAAAAATACTTCAGGCTCTGGGAGCTAAAGAGTCACAGAAATAACAAGGAGTAAACAAGAAGTTTTCTTCTGTGCGATGGGGCATTTCCAGCCCTTTCTGGCCCAGTGGAAGCAAGAGAAGTCAATCTACCTGCACTCATTTTATTTTTCAGAATTTTTGGTATTTTCTTTTGAAAATGTAACACTCCGTGAGCACGTACCTTTGAGAAAGAAGTAGGACCGTTGAGAAGGAACTTTGCCTCAGAAATGTGGCCATTCCTGTATTTCCATTCTTGAGCCTCTAACTGTGGCATCTCAGAGGGCAAAGTTTAACTGCTTTAGCCTAAACTGTTTTGTCCAGTGGGTAACACAGCATGCTGAAAGGAAGCACTTAACTTAAATGGTAACAAGAGTGGATATCCTTAGAAATATATTGATTTAAAAATGCTTTCCCTTCTCGGTCCAATTTTGTCAAAGCACTTGTAAATTTTAAAAATATTTTTAGAGAAATTTTAGGTTTATTGCAAAATCAAGAGAATGGTAGAGAAATTTCTCATATACTCCCTGGCCCAACAAAAGCACAGTCTCCCCTATTAACATTCCCTACCAGAATGGTACATTTTTTTCACAAAAGATAAATTTACATTGACACATCATAATCACCCAAAGTTCATAGCTTACATTAGGGTTCACTGTTGGTGTTATACATTCTATTAATTTAGACAAAGGTACAATGACATTTATCCATCACTATAGCATGCAGAGTATCTTCACTGCCCTAAAAATCCTCTGAGCTCCATATATTCATTCCTCTCCCACCTCAACCCCTGACAACCACTGATCTTGTTACTGTCTCCATAGTTTTGCCTTTTACAAGAATGTCATATACAGTAGTTGGAATCATATGGTATGTAGTTTTTTCAGGTTGGCTTCTTTCATTTAGTAATACACATTTAAGTTTCCTCCATGTCTTTTCATAGTTTCTTAGTTTTGTAAGAAACTGCCAAACTGTCTTCAACAATGGCTCTACCATTTTGCATTCCCACCAGCAATGAATGAGAATTCCTGTTGATATACATCCTCATCAACATTTGGTGTTGTAGATTTTGGCTGTTCTAATAGGTGTGTAGTGGTATCTCACTATTGTTTTAATTTGCATTTCCCTGATGGCATATGCGTGCAACATCTTGTCACATGCTTATTTGACATCTCTATATCTGCTTTGGTACTATGTTTGTTCAGGTCTTTGACCCATTTTGTAATTAGGTTATATATATTTTTATCATTGAATTTTAAGAGTTCTTTTCATATTTTGGGTAATATTCTTTTATAAGATGTGTTTTTTTGCAAATATTTTCTCTCAGTCTAGGGTTTGTCTGCTCATTCTCTTGACATTGTCCTTGACATAGCAGAAGTTTTTAATTTTAATGAAGTCCAGTTCACCTGTATTCCTTTCACAGATCATGCTTTTGGTGTTGTATCTAAAAACATCATTGTGACACCCAAGGTCATCTAGGTTCTCTCTTATGTTATCTTCCAGGAGTTTTATAGTTTTGCATTTTACATTTATGTCTGTGTTCCAATTTTAGCTATTTTTGTGAAGAATATAATGCCTGTGTCTAGATTTATCATTTTAATTGTGAATATTCAGTTGTTCCAGAACAACTTGTTAAAAAAGATTATCTTTGGTTTATTGTTTTATTGTACTACCTTTTCTACTTTGTCAAAAATCAGATAATTTATATATAATGTGGGTCTATCACTGGGCTCTCTATTCAGTTCCATTAATCTATTTGTCTATTTTTTACCAAAAGCACAAAGTTTTGGTTACTGTGGCTATAAAGTAAGTTTTGAAGTCTAGTAGTGTCAGTTCTCCAAATTTGTTCTTCTCTTTCAATATTGTGTTGGCTATTTTGGATCTTTTGTTTCTCCATAAAATCTTTAGAATAAGTTTGTGAATATCCACAAAATAGCTTGCTGGGACTTTGATTGGGATTGACTTGAATCTAGAGATCAATTTGGAAAGAACTGACATCTTGACAATAGTGAGTCTTCTTATTCATGAACATGGAATATCTCTCCATTTTAGTTATTTGATTTTGTTCATCAGAGTTTGGTAGATTTCTTTATATAGATCTTATTATATATTTACACCTAAGCATTTCATTTGGGGGGCTCTCAACATAAATGTATTGTGTTTTTAATTTCAAATTCCATTTGTTCATTGCTGGTATATAGGAAAGTAATTAACTTTTGTATATTAACCTTTTATCCTGAAACCTTGCTATTACTTGTTTATTACTTCCAGGAGATTTTTTGTTGTTGTTTATTCATTTAGATTTTCTACATAGATGAGTATGTCATCTATGAACAAAAAGAGTTCTATTTCTTCCATCCTGATATGTATACATTTTAGTTCCTTTTATTGTCTTATTGCATGAGCTAGATCTTCCAGTAGGATGTTAAAAAGGAGTTGTGAGAAGAGAAACATTCTATAGTCCAATGATTAAGTCTGAGTATTTTACTGAGTCTATGCCTTCAGATTGTGCACTTAACACATGTTTCTCAGTTTTTTTTCTCCCCTTAAGGTAGGACAGGATGGCTAGAGTGGGCTGGAGTTCCGTGTTTTCCTTCCGCTCCATGGAAGGTTAGAGGGGCCAGGAGTTGGGTATTTCGTTTTACCTAGGTGGAACACTACAGCTAACTAGTGTTGGTTACTTTCCTCCCCACCAGGTTTCAGGTAGACTCAGAAAATAACCCAGCAGGTTAGGGTCTGATTAACTAGTTTCTCCTAAGGGTTGGTCTTTTTAAGAACAAAGTATTCTGATATGTTTCAAAATGATTCCTTCCCCCCCGCCCCCGCCAGCTTAAAGGCTAAGCAAAATTTTTTTCTGTTATTTACTTTGGGAACCTAGTATAGTTCCTGAGGGAAATCTCACAATACTGTGGTGGCCTCCTATAACTGGGTCTCCCTAGATTTTTTAACTCTCAAAGCTATCTACACTGACTCTCCAGCAATTTGTCAATTACAGGTCAGGTTTTCCTACTTGGTACTAGTTTCTGTGGTGGATAGTAATTGTGACTCACTGTATTCACCTATATATCTCTCCAATCTTGGAGGCAGTGATTTGCTCTGTGTCCTCCCCTCTTTTATGGATCCAAGAACAGTTATTGATTTTTCCATCTGTTCATTTTTTTACTTGTTTTTAGGAAAAGGTGTCGACTTCCAACCTCCTTACTCGTGGAACTGGAAACCCAAGCCCATTCATTTTTTTTTTTTTTCATTAGGCATACATGATAATAGATCCTTTGCAACATGACAACTTTTTCTGGATGGGAAGAAGAATCTTGAGGCATTTGAAGAGGCATATCAAGCATACAGTAATAAGGTTGTGAAGAGATGAGCAAAGTGCCATGTAGAAGAGACATTGAGCTACAGTTAAACATATGGTCTCACTGGTATTCTGCAATGAGATAATGGTATACAAATAAGCATGATGAGCCTGTTTTGGTAACTCCTGATATTGTTTAAGTAAAATGGACATAATTGAATCCACAGTCTCATTTTGCCTGTATATCCCAAATTCCTCTCTTTTCTTCTTGGTTTCCTTCTTCTAGGAAGTTCTGAAAGCCAAAGTATCTGACATCCAGGTTATTTTAATGCTTGACAATTAAATCATGAGATACAATTCTACAAAAGGGTATATTTTGATGATTATAAAGGAAGCTGCTCTGATTATTGAAGAGTACTTAGTCTTCTGACCCTGATCTATCTCTTTAACACCAAAAGGGAGACTATTTGGTTCAATCGGGAAAAGCACATGGATAGAGTAGATATATAATAAAAACTGGCACTTTGGGATAGCTCTATAAATGTTCAAGAAGTGAGAAGTGAAATTACCCGATTCCTCCTCTGCTCAAGAGTATGTCTTCAGAATTATTGTACCAGTGTCTTAGTCCAGTTGGGCTTCTATAACAAATTGCCATAAACTGGATGATTTATAAACAACAGAATTTTATTTCTCACAGGTCTGGAGGCTAAAAGTCTAAAACCAGTGTGCTAGCATGGCTGGCTTCTGTGGAGAGCCCTCTTTTGGGTTGAAGATTGCTGAGTTCTGAGTTCTTCATATAGTAGAGAGAAAGCAAGCTAGTTTTTTGTTTTCTTCTTATAAGGACACTAATACCACTCATTAGGGTTCCATCCTCATGACCTAATTACATCACAAAATCCATTCTCTAGATAACATCATATAAGTGATTAGGAATTCAACATATGAATTTTGGTGGGACATGGACATGCAATTTATAACACCCAAGTATCTTCGGATAAAACTATATGAATAGGATAACCGTGCTTACATTGAGAAAGTAGTTGTATTTGTTTGGGAATCTTTAGTAGTTCTTTTCAATATTTTTATTATTTTATTAAGGATTTTTCCTCTTTTTGTTTATTTCTAGCACAGTAGGCTCTGGACACTCCCATAAACAATGCCCTGGAAGCATGAGGTACCACAGATAATAAAAGTCAGACACCTTCTTTTAGGTCTGATATTATTTATTTCGATCTTACAATTGAAACTGCAGACTTATTTTCTGAGTTAATATAAATTTTGATTATTATTGCAAATATTTGCTTGTCAAATTTTGTCTCTGAAAATAGAGCTTTAACACATCAAAAAGTATGTAGGAAGGATAACTTTAATAACAGAAATTGTTGGGCCTTGTGAATTAGAAATAAATATATATTATAATTTAGGTCTCTCTTGCATATAATATGTAAGGAAGATCTGTAAATCTTTGTCTGATAACAGTCTGATTTTCATTTTACTTTGCTCCTTCTCTTTTTCCTTTTGTTAATAAACTCGTTGAAAAGCAAACAATGGGATAGGAAAAGATAAGAGAAACTGCAGCTCCATCAATTTTCTCATTGTATCTCATTAGCTAAGAAACTAATGTTAGTACCTTTGTGATTTTTGTAGTATTGACTTTAGGCTATTTTCAATTTGTGAAAATAAATGACTTCCTCCATTTCTCTTTGTTTCTTCTGAATAAGAGAATCCTATGGGTTCAAGTGTGATAATAGGCTAACAGTATTTAAGATGCCTCTTAATGATACCCATAATAATGTTAAAAGTTGGAATACCAGTATTAAAATCAATTTGCAATCTGTCAATTTTACTTTTTTATACTTTGTCTTATGTTTTTAATTACATACATGTTCAAAATTACTGCTTCATAGAAAAACATTACTTTTAACTTTAGATAATGACCTTCATCTTCCTTACTACTATTTTTAACTTAAAGTATACTTTAACTGCTATAGATAAACAGCTCTTTTTAGCTAGAACTATACCAGGTACTACTTACTTCATCCTTTCACTCTGTGTTCTTCTGATACATTACGTTCTAGTTTTGTTTCTTTCTTATAGCAGATAGCCAGATATTTTTACTCTAATCTGAGAATAACTGTAATTTGATGAGCAGCTATTAACTTTGATTGCATTTGCTGATGTATTTAGACTTCAAACCAACTCATTTTGTAGCCTTCAATTTTTTTGTTCCATTTTTCTCTTTTACCTTTTATTTGCTATTTTATTTATTTATTTATTTATTTATTTATTTTGTGGTACGCGGGCCTCTCACTGTTGTGGGCTCTCCCATTGCGGAGCAACAGGCTCCGGACACACAGGCTCAGAGGCCATGGCTCATGGACACAGCCACTCCGCAGCATGTGGGATCTTCCTGGACCGGGACACGAACCCGTGTCCCCTGCATCGGCAGGCAGACTCTCAACCACTGAGCCACCAGGGAAGCCTGCTATTTTATTTTTATTTTCCATTAATATATAATTTTATATTATATTTATTTTATTTTAATGGCTGCCTTAAGTTTTTAAAACACTTGCTATACTTAAGAATGTTGATTCCCTGCTGTATTTCACTATAAAAAAAGTTACAGATAGATGTATTTTCTTGAAGCAGCTACTGGATTCAGCCAACTTAGTTAGGTTTTCTGTTTCAGCTGAAACCATTTCTAAAGAGTTCACATTCTATTTTCCATAGACCATGCTACATATGTCTAGTATTGAAAATTATTTTTTTCTAATCCAATATTAATCATCATTATTATTTTTACATGGTCAATGTTAATTTAGATTCGCCACTAGGTTTAGCATTCTAGTTGTTCAATATTTCATATAGCATTTCATTACCTCTGTGTTATTGTTCTTCTTGAAGTTCAATCATAGTTCTTTTTAATAAGGGATTTATAAAAGGTAAATCTTCACAGTTTTTTTCCTTTTTCCTCAAAATTATTATTAGGAATTTCACATCTGACAGGGATGTGTAAGCTTCTAACAAATTAATTATCTTTTTAATTATAAACTATATATGAGGGTTAAAATATGCTAGCTGACATCTCTACATCTCTAGAGAATAACTAAAAGCCAGGAAACATTGGAGGAGAGTTGAACCTTGGAAGAAACTGGTTGGCATGGGTGAGTTAAGGATGCATATTGTAATCACTAGAGCAATAAATTAAAAAAATGCAAAAATTATAGATAAAAAATAATTAGTTAAAATGGAGTTCTAAAAAGAAAAATACTCAAATAATCAAAAAGGGTGGGAAAGGTAAAAGAGGTTAACAATAGAGGAAATAAACAAAAAAATAAATAATAAAATAGTGATGTAAAATTGTCCATATCAATACTTGCATTAAATATTAATATAATAAACACTTCTATTAAGAAGTGCCTATTAAGAGGCAATGATGATCAGAAAGGATATTAAAGTAAGATTAAGCTATATACTGTCTACAAAAAACAATATTTTAAGTATAAGGACAAAAATATAAAGTAAATGAATGTAAATCTGCATGCAGATAGAAAACACAAAAAGTTTGATGTGAATAAAATAAAATCAGATAAAATAGACTTTTAGCAAGGCATTTCACCAAAGATAGAACTTTTATAATAATAAATGAACAATTCATCAAGAAGATATAACAATTATTAACATACATGGATAAAGCAGAATATCAACATACATGAAGCAAAAATTGACAGAAAGAAGAAACTTACAATTTCAATAATAGGACATTTTTCAATAGTAAAAAAATTTATCATTGTTTCCTCAGCAACTGATAGAAAAACTAGGCCTTGATGCCATATCAATAAACACATAGAGTAGCTGAACAACATTATTTACTATCTTATCTAATTGTGTGTCAAAAAAATGATATCAGACAGAAGATAACCTCTAAGGTCAATGGAATTAACTAATAAATCAATTATAATATGCTATGTAAGAACACTCAAATATTTTTAAATTAATCATTAATCATCATAGTTTTAAAAATATTATAAGTCAAAAGTAATCACAGAGAAATTAGAACATATTTCAAATGAAACAAAATAGGTGGAAAATTGTGAGATGCAGCCAAAGCTATTGGATAAAAATCCGTAGTTTAAACATTTATAGACATGAAGAAAGGTTTAAAGTCAATTACCTAGGTTTTCACTTCCAAAATCTAGAAAAAGGAGAACAAAGTAAACCTAACGTAAGTAGAAAGACATAAATAAAGATAAGAGCCTAAATCAGTGAAATTGAAAAAAGATATACAATAGAGAAGCTTAAGAAAACAATGAGCTGGGAAATGTCTAACAATCCTGAGTAAAACTAAAAATAATATCAGGAATAGGAGAGGGTGGTTACTACAGATGCTACATATATTAAAAGGAAAATATTGAAATATTATGAACATATACATGACAACTTAGTGGAAATAGACAAACTTTTTAAAAATACCATTTGCAAAAGTTTACACAAAGTGAAACAAAGAGTATAAATAGCCCTATACTTATTAAAGTGTGTAAATTAAGTATCAAAACTTTCCCACCAATTAAATTCTAGACCCAGAAGTTTTGTCAGCGAATTATATCAAACATTCAAAAAAGAATTAACACCAACTCTACACAGTGTCCTTCAGAAAGATAAAATACTTTCCAAATTGTTTTGTAAGCCATACATAACACTGAAAGCAAAATCTAAAAAAGACCTTACAAAAACAAGAGAAAAAAAAATTGCAGAAAAATGCTCCTCATTAAAAGAAGTTGCAAATATGCTTAACAATACATAAAACAATTTAATACAATAATAGATAAAAGGATAATGCAGCATGAGAGTTAATGAAGGATAGCTTTACATGCAAAATCATTCAATGTAATTTAGCTTATTTTAGTAATGAAGAAAACAATTGATGCAGAAAACACATTTGAAAAAATTTAATACCCACTTCTGTTAAAGTGTTTAACACTAGGTATAAGTGTATAAAAGAGAATCTCCTCAGTCTGATCCAGGGTATCTAGGAAAAACAGAAACAAACAAAACCCTACAATTAACTAAATTCATACTTAATAGTGAAATAGGGAAAAATTTCCTCCTAAAAGAAGAAACATAGTAAGGATGTTCATTAACACTTCCATTCAACATTGTGCTGGAGAACCTAGCTATTGCAATAATGCAAAATAAAGAAACAAGTTATAAGAAGTAAAAGAATTATGGCATTGTTATTTTCTGCTGACTCATTTATAGTAGGTATGCTCTTGTGTGTTATGAAATTTTTACATTTAAGTTCATCTTCAGTGAAGATTCAGGATTTCCTGGGCTTTGACTCTTTCTCTACATAGGTTTTATTTGCTTATGTCAGGGAACCTAGATAATACCCTGCCAGACTCAACTTATTTTATTTCTTGTCTCAGGGACAGAGGTCCAAGACTTGATTCTTTCAAGGGAGAGACAAAACCAGCCAGTGGCAAGTTTCCTGGTGGTCTTCTATGGCAATGGACACATATTTTCTCTCACTCTTTCCTTATTTGGTTTCATCCAGGTCCCCAGTTCCAAGTTCTTGACACTTTTGGGTCTAAAGCTTTGACTTGTGTCACTATACAGGTATTTAAATGTTCCCAACACATCTCAGGTCATTAAAATTATTATCTCTAGGTCTTACTGGCTTTGATTCTACCATCTGAGAATTTCTTGTTGTTGATATATTTTGTTTGTTTGTTTTCCATACAATCTTTGCAATGCATTTTTTAAAAATTAATTTATTAATTTATTTATTTTTGCTGTGTTGGGTCTTTGTTTCTGTGTGAGGGCTTTCTCTAGTTGCGGCGAGTGGGGACCACTCTTCATTGTGGTGTGGGGACTTCTCACTATCGCAGCCTCTCTTGTTGTGGAGCACAGGCTCCAGAGGCACAGGCTCAGTAGTTGTGGCTCATGGGCCCAGTTGCTCTGTGGCATGTGGGATTCTTCCAGACCAGGGCTTGAACCCATGTCCCCTGCATTGGCAGGCAGATTCTAAACCACTGCACCACCATGGAAACCATTGCAATGCATTTTAATTTTTGTTTTTGTTACTATAATCTATGAGTGTTTTAGATGTTTGTAGAGAGGATTTTTAAGTTACTTTTCTGTGTCATCTTGCAAGAGCCAGAAATACTTTTGTTATAATAAAAATATTTTTAACATTTTAATTTTTACTAACACATGGAAAATGGTCACAATATATTGAGTTAAAAATAATAAAATTGTTTTATAATATATATATTTGTAATATAGTCATGTAGTATAGTAACAAAAGTAAAAGTGATCATTTTTATTGCTCTCTTCAAGCATTATATATTGAGTATATTCTACATTTACAGTTGAATAAGGAAAAGTTATTGAAATTAAAATAAAGAAAAGGAAAGAAAAAACTAGCACATACATAATGAATACATTGGAAAATACAAACAGCTCCCCTAATACATTGAAGAGTCATTCTGTGAAACATAAGGTGAGTGGAGAAGATTCTTTAAGAAACTCTAGAATTCATCTGAAAATTATTTCATGGGATTCCCAAACTAGAAATTGTGGGTCTAATTCTCCCTATATATTGATGAAATGATGAACCTGGCAACTCACAGCTGGGCAAATACCAACCCTAGTGTAGTGAAAAATAACCTAAGAGTTATTGGTCAAGTTATTAATTCCTTTTTGCATCAAAATAGTCACAACACAGACCCTACCTTGTGGGAATGTGACTGTTAGAGATGATTGTGGTCTTTGTCTTTGTCATTATCTTCCTTAATTTCTTAACTGTCTGAGAATGACTGGTCCAGCAGACTCAGCTCTGATGCAGTAAAATTTGAAGTCACTCAGGAAAGGATTAACTTTACATTTAACTGATCATAAGATGAATTTGGTGAGTGATGAGAAGTTACAGAGAATACATGTACATTAGATGACAGGAAATTGAAAATATTACTGTAACTTATTTAGTATTGATTTTCATAGATTTCTTGATATTGCTTGACACAAATAAATGATAGAGGCAAAGAAACTTGATAAAGATAAGAAGGATGGGGCCACAGTGGTCAGAGTGAAGAAATACAGATTTGGGCTCAGGTGTTATAATTACCTGTCTGGAGAAGAAAGCAAAAGCAACAAAATGACTGTAGACAGGAAGTATGGCAAGATGGATGAGAACATAAAATTAATTTTCAAAATGAGTGTGATTTCAAAGTTACAGAATTGTTTCTTTTGATGAGTCACTGTATTATTTTCTTTCATTTCTTCCATCTACAGTTTAAATACAATATTCTCAATATCTAATTTTTGACAAGTTCTTGCTGTGGAAAGAATATCATAATCAGCATAAGCTGAAAAAAGTCTTTCTTTATAAAGACTATGATACTGTATACTATTACTTTCTAACTTACATATGTAAAATTCACTGTTGCAAGACCCCACTGCTCCAGGCCAGGTATCCTAGAGGAGAAGGGCATATGCTTCCTTTTACCCAAACTCTTTATTTTTTTGTTATCTGTAACCTGAATCTTAAGCTCTCAGTACACAAGTTTTACATCTTGCAGTAAATCTATTTTCTCCTTTGGCTGTCACTTACATTCTGTCAGTAACTAGAATTAGTTGATTGTTTCTATTTATTATTTTTCTAATTAGTTTACTTCAGTTACTACTTCTTTAAACTAGACCATGATTAATTTTGGATTCTACTCTGGCAGTGGCTTTATAACTAGTCTTTATTTGAATCTCAAGATCAGGTCCATCTTGAGCACTGCAGTCTTTCTGACATTCTTAGTATATCTGTGTATAACATAACAGCTCTCATTATTCACCTATAATTCTGAGATTGTGTGTTTCTATTTCTTTGCTCTTGTTGTTTCCTCCATGAAGGCACTACTTTTTTCTATTTCCATCCATCAACTTATACTCACATCCTTCAAGACCCAGAGGCAAACGTCATATATTTCATGGCAAACTCATTTTACTCTACAATTAAACTCCTACATTTTGCTTAAAAAATGTTTAAATCTAAGACCTGTTGAGATCAAGATGCTTGAGATAATGTTTAGAAAGAAAATGTAGCCACATATCTGGAATTTTTCACCTCAGGAATAAGTCTACATTGAAGACAAGATTTTGGAGGCAATTAGCGTACACATACTTGTTGGAAATTGTGTGAAGCAATAGATCCCTCAGGGAGACATTAGAGTGTTCAATAGTGTCAGAGTTTTCACATTGTTTATAATCAAAAATCCAGGTTCTTGAGTTGCCCGTGCAACATTTCTGGTCCCAATTTAATTTCCAAACTTTCTCACTATCCTTTTTTTTCATTGAATGTCTTCATTGGTCAGTAGGTTTTTGTTTCTAGAATCTTCTATATTACTAAGAGTGTGCATTTTTTATGATACTCTTTTCTTCAGGAAGTTCATCCAACTCCTCTCTGTTTACATTAATTCTACTCAATTTTTAAGGAATAGTTTACATATTACTTGCTCTGTGAGGTCTTTCCTAACTTCACTATGATTTCTTCCAAAAGAAAATAGCAATATAATTATTATATCATAGAATCAATCATTTGGAGGCATAGAATCACACAATTAACTAGATGAGGGACTAGTCCAAGCTCACACAGCTTGTACAGAATTTTTGACACCGGTGTATGTCAGAAACTACACCAGAGATAAGATCTCTTCCACTTCCATTTCATTTTTAGATTTACTGAACTTGCCACTTTCCATTACTAATTAACCTTTTAAGTGCATAGCTTTGTTTTTTTTCCCCTCTATCTTAGCTTTCACATTTTAAACTCCTTTGTATTTAGCAAAGTACTAGGCAGAATAAGCACTTAGAATAAATTTTGCATAGTATATGTTCAATGAACTTTATTTTTTTTGTCAGAGACCCCAAGGATCAATATTAAATTGTAGGTTATATTGTAGTTGCCCCCAAGTATCCCTTGCACCATCATTTCCTGATCTGTTAAACAGTAGAAAAATCTGGATCCTCCTACTTGTTTTCCTTGTAGGCTACTTATTTTTACTGTAGTAATTACAGTTTGGGAAGCTTTTGAAATCTTGGCCAAACCATCTTAGGAAGGTAAATTATTTTTAGCTAAAAAGTAGAAAATAGATTTCAAATCTCATCTCTGTGTCAGCATATGGTATTTTAAAGCTAATCTATTTGGTTTTATTTTTTCTCACTTTGTGAAACATCAAAGACAACTCAGTGAAAGTCCATTCTTTCCATATTTTTTTAAAATTTATGGTTTGCTAAATAGAGAAAAATAATTTTTAACTCAGTTTATGTCAATGCCATGAGAATCCTATAGATTTATTACTTATATTAACAGTGATGATAATAGGACTTTATGAAGTACTTCATTATATATTACTTTAAATATATTGTATAAAATAGGTAAGGCAGGTATCATTAGCTCTATCTTACTGGTGAAAAAACAGGCTAAATGAAATTCAGTAACTTGTTCAGAAATTCACAAGCTAATAAGGAGAGCTGGATTAGAATTCAGTTCTCTTGTCTCCCTTCCCAATCATTCCTATTACTTCATGGCCTGTCCCCTGTTGGCGAAGCAAGTCCCAGTTTGGCTGTGAAATGGAGATTGCTTGTAATTGCTGCCAAGGAGGCATATTGAGTGGGAGGAACTGAATCTTTCGGTCGCATCAGGTTCTGCTGTGCATGTATGAATTTTGCCAGAATCAGCTTCTTTCATCAAGATGTTCATTTTCCAGAGATGAAATTTAATGGGATGAAATTTCATATAGTCCATGGTTAGTGGATAGGAAATAAAAAATAAATATTCTGTGCTGGATAACATCGACAAAAAAAATATCGAGAAAATTCTTATGGTCACAACAGGAAAACTTCAATTTGGCAGAACTCAATTCTCAAGAAATCTTGATTAATGGAAAAAATTGGGGAGAATAGGAATATTACAGGAAAATAAGTGAGCAGTGCTGTGTGTGTGTGTGTGTGTGTGTATAACTTGAATTCTAATCTTATCTTTAATTATTTGCCTCCTCACAAAAGTTTCCCACTGATCTTAGGTATCTCATATCTTGGTTGGTTAGATTGATTGAACATTACTGGAAGTATTTAGGCAGGAATAGGAAGTGCTTAATAATGACTTTCATGTTTTCTGTCTTGGGACCCTGGGAGGATGGTGGTGGCATTCATTAGCTTTTTTGTTTGTTTGTTTTAATTTAGTTGGTATGACAGGTGTTCACAGCACAATTTTACAGGAAATAAAGTAGGGATGGAAGCTATAAGAAACATTATAAATGAGTGAATAGCTCAATTCACACATAGGACTGGAAATGAGAAATTTGGGGATATCTTTCCTGATCTTTTCATTTTGCAAACTAAGGCATCTTCTGTCACAGAGTAGGAAAAACTGAGCTGGTATTGTGTCATATTACCTTTTCTAATTTCTCTGATAAAATCTCTTCTAGCTCTCTATTTGCCTTTTTTTCAGCTGTCCCAGAAGACTGTATAACTTTCCTAGCTTCTGCGTTTTAATCCTGAGAAGTTTAGTGACTGCTGTTCCTTCAAGGAACAAATATAGCAGGGCATCAAATGCTGAATTAGAGCTCACATCATAGGCTGCCAACAGCAGCAACTTAATACACAGATTCTTAGGTCCTGTGGTTTCCGTCTTTATCAAAAGTCATGTTTTGTAGGCCTTGACTTCATTATTCAATGACCAAAGGAAGAGTGGTCAGATGGATGAAAACTTTCCTTTCTCTTCTCTTCCATCAAGTCTTCCCAAGTAGGTCAATGAGGTGTTGAAAACATTGTCTCTGGCTTTTCTCCTTCCTTTCCTCCATTTTACTCTTCTGAAAATGTGCTTTCTCCAAACATGCTCTTCATATGTCATCCTCATCTATTTATGGCCTCATCTCTCTCACACTATGTGTAAGGCTTTTATCTGTGACAAAAATGTAACGCCAAGCCGGGGTGGCCTCTGTGGTCAATTGATGTTTACTCATCTAATACAAACTGATTTCATTGTTTGTCCAAGAAAAACATCACCAGAAAGGTAAAGCTATAACTAAAGCCTTTTCTCAGGGATTAAAAGTTGAAGAGACATTAATAACAGAAAATATATTGTTATCACAACCATCTTCTCTCCTTACTAGAACAATGATTAGGGCACCCTGGTTCTTCTTCTTTATGATGTCTCAACTACTCCAAATATTGTCTAAAACCAAGAACTAATTGAACATGGAATTTTATATTTTGACAATTGCTCTTATGTGCTACTCTTGTCATTTGGGCATAATATATAACTGTAGCATAGTGTATTAAACCATGCCCATATAATACATATGATAAGATGAAAGTGAGAACTTTAAACCGAATTCTTAAGTAACTAAGTGTTTAATCCACAAAACAGCCAAGAGCATTATTTAATTTTTATTATACTAAAGGTTATTCTTCCAGCTCGAAGGAACCCTCCTATTCTGTCCATTTTGCCTTGAATTTGGAGAACAGCACTAAGGAGTGAAGATCAAGGAGCAGAGAAATGGAACAGAGAGAGAGAGAGGTTCTGACTGGGAGAGAGGCTGAGTTGGAGTCTTTGGAGGACAGTGCTTACCTCTGACTGTGCTATAAAACTTTATTTGGACTTCAATGTCACTTAACCCCTAAGAGTCTCAAGGGCTAAATGATAACCAAAATCTCTTCCAGCTATACTGACCATGGTTATTAAGACCACACAAACAAAGACTGTCACTGTCTCTGTGTTGTAAACAAATTAAAAATGTTTAAGAACTAGCAGCACCAGCTGTCCTATATGGTCAAAATGGTTTTCCCTGGTGAAGTTTAGGGTTGCTGGCTCCCAGGGCTTGGGCTGCAGTTCAAATGGGCTTTTTAGAAGTCAGCAGACTACATTTCTATATGGATATAACCTTAATCTCCATAAATTGTATTGCAAACATTAATAAATTCTTTAGTAGTACTTTTCAGAAAACAGATAAATAGAGGGTCTCAGAAAATAATTTCTCTTTCAAAAGTAAATGATATAATGAAGATACTTTCTAAAATCACCAGCAAAGTATACCCAAATCTAGGGAAGCTACCTTATTTGCTTACATGGCTCCTGGACTATAAATGATGAACTCATTATATTTAAAGCTCTTTGAGGAAACTTAAGCATGAAACATTCTCCATAAAATCAAATTCTATTCTAGGTCATTCAACCTCAAAGTTTGTGGCTGAGGCTTCCTTTCCCATAATCACTGCTATCCAGAATAACACACCAGCTCCATGATACAAGGCACAGATTTTTGAAAAACAACTGGATAATAATTCTAATATTCATAAATGCTTCCTTATGACAACACCCTGCCACCAGAGGCACAGGCAACAGAGATAACCCAGCTGGTATGACTTACTTTCCAAAGCCATAACCCTAATGCATCCCAGTGGGGGAAATTCAAAGAGATTTATTATTAGTTCTGAGCTAATGCTGATCAACGAGCAAAATGCCACGAGGCTGTGGCCAAAGCCATATATGATGTCCAAGAAAAAATAAAAGGGAAGGATAAGGGGGAAAAATGCCTGCAATATGCAAGAGAAATACAGGGGAGATTAAAACCACTTTTGTTAGGAAACTATCCCTCATGACCAAGAGTGGTACTCCACCATCTGCTCTCTGTTCTGCGGTCTCACAGTGCAAATGCCTGTCATGTACAACAAGCAAAAGAAACGTTAGGAAAGGAGAACATTTCCAAGGTAATTTTCCTAATATCAAGTAAGTTGATCAACAATCTGCTGGCCTCTGTTTTACTACATATCCTCAAGTCTCAGATCTATAAGGGCAGACTCCAAAAGAGCAGCACCTTACTGCTGAGAGTGGAAAGGACAGAGAATTTTACCCTCAGGGAAGGTGGTGAGACAATACAAAGTGACAGAAAGAGATGTAGAGAAAAATGGACTTGGACACTTGGAAACCAAGTGGAAATATGTTTAATATATAGCATTCCCATCCCCCTTGCTGTGAGTTGGAGTTTGCATCTTAATTACCAGCTGACATTCCCAAAATATCCTTGCACCCATGGGGAAAAGTTGTGGAAGATTTTTAGCACTGGCAATGCAAATGACAAAAGCAAATATCTTGAGGAACAGGAAATGTGACTGTCATGTGCAAGTGCATGCAGCAGAGGTAGAATGGACAGGAGAAAAATTAGAACAAGAGAAGAAATGGTTTGTTCCCAAGTCCAAAGGACAGGACTGTAGGATGGCCAAGTCTGAGAAGACAGGTAGAACTAGGAAGATGCTAGAACCAGATTTAGACAAAAGGTCAGTTGCCAGTGGAAACCCAGGGCTAAAAGGCAAAGACTCCTAGGAAGCAAAAGTCAGAAAATGCAGCAGATCCCAGATCTGAGAATGCAGAGAGAGTACTCTAAAGACAGGCAAGGACATAGTTACTAACAAAGGCCTTGGTAGCTAGAGTGGGTCTATCCACTTTCACCTTTATTTCCCAGCTACCCTGTTGAGCGGCTACTTTAAACAACACAGGTCAAGATGTTGGTAGTGGATGTCAACTCAAAACAGCTGACTTGTTAGCAAACATGGGTACAGGAAACAGATGAGAAAAACTGAGTGTCCACCAGCAAAGGCAGTCATATAGTGCATTATTTTAAAACATGGAAGCCACTCGATAATGTCAGACTTTAATATACAAGAGACAAACTTGCCTAGTGTTTAAGCTTATGCACTAAAATGGACAGGATGTTGAATTTCCTTTCACTTGTGTCTCTTAGGAAGACTGTGACCTTGGGCAAGTCACTGAATCTGGATTTATAATCTATACTCTGTATCATAGAGATATTTTAAGAATTAGATGAAATACTCTGCATAAAATTCCTAGCACAATACCAATATTTCTTTGCTCAAATATCTTAACTATTGTGTGCGTTGTGTGGCAGGTATTGCCCTAGGCACCAAAGATTTGGAAATGGACACACAAATTCCCCTTCCCTTACAGAGCTTACATTCTGAGGTGAACATGCATTTACACTAAATAAACATTAGCTATTATTACTATCATTTAATGTATTGCTTAAATTAGTATTATTGTTGTTATTGTTACTATTCAAATGACTTTTTTTCTACAGCTATGATGGAAACCAACATGCCCAATTCTATCCAAACAATTAAAGATGTGATTCAAATAGTAAATAAAATTACATGTTGACTTGGTAGAAAGGCAAAAAGGAGGAAGAGGAAAAGGAAGAAAGGAAGGAAGGGAAGGAGGGAGGAGGAAGAAAGAAGGAAGGAGGGAAGGAAGGAAGGAAGGAAGAAAAGAAGGAAAGAAGGAAGGAAAGAAGGTAGGAAGGAAGGGAGAGAGGGAAGGAGAGAGGGAGGAAGGAAGGGGAGAAAGAGAAAAAAAGAGAAGAGGGAGGTGAGAAAAAAATGTGAAAATGTTAAAAAACCTGGGTGAAGAATGGAATTTTGTAAACCTGAATTCGGGAGATACGCCATCAGAAAGCTGGAGGTATAAGGCATGGGAAGCACTTGGTAGAGTGCTGGAACATGGAGATAGAGAGTATAATAATGGACCAGCCCCACATTATTTCTTAACTTTGGGTAGGCCAGTAAACTTCTAAGTTCTCTAATTCACCAAAACAAGTATAAGATTTCAATGAGTCTGTTAGGTATCAAATAAAATAATAGATATATAATGATCATCAACACAGAACTACAAGTAATATTCTGGGAAACTTTTGGGTCATAGAACATTTTAATAGCACAAGATGACTTGGAGAGCTCAGGGAAAACCACTTTATTCTGACCCTATTGTTGGGCCCACCTGTTCCATTGAATTGATTCCTTCTTGGACCCTGGCTGAAATTTCAGATAGGCCCAAATCTCTTCCTCTCAGATAATCATATATTATTCCATACATGAGAACAATATTTTTTAATACCATGATTACAAATATCATTTTGATGGTCCTGAGTTTTACCTGGGTATTTCAAACATTTTCCTATTCATTTTAATTGGTCATCTTGCAAAATAAATGTTCTTTAACATATTCTGTCTTCTACATTTTTCTATTTTTGTGTGTTTATTATGGGTAAGCACATATTTTATCAACATCTTTGTGGTATCAGCTGGAAGGAAGTATGGCACATACTTTGCAAGCACAGACTGGGGAGTAGGGTGCAGTCATTTGTACATTCAGAAGGAAGAGTTATATCCCCTCTTTAAGTTTCTGTTTCTTCTTCTGTAAAATGGGCATAATCATAGTAATCACTTCACAGGACTGTTTTAAAGAATAACTGAATCTGTTTAAAATACTTAGCACACTTAATGACACTTACTACAGTGGAAAATCAGTGATATGACCATGCTATTAAAGCATTTTTTGTTTTAGTGCATTATATAACAGAGTTATTTTACTTCTTTTCTGAGATAAATACTATGTAATCCAACTGGGTCATTATTGGTATATCATTCAGTGTATTTTCTATTAAGTGTTTTTTTTTTAATATTTGTTTTCTAAAATGAGATTGATACATTGTTTTTGTTTTGGGGAGAGCTTTGTCAAGTTTTAGGACTGGCCTTATTTGCTTTCGAGAATAAATTTAAACATTTCCATTATTTAATGTGATGAATAGTTTATATACCATATGTACTACCTGCTCATTACAGTTTAACATAATTTGTCAGTAAAATCATTGGAACTTAGAAGTTTTGATTTGAATAGCACTTTAAAATTTAATTTCTTGCTCAGTCATTTGACTGAGAAATGAGTACAAATTAGCATATAATACACATATTTGTTTTTTCATGAAAAGTTTATCTGTTATGCTTATTTCTAATTAATTGTATAAAATTTATAGTAGATTAAACTCGAGTTTAGTTGATTTTTTTAAAAAACTAACATTTTGAAAAATGTTACAGTTCTGAACTCTAATTTTTCTAATTTTTATTTTCTCTTAAAATATTTCAATTTTATTAACAATTTTTTGATTTATTAAAGAGAAACAACCAATAATAATTACATAAAATATTTTTTATTTTATTTTAATAATGCAAATTAAGAGCATTTCCTTCTAGAACTTTGGCTATATTGTATAAATTCGGTTATATAGATTTATTTTTTAAATGTTTTACCTAATAATGTAGAATTATATTGCTTTCTTCATAACTTTTGTTGTGTATTTACTCCAGAGTTTTGAGGGATTTTCTTTGTTTGTGGTTTTAAATATGACCATCAATTTTTAATTTTAAGCATCATGATTATTACCTGATTTATACTCTTGAACAAATGGGTGCTTACAACTTTTCAGGGAGGCTAGGGTTTAGGGACCTGATGTTGGGTGTAGGAATTAAGCAGTATTTACCTGCAGGCTTTAGATACTGGGTCAAAAAAAAGTTTCCAAACAAAGCAATGATGGCTGAACTTGGATCCAAAATCCAATTTGAGATAAGCAAAAATGACAATTTTTGCTTGTTTTTAATGAGAACATAGCAGTATTTTCTATATATTGTTATATACAATAAAATAATACAATGTTTAAAAGATATCTGCTATCAATGTTTAATTCTACCTCCCTAAAGAACTGGTACTTACCTTTAATTAGTGTGGCTACTGGAAGAGGTCTTGTACTTTTCCAATTCCTCTTAATGATTTTTTTTTTTTTTTTTTTTTTTGCGGTACGCGGGCCTCTTACTGTTGTGGCCTCTCCCGTTGCAGAGCACAGGCTCCGGATGCACAGGCTCAGCAGCCATGGCTCACGGGCCCAGCTGCTTCGCGGCATATGGGATCTTCCCGGACCGGGACACGAACCCGTATCCCCTGCATTGGCAGGCGGACTCTCAACCACTGAGTCACCAGCGAAGCCCAATGTGTTTGTGTTTTTTAAGGTTTTTTTCTTGTAATTGATTTATAATCTCATAGCATTGTGGTTGGAAATGATGCTTGCTATGACTTCAGTTTTATTAAATTTACCAAGGCTTGCTTTGTGGCACAAGATGTGATCAATTCTGGAGAATGTTTCATATGCACTTGAGAAGAATGTGTAGTCTGCTAATTTTGGATGGAATGCTCTATAAATATCAATTAAGTCCATCTGTTCTAATATATCATTTAAGGCCTGTGTTTCCTTATTGATTTTCTGTCTGGCTGATAAGGCTATTGATGAAAGCAGGGTGTTAAAGTCTCTTACTATTATTGTGGTACAGCTGATATCTCCTTTTATGACTGTTAATATTTTCCATATATACTGAGGTGATCTTAGTTAGGTGTGTATATATTTTCAATTGTTATATCTTCTTCTTAGATTGATCCCTTGATGATTAGGTAGCGCTCTTCTTTGTCTCTTGCAACAGTCTTTAAAGTCTATACTGTTTGATATGAGTATTGCTACTCCACAACAAGGTGGTAGGAGGGGTGAAATCATGATAAAATCAAATCCCATACCCAGTGGGTGGGTGACCCACAAAATGGGAAATAATTATACCACAGAAGTCCTCCCACAGGAGTGAAATTTCTGAGCCCCACATCAGGCTTCCCAGCCTGGGGGTCTGGCATAAGAAGGAGTGTTTTCCTATGGGCACAGAGAAGTCTAATTTGTTTCTAAAGTCACAATAAACTCTATTAGTTTATCATTCACCTTTCTTTCTCCTCTCCACTGATCTTCCCTAGTTCTCCTTTCTCTTTCCCTTTCTCTTTCACTACTCTCTTTATTAATTACACTAATTTTTTTTCTTTATAAACTTCCACAATGTAGGATTAGAGTAAATTAATAGGTCAATCTGATTGTAGTAGTATATTGTATTTCTACAGCATGGAAGAGAGCCTCCTAAAACACCTAGATAAATGGGAATGGATGGTGAGAGTAAAAAATGGGATTTTGAGGGTGCATTTTTATGCATTACTCTTTAAAAATTATCTTACCTGTTTCTGACAAAAATAATGTGAGTTATTTTATTCAATTTGGAATATAAAGGAAAGCATAAAGATAATGGAAAAATTCACTTGTAATCTCACCACTTTGAAATAACCATTGCGAAAATATAAGCATATTCTCTATAGTGTTTTTTTTTTTTTTTTACTCTTTGTGAGTTTAAAATGAAATTGAGGCCACTGGTGATATACTTATGAATAACCTTCTTTTTTACACTTAACACATTTTGCAACCTTTTTCTATTTATTTTTACATTTTGCAAACATAGTTTTAGTTCTCTCCTATGAATGTTAATTTAAAACTAATCCTCTCTTATCAAGCTTTCAGGTTCTTTCAATTTTTTACTATTATAAATAATTCTGTGATACAATTTTGTATATATTTTTGCTTGGCACTGATTGTTTTCTTATGTAAAATAATGGAATGCAGTCTTTTAACAGAACCTGTCTTTCAATAATTTTATTTTTCCTTTAAAATAGAATATATGCTAAGACATCAGGGTCTTAATGGACCTAAAATTAATAATTTCCCCCAATTAAGTAAGACATGTAAACTGTTACTATTTTTTAAAACTTTTGTTTCACATTTAAAAATTCTAAAGGAGCACAAATAAACTGACATAAAAGCCAAGAAGTTTCTGATGTCTAACTTTACTTTTTAGATGAAAGTTAAATCACTAAGCCTGTGTCTGGAAAGATCCTGCCAATAATTCCATCCTGAATATTCTCTATATATGGTCTTTTCTCTGACCTGATTTATAGTCCTTATATTGTCCTGCTTGTAATTTGTCTCTGTTTTCCATTTCAAATAGTAAAAAAATCTCAGACTCATCTCTCTTCACAAACTTGCACTATTTTTACTCATGTGACCAACATTTTAATGAGTTTAATACAAATGGAGTATTTTATGCTCTAGACTTACAATGGTCTTCATAATTTAATGAGCAATGATAATAACAAGCATTTTTTTGATCATCTTTACTGTAGAGAGGATGCACTTGCTTGCTAATATAAGGCCATGAGAATGCCTTTGAAAGAATCTACAATTTACTTGATAGCTAGAAGCAAATATTTTTATGATCTGAAGCTTAACAAAATTTTCACATGAGAAAGTCATACTAGTACATAACATCAAACTGTCTGCAAAGGCATTTAGAAAAAATATAGGACTGTACTTTTCTAGCCATAGTTTTTATTGAGATAAAAATTCAATCCACATGTAACTTAAAATTGAGTAACTGGAAATCAAGGTCTTGGGACAGTGGGAAATTGAATACTTTCATTCAAATGAAAGAACAAAAAAATTAAAGTCTAATAAGCAAGCACATTCTACTTACAATTCCTCGTACTATAGTTGCAACAAATGTTTGAGGAAGAAAAGAGAAATAGAAAAGAAAAGAAAAAAGAAGAAAGAAAAGTCAGATCAATGGCAGAAAGGAAAAAAAGGGAAGGAATAAAGAAGAAGGAACAAAGAATGTGAGATTGGGTTGAACTGTTGTTTGCTGGTACATGAAGTAATGAGTAAATTGATAGTTTATCTCTCAGTATTACAACTCATGCCTTCTGCTTCTTCACTTTATTTATTTTTTCTTTTTATTTTGACATGTCATGTATCTGAGGTAAAGAATGGAAAGAAGGTAGCACCTGGATACAAGGGGATTATTAAGATGTTTGTATTTTTTTTAAATATATCAGTTAATAATAATCTTTGTTCCTCACCACATGATTTATTTATGTCACATTTAGCATAAATTAATTGAATACTCTCTAGTAATAATGGTTATTATACTACAAATAATACTCCAAAAGTATCCAAATACTTGGATAGCAATAATGATCATTATACTCCAAATACTCCAAAGAATCTGGAGTCCATCAAACAAAGGTATACAAAGGATGGTTTGGGAAAATTTCACTTCAATGGCATTGATGGTCAACTACTCAACAGAATTCACTGAGAGGCAGCATAAGTACTTTTCTGTTAGCCTTAAAATTACATATCAATGTGTGTCTCTTTGGTCCACTTCATTTCCAATATACCTCTGTGCTTAAGAATAGACTTAGGCTCTTGTGATTTTATTTATCTAAACAAAATAAATAAACTTATACTGAAAAAAAAAGGAGAAAAGGAGAAAACAAATTGATATTCTTTCCTCTTGATTTTTCACAAAAGGTTGTTTTTATAAAATAAAATGTTTAGTTTAAATATTTTCTGAATGATTGCTATATTTCATGCATGAGCTAAAAGGTAGAAGTATTAATTAATTATCTTTTGGCAAATTTGTGTAAGATCTTTCTGCAAAAATTTTGTTTGATCAAAATTTCTCCAAATAACTTGAATTTTTAAAAAATTGAAGTATAACCTAAAATGGAAAGAATCAAATTGAATTGAATTTTTAAAAGCAGAATGTAAGCACACATAATTAAGGTGTCTGTGTGTGTATATATGTGGGTGTGTATATATGTGTGTGTGTTTCAAGATACATGCTATCTCTGTGTATAAAATATCTTGATAGTTTTATTCTACCTCTTTTTACACTGTAATTGTGTGTTTGAGATAATAGAAACTGGAGTTTTTGCAAAGTTTTACAACTTACTATGAGCTGTCAAATCAACTCAGTGAAACACCACATTCAATTTACTACTTGTCATCACAAACTTTAGAAAAGTCATATGGGAGTTCAGGCACATTGTCAACCTCTGTCTTGACCTCACAGATTTCAAGGTCTTATCAGTGTGATATGAACTTGACTATTTTTTTTTCTAAGATGACAGACAGTTCCTGTAATATTTAAGTCCCCTTTCCTGACTGACCAAGCACATGCACATTCTCAAAGCTGATGTGAATAAAGAATAACTGGAATATTTGATTGATATAACTTATCTTACAAACTATGCAACATCTGTTGTTACCTTCCCTAGGAATATATTGGCCTTATGCAGACATGAAAGCAAAACAGATTTCATATTCAGAGGAGCACACTAATCAATATTCTTATAAAAGGGAGGACTCAGGATAGGTAAGAGATGATAAAAAAGAAATTAAATAACATATTTTCTATGATTTTCCCTTTCTCTATAGTGATATATATTAATGCATAATGATTATATGGATATAACAATAGGAAGAATCACTATGTTGCATTTATTATTCTCCAATAAGCTCCAGACACATATGGAAATCCTGTTAGTCAAAATGTTTGGCATAGGAGTTGGCTGCTTAATCAAAAAGGTGATTTTCATTAAATATAACAACATTTGTTTATTTACAAATCACGTCTCTTTTCTTTGACCTCATCGGTTGGTATCTATTGAGTCCTATGATTTCTTTCTTATATAAACCATATCCATAATGAATTATCCAGGCATTTCAAAATTGGCTTTTAAAGGCTGAATAGCTATGTACTTCAACCGCATTTCAGGCATACTTGATGAAATGTACAATGAATCATCATGTGATTGTGTATGTTATCATCATTCACCTAATAAATATATATATATATCTGTACCTATATGTTAGTAAATGAAGATAAATGTAATTTGAATGTATTGTCAATTTCTGAATATCTATTTTAAAATGTACTAAAATATTCTAGTAAAGTTTCCCATGTGTTCAATATATTAATTGAATTATATATTTATTAATGCAACTGTAAAGCCTTCATAATAAATTTTGATTTTAAAAATTATCAATTTTATGTAAATAACTATTAAGAAACTTTGAATAATTAAATAAGTAAATAAATTAACATTTAATATGGATATTATGAGAGTGATTTGCCTAGATAATTTTAGAAAGAATGACATGTTTTGAGCCAAGAAGTGATAATAAAAATTAATAATATAAAACAGAAAAATTAAAATCTGATTTTATAACAATTCTGATGTTTATAAAATTATTTAGTAGACATAATCAAAACATTTAACAATATAAATATTAAAAATTATAAAAAATTAGAGTTACTTTAGTACACATAGGTCATGGATCTTAAAAAAAAGTCTTACTTAAGAATGTTTTACATACTGTAGAGATTGAATGAAAGCTAGAATTTCAATCTCAATTCCACAAAATATCAACAAATAAAAAAGCTAAAAAATAAATTATTTCCAATCCAGGTATCATATAAAAAATATAATGATAGTAATAAAGAAATAGGTAAAATAGATATTCACCAAAAAATCTTAATCCTTCAGTGACCTCAGCTGAAAATGAGCAGGCACTTATAAAGCTGTGACTGCTGAAAAATTTTTATTTCCTCTGACAAAAATTCAAACGTTTAAAATTTAACAATTATAATGTAATATGAAAATTGTGGTAATAATATAATTTTACGCAATTTTAGATTTATTTTTATATCCTAGAATGATAATGATGTTTGACTTTAATAAAATTTTGATTTTAATACTCAAAATTCTATCATTTGGCTTTTAACCAAAATGTGTATTGACTGAACATTGAAAAATAGATATCTCAAACATATTATTATTTAAAGAGAATTAATACTTTCCAAAGAAAACCATTTAAGCTCTGCTTCCCAAGTATATTCTGAAATCTGTACAAGTCTGCTTATGCGCAGTACTATTACTCTAGCTAAAGTCATCACTACCTTTCCTCTGGGCACTTAGAGGAAAATCCTAAGTGTGCTCTGCCTCCTTACAATCTCTTCCAAAATCATCAGTTATCTTCCAAAATCATATCACATAACCCCCTCTTAAGCTTCTGTAATGGTTTCCCTATACATTTGAAAAACATAAATTCTTTACTTTGGTCTAAAAAACTTCTCGGAGCCATCTCTTGACTACTTCTTTGAGTATTTGAATATTTCTCTCCAACTCAATCTTCTAGCTCTTCTGCTATTCTACTCACGTGCAAACTAACAAAGCTTGTGTCTGCCTTAGGAACTTGCTTTTTATTCTGTTTGGAACTTTTGATGCACAAATTCTTATAGCTTGGTTCTTCAGTAAGGTCTCAGCTCTGACATCATCTTTTCTGAAAGGCTCATCATATCAATCTAAGGGTTCTGAGCCTCAGAAAGTTACATCTGCTTTTGAGACACTGATATATGCTATAAACTCTTTCTCCCCAAAATGTACATATTTATAGCCACACAATATTTCATTCAATTTCAAGGTGTTCATGAAACCTATTAAGTACATATTCACAGGCCGTCAAAGTCCAAGTAACCCAGGTCAAGAATACTGGGACTCTCTATTCCTTATAACTAACACCATCAACTCTCCAGGAATTTTTATGACCTAAAATTAAAATTTTATCTCTCTATTTGTTGACCTATATTATACCTATTTTTCCTTTTAAGTATAAGTTTTATAAGAGGAGACAGGAGCCTTTTCTTGTCTTTCTGGTTTACTGAATCCCCAATATCTGAAATAGTGTCTAAATTTGAGTAAACATTCAATAAATATCTGTTGGATGATTGAATGAATGATTGAATCCTTGTTGTTTATGTCAATTATGAGAGAGAAGGTATTCATGATAAAGAGGCCTGATCTATTTATATAGCAAGTGTGTTGATTTTGATATTTCCCAGGTTCAAGAAAATTTCTGTGCCTCTCTCCAGAAATTCCACTGGCATCTGCTTTTGGTACTTGAGAACTGAGTCACTACACATCAACTGTGTGTATCCAAAAACACCAGGATAGATTAAAAAATACTCCTAACATTATAACTGAGACTTGCCTATTTTGTCAGAGCAGATCGATTTGGAGAAAAAGGAGAGTAGTCACAGGAAAGGAAACCAAAGCCTGTGAGTTAGAAAGATCGGAAGATGCACCAAATGATTTTGAAGTGATTTGGAGTCATTTATTGTAATGAGTTAAAATATAGTATCTTGTATCCCAGAGATCTAAGTTTAATTTTCAACCCTGCCATTTACTAGTTATGTGACTTTGGGTAATTTTATTCAATCATCAAAATACACAAAGTTTTGTTGACTTTCTGATAAAAATGTTTGACACATTTCCCACTGTTTAGATCTACTGCAAAGATCAGACACCACTGTTACACTTTTTACTATTTCATATGCTTCTTTATTCATCTTGTTTTCATGATTCTATACTCATTCTTCTTCCCAATTCCCCTCCCTTCCTTCTTCCCAATTCCCCTCCCCTTTTTTTCCCAATTCTTTTCTCCACTGCTTTTGGCTTGATATGTGATTTGATATGTTAAGTGTTTATCTAACTTTATTCATAAAATCTTATCTAAATGGCCTGCCTACTGAGTTCTAGATCTCTATTGAATATGTAGATGGTTGGAATTTTCCATAGCCCAGTAGGACTGGGTTGCCAGGCCCGAAATTGTTTGCCAAGTGTTTTTGGACCCCTAGTCTCACCATGAGTTGGGTACACAGAGATTACCACTGTAGGAAGGCCATGTTTGCATCCTGAACTCTTTGTAAACACCTTTCTTTTCATTATCATCATTATCCTTCCAGCTCACTGAAAAGTTGTTTTCTGGATAAGACTCATATTAATAATTTGGCTTTCTTTTTTTTATTAATAATCGTGATCTTCATCAACATCATTATTTTCTCTTTACTGTTTTTTTTTTTTTTTTTTTGGACAAGATATACCTCATTTGTATGAATAGCTCAACAGTACAGAACATTATACAAGGCAGGTACGGGCAAACGTTTATGTAAAGAGCCAGATGATAAATGCTTTTGGCTTTGTAGGCCATACAGTCTCAGTCACAGCTGCTCAACTCTGCTGTGGGAGAATTAAGCAGCCGTAGACAACAGGTAAATAAATAATGTTATCTGTGTTACTATAAACTATATTTTTAAAATTGACAATAGGGCAGATTTGGTATGTGGACCATAGTTTGCTCACCTCTGACATAGAGTAACAAATAAAATTCTTCATCTCTATACCCTTTAAATATATTTTAAACTGCAGCTTGTCATTTGAGGAGATATAATATGTAACTGTAATTGCATAGCTAATTTACATGTTTATAAGGTCACTGATGGAAGTAAGAACACTTCTCTTCATACGAGCAACTCTGTTTAAAACCTTTTTATCAAAATATTTCGGATATCACACACATACTTAAAATCCAAATGTATGTACCTAAAATTTTAGAATTGATCTTTTAATTTCTAAAATTGCTTTAATTAGTTTGCCTAAATATAAGTGTAAACTCATTAACATTAAATAATTCTTTGTGTAGGAATTATAGTTCAAGGTTATGTATCTCCACAATATAATATATAGACAAAAATTGAAACATTCATTTGTTGATCCTTTGTTTCTTTCTGACATTAGGAAAGACACTGTGGATTTACCACATTTAAAATTAGCCTCAGTCTTGCACAAGTAGTTAGTTCTTTTTATCTTTTCTATTCCAAATTGCTTTGCTCCTTTTATTGAATAGATCCTACCCATAGTTGTCAATAAAGTAGTTTCCAAATTATGTGTTATACTGCCATTCACCACACTATCCCACCCCAGAGAAAATATCAGTGGTTTCCCGCTACCTGCAAAATAGAATCCAATATTCTTGACAAAGCTACTGAAGTACTCTAGAATATATTATCTACTTATATCTCTAAGATTATTTTTTATTATTTTTTAATATCCCTTTGTACAGTTAAGTGAAATTATTAACCACTATGCTGTGTTCTAAATGCATTTTGCACATTCTCAATTTCAGGCATTGGATCATGTGATGGTTTCAGTCCTTTCTTCTTTCATCAAAATCTAGAATTCATGATCTTTATATGAGTATATATGTATTTTTTCTAGGGAGAAGACAATATTGTTTACTGTGTAAAAAATTTCAGAAACGATGATAACAGAATAGTTAAAAATCTTTCTAAGTTACTTTTGCCTTAATCTACCAAATTTGGTAGCTAGGCACAGTGCTCTATGACCTGTACCAAAGAGAACTAGACAGTCAGCATCTTAACTATAGCACTAATGCCTGGGTATGCCAATTTTCAAGATGAATATGGCTATAAAGTAAAATAAACAAATGAATAATAAATAAATACATGCTTGAAAAGAAATGAGTTTCAATTTGACTTAAACGAACAGCAAACTTGAAATTAGGAATGGCTTTGGGGTATGATTGAACTACAGGTAATCTTTCTTCTCCAATACACCATCTGTTTAATCCTGTTTGTTTGAATACTGTCTTGCTTCTTTGTATTAGGAAAGATTGGTGCTTTGTTTAATTTGCTTAGTATTTTTACTAGACTTGATATGTTCCAATGGGCAAATGCAATAATCTAACTCACTAATTTATCTCTCCTCCACTTGCCCCCCATTAGCTTACACATTAGAAAACCAATCACTACGGTAACTATGCTTACCCTTTCTTCCTCTTTTCTTCTTTTTCATTTCTTTTCTTCTCCTCCCATTCCCCACTGTAGCCATATGTACACCAGTCTTCTTGGAAAATTGTGTAGAGGAGATAAATCAGAATGGCAAGTGAATGGGAAAGAAGACCACACAAGTGGAAGGGAAAATAATTAAAAGTGATACAGTGTATCCAATAAGCTGGAGTGCTAATATGAGAAGAAAAAGTCTCTTTGTCCCAGGTCATTCAGAAAGTAAAATTAGAACCAAAGAACCAAGAGGAAAATTTGGGCTTACATTATGACTTTTATAAGAGCAAAAGTTATCCAACAATGAATTGTGCTGCCTAGTGAGGACAGAGATTTGCTGTTATGTAAAACAGTAAAGCTGAGTATGCCAGGGATATAAGAGATTAATATCCTGGGCATTAATTCTGGTTGCTGTAGACTCTGCTGAGTTAATCAAATCCACTCTTCTGATTTAAACAAAGATACAAAACAAAGCTGCAGTGTAATAATTGTCTACAGCATTTTCCTGATTGTGGTAGCAACTGATTTGTCTGCTCTCTTACTCTCTCTTCCAGCTAGTAGTTCTGATACAAAATATATCCCTGGTAATCAGTGTGGGCACATGGTTAAACTGAAAGAATATAGATATCACATTACTGTGGCAAAAGTGATTGTTTTAGAGTAACCAGATTCCTTCTCTAGACAGGCAATGAATGAGGACAAAAAACTCTCCCTCTCCACTGTGGTTGTTAAGTTAAATGCTTTGGTCTGTGAGTGCCCAGTAGTTGTTCTCTCTGGTCAAATGTAGGAAAACCATGTATAGCAGAAAAAAAAATGTGACTACACATAACAACTAAGCCAAAAGATTAAAAAAGAGTCACAAGGATACTGTTAAGTTCTTTGGATTCTGTCATGCATCTAATCATTGTCATTCCTGTGTTTCCCAATTACTCCATCTAATAATTGTCTCCCTAAAGAATCCAGTCTAACATAAGGCTCAAACTCAATCAAGCAACATACACTAAGTGTATCAGATTATTAGTACCTGACATTTGTAGTATATTTGATGTACAATGACCTCTTGGAAGTAATACTTGTGGATTTCAAGAAAATATCATGCTGTCAATGACCTTTCTATCTACCCTGTCTAGAACAGTTTTAGGGCCCTGACAAGAGCACAAGATTTCATTTGTGTGGATCAATCATCTGGATCTGATTAAAACTCTAAAGCTCTTCATCTCAGATATTTTTACAGATATTCCCTTCATGGGAAAAGGGAGTGAACTCAAACCCTAGAAGTCAGGGGCTTAGCCTGATGCTTCCCTTACTAATGCAATATTTCTTTAAATTCTTGTTTTTATTTTTCCTTAGTCATCAAATTTTGCATTAAAATCCATGATAGATAAATTTTTATTTTAACATAAACATACTTTTTCAAATTTTCAAACTATTTTCCAGAAATTCTTCAGTAGAAAATAATGCATTAGGAAGAAATACTATGTTTATAATACAGTGTTGTATCACTTTCTAAAAGTAGGTGCAAACTTGCTTCAGAAAAGTTGATGGTCAAAACCTGTTGGCACAACAAAAAGCAAGCATTATTATCCAATGAGAATTCTGGAAGAAATGCATGTTAAGATTTATCTCAGATATCTAACTGTCCTGTACTTTACCAAATCTAGCTTATTTTATTGGTCCTAAATCCAAAATATGGTCACACATCTATTGCAAAATATAATACAAATTACCCTGTAAATAAAATACATTAAAAATAACCAGGCTTACTGATTAAGTAAAAGAAGTTGGTCAAGCATTTCTGATAATTTGTTCATAACATTTAAAGTGAATATGGTTTTGAGAATCCAGAAAACTGTAACTATTAGTCTTTGTAATAAGATTGATTGATATAATCATTACAAATAATGAATCAGAGCCTGAAGAAAACTTAATTATCTCAAACCTACAGATTCTAACTTTGCAAGTTTATTTTGGTATCTGCTTGACCTGCTTTGAGAAGCCAAATTGCCATGGGAATCAGAGAGAACAGCATGGGAAGTGGTTTTTACCAAGCAGTACCATGGGAGGAATCAGATTGAAATTTAAAATGTGATATAAATTATTCACCACAATGTTAACATTTTAAACAGAGTCTTTTCATATCTCATATTCCATTGGGATCCACAATGATCCTCTGAGGTAGGTAAGACTAGTATCATTATCCCCACTCTACAGATGAGGATATTTATGCCCTTGAAATTTGAATGAGTTGCCTAAGGTCAGGCAATATTTAATCTAGAAATAGATCATGGAGTACTCTCTCTCTTTCTGGGCTTCATCTTTTCAATTTTGCTGCCTGCTATTCAGAAAAGAGATACTGTGCTTAGTAATACTCTGGCACTAAGAAGGAATAGTGTATTTTGATATCAGAGAATAGCCAAACTGGTATTAACCTAGATCTTGGCACATGTATTGATTTTTTCTGTTAAACACAGACACACACAGACACGCAGACACACAGACACAGACACACACACACACACACACACTCATAAGGCATAAGTCATAGCTTATAATGGGTACATAAGTAAATGTATTTCTTAGTACATTTCTCAAACATAACAGAAAGCCCAGTTCTCAGTGCAACATCTTACAAAGAATCTTTCATTACCATATATTTCTTATTTTACCAAATCATTAGCAATACCTCTAGCTTTACCTTCAGCATATCCCGAATCTAAAAGTTCTGCTTACAACACCCTGACCCAAATTACCATCAGCTCTCACCTGGGTCACTGCAATCATATCTTAAGTTGTTTTCGTTCTTCTAATCTTCCCTTTCTATATTCTAGAAATAAATTCTATATTCTAACTTTGCCCCAAAGTTAAAACAATCTTCTAAATCCGTGAATTAAATAGCTTCACTCATTGAGTAGAAACTCAACAATTTTAGGAGTTTCCCAACACATTTAGAATAAAATGTACATCCCTTGCCGTGGAAGAGACTAGCAATGGGCCTCTGTTATCAACCACCCTCTTCCCCCCAACCCATTTTCTTCTAATAATATGGCTATCTGAAAATCTAGTGGGACAATGGCTACCTAGCTTCCTTTGTGGACTAGTGTGGGTGTCAATATGTATGACTTAGGAGTCACACACTTAAATAACACATGTGTGTTTGTTTTTTCTTCTCATCAGCTAAAACCCAGACATAGTGGATTAGGATATCACCCATTTGCAATTAACAAATGACAAAGAACTGGATAACTTATGAGCAAGGCCACCCAAGAGCCTCAAACTGCTCACCTCCAGAACATGATATGAAGGAGGAACAAGTGTCTGCTAAGTCTGAGCCTCTATATTCTGAAGCTTCCTAATTATAGCAGCTTGGCCTGTACTTGATAATGTCCTTACCAGGATCTACAGGCAATGCATAGTCTAACTCCTACCCACAGCTCTGACTCCGGCTCTATCCTCTGTCATACTGACCCTGAGCCACTCTATGCTCCCTGTGCTTTGAGAAGCCCAGGTGGCCTTTCCACTTGTTCTCTTTTCCACCTGGAATGTTCTTCCCCAAAATCCTCACTTGTCTTTACTCCTTATTTTATTGAGACCTTTGCTCAAATATCCCCTTCATAATGTGGCTTTCCCTGACTATTCAATCTAAAACAGCCTCATCTTTCTACCACTGAGCATGATCTCTCAATCTATTTTATTTTTCTCAAAAAACGTGTCACTACTTACATTATGTTATATATCTACATACTGTTTTCTCTGTTCAAGAAAAGAGCTTCATGTAAGCAAGGGTTTTGTCCTGTTTATGCTTATATTGCCCAGAATGGTATTCAGCTCATAGAAGCTCCTCTCCCTTCACTTATTTTTTTGACTCTTAAGTTATTGAGCAGCCTGCTGTGGAGACAGAGATGAGCAGGAAGATAAAGAATCACATGGGGCTGAAACCTAGACTGGGGACTGCAGCTGTGTAGCTGTTTATGTAAACAGAGACTCTTCCCCAAGTTGTAAGGCTGTGTTAGGACCTCCATTTTTTTTTTTAATTGCTTCTCACTGTATGAAGGAAATCCTACTCTTATCCCTGTATTACTGGTAAGTTAACTGAGATTTGGTGAGATTAATAACATCACTATAGTCACATATCTGAGAGACTAGATGTCTCTCAGAGCTTAGGCCCATTCTCTTAACTAAGATGTTTTTTTCTGCCAATGGGCATTTTCTTAAACAGAAAACAAATCATTTTATTGTTAAATTAACAAGCACATTGAAATATCCAGGGTTTGTGGCCTGGTGTAATGGCCCTCACACTCTTCAGCCTCATATTTGCTCCACTCCATACAAAGGCAACTGGGTCACTGAAACTCTGTGCCTTTGTAGGATGGGATAGTGTGAGGGTTTTGGAATCAACTGAAAAAGAATACTTTGCGTGAGTGCATACTGGGGATTGCTTACATGAACTCTTCTTTATATGCAGGAGGAAAGAAGGGCGTGGAGTCAGTTAGTTCACTGCTGATTTCTCCTTGTACAGTAGAAGTGGGAGCCTGAAGGAGGTATGAGGGGGTTTCTGAAGTCTGACAGCAGTGGCATTGGTACTAAGCAGAGGGGATGTCTTTCCCAGTTACTCTGAGAGAAACTGAACTTCCCAGACATAAAGTATATTTAGCTTGGAGATCAATATTTGGGTGAGAGCTTTTGGAGACAGAGGTACATAGTTGTACACCCTTCCTACCTATGGAACTATGAGCACTAGATTATATCCATGCCACTTGCTCCCATGACCCCTTGAATGCTACCTTCCCTAATGGCAACATAAAACATAGTTAATAAATGTCTTAGTAATTCTTAAGCTTTATTGAAGCAGCTCTCAGTATTTCAGTCAGAAAATCCATTTTGGTGACCAAAGCTGGATCCTTGCAAGCACCTCAAATCAGAATCATTAATCTTTTCTCCTCCATGTTTTATTTTCTGAGTCCATTACAGGTCCCCAATACCTTCCTCACATGTTCACCCCCACTCAGATGATTGAATTACTTGGTGTTAATCCGGGTCAGCATCAAGTCATCATGAACCTGAATAGAATTCCATAAATGAAAACTATAATTAGGGGTCCCTATAAACTAATTAAGGCATGAGCTGCTGAGCAAATCTGACACTCACTGAGTCATAAACCATGGGTCAAGCATGGCATAACAGAAGAGGGCAAAAACAAATGAGTGCCTCAACACAGAAGGCACCCTGGATAGGAAAGTCAGAGCAGTGTTATGGATTAATGTGTCCTCCCAAAATTCTTATGTTGAAGTTCTAACCCCCAGTGTGATTGTGTTTGGATATAGGGCTCCTACAGAGGTAATTAAGGTTAAGTGAGGTCACAGGGGTGGGGCCCTAATCCAATAGGACTCAAGTCCTTCTAAGAAGAGGAGGATACAAGATCTCACTTGTTTGCATGCATGCATAGGCCCAGAGGAAAAACCATGTGAGGACACAGTGAGAAGGCAGCCATCTACACGTCATGAAGAGAGGTCTCACCAGAAACCAACCCTGTTGGCACCTTGATCTTGGACTTCTAGTCTCCAGAACTGAGAAGATATATTTTGGTTGTTTAAGTAACCCACTCAATGGTATCTTGTTATTGCAGCATGAGCAGACTAATATAATTAGTAACTAACATTTCAAGAGATATGTTCTGGACAGCTCTATGAATAAGGATCAATATTAATATACAATTTAGGGAAGTTGAGGCTAATATATCTAGGTAATGTATTTAAGGCCACTCAGAAAATGTCAGAGTTTGGAAATGAAAGCTCAAGACTTAAAATCCACATGCTCAGACAGTATGCACTTACATCACCCTTAGACTAGCACACACCTATGAAAAAATGCATCTTGGTCTTCAGAGGTAAATAGTACTCTTTAAAAGACTCATATCTGTGCAGCTGAAATATAAAATATATTTATAGATTTTTCTCTCTATACATTTCAATGTGAGTAATGCACTCACACACATTTACTGCAGAAGACTGTTAAGATTGTGCATCTCCCCTTCTATAGATTAGTGTATAAGAGGGTAAACAGCTCATACTTACTACCCTTCTCAATCTAAGAACCTACTTTTTGAAGTAATCAACAACAACAAAAAAATCAACAACCTTTTCCTTTAACAGTTGTCATCATAGCAAAACCATCAAAGTCAGGAAAAGTGAGTAACAGAGCATACAAGTATTGTCTTTCTCCCAAGCTAACTGCTATTTTATGTCCATGTGATGTATTAACAATCCACAATATAGTCCTACAATTTAATAATTTACAAACAGTTAATAGTATTTTTTTTATTAAATCAGTGAAGCAAGAGGTTGAATCAAATTGTGAGATAAAATTTAAGGACAAACAAATTCCAAATGATGGTTAAATGCTTAATCAAGGTGTTTCAGTGATGATATAAATGTCAAAACAAGAGACTTATGCACCCAAATCTTTAAAACATCAGGGTGTCTTATTATTTTTGATACTTTTCAAAAAAACATGTATTTTGTAATCAACAACTTCTATTACCTAACTTTATGGTTCATAAACTGTTATAGTTGTCAGAAGATCTACACATTTCTCTTTCTATTCAACTAATAAAAACAAATGAGAAAACTGAAGATATTTTTATTTTTATATGGGGTTATGATTGAAAGTTTTAAAAAAACTTTTACCTCCTCTCCCAAGTGCTTTTCTGGGACATGTGAGGTGGGTGTCCTCCTGGGACAGAATTAGACTTTAACATATACTGATTTATTTCAGATCAGGGCTTTTTGCCTGGAAATAAGTTAATCTTCTATCTCTTTAGATTCTTTTATAGATCTAATATGTCAAATAATTTCTTTACAAATATGATAGTATTTACATTGGTACCAACCGATACTTTCTGAATGCTTCTGCCTCCTTTCAACTTTTATTGTCACTACAAACTTCTAGGGTAGATGGGGCAGACATTATTTTCTTCACTGTGTATAGAAGAAAACTAAGGTTCAGTGACTAGCTTAATATGTCTTAGCATGTGTCTTAGTGCTTTCTCCACCGTTGCATGCAAGTGTTCACAGACAGGCTCTTTATTTCTTTCACACAGACACTCTTTCATTTACTTTCTATGAAAAAAGAATACTATAATAATCAGAAAGGACATGGCAGTAATGAAAATTAATGAATTCTCAGTATTATCTCTCACAACACCAGGATTTCAGATATTCTTCAACCATCACAGTAGCTCATTTATTGAGCACCTAATGTGTGTTCTGAACAACGTACTGGTGAGAGTCCAACCTTTAAACACTTAAACACAACATTAAACACTTAGGTCCCATCTTCAATTGGCTTAGGTTGCTAGAGGAGAAACCTTTGAAACTGTGACTGCATAAAATAATTCATTTGACTCAATAATTTGCACATGAAGCCCTTTCATTACTACATAGTTATATCACATACATTAATATAAATTATCTAAAGATATAAAACAATGCAACATCTTTCATCAGGCAATGCAGATCTACCACATGTATGATGCAAACTATAATTGCCATGAAGTCTTAAGGTCATTATGGCTGTACATATAAGGAAAAAATATATTTTGATAATGAACTATTTGAGCTGGTCCTTATTTATTTGCTTTAGATTTTCCTGCCAACTCATCTTTCAACCTGTGAGCCATTCTGCCATTCCACCTCACTTACCATATACTTATGCTTGGCTCACTCAAGCAAATTCGGGGGAAACAATCTCCACATCATGGAGACAAATGACTAGTTGAGCACTGTTTTCATGGTCAGTAAGTTACCTGGATAGTACTCTTGGGCTTCCAGTTAAATAACCGAAACTTATAAAATAAAGAATTGGAAAAAAAAAAACTTACCTTTAAAAGATAATAATGTTACTTATATGACTGCAACTCATCCGTACTTTGGTATAGACAGTTCTACTATATTTATCATATCGACATATATTGTCTTCCTGGAGTCTGAGTTAAAATACAAAATCTTGTAATATCATTCACTCATGCGTGGTATATATTAGTTTATTATAATTGTGGTCCTTTTAGTTTGCATGAACCAAGTACTTGGAATGCTTATTTGCTGTAATTGCCTGGTTCCTGCATACATTAGGACCTGAGATAGTTAGACAACTTTTACAATTGTCAGTTTAAGGAATTCCTTAAAAAGTCCATATGACTTTTTCTCCAAGTTAAAATGGATAATTTAGGAATTTGTGACATTTTCCAAGCCACTCTGTTTTAAACCCTAATGTGTTCTGAATGTCTTATATCTCACTAGCTCAGATGACTCCCCTACCCTGACTACTTAATATGCATGCCTCAAAATAAGATTGTGATTCTGTTCCCTCTCCCTGGGCATTCTCTTTTCTTGGACTCACACATGGTTCAAGTGTTTCATTTTCAGTATCACACAAACCCTGAACCCTCATCAAAACTGTGAATATCCAACAGGTTTACTGGCATTTGCTTGTAATCATCTTTCAAATAAGCTGTCATCACAGTCTTAATCTGTCTTTGGCTGCCCTAATTATTCCCACCTTACCTGCAAGTCTTTCACTACTTGAAAAGTTTGTTAAGATTTTATATGTATTCATCATTCATTGTGAAAGTGTGCATAAAGAGATGTTACTCAGTTACACACATAGAGGAACTTATCTGAGCATCTCCTCATGGAAACCATAAAATTCTAAAAGTTCGATCATAGCCTACTGCTAAACATTCTACCTTTACCTCATTTGGAGGAAGAGTTAAAGATATGTAGCATCTACACTATTACAAAAGCAATTATGATGATAATCAATTATCCAAGTATTTTATTGATTTGATGTCCAAAGTTCAGATGTTTAGAAATATCTATGAGTGGCATGATGTAACCACATATTCCAGTCTGATGAAATGGATAATGTTACTCTCAGATAATCTATTTTGCTAAAAATGCTTTATACACTTTTCCTGCAGTGCACAGTCCAAGAGACAAGCAGAAAATCAGAAACACATCAGTTCTGCAGTTGCTGCTAAGAGATTCTACTAGACATGAAATCATCCTACTACACTCATTTTGATCTATTGGCTATCTTCAAAGGCCTAGAAAACAAAAGAGGAGGTAAGTAAAACTTAACAATCAGCATCATGTCATAAAAAAATGCAAATTCAATATACTGATTTGTCTTTATTTGTCTTCTGGTCCAGAATGACAGTTCCTGTTCCAAATACTCTATAGTTGTAATCTGTTCTTTTTTGAATTATATTTTCCATGAAATTTTGCAAAGACAATGCAGGAAAAGTTCATGATTATCTCCTTGGCAGCTACAGATATTATTCCCATTGTGTCTTTGTTGAATAAAAAATTTAAAGCACAGAATTAGCTCTGGAAGATTGACTGGATTCTAAATGAACTTTCTGATAGTGATGTAAAACTAGAGGGAACAGAACCAGTAATGAAGGGAAATACAAGGCTAAGTATTGGGAAGTAATTAGTGAACTCATCACTGACAACCTTCTGATGACCTGAATTGCTTCCAGAAAGATAAGAGTATATTGTTTAAAAAAACAATGAAATCTTTTATGCACATTCATAGAATTATTTCACATTCATAGGTAAATCGTGAGGCCCAAATTCTCTGAACATACTAACATGTATCAACAGGGAAGCATTATAATTGGCACTGGCATATTTGGGTGTGTAAAAGGCACCAATAGTAAATGTATGAGCTACAGACCTATGGATCTCATAAAGTCCCTAGAGATTGTGGTCAAACTTTGTAATTTAGCTAAGGTCCATTAACAGCAGCATATGCATAGATTCTACTAGATTTCTCAAGAGGTATTAAGTTGTTTGTACTGACATCAGGAATAAAAGAATAAAGCAAAACCTGTTATCAGTTTTTTGCCCCTTTCAGGTTAATAGTCCTTATTTATGGGTCAGTAGAATGTATGTGTATATGTTTTATAAATGAAAAACAGAACATTGGAAGCAGAAAAACATTCATAGTCTGGGTTCTATGCACATGATTATAATACATTAAAATTGAAACCTCCTACCCTTTCCTTTTTGACTAATATAGAAAATCTAACTCTGCATTGTGGTAATCACTTTCCTTTATAATCCAGTATTAACTCATCATTCTGGTTCCAATTAAGCCTTTTTCTTCAACAAATGAATACACTTCAGTCCTCTAAACTCCCATCTCTTCCATTCATTTATGCTATGTTTGTGTTTGTATATTATTATCCATTCTTTTTTCGTAACTGTATACTTACCATTTTCCAAGGTCCATGTCAAGGACTATTGCTCAGAGCTCCCACTGTCCACAAACACCACATTCTTCACTAATGTTATAACGTAATCATTTGCTATTCCATGGTCAATATTAGATATTTGCACTGGCTGCATCTTTTATATTTTAGTATTTGTTATTTCAATCCCTACTTTTTTCACCTTGAGTGCATGTGTGTATGCATGCAGGTGTGCAATTGTGTATACATTATATATAGCTTAAGTACCTGTTTAGATTGTAAATGCTTGGGAGTACAAATAGTATCTGAAACCTTATTTTCTGGTCTGTATAACTGCTAATCGAGTATCTTATTCAAAAATAACTGTTCAATAAATACTTGGATGTATTTTCCTATATTCACAAGTTGCTACACTTACAAATGTATAGCTGTAGAAGCAGTGATAAATGCCATAGTATATTTATAAGCATATTTTATAAAAGTTAAAAAAAATACTTTAATGTAAACCAAATGATCATTTCTGAATGATTATTATGGACACGGAGTTTAGCAAATACTATATGAAAGTACAAGATAATCATAAAAAGACAAGAAAAATTTCCAGGGATATTTTGCATCAATCATCTTATCTAATTTCCCAATTATAGAAAAAAAATTAAGATCAGGAAGGAAGCTCAGTGGCCTTCTAAATCAGAAGAAATAACTCCTGAAATGTTAAACCACCTGCTCTCTGCCCTACAGTTTTCTGGAAGCACCAGCACTGGTGCTAGAATCATGCATGGTCTCTCATTAAATTCAACATCCTACCCCTGAATGGAGTGGAGTTTCTGACCCATCAGTACTATAGACTCTTGACTTGCACTGGACTCAGTAACTGCAGCTATCACTTGCCCTTGCTTCCTGTGTATGAAGCCTTAAGTTCTAATTTTTAAATCATTGTGCAGGCTGCAAAATTAGCTAACAAACCCTCTCTTAATCTCATTGCTAGTGTCACACAGTTTTCTACTGCCTAATGTGACTTTTCTTGAATTCCTTATCTCTCTTTTGGTTTGGCTCTGCTTTAATTCAAATTGCTTAAGCTTACAGCCTATGCCTTTTTGCATTTCACAGCATCTAAGAGAATGTTTGGTATCGTAGCTTCTTACTAAATATATTTCTTCATTGGTGACAATTGCATAGCTAACTGTTCTATTGCCCAAACTTTTGGAATCATATCCACCTCTAATTCCAGCTGAAGCAACAGTGATCCTCTCATCTATGGCAGAGAACTCCATGAGACATTGAAAAGGAGCTCCAGGTGTGCAAATGATCCCTAGTGGAGATTGGGTATCCAATAACTGTCATTAAAGACTTGTGGCAAGAGCTCTCCCTCAGGAGCTGGGTTACTGACATATCCACCGTATTAGGAGGTTGTGCAGGCCTTGCAACATTGTATGATGGAAATATATCCAGAGGGCACAAGTTAGTTACACATACAGTTAGTTCAGACACTTTGCTGCAACTTATGACCTCTTGTTCTCTCTCAACTCACATTTATGAACTCTTGAAAGTTTTCCCACTTGATGAAGAAGAAGAAACCCAGGCCTGGTTCAGAAGTGGGTTGGTTTGCTAGGTTGGTACAACTTTCACCACAGTCACACAAGGAATCAGCCATAAGAACATAAACGTGAGGGAAATTCTTCCAGTGGGCAGAAATTCAAACATTAAAACTGGTTGGGAACTTTATATAGAGGGAGATATGACTGAGGGGAGGATATATAGAAACAGTGGCTTAGGGTTTAGTCCATTAATCAGGGACATGGGAAATGTTAGATTTGAAAATCCAAGACAAGATCTTTGTAAGAGGCATGTGGATACACTTGTGGGACTGGGCATATTGTATGCCAATCTTTTTCTCTCACTTCAGTTCCCACCAGAAAGCACCCACGGGGGAGACTTTTAATCACCAGGTGAACATAATGGCTTGTCTACTGGCTATTGGTTAGAACTGTCCTCAGCCTCTGCAAGTATTTGCACAATGAACTCTCAGATGGAATAGCAGTGGTTTTAAAGATGGAGATTCTAAATGAGCCCACATCTAGACTCTATATGAGCAAGTTGATTTGGCTACCATTGCTGCCGAATGTTGTGCTGTCATCAGTGGAAGCAGACTGAGGCCTCAATGTGGTACCTTCCCTTGAGAAGAACAGCAAACCACCTGGCAAGTTGATTACATCAGACTCCTTCCACCCTTTAGGTGAGAGAAATTCATTCCTATCATAAGTTTTCTCTCCTCAGGGTATGAATTTGCTTTCCCTGTTGGCAGTGCCTATGCTGGCACTACTGTTGAAGGCTTATACAACAACTGGTTTACTGACAGTGGACACCACATGATTTTTTTTTTCTGAACAAGGGGCCCATTTTACAGTGAATGTAGTGTGATCAGTTCACCTTGCAAGGTCATTGTAAAGACTGGAGTTAATTAAATGTGTTATCTAACCTTTAGTGACAACTCCTTAACATTTTGAGTTCTCACAATAAGTATAATGACAGAAATTATTTTTATTGGGCTCTGCTCTGGGGAATATTTTAAAAATATAAAAGACATATAAATGAAGTTAGTATACGTAACTAGCTTAAGGTCATGTAGCCAGTAATTGTAAAAGCTAGATATGAATACAATATCTGATCTCAGAGCTTAATCTCCCTGTAGTATGATACATCACTCCATCACAATATTATATCACTGAGACAGATGACACATCACAGCCAGCTGTTCAACAATTGCCCAATTGTTAATATGCATTTACTTGGAGAACATTTTAACATTAGAGGGTATTAATAATTAGTCATCTTACATAACACAATAAAAGTTATTGCCTTTTGAGAGTGGAACTGGTAATTCTTTTAATCAAAATTCACTATAAAATCTCAGTTCATTGCTTGATAGTTTTAATATCAATGCCATAGGTAAACTCATGTCTACCCAAAAGTTTCAATTACATAAATTAAGGGGTTATCGTAATTTCAATAAAAGAATGATACATTAAAGTGAATCTGGAAGAAGGATGTTGATGTTAACTCCCAAGGCCAGACTCTCAATCTACTCTGTAATCTAGAATTTGACCATATACCTAAGAAGTTAGGATTGATTTCTGAGTGCCCAGAAACATAAGAATACAGATTTATGTCTTTGTAAAGTATAGAAGATCTCATCTCAAGTAGGCAATTAAATGTGAAATTAGGCAATATATTAGAATCTGTAAAGAGATGTGATGAACACTGAGAAGCCAATGAAAACACCAGAAAGATAAAGAATGCTGAGACCATTTAGAATAGGGACAAATTGTTCCCTAAAATACCCCTGTTCTAAAGTGAAATATAATGATTTTATTGTTTTTGTTTGTTTGTTTTTTACATCTTTATTGGAGTATAATTGCTTTACAATGATGTGTTACTTCCTGTTTTATAACAAAGTGAATCAGTTATACATATACATATGCTCCCATATCTCTCCCCTCTTGTGTCTCCCTCTCTCCCGCCCTCCTTATCCCACTCCTCCAGGCGGTCACAAAGCACCGAGCTGATCTGCCTGTGCTTTGAGGATGCTTCCCACCAGCTATCTACCTTACGTTTGGTAGTGTATATATGTCCATGCCTCTCTCTCGCTTTGTCACAGCTTATCCTTCCCCCTCCCCATATCCTCAAGTCCATTCTCTAGTAGGTCTGTGTCTTTATTCCTGTCTTACCCCTAGGTTCTTCTTTACATTTTTTTTCTTAAATTCCATATATATGTGTTAACATACGGTATTTGTCTTTGTTTTTCTGACTTACTTCACTCTGTATGATAGACTCTAGGTCTATCCACCTCATTACAAATAGTTCAATTTCGTTTCTTTTTATGGCTGAGTAATATTCCATGGTATATATGTGCCACATTTTCTTTATCCATTCATTTGGTGATGGACACTTAGGTCATTTCCATCTCTGGACCATTGTAAATAGAGCTGCAATGAACATTATTGTATATGACTCTTTGAATTATGGTTTACTCAGAGTATATGCCCAGTAGTGGGATTGCTAGGTCATATAGTAGTTCTATTTGTAGTTTTTTAAGGAACCTCCATACTGTTCTCTATAGTGGCTGTACCAATTCACATTCTCACCAGCAGTGCAGAAGTTTTCCCTTTTCTCCACACCCTCTCCAGCATTTATAGTTTCTAGATTTTTTGATGACAGCCATTCTGACTGGTGTGAGATGATATCTCATTGTAGTTTTGATTTGCATTTCTCCAATGATTAATGATGTTGAGCATTCTTTCATGTGTTTGTTGGCAGTCTGTATACCTTCTTTGGAGAAATGTCTATTTAGATCTTCTGCCCATTTTTGGATTGGGTTGTTTGTTTTTTTGTTATTGAGCTGCATGATCTGCTTGTAAATTTTGGAGATTAATCCTATGTCAGTTGCTTCATTTGAAAATATTTTCTCCCATTCTGAGGGTTGTCTTTTGGTCTTGTTTATGGTTTCCTTTGCTGTGCAAAAGCTTTGAAGTTTCATTAGATCCCATTTGTTTATTTTTGATTTTATTTCCATTTCTCTAGGAGGTAGGTCAAAAATGCTCTTGCTGTGATTTATGTCATAGAGTGTTCTGCCTATGTTTTCCTCTAAGAGTTTGATAGTTTCTGGCCTTACATTTAGGTCTTTAAACCATTTTGAGCTTATATTTGTGTATGGTGTTAGAGAGTGATCTAATCTCATACATTTACATGTACCTGTCCAGTTTTCCCAGCACCACTTATTGAAGAGGCTATCCTTTCTCCACTGTACATTCCTGCCTCCTTTATCAAAGATAAGGTGACCATATGTGCATAGGTTTATCTCTGGGCTTTCTATCCTGTTCCATTGATCTATCTTTCTGTTTTTGTGCCAGTACCATACTGTCTTAACACTGTAGCTTTGTAGTATAGTCTGAAGTCCTATTGGCCTGTAGTTTTCTTTCTTTGTGGTATCCTTGTCTGGTTTTGGTATCAGGGTGATGGTGGCCTCATAGAATGAGTTTGGGAGTGTTCCTCCCTCTGCTATATTTTGAAAGAGTTTGAGAAGGATAGATGTTAGCTCTTCTCTAAATGTTTGATAGAAGTTGCCTGAAACGCCATCTGGTCCTGGGCTTTTGTTTGTTGGAAGATTTTTAATCACAGTTTCAATTCCAGTGCTTGTGATTGGTCTGTTCATATTTTCTATTTCTCTCTGATTTAGTCTTGGCAGGTTGTGCATTTCTAAGGATTTTTCCACTTCCTCCAGGTTGTCAATTTTATTGTCATAGAGTTGCTTGTAGTACTCTCTCATGATCTTTTGTATTTCTGCATTGTCATTTGTTACTTCTCTTTTTCATTTCTTCTTCTATTGATTTGAGTCTTCTCGCTTTTTTTCTTGATGAGTCTAGCTAATGGTTTATCAATTTTGTTTACCTTTCAAAGAACCAGTTTTTACTTTTATTGATCTTTGCTATCATTTCCTACATTTCTTTTTCATTTATTTCTGATCTGATCTTTATGATTTCTTTCCTTCTGCTTACTTTGGGTTTTTTGTTCTTCTTTCTCTAATTGCTTTAGGTGTAAGGTTAGGTTGATTATTCGAGATGTTTCCTGTTTCTTAATGTAGGATTGTATTGATATAAACTTCCCTCTTAGTACTGCTTTTGCTGCATCCCATAGGTCGTCATGTCTCCATTGTCATTTGTTTCTAGGTATTTTTTTTTAAATTTCCTCTTTGATTTCTTCAGTGATCACTTCGTTATTAAGTAGTGTATTGTTTAGCCTCCATGTCTTTGTATTTTCTATAGATCTTTTCCTGTAATTGTTATCTAGTCTCATAGCATTGTGGTCGGAAAAGATACTTGATACAATTTCAATATTCTCAAATTTACCAAGGCTTGATTTTTGACCCAAGATATGATCTATCCTGGAGAATGTTCCATGAACACTTGAGAAAAAATATTCTGTTGGTTTTGGATGGAATGTCCTATAAATATCAGTTAAGTCCATCTTGTTTAATGTATCATTTAAAGCTTGTGTTTCCTTATTTATTTTCATTTTGGATGATCTGTCCATTGGTGAAAGTGGGGTTTTAAAGTCCACTACTATGAATGTGTTACTGTCGCTTTCCCCTTTTATGGCTGTTAGTATTTGCCTTATGTATTGAGGTACTCCTATGTTGGGTGCATAAGTATTTACAATTGGTATATCTTCTTCTTGGATCAATCCCTTGATCATTATGTAGTGTCCTTCTTTGGCTCTTGTAATAGTCTTTATTTTAAAGTCTATTTATCTGATATGAGAATTGCTACTTCAGCTTTCTTTAGGTTTCCATTTGCATGGAATATCTTTTTCCGTCCCCTCACTTTCAGTCTGTATGTGTCTCTAGGTCTGAAGTTGGTCCCTTGTAGACAGCATATATATGTGTCTTGCTTTTGTATACATTCAGCCAGTCTGTGTGTTTTGGTGGGAGCATTTAATCCATTTACATTAAAGGTAATTATCGATATGTATGTTCCTATTCCCATTTTCTTAATTGTTTTTTTTTTTTTTTTTTTTTTTATAGATCTTTTCCTTCTCTTGACTTTCTTGCCCAGAGAAAATCCTTTAGCATTTGTTGCGAAGCTAGTTTGGTGGTGCTGAGCTCTCTCAGCTTTTGCTTGTCTGTAAAGGTTTTAATTTCTCCATCAAATCTTCATGAGATCCTTGCTGGGTAGAGTAATCTTGCTTGTAGGCTTTTCTCCTTCATCACTTTAAATGTGTCCATCCAGTCCCTTCTGGCTTGCATAGTTTCTGGTGAAAGATCAGCTGTTAACCTTATGGGGATTCCCTTGTGTGTTATTTGTTGTTTTTCCCTTGCTGCTTTTAATATGTTTTCTTTGTATTTATTTTTTGACAGTTTGATTAACATTTTTCAGCATATTTCTCCATGGATTTATCCTCTATGGGAATCTATGTGCTTCCTGGACTTGATTAACTATTTCTTTTCCTATATTAGGAAAGGCTTCAACTATAAACTCTTCAAATATTTTCTCAGTCCCTTTCTTTTTCTCTTACTCTACTGGAACCCCTATAATTTGAGTGTGGGTGCGTTTATGTTGTTCCAGAAGTCTCAGAGACTGTCCTCATTTCTTTTCTTTTTTTTTTTTTTTTTGGGCAGTACATGGGCCTCTCACTGTTGTGACCTCTCCCATTGTGGAGCATAGGCTCTGGATGCGCAGGCTCAGCAGCCATGGCTCACGGGCCTAGCCGCTCCACGGCATGTGGGATCTTCCTGGACCGGGGCATGAACCCGTGTCCCCTGCATTGGCAGATGGACTCTAAACCACTGCACCACCAGGGAAGCCCCATCTTTTCATTCTTTTTTCTTTATTCTGCTCTGCAGTAGTTATTTCCACTATTTTATCTTCCATGTCACTTATCCATTCTTCTGCCTCAGTTATTCTGCTATTGATCCCTTCTAGAGTATTTTTAATTTCATTTATTGTGTTGTTCATCGTTGTTTGTTTCATCTTTAGTTCTTCTAGGTCCTTGTTAAATATTTCTTGTATTTTCTCTATTCTATTTCCAAGATTAAGGATCACCTTTACTCTCATTATTCTAAATTCTTTTTCAGGTAGACTGCCTATTTCCTCTTCATTTGTTAGGTCTGGTGGGTTTTTATCTTGCTCCTTCATCTGCTGTGTGTTTTTCTGTCTTCTCATTTTGCTTATTTTATTGGGTTTGGGGTTTCCTTTTTACAGACTGCAGATTTGTAGATCCCATTGTTTTTGGTGTCTGTCCCCAGTGGCTAAGGTTGGTTCAATGGGTTGTGTAGGCTTCCTGCTGGAGGGGACTAGTGCTTGTGTTCTGGTATATGAGGCTGGATCTTGTCTTTCTGGTGGGCAGGTCCATGTCTGGTGGTGTGTTTTAGGGTGTCTGTGGACTTATTATGATTTTAGGCAGCCTCTCTGCTAATTGGTGGGGTAGTGTCTCTGCCTTGCTAGTTGTTTGGCATAGGGTGTCCAGCACTGTAGTTTGCTGGTCTTGAGTGAAGCTGGGTGTTGGTGTTGAGATGGAGATCTCTGGGAGTTTTTCACCATTTGATATTACATGGAGCTGGGAGGTCTCTTGTGGACCAGTGTCCTGAAGTTGGCTCTCCCACCTCAGAGGCACAGCACTGACTGCTGGCTGCAACATCAAGAACCTTTCATCCACATGTCTCAGAATAAAAGGGAGAAAAATTATAAAGAAATAAAGAAATAGGATAAAAGAAAATAAAATTAAAAAGGTAAAATAAAATAAACTTATTAAAATAAAAATATACTTATTAAGAAAAATACTTTTTTAAAGTAATAAAAACAAACAAACAACAAACAAAAAATGGACAGATAGAACCCTAGGACAAATGGTGGAAGCAAAGCTGTACAGACAAAATCTCACACAGAAGCATACACATACACACACACACAAAGAGGGAAAGAGGACAAAATCATAAATCTTGCTCTGAAAGTCCACCTCCTCAATTTGGGATGTTTCCTTGTCTATTCAAGTATTCCACAGATGCAGCGTACATCAAGTTGATTGTGGAGCTTTAATCCACTGCTTCTGAGGCTGCTGGGAGAGATTTCCCTTTCTCTTCTTTGTTTTCACAGCTCAGGGGCTCAGCTTTGGATTTGGCCCCACCTCTGTATGTAGGTCACCGGAGGGCATCTGTTCTTTGCTCAGACAGGACAGGGTTAAAGGAGCAGCTGCTTCATGGCCTGTGTCTCACTCAGGCCTGGGAGAGGGAGGGGCATGGAGTGCAGGGCGAGCCTGCAGTGGCAGAGGCCAGTGTGACATTGCACCAGCCTGAGGAGCACTGTGAATTCTCCTGGGGAAGTTGTCCCTGGATCCATGGACCCTGGCAGTGGCGGGCTGCACAGGCTTCCCGGAAGGGAGGTGTGGAGAGTGACCTGTGCTCACACACAGGCTTCTTGGTGGCAGCAGCAGCAGCCTTGGCATCTCATGCCCGTCTCTGTGGTCCACACTGTTAGCCGTGTCTCACGCCAGTCTCTGGAGCTCCTTTAAGCAGTGCTCTTAATCCCCTCTCCTCGTGCACCAGGAAACAAAGAGGGAAGAAAATGTCTCTTGCCTCTTCAACAGGTCCAGACTTTTTCCCAGACTCCCTCCTGGCTAGCCGTGGTGCACTAACCCCTTCAGGCTGTGTTCACACCACCAGTCCCCTCCCTGCTCTCCGACTGAAGCCCAAGCCTCAGGTCCCAGAACCACCCACCCTGGAGGGTGAGCAGACAAGCTTCTTGGGCTGGGGAGTGCCAGTTGGCACTGATCCTCTGTGCGGGAATCTCTCTGCTTTGCCCTCTGCACACCTCTTGCTGCCCTCTCCTCTGTGGCTCCAAAGCTTCTCCCTTCTGCCACCTGCAGTCTCTACCCACGAAGGGGCTTCCTAGTGTGTGGAAACCTTTCCTCCTTCACAGCTCCCTCCCACTGGTGCAGGTCCCATCCCTATTCTTTTGTCTCTGTTTATTCTTTTTTCTTTTGCCCTACCCAGGTACATGGGGAGTTTCTTGCCTTTTGGGAGGTCTGAGGTATTCTGCCAGCATTCAGTAGGTGTTCTGTAGGAGTTGTTCCACGTGTAGATGTATTTCTGATGTATCTGTGGGAAGGAAGGTGATCTCCATGTCTTACTCTTCCATCATCTTCCCCCTCCCTCCTAAAGTTCAATATAATGTTTATACTAATTATTATGACACGTACAAGATAGCTCCCCTAGCTCCCACCAACAGTATGCTTAGAAATGTGTGCAATATATGGCTGCTTTATTGTAATTCCTATGTATAATTTTTAAGAATTAAACAATGCATTTCAGTTTTCTTAAAATAAAATTTTGGAATGTTCTCTCCTCACACTGGGAATATAAAATTTCACAACATTTTTGAAAAGACTAAAGAGACAATAGAATAAAACCCTCAACAAATGCCACTGCCCAGTTTTAACTGTGTATCCTCATGTGGTTTAAGAATTTCCTTTTATATCCCCCCGTTTCAGAGGAGGCTGACTAAGACCATTAGACACAGTGGTTAAGGTAAAAGGTATGTGAAGAAGTACAATAAATTCATGTGTGGTAAATGTCAATATTAAATATAGGTCATACAGGATGGAGCACTTTTTCTCAGAAACCTGAGTTCAAAGCTAACAGTAACAATGAAAATACAATAGTGCTATAATGCCTTAAGACTGGAGTTGCTCCCAATTAACTAGTTTTCGAGACCCTTTCTGTTGTCTAACCTTTCTTTTATATTTCAAGACACTGATCAATAGAGGCCACCTCCCTTAACTATATAAGTCGGCAAAGGTGAAAAAAAAGTCACTAAATTAAAATTTATTTTGCAACATAAACGAGCCAGTGCTATATGCAAACAGTATAATTAATTGGGATTAATTTCATGTGCATATTTTGTCATTGCAGGTGTTGATGGAGTAATACATCAAAGGGACTTCACCTCTGTAAAAATCAATGCTACATAACCTTGATTACTGTTCTTGTGGATGTCGCATATAATACTAATCAGTATTGGTTTGTAGCAAACATCTTAGAGAACAAATATAATTTGTTTTTTTATTGACATTTTCCACGATGAGACACAATATGCCTTCCTGGGACAAGGAATTCTCTAACAGAATACAAGCTCCTAGGGGAAGCAATGGAGGCAGTGTTGGTACAGGTGGAAATGGTGGAGGAGGAAATTACAAAAGTGTGAAAAAAATTCTTCACATTGATATGGAAACTACTAATTCTGTTTTGGGAATATAGACTTCCTAGCACACTTATAGAAAAAAACAGAGAGCTTTAATTCTATAGAAGAATACCATTTTGTAGTACCCAAAGGAAAAAATAACTAACTTCATGGTAACAGACTTCATATAATCCTTATCCCTACTTCCCCTATGTATCAGGCCTTCTGTTGTATCAATTATAACTAAAGTGGAGGACATGGAAGGCAAATTTTCAACTGGTTTTATCTTGAGTTGACTTTTAATAATTTACTGTGTACTAAAAATTATAATGGCAATACCATTTTTCAGATATGTACGTTTGAAAATTTCTTCCTTAGGTAGTTGTCATTTCAACTTTTGTGTCATTATCAACATTAAGAAAATTATCAGTGCTGTACCTATAATGCTAGTCAATCAAATAACATGTATTAAAAACTTATTGGGAGTTCAGGAAGCTTTCACAAGACTCTTAGGTAACCTCATCCACCAGAGGACAGACAGCAGAAGCAAGAAAAACTACAATCCTGTAGCCTGTGGAACAAAAAAAAACACATTCACAGAAAGATAGACAAAATGAAAAGACAGAGGACTATGACCAGATGAAGGAACAAGATAAAATCCCAGAAAAACAATTAGAGTGAAGTGAAGATAGGCAACTTTACAGAAAGAGAATTCAAAATAATGATAGTGAAGATGATCCAGGACATCAGAAAAAGAATGTAGGTAAAGATCAAGAAGATGCAAGAAATGTTTAACAAAGACCTGGAAGAATTAAAAACAAACAAACAGAGATAAATGACACAATAACTGAAATGAAAAATACACTAGAAGAAATCAATAGCAAGATAACTGAGGCAGAAGAACAGAGAAGTGACCTGGAAGACAGAATGGTGGAAATCAACACCATGGAACAGAATAAAGAAAGAAGAATGAAAAGAAAGGAAGACAGCCAAACGGACCTCTGGGACAACATTAAACACACAAATATTCACATTACAGCGGTTCCAGAAGGAGAAGAGAGAGAGAAAGGACACAAGAAAATATTAGAAGAGATTATAGTTGAAAACTTCCCTAATATGGGAAAGGAAATAACCACCCAAGTCCAGAAAGCACAGAGAGTCCCAGACAGGATAAACCCAAGAAGAAACATGCTGAGACACATAGTAATCAAATTGACAAATAATAAAGAAAAAGAAAAGTTATTAAAAACAACAGGGGAAAAAAAACAACACAAAAGGGAACTCCTATAAGGTTAACAGCTGATTCCCAGCAGAAACACTATAAGCCAGAAGGGAATAGCATGATATATTTAAAGTGATGAAAAGGAAGAACACTATAACCAAGATTACACTACCTGGCAAGGATCTCATTCAGACTTGATGAACAAATTAAAAGCTTTACAGACAAGAAAAAGCTGAGACAATTCAGTACAAAAAACCCAACTCTACAACAAATGCTAAAGGAACTTCTCTAAATGGGAAACACAAGAGAAGAAAAGAACCTACAAAAACAAACCAAAAACAATTAAGAAAATGGTAATAGGAACATACATATCAATAATTACCTTAAATATAAATGGATTAAATGCTCCAGCTAAAAGACACAGGCTGGATGAATTGATACAATAACAAGACCCATATATATGCTGTTTACAAGAGACACAATTCAGACCTAGGGACACATACAGACTGAAGTGAGAGGATAGAAAAAGATATTCCACACAAGTGGAAATCAAAAGAAACGTGGAGTAACAATACTACATCAGATAAAATAGACTTTAAAATAAATACAATTACAAGAGACAAAGAAGGATGCTACATAATGATCAAGAGATCAATCCAAGAAGAAGATATAACAATTATAAATATTTATGCACCCAACATAGGAGCACCTAAATACATAAGTCAAATGCTAACAGCTATAAAAGAGGAAATCACCAGTAACACAATAATAGTGGGGGACTTTAACAACTCACTTACAACAATGCAGTGATCATCCAGACAGAAAATTAATAAGAAAACAAAAGCTTTAAATGACACAATAGTCCAGAGAGATTTAATCGATATTTATAAAACATTCCATCTGAAAACAGCAGGTTACATTTTCTTTGCAACTGCACATGGAACATTCTCCAGGATAGATCACATCTTGGGTCACAAATCAAGCCTCGGTAAATTTAAGAAAACAAATCATATCAAGCATCTTTTCTGACCACAATGTCATGAAATTAGAAGTCAACTACAGGGAAACAAAAGTAAAAAACAAACACATGAAGGATAAACAATTCATTACTAAATAACCCAGCAATCACTGAAGAAATCAAAGAGGAAATCAAAAAATACCTAGAAACAAATGACAATGAAAACACAATGAACCAAATCCTATGGGACACAGCAAAAGCAGTTCTAAGAGGGAATTTTATAGCAATACAAGCATACCTCAAGAAATAAGAAACATCTCAAATAAACAATCTAAACTTACACCTAATTAGAGAAAGAAGAACAAACAAAATGCAAAGTTAGTATAAGAAAGAAATCATAAAGATCAGAGCAGAATTAAATGAAATATATACAAAGAAAACAGTAACAAAAATCAATGAAACTAAAAGCTGGTTCTTTGAGAAGACAAACAAAATTGATAAACCTTTAGCCAGACTCATAAAGAAAAAGAGGGAGAGGACTCAAATCAATAAAATTAGAAATGAAAAGGAGAAGTTACAATGGACACCACAGAAATACAAAGCATGATAAGAGACTAATACAAGCAACTCTATACCAATAAAATGGACAACCTGGAAGAAATAGACAAATTCTTATGAAGGTATAATCTTCCAAGACTGAACCAGGAAGAAATACAAAATATGAACAGACCAATCACAAGAAATTAAATTGAAACTGTGATTAAAAATATTCCAACAAATAAAAGCTTGGGCCAGATGGCTTCACAGGTGAATTCTATCAAACATTTAGAGAAGAGCTAAAACACATCCTTCTCAAACTCTCTCAAAAAATTTCAGAGAAAGGAATGGTCCCAAACTCATTCTATGAGGTCACCATCACCCTGATACCAAAATCAGACAAAGATACTACAAAAAAAGATAATTACAGACCAATAACACTGAAGAGCATAGATGCAAAAATCCTCAATGAAATACTAGCAAACAGAATCCAACAGCACATTAAAAGGATCATACACCATGAGCAAGTGAGATTTACACCAAGGATTCTGCAATATATGCAAATCAATCAATGTGATACACTATATTAACAAATTAAACAATAAAACCCATATGATCATCTCAATAGATGCAGGAAAAGCTTTGGCAAAATTCAACACCCATTTATGATAAAAACTCTCCAGAAAGTGGGCATAGAGGGAACCTACCTCAACATAATAAAGGCCATATATGACAAACCCACAGCAAACATCATTCTCAATGGTGAAAAACTGAAACCATTTCCTCTAAGATCAGGAACAAGACAAGATGTCCACTCTCACCAGTATTATTCAACGTAGTTTTGGAAGTCCTAGCCATGACAATCAGAGAAGAAAAAAAAATAAAACAAATACAAATTGGAAAAGAAGAAGTAAAACTCACTGTTTGCAGATGACATGACACTATACATAGAGAATCCTAAAAATTCCACCGGAAAACTACCAGAGCTAATCAATGAATTTGGTAAAGTTGCAGGATACAAAATTAATGCACAGAAATCTCTTGCATTCCTATACACTAAAGATGAAAAAGAACTTAAGGAAACACTCCCCCTTACCATTGCAAAAAAAAGAATAAAATACCTAGGAATGAACCAACCTAGAGAGACAAAAGACCTGTATGCAGAAAACTATAAGACACTTATGAAAGAAACTAAAGATGGTACCAACAGATGGAGAGATATACCATGTTCTTGGATTGGAAGAATCAATATTGTGAAAATGACTATACTACCCAAAGCAATCTATAGATTCAATGCAATCCTTATCAAATTACCAATGGCATTTTTTTATGGAACTAGAACAAAAAATCTTAAAATTTGTGTGGAGACACAAAAGACCCTGAATAGCCAAAGCAGTCTTGAGAGAAAAAACAGAGCTGGGTGAATCAGGCTCCCTGAATTCAAACTATACTACAAAGCTACGGTAATCAAGACAATATGGTATTGGCACAGAAACAGAAACATAGATCAATAGAGTAAGATGGAAAGCCCAGAGATAAACCCACGCACATATGGTCAACTAATCTATGACTAAAGAGGCAAGGATATACAATGGAGAAAATACAGTCTCTTCAATAAGTGGTGCTGGGAAAACTGGACAGCTACACATAAAACAATGAAATTAGAACACCCCCTAACACCATACACAAAAATAAACTCAAAATGGATTAGAGACCTAAATGTAAAATCAGACACTATCAAATTCTTAGAGGAAAACATAGGAAGATCAATCTTTGACATAAATCACAGCAAGATCATTTTTGATCCACGTCCTGGAGTAATGGAAATAAAAACAAAAATAAACAAATTGGACCTAATGAAACTTAAAGGCTTTTGCATAGCAAATGTAACCATAAACAAGACAAAAATACAACCCTCAAAATGTGAGAAAATATTTGCAAATAAATCAATAGAAAAAGGATTAAACTTCAAAATATATAAGCAGCTCATGTAGCTCAATATTGAAGAAACAAACAACCTAATCCAAAATTGGACAGAAGACCTAAATAGACATTTTTCCAAAGAAGACATACATATGGCCAAGAAGCACATGAAAAGCAGTTCAACATCACTAATTATTAGAGAAATGCAAATCAAAATTACAATGAGGTGTCAACTCACACCAGTTAGAATGGGTATCATCATAAAATCTACAAACAACAAATGCTGGAGAGGGTGTGAAGGAAAGGGAACCCTCTTGCACCCTTGGTGTGAATGTAAATTGATACAGCGACTATGAAGAACAGTATGGAGGTTCCTTAAAAAACTACAAATAGAATTACCATATGACCCAGCAATCCCAGTACTGCACATATACCCAGAGAAAACTATAATTCAAAAAGACACATGCACCCCAATGTTCATTTCAGCACTATTTACAGTAGCCAGGTCATGGAAGTAACATAAATGTCCATCGACAGATGAATTGATAAAGAAGATGTGGTCAGTATATACAATGGAATATTACACAGCCATAAAAAGGAATGAAATTTGGTCATTTGTAGAGACGTGGATGGATCTAGAGACTGTCATAGAGAGTGAAGTAAGTCAGAAAGAGGAAAACAAATATCGTATATTAACGCATATATGTGGAACCTAGGAAAATGGTACAGATGAACCAGTTTGTAGGACAGAAATTGAGATACACATGTAGAGAACAAACTTATGGACACTAAAGGGGGAAAGTGACGGGGGTGGGGGTGTTGGTGTGATGAATTGGGAGATTGGGATTGACATGTATACACTGATGTGTATTAAATGGATGACTAATAAGAACCTCCTTATAAAAAATAAATTAAATTAAATTTAAAAAACACACAAAAAAAACACATTACTCCTAGGTATACTCCCCAAATGTGTGTACATACATACCAGTAGTCATATACACAATGCTCATAACAGTATTGTTTTGAAATAGCTCCAAACAACTCAATTGTCTACATTAAAAGAGTGGATGCATAGATTGTGGTACAGTCTTACAATTGAATAGTACAAAATAAAACTGAACAAGTTATAGTGACATAAATCAACATGGATTGCTCTCATAAACCAAGCAAAACTAACTTAAAGAGTTTAGAGATTTGTACTAAAGTCATAGAACTCCAAAAGAAAACAAGAAAAAAATTACCACAGAGTTAAAAATTATGTTTAACTTTACTTTGAAAGGAAGGGGAAGTGGGGTTATTGGGAAGTCACTAAGAACCTTCTGGAGTGTTGACAACTTTGCATTTCTAAACCAACGTAAATGGGTGTTTGCTTCATAATAATTTATTAATTGGTACCTTTATGTGTTATGTCAGTACATGCTATATTTCATAATAAAAACAAAATAGTTTTTGAAATGTCTTACTCTTATAGCCTCGCATGAAAAATTATGTACATCTTGGTATGAATGACTGTGAGGGAAATATTCAAATACTTCTTGAAAGATTTATACATTCATCAACCTGGTGACACTTTTATCCCTGACTAATATATACACTTGGAACAAGTTTACTTAATTAGACTTTTGACTTCCTGCTTCCATGCTGTAATATGTCAGAGACATCAATTATTTGTCTCTTCAAAAGTCTCGTTAACAAGGTTGGAAATGAATTTAACTGTTGTGTATATAGAAATCTGAGATTCAGAAATTATTTGGATTTCTGCAGCTCTAACACCTAGATGCTCTTCAACCCCCATTTGCAAATGTGCTTCCTTTGAGATCTGATTGGGTTATAACTTATCATTCAAGCTGGCCCTTAGAAAAATATTAATTCAGCAGAGAGCCATTGAAAACATATATGTTATCAATAAATTACTTCTCTTTTGCATCCTCTTGACTCCCTCTAGTCCTGAAGTATTTCTTATAGGCTTGAGGCTACCAAGACAAAGAAGATGTTATATTCTCACAATTTAGGGTGAAAGACCAAAGGCCACAGTTTCCCACAGAAATTTGGTAATTAAAAGAAGACAAGATAGGTCAGTTGTCAATGCAAAGATGGCTTTTTTCTAGAAGAATTTCTGGCACTTCGATCATCACTGGTCATATTTGAGTGAGCTTCTATTTGACCTACGCTAAAAACAAGTCCTCATAAATTTAGAATTAAAAGAGACTATGAATTATCTAGACCAGTTGCAATCTTTATATATGGCAAAACAAAGACAGAGAACAATTAATAAACCAAACATCATGGAACTAGAAAGGCAGCATTAGAACACAGTTATTTTCATTTTAATTGTTCTTGTTTTTTTCTGAAATGGTAGATTTATAGTAGGAATAGAAATACTGTCATTTTGTATGGAAATCTGAGAAGAGAAATGAGAGAAGCAGGATAGTTGAGGTAGTAATCTCTGTTTCTACCTTTTGTATACTAAGATGTACACTTTTTCCATGAAGCTTTTCCCTGGATTCTTAAGTCACTGTAGATCTCTCTCTTCTTGCAGTCCTATGGCAATTTTTTTAACCTTCAGAAAATCCTTAGAATAGTTGATATTATTTTTTATTGTATTGTTGTGCATGTATGCCTCCTCCACTTTTCCTTGATTGCATATTTAAGTCTTTCTAATCATCTAGGTTTAAACTTCATTATGCATCTCATATTTTATTTTTTTCCTGTCATCTGTTCTCTTTGACTAATCACAATGTTTTAATCACTTTTTAAAACATAAGGAGTATAGAAATGTCTTTACAAATATATATACTAGTCCAACTTATGCTTCAACTGAAAAAAAAATCCTAGAGACAAACATTCTGATGATGGAATAACACAAATCATTTCCATGCATATCCACTTATTCTAATCTTTCTCTCTTAAATCCCCAACATTACCACCTATCCAGGACCACACAGATCCCCTCTGAAGGTTGTGCCCAAAAAGGAACAGCATCTGGTAACTGTATTCCATTAGACATTTTAATATTTTCAAAAATGAAATGCATTAAACACCAAAAGAAACACAAAATCTGACTTCTGTGACTCCAGAAAGAGAAGAAATGTTTTATTAGATCTAAAAGTACTAAATACAAGTGTCCCAGGCTCAAATGAGGTGGAAGAATTGTACTGTTATTTTTGCTTAGCTTCCTAGCTCTCATTAAAGCAGGTGATATTTGTTTATTAATAATTGTGCTCAACAAGTGTCAGATATTAATATCTAGCTTTATAATAATTTATAAAGATATTTTATACTCTTCACAGCAACCTTTATTTTAAAGATGAAGGGGTATTGTGAAATGTGTTAAATATAACTTTCTGTAAGTCATACATCTGCTAAGTGGCAGAGACAGAATTCCATTCCAGGTGGGATTGGCAGCAACATTCATGTAATTTTTTTATATACCAGGCTTTCTCTCTACCTTTTATTCCTGATCTTACATAGTAGACTACTTGTCAGTCCTATTTTGTATAAATACAAGTCCTAAAATCCCTTATTCTCCTTTAATTTTCCCAGAAACCCCAGACCTCTCATTTAATCTAAGGCTCTTATCTAAGAAACCATTTTAGTTCCCAAATGATTTCCCCATAGTAATTGGCAACACTTAAGCCCAGTGAACAATCTAACACTTAAACATGTAGTGTAGATGCACCAGTCAACTTTGGGGCTTTCCCTGAAAACTTGTCATGACAGTTCCTTTCCCCAAACTGCAAAATGTATAACCATGAAATAGTAAAGAAACAGTGAATTTATATCCAGTAGATAACAGAGAGGACATATTTGATATATACATGCTTTGGTGGTATGGCTGATGCAGAGATTTGGGTGGTGTGGTTGCCTCCCAGATATGCATTCGAGACAACACCTGCCCACTCCTTGCCTATTCTGAGTTCAGTATAGTGAGTTGGCTATATAGAGCAAAGACAGATGGAGCATATTTTTAAGCAAGTTGGCTCTTGATTATTTTTCTCTACTGGGCATAAAACTTCAATAACTCTCCTACCTTAATTGTGTCCTGCCAGAATGAAGAAAAAACAATTTCCATATAAGCCAGCAATTCTACTACTGGGTATACATCTGGAAAAAAATGAAAACACTAATTCAAAAAGATGTGTACACCCAAATGTTCATAGCAGCACTATTTGCAATAGTTAAGACATGGAAACAATTCAAGTGATGATCAACAAATGATTGGTTTAAGAAAATGTGATATATATATTTGTGTGTGTGTGTGTGTATATATATATATATATATATATATATATATATATAAAATGAAATATTACTCAGACATAAAAAAGAATGAAGTAATGCCCTTTGCAGCAACATGGATGGACCTAGAGAATATCATACTAAGTGAAGTAAGTCAGATAGAGAAAGACAAATATTACGTGATATCAATTATATGTGGAACCAAAAAGTAATACAAATGAATCTATATACAAGATAGAAACAGACTCATAGACATAGAAAACAAGCCTATTGTTACCAAAGTGGAATGAGAAGGAGGAAGGGGATAAATTAGTAGTGTGAGGTTAACAGTTACAAACTGCTATACATAAAATAGATAAGCAACAAGTATTTACTGTATAGCGCAGGGAAACTATATTCAATATCTTGTAATAACATGTAATGGAAATTAATCTGAAAAAATATGTATATGTAACTGAATCACTTTGCTGTACACCTAAAACCAACACAATATTGTAAATCAACTATACTTTAGTAAAAAAAAAAAAAAAATTCTTGATATACGGTGAGTCCCCTACACATGAATGAGTTCCATTCTGAGAGTGCATTTGTAAGTCCTATTTTTTCATAAGTCCAACAAAGTTAGCTTAGGTACCCAACAAACACAATTGGCTATATAGTACTGTACTTTAATTGGTTCATAATACTTTTCACACAAATAATACATAAAAGACAAACACAAAAAATAAAGAAAACATTTTTAACCTTACAGTACAGTACCTTGAAAAATACAGTAATACAGTACAACAGCTTACATACAGGGGCTGGCATCGAGTGAACAGGCAAGAAAATTTACTGACTGGAAGAGGGAGAGGAGGTGGGAGGTGGTAGAGCTGAAGGATCATCAGCAATAGGAGACGGAGGGCAAGCTTCACTTTCACTCACTCCTGATGTTGATGGCACAGGCTCTGGTTCCTTGCTGGATTCAATTCTATCTACACCTTTGAAAAAATGATCCAGTGATGTCTGGGTAATAGCTCTTTTCTTCTTGTCATAGATGACATGGTAGTGCTGGATTGCATTCTGAATGGCTGCTGCAACCTTCGTGTACCATTCTACATTCAAGTCCTGTGCCTCAAAAACTAACAGCGCCTCCTCAAATAAAGAAAATCCCCTACATCTCCCTCCCACCCTTCCTATCCCAATAAAGATGTTAAAAAAAAAAAAAGAAAAAGAAAATCCCCTTGCCATTTCCTGCATTGTGACTCTCTTCAGTTCTTCAGTTACTTCTTCCTCTTGTCTCTTCTTCCTTTCTCTGGGCCTCCAATTCCATCAGGTATTCATTAGTAAGCTCCTCATGTTGCACAACAAGGAGTTCAATAAAGTTGTCCTCTCACAAATCTAGCTTGAAATAAAGATATTATACTACTGTATTCTCTACAGCACTGTACAGTAAAGTGCACATAAGCACAACTACTTGTAGAGGATGCACACACATGACAATGTACAGCAGACACGTGAACTAACTTATGTGATTGGACATGAAAATGTACATTCGCATCTTTGAAAGTTTGCAACTTGAAGGTTCGTATGTAGCAGAATTACTGTACTGATATACCAATGACTTTTTGTACTGTGGACAACATTACTATTTTGGGAGTATTTGCACTAACAGACTAAGCACTTTTGTTAAATTGCACGTTTACAAATATCTGCCTCCCTTCACTCTTGAACCAAGCCCCAGATCAGCATTGACTCAACAGAGAGGGTTAAAGGCATTTATTAGAATAATCATTGTATTTGCTTGAGAAAAATCTAACTGGATGTGGATTTTTAAGTGAAACTTTATGATAACCCTGTCAGTTACTTTCCGTACTTTGAAATGATACTCTTCTCTTAAAGGTTTGTGATTACAATGTCTTCTTGGTAGATTATCTTATCATCAAGTTATACCTCTTTATTTCTTATAATATTTGCTGCTTTAAACATGATTTTGTATGTTCTCAAGTCCTTACATTAATTATTATTCACCTGCTTTTTTTGGTTACTATTTATCTGGTTATATTTAAGTTAAATATGGATAAATATATCAGTCATTTCATCCTCCTCCGATGGAGACAAGACCTTAGATTTCTACACTCTCTACCTGAACCCTTTCTCTTCCTTGTGACTAATGCCTCAACATCGAGTCTTCCCCAGTGTATAGGTCTAAACAAATTACAATAACTCCTTTCTCTCCTCCAGGTTTAGGGGTGGGCATGTGCTCTAATCTTTGTCAATGAATCATGAGGGAAGGTCAGGCTCCTGGAAAGAAATTTCCTCTTTTTTTTTTAACAAGCAGGCACAGAATAGAGGCTTGTGTGTCTCTGAGGCTGGTTATTCCTCCATATCATTTATGGAACTGCTACAATTAATTTATGGCTCTGAATTTAACTTGCAGTCAAATTCAGGTTGCACCTGAGGTCAATGCAATATGTTGGGCCCTTGTTAATAACTGTTAGCCATGATTTACTAATCTGGAGCCTACCTTACCTCCTGATTTCTATTAAATAGTCATTTTTAAAAACAATTTAAGCCATTTCAGTTTTCTGTTTCTTAAAGCTAAATGTATCCAAAATATATAAGTATATAAATATTTTTCTTTCTTTCTCTCTCTAGCTCTCTCTCTCTCAACAGGGCAATATCAGTTAGATTTCCCAAAAAGATTTTACCAGTATTTGGACCAACAAGAAAATACAAATGCAAAAATTCTAAAATCCAACCTTTATTAGATCTCCAGGGAAAGTCGGCATATGGTAAACCCTTTGTGTCTTTGCCTGAGAATGTTTTTATTTTCTTTCACTCCTAAATGGCAGGAGTGAAACTCCTATACAATTCTAGATTGGCAATGGTTTTCTCTCAGTTTCTTGAATATATTGTTCTATTTTCTTGCATTTATTGTTGCTTTTGAGAAAGTCTAAGGTCAGTACAATTGTTAGCCCTAGTAGTTATTTTTTCTTACTAAATCTTCTTTGGTTACTTTGTTTGTTTGTTTTTTGTGGTACGTGGGCCTCTCACTGTTGTGGCCTCTCCTGTTGCGGAGCACAGGCTCCGGAACCGCAGGCTCAGCGGCCATGGCTCACGGTACTAGCTGCTCCGTGGCCTGTGGGATCTTCCCGGACCAGGGCACGAACCCGTGTCCCCTGAATCGGCAGGCAGACTCTCAACCACTGCGCCACCAGGAAAGCCCTTCTTTGGTTACTTTTGATATATTCTCTTTGCTTTTGATGTTTCTAATTTCACCATTATGTGTTTAGGTGTTGATTTATTTTTATTTACACTTCTTACGACACTAAGATTCTCTTTCAAGTTGAAGACTTTTAACTTCCTTCAGTTCTGAAAAATTCCCTGTCATTATCCTTTTACTACTTCATTTTCTTCTTTTTGCCCTTTAATATTGATTAAAGTTAAGTTGGCCCTTTTTATTCTATTCTCTATATCTCTTAGTTTCTTCCTCATATATTCATTCTCTTTCTTTTTCTGAGATATATCATGAATAGCTTCCTCAAATTTATCTTCTAATGCACTATGCCCTGCTTCATGTGTATATAATTGCCTTAATACATCTATCAATTAAAAAAATGTTTTATGCTCATAAATGGCAATTTTTCATATATGACATTCATTTATTTTCATAATATGCTCTACTTAGTGTTGTTCTTCAAGTGTCTATTTTGCCTTTTTTTAGAGTACTTACTGATACATTATTGTGGTTTGTAAAGGCTGACAACTATGCCATCTTTAATGGGTTATGGTATTTTATGAAGACCCACACCTGTCTTTGGTAAGCATTTTAAGGTTCATGTCTTTATTTCTCTCTCAGGAGACTTGCAGTTTACATTAAGCTGGACAAAACTACTTATTAATTTCTCAATATAAGCTTTTTGCTACAGATGAATAGTATGAGTTCAGACCACACACTTTCACATGGAACAAGTTTGATTTTCTAATTCTAAATGCATGAATCTTTTCCTAGTTACAGCCCTGGGCATCCAGTTTTCAGCCTATACCTGGCCAGCTAATATAGTCTTTCAAGAACATGATTTAATAACCATGAATCTATCTATACTTATTTCCTTGGTGATTTCATCTTGTCTAATGGCTCATCTTATCTAATGACTTTAAATACTATCTATACACTGATGATATCCAAATTTACATATTTAACCCAGACATTTCCCATTGAATCCAGACTCATATATCCAACTGTCTATCAGATGGCTACTTAGTTTTCTAAGAGACATCTCAACCTTAGCATACTTTATGACTGAGTTCTAATTTTTGTGGAAAAAAAAAATGGCATTTGCAACATTCTTCTTCATCTCAGTTAATGACCTCATCTTTCCAGTACCAAGACAAACTTTGACTCTTCTAACTATCTCATATATACACCATCTGTCAGGAAATCCTAGTGAATTCATCTTAGCATATCAACATTATGACCATTCTTTTCACCTCTACTGTTACCAGTCTGGTCCAATCCACCATCATCTCCTACTTGGATGATTAACATAGCTTCAGAATTAAACTTCCCACTTTCACCCCTACCTCTCTTAAAAGTACCCATATGATCTGGCTGCTCATTAATACTCTGACCTAATTTTCTTACTTTTTATCACTCAGTTTTAACCACAATGGCCACCTTATTGTTGTTGAATATTCCTGGAAGTCTCCTGACTGAGGGCTTTTGCAATTGTCATTTCTTCTGCCCGGACATACACGTGGATATGTCTTTGACTTACCTCATTCCAACCTTTACTCAAGGTCATTTTTTTTTTTTTTAGGATGTTTCAAATGACTCCATTTAAACTTGCAGAAATCCTCATATTCCTTATATCTGTTATCTGTTTATATTTCCTATGTCATCTATCACAAGATAATGTATACTTCTTTACTTTATTTCTGTCTTCCTTCTCCTCCATGACTAGAACACAAGTTTCCCAAGGGCACAAATGGGGCTTTCTCTTTTCTTCTTTTCTTTTTTTTTTTTTTAACTTTTATACTACCAGTGTCTAACGCACAATGACCCTCAATCATTGTTTGTTCTATGGATGAATAAAAACAAAATAAAACAAGCAAACAAAAAACCCAAAAGCATACAAACATTTGGGGTTCCACCTTCATATGTGGTTTCATATTCAGGCAACTGAGTTCCTATCCACAGCATGCTTAAGCCTACACTTTGTCTCAAGACGCTCAGGAGTATAAAGACCTCACTTCCTACATGTATGTCAGGTTTAATTTTCCAATTCTGATTTCACTTAGGTCCCAGTGTCCATTTAGAATCCCTTTGCCATATTTTATTCAGGATTTCTTTGTGTTTGAAGTAGGAAAAGGGAGGATTCTTGTATCAGCTCAGTCTGCCATAGTGAAAAATCTTGGTGTTTCCTTTACTTGTAAGAATATATTCAGAGATTGGAAATTAACTGGATGTTTAGCATTACTTGGATGATTACCTAAACAACACTCAGTTGTTATAGAGATGATCTCTACAGATGTTATGTCATAAAGTATAAACAATAGGCAAAAACTAATCAAATGTGATTTCCTAAATTTTGTATCTGGCTTCTTCAAATTGTCAATCAATTCTGACAACTTTTTGTCAAGCTGAATTTCAGTTACCACTGTCTGGCTCATCAGGGAGAGGTTTTTGTTTTTTTTGTTTTTTTTCCTTGCAAAACTCAATGAAATATTCTAGTCAATTAAAAAAAAAACAAATGTGTAAAAAAAAAAAAAAAGCTAAATTTGAAAACTCAAAAACACCCTAAATTTAGAGGCTATCTAAGCCAGGAACCACCACAGCATGCATTCTCTCATGTTAATTGTACAGTGGATGCATTTTATATAGGAAAAGATTCATTTAATTCTATTAAAATATCAATTTATTGTAAAATTTTAGAATAAAACAAACTGACTAGATTTTAACTAATTGGACAAGTGCAACCAAAAGAAGAGTGTAAATATCTTCAAGCAGCCAACTTTAATCTGTACTCTAGAGCTTCTCCAAAGGCCTAGAATTCCATATTTAAATAGGAAACACAAATAGAAGACAGATAATTAATTAATTTTTTCCTTAATTTCTCTTGCATATTTAATCCATTATTGTTTCTTCTCTGTTTGGATTGATCCACCAACATAAATGACTTCACTCGTGTTCACATTTTCCTCTTATGTTCTAACTCAAGCATATGAACCTTTCAAGAAATCTCACTGCAAAATCCAATCCATGACACTCCCCTTCTATAAATTCCTATAGCAATTGATTGTTACTAGGCTTGACACCTAAACATTCATTGCTTTGTATTGTGCTAATTATTTGGCTTGGTTTTATAGCTTAGTTTAATGGTGTAAAAAAGATATAGTCATTGTCTCCTCCAGTTGTACCTTCACATCCTTAGGTCAGAGACAGAGGTGTTTTTTTTCTCAGTAAACAAATATTTTGGTATGCTTACTAGGTGAAAGAAACACTTTTCTCTTTTGTAAACAGATTAAAAAAAATAACTTTTATTTCCACAGAACATCAACCCCAGAAAATACTTTCTTAACCAGCTTGAAATCAATTACTTTATACTCTTGGTATTTGAACTAGTGCTAACTTTCAAAAGCTGGGGTAACGTTGTTGAAGACTTAGGAGTGGGATTTCGCAAAGCGAATGTTTGGATCACGTGTATAACCAAAGCAGATGATATGAATCAGCAGGGGATAAATGAGATTCCAAAATCAGCAGATAACTTCATTTTAGCATTCATTCTGTTTTTGCATTAGCAAAATGAACAACATCCAATTTATTTTTTCAACATTGCTCAACAGCATCAAATACACATTCCGGCTTTCACTGTGTTTGTATCTGTGTTCACATCTGAACCTGGAACTATTCCATACCTTATTGCATTTCTTCTGAATATATTCAGCTTGGGGATTTCATGGTGAGCAAAGAGCTCTCAGAACATAAGTTGCAATATGTTGCTTTTAGCAATTCAACATCATTCGTTGGAACTTCCAACATTTTGCATTTATTTTCCCACCAACATGTGCGTATACATCAACACTTTTACATAAAGTATTCAAAGAACAAACACATAGGTTTGCTTTTTCTCCCAAGAACTTTGTAAAGGTGCCAATATGGCATTTTTCCTGGTTGGTCAAATTTCCTTTTTAGTGTTATAAAGTATAAATATTTTAGATCTTTGGGTACTCTGCTGGAAATGTGTCCTCTTCAGTAATATTCCTACTGTCAGGCTGAGGGGAAATCAAACTGACCTGTCAAGGAACAAGAACTGTTTGTAGCTGAATTATTTCATTTCAAACCAAAGCATATATTTTGTTTGTTGTTTGTTTTTAAATAGTTACTGGGTATTCACAGCTGAATTTGTTTTCCAGTGAAAACTTATCTTCCTCATTATATAATTACAATAATGAAATAAAGAGAGAACTTCTTCATGCCACAGGGTTCAAAAAATTTAACACCAAGTTTTTGAAGTTTAGTTCTCTGATGTAAACAATGGCACAAGTTAGTGAAGTAAAGTCACAGAAATAAAAAGCTGTCAACATCTATCTATTATTTCCTCTCTGCAACCCACACAGCACTTCACCCCAAGCTTTTCATTCTGCTACAAACTCACTTAAGTAGTAAATTATTTTTTATTCTATAGTCCTTAATTCAGAGCTCTGCTCTGTTCTTCCCGGTCCAAGGCCAAAGCTCCTTGCCAGCCCTTTGTCAATTCTTAGTTTAGTCCCACTGACTTTCAGATTCTTATCACTTATCTATGTGTCTTGCTCAAGGTCACTGACAGCCTTGCAGAATGGTTATAGATTTTTATTTACTATTTAGGGTTTTTCCTAACTAAATTTACTTGGTGTGTTGAGGGGAACAATGAGGATTTCTTGTAAAATTTAATTTTCTGATTTCCCTGAAAAGTTAGAAGATGTGACATCTCCTAAGAAAATGTTCACTGTTCATTCATTTTTTCATTCAAAAAATCACTGCTGAATAAACATCACTGCTGATTTTCATAAGCAGTCTGCTGGGCATGAAGAATTCAAGTCTTTGTTTTTAGGCCTTATTGCATAAAAAAATAGTGTTATTGAGGTGAGTAGATACGTAAACACATCATAACTCAGTGTAGTAAGTCCCTTAAGATAGGTCCTCTAGGAAAACAGATAAAGGGGAAATTTACTGTTCATGTGGTAGACGAGAAGATGATCTTTTTATAGGATCAATGTCTTAAAAAATGAGCTTGACTTCACCAAATGTTAAAGTCATTGTCAGCAAATAAATAGCAAGGTGACATGGCAGCACCTAATGTTTTAGTATAGTGAATGAGAGTAAAAACATCATTATTAATCTATGAAAATGATAATTATTGAAACAAATTGGCTGTGCCTGGAAGAACATTTGATAAAACACACCTACATTTATCAACCACACCATCTGAACTGAGAATTTGTAGACATTGCAAAACTGACAGCATTTTTATTTGTTTTATTTATCTTACTGTGGTTAAAGAACATGATATCGTAGGAATATTTTGGTGAATGAAAGGTCTTATAGGATTAATAAAAAGCCATATTTCAAGCTCTTGAATAAAATATGTAAAATTTAGTCTGGGAAAATATGGCCTTATTGACATTTTCTCTCATATAAGTGATGAACTACTGTATGCAAAAGTAAACTTCTAAACAAACATGACATTTGGTGTGAGGCATATAATTTTCTAATCAAGTGGTCATTAGAGTGGATTGTTCAATACTATTTATTGAGGTATTGGAAAGAAATATAACATTTACATTCATATCTATATTTTAAAATTTCTTTTGATGGAACATCTTCAACCTGATAAAAGGCACTGTGAAAAACCCAGAATGTTTTGTTCCTAAGACCAAAAATACAACAAGGATATCCACTGTCACCACTTGTACACACCATTGTGTTAGAGACTCCAAACAGTAGAATAAAAAATAAAAAAGTAACAGTCATCCATATTGGAAAGGAAATAATACAACTATCTTTAATCTGAGATAACATAATCTTCTAGGTAAAAAAACAGCAAGGACAGGCAAACTACCACTGGTGGATCAAACCTCTCCTGTTTTCAGTTTATTGTGTGTCCATCAAGCTAAGAATGTTCATCATTAAAGGTGAGAAGATGAAGAAAAAGGAGAAAGAAAAAGAGAAGGAAGAGAAAGAGGAAGAAAAAGGGGCAAAGATGTTATGTTGCTTACAAAAAATAAAATACTTATTATTTGCATTCTTGACAGAAAAAGTTTTCCAATGCTTTAATTACGCAAAAAAGTGACTAAAACTTATAAGTGAATTTAACAAATCTGTAGTCTTTTCAATCCTAGGTTTTTTCCCAAGAGAATTATTTATGGATATATTTCCATAAAATTATTTGTATCCTAGTGTTTTTTTTTGTGTGTGATTTTTTTTTTTTTTGTGGTACGCGGGCCTTTCACTGTTCTGGCCTCTCCCGCTGCAGAGCACAGGCTACAGATGCGCAGGCTCAGCAGCCACGGCTCACGGGCCCAGCCGCTCCGTGGCATGTGGGGTCTTCCCGGACCGGGGCACGAACCCACATCATCTGCATTGGTAGGCGGACTCTCAACCACTGCGCCACCAGGGAAGCCCTGTATCCTAATTTTCACAGCAGCTTTATGTATAATAGACCCCAAAGGGAAACAATTCAAATATGCATCAATAGGTGAATGGACAGATATATAGTAGCATATCAAATCAATGGAAGGCTACTCAGTAATTAAAAGGAATAAACTAATGATACATTAATGAATCTCAAATAAGTATGTAGATTGAAATATACTAGACAAAAAAGAGTATATATTGTATGATTCCATGTATATAAAATTCTGGAATGTGAAAACTAAACTACAGCAGCAGAAACCGATCAGTTGTTGTCTGGTGACAGCGAGCATCCAGAGGTGAAAGGGCTAATTACAAGGGAGCATCAGGAAACTTTGGAGGTATGATTATGTTTATTATCTTGATTGTGGTGATAAATTTACAGGTGTATACAATTTCAAAAATAATTTATTTGTACACTTTACATGTGTAGTTTATTGTATATAAATTATATTTCAATAAAGCTGTAAGCAAAATGTGAAGGAAGGAGCTAATGTGATACTTAGAGGGAAATTTATAGTCTTAAAAAAAGACCATATATAAAATTAATGATCTAAGCTTCCATTTCAAGAAAGTAGAAAAAAAAAACAAAGAAAGAAAGAAAGTAGAAAAAAAATCCAAATAGAAGAAAGCAAATAAAAAAAATAGTAAAGTAGAATATAAAAAGCAGTACATTATCATGGTCAATTTGATTTTTTAAAGAGATTAATAAAATTGATAAATCTATAGCTATATGATTGAGAAAAATGGGAAAAGATAGAAAAAGGACACAGTGCCTACAACAGACATTAAAATTGTAAGAGAAATGCAACTCAAAACCACAGTGAGATATCTCCTCACACTGGTCAGATGGCCATCATCAAAATGTCTACAAATAATAAATGCTGAAGAGGTTATGGAGAAAAGGGAACCCTCCTACACTGTTAGTGGGGATGTAAATTGGTGCAGCCACTATGGAGAAAAGTATAGAGATTACTTAAAAAAACAAAAATAGAGCTATCATATGATCCAGGAATCCCACTCCTGGGCATATATATGGAAAATACAAAAACTCTAATTCGAAAAGATACATACACACCGATGTTCATAGTGACACTATTTACAATAGCCAAGATATGGAAGTAACCTAAGTGTCCATTAACAGACAAGTGGATTCAGAAGATGCAGAATATAGATACAATGGAATATTATTCAGCTATAAAAAAGAATGAAATAATGCCATTTGCAGCAACATGGGTGGACCTAAGAGATTATCATACTAAGTCAGACAAAGACAAATATCATATGATATCACATATATGAAATCTAAAAAAATATATACAAATGAATTTAATTACAAAAGAGAAATAAACTCACAGACACAGAAAACAAATTTATGGTTAACAAAGGGGAAGAGAGGAGGGAAAAATTAGGAGCTTGGGATTAACATATATACAGTACTATACATAAAATAATAAACAAGGACTTACTGTACAGCAGAGGGAACTATAATCAATATCTTGTAATAACCTATAATGAAAAAGAATCTGAAAAAATATATATACATAAAACTGAATCACTTTGCTCTATACTTGAAACACTGTAAATCAATCATACATCAAAACAATTCTAAAATATTTGTTATTAACTAAACTAACATATGCACAAATTTATTCTAGAAGTCTTTCCTCCATGTCTTCAAGATAAGGAACTTTTGTTCTTAGAACTCTGAGTAGTCTTATTTCTGAAATTAAAATGTTATTAAGGTAATTATTACAGCTCAAAAATACAAGTGTACTAGGAGACTTGTAAATGACCATTTAAAGAAAGACCTACTTTATTGTCATTTGACAACCATCAAGCACATTTTTCTCTTGTCCTTGGCAAACAGAGGTCCAGTGAAGAACAAGGCTGAAATGAATATGACATTTACACATGCTTATCTGGACAGATATAATTGTTCAAATTATACACATGCTAGATTTGGACATCTATTCAGAATCATAAAAATAAATAAATAAAAGTGGAAAATCCCATTTAGTGTGAATCCCTCTGAGAATCCATAATCCTGGTATAAAATTGTACTTGTAGAATGAGCAGCATCCTTCAAGATACCCTTCAGTAAGACAATCTGGGGCTGATGTTTGAGGGATATTGTGGGATGCAAAAAATACATATGTATCTGGAAGACTTTTCTAAAATTCACCAGTTTCAGTCATGCATGTGGAGAAATAGCCATGAAACTCCACTTTAGGATTTTTTCCTGATAAGATACTCTATTAACATCTGTGAACAGTCCAGCCTACCCTTCTAGAAGCCAGGATCAGAACATTCCTCCCCACAATGTTACGACAGAGCTCTGTCAGCTGAAAATTTGAAAGTCCATGTGTGACAAATCATATACAACATTGAAGACATTCTTGTCTTCTGGTTTCTTCTCATTTCTTTTTTTCCAAAAATAAATAAAATTCTATATAATTTGAAATTGTTTCACATGTCTCCTATGTTAGGATTTATTTTTAATGTTCAAGGAAGGAGAAAATGAGGGAAATTGAAACCTAACCAATGGGACTTAAGGGAAAGTTTGCTGATAGGTTTCTGAAAAAGGTTTATGCCCTAATTAAAAAAAAAAAAGTGGATGAAGGAGAAATATATCTTTATTAAGATCCTGAATATGGCTATGTGAGAATGTGTTGTCTCAGATTTTCCAATTATTTTAGGGTTATGAGTGGTGGGCTTAAGAGTGAGACTGCCAAGTTTAGGATGATGGAGCAGAGAGATGGAGGGAAAGATGGAAGACCTGTGATGATGTTGTTGAATTCCTATCAGGATTTCATCAATCTTGATAACCCCTATTTCCAGACTTCTTAATAGGTGAGATGCTAAAGTTTTCTCAATATAAGCGTCTCTTAAATTTTAAAGATAAATTAAACTAAAAGAAAAATCTCTTTCATCTCAACATAACTTGGCTGCATTGGCAGTGGTTCAATTCAACCTGACTGATGACTAGAGGGCTTGAGTCACTTTTCTTCATACCATGAATGGCAAACTTTTTCTGCAAAAGAGTGTGATAGTAAATATTGTGGGTCACAAGGTCTCTGCCACAGCAATTAAATTCTGTCCTTATAGTGTGAAAACAGCTGTGGAACATACAAAAATAAATGAGTCTGTTTGTATTCCAATACAACTTTATTTACAATTCTGATACAGGCTAGGCCATAGTTGGCTAGTATCTGCTCTATAACCTCTGCTTTGGGAGAGTAGTAGGGACCTACAATGTTTTACGTAGAAGGAAAATTATTGTGGATATTTCAGGAAGTATATCTATAAAGGAAACCCTGACAAGGTTGGGGTTTTTTTGTTGTTTGTTTGCTTTTTGGGTTGTTTGGTAATGCAAGTGCCTGATTTAAGCTTTGATTGCTGAGGCATCCATTTCAAAGAGGCATCCACTTCAAAGATCTGGAATAAAAACATTGCCAGCCACATGACTAGATAAAGAGCCAGGCCAACTTTCCCAACTGAGACAACTCCTTTGTCTTAGGAATGTTGGAAAATTTCAACAACTGACCATTTGGGCCACTTGTGTTTCTCCTCCCGTGTTTTAAATTCATCAATAAAGAGTGAGCCTGTGAAACCCTAGGCCCCCACACTTGACCTCAGTAAAGGCAGGGCTCATGTGCTCTCTCTCTCTCTCTCTCTCTACTCATGACCTCGCTCTGTGGCCTCAAGTGTGCTGGATAATTTCTAGGTCTTGCAAGTAATAAACCTTTATTGTTTCCTGTTAGTTATTGTTGAAGGGCATCTTGCAATCGTAATAAGAATCAGAAGGGCTGGTCCAGCCACAATATTGGTTATTGAGAGGCTGAGACCACACAACACAATATCAGTACTGTTCAGTATTGGCCATAATGTAAAATTCTCTAGGGTTGAAAAGGGTGAAAGTACCTGAGCACCAGGAAGACCAAATCCACACTCTACCAGGGAGAAGTGGGACAAAGTAGTGTGGGTCAGGATATTGCCTGCCATAGAGGGTAAGGGTTAGGATTTTCTTTACAGGAACAAACATGATAGCTGCCTATGGCAATCCTTAGCAATGCTTAATAATAAATAATAATAATAAATAATGATTAATACATTATTTTAAATTAATTAGTTTATTAAAAGAATAGCAAATATTGAAATGAAGTGTCATCTTTCTTAGCAAAATCCTTCCGTAAGACAATTGAGACTCTCAAATTTCTACTGTATTCCTTAGAAGACTCTCAATTACAGATAGCTTTACTATTCCATTCAATCAGCTCTACAAATATTTTAACAGTGCAGACTTTCTATATCATTTACCTTAATTTTTGATTACTTTCAACTCTTCCCTCCATCTAATTAAAAGGTAGATTTTTAAGAAAGATTAGCAGACTATATGTGTGATGTGTTGAATCCTTCTTAAAAGTCTTTGTGCTGCTGATTGCCTTGTCTCAATTTTTTGCTTCAATTATTGCAGGACCCCAGAAGAGTAACATTAATTTAGAAGCCATATCCATACCTACAGCTGCTTCTGATATGTTCTAGCCAATTGAACTAAAAAACAAATGGTCTTATCAAATAAACTGATTATGGTGTGCTTCTTATCCAATTATGGATCACTTTTTATAATTCACTTTTATAAAGTTTTCCATGTCAAATCAAAAATGGTATTAAACATTCATATTTATAGAAGTAACACAGTATCAACAAGCTGATTTGGAGACATGAAACAACCTGGGTTACGCAGAGTTATGTGGGAAGTTTTGTCTAAAGGAGGCTCTGATAAAACAAAGGGAGAGGACACATGAATTAACACAAGTTCTCTAAACCTTAAGTACACATAAGCAAGAGTCAATTAGGAACTTGATTAGAGGAGGGCCTCCCATTTGTAAGTGAATGAGCTGGGCGAAGCATGGTGTTCTTCCTTATTTTTCCAAAACAAGGGATTCTTCTGCTGAGGGATTAAAAAAAATGGTGCACTCAGCAGTTTCTTTGTTTTCATCTTTGCAGCACTCTTGGCACCACACTCCAGAATGGATAAATTAAAATTGTTTCTGTCTAATCCCCTCAGAGAGGTTTTATTGTACATAGACTACAGTTATTTTAGTTGAGCAGGCTTAAAACATTATGCCTTTTAAAGCCTAATAGTTGTGTTGGTGTAATCAATTCTAATACGTAACATTTGGGATGTATGTGCAACTCTCCCAGGCCCTGTTGTTGCAATAAGGTATTTTTTCATATTGTGAGAGCTAAGGTTAGGGCAAGTACGGGTGCAATGATAAACATAGTGGTGGAGGATATAGCTGGTCATAGGTGTTCTTTAGTAAACAGTTTGATTGCATAATAAGAAAGGTGGTGCATCATTGCTGGTCTATATAGGAACATGAAGGAGAGCTGCTTAAAAATTAGGGAAAAACATGCGTTATTTCACAGCAGGGAACTCTTCCACCCATCCCTGTTTGGGGATAGAAAAGGACAGAAAACCTAATAAGCCTGACAGTTCAAAAATGCACTGGATTAACACAAAAATGAAGTAGTCAATTGATTCTATGGCAAGAGAGTAGGATTAGTCCAGATAGTCTGGTACCTGTGGGGTCAAAGAGCCTTGGGAGGAAAATAACTCAATGGATAAGTATGACAACTTGTCTTTGAGTGGAAAGAATGAGGGCTCAAAGGTGAGGATCTGTTGCCACAAAACCTCTACATGAACTTGAGATTTAATGGCTTTGGTCCTCAAATTTCACTTCTGCAAAATGCAAACCATTGTACAAGAGCGCCTGAAGAACTTTGCCAAATTTTACACACATCACACTAGAATTTTTTCAAGACCCTTTGATTTTTCTCAAAGCTCCTTTTTATTTTCTAACTTAATATTTTATATTTTGAGACAATTGTAGAATAATTTTCAGTTAGAAAAAATAATACGGAGAAATCTTGTATACACTTTACTCAGTACCCGCATGGTGACCTCCTCCATTGTCAAAGTGCAATATCAAAACCAGAAAATTGACATGGATATATTCCTTCAAACTTGTTGAAATTTTACGAGTTTCACATGCACTCCTGTGTGTGTTTATTTAGTTCTATGAAATTTTAATCACATGTGTAGTTTCATGTAATATCACCACAGTCAAAATACAGAACATTTTCATCTGCAAGAGTCAGTCCTGTTATCATTTTATAGCCAAACTCACCTTCCTCACTCCTCTCTTCTTTAACTCCTGGCTACTAATAACTGTTCTCCATCTTTATAATTTGTCATTTCAAGAATGTCAAAAAAATGAATTATATAAGTAATCTTTTGGAAGAAATTTTTTCAATCACATAATTACCTAGAGACTCATCAAGTTGTTTGTATCGATACATTTAAAAAAAATATTCCTGTGTAGTACTCCACAGCATGGATATACCAATTTGTTTAATCATTCACCCAGTGAAGGACATCTGGGTAATATCCAGTTTGTGACTATTAAGAATAAAGCTGCTATAAACATTTGTATACAAGCTTTTTTCTTGAGTGTGTATTTCTATTTCTCTGGAATAAATGGCTAAGAATCGAATAGCTGCATGTTTAGCTTTATAAGAAAATGCCATGCTGTTCTCCACAGTGACTGGACCATTTTACATACCCATCAGCATTATATGAATGATTGAGAAAATGGAATGATCAAGTTTATTCACATTCTCACCTGCATTTGATGATATCAGTAATTTTTTAAGATTTTTTGATAGGCACGTAGTGATAGCTCATTGTGGTTTTAATTTCATTTCCCTAATGGTTAATGATGCTGAATATCTTTTCATGCTATTTTCTTATCTGTATAGTACCCTCTGTAGTATAATGTCATTTATTTTGCCCATTTTCTAACTGAATTATTTTTTTGTTTGTTTGTTTTTTGTTTGTTTTCTTTTTGGAGTTTAGTTTTGAGTGTTCTTTATATATTCTAGACACTGGTCCTTTGCTGAGTATGTATTTTGCAAATAATTTGTCCTATTTTGTAGCTTCTTCTTTCATCCTTTTATCTGGAACTTTTGCAGAGTGAGTGATTTTAATTTTGATAAGGTCTAATTTATCAATCTTTCTTTGAAAGATCATGCCTTTTGGTGTTAAGCTTAAGAACTTTTGCTTAGTCCTAGATCCTGAAGATTTTCTAATGTTCTCTTCTAAAAGTTTTATAATTTTATGTTTACATTTAAGTCAGTGATCCATTTCAAATTCACTTTTTAAAAGTATTAGGTTTATATCAATGTCTTATATGTGTATGTATGTATTTTTGTTTTTGTCTTTTGATCTTTAATTTTCCTTGTTGTAAAGGCTAATCCACCTCCATTGAATATTTTTTTCATTTCTGTGGAAAATCACTTGGGCACATTTATGTGAATCTTTTTCTGCGTTCTCTGTTCTGTTCCATTGATCTATGTGTCTCTCCCTCCAACAATACCATGCTACCTTTATTATTATAACTTTAAGGAAGCCTTAATATAGAGAAGAGTGATTCTTCCCATCTATCAATAATATTTTTTCCCTAAGGACTGTGTTTTTCTACATAAATTTAATATCATGTCTATGTCTACAAAAAATCTTGCTGGGATTATGCTAGCAAGTACATTAAAACTGTAGATCAATTTGGGGAGAACTGATATATTTTCCATGTTGAATCTTCTGATCCATGATTGCAATATGTCTCTCCATTCATTTAGGTATTTTTATATTTCTTTTATCAGCATTTTGTAATTTGTGGCACACAGATCCTATGATTTTATTTTTAAATTTGTAGCTAAGTCAATTTTCTTTGGAATGATTACCTTATTATTTTTATCATTCACATTTTCCTACATATGTCTTCTATATGGCAAGTGATTTCTGGATTTTCTCCCCAAGATCAATTCCATCTTCTGTGCATTTTCTCACACTATTGCTTCAACATGGAAAGCTTCCCCCGACCCCCTCTCATTATGGTCTCAAGTTCTTTAGGAAGGTATTCCAGTAGAGCTGGCCTTTGAAAGAAAATCAGGGACTGTGCCGTTTATTGATTGTAATTTAAATCATGGCTCTGCAACTTTTGTGAGTTCTATGCAAGTCATTTTACTTTTCTGAACTTTAATTTTATCACATGGAAAAAGATAACATTGTTTAACACAAAGTTCAGGACGTGTGTGTGTCTAAATTGAAAATCATATTTATAGTACTAATTAGAGAAACAGACATATATAGCAGATGTTCAACAAACAGCAAATATTTTTATCTCCCCAAATTTTGATTGTCAATGGCACTTATTGCCAGTTAATAGATTTTGGTATTATTATATTTTATTAATCCTTTTTGTATATATTGATTTTACTATTAATGTCCTTCATAATGATGTTGTAATATGTGCTGTGTGTGTGTTGATTCCATGGATAATTCATAACCTCTATAAAGAGCAGCGACTGGGTCATTTTTATGTCTAATATGGAATTTAGACATGTTGTTGGAGTTATTGTTTCACACTGAAAGACTCTGGCTTTCATGTCAGAAAATCCTGGATTCTTATCTGCAATGCAGCATTGGGAAATGTTATATTCTCTGAACTTTAGTTTGCTTATCCATAAAAAGGGGATAATAATACTACACAGTAGTCTTGAGAAGATTGTATGCGAGCATATGTAAAAGTGCATTGTAATGCACATATGTCTAACTGTAATAGAATTACTAGTGATTGGTTGTCTTGAGGAACTTGTAAAGCAGCTGTGGGTACCTTCTATTTCACACAAGTAAGTAAAACTGAGATATAGGTATGCTTACTGATTTACAAAGTATAATATAATTATTTGATAACAAAATATTGTTCAAGAATGCTTCCCTCAGAATTCTGATGCTGGAATAAACTGTAAAGATAAATAGTTAAACTCACCTTGTTACACACATACTCACACACACATCTCCTAGATAGAATAAGTAGCTTCTCCAAGGTCACTTAGCTGAAAGGAGGTAGAGCCAGAAAAACTCTGGTATCCTGATCCCTAGCCATAAGCTGTTTCCTCTAAACGATTTTCCCTCATTTGTGCCCTGCTCTTCCTGGCATCCTGGCTCAAATTACTTCCTTACCCATTCATATTTGCTGCCTCCAAACTCATCATACTTTCCCTTCCAGCTCTGCGTCCATATGGCAATGCTCATCTGGGAAGTGGATGTCTGAAATTGCCGCCATCACTCTATCCCCTTCCAACCATGTGAGTAGGATAGAAAATGACTTTTGGGCACTATTAACCCGAGTTGGCTGAGATTCACGGACGCTGAGGTGAAACACTCTCCATCGTATTTGCAAGCCCTGGAGCCAGTCTTCGGCCTTTTGCAAACCAAGATGCCTTTCAGAGTTTAGAATGTACTTTCTGTACCTTTTTCAAATGACCCCATTGAAAACAGGAGCACGGGGCAGGAAAAAATGGATCCTAGTTACAAAGTGTTATATATGAAAAATATTCTGAGTGTCCAACATGGGTGGAAAACTTTGTAAATAAGCACATGCATCATAAATCTTCAGGTCCAATGAAACATGAGGGTCTGTTTCACACATGAGGGGTATGTTATTTACCATTTATTTGTCTTTGCAATCTCTCAGGCAGGATCATTGTGAGTTGAAAAATTCAGGGAATACTTTCAGAGAGAGTAAGAATTGAGCTAAGTTAAGAAAAGTTCTATGGTGTTAAGTTTTGTTTTGTTCTGACGTAGTGGCAAATTTCAGAGCCAAATTACCACAGTCATAAAAGTAGTATGATTTGAAGCCTCCTAATGTCCCCTTTGCCAAAATACATATATTCATATCCTGCCATGTCATCTAAACTTTCCACAAACAATTCTTCCTCAGATTAAAATAATCATAGGCCTTGCTAACAACACTTACCTGATATATTTTGTAGGATTAATTCTTACTGACAGGAAATTCCATAAGCAATACCTCAAAGGACACAGTAGTTTTGATGGGGAAATGCAGAAAAGGGTCACTGCTCATGGTGTTACTTTGTGATGATGGTCTTAGATGAAATTCTGTAGTGAAATGAAAGAATCATGAGGAAGGAGGGGTGCCACGAAATTCCAGGGCACCTGACAGGAACAGGAAAAGACTAAGGAAGAATTAAGTTTAAAAGGACATTAAAGACATACTTTTAACATTTTGAAATTCTGCCTAGAATGTATGGAAGAGACTCTCTCCAAGCCATGACTCAGCTGGAGCACAGCTGTACACAGCATGCCTGCCATTCATTGGGTCAGTCAAGGACCAAGGCCACCTAAAACAAAGACTGCTAGAGGGCACCAAGAAATAACTTCATTTCCCCAGAACAGAAGTCAAAGAGCTTGGGGCAGAAGAATATGAAATGTGGGCTGACTTCCTGGTCTCTCTCTGGCCATTAGCTAATGCCTAGGAGAATGAAATTTCTTGGCCCTTTTAACATTTATCTGTCTATTTAACTACAGATAGTAATATTAGCACTAAAATGATACTCAGTTCTTTAGAGAATTGACCATCAATGTGTCCCATTGTCCTTCCATGGTAGTGAACTGTCTCTAATGACAACATTTTCCATGTACAAATCTTTAGTAAAAAATTTACTGATTCTAGATGCCAGTTTACTGATTCTGAATAGCTTTTGTGTCCTTAAAAGGTATGAGTAAGTTAAACTTCTAGGCAAATGAAACTCAGTGGAAGTTTGTACACTTTCTTTTTGTAAAAGATGGATTTGGGGGATTTCCTTTTCTGCTTTCCTGAGTCAGCAGAGGATCTTACAGCTCATCAACATGCATGTACATTCCCCATGTAAGAAAAGGCTTGGTTTAGTCTTGCTTATTCATCACAAAGTCTATGTCTACATATGGCCAAGAAATTGAGCATTTTCTGCATTATCCAGATTTGCAGCTGCCTTATGGCTCAGCTGATTGAAACTCATCAATGTTACAGACTAAATTGGACCCTAAGATACCATCAAGTCACACACAAAAACTTACTCATTTATTCTTTTCAATAGGACTCCTGTAGGTAGACTGCATGATGATGGTCATTATATGGAACCCAAGTGTTAGTGGTCATTATGCAGAGAGGACCAGGATTAAATATTCTTTCTACTATCTAGATAATCAAAATAAATGATGAAAATTCCCTGATGTTTCCTTACTGATCCAAAGGGGATACAATAAGAGTGTCTTAATTTATGATTCTAGACTTGTTGAAGATGTTTTGCCCTACAGAATACATGACCTCTACTTTAGATTAATTGGGTTACTTAATAACTCTTTAAAATCTTTACATTTTGCTGTACGGTTTCCCAGAGTTTCTTCTCTTCAAGAATGACTCACTCTTATTGCCCACTCATATTTTTCCAATGAATTTCTTTATCTGGTGATTCAGCATACATTTTTGTGGAGTCACTATATTAAATGTTGAGATTAAAATAATAAATATATCTGACGCTTCCCTCAATGAATTTGCAGTCTTCTAGAAGAGATAGTGATAAAGATAAAAATAGAGATAGAGAATTTAAAAATTCTGCAATAGAATATATGTAATCAAAAAGAGATATATGCAAAATAACTACAAAAAATAGAACAACATTCTCTAAATATTAACCTTGAAAAATAAGAAAGATTTTAGAGTAGAAAGAATACTTGGGCTTCAACTCAAAAATAATGTTTATAAGTAAGGGGGAAAGACAATTCAAGTAGTATATATGGCACAAATAATAGCCCAGTGGCTTGACACAGTATCACATACTTGGAAATTTAATAGTACTTGGGTATTACTGGAATATAATTTTTGTGGTAAAGAGTGTGAGAAAATTGAGGAATGAAATTTGAGAAGGATATGCTAGAAAATGATAAGAACCAGATTCTGAGGTGCCTAATACTTAATTTAGATTCTATCTGTTCTCTAGGCAGGGGAGAGGGATGGTACTGTGCCTAATTATATTTTCACTCTAGAAAGATAATTCAATAGGATAAGAGTAGAAACTGTAGTCAAGAAAGCTAATTGAGAAGTTATTCTATAGGTCCAGGGATAGATAAAGAGATTCAAATTTGGACAATGATAGCTGGCATGGGAAAAATACCTAGATGTAGAAGATATTTAGGAAGCAGGAATTAGTAAATAATTGAATGTTGAAATAAGTGAAAGAAAACAATTGAGGATGATTTGAAAAGATCTGCTCTGTGTTACTGGATGCATGTTCACTCATTCATTATTACATCAGATATCAGATAGCTTTGTCAGGGTTGAAAGCAGAAAGGGGCTTAGAAAATGAGTGAAATATATGGTTCCTTTAGTTTATCCAGGTGACAATGTCCACTTGATTATTGAAAATACCAGTTTGGAGCTCAAGAAAAGTGTCCAGGTTAATCACACACTTTAGAAATATTAGATAGGAAGAGATAATAGTGAAAAATACCCAGGTCTATGAAAATTTGAATATGAAGTATATGTTATCACTGCAGCCTGAGAATAGAGCAGCGGATGCAAGTTTCTGGGGATCAATCAACTGTAAAGATTAAACTGATACCAAGTGTCTTAAACACTTTGTTTTCTGGAACAGTTTATTCTTCATATTGCCTTATACTTCCACTTCTTACATACTTCCTTTAAGCCTGGCTCTTCCTCTTAATGCATGGTATTTTCATGGTCTACTTCTATGTGACTTTGGTGTCAGAAAAGCATGTGACCAAAGCATATTAACAAATAGAAGGAAAAACATGTAAAAGATGAGGGATATGTTCCATGTCATAGATTAAATTATTAACATTTTCAATCAAATCTGACTCGATTTCATACGGCCAAGTTCCCTTGACTACTTTACTTTATGCTGAATTGTTCGCAAAATTAATAGTTACTTGAGGAAACTAATGTAAATTGCCAAATTTTTGCATCATGCAGAGTAGAACTGAGCAAAATGAACCAAGAGATTTATTGGATTAGTTAACAGAAAAGGCATACTCCGCCCTCTTCTTCAGAGACAAAATCCTTGTAAGAAACTTCTATAATTTCCAATTCCACACTTTCATCTCTGGCTAAAGCTCCAGCTGCTCCAATGAAACTACCATTGCTAGTGTTACTCAGGGTTGCTTCATTGCAACATATGGGTGATGCTTACACTGGATCTATTTATAGCATTTTACACTGTGAAATACCCCTCTTTCTTGACATTTTTTCTTCCCTTAATTTTTGTGATTTTTCTATTCTTCTAACGGTCCTTCAAACTCTTCAGATACTTATTCTCAGAATTATTTTTATTTTCATTATTATTTTTAAAAACCTTTTTTTCTCATAAAATAAAATACACGGAAGCGCAAAAATTCCTTGATTCTTTAGGTGCTAACTACCACCTAAGTCAAAAAACAGTTTTCCCAGCCAGTCTAGAAATGTATCCATAACAATCATGCATGCCAGTCACAACTTCCTCTCTCCCCTTAAACGGAGCCATTATCCTGAGTTATAGAGTCACCATTTTTCACTTTACTTGGATGCCTTTAAGTCTGAATTCACCTCCCCACTTTTTGTTGCAGAACTTGGATTATTTAAAGAGATGGGCATTTCTTGAGTGCCTATGGTGTGATGTCTTGCAAATTCCTCTCATTTTACCGGCCAGGTAATAGGTAAGGACTTTGGCTTCCTTGCTCTCTAGCTAGTATTTGGGGAAGGAAGAAATGAAGAGACAGAGGAAGAAATAAGATTCAATCTCCAAGCCCAGTGTTCTTTCTATATACCCCTGAAATTTCCATCTAAATGACCAATCTTTTGGAGAAAGCCATTTAGGAAGAGAACAGGGAAATGCCAGTGTATACATGTACCTCAGCAGGGAACAAAAGCAGCCACACTGAGTATGTGCTGTGTGCTTCTGTGTTGAGCCACTCCAAGGGATGTGGGCATGAACGTGGTAATGTAACTGCCTGCAATGGTGGCATATATTGAGTTTTCCCTTAAAGTTCTTCAGGGAAACATGGTGGAAATTAGATGTGTTACCAGAAAATTTTATTAGGTCTCCTGTGCAAGTGGAAATAGCCAGACTTGAGAGACCAAGAGATTAGGTTCAAAGTCACTAGCAAGGCACTGGTGGAGACAGAAACAGAACCTGGCTCTCCTCAGAGACTCATGGAGGTGACCTCAGAAATCTGAGGTTACAACAGAGCAGAAACCCACAGGCCTAAGGCTCTTCATCCCTCTGCTCCATCCCAGGCTGTCTCTGCCCATCGTCCATTGCTTCTTTACCACAAGTTTTCCCATGGCTCAAGATGACAGGAATTTCCCCACATCATACTATAAAGGCCTCTCATACCCAGCACAGCTTCACCCCAGCAGGCCCTGCGGAGTGAGGAGAATAGGGTAAACCAATGGAGCAGAGAATCAAATGGCCTCCTTTAGTATGAAAATTTATTTGCAAAAAAAAGTGTGCTCCGTTTTCAGAGGATTGACTTACATAACTTTGAGAGCAAAAAGTCATGTTTAAGTTGGGGAATGCCTGTCATGTGAGAAGGTTGTGGCATCACCTTGCACATAAGCCCCATAGGGGGCTTTTGACAGTTCCCAAATGTTCTCCAAAATGGAGGTAGGGTAAAATATTTCCTTAAGAATACTCCCACCAGAGGCACTGAGAACATCTCCACCAGTACTGCCATACCACTAGCATTGCCATCCATCTTGTGCACAGACCAACCCCAGTGGACTTCGCTCACATTGTGTTCAGTGTGGGTGGTATCTTGGGGATGTGCTATAGACTGAATTGTTATGTCCCCAAAAAACATTCATATATTGAAATTTAACCCTCAATGTGATAGTATTTGGAAGTGGGGACTTTGGAAGATGATTAGATCATGAGTGGAACCCTTATGAATGGGATGAGAGCTTTTATAAAACACAGAACTCCTTAATCCCCTTCCATCATGTGAGGATATTGCAATAAAATGACTGCATATAAACCAGGAATCAAGCCCTAACTAGACACCAAATATGCCTGTGTTCTGATCTTGGACTTTCCAGCCTTCAGAACTTGTGAGAATTACATTTCTGTTGTTTATAAGCCACCTAGTCAATGGTATTCTATCAGAGCAGCTAGAATGGACTAAGATAAAGGGTATGGTGAAAATCTGAACAACTATACTGATAACACTGGTCTCCACTTTGCCTATTTATTCAGGTAATGGCGACTGGTTTTACATTAGAGTGACAATGATAAACATGTTTAAAGTGTCTGGGGCAAATCCTAAATTCTCAGCAATGCAAAATGATCAGAACTTGTGGGTTTTGATAGTGAAGGAGTGGAATGGGAGAGTGGGAGTAAGCAGGGATGCTGGAGAAGAGTTTTCAATAGAAGGGAAGGTGAACACAGTGGGAGCAGGAGAAATGTGGAGGCCAGATGGCCTAGTAAGGGAAATGATAACCTCTTCCCTGGGTCTGTCCCAACCCAGGGAATTGTGACTAAAGGAGAAAGATATTGCTCAGAAGTTTTTATTGAGGATACCTAGGGAGTCTAAAGGTGGGCCTTTGGTAAGCTGTGAACAGGCTCCTTCACTACAGATCTCCAGGGGGTGCTCTTCACATTACACATTGTGTCTGTATCAATAGTACCTCCTGGAATTGTGTGGTGTGTAGCCAGTGCGGTCATAAGTGGACCTCTCTATGCATTTTTCAGAAATCTTGCTTGAACTTTTCTGGACAGATGGAGGGGCTTCAACTTTTATTGAATGTTCAAAAGGGCTCCTAATGTAAGAAAATTCATTGCTCTACTGCAGTTTAAGATGGAGCTGCTACCAGAGTAGTCTTTCTATTGATCACTCTTGCAAAAAACTATAGTGTCTTAGAATTTGGAAACCTACATTTGATTACTGTTGCTCTGTCTCATAATTGGGTTACTGTAGAACTTGAAAACATAGCCCCAGCATGTGTGTAATGCTTAGGAATGCTGGTAAGTTGGAAATGGGAATATTATGTTACATCATGGCTTTGTTACAGCATCATTATGAATTGAAATATGTTAACATGCTCAAAAAGTATTTATCATTTCTCTTTTCTATATAGAGTTAAAATGGTGATTTTCACACAACGGATACCCAAATACAGTTGCATTTCACTTTTAAATTAAAGCATTTCTTAAATCATAAATGATGACATAGGTCTACTAAGCTTTCAACAGCTTTTTTCTCCTCTCGGACAGTTAGAGGAAAAGGGTCATGGCCTTATCCCGTTTCCAATTCTATAGTTATGGCACAGATAATCAGTCAAATGGCCAGAATATGGAGAGACTTCTGCATCAGGATGAACAGAATGAGTAGAACAATCTACAAGGATTACATTAATTCTTAAAGGCAATAGAATCCCTACCAATATGATCATGAAAGGGAAAGAATATAGAGTGTTCAAAGAATAAAAATTGTTCACTCAATTCTGGAATTCCATGGAATAAATTAAAACTGCATTATCTGAAATAACCTGACATGCAAATAACATTAAAAAATTAATAAATATATGAACAGGAAATTCTTAAGAGGAAATAGTAGGAATTTGGAGAACAATGGTGGTTTACATCACAAAAGACACTGACATTCTGTTGTTTATATTATGAAAGACATTCTCAGTTTTCTCAATAAAAATGTTCCCTGGTGTCTTCATTACAGACAGAGCCCTGTACTTACTAGATCCTGTAACCGGAACTGCCTTAGTAATTAAGCTAGCTTGAAGGACATTTATTACCCATATTCTGATATTCTTCCTGCTCCTTTGAAATTGGGAGAATTTATGATGTAGTCAGGCTCTGGAAAAGAGCATACTATATATTTTTTACAAAGAATGTTGTATAGGTGTCTTTTTTTAAGGAATCACTAACATTAGTGGTTTGAAAACAAAAGATTATTTTCCCTGTAATAATAAAACATGTAAAATGCATTTGCTTTGAGCTTCTACACTGGAGGAAGGAGGAGGGGAAAACAAAGAACACATCTGTCCCCTGAGCTGTGTTGACCATTCCCCACCTTTCAATACTAATTTCCCCAAACTGATAAGTTCCCAGCTGCTACCACAACAAAATATCCGGAGAAAAGACCTCCATATGCTGTTGCAAAGCTGATCACACTCAGCTGCTGGAGAAAGTTGAGCCGTGAAGCCACAGCTGCCAGGCTGCTGTTCTCCACTGTAGCTCAAGACGGTCTCTGCATAGAGAGGCTGTTGTGGCTGGAAAACAAGCCGAGTTAAAGAGAAAGAAGGATACCTGCTGGGGGATTCCCAGTGGATCCCAACTGCTATTGGACCTCCTCCTCTGGTACATCCCTACAAGTCGAAGCTGAGCATGAAGCTGATCTCTAGAAATATGGATGTTGTTTTGGTCTAAAAGAAAGAATAACTCCTAGAGTGAGCCTCTTTTCTATACAAGATAATACGTTTGTGACAGTAAGAAAGCAACCATTATTTCTCCCCTTAGGACTTTTATCAGGGTCCAGAGATGGCCACACTGAACTTTATCATGGTCCAAAGCTCAATCTGCATGCTTCTGCCTCTAGGACTTTACCTGTATGTTCCTTTCAGGAGAGAATGGTATTCTCTAGCCCTTAGCTTTAGTTTTTATAATCCTCTATCTTTCAAGGCTCAGTTCAAATGGCATATAATTGTTGAAGCCATTCATTATTTAAAACATGATTGATGTCTAGTTTCTGAGGACACAAAAATGAAAAATGCTATTCCCAATCTTACCTTCATGGCTCTTACCATCAAGTGGGGATAGACTGCCACATAGTTTGAAAAGTAAAGCAACAAGAATTAATTAATCATTACACAAGGGTAAAGGTGGAGCACTTTGATACTTATAAAAGAGTGTGGGACTGGTGCTGGATCACAGTGATTCCTGGAAGAAATTATATACAAGATAGTTCTAAAGAATGGGTAGGCTATAGCTGGATTTCTTCTTTCATTGCTTGAGGGGATGGGTGTTAAGATTTCTGAGCACCAAGTTTCAAAGTGTGTGTGGGGGGGGCATGTTTCCTCACACCAAGAAGCAATTTTCCAACACCAGCTACAATTCAAATCAGTTCTGACACTATCTACCTGGAGATAGCAGAGTCCACAGGTGAAGGGCTCAGTCCCACAAGACTGCCCTCCACTCAGATGTCAATCACACACCCAGGTTGTCACCTGTACTAGTGACTGACCAGTGACAGATAAGAGTTTCCAAGACCCCATCCTTTGTTTCAATTGATTTCCTAGAGTAGCTCACAGAACTCAGGAAACCAGTCTATTGACTAGATTACTGGTTTATTATTAAAAGGTATAATTCACGAAGACCCAGATGAAAGAGATGCATAGGGCAAGGTATTGGGGAAATGGCACGGAGCTTCCATGCCCTCTGAGAGTGTCACTTTCCCAAATTTCCACATGTTCACCAACCCAGAATCTCCGTGAATATTGTCTTTTGGGGTTTTTATGGAGGCTTCATCACATAGGTAAAATTAATTAAATCATTGGTCACTGGTGATTGAACCCAATCTCCATGCCCCCTCCCCTTCCAAGAGGTCTAGGGGTGAGACTGAAAGCTCCAAACCTCTAATCACATGAGCGGTTCTTCAGGCAACGAGGCTGCATCCTTAGGTGCTTTCCAAGGTCACGTCATTAACATAAACCCAGTTGTGGTAGAAAGGGGCTTGTATAAACAGCAAGAATCCTATTTCACCTTTATGGCTCTGAAGTAATTTTATGAACTTAAAACAAGACACCAGGGCTTCTCTGGTGGTGCAGTGGTTGAGAGTCCACCTGCCGATGCAGGAGACACGGGTTCGTGCCCTGGTCTGGGAAGACCCCACATGCCGCGGAGCAGCTGGGCCCGTAAGCCATGGCCGCTGAGCCTGCGCGCCCGTAGCCTGTGCTCTGCAACGGGAGAGGCCACAACAGTGAGAGGCCCGCGTACCGCAAAAAAATAAAAATAAAAAAATAAGACACCAAATATTATGACAAAAGATGCTCTCATTGCTTTTATCTCTCAGGAAATTCCAAGAGCTATGAGCCAAGAACTGGGGACAAAGACCAAATACATATTTCTTATTATAAATAATAATATCACAAGTGGATGAGATGAAAAACTATGTCAGCAGATGGAATAACATGGGCTAAGTTCCAGAGATGAGAAGGTCTATTACACATGAGCAGGATGGACAGATGTGTAGTGTGACTGCTTGTAGAGAGGAACAGTGGCAACAGAAAAAGCTAGAATGCCAGAGAGTTGACGTGGTTTAGGGTCTTCCAAGCTATGTGGAGGAGTCTGTGCTCACTTAATAAAAATGGGAATCCTCAAAATGTTTGCAACAGTGGAGTCAACTGCCTAGATGTGTGTTTCCCCTGAAATAAATAACAGTAAGAAGAAAAGTTTTGGCTGCTCTGAAGAGAATGGTGTGATGGGCAAGACTGAAGACAGAGAAATCACATAGTAATCTATGTTAGAGATGGTTGCTCCTCAGCGAGTGTAAGTGGGATAGAAAAAAAGGAATGGGGCAAGATCTAGGAGATAACTGGTCAAGACTAAGTGGCTGAAGAAGGGTAGGAGAGGGAGATGATGGGGTGTGAAGAACACAGAGAGGCAAACGTGATTGCTCGAAAGGGAAGTGTAGAAATAAGTGTGCACATGAGTGTAGACAAGGAAGGAGTGATGAACTCAGTTGGGGCCTTATAAAATGTGAAGTGCTCCATTAAGCATTTAAATACACATATGGAGAGAAATCCAAGAGGCGGGTACTGATTCAATACTAACTGGCATAAATATGTGGTAACAGAAGCTGTGGGTAGAGATGAGATCACCAAAGGAAAAATAGGGAGTGAAGAGCAAATTACTGAGGACAGAGCTCAAGTATCCCACTTTAAGGTGGTCAAATTGACCAGCAAAAACTGGTTTCTGTGCCTCTGGATTCTCATAGTAATATGCCTGTATTTCTCTTATGGGATTTATCATTTTAGCCCTGTAAAGTATGGTTATTTATATATTTAAATTTTGTTTTATTTGCTTCACCCCACAATAACTGAGTGTTTATCAAGCATCAGACTTTATTTTATATGCACTTTTTTTATACTCACAAGTGATTTGAGAGATAAGCACTATGATTTTCCCTATTTGGTAGAGATAAGGCTATGTGTTCTCTAAATCCTGTACATACCACCCCCCCACCCCGGACATGCAACTAGACCTAATGTTCCAGCTAGCCTTAGGCCACTCCTGCCACTGGACTGAATGGCAGTCAAAGCAATACGATCTGATTTACGCTATTTCCAGGACTGGCCTCTAAATTACCTCTTTCACAATACTCCAGGCTCTCTTTTTTTCTCAACCTTTACTTGCTTCCAAATACAGAGAATCCAGTGATGGATCCCAAGTCTCTCGTGAAATATTGGGGTTTCAGTCCCTGAATAGATTCTTGAAGGAGGGTGACCGCCAAAATGGCCACCTGAGCAGAAATACACATCAGAAAGTAACATAAGTAAGCAATAAATTTATTTTTTGTTTGTTTGTTTTGTTTTGTTTCTAATGACTGAGTTTGGTGTTGTTTGTTATAGCAATAAGCCTAACTGACTAATACACAAAAAAAGAGAAGAAATTAAATTTAGTAAAGTAAAAATTATTTATTCCAGTTCACATAACTTGTAAGTACCTTTGCTGGCATGTCAGTTTTCATATATTTGAACACACACACACAGATATATTACAAACTTCCATTCTAAAATGCTCCTTCCCTCCCAACTCACATAATCTCAGAGCTCAGGATGGGGGTCTCATCCATGAGGCAAAGGCCATGACAGTGTCTGTTACAAGGAACAAATGGAGCTATGGTGATAATTCCATTGCCATGCCACTTGATGGGTCATAAAACTGTTGATAGAAAATGATCCACAAAAGTACTGCTTGGGAATTTGTGGCTTAGAAAATAAATGTCAAATGACAAGCATGGTAAGTAACAACTTGGTTTCTAGTCTTTTCCTCCCATTAACTTGCAACATAATTGTGGAAAAACAATACACAGAATAAAGGTCCTCTAAGGCCTCCCTTTATCTTTAGAATTCTATGACTAAGGAAGACTGAATTTTAAAGATCCCTTAAGAAATTATTGTTTTAATTACTAACGTTCCTTCAGCAATTCCATCTTGCAAACAGCATCATCTTAACTGGGATTTTAAAAGAAGAAAATGAAAAATATTAGAAATATTGAAAAAAGCAATCTAGATTGCAGTGCAATAAGACAAAAAAGTGAAATCCCTAACAGGGCTGCTTGGCAGGCATGTTGCCTATCATAGTAGTATGATCATTAAAATCCTATTAGTAGCTAAACAAAGCATTCAGAAGTAAAATAATCATAAAGGGTCTTTTATATGTGTAGAATTCTTATCAATTTGCTGTGAAATATAGTACTCAATATTGGAATTTGGTGTGCAATTTGAAATCTTGCTGCCGAAATGTCTAAACTAACAATGGTGCCCACAGCTTGTCTATGACAATAGCTGTTATTTTGCCTGCTGACTATATAAATAAAGTTGAGAAATATATTAAATAAGAAAACCAGAATGGAGATGACATCAGAATAAATCAACAAATCTTCATCTGTATACAGAAACATACAACAATTTCAAAAGAAGATTTGTTGGCTACCTAAAACCTGAAGCAGCAATTTGGATTTGGATAATGAAAGTAAGGAAAATCTTAATTATGTCCAAACTAAATTAATCTGGATTCCCCTAGTGCATTTATTCATGTCATAACAGTCATCACTTAAGTCCATAATGATGAAATCATACATCTGAGTTTGAGCACAGAGCGGGAGGAAGGGAGAGGGAGAAAGAGGGAGGGAGGGAGAGAGGGAGGAGGGGAGGAAGAGAAGGAGAGAGAGAGAGAGAGAGAAAGAGAAAGAGAGAGACAGGGACAGAGACAGAGAGAGACAGAGAGGAGAGAGACTGAATTAAAGTCCAGTATAACGTTTGTGCTTTGGGGGAAGGTAAGAGTAACAAGTTGGTAACAAGGAAAGTTCCTAGCTAATGAGCACACTCACTAAGAAAAGCCATGGGTTTTTATATATGTATATAACATATAAAATATATTTAATTCAATATTTGTAATAACTTAGGTTATTGAGATTTTAAGGGAAAACATGTTTTTCTTTATACCTTAAACCTAGAATGTATTCAACTTATTTAATTTCTTTTAAATTTCTAATTAGAGAAATCTCAATTTTAAAGCATAGATTTTTGTTACAAAGAAAAAAATCAAAGAGGGGACTTTTTAAATTTCAGGTTGAAATTGGTGGACAATGTATATTTGTCTCCCAGCTCAGAAAATCCAATGCCAAGAACCAGCACACAAAACTGCAGCTGGTCCAAATTGCCTGTGAGATTCCCGCCTTCAAATATATTTATCCAATGATTCCCATTTTATCTTTTTTAAATAAAGGTTTTAAGGATCATAAAAAATAAATATGCCATGAGTTTGTGGATTTTTTTCTTCTTTTTTCCTTTTGGCTTGTTCATGCTGCGTTAGTGGCATAATTCTTTATCCAAAGCACTGGCACTCTGGTGCCATCAAGCCGTGATGATTTTTGCCTTATTGCATTTAGCAGTGCTTTAGCATTATGGCTGCCCAGTTCCTCAGGGAACAGGAGGGTGCTGAAAAAATAAATAAATAAAAAGGAACAAAATAAAGATAGAAAGAAATAATCATTGGAGAACCTCCTCAGGGAGTGCAGAAAAGCAAAAGCCAAAGAAAGTAACAAGTTACAGTGTTGTGAAAATAGTGTGAACCTGTTACAGGGGAAATATGTGTTTGATAGAATTTAAATTATTTAAGACCCTAGAAAGAGATTTTACTCATCTTCTGCTTTTAGACAAGAACTATCTGCAAATGATTTTATTTACTCCTTTCTCTTATCCTTTATTTTTCTACCTTTAAATATTACTTTCAATCTTTAATGCTAGATTCAGGTAACTAAGGTTATTCTGCATTGTGTATTTCTTTTCTATTTATTTGTTTTGCTGCATTCATCTGGTTATAAGTGCCATGATGACATATTATAGGCAAATATTGCAAAGTCAAGCAAATTGTAAACAATCTTTATGCCTTAAATTTATTTCATCTTTGCAATGCCAAATAACATTGGGTTGTAGCTTTTTTTTTTCTGGGACATCAATAAAGATTGATATAGCTTTCAGGGGGTTAGGATTGCCAAGCATACTTTTTAGAATCATGGGAAAAGGATTGCCACAACTTCTCCAAATTCTGAAGTTTAACACAACTCTAAAAAGAGAGTGACTACAGTAGACTATTAAAAAAAAAAGTTAAGTGTGAAGAAGCACAAAGAGTACCCCACATAAAATTAGTGAGCAGAGTTTACTCTCTAGTCTCTGCACCAGTAGGAAGCAAGTGGTTGTTTTTACATCCAGTACAACAGATTTTTGCTTTTTGTGGCTCCTCAGGTCTGAGGGTGGCCATTTGTCTATGACACAGAAGAGACTGAAGCCATCTAACCCCTATGGAGCTATATTAATCTTTGTAGTCTAACAACATGATTTCAGTGGAGGATAGGGAAACAAATTCTTAAGTTCCAAAACAGGTGGGCTTTTTGCAGAGACACAGCATCACAACGTGAACAGAATGACACAACAGCACAACACCCATCTCCCATCCTCCTTAGACTCAGAAGAGAAGGGAGGGGAGGATCCTTCCTCAAAGAGCAGAGTTAAGCATGACATTTTCTCAGCTATCTAACCATGTTGACAACAGTGAGGTATGGTGGGCAAGTGTCATTTCAACATACTGCATATCCTCAAAGAAACTGAATTTTAGCTTTCCCTTCTGGGGAAGGACTGATGCCTCTATAGCAGGTCTTAGTAAGTCCTGAGTGGGATGTACCCTCCCCTCATGCTGACATAAAGACAATGACATCGGGCCCTACCATTAATGAGATGAGCTGCATGAGGTCCTTCCTTAATGATAGCCAGGGATTTAAGGCAAACGCTTCTGAGTGAGTCGTGGTGAATATTTATCAAGAAGCCAATCTTACATTGCAGACATTGCACTGGCACATAAAAGTCTAACTCAAAGAGTACCCATTGTTTTTCTGGTGGAGACATTCAGGTTGTAATTTATTTAGAGGTGCTTCAGTCATCAACTTTTTAGGGAGTCATAGACTCATCCCAGAGTTTGCTCCTGAAGCAGGGGAATGTATATGTTCTTAATAAAGAAGTTAAGAAGGAACAAGATCTTTATAAATCTTTGGGTGATAGGTAAACTGCATAAACTGAGTCTTAAAAACATATATGCAAGTTTTTATGTGATATTTATCTGCTGCTTAGACCCTGTTAGTGTAATAGAAAAGTATTCCTATTTTATAGGAGAGGAAACTGAGCCTCAGAGTATCTAAGGGATTTAAAAAAAAATACCATATATAATAATATGCCAGCTCAAAATACTACATGGCATTCTAACACGTAGAATCAGACCTGAAAAATTGTCACCCATATTCAACTCCATATCATGTATACTATACCAAAGAAGCTAGGTGTCTATTAAGATCCTTGGCTTTGGAGAAAGGGAGACACCTAAATCCCAATCCTAGCTCTTTCTTCTTCTTGCCAAGAGATCTTGGTAGGTTATTTAATCTTGCGTGGGTCCTGGTCTTCTCATCTATAAAATAGGTTAAAGTGGATGTTTATTGTAGGGTTACTGGGAGGATTAAGTGAAATTGCAGGCATTTTTTTCTACGTTCATTCAGTTGCTTCCCAAGTGTGGAACAAAGAGCAACCAGTGACCTCACTTGTTCCCATTCTCATCGTTGAGAGACAAGGAAAATATTCTGGCTCTTCAGACATGGATGCCTGGAGAGGGTGAAGAATGTGGCAACATTTCTTAACAGAGATCTCAGGCCACCTGAGAATTACAATAATAGCTAAAATTTATCATTACAAAAGTATGTTTTGTGTTCCATTGAAAATGTTGAGTTGAGAAGCGAACAGATATATGAGCTTCTTGCTATTGTGAAGAATTAAGCATATAGTCAGAAACTGAGGAAATTGGTTTTAGTTTTCAGTTTGTATAATATCCCTAACAATTTAACATGGTCAACAGGGTAAAGGTGTACCTGTGGTCCATGTATTAATTGCCTACTTTAATATTATGCAATCCACCTAAAAGACCTCAAGAGCGAGAATGACAAAATACTGAACATGTCACAAAAAAAATGCACTGACCATAAAGATTGCAAAGTTTTAGAAGCAAATACTGATTGCATACATATGATGTGCCAGGAACTGTTCTAAATGTTTTACTTTGTTTTATTGAGTTTGTACACCAACGTTGAAATAGAGGAATATTTTTTCATTAGATTAAATCTCTGCTGATTAGTTATGGAAAAAGAACTTCAATGTAGGCAGCCTGACTTGAGTCCATAGCCCATCCTCTAGGCAGTATGTACCATCTAACTGTAAACAATACAGAAATGAAAAAGATATAGTTCATCTCAGCTATAGGCATCTATCTGTCTGGACGATTTAAGAACTACTTTTAGGACATAGCATATTTTAACTTATGTTAAAATGATCACTAAAATAACACACCAAAGTTTAGGAATATTGTTTTGGAAATAATATTATAAAAAACAAGCAATGATTTGCTGTGTTTGAGGAACGAGAAATAAGAGCTATATTATAGCAATACTGCATCATCCTAGAACTTGATTAACAGCTCTGTGAAATTCCAGAGAACATATAATCTGATCCTCTTAACTTTATAAACAAATAAACTGAGGGACACAGAATAATAAAGCAGTAAATGTACCTATGTCTTATATTGTTTCTTTGTTTTAGAATTTTATTTATTTTTTTTATACAGCAGGTTCTTATTAGTCATCCATTTTATACACATCAGTGTATACATGTCAATCCCAATCTCCCAGTTCATCACACAACCCCCCCGACCCCCTGCTACTTTCCCCCCTTGGTGTCCATACTTATGTTCTCTACATCTCTGTCTCTATTTCTGCCCTGCAAACCAGTTCATCTGTACCATTTTTCTAGGTTCCACATATATGCGTTCATATATGATATTTGTTTTTCTCTTTCTGACTTACTTCACTCTGTATAACAGTCTCTAGATTCATCCATGTCTCTACAATTGACCCAATTTCATTCCCTTTTATGACTCACTAATATTCCATTGCATATATGTACCACAATTTCTTTATCCATTCATCCGTACATGGGCATTTAGGTTGCTTCCATAACCTGGCTATTGTAAATAGCACAGCAATGAACATTGGGATGCATGTGTCTTTTTGAATTATGGTTTTCTCTGGGTATATGCCCAGTAGTGGGACTGCTGTTCATGTTGTAATTTTATTTTTAGTTTTTTTTTAAGGAAGCACCATACTGTTCTCCATAGTGGCTGTATTAATTTACATTCCCACCAACAGTGCAAGAGGGTTCCCTTTTCTCCACACCCTCTCCAGTATTTGTTGTTTGTAGATTTTCTGATGAAGCCCATTCTAATTGGTATGAGATGATACCTCATTGTAGTTTTGATTTGCATTTCTCTAATAATTAGTGATGTTGAGCAGCTTTTCATGTGCTTCTTGGCCATCTATATGTCTTTGGAGAAATGTCTATTTAGGTCTTCTGCCCATTTTCTGATTTTTTTTCTTTAAATATTGAGCTGTATGAGCTGTTTATATATTTGGAAATTAATCTTTTGTCCATTGATTCATTTGAAATATTATTTTCCCATTCTGAGGGTTGTATTTTCATCTTATTTGGAGTTCCCTTTGCTTTGCAAAAGATTTTACATTTCATTAGGTCCCATTTGTTTATTATTGTTTTTATTTCCATTACTCTAGGAGGTGGAACAAAAAAGACCTTGCTGTGATTTATGCCAAAGAATGTTCTTCCTATGTTTTCCTCTAAGAGTTTTATAGTGTCCAGTCTTACGTTTAGGTCTATAATCCATTTTGAATTTATTTTTGTGTATGGTGTTAGAGAGTGTTCTAATTTCATTCTTTTACATGTAGTTGTCCAGTTTTCCCAGCACCACTTATTGAAGAGACTGTCTTTTCTCCATTGTATATCCTTGCCTCCTTTGTCATAGATTAGTTGACTATAGGTGTGTGGGTTTATCTCTGGGCTTTCTATCCTGTTCCATTGATCTATAGTTCTGTTTTGTGCCAGTACCATACTGTCTTGATTACTGTAGCTTTCTGGTATAGTCTGAAGTCAGGGAGTCTGATTCTTCCAGCTCCATTTTTTCCCCTCAAGACTGTTTTGGCTATTAGGGGTCTTTTGTGTTTCCATACAAATTTTAAGACTTTTTGTTCTGGTTCCATAAAAAATGCCATTGGTAATTTGATAGGGATTGCACTGAATCTTTAGATTGCTTTGGGTAGTATAGTCAATTTCACAATATTGATTCTTCCAATCCAAGAACATGGTATACCTCTCCATCTGTTGGTATCATCTTTAGTTTCTTTCATCAGTGTCTTATAGTTTTCTGCATGCAGGTCTTTGTCTCCCAGGTAGGTTTATTGCTAGGTATATTATTCTTTTTTTGCAATGGTAAGGGGGAGTGTTTCTTTAAGTTCTCTTTCAGATTTTTTTAATCATTAGTGTATAGGAATGCTAGAGATTTCTGTGCATTAATTTTGCATCCTGCAACTTTAACAAATTCATTGATTCACTCTAGTAGTTTTCTGGTGGCATCTTTAGGATTCTCTATGTATAGTATCATGTCATCGGCAAACAGTGAGAGTTTTACTTCTTCTTTTCCAATTTGTATTTGTTTTATTTCTTTTTCTTCTCTGATTTCCATGGCTAGAACTTCCAAAATTATGTTGAATAATAGTGGTGAGAGTGGACATCCTTGTCTTGTTCCTAATCTTAGAGGAAATGCTTTCAGTTTTTCACCATTGAGAATGATGTTTGCTGTGGGTTTGTCGTATATGGCTTTTATTATGTTGAGGTAGGTTCCCTCTATGCCCACTTTCTGGAAAGTTTTTTTTATCATAAATTGGTGTTGACTTTTGTCAAAACTTTTTCTGCATCTATTGAGAGGATCATATGGTTTTTCTTCTTCAGTTTGTTAATATAGTGTATCACATTGACTGATTTGCATATATTGAAGAATCCTTGCATCCCTGGGATAAATCCCACTTGATCATTGTGTATGATCCTTTAAATGTGTTGTTAGATTCTGTTTGCTAGTATTTTGTTGAGGATTTTTGCATCTATATTCATCAGTGATATTGGTCTGCAATTTTCATTTTTGTAGTATCTTTGTCTGGTTTTGGTAACAGGGTGATAGTGGCCTCATAGAATGGGTTTGGGAGTGTTCCTTTCTCTGCAATTTTTTGCAAGAGTTCGAGAAGGAATGTTGTTATCTCTTCTCTAAATGTTTGATAGAATTCACCTGTGAAGCCATCTGCTCTTGGACATTTTGTTTGTTGGAAGATTTTTAATCACAGTTTCAATTTCATTACTTGTGATTGGTCTGTTCATATTTTCTATTTCTTCCTGGTTCAGTCTTGGAAGGTTATACTTTTCTAAGAATTTGTCCATTTCTTCCAGGTTGTCCATTTTATTGGCATATAGTTGTTTGTAGTAATCCCTTATAATCTTTTGTATTTTTGCAGTGTCAGTTGTGATTCCTCCGTTTTCATTTCTAATTTTATTGAATTGAGTCCTCTCCCTCTTTTTCTTGATGAGTCTGGCTAATGGTTTATCAATTTTGTGTATTTTCTCAAAGAACCAGCTTTTAGTTTTATTGATCTTTGCTATTGTTTTCTTTGTTTCTATTTCATTTATTTCTGCTCTGATCTTTATTATTTATTTCCCTCTGCTAACTTTCAGTTTTGTTTTTTCTTCTTTCTCTTGTTCCTTTAGGTGTAATGTTAGATTGTTTCTTTGAGATTTTTCTTGTTTCTTGAGGTAGGCTTGTATAGCTATAAAATTCCATCTTAAATATGCTTTTGCTGCAACCCATAGTTTTTCAGATCATCATGTTTTCCTTGTCATTTGTTTCTAGGTATTTTTTGATTTCCTCTTTGATTTCATCAGTGATCTCTTGGTTATTTAGTAACATATTGTTTTGCCTCCGTGTGTTTGTGGTTTTTTACAATTTTTTCCCTGTAATTTACTTTTTAATCTCATAGTGTTGTGGTTGGAATAGATGCTTGATATGATTTCAATTTTCTTAAATTTACTGAAGCTTGATTTGTGACCCCAGATGTGATCTATCCTGGAGAATGTTCCATGTGCACTTGAGAAGAAAGTGTAATCTGCTCTTTTTGGATGGAGTGTTCTATAAATAGCAATTAAATCTCTCTGGTCTTTTTTGTCATTTAAAGCTTCTGTTTCCTTATTTATTTTCATTTTGGATGATCTGTCCATTGATGTAAGTGAGGTGTAAAAGTCCCCCACTACTTTGTGTTACTGTCAAATTCCTCTTTTATAGCTGTTAACAGTTGCCTTATGTATTAAGGTGTTCCTATGTTGGGTGCATATATATTTATAATTGTTATATCTTCTTCTTGGATTGATCCCTTGATCATTATGTAGTGTCCTTCCTTGTCTCTTGTAAAATTCTTTATTTTATAGTCTATTTTATCTGATATGAGTATTGCTACTCTAGCTTTCTTTTGATTTCCATTTGCATGGAATATCTTTTTCCATTCCCTCATTTTCAGTTTGAATGTGTCCCTAGATCTGAAGTGGGTCTCCTGTAGACAGCATATATATGTGTCTTGATTTGGTATCTATTCAGCAAGCCTGTGTCTTTTGGTTGGAGCATTTAATCCATTCACATTTAAGGTAATTATCTATATGTATGATCCTATGACCATTTTCTTAATTGTTTTAGTGTTGTTTTGTAGGTCCTTTTCTTCTCTTGTGTTTCCCACTTAGAGAAGTTCCTGTAGCATTTGTTGTAGAGCTGGTTTGGTGATGCTGAATACTCTTACCTTTTGCTTGTCTGTAAAGCTTTTGATTTTTCCATCGAATCTGAAAAAGATCCTTGCTGGGTAGAGTAATCTTGGTTGTAGGCTCTTCCCTTTCATCACTTTCAGTATATCATGCCACTCCCTTCTGGCTCATAGAGTTTCTGCCGAGAAATCAGCTCTTAACTTTATGGGGGTTCCCTTGTATGTTATTTGTCATTTTTCCCTTGCTGCTCTCAGTAATTTTTCTTTGTGTTTAATTTTTGCCAGTTTGATTACTATGTGTCTCGGTCTGGTTCTCCTTGGGTTTATCCTTTATGGGACTCTCTGTGCTTCCTGGACTCAGTGGCTATTTCCTTTCCCATGTTAGGGAAGTTTTCAACTATAATCTCTTCTAATATTTTCTCAGGACGTTTCTCTCTCTCTTTTCCTTCTGGGACCCCTACAATGCAAATGTTGCTGTGTTTAATGTTGTCCCAGTGGTCTCTTAGGCTGTCTTCATTTCTTTTCATTCTTTTTTCTTTATTCTGTTCTTCAGCAGTGAATTCCACCCTTCTGTCTTCCAGGTCACTTTTCTGTTCTTCTGTGTCAGTTATTCTGCTATTGATTCCTTCTAGTGCAGTTTTCATTTCTCTTATTGTATTGTTCATCTCTGTTTGTTCTTTAATTCTTCTAGGTCTTTGTTAATCATTTCTTGTATCTTCTCGATCTTTGCATCCTTTCTTTTTCTGAGGTCCTGGATCATCTTCACTATCATTATTCTGAATTCTTTTTCTGCAAGGTTGCCTATCTACACTTCTTTTAGTTGTTTTTCTGGGGTTTTATCTTGTTCCTTAATCTGATACATAGCCTTCTGCCTTTTCATCTTGTCTATCTTTCTGTGCATGTTTTTTTTTTTTTGTTCCACAAGCTACAGGACTGTAGTTCTTCTTGCTTCTGCTCTCTGCTGTCTGGTTGATGAGGCTATCTAAGAGGCTTGTGCAAGTTTCCAGATGGGAGGGACTGCTGATGGGTAGAGCTGGCTGTTGCTCTTGTGGACAGAGCTCAGTAAAATTTTAATCTGCTTGTCTGCTGATGGGTGGGGCTGTGTTCCCTCCATGTTGGTTGTTTGGCCTGAGGTGCCCCAACACTGGAGCCTACCCAGGTTCTTTTGTGGGGCTAATGGAAGACTGTGGGAGGGCTCATGCCAAGGAGTACTTCTCAGAACTTCTGATGCCAGTGTCCTTGTCCTCACGGTGATACACAGCCACCCCCACCTCTGCAGGAGACCCTCCAACACTAGCAGGCATGTCTGGTTCAGTCTCCTATGGGGCCACTGCTCCTTCCCCTGGGTCCCAATGAGCACAGTACTTTGTGTGTGCCCTCCAAGTGTGGAGTCTCTGTTTCCCCCAGTCCTCTCAAAGTCCTGCATCAATTACCTCTAGCCTTCAAAGTCTGATTCTCTAGCAATTCCTCCTCCCATTTCCAGACCCCCAGGTTGGGAAGCCTGATGTGGGGCTCAGAACCTTCACTCCAGTGGACTTCTGTGGTATAAGTGTTCTCCAGTTTGTGAGTCACCCAGTGAGCAGTTATGGGCTTTGATTTTATTGTGATTGCACCCCTCCTACCATCTCAATGTGGCTTCTCCTTTGTCTTGGATGTGGGGTATCTTTTTCAGTGAGTTTCAGTGTCTTCCTGTCGATGATTGTTCAGCAGGTAGTTGTGATTCTGGTGTTCTTGTAAGAGGGAGTGAGAGCATGTCCTTCTACTCCACCATCTTGAACCAATCTCCCCTATGTCTTATATTGTTAATTAACCTTTCTGTTTCACAGGGTGCCCAGGCTATGTAGCCAATGTTAAAAAGCAAAAAATAGCAGGTAAGCAACACCCAGGCAAGGTCATAGAGAAAGACAACACACACATTAGGCTTGAATGGAATAGAGTTTACTTACAGCAAGAAGAGAGAAAGAGTACACAAGATCCAGACCCTCATGATGTTGGTCTCCCATGGCTAGGTTATCCACTCCCCTTCTGACAAAAGAGATTTGGTTGTATACATCCCATTTCTTGCTGCAATAGAGGAATCATGACCCCTCCCCCTTGGGATCTGACATACAGAAAGCTGGGGCCTTGCCTGAGGACCATTGACACATGTGCTTAAGAAGAACAAAGGAGTACACACTGAGTCTGAAACAGGGAAAGACATTCCCACACAAGGCAATCAACCCAGTGCAGGCTGTTAAGACTCTTTATCTCTTGGTAACAAAGTGTTCTGAGCCCAAGGCCCATTCTTATGTGACCAAGCAGGGATCCAAAGATGGCATGCATCAGACTGCCTTTCCTAACACTTTCATATCTTTTTCACTTGTTTGTTAAATAATTTTTAAGAGTCTAAATAATGGTTATGCATACCTGAGACTATTTAAGGTAGAATTATGCCCAGGATTAAGTATTCTGAAAATGTCTTATGATTGTTTAAAATAGATTTTATAAGGCATGTTTTATTTATTTATTTATTTTTATTGGGGTATAATTGTTTTACAATGTTGTGTTAGTTTCTAATGTACAGCGAAGTGAAGTAGAGTTCCCTGTGCTATATAGCAGGTTATTTTTAGTTATCTATTTTGTGTCAACCCCATTATCCCAATTCATCCCCGCACCACTCTCCCCCCGTGGTGTCCATACTTTTTTTCTCTACGTCTGTGTCTCTATTTCTGCTTTGCAAACCAGTACATTTGTACCATTTTTCTAGATTCCACATATATGTGTTAATATATAATATATTTTTTCTCTTTCTGACTTATTTCACTCTGTATGACAGATGCTAGGTACCTCCACATCTGGTTTTAAAGGCAGATTTTTATCTTCTTTTAGCAGCTTGTATCAGTTTCTCATGGCTGCTATAACAAATTGCCATGAACTTGTAGACTTAAAACATCACAAATTTATCTTATAGCACTTGGGATCAGAAGTCTGACATGAGTCTCAAAGGGCTAAAATCAAGGTGTTGGCAGAGCTGTGTTCCTTTTCAAGGCCTTAGGGTAGAATTCATTTCCTTCCCTTTTCCAGATTCTAGAGGCTGATTGCATTCCTTGCCTAGTAAACCCTGTTGATCTTCAAAGCCAGCAATGGCTAGTTGAATGTTTTTCACATCTCATCACTCTGACATTGACAAGGCTGCTGCCCTATTTTACTTATGAAGACCCTTGTGATGACACTGGGACCATGTGGATAATCCAGGATTATCTCCCAATCTCAAGGTGAACTGATTAGTAATGTCAGTTCCATCTGCAACCTTAATTCCCTTTTGTCATATAATATAACATATTCACAGGTTGTGAAGCTTAGGATGTGGACATCTTGGGGGAGCATTATTCTGCCTACCACATAGCCTATACCCAGAGTATCCAGACAACAAGAAAAATCCCTAGTCTCTCCATAGAAAACAAAATTATCACAGTCATGCCCAGGGTGTCACAGAAACCTGCAAACAGCTATGGGATGATCTTATACGCAGTGACACTGAGACTCTGAAGAAATTACTGCATTATCTGTAAACATTACAAACACTGAGGACTTGAATTGGGGGAGTGATGAGGGAGAGGGATTATTCTTATCCAGAACTTTTCTAAAACATTGTTCCTGAGAATATTAGAACTTTTCACTCCTGGTTCCATCACCTCAGTCCATAACATAGACACTAACCATTGAAATTAGGTCTCTAGCTCTCTGTCCCAGAGCTGCACAGGTAAAAAGGTATATATTTCAAATATGAAACATATCTGTAAGTTTTGACTGACCAGATCAAAGTGACTAAAGTAGATGAGTTGGCAGTGATGCTAATAATGGTGCCAGTGATGTAATCAATGAATGTATATAAATTAATAAATTCTTAAGATGCATTACCCTGTGTATACAGGGATAACATTACTAACACAGCAACAAACATTTGGAGTCCACATGGTGGCCACCCATAAGGCTATTTATGGCTATAATTAGAAATTCAGCATGTCAAGCTAAAACATGGTCACCAAAATGGACTAATCAGCCAAGACTAACTCATAAGACAATGATAACATTAAAACTTTTAAAATGGTAAGCCCAGTGCTAATCAAATACAAAAAAGGTCCTGTGGTAAGCTATATCAAGGGCCCAGTGATGACTATGTCCTGATTCCCACAATCTGTGAATACATTAGATTACGTGGCAAAAGGCTCATTGCAGATGTAATTAAGGTTATAGATCTTGATATGAGATTTTTCTGGATGAATCAGTAGGTTCATTTCAATCACGTGAGCTCTTAAAAGCAGAGAACTTTTCCTTGCTATGGTCAGAGAGATGAGATGAAGGAAGAGACAGGAGAGATTCCAAGCAAGCATGGGAGTACTTGACACACCATTGTTGGCATTGAAAATGGAAAGGGGGCTGCAAGCCAGAGGATGTGGAGGTCTCCAGAAACTGGGACTATCCCTAAGCTGGCTCCTAACAAGGACATGGGACTTCAGTCCTAAAGTTGCAAGGAACTGAATTCTGCCAATGGTCTGAATGAGCAGGAAATGGATTTGCCCCTAAAGCTTTCTGGAAGGAACACAACAGTGTCATCACCTTGATTTTAGCTTAGTGAGACCTGTACCAGACTTTTGACCCACAGAATTGTGAAATAATACACTTACATTATTTTAAGCCCTTAAATATCTGGTAATTTGTTCCATCAGCAACAGATAATTAATTCAGCTTCTAAAAAAGTGGAATGCTCTCATTATCTTTAAGCTTTGGAGCAAAAACCATACTGTTTACCTGGACAATTTGCATTTATACACAACTATGTTGCTAACTTTTTTTTTTTAACTCTAAAATTGTGTAACATTCCAAGATCCCACAAATATTGGCCTTCTCAGTCAGGAGTGTGTGGATCCAAGACAACTTTTAGAGCAGGAAGGATTCACTCTGAAAGAGCCATGCTGTCTCCATCATTTTATTCAGGAAAATCAGATGATCCTAAATGCAGACGTGAAGGTGAAAAGTTTCACAAATGGGTGGTTTCTCTCTACGTGGTGTTTGTTTGTAGGCACATCTCCCTGTTTCCTTCCCTGACCCACCTCTGTCCTTGAGTTACTGACCCACAGTTACCAGTTCAGGGACTTCTGAAGTAGAAGATTAGAATTAATTGCACCATTTTTCTGGGTTTAAGTGATGTCTATCTTGGTGACCCAGTGTTGTAAAGTGAATAGTTAGCTGCCAAGATGGGAGAGGTGCTCTGCAGATTCATCTTGGAGGATGTTGCATTACAAAAAAATCAAGCTGAAGAAACTTCTACTTAAAATGAGGTTTTGTTTTAATCAAGATGATTTTTCTTGCTCCTCTTCCAATCAAACCTTCTATATAATGAAATAGATAAAGAATATAATCACAGCTAAGCTACTCATGGCAGAGTTACCTTGGTCCAAAATGATACTGGATATCCTGTTATTAAAGATCTTAAATAACTTGACTCCAAGCACAATACTTATACTATGATGTTCTGGTTTGCAGATGATGTTAAATTGGGGGGAAAGGTCATCCTTGAAAAACAATCCTCAGGTAGGAAAAGAATTAGCTCACTTAAATACCTGGGCTAATAGATAGAAAATTCAATGCAGATAAATACAGAATAATGAGTCCTGTAGCATGTAATAAAATAACATAATATCTCCTTAATGGGAAGGTACTATAGCATATTGACCTGGGGAGTGATATGAGTTATCTTAATAAAAAACTATATTAAAGATTATTCACGTCCATTATTATTTTATTTTATTTTTATTTTATTTTGCGGTACGCGGGCCTCTCACTGTTGTGGCCTCTCCCATTGCGGAGCACAGGCTCTGAACGCGCATGCTCCGGATGCGCAGGCTCCGGACGCGCAGGCTCAGCGGCCATGGCTCACGGGCCCAGCTGCTCCACGGCATGTGGGATCTTCTCAGACCGGGGCACGAACCCGTGTCCCCTAGCATCGGCAGGCGGACTCTCAACCACTGCGCCACCAGGGAAGCCCTCGATTATTATTTTAAAAAGACATGCAGTGTGTTTTGTTAGACCTCAACTAAAGCAGCACATTCAATCTAATCACTGTATATACTCCAAGAAGCATATTTAGAATGAGCCTTAAAGGGGCGATTTGTAGAACAAGCTAAATAAAAACACTTATCAGAGACACAAGTTTGAAAGCAATTATAGGGAAAACTGACCATTTTCTCTTTGGTAAGTCAGACATGTTAGAAAAGGTTGGAACAGCAGGGTGTCAGGACTGGGATAGCAAGCATATTGCATTGTGAAGGCAGAGGGAAGCTGCTCAGGAAATCTACCTCTTCTTCTTCAGGATCCACTTTTATCAATAATCTGTCAATTCCATTAACTTCTTCAGCAATTACAAAACCCTGGATAACAAATACAACGTAGATAATTCTCTCTGACAGTCCTGCTTATTTGGGGCCCCTTTACATTACTAAGGCTCCGGAACCTAGACTTTAGGATTCAGACAATATCAAATGAGACCTTTATGTGATAAGGCTACTTCCTTCAGAGCTTTTATCTTACTGGTGTCCTGATTAAGCTCAATTCATCTGCAGATTTCTGGGAAATTAAAACATTAGGGAGTGCAGGCTGACTTGTATCAATCAAGGTAAAAGATAAAGGATAGGTGTAGACATAAAGGGAATGTGGAGTCATTTGAAAGCAACCCTTGAAAGTAGGCGTGGGTTACACAGCAAATGTAAAAACAAACTTTTATAATCAAAGAATAAGACAAATTTCTAATTACAAAACTGCCACGGCAGATAGGTGAAGTTCTCCACTCTTTTCCAGGATAAATTGAAGTGTGCTGTCAAGTACATGACAGACAACTAATATCTTCCCATATCTGTCTGTCATGGTACACTTCACTGTTTTGGAGGTCCCTGGAGGAATAGAAATTAAACTATTACTGTTGATAAGCAAATTAGTACCATGCTTGATTTCAGACTTTGGAATTGCATAGACCTGGTTTCTAAACCTGGTTCTGTGGCTCTAAGACAGGTCTTCTCAGTCTCAGTACCATTGACATGTTGGGCTGGATGATGCTTTGTTGGGCATTGCAGTGTGTTTAATAGCATACTTGGCCTCTATCCACTACCATCCTGCCACCTAGTTGTGACAACCAAAAATGTCTCCAGACATTGCCAGATGTCCTTGAGAGGGGGTAATAAAACAGCTCCTAGTTGAGAACTGAGAGTCATTGTTCTAAGACCTTGTGACATATCTTCATTAAATCTCAATTTCTTCATCTGTAAAATAACATGTTTTGCCTACCACCAAGTCATAGTCACATGTCTAACTGTCTCAGAATTATGGAGCAGTTTTGTGACTCTCTAAATGAAAAAACAGAGATTCAAAGTCAACAATCGACTTGCCCATGGACTCACCAATCTTCAGTGGTGAACTTAGAGCTCTAACTCAGAAAATGGGTTAATGGAACATAGGGATAAAATCATACTGACTCAGCATTCCATGTGTACTTTACCCAACAGACCTTAAGCCAGCATTAAGGAATCACCATGGACTGTCCATACCAATTATTCTCTCAGTGTAAATTTGAGGATTATCCTGATTTACTTTCTATTTTCTTCAACTATATGAATATTTGTCTAATCTTGGCTGTGGTTTGATTTACATATACAGAAGACAGTTTTGAGTAGAGCTGGACAGAGCCCTGAACTAATGGACCAAGTTGAGGAAAATATTTGTTTTTTTACAATACTGCATACTCTGCAAACAGTTAAACAAAAGCAAAAAGACACAGAAAAGGAAAGACTATTTTGCTTTTCACAAGATTGCAAAGTTGTGTATTTTCTTCTCTGTTCAATTTTTTTTTTTGAAAAACTTGTCACTCACCATGAGACTATATATTCTACCATAAGTTTTCTCTAATTTAAACAGCCTATTTTTTACCAAACATTAACCAAGCCGTAAAGAAGGAACTTTGGAACTTCAAATGAAGCTGTCAGAGATTCTTCCTGCCATCAGATGATTTGCAGCTGTGTGATTCATTTGTATCTTTATAAGAAATCAGGGGAAAAAAGAGATTATTAGCATTTCAATTCCTGTCAACTGCTGAAACTAACTAGGTCTGAAGATGTGCCTGGCTTCCCTGTGTTACTGCTGCGATAAATGCAGAATGCAGGCAGTGATATTGGAGGGACTTAGAAGAGGAAGTGATTGAGAAAGGAAGCATCATTGGTACCAAACACCCTCATACATGAATTATCATGCTCAGCTTTGCTTGCACAGCATGGAGACATGCTGGGTATTGGCAGATAAGACAACTCAACATTTTAGTGTAGCCTGGTTGTGTACTCTCACATCCCATCTCAGCATACCAAGCTACTGTTCTAACCCTCAGTCTGATTGAAGTCATACCATTCTGCCAGCAGTTCTATACTTCATTTATACTAAATACAATTTCCTATGGTGATTCTCTCTGCCTAGAATGTTTTCACCCCCACCCTCTACTTTACAAACTCCTGCTGTCACCATGGAGAAATAAGCCCTGGTATATACCAACAGGGCACTTATTCTTTCCTCTGTGCAAGGAACTACAGCTGTGAAATAGTGACGAACATGACAATCACTTCCACAAAAGAGATACTTACTCCATGTTTGTTGTTTGACTAACTGAAAAATGAACGAAAAATTAGGTGCAGAATGAGTCTATTTTCTCCATACCAAGATTTAACATCTCTCAAGACCTGGAAATAAAACACAATTCACATGACTTCCTCTCTCAATATTTGATTAATGATTTCTCTTTATCTGGCATGATTGTTGTTGAACACATGCCCTCTATTTTTCACCTCCTGATCCCAAGCATGTAGTTCCATTATATGGAGTAATATTGTCGTGCTTCTTATATTCAAGAGTTAATTTTTATTTTTAATTATTCTAGTCACTAGTAGAAAAAGTAAAAAGAAAATGAGTATCTAGAATCATAGGATTATACATATATTTTTAATTCTTATAAATTTATATAATACAAAAAAATTCAGACACAATTTTTGGGTGAGTCTGTAATGAAAACAGTTACCATGTAAACCAGGACCCAGGGAGTATATTTGTTTATTAAAATTATTCATTAGGTAACAAACTCTTACTAAGTTATGTGAGTGGTTGTGAAGAGAATTAATCAGAACATAATTGTCCTCCCCCTCCTTTTTTTAAATCTGTACAGATTCTTATATTGGGTAGTTTAAAAAAGAAAAAGTCTGTTGTTTTGTGAATAATTTTCATCTTCATGAAAGACCTTTGGTTTTTGGTGTTTTCCTTGTGTTTGAGTCATTGCTTTAATGGTAATTTTAGCCTTTCTTTATTCAGAATCATACATAAATACAATCATAAATGTGGCCACATGGATGAAGGGCATATTAATTTTCTAGTTGACTTCATGGCATTATAAAATACAAAGGAATCTCAAAAATTATCTTCAGCCATAAACATATTCTGCCGAGAGGGAAACTGAGGTTCTTATTATTTGAATGATTCACTTAAGATAACATGGCAGGTAATGGCAGAGACCAAACTAAAACCAGATTCTGGTCTCAATTTTCAGTGTCTCAAAGTTCCCTCATGTTCTAAACAGCTGGTGTTCTTTCTTAAGCTGAGGTCCTCTCAGAAGCCCCATTTCTCCATGCCATACCCTCATTCTCATTGGATGTTGCCCTGGGAAAGTTTTATTTTTGAGGTAATGTTCAGGGTTACCTTATTCCTAAATATTAATTACTGCAGTGCCAGATACTAGACAAGTGCTTTGGGCCTAACTGGACAATTCCCTCAGCAGCACAATTTCATTTATCCAAGAAGAGGGATCTAGTTGTGCCAGGAGTGTTCCCACTAAGTCTGCCTTTAATTAAATGGTCTATGGATTTTGTTGAAGCTTGTGAAGCTTCTTTGTTTTTGGCCTCCATTGAGTTTGTATCAATTTTCTGTTCAGTTTGAAGTCTCCAGAGGAATACTTTTCCTTATCAAGGTCAGTTTGGGGTCAAAACTGTTGGTAAATCATTTGAAGCCCTTTGTTCTTTCTTTTAAAACCACACTCATATAACTCTGGAGATTTTATTCATCTTTTTGGTCAATGTAGTGATATTATTTTGGGTCTGAGTACCAGACATGTTTAAGGGATAATCAAAGCATTAGAACAAACAGAAACTGTGCACACTGACTTTCAATCATTTATTTGGTCAGTCTCAAACATTTTGGAACTTACTATTTTGGCAAATGCCAGGTACTGTGCTAGGCTCTGGAAATACAAAGAAGAAATATACAGAGTCTGTCCTTAAGAAACTTTTTTTTTTTTTTTTTCATTACGCAGGCCTTTCACTGTTGTGGCCTCTCCCATGGTGGAGCACAGGCTCCGGACGCGCAGGCTTAGCGGCCATGGCTCACGGGCCCAGCTGCTCCATGGCATGTGGGATCTTCCCAGACCGGGGCACGAACTCACATCCCCTGCATCGGCAGGCGGACTCTCAACCACTGTGCCACCAAGGGAGCCCCCTTAAGAAACTTTTGTAACAGGAAATGTGTCCTGTGGTTTCCTGTGGACTTCTGTTCTCTCATCTGCTTATTATCTTCAATTTACAAAGTGCTGACAGTTTTCTTCATATACATTTATTTTTTGAAATTCCCATGGACACCAGTTCACTTTCTCATCTCCACATGCTTGTTTTGCTGTAATTGTTTTCTGACTCTACTTCTGATTTCAAATATCTGTCTCCACAATCCCAGGACTAAATTCTACTGAATTTGGATTTCCAAGGGTGAGACATGGGAGGATTTATTTTTTAAAGGCTTATCTGATTGATGGAATTATTCCATATCTTGATTTGGGTGTCAATTACATGGATACATACATTCATGAACAGTCATTGAACTGCTTACTTAAGATTTGTGCATTTTATTGTTCATAATTTTATCTTAGCCATTTCAGAAAAAAATCTTTTCAGTTAATTAATATAATTACTGTGAGAGTCAAAGACTTTTAAACTTTTTTTAATTGAGAGACATTGTTGAGAATGTCATGTAAACTATAGAATAATTCCCCCATATATGGAAAATATATAGCCATAAACATAGCTTTTTCAACATTTCGGGAAGTTTTCATTTTCCCCAAAGTTTATCTCTGTACCTTAGGATAAAAAATCTTGCCAAAAGACTTGAAAAAATCTGAATGACCATCAATAGTGGACTGGTGAGATAATCTATGGCTTATCCCTACAATGAAATAGCATGAAGTTATTTTTTAAAAAAGGAAAAAAAAAAAAGAATAAGGAGGTTCTACTGGGGAACCATATCTAAGATAGGTTAATTGAAAATAAGAAGGTGCTAACTAGTGTGTAAGATGTGATATCATTTGTGTAAAAACAAAAAAATAATATTTTACATATATATGCACAAACAAATACATTTATAATACATAAATACTAATACAAACATATATTTTACACACTGATATATTTTATATACGAATATATACATATATTTGCATTAATGTTTTATTTGTATAAATACTCTCTAGAAGGAACAAACTAATAATAGTCTTTTCCTATTTGTGGAAATGGGCAATGACTGGGCAGTAGGAAAACTAGGGTGGGAGAAATGGAAGTTCCCTCTATATTTTTTTAATATATATATATATGTTTTTATGTTTGAACAATTTACATGTATTGCTACTCAAATAGCTAAATCCAAATTCAAAAACAAAAAAGCAAAACCTCCTGCCTGAGAAATTACTGCAGCATGTTTCCATAGGAGAAATAGATAGATCAATTTACAGAGGCTTGAAATGTGGAATACAGGTGAGATTAAAAAAGGAAGATCAATCAGAAAGTTGTAGCAGTTATGGAGGTGAAAGATGATGAGGGCCTAAACCAGAGAACCAAGAGCAACTTAGGAAGCAGAATCACTATAACTCAGTGGCTGATTAAGCTGAGGCTGAGTTGGAGGTAGGGGTGGGGATGGGGGGAAGGAGGAAGGACTTGGGATAACAGAAGTGTGGCCTTGGGTTAAAAGAGGTGTAGTTGTAACACGTTGAGTTTGAGTTCCACTCAGTATAAGTAGGTGAACTGTCCAAAAAGCAGATGATGTAAGGGTTTTCAGCCAGCAGCAAGTTCAGGGCCTAACCCCTGCTTTATGATGTCTTCTGGGTTATTGAGCAACCACAAGGTGCCAAGCACTGTGCAAAGAACTTGCACTGCAGCATCTCTCAACTTACAACAACCATTGAAAGTCATTACCCGCATTTTAAATATGGGAACTCTCATAAGTGTATCAGTCCTGTTATTCATGGACAACCACACTTCGTCTGACGTATCAAAATGATGTTAAAGCCAGATTCTTCTAATGATCATCAAATAAGTGTGAGAGTGAAGTTAATTTTTTACAACAAGCATTCACATTAGCAGATGGCTGTTAATGTATTCTAAAGGAATTTCTGCTCATTATTTGACTGTCAGGAATCACCTTTAAACGGTCATCAAAGCAAAGCCATGATGGCCCCTCAGAGATCTACCTGACACAATGACATACTAGCTGCACCACCCCTTTTTTTGAACAGCTTTATAGAAATATAATTCATATACCATATACTTCACCCATTTAAGATGTAGGGCTCCATGGTCCTTGGTATCCTCACAGAGTTGTGCAACTATCAACAGAATCTAATTCCAGAACAGTTTCATCACCCCAAAAAGAAACTCCATACCCGTTAAAAGTCACATCTCATTCCTCCCGTCCCTGCTGTCTCCACTCTAGCAACCACTCATATGCTTTCTTTACCTATTCTGGACATTTCATATAGATCATACAATCATACATTTCATATAAATAGAATCATATATTGACTTCGTGATTGACTTCTTTCATTTACCATAATGTTTTCAAGGTCAATCTATTGTATGGGCACTTCATTCCATTTTATTGGAAAATGATATTCTGTTGTATGCATATATCACATTTTATCTTCCCATTTATCATTTCATGGACATTTTTTTAGGTTGTTTCTAATATTTGGCTATTATGAATAAAGCTGCTATGAGTGTCTGTGTACAAGTTTTTGTGTAGACATATTCTCATCTGTCTTGGCTGTATAAGTAAGTGTGGAATTTCTTGGTCATATGTTAATTCTATGTTTAATGTTTTGAGGAACTGCCAAACTGTTTTCTAAAATAGATGCACTATTTTTTCAGTCTCATCAACAATACACAAGAGCTCCAATATCTCTGCATTCTCATCAACACTTGTTATTGCCCATTTTTACCAATTATTGCCACCCTAGTTAGGGTGAAATTGTATCTTGTAATTTTAATTTTCCTGAAGTCCAATGATGTTGAACATGTTTTCCTGTGTTTATTGGGCATTTTTATATCTTCTTTGGAGAGATTTCTATTTAGATACTTAGGCCATTTTTAAATTGGATATTTATCTTTTTATTATTGAGTTGTAAGAGTTTTTTTTTAATGTATTCTTGATATGTCACTTATTAGATATATTTTGCAAATGCATTTTCCGATTCTGTGAGTTGTCATTTCAATTTATTGATGGTGTTATTTGTAGCACAAAGCTTGTAATTTTGGTATAATATGATTTATCTACTTTTTCTATTGTTGCTTATGATTTTGGTATTATATGCAAGAATAAATTACTTAATTCATTACTTAATTGATTTACTCCTATGTTTTCTTATAATACCTTTATAGCTTTAGTTCTTATATTTAAGTCTATGACCTGTTTTGAATGTGTGTGTGTGTGTGTGTTTGGTCTAAGGAAAGGGTTCAACTTCTTTTGCATGTGGATGTCCAGTTGTCCTAGTACCACTTGCTGAAAAGACTTATTCTTGCCCCATTGAATTTTTTTGGCCTCATTGCAAAAACCGATTGACATTTTGCCTACTTCTTAGTGTGAAAAAATCTAATTTAGCATGTTCTATTTCCTTTAGTTTTGTGAACTCTAGGGTGACTCATAAGGATCAGTAAAGTACCCAGTCTTATATTGTTATTTGTAATCAGTTAAAGACCAATATCATTTTACCAGATATGGTAGGCAGAATGACGGTCCCAAAGATGTCCACATTCTAATCCTCAGAACCTGTGAATATCTTATCTTACATGAAAGGGAATTAAAGTTGTAGATACAATTAAGGTTGCTCACCTTGATAAGGGGAGATTATCCTGGATTAAACTAGTGGGCACAATCTAATCACGAGTCTTTAAAGTGAAAGATGAAGATGCAGAAAAAAGAATCAGAGAAATACAATGTGAAAAAGACTCAAGTCACTATTAGTGACTTTGAAAATGTAGGAAGCAAGCCACAAGCCAAGTAATGCAGATGGCTCCAGAAGGAAAGGCAAGGAATTGGATTCTCCCCTAGAGTTTCCAGAATGAATCACAATTCTGTTGACACTTTGATTTTAACCCAGTGAAACCTATACAGGAACTCTCACTTACAGAACTGTAGATTATAAATGTGTGCTGTTTTAAGACATGAAGTTTGTGGTAATGTGTTAGAGAAGGAACAGAAAACTAATGCAGCAGTATTTTAAGGTAGCAACAGTTTAATCTGTGTAATCATCTTTATGGCCTACAGCCCTTTCATTCATCTAAAGACTGGCTAATTTCTGATCAATTAGGGAACACTGTACTGCCTTCCCCATTTTCCATATGACTTTCCCTCACTACAGCCAAGGGAAAGTCTCAGGGTCTGAGGCCACATTCAGAGAGCTGAACTGCCTGCCTCACTGTGTAGACAACCACTCTGGTATCCTCAGCTGCTAATATTCTGCCACTAAATCTACTTTAAAAAACATAAAAAGAAAAATAGCAGCACACTAAGGAATATAAATGTTTAGATGAATTCATGTGCTCTCCACTAGAGAGGATAATAATAAATCTGCTGGGCAGTACAAATTGCCCTCCAAGTTTAAAGTCACCTAGTCATTCCCAGGGAGATCAGCTGAATTAATGGTCAAACATGTTAATAGAATAATGGAGCGTCCTTAACCATTTCTAGAGGAGGAAGGGGAGGGGTGTACTGGATGCTTATTTTATGGCAATTTATGTCAGTGTAAAAGTTATAAAGATTGCCAGAAAGTAAAGGAGCATGATGTAGAATCACTGCAGAAACTGTAAAATCAATATCTCTAGGGTTTTCAGCATTGTACTTGGCAGGTCCTTTCAAATCCATTGCCTACATGATATTTTATGTATGTAACTGGCAATGGTGACGGTGGATGGTGTTCAACTCATGGAGCTGGCACCAAATCAATCATCAAAAATGAAAATGCATATGTCTCTCTCCATTTTCTATCTGCTTTCTCAGATGCTGTCTAAGATTAGATCCTAAACCCACGAGAAAGTTATCCACAGCAATGGCTGTTATGAAGGATTCTAAAAGTGTCTAAATAGATAGAAAAATGCAACTAACACTACAGATTTTTCTTGGTTAGAAAATAGAAATTTATTCAAATGGTTGGAAAGTGGGTTTTTAAAACTGAGATACTATTTTACTCCTATGATACGGGCACATATATAAAAAATAATATATTTTTTGGTAAAATTGTAAGAAAATAGAAACTCATATGGTTATTGGGAGAATATACATTGGAAAATCATTTGTGAAGTGAAAACTGGTAATATCTTATGTAATTTCAAATGAGCAAAATCTGGCCCAATGTGTGTAACTAAGCAGAGGCTTCCTAGAGTTTTTATATGTACCTATGTCTTCCCAGTAAATCCTTGGGAATCATCATTTTGATGTTGCAAATTTATATTATTGGCAACAACTTCCTTGACATTCAATCCCCCAACTCATCCAAAGGTTGTGTGAAACTCCAGTTATCTGCACCAAAAGAATAATAATTGCAAGAACTAAATGGCTTCTGACTTACACAGTATGTAATATGGGAAACTGTTTTCTTGGAAACAGAATCTCAAAGATGAAACTCAGTGATAGATGGTTTGATCAGATTAGATATAAATCAGTGATGCCTATTTGCCTGTGTAAAATGTGACTCTGGTGGTCAATTGAAGACAATGATGAATCAATTTCCATTATTGTGGATAGCTGTCTGGAGTCAAGTGTCTGTAGGGCAAGACATTGGGTACCAAGTTGCTACTGGAATAGAACATTTTAATGGAAATATGACTACATATGATCAAGAAGACTGTGGAACAGACTGCATTGGAAAGTTTGCAGAAAGAACGTGACAAACGTGGGGCTTTGAATTATCAGGCCAAGGCATGGTCAGAAAAGCAGAGAAATTCTTTCTTTGATCTGAAATGTTCTCTTGTTTCTTACAACTTCAAGATTAATGTTTCTGAACATCACACTCAAAGTTCTTCTACTGATGGCTGAGTTACAGCATATGTTGAAGTCAAAGCTATACCATACCTCTTAAGTCAAAAGTACAGCAGTGATAAATACAGAGTCCTGAGAATTGGAATTGGGACATTTGGAGAGATTCCAGTGAGTATGAGTACTTAGAAACCGAAAATTCCACAGGGTTGCATATTTTGCCAGCAAAGCAGCTTGCTCTTTCCTGTCTGAGGTGGGTTCCCCACTTTTTTTTTCTGAAGATATTTAGTATTCAGAGCTAAGGAAATAACCTTGCAATGATGTGTCAATTCTTATCAAGACCTATTAGATCTTATGCTATCATGCTGCTAACTTGACTCAGTCCCTGGTAGAGCCCACTAGACATGATTATGGCTTCCCGACAAACTTATAACCACCACTGTAGTGCTGAAAACTAGTACTATTTACACCAGCTTCCCTGATGCTCAATCACCCAGCTCTTTCAACAGTTGAGTAAACCTCTAACTCACTGTTTTAAAATACATACAAAGTCTGACCCAGAAAGAAGCACCGTTCACATGGAAAGCATTGAAAGATTTATTTATATTGTCAGAACCTTGCTAAATATGTGTGGGGATTGACCCTAAGTGTGTAAGACCAAGGATGATGAAACTCCAAAATGGATTGGATTGAATGTATCAATATGGGTGCACTAACCAGAGATTCTGGATTCAGTAACTTAGCCTAAGTAATGTGAGGTTTTCAAACATTTTGCTTAATTGGTTTTCTAAAACCTGGACTCATAATCTCTAAATTAAGTACTGTTGAGATGCCCGAACTTCCTTTTTATACTGTAGTAAAGGAACTTAAATGCTCATGGAGAGGAGTGTTGGATTGGATTCATTACAAGTGCTGTGCTTATTTATCCTTTAAATACATACCTGGGAAAGACCCAGAGCACATATCTTTTATCACAACATTGAAAAACACATTGGTGAGGAGGACACAAGCACCTCTAAATAGCTCTTCAGAGGCTGGCCTCTGAAAGTCACAGCTGTTAGATAGAGATGTCACCACTGAAACAAACTTCCTGATTTCCTAAACTCTGAAATTCAGAGTCCAATGGCAGCAGAAAAGTTGAAGAGACAAGGTGGGTTCTGCTCCTGTAATGAAAAGTAGGGCTAGAATAGAACTGAAAATGGGTAAAACACAGATATCTTTCGATGAGATTACTTGATTGTGGTGTTTCTAGGACCAAAATAAAAGGACAGCCCTTTGAATTCATATTTTATCTACATAAGTGAGCATCCCTAGGTCATGAATAACATCATCTTTCCATAATAGACTTACAGCCTCTTATTCAATGTCAAGTCCTAAGTTTATTTGCTGATCTAGAAACCTTTAAATGAGGAGATAGATAGTCTCCTTGAGAAAATTCTGCCACAACCATAAAACTATTCCTTAGCTTTCCCTTAAGAGACCTATGACCATTGACCAGGATAACTCTGAACTGAGGAAAAGAGAAATTCCCAGAGTTTTCAGGGGTTACTGAACACTGAATTGAAAGTAGTTTCTGGGGATGTAAAATCCACTGTGTTTTACAAGTAAGAGAAAAGCCGTAGCAGTCAAAGAATGAATAAATATTTTCAGTTTATTTTCCTCTGGACACATGGTAGAAATGTGGAAATTTCTCCACCCCCTTGAAGTTAAGCATGGTCATGTGTCTGCATTGACTAAGTAAATATAAGTGGTAGCAATCTGTCACTTCTGAGTGGAAGATTTCAAGAAACAATGTGTGAATATCCATGTTCTCTTCCCATGTCACAATGACATGAAACATTCCAGATAGCATTTCCTCTTTTAGCCTCAGTCTCAGAGCAAGGGTATCATGGAGCAGATCACTCAGTGAAGATGGTAATGTATCATGGCTATGAAATAGAGCTTTGCTATTCTAAGTCACTAAGACTGTTTGTTAATATAGCATAACCAGGCCTGTCCTAACTAATAGACTATGAAATATGATTCAGTCACTAAAAAGAGAGAGGTAGATATGCAAACTAAAATGGAGATTTCCAAGGTAAATTAAGTTTAAAACATTAAAAAAAAGTATACGAGTAAATTGATTCTATTAATATTAAATAGGCAAACATACAAAAAATTAACAAAAATACATTTTGCAATAATATCTATTTATGTGAACATATCTATATATGTTCCTGTATATGTAAAATAAAAATATCCAGAAGCACAAGCAACTAATTTACAATACTGCTTTCCTATTCAAAGAAGAGACCTGTTTCAAGGGGCAGGGACAGATGGGAAAGGTGTGAGAAGGATTTTCATTTTTAATCTGTGTTCCTCTCTTTTTTGTTTGTTTGGAAATAGACATATTTTGCATTACTATAAAAATTAAAGCCTATGAACTGACTGCTTCACTGACAAATTCTATCAAACATTCAAAGAAAATTTAATAGCATTCCTTCTCAGATTTGTCTAAAAAAATAAAAGAGGTTGAAACTCTTCCAAACTCATTTTACGAAGCCAGCATTACCCTAATACAAAAACCAGACAAATATTCTACAAGGAAAGAACATTACAAGCTAATATCCCTGATGAACATAAATGCAAAATCCTCAACAAAATATTAGCAAAACAAATTCAACAACACATTACAAGGATTATATACCATGACCAAGTGTAATTTATCCCAGAAGTGCAAGAATGGTTCAGCCACCACAAGCCAGTCAATGTGAGGTACTACCACAGCAAAATGAAAGATAAAAATCATATGATCATTCCAACAGATGCAGAAAAATCATTTGACAAAATTCAACATCCATTTATGATAAAAAAAAATCTAAGCAAAGTGGGTATAGTTAGAACATACCTCAACATAATAAAGGCCATATATGACAAGCCCACAGCTAACATTATACTCAATGGTGAAAAGCTGAGAGTTATTCCTCTAAAATCAGGAACCAGCATGCCCACGCCCACCACTTTTATTCAACATATCATTGTGAGTCCTAACCAGAGAATTAGGCAGAAAAAAATAAATAAAGGGCATCCAAATTTGAAAGGAAAAAGTAAAATTGTCACTATTTTCAGATGACAATATTAAATATAGAAATTCTAAAGAATCTCTGAAATCCTGTTAAAACTAATAACTGAATTCAGTAAAGTTATAGGATATAAAATCAATACAAAAAAGTCTTTTGCATTTCTCTACACTAATAATGAACTGTCAGAAAAAGGAATTAAGAAAACAATCCAATTGACAATTGTATCAAAAAGAATAGAATATCTAGGAATAAATTTCACCGAGAATTTAAAAAATCTGTATATTGAAAACAATGAGACCCTAATGAAAGAAATTGAAGAAGACATAAATAAATATAAAGATATTCTGTGCTTATGGATTGGAAGGATTAATATTGTTAAAATGTCCATACTACCTAACACAGGCAATAGATTCAATGAAATCCTTATCAAAATTTCAATGACATTTTTCACAGAAGTAGAACAAATAATCCAAAAATTTGTATGGAACCACAAAAGCTCTGAATAGCCAAAGCAATCTTGAGAAAGAAGAATAAAGCTGGAGGCATCATGCACCCTTATTTCAAACTATATTACAATGCTGTAGTAATGAAAACAATATGATATTGGAATTAAAAACAGAATTAAAAATAGAGAGCCCAGAAATAAACTCACAGAAAAGAAAAATAAAGATTTTGGGGGGAGAGGGGGGATTTTGACTTTCATGATAAACATGTTAAAATCAAGAAAAGGAAAAGAATAACCATTTTTTGAAGTGCATTTTTTCTCCTTTGGGATTTTACATGGGATAGATTATTTCAGCAGAAGTAAATCAGAGACATTAATATGACCGAAGCACACATTTGAAAATGGAGAGTGGTAGTTCCAGCTGTAGTTCTTTCTCTGAACAAAATTGATGTCATAGTTTTCTGTCCACAGACATGACCCTCACAGGAATGTTTGGCTTCATTCTGGTCAGTTCCTTTCTCTATATTCCATATATCAAAGCTCAATTCTATTATCATTTGGAACATTCTAATCCCCTTGTTAGCAGTGAAATATCATGTTTGGCTGCATGGGACACAAACACAAACACTGTGACTTAATGAAATAGAAGTTTTATTTTACTCCTTCAACTAGAACGTTGGAAGTGTGCAAGTTAAGGCTAGTACAGTTGTTTGAATAGATCCATAATGTAGCTACTTCAATTTCCTTCTCTGCCATCTGAAGAATATAGCTTTTATCTGAGTAGTCTCCTTCTAATCATAAATTAGCTGTTCCACCTCTAGTGTCATCTAGGCATTTCAGGCAAGAATAAGAAAGCCATAAAAAAGCCAATAGAATTTATACCAGGGAAGACAAAACTATCCAATAGATTTTCCATTTACATCTTGTTGGTTACATTTATGTCACATGCCCTTCGTTCCCATCATCAAAATTAAGGAAGACTGGAAACTATGGCTTATTTTTCTGGAAATAATGCTGAAAATGGCAGTTTGCATTCTGTTTTGAAGGAAGGGGAGAGTAATAATTAAGTTGATACCCAGCAGTATTTGCCATATCTTAACCTCTCTTTATCTGAACTTTGTTAAACTTTGAAGTTCAGCTTTGGTATATAACCTCAAAGATAAAGGTTTCCCAATTTATTGCTGCCTTCATTGATTCCCTCTTGATAACTCCTGAGACAATCATTTGTTTACCTTATATTTCATGAATTAATTGGATATTGCAAGGCATAATTACTGAGTTTATTTAGTCTCCATTATTTGTTTGTTAATTTCTAGAGATTAGGCATCACACCTGTTTTTTGTACCTCAGTAAGTGGATAGTTCTAGGCACATGGAAGTTAAATATTTTGTTTATATTGTCTAATGGATGTTTAAGGAAGAATAAATAGTTGAGGAAACATTCTAAATGATAAAAACAAAGCTTATTGAATAAGTTAGATTTGGGGGTCTTTAAGTAGCATTTTCAGGTTGTTTACATCATTAAAATAAGTTGGCTTGTTTTATAAAGCACTTCACTTTGACTTATTCTGAAGACCTCCAGGGATTAGAATTATGAACATGAGTAGCAAAAATGGAAAAAAAATGATACCCATTTAATCTCAGATAGCTAGTCACAGATATATGGAACTGGAGAGTACTTTGTGTCCAAAGTACAAAGCTCAGAATTGTTCAGAAGAATTCAGAACATGTGGTTATCAAAGGTACACTGAAGCAAGGAAATAATGTTTCAAGGATGGAAAAACATGCTAACAGAAGTTCGGAGAACACACTCATTCTCCCCTTCAAAAGTGTTGATGTTTATTAAAATACAAAATATAAACTCATCCCCAGTCCTTCAGCACCTTACACTATGTTCTTGACCTTCACCTGGGAGACTGGGAAATAAAATTTAATAATATGTTTCTTCTTCTTTCCAATTCCTTCAGAAAAATGGAGGCTACTCCTGAGTTCACAAAGAAAGTAAGACACTTGAGGAAGTCATTCTGGGTACAAAACATAACCTGCTCTTTCTAGCATTTTTTTTAAAGAATAGCTTACATGATTAAAGATTGGAAACCTACTACTCTTACTCCATTTTTGCCCCCTTATCCTTCTCTTACTTTGATGATATTTTTTGTTGATTTAAATGTGACTAAGAAGGAAGTAAGGAGGAGGTTGACCTTTTCTTTGTCCTGAGCTCTCACTTTGCATCCCAGATAAGCCAAAATGTGTAGGTCTGAGGTACTATCAATCTTGGAGTAAGAAAAGGACAAGTCCTGAAGAGAGTGGACTGATACCAGTAAATCACTAATTTTCTGACCATTATGTCATTCAAGGAAGACTTGTTTTATGAAAAACTAATGGATGGGTGCTTGTTAATTTTATGAATGTGTTGGGTACCCAAATGATGGTGCTTCATTCAAAGCAGAGGTTTTCAAATCTTTTTGTTATTATGACAGAAAATGTATTTTTTGAATGAAATTATGCACTGCAGCTCCATAAGCTGGAAAAGCAGATCTCCTCTGAGTCAGAGAATGGAGATACACTATCCCCCAACTGTTCCCTCTGTGCTCAGAGTCAGCCTCCTTTACTCTGGCAGACAATGCATAATGTGGCTTTATAAACCGATTTGTCCAGATGCCTATGGCCAGGAGAAGTTGTACACAGTGACCTATTTCACTCTCAAAAGTGAACCACTTCATGCAATAAATTATATGGCCATCTTATTGATGAGGTACCTTAGAGGAACCTTGGAGCAGAATGACCCATCTGAAAAATCATTGAGCGAAGACATTGAAGGATCTGTGATTGGGCTTTCCTGGTGGAGCAGTGGTTAATAATCTGCCTGCCAATGCAGGGGACATAGGTTCGAGCCCTGGTCCGGGAAGATCCCACATGTCACGGAGCAAGTAAGCCCATGCGTCACAACTACTGAGCCTGTGCTCTAGAGCTCGCGAGCCGGTACTACTGAGCCCATGTGCCACAACTACTGAAACCCGAGTGCCTAGAGTCTGTGCTCCACAACAAGAGAAGCCACTGCAGTAAGAAGCCCATGCACTGCAACAAAGAGTAGCCCCTGCTTACCACAAGTAAAGAAAGCCCGTGTGCAGCAATGAAGGCCCAATGCAGCCAAAAATAAATAAATTAAATAAATAAATTATAAAAAAGAAGAAATAGCTGTGATTTAGTTGATATGTATAAAGATATGACTTTAGATTTATTTATTTTAGCATTTTGCTTACTTATTGCAGGAAGAGCTGATGAGAAAAGTAATAGCATGATATGATTTTTACTGATTGCTTTAGACATGTGAATGTCAGTGACTTGGACTTTCTGATGAGTGAAGTGTTAGAAAGGGAGTCAGTAACTTTTGGTACTAATGGTGCCTCGTCTGATAATAATATCTCTATGAAATTGAGTACTTTGCATACCTGGACCTCAGTTTCCTTTGCTGCAAAATGATGGGATGGTATTTGAAACTCCCTCCATCTCTAATCTTCTTTTATTCTGTAAGATTGGATGTATCTTTGCTTGGGAAATTCACTCTGTTCCATTTGTTAGCACATGATAATAATCAGTTCCTGCCTTTTTAGGTGGACTTAAAGAACAGTTTGTAGCATTTTGCAACTCCACTTATAGTAAGTTATTCCCACAGATAAAGAACAAGAGATTGATAAGAGAAAACATTTCCCCCTGAAGTCTTCTCCAATATTAATTAACTTGAGAGTTGGATGCTGCCAATGAGATTCATTTGAGAAGAGAGTTGTTTTTGCCAGACTCTTATTTCATTTGGCTGGACTCTGAAAAACCATGTACTATTGAATATAGTTAAAATTTCCCTGTTTCTGAAATGTGCAGGTGGTGTGCTCTGATGAAAGTAGATTACTTTGGAAAATACTGTTTTAAATAACCACTTTTCTCAGGCAATGGCATAATGTAGGCACATTAGAAGAACAAATAGGAGAAGGACTTTACATAAATCTTCTCTGGCTACCAATATGAAGGCTCATTACCTTTATAACTGTAGTTCCTCTTTCCAGGAAGTGCCAGCTCATAGGATTCAAAGCTGACAGTAGATCCTCAAGCACTGTCCTTTAGTTATTAAATAAACTCTAAATATGTACATAAAATGAAGACCCTGTAAATCCAATTCCAAAGGTGAGGGAAGAATTGAATCCCTAAATTTCTAAAACCTATCAAGTGGCCAATGTCTGGATGCCATTTTATAAGCTTGGTCTAAAATTAGAAAAGACAACCTGAAGAAATAATTTTTAAGGATACTATTCAAATGACATAATGAGCTGTGAGGGAATATTTCCAGCTAATAGTGCCCTTTAAAACCCAGTGCAAGTAATAGAAACCATTTTGGTTGCTGGTTGAGAATATCTACTTCTGGAGTCATTTGACGAGGTCATCGTAAAATCTTCTGAAAATTATGAACTATTATAGGAACATTGGAATAACTATGCACTTTTAATTGCAAAATGTCAGGGTTTGCACAAGTCTCTATAATTATTCAGGTTTTCAGTCTCAGGACATAAAGTTGAGAAAAAATATTAGAAGGAGAAGTAGGTAAAATAATAATCCCTTTAAAATATTTTTCTTTTATACTTTTATTTATGTGTTTATTTATTCTTTTTATGATAACCACCTACTTCAAGCACAGTACTGGTTTACATGTACTAGATATGCAAGAGAAAGTGATGACAGAGATTCTCTACCAGTCAGAATAGGCTAGATTATACTGATGTAGCTAAAATCCTCATATTGTAAAGGCTTTTACCAATGCATGTTTATTCTTTCTTATCCACAGGTCTATTATGTATTGACTAGGTCCTGCCTTACGGTTCCTCATTTTGGTGTCCCATCTATTAAGCAGCCACCACTTCTAAGATAGCCAAGGGAAAGAGAGCTCTGGAGCTTTTGGAATTATTAATTAAATGGCCTTGCTCAGAAGTAACAAGCATCACAGCTGCTCAAAGCTCATTGACTAGGAACATGGCCTTACCCAACTTCAAAGAATCCAGGAAATATAATTTAAACATATGCTCAAATGGCAGAGAGATGGAAATACTTGATAAACAGTATTAATAATAATCAAAGTTTACCCTTCTGTTCACAAAATAGAAGATCACACTCTCTCCTCAAACAAAATATATTTATTATTTCCTTAAGGGAGACCACCCAAAAGGTCTCATTTAAGGAACTTAAGGAACATGACATTAATGGTACATCAGGGTGTTACATATTGGAAGTCCTTAATCAGGTCCACCTGAAGCCCTCTTGATTAGGAAATCTCTGTGTTTGAAAGCCTAGTTAATTGCTTCTACTGTCTCACAATTTTTAATGAAAAAGGGAGGAGGTAATCACAGAAATGATCCACAAACCCACAAAGCTGTCTCTGTTCTGCAGCAATTCTCAAATCTTCCTGGCAGATGTATCGCAGGCTCTACTTTGTGTTTGTTGATTAGCCCCTGGAAGAGCACTCACACCACTGTTCTCCACGGCCCTCAGCTCCACTAGGGAGGCCCTCCCTTCTCCTTCATTCACACACAGCACCTGAAGTGGGCCCATGAAATTCTACATTACTCAGAGGTTGAGAGCCTGAGAATTGCTATAAATCTTAAGCAGTTGATGGGGTTTTCAGTCCAACCTCATGTTTCTTTTGTAAATACAACTCTCTGAGAAACTGAGTTGTTTTCTCATCTATTTAACTGCAGTAAACTTCATGTGACCACACCCATAGCTTGTTTTTCCCTAGGCATATTTTAAGATTTTTTTTCCCTATATTCTCAGCTATATGCCTGATTTTCCCTTAATTAATTGTGGGTTCCTGTGAGTCTGTCAGCTTTCCATGGGAGAGACACCTCTTCTGTCTCTTTTCTTTTAGCTGTGTTTTCAGGTCAAGTATTTAGTCAACAAGTAACTGCTCCAGATTAAGAAGGACATCTACTCACAATTCATTAACAGAAATTGTCCCATGGCCTGTCTGACCACAATGGGGACAGAAAGTACAATTTCTCTGTGTGCTTAAAAAGCACAGAGACAGACATTAGATGAACAGATTCCTTCCTTAACTACAAGACTATCCAAAGGGACATAAGTTGTAGATTACCACCGGCAGCAGTGGGAAGACCACTCCAGCCTAGTGAACAACACTGGGGATTCTATCCCTGCCTCTGCTCTTCCACATTTGATGATTTTGGACAAATCAAGTCACTGTTCCAAAATTTCATTTTCTTATCAAGAAATGACTTATTGTCCTAGAGGACAACCAAGAAACACATCGATTTTAACAGTCTCTGTCTCTAGCAATACAGATGTAACTAATGACTCAGTAAGACATCTAGGTGGAAGGTGTCTTGATTATTTTTTTAAATCAGTTGATGTAAAGTGTCATTTTCTAGCTCTGGGTCTCTTTCCAGTCTTTCTCTAGGGCTTCTCTTATCATTCTTCTCATCCCCAGCCCTCCCCTAGAAGGGACATCCATTCTTTGGAGGAGGAAATTCTTTTGTTAATAAGGCAGGCCTGAACCCCAGTGCTCCCAGTGTACAAATATTAAGAGGAGCATCTCTGCCAATGTACTTAGGCAGAACAATAAAACATCTTTACAGCCCAGGCTCACCAGAGCCACTATTGATTCACTGGCATGTGCTCTCTCAATAGTAAAAGGCTGCCAGGATTTACTCGCTCGGCTTTTCCCTTTCCTAGGCCGTCATTATTCAGTGTAAAACTCCTTTAACCTGGTGGACTTGTTGCTCTTGCTAATATTGTGTTAGCAAATTATTGATCCCAGTGATGAGAACAGGAATCGTTTCTCCTGTAGCAGGATGTGCAATTGGATCTACATTCTGCCCTGGTAATTTTCTCTATAGATCTTCCAGGGGGACAAGACAAATGGACCATTAGAAAGGGGTAGGGGCGGGTGGGAGCTTCCTGAGGTTGATGGTACATTTGAGCTAAATCCAAACTTTATTGGTGTTTTTCAGCTTCTATTTGAAAACTTATAAACATTGCTCTCTGGCACTTTATGGTTTGTTTTGTTTTTGGTAGCTTTACTTGGCTTGTTTTTAACTTTCTCTGATGGCCAAGGAGGAATTTTAGCTTGTGAGCTTCTTTTGAAATTGAAATTACGACAATCAAAAATTTAGGGAGGTGCTGATAATAAAGAAAAACAAGGTCACTGACCTCTTCGACAAAAAGGTAAAGAAGGTAACATTGGTATTGAGAGTTATTAAATTTCAGTCATGCTGGACTTTGTGGATGGAATTTAGTGACACCAAATCTTCATTAACTGCTTACCTTTCTGACATTCGCCTCCCCATTTTCATTTCAGATAAATTAACTACTGGGTGATTATTAATCCAGTTACATCTACCTAGGATTCATAGAGCATTTTCTATAGGTCTAGCACTGTAGATCCTGAAGGAGATTTAAACAAAATAGAAAATTGTGTTCAGTAGTCTAACCTGAGGCTTTAAGTATATTTTTGTTGTTCTTGTTGAGAAAAGAGTGAAGAGAAGTTTTAAAAGAGAAATGAAGTTGAAAAGAAATTACCCCAAATTCACCCCTAGTATAAACTCTGGGAGTGAAAGTGGAATCTTTTATCTACTATGTTGCAGTCAAAAGCTGAGCTGTGAGTGTGAGACTGTGTGATTGGACTGAGCCTGCAGAGAGCACCATCCTTGAGCAGGAGAGACACCCACTCTGTACAGGAAGTATTAGAAGAAGAAGGTTGACATGTCAGGTGGCACATTACTTTCTATTTTCCTTCTGAGATATACTGAAGGAGAGAAGATCCTCAAGACTAATTGTTTATTTGTTTTACATGGGTTGGCTGACTTGAATATGATTTTTAGTGCAAGAAAGTAAGTTTACATCTTCAAGGTCCCACTTGAATTTCACATCAGGAAGAAGTGTTCCATGAACTGTTGACCTTATACTGCTCATTAGGTAAGGAAAATAATTAAGACAGAAAACCTTGACTTTACATTATATAGCATATGACAGACATGCAGCATATTTTATGGAAGCAATCTTCTATCCTGGATTGTAAATTCCAAAGAGATGTTTATTCTTCTGAAATAAAATTTAAGTGCTCATTTTTTAGGCAATAGCATATAAAACTTGATATCTAAATTTTAGCACATATTAGAGATAGAAGGATAAATATCTATGTATCTCCTTTTGACATGACAAACCCTTGGAATCAGAAATCTTGACTTCTCATTTCTGTATTCTACCACAACAGCAATTACTTTGGCTCATTCAGTACTTAGTTTTGGTTGAGATGGGACTTTTCACTGAATATTTATTATAATTCTGGTTCTACACAATACTCAATTAACATCATGGATATGACAAGACATATTGGTTTCTCTTTGTTACTCTAGGGATTGAATTGAAAACTGGAACTAGGAAGAAAAAAGTGGGAAGGCTGGAAGAAAGCAAGAGAAGGTTGAGAAGGATTAACTTATATTTTTTTTGTTTATGATATCATAATACCATTTAATATTTGCATTATTAATTTATTAATAACATGGATTTACAGAATGCCTCCTGTGGGCTGAGTACTATAGTAGATCCTGAAGATGTAAACAAAATAGAAAATTGAGTTCAATTGTCCACCCTGAAGAAATAATGATGGTTTTTAATTTGAACTAGATCCATAAAAATGAAGACTTTATTTGAGTCTTGGTGGAAAAGTTATAAAGCCATTATTTAGAACTTAAAATATACATATAATATATAGTATATACAGAGAGAGCAGAGTATATATATATATATATATATAATATATATATAATATATATATGGTTGACCATGTAAATTGCTATACTAAAATGCCCAAATACATTTTGATATATGTCACCAGTTTTGTTTTGTGTTTTTCTAAGTATAGTGTATTTCTATACTTTCTAATATTTCATATTTAAATATTTTAATCAATGGAGTAAAATGGATTTTTCCTATATTTTTAATAAAATAATATTTCTATTCTTTTAGATTGACACTACAATATTTTGAAAATGTTAAAAACTAAAACATCTTAAAGTAGTCTCTCTTGTATGTTAGTAATAGAGAAAGTGGCTTGGATGTGATATCATTGCTGCTGAGAAGACCATTAACGTATAAAATCAAAGTAACATATACTTTATGAATAATAAATAAGCAATCATGGGGTGCCAAATTCAATCTTAAAAATAAAGTCACGGATGCAAGTGCTGTAATTGAAATTCTTACAATCTATCTATGTGCATTCATAAAAAGGATGCATATTCCTTGTGCCCTATCCAACTCACCATTTTAAGTAGAGGCAATGAGTATATCAATTGCGGGGCTTAACAACTGGAGTTTAGTAAAACATGCTTGATTAATTTTTACTGAGATTTCCAAAATAAAATAAGAAATCACCCCCTTTATTATATCAGAGAGGGAAAAGGGATCTTGATGATATTTGACTGTATCCAGCTGATCAGATGACACTCCAGCCAACTCGAGAAATAGGTTCTTTGTGTGAAATGAATTTCCTTCCTGAAAGTGAGGAGTATTCAAGCCTCTCAGAAATTGCAGAAGTCCAGCCTCTTTACACTACTAGCAAAAAAAAAAAAAAAAAAGTAGTGAAAAAATCACAGCAACAGTTAAAACAGCAATAACAACTACAAAAAAATAAAAGTCTGTATGGAGATGGCAAGGCACAGGTAACAACATTTTGAAAAACTAGAAGCTGTAGTGAAAAAAAAATCCTACAGGAAACTACAAGAAATATTATTTTAGAGGTTATTATTAACTTCAAGTAGATAGCACAGTCATGTTTTATGAAGGGAACAATATATTTGGATTTTTTTGTTTTATAGGTAATTTTAATTTCTATTATATTATTATTATTATTATTATTTATTTATTTATTTATTTATTTATTTATTTTGTGGTACACGGGCCTCTCACTGTTGTGGCCTCTCCCGTTGTGCAGCACAGGCTCCGGACGCACAGGCTCAGCGGCCATGGCTCACGGGCCCAGCCGCTCCGCGGCATGTGGGATCTTCCCAGACCGGGGCACAAACCCGTGTTCCCTGCATCGGCAGACGGACTCTCAACCACTGCGCCACCAGGGAAGCCCCTAATTTCTATTATATTATATCGATAGTAATAAATTAGGTACCTTGTTCTTCAATGGCTTTGATTCATTTTTGATTCTCTGTTGTTTATTTTTAATATTTCTATGTAGTTATTAGTAGACAATATTATAACTCAATTTCATAACTTATAATTGCATGACTGCATTCTGAAAGTTTATCAGCCAAATGCAAGCAAGAGCAGAGGGAAGAGATAATGTTCAAGCTTTAATGGACTGGTTTTGATTCTCCAAATAATTGTCAAAGCTTCTAAAAAGAAATGCATTGACTTAGTTTCTCTTCTTTAATAACTCTCAAGGTTCAGATATTATTATATATTCTACACCCTACCAAATGCTGGGAGTGATGGGCAGTGTGGAGGAGATAGGAGTTGAAAAATATGGCACCTGTCCTCAGAAAGGTTGCAAAAAATATAAACTGGAAGAAAAGACAAGCACCTGTATATACAATAAAAACACAAACTAAGATAGAATATAAAATAAAAAGTTAATTGTTTGGCAGAGAATATAGATATTTTGTGACTTTCATGATAGTTGAAAGTGCTATGGAATAGGAAATATTCTGGTAAGCAATAGACGTTGAGGAGACATTCTTTGAAAGCCAGTGTAGAATTCCTGCTAATTCTTTAGTGTGGATATTTAAGTAAAAACTTCTTAGAGGGGAAAACTGAGGTAAATTCCTTCTTATTTTATTCTATTTGTTTTGGGATTAATAGAAAATGAGAGGGGACCCAACTTTGGACTTTCATGTATCTCTTCATATTTCAAATGCCACTCGGTTTGCTTTGTTCTCCATACTCCTGGTCCAAGATCAGGTTACCCTTAGGAATTCATATACTATGCTTTATCACTGGTAGCTACCAAGGCCTTAACTTAAGTTGGCTTCCACAAGAAACAGAATTTAAGGTGGCCATTTGCATCCACAAACTTTACTGAGGACGACTATACAGGTACTTCTCTTTCATGAGAGTGAGAGAGGTAGGATTAGGCAGAGGGAGAAATTGAAATGTGATGACCTTGCAACAAAGGCCTCAGCTCACCTCATTGGAGCCCTGTTGATTGTGGGCCCTTCAGAAAAGTCCCACCTTGGGGAAGGAAGTCCAGGTCTTTGAATCTTACATTCACCATTCAGTGGATGAGGGCTGTCCCACAGAGGCAAGGTAAAATTGAAGGAAGCTTGTTTTGATGGAGTGTTCTGGAGAGAATCTGAATTTGAGTAATCAGCTGCTAACAGTTCTAGCAACTGGAGGAATAAGTGCAGCAGTGCTGAAGGGGAGATCTGGCTAAAATGTGGATGGAATACTGAAATCTGCATTAAGGACATCGATCCATTTGGGTCATTTATAGATGATATTTTCTAGATTGTAACACTTTGAGAGAGGAAAGACGTAACTGTCTTGTTCTCCATCATCCTGCCAGAGCTTAGAGCTCTAATTGTCACATAGTGTATGCTCACTAAATATTTATTGAAATAAATAACTAAATTAATTAATAAACAAATGACTACTGACAATATAGTATTTACAGGCTGCTGGCTCCCAAGGTGGAAATGAGGATTTCCATAAAACTGAGTTTATAATCAAAATAAAGAATTGAGTTTTTATGTAATAGCTAATACACTATATAATTATGAATCAAATTCCTTTGTTAAGTAACTAATATAGACCCTCCACTGAATAAGTTAAGAAGGTATAAGACAAGATCAGGCAGCAAATGCTAAGAGGTAAATCCAAGACACTTTTAAAAACAAAGCAAAACAAACCCAAAAAGGCAACAACAACAACAACAAAAAAATACAGAGATGTCTCTTTTTACTTCTCAAAAATGTGTATGTTTCTTTCAATACTGTTTTTTCTATATATTAAGACATTTGCATCAATTTAATTTCTGTCACATTTAAATGTCAAATAATAGTAAATGGATGAAGCCATGAAAAATACAAAGAAAACTTAACACACATCCATATGTTAATTTGGAAGCAAGCTAGACAATGATTTAAATGGAGATTTAATGTGGGTTAGCATATACCTACACATTAATGCCCTTAATGCCCTTACCCTAAATAAGGAGTCCAGAAGAAAATACACTATAATTTAAATAGAGGGTACCAATTTTGATGCAAAATATAAAATTGCCAGCCTGCTATCATGGCATATACCTTTACCAACAAGAAGAAGAATGAAACAAAGAGAAACACGACCCTGAATGGAGACAATAGATCTGTGAAAACAGCCATCCAATAATTCCAATTACTAGCTCAAACAAGAAGAAAAACGGAGGGGAGGTTTTAGCTTTCCCATTAAGAAACCAGTTAGAGTTCCATTTTGTGCCAGAACAGTTCTGCCAAAAAGAACTTTCAGTTCCAACTTGCTCTGTCAGTCCTCCCCATAGAAACAATTTTGGCTTATACATGCAAACCAAGTGACAATGAAAGTTACTTTCCAGCGACCTTGTCTTTGAGATGGTAGTGACACATTGCAGAATTAAAAAGTTGCATTGAGGTCTGTAATGCTATTATAACCCACTGGGAGCCAATCCAATCTGGGTAAGATATTTCCTACCCTGTGCTCTCAGAGTGATGCATACAGCTAATTGTAAATATCTCATATAGAACTGCCACCTGCTTCCCTCAGTTACATCATTCACAGTTAATTTATATTCAGGTGGCACACACATCATTTTCTCTTAATTTCTGCATAACAGTTCATTTTCTTTGGTTAGAATCAGCATTTCTCTCCAAGCATTTTGTATAAGTACAGCTTTACCACACAAACCTATACAAAAGCCCCAGAATCCATGACAGATCTATGAAAAGGAACACAAACAATAACAGAGAAGAAAAACTTCCCAATGAAGAAGGATATTTTTTTAAAAAAATCTAGATTCCTGATTTGAACACAAGGCTGTCCCTTTAAAATAGAAATGCCACCAGTTCATTATGTATTCTTTCAGCATCCTAGTTGTGAAGGGGGGCTGAAGGGGGAACACAGCTTTAAATTCTTCAGAGCTGTCCTGGTTGGTTTATCTGCTGTGATTTACTGTTGTGATTGTTGAGTAGCTGACCACTGATTTTAACACTAGTGTATAGAGGAGACAGATTGACATGGGTTTCATTAAAATTCAAGAAACTCAACTCCACAGAGAGCATGACTAACTTCCTTATACATGACAGGAATCCCCACAGATGGTACTTCACCCTTGCTAAAGGAATTAAGTCTACCAAAAGAATCCCTGTCTATAAGCAGCCAATTCCCCAAATCTACAGGCTCATCTGCACAGATATTCTTTATACTGTCATTCTTAAGTACCTTAGGGTAGCTCTGAAAGACAGGGGGCCAAGAGGGAGCAGCCGCTTCTGCCTTCACTACCCCTCAAACATGCTGGTGGCATGAGGATGATGGGATTATAAAGTAAACATAATAAAACACAAGACCAGGGCATCCAGTGGACACAATCTATTTGCTGACCCTTCCTTCCCTGGGAAGAGCTCAAGATGAAATTCTTATTACAATTACACAGAATCCCTGCACTAAATTGGCAGTTATTAAACTATTAGACAAATGCACAAATGAGTATTATATTTGGTTCCTAGTCCAATTAACTTCCTTTCTTTTTTTTTCTTTCTTTCTCTCTGCTCTCTGTCATTATGCTCTTAAATTCCACATTTCATCTTCAAATATTTAAGTTGTCAAGGAAAAAATAAACTAGCCATCACACATTCATTATATTGTGTCAAATAAGACATGAAGGAGACAGCTTTCTCTTTTTCCTGTCCTCTGCTCTTGTCAATCAAAAGCACAGTAATTAAATGGGGATGAGGATGCTTTCGAATTAAGAACAAAGGGGGAGGCATTTAATAGGAGGAAGAGAAAAGTAATTGAAATAAATAAATAAAGGCTCCAGCTGTGTCTATTGTCCTAAGCTGAGTTGTGGTTCTACCAGCTCCCCCCACACCTCACTCCCTAATCAAGTTTCCACTGAGAAAACAAGGCAGACAATATGCATTATATACAGTGTTTGGTAGATGCTGGGAGTTCAGTATAATATTAAATACTTGAATATGTTAATGATGTGCACTACATTTTTCTCATTTTCCAGATTGGATATGATCAGGATAAGCTGAAAGACATATACATATAGCACCCATACACTTGTCAACAGAAAGACATTCCATCATCATCACGCAGGTTTTCTTGGATTAGGAATATCTCCCACACCTACATAAGGTAAAACACAATTCCTCATCCCACCAGCTGCATTCGAATTATGCTTCTTTCACTGTCAATCAGGTTATAATGGCAAATAGACAAAGGGATTCATCAATTTTCTGCCAAATTTTGAATTATCTTCACCATGTCCCTAGGACAATGAAACTTTTGTTTGTTTGTTTGTTTTGCTGTACGCGGGCCTCTCACTGTTGTGGTCTCTCCTGTTGCAGAGCACAGGCTCCGGACGCACAGGCTCAGTGGCCATGGCTCACGGGCCTAGCCGCTCCGCGGCATGTGGGATCTTCCTGGACCGGCGCACGAACCCGTGTACCCTGCATCGGCAGGCAGACTCTCAACTACTGTGCCACCAGGGAAGCCCCGACAATGAAACTTTTACTGGCAGGTTTGTTCTGTGTACTTCTTGTGGAACATTCTTTCCATGTTTGGGTATTCCTGGAAAAGAGGGGATATATAATTCTGTTTTAAAGAAAGTAGTTGTGAGGGTTATTCACTGATGGAACCCTGGTTTAGAGGATTATGTTAGAGTCTCCACTATTTAATTGTGTTCACTGGTGTGTGTATATATGCACAGCAATATATATAAAAATTTCTCTTTGTTCTAACTTCAAAATTACATTTCAGTTTTTTTCATATATTTGTATATAATCTCATATACACATGAAGATGTTTATTAAAATACATATTTTTTAATAAAAATAATTTGTATCCTAAGGGTTTGAAGTAATTACTTACATACACTCACACACTTTTCAGACTCTGAGAATCTGTAAATGCTGTTACTGTCTTTTTAGAAAAGAATTATAAACAAAGTGTTATATCTTATTTCCATTTATTTGAGAATATAGTATCACATGATAAGAAGCCCTGACAAAGGGAAAACTTACATTTAAAAATACTGTAAAACATGACACTTAATTAATAAAAAAAACTTTCTTCCATGAAATAAGTGCTAGAAAGACTTATGAGAATTAAATAACAGAAATCTTGCCTAAATATTTGCCTAAGTACATCAAATTTACATACGAATCAATGCAAAAATGTTTTCTACTACAGCAAAATACAGCACAATCTCTAAGCAATAATGCATATAGGATACTAACTTACAGAACAGTCAGCCAAACCTAAAACTATAGCTAACAGAACTTTTCATTCCTATGACACTATAATAATGCCAATTAGGAGATTGGGGATGGGGTCCAATTTTGAATTGGCTTTCTATGCTGTAGTTATGGTACTTTCATGCCTATTTATCTGGGTAGTTATTTCCCCTGACAACCATAAAATGAGTTTTTTACATAATTTTATGAGAATCATGTTATTACAATGAATTAGTTACTCCAAGATTCCAAGTGGATATTTTGCAGCTTTATTACAAGGCTTTGTGTCAGAATTCTGGCTAGCCCAGGCCTCTAGAAGAAATGGTATTTATATAGATAGATTTGCAAACCTGTCTTTATCGAGCTCACTACTAACTCCAAATTTCTCTCACTCCTAAAAGCAGACCAAGTTTGAAGTCAGCAAAAATTATGGTGAAATTTTGGTTCTTTTCACATGAAGCCCTATAATTTCCAGGAAAAAAAAGGAAATGATCACGTAAAGACATCTGTGACTAGAGTGGTTATCCCCCTAGCTTAGGGTATATTTAGAAACAACAAGAACCTGATCATCTTGAGAGTTTCTTGACTCTGCCTTAAAGGACAAAAAAAAAAAAAAAAGGATCATCTTGAGTTTTGAGCTGGACTTCACCCCTGCAGTATTAAGTATATCTCTAGAACTGGAAGGGCAGATTTGTCCACCACTGAAGTAAATGTGTCAGGTACCTGCTACAAATTTTCATCAGTTCAAAATCCAGAATCATTTTTCACAAAGGAGAAGGGTATGATGGGATACAAGTCACAATCAAGGGGGTTGAATGAAGCATTTAAGAGCATGACCAGAACCCTGATATTCTGCCTAAAGGAAAATTCTTACTGGCTTAATGTACCACAGAGATATTCATTTCTAAGCTGAGCACAAAAATGCTGAACACAGAAGTTAAACAAAAACTTACAGTTGATTTTCATTATTCATGGTACTTTTGTCCCATAAAGGTACTGCAAACAATGAATTAGCAAATACTAAACCATATGTGGTTAGGCTCCTGTGAGCCTCTGGTCACAACATTTTCATCAATAAATCAAAACATAAGTTTGTTTTGTGTGTGTAGAGATACTTTATTTAATAAATATTGTTAATTCATTAACATTGAATTCACAGACAACTGCACTAAAACTCATGTCTAAATGAAGCTTATCTGACACATATATTTTCTCTGTAAGGCAGGCACATCACAACCTTCTCACACTTCAGAACTCTAGACAACACTTCAGTTCTACACTTAGGTGCTGTTTTAAACAGAGAAATCACAAACAAAAGATACAAAAATGTAAAAAATCAAAATGTGGCACTAAATACACCGTGAAAAAGACTCTTGTTTAAAACATGACAGCTGAAAAAGAAAGCAAAGCGTTGCTTTGTTCACCCTCACCTGGGGATGTACTGATGAATGACCCACATTTTTTGTCACTCTGTGCATGCCCACAAATGACCACAAACATTCAGTAAGTACTGGTTCGGGGGTTAGAAACAAATTTTAGTGAGTAGGTGAATTCATGAACACAGAATCTTCAAATACAGAATCCATAAATAATTAGGATTGACTGTATGTTCACCAACCTTGCCCTCAATCCAGCCTCTATCTAGATCCCCATTTAACCTTGGACTTTGCACAAGTGGATCATCTCATAATTAACAAACATAATAAACAATAATTCTCTCACACAGTCTCTGTCTCAGTCATGCAGCTCCCAACAGCCTCAAATCTCATTTTCATTTATTTGTGTCTACACCTCCCAAAACAAACAATGCTTTCCTGGCCTCTCACCAGGCAACACCACAGCATAGCTTTTGAAATAACAGCTTTATTGTGGTCCCATTGTCAATGAGGGAAGATAAATAAGCTGGAGTCTGGCACCTCCAGTGAATCATCTTCTCTTTTAGAACTAGATCTGGTAAAAATATTAGTGAATTGAAGTAGAGGAAATGTAGGAGTGCTGGTTTTTGTGGCTACACGGGCTTGGGGTGTAGTTCTGGTGCAATGAAAGCTAGGCCAGGTTGCCAGCCATGGTCTTTGGGAGCACAAGGAACTCAGTGACTGGTTAGACCATAGTTTCATGCTCTGTATTCTAACATGATTTCATTCAAATATGGAGAATGTAAATAGACCCAATTTGGGGGAGCTGAGGAAGAATAAGGTAGGAGAAAGGAGGAAGATTCTAACTTTCAGGACCTCATTATTGTATGTGAAACAAAATTAAATGAATATGATTAACGAGGGATTTCTTATAGTCTCTTATTTCCTATGGTTACTTCTTAAATCTTAACTCACCCATGAAATCAAATGCATATTGGAGAACTTTTATGATCTTATCCCATTAGACAATTTGGGGAAATTTCCAGATTCACAAAAGGCCCCAAAGAAAGAATTATATTTTCTATTTTCTACTCCAGGTCTTTTACAGGAGTGCTTTGTGGATGATCACTCATTATATATAGTGTGAGAAGCCCAGTTCCTCTAAAGTTAAATGTCCTCTTCAAAGGAAATTGTGTACTTTATGATCAGTCTTCCTCCCCACCCTTCAGCTATAGCCTGCTCAGGTGACTCGCAGGTATTGACGAAGAACTAACTTTCCAGAGGGCTTCTACCATCTACTGTAGTTTAGCAACTCTCATATATACCAAAGCAAGGAGGATCTATCTCAATTATCTGGTATGATAAAGTACGTAGGTTCTATTTAATAACATAGGAACAAACAAAGAATTATCAGGGTTCCTAATGTAGGTTAACCTTGAGGACATTGTTACTGATTGAAGATAATGTATTATGCCAGAAGCTCTCATAAGGAGTTACAGGGTGAACGTAAACCACACATTTAGACAGGGAAAAATTCAAATACTCTAAGGATCACTAATTTATGGGAACAGTCTTCAGGCTAATAGGCATTATTTGAACATTTCTTGTGAGACTCTTTACTCCCAGAACATAGTATCCACAACTTTAGAATAAAGATCAAATCTCTTAGTTTTGAGAACAAAACTGTTATACCCCCATGACTTCATGACAAAACAAAACAGTGGCTACTGTGTTTCCTTCTCTCTTCTTTTCTAATCACTTGCTTTCAAAAGTGGAGCAAGTGTCAGGAAGAAAATATTCAGTCATTATTTAAAAAAAAAATAGTTTGGCCTCTTCTGACCTCTTCCAAAATAATGATAAAATTGACTGGCTTTAACCTGTCCTAAAAGAACTTTGCAATCAATTGTTCTCCATAGAATGTCCTGTTTGTTTTTAGATGATAGTAATGTCCTTGGGATGTAGGATGAGATCACAGGAACTTAGAGAGTCTTTCCCTTTGTTTAGAGGCTAATGTTTAGAGGAGGTAGTGACAGAAGTGGGAAAAAGGAAATAGAAATAAAATGTTTGTGGGTCCATTAGATATGAAATATGGTTGAAGCAACAGACATGAAGGAATAGATGCAACAACAGACAGACCTTGGGATTTAGTGCTGGTATATTTCAGGGCATTCCATTACATGCATAGAAGTACCACAAACCGAAAGATTTCACTGAAAACAATTCTTCCCCATATGAATCTTTATATAAATTAGATACAAGCAATATGCAGTTAAACTAGGTATTAAATAGAGTATGTCAAATAGCAGACCAAAGCCTGAGTTTTCTTGTAACAAAGCAGTTTAATTTGAGTGTGCTTTATTTGATATTCTCTATTTGTTATCCTCTCCATTATTACTGTATTCCTGTATGATTGTACCACCATTCTCTTTTCCATTGACTGGCTACTTTGTCCGTCTGTACACTTGAAGCATTTGTACTTAAAAACCATGGATTAACACTATAAGGCAGGTAGATAGGAGTCGGAATTAATCTTTACAAAAGCATATAATAAAGTAAGAATACATTTTCCTCTCTGGTGTCCATCTTCTGCCATTATGTTAAAAATTCTAGAAAAGCTTTTTGGATAATTCTTAACCAAATGATTTACAAAGGTCAAAGTAATGATACTATTCAAGTAATATTATCCAGAGTCATGATTTCTGATGAGTAGGATACATTGGTGCAAAGGAAAAGCAGAATAACAAAACTTCACAGTACTCAGTTTTTAAGACCAAAGTTCAATGAAGAAAGAGAAAGCACATCATCTGGAGAAACTTAAGAACAAAAGAGTTCCTAAGCTCCAAAATGAGTTTTTCTGGGTTTGTTTTTCAGTTACTTTACAATTCTTGCTGTTTTATTTTCAGTAGTGGTTGGGGTTGGGGGCACATTATAGCATTTTGGATGGATGAGTTTTGCAAAGTGCTAAGCAATAAAACATCTGTTATGAAACATGTGCTATGGCTTTGGGGTATGTACTGAAACCAGTCAGTATTATTTTGAAGTGAGAGAATGAATGGCCAAAAAATGAGCACAACCTCTTTTATTAATATTATTTTTATTTGAAAGGACCATTTTAATCCAAATAAGTTATTTTTCTCCTGTAAATTGAACCTTTCACAAATACATTACCATTGTTGTTCAACATACGTTTTTAATATTCTATGGAATAGAAAAAAAATATATGCATTATACTCTAATGTTTCTAGCATTTCACTGGTTGAACTCATTCTTGGAGATGGTATAAAGAAGTGACAACATTTATCCTTTCATTATAAAGCATTTTTTTGTTTTGTTTTGTTTGTTTGTTTTTTTGCAGTACGCGGGCCTCTCACTGTTGTGGCACACAGGCTCCGGACACGCAGGCTCAGCGGCCATGGCTCATGGACCTAGCCGCTCTGCGGCATGTGGGATCTTCCCGGACTGGGGCACAAACTTGTGTCCCCTGCATCAGCAGGCGGACTCTCAACCACTGCACCACCAGGGAAGCCCTAAAGCATGTTTTTATTTACTAATAATTATTGAAAATAGACTTCATATACCAAATTGGGCTGGGTGACTTAGTGAAATAAAAGTATTTGAATACATTATCAATATTCCCAAGAATTTATAAATTATATAGTAAGAAAAGTCAAGTCTTCCTTTTTCATATAAAGTAAATACAATTTTTAAAAAGTGTTCAAAAAACCCTTGGATCCAAGGATACATTATTTAATTAGAGAGGAATAAGTAGAGTATACAAATCAGTAGAATAATGCAGCAAATATTTAAAAAATGTAGAAACTAACTTATCATGAGCATAAATCATAGCAAAAAAAAAAAAAGAAAAAATGCCTGTATCAGTCAGGTTAGGCTATATTATGCAGATATCTATATATCTATACCTTTCTATTTATCTTTCTATCTCTATCTCTCTCAGTAACTTTCAATTATAAAAGTTTATTTCTTACTCTTCCAGTATTCACTGAGGGACTAAGCAATTCTCAAAGACAGATGTCTTTCTTGTGATAGGTCTACATTCTAGGTTGTTTCAATCTTGTGGAATCTTCATGTTAACATATGTTTCCAGATTTAGGGAAGAAAACATAGATAATGGCACACTGCCTCTGACATACTTTTATCCAGAAATGACACATGTCATTAATGTTCATATTCATTGATGAAAGGAATTATGAAGCCATTACTAAAGCCAAGTAAAGATACACTGGGAAGAAGAGGAGACCTAGAATTTTGTTAATCACAAGTTGTGTCCACCACACCATTTTACTATGGTTTGGCAAATTTTATTCTCACATTATTATTGGATTATGATATTATCCAATATACTAATTTAAAATCAATGCTAGTAGTAGTAACTATCAATTACATAATGTTGATCTAAGCAATTTACACATGCCATTTAAATGAACAATTGTTAACAATGTGGCAAAATAGGTGTAGAATAAAACTTGCTCAAACAAACTCCCAAAATTTGGGGAAAAAGTTTTTAAAGCTATGTGTTTAACTGTATTCCTGAACCTGCTGGAAAATAAAATAAATTATTTGAAACCATGTTGACTGAAAATAATGCACAACATAAAATTGAGAATTGTGTTTTGTTTGGACTTACTGAGGACTTAAACCCAGGAGACAGCCTCTCAAATAGTTCTGAGGGACTGTTCTGAAGAGCTAGGAGAGGAGCCAGTATATATAGGAGATTTTTGGGAGGAAAATAAGGTATTCAAACATCAGAAGTTTACCACTAATTAAAGAAAAAAACAGACATCTCAAGTTAATGAATTTGCTATGTATGGAAGATGCAAGAGTCTGGGATTAAAAAATTATTCCTTTGATATGCACCTTAACTATCTAAGACCAGTATCCTGTTTTTCTCCATTCTGAATCCCCTCCAGAGTGCACCTTTGTGGATGGCTGAAGTGGTTGATGGCTTTACCATCCTTTGTTTACTGATATGACAGGTGACATTTTTGTCCACAATTAAAACAGAGAATAGTTATCATTGGAGTGATAACAAGTGCTGGTTAATTCACTGGGGGTCATTTACAAATTTCTATGGCCGAGAAATAAGTTTTACCAAGATATGGGGAATAACTGAGAAATCATATATATTCAAAACTCTGAAAAATTAGAACTGCAAACTAAAATGACAGCCATTGAAATTATCAAATAAAAATATAATATACATATGTGAAATATGAGGGAATCAAAAATGGCTAAAGAACAGGAGATCATCAAAAATGGTAATGTGGGAGGAGGCAGTTCAAGGTGGTGGTGTAGGAAGAACCTGCACACATCTCCCCCCACTAACACAACAAATCTACAGCTACATATTGATTGCTTCCTTCTGAAAAATAACTGGTAACTAGCTGAACAGTCCCTGCATAACAAAGGATAAAACAGCCACATCAAGATGAACAGGAGAGGCAGAGACTTGGTCTCACCCAAAACCTCACAGCTGATTCAGCGACCCACAATCAGAAGCAATATCACAAGTACAAATATTCTCCCTGAGGAATGAGGGTTCCATGTCATACAGCAGGCAACCCAACCCTTGAGACCTGCACCAAAGAGATGAGTCTGTAAAAGTCTGGCTTTGAAAACCAATGGGGTTTATGTCCAGAAGAACCACATCAGTGTAGAGAATGGAGATTCCACTCTTAAAGAGCTTGCATGTAGACTCCCTCACCCCAGGAGCCAGAGAAAAAGCAACAGTTTGAAAAGTGTCCAGACCAATGTGAAGGAGACTCATTTGTAAATCTTAAAACATCTGCCAAAGGAGCAGGAGACTGTAGGCACTCTCTTCAGAAACAGGGATAGAGGCACTCTCTCCAGAGGTCACGGCATCAATTTCTCACTCTCTCCCTAATCTGTTAGTGCCAGTGGGTGTGCCCCATCCCCTTACCAATCCTGTGGCCCCACAAAAGCTGGGCAGACTTGTGCAGCACACACAGGGAATGGTCCTTGAGAACCTGGTTTTGGTGACCAGGAGTAGTTTGTTTCTGAATCCCAGGGTTCTGAAACAATTGAAAGGACAGTCCTTGGCAGGCTGCCAATCTCAGGACTCCACACGGATAGTATACTGAAACAAACTCCAGTCTCCCTGTGAAAAAGGCCTAATTACTCATCCTGGAGCGTCAACCTGAGGGGCGTGCTTCAGTTTTACCACACATCTAAACCCTACAGAAGCACTCTCAGGGTAGGCTGGGGGATGCCATCTCTACACTCTCCCTTGGCCTCACTACAGCTTGCTGGTACCTCCCAAAAAGGAACTCACTCACTCAGCTGGAGTCCTGATTTTTCCAACATCAACAAGAGGACACCTGGATTGCCTGGTCTGGAGGCTAACAGGTTTTACAATTGCAATCCCACAGGATGGTATATAGGTACATATTTGCATATTTTAAAAGCTGCTGCCTGAGGGTCTAGCTTCTAATCAGACTGAAGCTAGGTGCTGACTGAGACCTCTCCTTTTGGAAAACTCCCAGGCCTTGACATACTCTCAACAACTGGGACATATCAAGAATCAATCAGCCTGCTTAGACAATCACAAAGGTTCAAGTGACAATGAAGAGGTAGAAGGTTAAACAGTAAAGTTCATTTCCTACACAAGGGCACTCATTCATGACTGAGAGAGATAACAGTTCTGCCTGACACATAGAAACAAACAGAGTGAAGCAAAATGAGGAGACAGAAGAAGATGTTCCACCCAAAAGAACAAGGTAAAACCCTAGGAAAAAATCCTTAATAAAATGTAGATAAGTAATTTACCTGATAAAAAGATCAAAGTAATTACCCATAAAGATCCCACCAAACCCTGGAGATGAATGAACACTGTGAGAACTTCAACAAAGAGATAAACAGTATAAGAAAGTATCAAACAGAACTCACAGTGTGGAAGAATACAATAACTGAAAAAATAATAATAATAGAGGGGTTTAAAAGCAGACTAGATGAAGCAGCAGAAAGAATCAGTGATCTGGAAGACAGGACAGTGAAACCTAAACAGAGCACCAAAAAAAAAAAAAAAAAATTACAAAGTGAAGATAGCTTAAGGGATCTATGGGGTAACATCAAGAAATGTAATATTCACATTATAGGAGTCCCAGAAGGAGAAGAGAGAGAGAAAAAACAGAAAATTTGTTTGAAGAAATAATGACTGAACACTTCTCTAACTTGAAGAAGGAAACAGAAATCCAGATTCAGGAAGCCCAGAGAGTTCCAAAGAAGATGAATGTAAAGAGACCCACACTAAAACATATTATAATTTCAATGACATTTAAAGAAAAAAATCTTAAAAACAGAAAAGAAAAACAACTTTCTATGTACAAGGGGACCCCCATATTCTCAGCAGAAATTCTGCAGGCCAGAAGGATTGGCATGATGTATTCAAAGTAATGAAAGGAAAAAACAAAACAAAACAAAAATACTTCCAACTAAGAATACTGTACTCAGAAAAGCTATTATTCAGAATTGAAAGAGAGAGAAAGCTTTCCAGACAAACAAAAATGGAAAGAATTCATCACCACTACCCTGGCCTTACATTAAATGTTAAAGGAAATTTTAAGCTGAAAATAAAGGGTACTAATTAGTATCAAAAAAACATATGAATGTAAAAATCTCACCACAACAAAATATTGGAACAATGAGTAGGGAGAGTGAAGTAGCAATTGAAAACTTCTCAACATAGAAAAGTCTAGGACCAGAGGGTTTCACTAGCTTATTCTATCAAATATTCAAAGAAACTTTAATATCTATCTTTCTCAAACTCTTCCATAAAACTGAAGAGGAGGAAATGCTCCTAAACTCTTATTACAAGGACAGCAAAACCAGACAAGAAAGAAAAAAAAAAAAAAAAATTAAAGGCCCATATCTCTGATGAACATGTGAAAATATTCTAAAGAAAATATTAGCAAACTGAATTCAACAATACATTAAAAACATCATACACAATGATCAAGTGGGATTTATTCCAGGGATCATTCAACATTCACACATCAATCAACATGATATACCAAAGTAAGAAAATGAAGGATAAAAATAATATAATCATCTCAATATATGTAGAAAAAACATTTGACAACATTCAACACCTATTTTTGATAAAAATTCTTAACAAAGTGGGTATAGACAGAATGTACCTCAACATAATAAAAACCATATGTGACTAGCCTATAGTTAACATTATACTTAATGGTGAAAAGCTGAAACTTTTCTTCTAAAATCAGGAACAAGACAAGAGGGCCCACCCTCATCACTTTTATTCAACACAGCATTAGAAAACCTAACCAGAGCAAATAGAAGAAAAAGAAATAAAAGACATCCAAATTGGAAACAAAGAAGTAAGATTGTCACTATTTGTATATGACATAATTTTTAGAGAAAACCTTAAAGATTCTTCCCCCAAACTAACAAACTAACTGAAAGGACAACTAATAAACAAATTCAGTAAATTTGTAGGGTACATAATCAATATACAAAAATCTGCTGTTTAATACACTAACATTGAAATATTAGAAAAGAAATTAATAAAACAGTCCAATATTCAATTACATGAAAAATAATAAAATAGTTAGGAATAAATTTAACCAAGGAAGTGAAAGACTTATATACAGAAAACTAGAAGATATCAATGAAAGAAACTGAAGAAGACAAACAAACGAAAAAACATTCCATAATAATGAATTGGAAGAATGAACATTATTAGAAGGCCCATATTACTCAAAACAATCTACAGATTCAATGCAATTCCCATAAATATTCCAATGACATTTTTCTTAGAAATAAGACACAGAATCCTAAAATTGGTATGGAAGCACAAAACATCCTGAAACTCCAAAGCAATCTTGAGAAATAAGAACAAACCTGGAAGCATCATGTTCTAAGATTTCAAACTATATTATGAAGCTACAGTAATCAAAACAGTATGGTATTGACCAAAAACTGAAACATAGATCAATGGAATAGAGAGCCCAGAAATAACTCACACTTATATGTCCAATTAATATATGACAAAAGAGGCTAGGCTATACACTGGGAAAAGGACTGTCTCTTCAGTAAGTGATGTTGGGAAAACTGGACAGTCACAGCAGAAGAAAAGAACACTGTCTTACACCATACACAAAAATTAACTCAAACTGAGTTTAAGAATTGAAGGTAAGACCAGAAACAGTAAATCTCCTGGAAAACACGTGGGCATAAATATCCTTGACTTGGTCTTTGCAACATTTTCAGGATCTGACTCCAAAGGCAATGGGAACAAAAAACAAAAATGAACAAATAAGTCCACATCAAATTTAAATGTTCTGAACAGCAAAGGAAACCATCAACAAAATAAAAAAAAATCAATCTATTGAATGAGAGAAAATATTTGCAAATCATTAAAAAAATGGCATAGTATTTGAATAAACATTTTTCTAAATATGACATACAGATGGCCAACAGGAATATGAAAAGATGCACAACATTACTAATCATCAAGGAAATACAATCAAAACCACTATGACAGAGATTTGAGAAGATGACGGAACAGTAAGACATGGAGATCAACTTCCACCCCACAGATACATCAGAAATACATCTATATGTGGAACTGCTCCTGTAGAACACCCACTGAACGCTGGCAGAAGACTCAGACCTCCCAAAAGGCAAGAAACTCCCCCACATACCTGGGTAGGGCAAAAGGAAAAAGAAAAAACAGAGACAAAAGAAGAGGGACAGGACCTGCACCAGTGGGAGGGAACTGTGAAGGAGGAAAGGTTTCCACACACTAGAAGCCCCTTTGCTGGCAGAGACTGCGGGTGGAGGAGGGGGAAGCTTCAGAGCCACAGAGGAGAGCACAGCAACAGGGCTGTGGTGGGCAAAACGGAGAGATTCCTGCACAGAGGATCCGTGCCCACCAACACTCACCAGCCCGAGAGGCTTGTCTGCTCACCCCACCGGGATGGGCGGAGGATGGGAGCTGAGGCTCAGGTTTCGGTTGGATGCAGGAAGAGGACTGGGGTTGGCGGCGAGAACACAGCCTGAAGGGGTTAGTGCTCCTCGGCTAGCCGGGAGGGAGTCCAGGAAAAGCCTGGAGCTGCCGAAGAGACAAGAGACTTTTTCTTGCCTCTTTGTTTCCTGGGACTCGAGGAGAAGGGATTAAGAGTGCTGCTTAAAGGAGCTACAGAGATGGGCGCAAGCCACAGCTATCAGCACGGACCCCAGAGACGGGTATGAGATGCTAAGGCTGCTGCTGCAGCCACCAAGAAGCCTGTGTGCAAGTACAGGTCACTATCCACACTGCCCCTCCTAGGAGCCTGTGCAGACCGCCACTGCCAGGGTCCCATGACCCAGGCACAAATTTCCCGGGAGAACGCATGGCGTGCCTCAGGTTGGTGCAACGTCACGCTGGCCTCTGCCGCTGCAGGCTTGCCCCGCATCCATATACATCCCCCGAAGGCCGGAGTGAACCAGAGCTGCCAAATCAGCTGCTCCTTTAACCCTGTCTTTTCTGAGTGAAGAACAGACGCCCTCAGGCTACCTACACGCAGAGGTGGGGCCAAATCCAAAGCTGAACCCCGGGAGCTGTGCGAACAAAGAAGAGAAAGGGAAATTTCTTCCAGCAGCCTCAGGAGCAGCAGATTAAAGCTCTACAATCAACTTGATGTACCCTTCATCTGTGGAATACCTGAATAGATAATGAATCATCCCAAATTAAGGAGGTGGACTTTGGGAGCAAGATATATTATTTTTTCCCCTTTTCCTCTTTTTGTGAGTATGTTTATGCTTCTGTGTGAGATTTTATCCGTATAGCTTTGCTTTCACCATTTGTCCTAGGGTTCTATCCATCCATTGTTTTCTTTGTTTTGTTTTTTTTAACATTAAAAAATTTTTTGTCTTAATAACTATTTCTTATTTTAATAACTTTATTTTATCTTACTTTATTTTATTCTCTTTCTCTCTTTCTTTCTATTTTTTCTCCCTTTTATTCTGAGCTGTGTGGAAGACAGTCTCTTGGTGCTCCAGCCAGGCGTCAGGGGTGTGCCACTGAGGTTGGAGAGCGAACTTCGGGACACTGGTTCACAAGAGACCTCCCAGCTCCACGTAATATCGAACGGCAAAGATCTCCCAAAGATCTCCATCTCAACACAAAGACCCAGCTTCACTCAACGACCAGCAAGCTAAAGGGTTGGACACCCTATTCCAAACAACTAGCAAGATAGGAACACAACCCCATCAATTAGCAGAGAGGCTGCCTAAAATCATAATAGGGCAACAGACACCCCAAAACACACCACCAGACATGGAGCTGCCCAACAGAAAGACAAGATCCAGCCTCATCCACCAGAACCCAGGCACTAGTCCCCTCAATCAGGAAACCTACACACCCCACTGAACCAACCTTAGCCACTGGGGACTGACACCAAAAACAACAGGTACTATGAACCTACAGCCTGTGAAAAGGAGACCCCAAACACAGTAAGATAAGCAAAATGAGAAGACAAAAAAACACACAGCAGATGAAGGAGCAAGATTAAAAACCCACCAGACCTAACAAGCGAAGAGGAAATAGGCAGTCTACCTGAAAAAGAATTCAGAATAATAAGAGAAAAGATGACCCAAATTTTGGAAATAGAGTAGAGAAAATGCAAGAAACATTTTACAAGGACCCAGAAGAACTAAAGAGGAAACAAGCAATGATGAACAACACAATAAATGAAATGAAAAATACTCTAGAAGGGATCAATAGCAGAATAACTGAGGCAGAAGAACGGATAAGTGACCTGGAAGATAAAATAGTGGAAATAACTACTGCAGAGTAGAATAAAAAAAAAAAAAAGAATGAAAAGAACTGAGGACAGTCTCAGAGACCTCTGGGTCAACATTAAATGCTCCAACATTTGATTAGTGGTCCCAGAAGAAGAAGAGAAAAAGAAAGGGACTGAGAAAATATTTGAAGAGATTATAGTTGAAAACTTTGTAATATGGGAAAGGAAATAGTTAATCAAGTCCAGGAAGCACAGAGAGTCCCATATAGGATAAATCCAAGGAGAAATACGCCAAGACACATAATAATCAAACTGTCAAAAATTAAATATAAAGAAAATATATTAAAAGCAGCAAGGGAGAAACAACAAATAACACACAAGGGAATCCCCGTAAGGTTAACAGCTGATCTTTCAGCAGAAACTCTGCAAACTCACCAAAAAAGGGAGTGACAGGACATATTTAAAGTGATGAAGGAGAAAAATCTGCAATGAAGATTACTCTACCCATCAAGGATCTCATTCAGATTTGATGGAGAAATTAAAACCTTTACAGACAAGCAAAAGCTGAGAGAGTTCAGCACCACCAAACCAGCTTTACAACAAATGCTAAAGGAACTTCTCTAGGCATGAAACACAAGAGAAGGAAAAGACCTAAAATAACAAACCCAAAACAATTAAGAAAATGGGAATAGGAACATACATATTGATAATTACATTTAATGTAAATGAATTAAATAGTCCCACCAAAAGAAACAGACTGGCTGAATGGATACAAAAACAAGACCCATATATATGCTGTCTACAAGAGACCCACTTCAGACCTAGGGACACATACAGACTGAAAGTGAGGGGATGGAAAAAGATATTCCATGTAAATGGAAATCAGAAGAAAGCTGGAGTAGCAATTCTCATATCAGACAAAATAGACTTTAAAATAAACACTATTACAACAGACAAAGAAGGACGCTACACAACGATCAAGGCATTGATCTAAGAAGAATATATAACAGTTGTAAATATTTATGCACCCAGCATAGGAGCACCTCAATACATAAGGCAAATACTAGCAGCCATAAAAGGGGAAATCGACAGTAACACATTCATAGGAGGGGACTTTAACACCCCACTTTCACCAATGGACAGATCATCCAAAATGAAAATAAATAAGGAAACACAAGCTTTAAATGATACATTAAAAAACATGGATTTGATAGATATTTATAGGCCATTCCATCCGAAAACAACAGAATACACATTTTTCTCAAGTGCTCATGGAACATTCTCCAGGATAGATCATATCTTGGGTCACAAATCAAGCCTTGGTAAATTTAAGAAAATTGAAACCGTATCAAGTGTCTTTTCTGACCACAACACTATAAGACTAGATATCAATTACAGGAAAAGATCTGTAAAAAACACAAACACATGGAGGCTAAACAATGCACTACTTTATAACACAGAGATCACTGAAGAAATCAAAGAGGAAAGCAAAATATACCTGGAAACAAATGACGATAAAAACACGATGACCTAAAACCTATGGGATGCAGCAAAAGCAGTTCTAAGAGGGAACTTTATAGCAATACAATCCTACCTTAAGAAACAGGAAACATTTCAAATAAACAACCTAACCTTGCACCTAAAGCAATTAGAGAAAGAAGAACAAAAAAGGCACCACAGTTGGCAGAAGGAAATAAATAATAAAGATCAATCAGAAATAAATGAAAAAGAAATGAAGGAAAAGATAGCAAAGATCAATAAAACTAAAAGCTGTTTCTTTGAGAAGATAAACAAAATGGAAAAACCATTAGCCAGACTCATCAAGAAAAAAAGAGAGAAGACTCAAATCAATAGAATTAGGAAATAAAAAGAAGTAACAAATGACACTGCAGAAATACAAAGGATCAGGAGAGATTACTACAAGCAACACTATACCAATAAAATGGACAACCTGGAAGAAATAGACAAACACTTAGAAATGCACAACGTGCCGAGATTGAACCAGGAAGAAATAGAAAATATGAACAGACCAATCACAAACAATGAAATTGAAACTGTGATTAAAAATCTTCAAACAGGTCTTCCCAGGTGGCACAGTGGTTGAGAATCTGCCTGCCGATGCAGGGGACAAGGGTTCATGCCCCGGTCTAGGAAGATCCCACATGCTGCGGGGTGGCTGTGCCTTGAGCCATGGCCACTGAGCCTGCACGTCTGGAGCCTGTGCTTCGCAACGGGAGAGGCCACAACGGTGAGAGGCCTGCATACGGCAAAAAAAAAAAAAAAATCTTCAAACAAACAAAGCCCAGGACCAGATGGCTTCACAGGCGTATTCTATGAAACATATAGAGAAGAGCTAACACCTATCCTTCTCAAACTCTTCCAAAATGTAGCAGAAGGAGTAAAACTCCCAAACACATTCTACGAGGCCACCAACAACCTGATACCAAAACCAGACAAAGATGTCACAAACAAAGAAAACTACAGGCCAATATCACTGATGAACATAGATGCAAAAATCCTCAACAAAATACTAGCAAACAGAATCCAACAGCACATTAAAAGGATCATACACCGTGATCAAGTGGAGTTTATTCCAGGAATGCAAGGATTTTTCAATATAAGCAAATCAATCAATGTGATACACCATATTAAAAAATTGAAGGAGGAAAAAACATATGATCATCTCAATAGATGCAGAGAACGCTTTTGAGAAAATTCAACACCGATTTATGATAAAAACCCTGCAGAAAGTAGGCATAGAGGGAACTTTCCTCAACATAATAAAAACCATATATGACAAAGCAACAGCCAACATCATCCTCAATGGTGAAAAACTGAAACCATTGCCACTAAGCTCAGGAACAAGACAAGGTTGCCCACTCTCACCACTCTTATTCAACATAGTTTTGGGAGTTTTAGCTACAGCAATCAGAGAAGAAAAAGAAATAAAAGGCATCCAAATCGGAAAAGAAGAATTAAAGCTGTCACTGTTTGCAGATGACATACTATACATAAAGAATCCTAAAGATGCTACCAGAAAATGAGTAGAGCTAATCAATGAATTTGGTAAAGTAGCAGAATACAAAATTAATGCACAGAAATCTCTGGCATTCTTATACAATAATGATGAAAAATCTGAAAGTGAAATTAAGAAAATACTCCCATTTACCACTGCAACAAAAAGAATAAAATGTCTAGGAATAAACCTACCTAAGGAGACAAAAGACCTGTATGCAGAAAGCTAGAAGACACTGATGAAAGAAATTAAAGATGATACAAATAGATGGTAAGATATACCATGTTCTTGGATTGGAAGAATCAACATTGCAATAATGACTCTCCTAACCAAAGCAATCTACAGATTCAATGCAATCTCTACCAAACTACCACTGGTATTTTTCACAGAAGTAGAACAAAAAATTTCAGACTTTGTATGGAAACACAAAAGACCCCAAAGAGCCAAAGCAATCTTGAGAGCAAAAAAATGGAGCTGCAGGAATCAGGCTCCCTGACTTCAGACTATACTACAAAGCTACAGTAATCAAGACAGTATGGTACTGGCACAAAAACAGAAAGATAGATCAATGGAACAGGATAGAAAGCCCAGAGATAAACCCACACACATATGGTCATCTTATCTTTGATAAAGGAGACAGGAATGTACAGTGGAGAAAAGACAGCCTCTTCAATAAGTGGTGCTGGGAGAACTGGACAGGTAAATGTAAAAGTATGAAGTTAGAACAATCCCTAACGCCATGCACAAAAATAAACTCAAAATGGATTAAAGACCTAAATGTAAGGTCAGACACCATAAAATTCTTAGAGGAAAACATAGGCAGAACACTCTATGACGTAAATCACAGCAATATCCTTTTTGACCTGCCTCCTAGAGAAATGGAAATAAAAACAAAAATAAACAAATGGGACATAATGAAACTTAAAAGCTTTTGCACAGCAAAGGAAACCATAAACAAGACCAGAAGACAACCCTCAGAATGGGAGAAAATATTTCCAATGAAGCAACTGACAAAGGATTAATCTCCAAAATTTACAAACAGCTCATGCAGCATAACAAAAAACAAACAATCCAATCCAAAAATGGGCAGAAGACCTAAACAGACATTTCTCCAAAGAAGATATAGAGATTGCCAACAAACACATGAAAGAATTCTCAGCATCATTAATCATTAGAGAAATGCAACTCAAAACTACAATGAGATATCATCTCACACCAGTCAGTATGGCCGTCATCAAAAAATCTAGAAACAATAAATGTTGGAGAGGGTGTGGAGAAAAGGGAACACTCTTGCACTGTTGATGGGATTGTAAATTGATACAGCCACTACGGAGAACAGCATGGAGGTTCCTTCAAAAACTACAAATAGAACTACTGTATGACCCAGCACTCCCACTACTGGGAATATACCCTGAGAAAACCATAATTCAAAAGTGTCATACCAAAATGTTCATTGCAGCTCTATTTACAATAGCCAGGACATGGAAGCAACCTAAGTGTCCATCAACAGATGAATGGATAAAGAAGATGTGGCACATATATACAATGGAATATTACTCAGCCATAAATGGAAATGAAATTGAGTTATTTTTAGTGAGGTGGATGGCCCTAGAGTCTGTCATACAGAGGGAAATAAGTCAGAAAGAGAAAAACAAATACCGTATGCTAACACATATATATGGAATCTAAGGGAAAAAAAAAACGTTCATTAAGAACCGTTTATGGGTAAGACGAGAATTAAGAGACAGACCTACTAGAGCATAGTCTTGAGGATACGGGGAGGGGGAAGTGTAAGCTGTGACAAAGTGAGAGAGTGGCATGGACATGTATACACTACCAAACGTAAAATAGATAGCTAGTGGGAAGCAGCTGCATAGCACAGGGAGATCAGCTAGGTGGTTTGTGACCACCTAGAGGGGTGGGATAGAGAGTGTGGGAGGGAGGGAGAGGCAAGAGGGAAGAGATTTGGGAACATATGTATATGTATATCTGATTCACTTTGTTATAAGGCAGAAACTAACACACCATTGTAAAGCAATTATACTACAATAAAGATTTTAAAACAAAAAACACAAAACACAATGAGATATCACCTCACACCTGTCAGAATGTTTATTATCAAAAGGACAAGTATTGGCAAAAATGTGAAGAGAAGTGAACCCTTGTGCATTGTTGATGGGATGGCTACACTGTTGTTGGGGCAGCTGCCACAAACAATGTGGAGTTTCTTCAAAAAATTAAAAATATAACTACCATATGATCCAACAATTCCACTTCATAGTATTTATCTGAAGAAAATGATAACCCTAGTTCAAAAATATATATGCAGCCCAATGTTCATAGCAGCTTATTTACAATAGCCAAGATATGGAAGCAAACTTACTATCCATTCATGGATGAAAAGATAAAAAAGATGTGATAGATATAGATATAGATATATAGACATAGATTATACACAATGGATTATTATTCAGCCATAACAAATAATGAAATCTTGCCATTTGTGACAACATGGATGGACTTTGATATTATTATTTTAAATAAGATAAGTCAGATGGAAAAAAAACAAATACCATATGATTTCACTTATATTTGGAATCTAAAAATCAAAACAAACTAAGAACTAAGAAACCAAACAAAATTCATAGATACAGAGAACAGTTTGGTGGCTGCCAGAGGGGACAGGAGTTGGAGGTAGGCAAAATAGGTGGAAAGTTTAAGAGTTACAAACTTCCAGCTATAAAATAAATGTCACAGAGATGTAATGTACAACATGGTGGCTATAGTAAATAATGCTATATTGCAAATTTGAAGGTTGTCAAGAAATTAAATATTAAAATTTCTCATCAAAAGAAAAAAATGTAATTCTATATGATGACAGATGGTAACTAGACATTGTGGTGATCATTTTACACTGTATACAAATGTCAAATCATTATGTCATATACAAGAAACTAACATAGTGTTGTGTGTCAACTATATGTCAATAAAAAATATAGTGTGTTTATTTAAGAAAGATATGGTGGATTTGACACAAAATCAATTTCACCTTCTTGTTGAATTTTATCACTGAAATTAGATGATAATGGATTATTAAATATATGACTAGACAGAGGTACAGAAATAATTGGGAAGTTGGGTGATACATTTGAAGAAATCATCTAAAATCAGCAAGTGCTGGTAATATCACACTTACAAAATAACCCCTCATTTGTAGCATTTGTCAATTCTAAATATTCTCATTATAACCATTTTCAAGCCAATGATGGTTTAAAAACTGGTTCAAAAATTTTCTGAATATTCAGCAATTGGCTCTTAGAAGCTGCTATAAGCCAGTTCCAGTATATCACAAAATACAATACAGAGAACCAACAAAAGGGAAAATATGAAGTAGAATAGAAATCAAGGACAAAGTGAGAAAGAATGGAATATATCTAATAGAAATTACAAAAGGAAAGACTAGAGAGAAAGTTGAAGAGGTTATTTTCAAAGAGAAGATGGGCAAAGATTCTTCATAATTAATAAATGATACATGGCATTTAAATTTAGAAAAATAAATAATTTCAAGTAGAATAGATTTTTTAAAAAAATCATAGTGAACCTGAAGATCAAAAAGACAATAACATATCCTAGAATTAGTCAGAGAGAAAACGTAGTTCACCTACAAAAGAATGTTAATTATACTGACAGCTGACTTCTCAAAAACACCACAAGAAGTCAGATAATAGCTGACTAATATATACAAAGTGCTTGTAAAATAATGACAATATGGCACTATCCTTTACCTTCAAACAATGCAGAGATTGTGTTGTGGAGCCCTGTTGCATGTCCCTGTCCCCTTTAGTTAAATAAATGATAGAGAGGGTGTCCTCTTCCTCCAATCTAAAGAATGAAAATAAATCATGGGTAGGAAGGATCTAGAGAAAGTGATTCTTAACATCTGTGCATTAAGTCCTAGGCAAACTCCACAGTAACGTATGTGTGAAACTGACTGTAATCAATACCATGAATGCTTTGAGGACTGAACTACAAAGTCGGCTATGACCAAGCATTCAAATTACTCTCCGTGAAGCACACAAGCAAAGCAGATCAGAATAACAGTGCAAAAACTTGGAAGACTATATTAACATCTAAACCACAGCTCACAATGGGCAAAGATGAGCATTCTGGACCTAAAAGTGTAGACGGAATACTAAAAGAGATGTTAATGGATAATAAATTATCATAACATAAGATTCAAAATGTCTAGAAAATAAATTAAAAATTGCTCATCATATCAAGAACCAGGTAAATCTCAACTACACATGAAAAGACAATTGACAGACAGAAATGCCAAGATAACACATATGTTGAAATTATCTTACAAGGACTTTAGAACACATATCATTAAAATATTACAACAGGCAAGTATGGATACTCTGGAAAAAATGCAAAAGTTTCAGCAAAGAAATAGAAGAAAAATAGATAAATAGAATAAATAGAAGATCAAAATAAGAGGCAAGTTATATTTTGGAACTAAAAAAATAGAGTAGCAATTTTTTTAAAAAACTTGCTTCATATGCTCAATTGGATAACTGATGTGACAGAAGAGTCATTATAATTAAATATAGAACCAAAAAATCATCCAATCTGAACAAAAGAGAGAAATATATTTTTTATGAGATGGAGTTGAAGAACCTGTAGGGCAGTAACAAAAGGCCTAATAATTGTATCATAGGAAACCCAGAGTAGAGAAGAGAGAGTAAGAATTGAAAAAATCATGCTGAAATTGCCTAAATTTGATGAAAGGCATAAATTTACAGGTTCAAGAAATTGAGCAAATCTCAATCAGGATAGATGTAAAGAAACCCATGACTATTATACTCAAATTTATGAAAACTAAAGGAAACAAACAAACAATTTTTTTTAAAAAAAGAACCTTGAATGCAAGCAGAGAGAAACACATTACATCGTTACTCATAAGTTAAGAAAAATTAAATAACAGTGCGTTGCTCATCAGAAATTGTGAAATCCAAAAGGACTCGGCACTGCAGTTTGTAAGTAATGAAGGAAAATAAAAACTGTCAAGTCAAAATTCTATGTCTAGCAAAATTACCTTTCAGAAAAATAAGAGTAAAAAGGCATTCTCAGATGTAGGTAAAATGAGAACTTTTATCATGGATAAACCTGCTCTAAAAGTTTTACTAGAATCTGTTTTTCAGAAAAAAATGAAAATGATAAAAGAAGGAAATTAGGAACATTTAGAATAAATAAAATCAACATAAATCATAAATATCTGGATAAATATAGTGGAGAAGAACTGTGACCAAAAAAATGATAAAATACAAGATAAATATAACAAACATAGATTGTATACAAGAGCAATTATGTCTAACTTACAGATTTAAAAAGATAGAACTAAAATACAAATAATAATAGCAAATAAATTGAGAAGGGATAGTCACACATAAGGTTCTATCTAGAAGTTGACCTCCATTAAACTTTGTAAGTTAATAAGAACATTACAATTTTTAGGGAAATAATTAAAATAATGAAAACAGACTGCATAATGCCCATATTAATGGAAGGGAGCAATGAATAGGAAAATGTCAAACAATCTAAAACCAAAACAGTGTTTTTTCAAATAAGGGCAGTTTTGCCTCCTAGGTAACATTTGGTAATGGCTGAAGACATTCTCAGTAATTTTAACTGGGGTGTATGGGTGGGGAGCTGCTACTGACAAAAGTAGGTATACACCAGGGATGCTACTAAACATCCTGCAATGCACAGGACTGCTCCCTATTCAGAAAGAATTATCTAGCCCAAAATACCAATAGTGCTGATATTGAGAAACCATAATCTAAAAGAGAGAGAAAAAGAAATGAAGAAAATAGGAACCACTAGGAAGCATGAAGTTCAATAATAGTAAAGGATCCAAACATAATATTATAAGGTGAAAATAAAATAAACAATTAAAAAAACTTCAGCTGTATAATGAATGTAAGACATAAGAACTTAGGAGGAGCAAAAAATATGAAAGATACTATAAATTTTATAGTACTGATAAATGACAAAATAGAATTTAAAGCAAAAAGTGTTAATAGAAATAGAGGGCTAATTACATTATGATTAAAGATTTAATTTTCTAAGATTACATGTAATCCTAAATTATAAGAATCTAAGAAGAGCACTTCAAAGTACATGTATATAAAGTAGATATTATCAGACTACAAGGAGAAAATAATCAGGGGAAAATCTCTTTGAGATACTTTATAGCACCTTTTTTTTTTTTTTTTAACTAGGGTATCAAGCTAAAAAGAAGAGAAAATCATAAGAACAAAGAATGTTTAAACAACACAATTCAAAATCTAGACTACATATCCATAATATATCTGGAACAGTTCACCAACAATTGGAAAATAATCTTTTAAACATATCCCTGACTAAGGTCATAGAAGTTTCAAGAAATTCCAAAAACTTGATCTCTGATTACAATAGGATGAGAAAATGATGATAGTTAAAAGCAATGTGTTGTATACTTAAAATTTCCTGAGAAAGTAGATCTTAAGTGTTTATAATCTCTCCCCCCCCACCACTACCAAGACAAAAGGTAATTGAGGTGAAAGATAAGTTAATCAACTTGATTGTGATAGTCATTTCTCAACATACAGATCTTCCTGGACTTACGATGGGGTTATGTTCTGATAAACCCATTAGAAGTTGAAAATATCATAAGTGGAAAACGTATTTAAAACACCTAACCTACTGAACATCATAGCTTAGCCTACCCTACCTTAAAGGTGCTGAGAACAATTACATTTGCCTCCATTTGCCTACACAGAGTCCATTTTATAATAGTGTTGAATATCTCATGTAATTTATTGGTTACTGTACTGAAAGTAAAAAGCAGAGTGGTTGTATGGCTACAAAATAGTTATATCTGTTATATAGTCTCCTGATTGTGTGACTGACTAGGAACTATGGCTCACATCCACTGTCCAGCATGAAGAGAGAGTATCATACCACATATCATTACACTAGGAAAAGATCAAAATTCAAAGTACAGTTTTCTACTGAACATGTATCACTTTCACACCATCCTAAAGTTGAAAAAGTGTAAACCAAACCATTGTAAGTTGGAGATAATCTGTATCTATATTAAACCATCACACTGTAAACCTTAAAATTGTGTTGTCTTACACTACTTGAAGCCAGTGCTAAAACTTAGCATGACGGATAACTGGACCACCTGGTATTATATTGAATGCAATAGGAATTACATATCATATATTGTCACATATATAGTGTTCTTGACCAAAATGTTTGACCTGAATTTAACCATGAGAATACAATGTGGCAAATCTAGAAAGTGGGACATACTATAAAACAATAGGTCAGGACTCAAAAACAAACAAACAAACAAAACAAAAAACAAAACACAGTTAATCTCTGAAAGAGTGAAAAATATGACAAGGCACTTTTCTAGACCAAAACAAAGTTGACAGATTTGGCAAACAAAAGCAATGTGTGAACATTAGTTGAATACTAGATTGTAAAAAACAGTTTTAAAGGATATGAGGATTATTGGGAAATTTGCCTATGTACTGTATGTTAGATACTGTTTTGTACCAGTGTTAAATGTGTATGATAATGGTATTTTTGTTATGTAGAATGCTCATGGTGGAATATTTAGGTTAAAAGTGTCATGAGGGCTTCCCTGGTGAGAGTCCGCCTGCCGATGTGGGGGACGCGGGTTCGTGCCCCGGTCCTGGAGGGTCCTGCGTGCCGCGGTGCGGCCGGGCGCATGAGCCGTGGCCACTGGGCCTGCACGTCCGGAGCCTGTGCTCCGCAGCGGGAGAGGCCACAGCGGTGAGGGGCCCACGTATCACACACACAAAAAAAAACCTCTAAAAAAGTGTCATGATGCCTGCAACTGTCAAATGGTTTAACAAAAATAAATTTTGTGGGTATGTGTGTGTTGAGAGAAAGAGAGAGGAAAAGCATATGAGGCAAAATATTGACAACTGATGAATCTAGATGAAGGGGATAAAGGATCTCTCTCTGTGTGTATATATATATATATATATATATAAAGAATAATATATTATTCTTTTTATATATATATAAATACATTTTTTATGTCATATAAAGCTGGTTATTTATTTAGTCCAGGGCCTAATCAAGGTTTACACATTACATATTTTTTAACATCTTTATTGGAGTATAATTGCTTTACAATGTTGTGTTAGTTGCTGCTGTATAACAACGTGAATCAGTTATATGTATACATATATCCCCATATCCACTTCCTCTTGCGTCTCCCTTCCACCCTCCCTACACCACCCCTCTAGGTGGTCACAAAGCACTAAGTTGATCTCCCTATGCTATGCGGCTGCTTCCTACTAGCTATCTATTTTACATTTAGTAGTGTACATATGTCAAGGCCACTCTCTCACTTCGTCCCAGCTTACCCTTCCCCATTCCCATGTCCTCAAGTCCATTCTCTCTGTCTGCATCTTTACTCCTGTACTGTCCCTAGGTTCTTCAGAACCTTTTTTTTTTTTTTTAAGATTCCATATACATGTGTTAGCATACAATATTTGTTTTTCTCTTTCTGAATTACTTCACCCTGTATGACAGACTCTAGGTCCATCCACCTCACTACAAATAACTCAATTTCATTTTTTTTATGTGTATATTTTTTGCCTCTGAGTCCTTGTGGGATTTTTTTTTATTCAAACAGAAAGTCACAAAAATTATAATCACCCTCATTAGTTCACTCAGTCCCATGTAATTAATTTTTTTTCATCTTGATCTTTTGTTAGCACTTTTATGAATTCATCAGTTTTCCATTAGAGTTCTGAAAATGCTTATTCATTCAGTTCAGCAGTATAGTCAGTTACCAGAAACCTGTACTTGTCAGAGTCTTTTGCATGAATTCCTTGAAGATGAAACCCTTTTATAGGAACATTTTTGCAAAAGCATCAGAGTACACCCAGAACTGTCTGTAAATGACAAAAGACTTAAAAATGACCACAGTTAAAGATTTGATGAAAGTACATAATAATGCAATTGAAATTTAGTTATTTCTGAGATATACATTTTAAAGTAATAACTAGAATTAAGACTTGTAACATTATACCAGACTATATAAGATTTTTAGAAATTTCATGTAAAGTCCGAAACATTTATATTAACATATTTCCATACAAATAACCCAAAGAAAGTTTAGTATTAGTTGTTTTTTGTTTGTTTGTTTTTTTATACTGCAGGTTCTTATTAGTCATCAATTTTATACACATCAGTGTATACATGTCAATCCCAATCGCCTAATTCAGCACACCACCATCCCCACCCCACCGCGGTTTCACCCCCTTGGTGTCCATATGTTTGTTCTCTACATCTGTGTCTCAACTTCTGACTTGCAAACCGGTTCATCTGTATCTTTTTCTAGGTTCCACATACATGCATTAATATACAATGTTTGTTTTTCTCTTTCTGACTTACTTCATTCTGTAAAACAGTCTTTAGATCCATCCACGTCTCAACAAATGATTCAATTTTGTTCATTTTTATGGCTGAGTAATATTCCATTGTATATATGTACCACAACTTCTTTATCCATTCATCTGTCCATGGGCATTTAGGTTGCTTCCATGACCTGGCTATTGTAAATAGTGCTGCAATGAACATTGGGGTGCATGTGTCTTTTGGAATTATAGTTTTCTCTGGGTATATGCCCAGTAGTGGGATTGCTGGATCATATGGTAATTCTATTTTTAGGTTTTTAAGGAACTTCCACACTGTTCTCCATAGAGGTTGCATCAATTTACATTCCCACCAAAATGCAAGAGGTTTCCCTTTCCTCTACACCCTCACAAGCATTTGTTGTTTGTAGATTTTCTGATGATACCCATTCTAACTGGTGGGAGGTGATACCTCACTGTAGTTTTGATTTGCATTTCTCTAATAATTAGTGATGTTGAGCAGGTTTTCATGTGCTTCTTGGCCATCTGTATATCTTCTTTGGAGAAATGTCTATTTAGCTCTTCTGCCCATTTTTGGATTGGGTTGTTTGTTTCTTGAATGTTGAGCTGCATGAGCTGTTTATATATTTTGGAGATTAATCCTTTGTCCATTGATTCGTTTGCAAATATTTTCTCCCATTCTGAGGGTTGTCCTTTCGCTTTGTTTATGGTTTCCTTTGCTGTGTAAAACTTTGAAGTTTTATTATGTCCCATTTGTTTATTTTTGTTTTTATTTCCATTACTCTAGGAGGTGGATCAAATAAGATCGTGCTGTGATTTATATCAAAGAGTGTTCTTCCAATGTTTTGCTCTAAGAGTTTTATAGTGTTCAGTTTTACATTTAGGTCTCAAATCTATTTTGAGTTTATTTTTGTGTATGGTGTTAAGGAGTGTTCTAATTTCATTCTTTTACATGTAGCTGTCCAGTTTTCCCAGCACCACTTACTGAAGAGACTGTCTTTTCTCCATTGTATATCTTTGCATCCTTTGTCATAGATTAATTGACCATAGGTGCATGGGTTTATCTCTGGGCTTTCTATACTGTTCCATTGATCTATATTTCTGTTTTTGTGCCGGTACCATACTGCCTTGATTACTGTAGCTTTGTACTATAGTCTGAAGTCAGGGAGTCTGATTCGGAAGGCTCCATTTTTTTCTTTCAAGACTACTTTGGCTATTCGAGGTCTTTTGTGTCTCCATACAAATTTTAAGATGATTTGTTCTAGTTCTGTAAAAAATGCCATTGGTAATTTGATAGGGATTGCATTGAATCTGTAGATTGCTTTGGGTAGTAGAGTCATTTTCCCAATATTGATTCTTCCAATACGAGAACATGTTATGTCTCTCTATCTGTTGTTATCATCTTTAATTTCTTTCATCAATGTTTTATAATTTTCTGCATACAGGTCTTCTGTCTCCCTAGGTAGGTTTATTCCTAGATATTTTATTCTTTTTATTGCAATGGTAAATGGGAGTGTTTTCTTAATTTCACATTCAGATTTTTCATCATTAGTGTACAGGAATGCAAGAGATTTCTGTGCATTAATTTTGTATCCTGCAACTTTACCAAATTCATTTATAAGCTCTAGTAGTTATCTGGTGGCATTTTTAGGTTTCTCTATGTATAGTTCCATGTAATCTGCAAACAGTGACAGCTTTACTTCTTTTCCAATATGTATTCTTTTCATTTATTTTTCTTTTCTGATTCCCGTGTCTAGGACTTCCAAAACTATGTTGAATAATAGTGGTGAGAGTGGACATCCTTGTCTTGTTCCTGATCTTAGAGGAAATGCTTTCATTTTTTCACCATTGAGAATGATGTTTGCTATGGGTTTGTCATTTATAGCCTTTATTATGTTGAGGTAGGTTCCCTCTATGCCCACTTTCTGGAGAGTTTTTATCGTAAATCGGTGTTGAATTTTGTCAAAAGCTTTTTCTGCATCTATTGAGATGATTGTATGTTTTTTATTCTTCAATTTGTTAATATGGTGTATCACATTGATTGATTTGCATATATTGAAGAATCCTTGCATCTCTGGGATAAATCCCACTTGGTCATGGTGTATGATCCTTTTAATGTGTTGTTTGATTCTGTTTGCTAGTATTTTGTTGAGGATTTTTGCATCTATATTCATTAGTGATATTGGTCTGTAATTTTCTTTTTTTTTAGTACCTTTGTCTGGTTTTGGATCAGGGTGATGGTGGCCTCATAGAATCAGTTTGGGAATGTTCCTTCCTCTGCAATTTTTTAGAAGAGTTTGAGAAGGATGGGTGTTAGCTCTTCTCTAAATGTTTGATAGAATTCACCTGTGAAGCCATCTGGTCCTTGACTTTTTGTTTGTTGGAAGATTTTTAATCACAGTTTCAATGTCATTACTTGTGATTGGTCTGTTCATATTTTCTGTTTCTTCCTGGTTCAGTCTTGGAAGATTATACCTTTCTACGAATTTGTCCATTTCTTCCAGGTTGTCCATTTATTGGCATAGAGTTGCTCGTAGTATTCTCTTTTGATGCTTTGCATTTCTGCAGTGTCTGTTGTAACTTCTCCTTTTTCATTTCTAAGTTTATTGATTTGAGTCCTCTCCCTCTTTTTCTTGATGAGTCTGACTAATGGGTTATCAATTTTGTTTATCCCCTCAAAGAACCAGCTTTTAGTTTTATTGATCTTCGCTATTGTTTTCTTTGTTTCTATTTCATTTATTTCTGTTCTGGTCTTTATGATTTCTTTCCTTCTGCTACCTTTTGGTTTTGTTTGTTCTTCTTTCTCTAGTTCCTTTAGGTGTAAGGTTAGATTGTTTATTTGAGATTTTTCTTGTTTCTTGAGGTAGGCTTGTTAGTTTTAATCTTCCCTGTTAGAACAGCTTTTGCTGCATCCCATAAGTTTTGGATCATCAGGTTTTCATTGTCATTTGTCTCTAGGTTTTTTTTTTATTTCCTCTTTGATTTCTTCAGTGATCTCTTCGTTATTTAGTAACATATTGTTTAGCCTCCATGTGTTTGTGTTTATAATGTTTTTTTTCCTTGTAATTCATTTCTAATCTCATAATGCTGTGGTCAGAAAAGATGTTTGAGATGATTTCAATTTTCTTAAATTTACTGAGACTTGATTTGTGACCCAAGATGTGATCTATCCTGGAGAATGTTCCGTGTGCACTTGAGAAGAAAGTGTAATCTGCTGTTTTTGGATGTAATGTCCTATAAATATCAATTAAATCTATCTGGTCTATTGCGTCATTTAAAGCTTCTGTTCCCTTATTTATTTTCATTTTGGATGATCTGTCCATTGATGTAAGTGAGGTGTTAATGTTCCCCACTATGGCTGTGTTACTGTTGATTTCCTCTTTGATAGTTGTTAGCAGTTGCTTATGTATTGAGGTGCTACTATGTTGGGTTCATATATATTTATAATTGTTGTATCGTCTTCTTGGATTGATCCCTTGATCATTATGTAGTGTCCTTCCTTGTCTCTTGTAACATTCTTTATTTTAAAGTCTATTTAATCTGATATGAGTATAGTTATCCGGCTTTTTTTGATTTCCAGTTGCATGGAATATCTTTTTCCATCCCCTCACTTTCAGTCTGTATGTGTCCTTAGGTCTGAAGTGGGTCTCTTGTAGAAAGCCTATATATGGGTCTTGTTTTTGTATCCATTCAGCAAGCCTGTGTCTTGGTTGGAGCATTTAATGCATTCACATAAGGTAATTATCAATATGTATGTTCCTCTGACCATTTTCTTAATTGTCTTGGGTTTATTTCTGTAGGTCCTTTTCTACTCTGTGTTTCTCATTTAGAGATGTTCCTTTAGCATTTGTTGTAGAGCTGGTTTGGTGGTGCTGAATTCCCTTAGCTTTTGCTTGTCTGTTAAGCTTTTGATTTCTCCATCGAATCTGAATGAGATCCTTGCTGGGTAGAGTAATCTTGGTTGTAGGTTCTTCCCTTTCATCACTTTCATATTATTTATTTATTTATTTATTTATTTATTTATTTATTTTTAAATTTATTTTTGCAGTATGTGGGGCTCTCACTGTTGTGGCCTCTCCTGTTGCAGAGCACAGGCTCCGGATGTGCAGGTTCAGTGGCCATGGCTCATGGGCCTTGCTGGCATGTAGGATCTTCCTGAACAGGGGCATGAATCCATGTCCCCTGCATCAGCAGGTGGACTCTCAACCACTGCACCACCAGGGAAGCCCCCTTTCATCACTTTAATTATATCATGCCACTCCCTTCTGGCTTGGAGAGTTTCTGCTGAGAAATCAGCTGTTAACTTTATGGGAGTTCCCTTTATGTTATTTGTTGTTTTTCTCTTGTTGCTTTCAAGAACTTTTCTTTAATTTTTGTCAATTTGATTACTATGTATCTCGGCATGTTTCTCGTTGGGTTTATCCTCTATGGGACACTCTGCACTTCCTGGACTTGGGTGGCTATTTCCTTTCCCATGTTAGGGAAGTTTTTGACTATAATCTCTTCAAATATTTTCTCAGGTCCTTTCTCTCTTCTCTTTCTGGAACCCCTATAATGAAAATGTTGTTGCATTTAATGTTGTTCCAGAGGTCTCTGAGACTCTCTTCATTTCTTTTCATTCTTTTTACTTTATTCTGTTCCATGGCAGTGAATTCCACCATTCTGTCTTCTGTCTTCTGTCACTTATCCATTCTTCTGCCTCAGTTATTCTGCTATTGATTCCTTCTAGTGCACTTTTCATTTCACTTAATGTATTGTTCATCTGTGTTTGTTTGTTCTTTAATTCTTCTAGGTCTTTGTTAATCATTTCTTGCATCTTCTTGATCTTTGCCTCCATTCTTTTTCCGAGGTCCTGGATCATCTTCACTATCATTATTCTGAATTCTTTTTCTGGTAGGTTGCCTATCTCCACTTCATTTCGTTGTTTTTCTGGGGTTTTATCTTGTTCCTTCTTCTGCTATATAGCGCTCTGCCTTTTCATCTTGTCTATCTTTCTGTGAATGTGGGTTTTTGCAACAGGCTGCAGGATTGTAGTTCTTCTTGCTTCTGCTCTCTGCCCTCTGTTGGATGAGGTTATCTAAGAGGCTTGATGGGAGGGACTGGTGGTGGGTAGAGCTGACTGCTGCTCAGGTGGGCAGAGCTCAGTAAAACTTTAATCCACTTAAGTGCTGATGGGTCGGGCTGGGTTCCCTCCCTGTTTGTTGTTTGGCCTGAGACAACCCAACACTGGAGCCTACCTGGGCTCTTTCCTGGGGCTAATGGTAGACTGTGGGAGGGCTCACACCAAGAAGTACTTCCCAAAATTTCTGCTGCCAGTGTCCTTGTACCCACGGTGAGCCACAGCCACCTCCCACCTCTGCAGAACACTCTCCAACACTAGCAGATAGGTCTGGTTCAGTCTCCCCTCGTGTTACTGCTCCTTCCCCTGGGTCCCAATGTGCACATTACTTTGTGTGTGCCCTCCAAGAGTGGGGTCTCTCTTTCCCCCAGTCCTGTCAAGGTCCTGCAGTCAATTCCCACTGGGCTTTAAAGTCTGATTCTCTAGGAATTCCTCCTCCCGTTGCTGGACCCGCAGTTTGGGAAGCCTGATGTTGGGATCAGAACCTTCACTCCAGTGGGTGGACTTCTGTGGTATAAGTGTTCTCCAGTGTGTGAGTCACCCACACACCAGTTATGGGATTTGATTTTACTGTGATTGCACCCCTCCTACCATCTCATTGTGGCTTCTCCTTTGTCTTTGGATGTAAGGTATCTTTTTTGGTGAGTTCCAGTGTCTTCCTGTCAATGACTATCCAGGAGCTAGTTGTGATTCTGGTGTTCTTGCAAGAGGGAGTGAGAGCACATCTTTCTACTCTGTCATCTTTGTTCTTTATTCTCAATTTCATTTTTTTTTCCCTAAGACTGAGTAATATTCCATTGCATACATGTGCCACAACTTCTTTATCCATTCATCTGTCGATGGACACTTAGGTTACTTCCATGTCCTGGCTATTGTAAATGTTGCTGCAATGAACACTGTGGTACATGACTGTTTTTGAATTACCTTTTTCTCAGGGTATATGCCCAGTAATGGGATTGCTGGGTCATATGGTAATTCTATTTGTAATTTTTTAAAGAACCTCCATACTGTTCTCCATAGTGGCTGTATTAATTTACTTTCCCACCAACAGTGCATGAGGGTTACCTTTTCTTCACACCCTCTCCAGCATTTATTGTTTGTAGATTTTTTGTTGTAGGCCATTCTGACCAGTGTGAGGTGATACCTCATTGTATTTTTGATTTGCATTTCTCCAGTGACTAGTGGTGTTGAGCACCCCTTCATGTGTTTGTTGGCAATCTGTATACCTTCTTTGGAGCAAAGTCTATTTAGGACTTTTGCTCATTTTTGGATTGGGATTTTTATTTATTTATTATTTTTATTTATTTATTTATTTTTATTGAGCTGCTGGCATATTTTGGAGATTAATTGTTTGTCAGTTGCTTCATTTGCAAATATTTTCTCCCATTCTGAGGGTTGTATTTTTGTCTTGATTATGGTTCCCTTTGCTGTGCAAAAGCTTTTAAGTTTCATTAGGTCCCATTTGTTTATTTTTATTTCCATTTCTCTAGAAGGTAGGTCAAAAAGGATCTTGCTGTGATTTATGTCATAGAGTGTTCTGCCTATGTTTTCCTCTAAGAGTTTTATAGTATCTGGCCTTACATTTAGGTCTTTAATCCATTTTGTGTTTATGTTTGTGTACTGTGTTTTGAAGTGTTCTAATTTCATTCTTTTACATGTAGCTGTCCAGTTTTCCCAGCACTACTTATTGAAGAAACTATCTTTTCTCCATTGTATATCCTTGCCTACTTTCTCATGGATTAGTTGACCATAGGTGTGTGGTTTTATCTCTGGGCTTTCTATCCTGATAGACCTATATTCCACTGACCTATATTTCTGTTTTTGTGCCAGTACCATACTGTCTTGATTACTCTAGCTTTGTAGTATAATCTGAAGTCATATAGTCTGATTCCTCCAGCTCCATTTTTTTTTCCCTCAAGACTGCTTTGGCTATTTGGGGTCTTTTGTGTCTCTATACATCTTTTAAGATTTTTTGTTCTGTAAAAAATGCCATTGGTAACTTGATAGGGATTGCATTGAATCTGTAGATTGCTTTGGGTAGTAGTCATTTTCACAATATTGATTCTTCCAATCCAAGAACATGGAATATTTCTCCATCTGTTTGTATCATCTTTAATTTAGTTCAACAGTGTCTTATAGTTTTCTGCATACAGGTCTTTTGTCTCCCTAGGTAGGTTTATAGCTAGGTATTTTATTCTTTTTGTTGCAATGGTAAATGGAAGTATTTCCATAATTTTTCTCTCAGATTTTTCATCATTAGTGTATAGGAAGGCAAGAGATTTCTGTGCATTCATTTTGTATCCTGCTACCTAACCAAATTCATTGATTAGTAGTTTTCTGGTAGGATCTTTAGGATTCTCTATGTATAGTATCATGTCATCTGCAAGCAGTGACAGTTTTACTTCTTTTATGACTTGGATTCCTTTTATTTCTTTTTCTTCTCTGATTGTTGTGGCTAAAACTTCCAAGGCTATGTTGATTTATAGCACTGAGAGTAGGCAACCTTGTCTTGTTCCTGATTTTAGTGAAAGTGGTTTGAATTTTTCATCATTGAGAATGATGTTGGCTGTGTGTTTATCATATATGGCCTTTATTATGTTGAATTAAGTTCCCTCTATGCCTACTTTCTGGAGGGTTTTTATCATAAATAAGTGTTGAATTTTGTCAAAAGCTTTGTCTGCATCGATTGAGATTATCGTATGGTTTTTATCCTTCAATTTTTTAATATGGTCTATAACATTGCTTGATTTGTGTATATTGAAGAATACTTGCAGTCCTGAGATAAACCCCACCTGATCATGGGGTATGATCCTTTTAATGTGTTGTTAGATTCTGTTTGCTAGTATTTTGTTGAGGATTTTTTCATCTATGTTCATCAGTGATATTGGCTTGTAGTTTTCTTTTTTGTGACATCTTTGGTTTTGATATCAGGGTGATGTTGGCCTCATAGAATGAGTTTAGAAGTGTTCTTCCCTCTGATATATTTTGGAAGAGTTTGAGAAGGGTAGGTGTTAGCTCTTCTCTAAATGTTTGATAGAATTTGCCTGTGAAGCCATCTGGTCCTGGGCTTTTGTTTGTTGTAAGATTTTTAATCAAAGTTTCAATTTCAGTCATTGTGATTTGTCTGTTTATAGGTTCTATTTCTGCCTGGTTCAGTCTCAGAATGTTGTCCTTTTTTAAGAATGTGTCCATTTCTTCCAGGTTGTCCATTTTATCGGCATATAGTTGCTTGTAGTAATCTCTCATGATCCTTTTTATTTCTGCAGTGTCAGTTGTTTCATTTTCTTTTCTTTTCTTTTTTTTTTTTTTAACCACCCATCACAGCCCTTTATTGGTTTGCAGTAACTATGCAGGACCCACCTGCGCAGTCCTGGAGCCATGCTCCATGGGGGCACCCAGCTCCCTGCCAGGGGCAGCCTGGCTCTTGCCAGCTCCCTAGCCTGCCACAGAACATGGCCTCCTTCAGGGCCCACATCAGGCCTGAAGCTGGAGGGGCAGCTAGGGGCACCAGGGTGTGTCCCTGCCCTCCCCCACTGACTGAGGCAAGTTTCAGAGAAGGCCATTCATTGCCCAGTGGTGCTGGCCCGAGGAAAATGATTTGGGAATAAGGGACAGGGCCGTTAGTGGGGCAGCGTCTCGGGGTCAGAGCCCATGGCAACGACTCCAGAGAAAAGTTGACTGCCTCTCCTCAGTGTGGGAGGGTCCCTCCTTGTGCAGGCACCACACCAGAGCCTGTCCCACCCCTGTCATGCTTAGCACATGGAAACCCCTGTGCTCCAGCTTGTCCAGGACTATTCGAGGAGGGTCATTGATGTAGTACTCACAAAAGTTTTTTTTTTTTATTTTTTTCCCAGGATTCTTCTTTTTGAGGCCTCCAGATGCCACATCAGCTCTGGATCAGAGTGTTCATCACCCACCATGGTGGGGCCCACTTCCTGCAATGTAAGTCACAGTGGCTGCTTGGCTGGCTGTCAGGTAGAGGTGAGCGGTCTTTCTTCTCTTTCCTCCCCTGTTTGCTGGCTCTGAGTTAAAATCTAGAGTGAGAGGAAAGGAATCTTGGGGGCTAAACACATGTTGGGAAGGGGTGGAGTCCATCAGTGATCAGGCTGAGCAATGTGGGACCTCCTTGGATGTTTTAGGTTGGACTGGGCAATGCCCAACTACTGGCACCTTCACACCAGGCACCATATATTACTATGGAGCTCAAAGGCTCAATATATTATTCTATATTAATCTTTTTAAGCTTCTCCGTAAATTTAAATTTTTCAAAATAAAAAGTTGAGAAAAATAGCATAGAGAAATAAAAATTGTTCAAGGAAAACCAATGTCATTATGTCTATTAAAAATATCCCCTCTCAAAAATCATGCTGCACAACCTAGAACTATCTTAATATGTCATGATTATTACCTCTTTCGTGCATGCTCTTATTTATATATTTACTCATATACTGGATCTGGAGCTAAGTTATAATATTGTCAACAAAACTCTCTGTGACAACTCTCCTGCACACTTTGTCTGCTATGATCTCCTGTAGCTACTGGTTATGCAAATTAAACTTTTTATTTTCCCATTCTTCAATTCTACAAATCTTTCCTTCATCCTATGGCTCCATCTTAATCCCAGTAATTATGTCGTGTAAGGGCAGGGACAACTTATGATACATCTCTCGAATCTAGTACAACACCTATCCCATCATAAGAGCTGTGTTAATAGAAAAGATAAGGGAAGGTGAGGAGGAAGGAAGAAGAAGAGTGAAGAAGATAAGAGAAAAAAAATGGAAGAGCAGAGAGGAATTTGAATTCCAGTTATTTTAACTGAATCAAGATATTCTTTATAGATTTAAAAGTCTAACTTTGTAGCTTTTCTTTGTGAACCACACACTTTGTTGTTAAGTGACCTCTCTCCTCAATCTTGCTTGTGGAAGATCTCTCCTTATTTCGAGAATCATTTGCAACCCATTGTTACTTATCATATAGAGAGACATCACAAAGGCATAATGCAGAGAAAATGAGTTTGGACTGGATCTCTCTCTTCTCTCTGGCTGGCAGCAGTGGAGAAGGAAAACAACAATATTATAAATGTGATTTTATTGTCCTGTTATTATTAGGCGGGTAGCACATTTGGTCCCAACACTTTCCCGGATTGTCAGTAAATGAGAAAGAGAACCATTTAATGTTGGGAGCAAATCCAATCAGCCCTGCCATTATAAGAACACATTACTTTTATGCTATGATTCCATCAAGGCTCAAACACTGATTTAGCTAGAACGTAGAAAAACAACCTGGGGCTGGGTTTTCATAGATATGGGATATAGACATACTGAAAATATATAGACACTTTATACCTGTATATTTTATGTGCATTCTTCCATAGTACTTCTGTGGTTCCACAGAGCATCCTCTATGTTTCCATAGAATTAGAGGAAGCACTCAGTAAAGCAGATAGAGCCACACTGAGTTGAACAAGGATATAGAAGAACAAAAGTTTTCTTTACAAATCTCCAAGTCTGTATGATGTCATTTTTTGCATTATATGTGTTTTGTTACCATCACTTCCAAATCCATATTTCTTACTTCCAATAAACTTAAATAAAAATCACCAGTTCCAAGAAGCTTTGGAAAGAACATTCTATATAGTTATGTTTACTGAAGTTTATTCTAGATATTTTCTAGAAGGAATTTTACAGTTCCTCCTTAGTTTATATGCTTGTTCAGGAAGGATGTCGGTTTTCTATATCTACCTTTCCCAGAATAGTGTTAAGCATGTAGCAGATGCTCAAATAATCTTAGGAATTAGTCCTGGGAGCAAAATTTACAATTCACAAAGAGGGGAATCATATAGTGATCAGAGGTTGCAGATCCAGAAAATTATGGCCCCAGGTTGGATAACATAGCTCAAAGACACCTTCAGAACTTTATCTCATTTTGTATATCTCAGTTGCCTTATCTGTTAATTAAGTTTAATGGGAGGTGCCTCAAGCACTTCATAGGGTTTTAGTTACTGAGGATCAAAAGCAACCATTATTATAAACACTTTTGTAAAGTATAAGATGCTATAATGAAGTAACTGAGTAAGAATAGTGGTACTCATGGCAGCAGTCACAAGGAGAAAAAAAATACTAAAGGGAAGTAAGGAAAGAAAGAAACCTGAAAAGACAAATTTAAAATGATCAGTGAGAAAAGCTAGAAACTATCCAAAGTGACTATTTTATTTATTGCCAAATTGCTTTTAAAATATTTGAAACTAAACACCATAAAAATTTAAAGAATTGAATATAAAATGTCATTTCTATACAAGAAGCCACATTTTACTGTTTCTTTCAAATCATCATACACAGTGGAATGTGTAGCAGAAAGCAGGATCAGTTCTTCAGTGACTGATCAGAGATCCTTCAGCATAAGCTCATTTAAAATCGACTTATATCAGCTCCAATGTCTTAAAGGATCCTGAACTTAAAAGATAAATCCATCTACACAGGTAAATCTACTTCTATATCCTCCATGAAAATGAGCCTATAAATCTCCTATCAAAAAAATCAACCAATATTTTCATAAGAAAGAAGTTTCTAAACTTGAAAATTCTAGTTATTTTGTGAATTTTCCTATATTCTGAAAAATAATAATTAGTAGAATGAGAACGTCATTACAGTTTCATTAAAGATAACCATTGTTTAATTTCTGTGAGTGATTATCTAATCCAAAGTAGGGAATATAAATTCAAGCACTAGTGTGTATGTAGTTTGCATATAATGCCTAAGAGAAAGTCATATAGTAAACATTCAAAATAGTTTTAATAAGATGTAAATGTTTGATAGAGTGACACAGAAAGTCGTCTGCACAGAGCTTACTTTTTCCTCTTCTTAACAATAGCATATTATTGTTAGAAAACAATATCCAGAGCTTACGCTTTTCACCATTGAATTCCCTATGGATCATTTCAATATCCAATGATAACTAACATCACATATTTATAGAGAATTAACTCCTTCAAATTATAAGAGTGGGTAAGATCTTATAGCTGTATAATGTAGCTTTCTCATAAGTTACAGTAGTGTTTATGAGAAAACTAACGGAAATCCAAAATATGAATTTTCAATATTCATAACGAGAGAACTGAAAACTTGTATAAGCATCTCATAAAACCATTTAGAAAGGTACATTAACCCATGAAGGAGAGTAAAGAGGATCAGAATCAGGGGCAACAAAAAGATGTTAAGACCAAGACACAAACATTTCTGTTAGTTGCATTTATCTAAGGATTTCATGAAATCTTGAGCAAAAGGTTTTACATTTATTGGTCAAAATCTCTTTATGCATTTAAGTGTAAACTTTAAAATGATGAATTTTATATTATGTAAGTGATATATCTCAATTAAAAGTCTTAATGTATTATGTAGCTATATAAAAATATATGTGTATAAACATATATAAAAATATTTAATTTCTATATAGAGATTTTAAAAGTTGAGATATATATTTCATGTAATATACTGTTATGTATAGTATATAAAACATATTTTTCTCTTTTTGTTATTGTGAATATGGATGAACCTGCATTATTTTTACTGTAATATTAAAATAACTACAATTTTTCATTATTATAATAAAAAAATATTGATATAAAATAACATTATTTTCATTATCAAAAGAAAGTTTTAAGAATCCTTGCAGATATAATTAGGTAATGTATATGTGGTAAACCTCACTGCTATCAAAATTATGTATCAAGGGATTCCCTGGTGGCACAGTGGTTGCCACCGATGCAGGGGACACGGGTTCATGCCCTGGTCCGGGAGGATCCCACATCCTGTGGAGCGGCTGGGCCCATGGACCATGGCCGCTGAGCCTGTGCATCTGGAGTTTGTGCTCCACAACGGGAGAGGCCACAACAGTGAGAGACCCGTGTACCACAAAAGAAAAAAAAATATGTATCAAGACTACACATTTCAGATTAACACATTCCTCTAAGAGAAAATAGTGTTGGTACAAGCACAGTCAGTGTCTGGTTAAACCACACACATTTCACTAATATTAACACATCATAAGAATACATTTTACCTTACTATGAATTTCTTATTAAAACAAAGCCTTGATCCCTAAAACTCTAAGAATTATCTATTTTATAGGAGAATTACCAATGCAATTCACACTACTGATTAATCTGATCCTTATTCTTTTCATAATATTTAGAGGAAAATAATTGTAGAGGAAAGGAAGATAAAAGGCAGAATTGAGGCTCCTGGGTCCAGCTGTACTGCTCCTACCCACCTGAACTCTGTGCTTAAACTTACAGATTCTATTTGTATAAAGAAAGATTTTCCTTATAGCCAGACAGTACTCTAATTTTAATCTACAAGAGAAAAAAAATTCCCATAGTCAATAATGAAAGCGAGCAGTTTTTATGTCTCCTTTATTTCAGGGTCAAACAAATGAAAAGAGGCTGATTGGAATGAAGTACACTTCCCACAAGTAGGTGTTTTAACTTCTTGGCAGCATATGACTGATAGAGAATATTGGGTTTCTTGTCTTCCAGGCAATCAGATTATCCTATTTTTTCCCGTACATCTCTGCCAATATACTCTTTGCTGTTCATCTTCTAACCAAACTTTAAATATCGCAGTTTTAATAGACTAGAACCGAAGTCTTTTATTCTTTTTCCATACTCCTTAGGTGATTCCAGCTATGGCCTCAATGGCCACATGTCAATATTTCTCACCAGGCTAGATTACGTCAGTTTAAAATTCATGTGTTGCCAAATGTCTGCTTAATATTTCTGCTAATTCTGAACCTGGTTACCTCCACTGATACATGTCAAAGACACGGGAATCAGTATTGGCATCTTCCACTCCCTATTCCATTCATCCTGATACATGTCACGTTGCCATGTAAAACACTGGAAAATATCCACACCTTCTCATCTCTCCTTCCACTCTGGGATAAGTTAGCATCAGCCTTCTAATATCCATTCTTGTCCTTAAATATTGACTCTCTACATTGCTGATTGAATTATTTTGAAAGAACAAACCATGATACTCCCTAGCCTGAAACCCTAAAGTATATTTTCATTTTTCTTAAAATACAGATCAAAATATTTGACCTAACCTACAAATTCCTCCACAGTCTAAACCTGCTTACCAAACTCACCTTGAACAAGTTGTTCCTTACTCTTGTGTTTTAACTACACTGTCTTTCTTTCTGGTTTTTGAATATTTTGCATTCTTTTCTATTTCAGGACCTTTGCTTACTCTGTCCACTCAGCCTGGACTGATCTTACACACTTTTGTCTCCTCATTTACATAGTTAATTCTGAATCATCTTTCATGGTTCATCAAATTCCTTAAGGAAGTTTCTAGAGGCAAGATCATGTTCCCTTACGTTTTAGTCTATTCTGGATGCTATAACAAAACACCACTGGCTGGGTAGCTTATAACCAATGCAAATTTATTTCTCACGGTTCTGGAGGCTGGATATAAGAGATGAGGGTGCCAGCATGGCTGGGTCCTGGTGAAGGACTGAAGCCTGCTGACTTCTCACCATGTCCTCACTTAATGGAAAAGGCAAGGTTGCTCACAGGATTCTTTTACAATGGCACTAAATCCATCTGTGAGGGCTCCACCTTTACGACCTAATCATCTACCAAGCGCCCATCACATTGGGCACTAGGATTTCAACGTATGAATTTTGAGGGGGACACAAATATTCAGATCACATCACCTTATTTTATGTCCTCATAGCACTTCTATCTACTTGACTCCTTTGTACAATTATTATAATTGTACTTAAGAAATTGTGCTATTAATACTCTTCTATGCTGGAATGTAAGCTATAAGAGAGTGTTTCTGTATTGGTCACTGTTTTAACCTCATAGCTTTTCCTACCACTGTATTTCCACGGCATGGAAAACATGATCAATAAATATTTGTTGCATTAATGATCAAAGAAATAAAGAAAAATCTTCTTTTAGAACATTTATAGAAAGTGGTGGTCCACTTGGTGTCTAGTATGCTTTAAATAAATTATCATCAACAGGAAGAATAACGTGGGTGACAATTTACAATCTTTCCTTGATCTAATCTCCTAAGAATTCTCTCAAAAATAAATCCAAAGCTGGTTGCTCATTTTTACATTTGCTCCTAAACATGTAACTCTCAGCAATCACCCTATTTTTTAGATTGAATCAAGGAACTTACATTAGAAAATCTTGCTCCAGTTACTTAGAAAATTGAGATAAGCATCCAAGTTTCTAATTCATATATTAAAAATAGCAATGCCAATGAAATTTGTCTCTGGAGCGCCTAGGGCAGCAGCACAGCGTCATCGATATGCCATAGCATCCAGTACAGTAGTAACCAAAGTCATCAAATATCACCCTAAAACTTTATTAACTTGGGTATATTTTTCAGAAAGCCTCCAGGAGCAGGCAGATGGCATTCTCCTATTTGTACTACTCCACTGCAGAGAACTAAAGTTTAAACTATCAGCTACCTGCCATTTCTGGAATTGTTACAAATAAAAACTCTTTGATGATTTCAGTTTTCTGCTGCTTGCTTGCAGGCTTACAGAGAATAATAGCTACCATAAGAAACACTACTGAAATTGACAATAAACTGAATTTGGCTGGAAGTACATTGTAATTCTGTTCTATATTGGTGAGCTACACTGCTGGGACAAGTGTTTGTTTAAAACCAAAACACCAAACAAAACCCTGGCTCTAATGAAAATGCAGAGAGAATCATCTTTGAGATATTTATGGCTACTATGATTAAAATTCTTTATTAGAAATATAACATTGACTGCTTCTTCAAGTGGATTATTTGAGGAGTGTAAAATGCTCCCAATACACTTGGACATGTTTGAAATAGTACAGAAAAGACAAAGAGAAACAAGTGTGAGTGAGGCTTTTGGGGGAAAAGAGAGACATGGGTGCAGTAGAAAAGAATGGTAGGAGAAATAGATATGAGAAATAAGATAAAATATGTTGAGAAAAGTTATAAAAAGAGGAGGGATACAGAAAATGGAATGAAGAATTGATTAAGATATCTATACATGATAAAAAATAGCCAAGTACAATTGTCATTATTTATTTATTAGATTTTCTTCCTACATTCTACATATTTGTTTATCATTTTTCTGCTGGAATACTTTTAAATTATCCCTATTTCTATCTATATCTATATGAAATCAATGTAATACCACCACCAGGATAACTTCTTCCCCACTAGAAGCCATGACTATGGGTACTGAATTGTACTAATGAGTGATTTAAGTCAAGAACACAGTCTATTTTAGAGAATTCCAGAATATTGTGTTGATCCCACATGAGTTAGTTAAAATTATGGAATCTTGCTAGATAGGGCTGAATCCTAGTTCAGTTAATATAAAAGTTTCATGTAAGGGTTTAGTTTCTTCCTTGTCAGTTAATTCTCTGTAAGTTTACCATTATTCCAACACACATACCATAACAAAACATATTCCACAGCACAAAACCAAATCGTAAGGGAAAGGAGACAAAAACAATCTTGAAGACAGCAAATTTGATGTTATCTGGACTTATTAGGATTTTTTGCCTGCTTGTTGATATTAGATATTTGTGATATACAAAACCTACCCATAAACAATAACATTTTTTATTAAATGGATCCGTGCTATCACAGTAAGTTTGTACCTAGGGTATTGCTACTGGCCTTTTCAAAGGATCTCAATAAATAAGATTTAGGGTTGACCCTTGAACAATGCCGCTGGTAGGCTAGCCAACACTCAACAAAGTCGAAAATCCACATATAACTTATAGTCTGCCCTCCATTTACACAATTACTCCTTAGCCTTGATTCTGAACCTATGGATTCAACCAACAACAGATCCTGTAGTACTGTAGGATTTACAATTGAAAAAATATGCATATAGGTTGACTCACACAGTTCAAACCCCTGTTTTTCAAGGGTCAATCGTATATCAAAATTAGTCTTACACTTATTAACTAAGAGGCAGCTGAAAGTAAAATTTTCTAAGATTCTCAAGAAGAAAAACACATTGTCACAAGATAGCCCTGATTTAATAAGCAAATAGAAGATAAAAGGATATAAAAGTATCTATACAAGAGAAGAAAGATGCATTAAGAAATATTGATTTGAGTCTTTACTCTTTTAGTTTAAGTAGGGAATCAAAAGAGCTCCCCAAGTTACACTGAAGTCCCACAAATACTTTTCAGTCACTTCTTAATGACCATGCTCTATTAACATACACCTGATATTCAAAATGCAATGAATATTTATTGACTATGCTATGTATGAGGTGGTTACTGCACCATCATTTTCTAATATATTACATATCTAACCTTCCCAACAATGCAATGGAGTGTTAGTAATCCTTTTTACAGAAGAGGAAAATTTAAGTCTGAAATTAAATAATTGGATCAAGAGTAATAGCTATGTGGTGGTAGGGGGTGACTTCTGAAATGGCTGGATGATAAACAGCAAATTGTCTCTCTCAAAAGCAACAATAAAACTAGAAAAAAATGTCAAAACAGAAAATTCTGTACTCTGGATACTGACAAAGGGCAAACAGTGACCTGTGAAGCATTTATTCAAAAAAACACTATTGAACCTTAGTGAAAAGAGGGAAGATCAGCTGTTTTAGGCTGGAGATGTTCCCATACTTAACCCAGGTTTATGACATTGAAATAAAATAAAGGACAAGAGCCACATGATTACCTTAATTGATGTGGGAAAAGCATTTGACAAATTCAACACCCCTTTAAAAATAAAAATTCTCAACAAACTAGGAATAGAAGGAAATTTCTTCAAGCTGATGAAAAGACATTCACAAAAACCATGGAGCTAAAATTACATTTAATGGTTAAAGGCTGACTATTTCCCCCTGAAATCAGTGACATGGCAAGATTTCGGTTCTTACTACTTCTATTTAATATTGTATTAGACATTCCAGCCAGTACAATCAAACAACAAACTGCAATAAGATCAGAAAACAAGAAGTAAAACTGTCTTCACAGATGATATAATCTTGTATTGAAAAAATCCTAAAAAACACTTCCCTTTCAAAAAAAAAGTAATAATAAATGAGGTCAGTAAGAATTCAGAATACAAGATTAATATAAAAAATCAATTGTATTTCTATATACTAGCAATGAACAATTCAAAAATGAAAATAAATGTATTCAAAATAGCATGAAAAAACTAAATGCTTAGGATTAAATCTAAGAAATTAAAGGCCAAGGCTTATACATTGAAAACTACAAAACAATGTTAAGAGAAATTAAAGAGGATCTATATAAATGGAATGACATTCTATGTTCATAAATTGGAAGACTCAATAGCCTGAAGGTGGCAATTCTTCCCAAACTGATGAATTGTTTCAGTGCAATCTGTATCAAAATCTCAGCAAGGTTTTTTTGCAGAAATTGGTTACATGATCTAAATTTATATGGAAATGCAAAGAACCTAAAATGCCAAAACAAGTTTGAAAAAAGAACAAATTTGGAGGGTTACTTTTTTCCAACTTTAAACCATGTTATAAAGCTATGGTAACCAAGACAATGTGTTATTAGCATAAGAGGGACAGATCAATGGAACAGAATTGAGAGCCTAAAAATAACTCATATTTACGGTCAATTGACTTTTGATGAAATTGTTAAGGTGTTAAAATAATTCCGTGAAGAAAGTATAAACTTTTCAACTTATTGTGCTGAGACAATTAGACATCCACACATAAAAAGATGAACTTAGATCCTTATATCATATTATATACAAATATTAACTCAAAATAGATTACAGACCTAAATAGATTAAAGACTTAGTTAAAGTTATAAACAGACCTAAATAGATTAAAGACTTAGTTAAAGTTATAAAAGTTTCAGAAGTCATAGGAGAAAACCTTTATACCTTGGGTAGGTAAAGATTTTTTATATATGGCAACAAAAGCAGGATTCATAAAGAAAAAAATAACAAATTGGACTATCTCAAAATTAAGCACTTTGCATTTAAAAAGTCACCACAAGGAAAATGAAAACCAAGCTATACCACATATTGATAGAAAATGTTTGCAAATCACATATCTGACAAAGAATTTGCAGCGAAAATTTGAAAGGTAAGGAACACTTGTAGCTCAGTATTAAGAATACAAATAGGGCTTCCCTGGTGGTGCAGTGGTTGGAGAGTCCGCCTGCTGATGCAGGGGACGTGGGTTCGTGCCCCGGTCCGGGAAGATCCCACATGGCCATGGAGCAGCTGGGCCGTGAGGACATGGCCGCTGAGCCTGCACGTCAGGAGCCTGTGCTCTGCAATGGGAGAGGCCACAACAGTGAGAGGGCCTGCATACCGCAAAAAAAAAAAAAAAAAAAAGAATATAAATAGCTAATTTTTGTAAATGGCAAAATATTTAAATAGAAATTTTCCTAAAGGACAGTAAATAATTATCAAAATCATTAAAAGACATTCAACATCGTTACTCATGATGGAAATTAAAATTCAAACCACAATGAGGTACAAGTTTACATCTGCTAGAATGGAGTGGCTACAACACAGATAATAACAAGTATTGGGGAGGAGGTAAAGAAAACTGGAACACTCATATAATACTGGTGGGAATGTAAAAACGTGCAGTCACATGGGAGAAAATTTGAAAGCTTTTTAAAATGTTAAGCAACATTTTATCATACAACTCTGTCATTTCTATTCTAGGAAACTGCCAAGAAAAATGAAAACATGTCCACACAAAAAACTTGTACATGAACATTCACAATAGCCAAAAAGTGGAAACAACTCAAATATCCATCAGCTAGTGAATGATTAAACAAAATGTCATATAAACCATACAATGGGATTTTATTCAGAAATAAAAAGGACAAACTACTAATACCTGACAACATGGATGAACCTCAAATATGTTAGGCTAAGTGAAAAAGCTGGATGAAAAAGAACAAATATTGTATGTGTCCATTTATATGAAGTTCCCTGAACAGCCAAATCTGTAGAGACTTGAGAATGGGAACAAGAAAAGACTTCATAAAAGTGTACAAAATCTCTTTAGGCTGATGAAAATTTTATAAAACTGGATCGTGGTGATGGTTGAATAACTTTTAAATTTATTTAAAAAATCACTGAATTCTACTAAGAGTGAATTTTATGGTACATCAATTAGACCTCAACAAAACTTTTTTTTTTTTTTTAATAATAGCTACAATTTATTTTCCACTGTCTGTGCAACAATCAAAATCCTTTAAACGGATTTTGTTTAATCATCAAATCTTCAGAAATATTTATTATTCTGATAATGAAGCTGAAACTCAGTGAAGTTAAATAACATGTATATTTTTCAACTTGTAGGTTAGTGAGTTAGAATTTGAACCTACTCCTAAATTAAAACTCCATGACTTAAGTCACTGTTATACTGCCTAGAGTCTCAGAATAATTCCTCAGTCACACCACATATGCAGTTCTCTTTGTAATATGCATGATACTCTTCTGTTACGGGCTAATTTGTGATTCCCCAAAATTCACATGTTGAAGCCCTAACCTCAGTATATCAGAATATGACCGTAGTTGGAAATAGAAAATTTAAAGAAGTGATTAAATTAAAATGACATCTTTAGAGTAGGCTATAACCCAATCCTTATAAAAAGAAGAGATTAAGACACACAGGGTGACACCAGGGATGCAAGACAAAGGGGAAAATACCATGAGGAAAGAGAGCAAGAGGGTAGTCATCCACAAGGCAAGGAGAGAGGCCTCAGAGGAAACCAAAGCTATGGGCACCTTGATCTTGGACTTCCAGCCTCCAAGGTTGTGAGAATTAGAATTCTTGATATTTAAACCATCCAATCTGTGGTATTTGGTTATGGCAGTCCTAGAAAACTAATACAACTTCTAAGGCCATAATATAGTGGGGTCCACAAGACAGAATAAATATTGAAAACTATTTAGCAAAAGAAAATTTAGGGAATAATAATTTCTTTATTCTGTCTTTCTTTTAAATATCCAATTTTTCTACTACATTGATATGGTTTGATTATCATTTATACTATTAATGCATAATAAATTCTGGGCAATTGAATATTTTCTGAAGGCCTAAATTAATGAATTGGTGCACATATATTCAGGTCACTACATTTTTTTCACTCAGATGTAAGCCTTCCTAAATTTCTATGTATTTGTTTGTTTCCCTCCTATCCCCTATTCATTCATTTTTTTAAATGACTGAGGTACCTCTAAGGAAAATTTTGGTTATTGGTCTCAGCAGCAACCCAGAGGGCTACCTGAGCATTCAGTGTACCTCTATTTAGTCACAGTAGAACTTAGAACTTGAAAAAGATATAGAAAACCTGTAGATATTCATACAAACACACACTCTTATAGCTTAGTCCTTCTCTGTGTCTGTATCGATTTCTCCTATAGACCTCATAATGTGCCCTGAAAATTAAATCATCTATTTAGTTCCAATATGACCTAAGAATTTAATTGGATTTGTAGGCAGTAATTTATGTAATATTAATGGGTACTTTTCAAAAGTAGCTAATTAACAGCTGATCTTTAATTTTCCTTTCAAAGAAAAGGAAATGAGAATTAAAAACAAACAAACAAGAAAGGAAAACAAAATAAATTTCAAAACTTTTTCTCCCCTCCTAACAGTGGTGTAGATTTAATTAGCAGAAAGACAGCATCCATCAGGGACGTTTGAGGAGCTGTGTGATACAATATGTATCTGATTACCTTATGCCTATAAAAATGGCTAAATAATTTAAATGAAATTTAATAAAAATGTACTTTCAATGGGAAACTTAGGAGTGGGTGATAGATTAAAATCTTCCCATAACACAAAGATTTTACAAGATACTGCCATGAAAATTTCAAGTAAAAGATTACATTTTGTTTCCTCTTTTATGTAGCTAGATTTCTTCATTTTGTGTTGTTTTCATAACAGCTCTGAATAAATATATACTACATTATTTTGGTGCTTTGTTATATTGTACAAATTCACTGTTATCATTACAGTTGAAATACACACACAGGGTTGCATTCTTTGTGAGATCACCCTCCAAAAGTTTGATTCTACCTTGCCTGAGACCCTATCCACATGGGTTAACCTTTCATTTATCCATAAAAGATTAATGGATTTGTTTTCCTCCCGCCCAGAATCAGAGTCTTTGGCCCCTCCTAGAACTGATTTCTCATGTTATTCAAAGTATGTTGGTGGCTTTATACAATTACCTAGTGGGAAGGGATTTGTCTCTGAAAAAAGTATTGAAACCATCTTCCCTAATAGGCCCCTTTGTTGACAGGAAAACAGAGAACCCAAGGACTAAATGGGCTGTAAAAATTAAGCTACAACCTTTATCTAAAAGCTGCCCCTTTAGGTCAGCAGTGAGGTTAGCTGGTCTGGCCATGTGGGGGCGCCACTCTGCTCTAACAATCTATTTTGTGAATAAATGAAACTGTTATTTATCTTACACGATGCCTAATAATGTACCTACCTCATTTGTTATATTATTTCATCTAAATAATTGCCTAAATTAATTCAAAGTCTATTTAGAGGTCCTTGGATCACCTGGATCACTTTCACTTTGAGTGTCTGTTTAACATACAAATTTCTGGATTCTGCCCCGGAATCAGATTCTGCTTTCTTAACCATGCTGATGTTTGGGAACCACTGCTTTTATGATGAGATTTAAGCTGCATAGGGTCTTCAATAGCAGTTCTCCTCAGAGAGTAGATGCATCTTATACACTTTAAGCACCTAAATCTTATAACCAAATGTCACTGAGGAAAAGGTTGTGGATTGAAAATCATATCACAAGGAGTTGTCCCTGGAGCATCTTACTGGTCAATCCATTTGATTTCAGCCTCGGACCACCACTTAGATTCTTGAAGGAAATTCTGATTGTTTTCAGTTTGCTAATTGGCCATTAAAGCCAGCTTATTGATTTGAGGAAGCTTCTCCTTGAAAAAAAATCACTAGGAGCCAAAAGACATGGATTCTAGTCTTAGCTTTGTTGCTTACAGTCCCTGAGGCCATTGGCAAGAAAGTTACTATGTGCCTCAGTTTCCTCACATGTAAATTTAAACTTTGATAATGCTTGCCTAAATTATGTCTAGTGAACTGGATTACTTAATATAGATTACTTAATATATTTTAGTCTCATGTTAATGATATTTAACAATATTAAAGTTTCCTAAAAAAAATGTGAGAATGCTATAAAATAATTTTGTAATATTCTTTACAAAAATCAGATAGAATTAATATTTTTCTCTTCTCTGTTCTATTAGATATAGATTGATAAACCTAGTTCTATCAGTTTTAAAAGAAACCTCTGGATTCTTTTTTCCCATTGGTGTTGCTTAATTGTTATTTTAAAGTCTTTTATGGTGTTTGTCCTTAGAAGCAGAGGGACTGCTATTCTTGGGTGTTACTTTCCTTAAACTTGACAAAACAATGTCATTTTACTGAGATATTCAGTGTTGAGGAGAAAAAAAATTGAACTACCACAATATAACCACATTTACCTTCAAACTAATCCTATAATATTTCTCCAGGAAACCAGATAGAAAAATCTTCTTTGTCTTAAAAATTTGCTGTTTACCTAAAAAGTACTATTATTTAGATAAAATGCAAAAATAGGCATAATATGCAAATATTAGACCACAGGAAAATTTGGCAAGGAGAAAAATGATAGTAGGCCAAGGCATTTTGGTTAGCAGAAAACAAACCCTTTTTATGTGTCTCAAATGATTACTTTATATAATTGGATTAAATTTCTGGTGATATTTAAAATGTAAATTCTCCCAGGACAGGCAATTACTATATTTTGTATTCTATGGACTGTCTTGTAACACAACAGCTTGTTCAATGAATGCCTGTGATATTGGTTGTAAATTTATGCTGAAAATAATTATCTCACTTTAATTTAATCACTTTTGTTTGATTCATCTTTTTTAAGAGACTACCCAGATATGTTGACGAAAAAAGAAAAAAAATTGATTTTTACAATATTTATTTCTCCTTTTTACTTTAAGTCCAACAGAAGAGAAATTCATAAAATTAGATAGTTATTCAGCCAAGCTGAATGACTAATATTCTTCAACAAAGTGAGTCCCTGCTTAAGCCAAATTGGGAAATCCCTTAAGTACACAGGGATGTTCAGCTGATTCCCTGAGAATGCTTTATGACATGACAGATCTACCAATCCACTTCTGGATGCCTTTTGGAGTGCAATTCATGATCCTTAAATCTATCTCTGAAAATGGAAAACAAACAGCTCAATCATTAGACCTGGATTTTCTTCGTCATATATAAATAATATCTTACAATTTAATCGATGAAAATGAATTTAATGTATTTAATTCAGATCTGAAAACACAGTGTCGTTCACATTTTTCAGGGGTGTTTGACCTTGGGTTTATGGAATAAAATTAGACGAACTCCTTACTTCCTAAAAAGAATCAAAGAGACTTTCTTTTTTTATGTGCTAATGAAAATGAAGAGTTTAGTAGTATTACTAAGCACTCACTACTAGCCTTTTAATTAGCAACCCACTCAACTGCTCAAAACGATATTGACTGAAAGGCGTATTTACTGCTTTGTAAAATCCACCATATTTGAGCTCACTTCTATATTTCTAAGTTTGTGTTACAGTTTTAGAATTAATTAAATAACAAGAGCATATAAATCAAAATAATATACATATTAATGGAGACATTAGATTTAGAAAAGTACAATAGGATCTCTAGAGTAAATGTTACTCTTCTCCTTTTCATATCCTTTTCAAAGAATCCATATTTGTTTCCTTAATATTCTTTTACCACTACATTAGCACAGCCTTAAAAATCGGAAACACAGAACCCAACGTGTACATTTAACACATTAAGCCCAAGTAAGTATACCATCATTTCAGAAGATCAAAACCAGCAGCAAACGTGTCAGTAATGTGGTTCAGGCAGGTTGATTTTTTTATGAGGCAATGAGCTAGGCTTCAACTGCCCAAATTTGCAATAGGTTTCTTAGCACAAATGTGGCTATCAGGAGCAGGCAGCCTAAGCAATTTGTTCCCAAGCCAAAAGGAGACTTTGGCAACCTAGTACTGTCATCATTGCTATGCAGTTGACCTTACAACTGCTTGCCAAAATTGCCAACATGACCACCCTCTCTGGATACTGTTTTTTTGTTTGTTTGTTTTTGACTATAACTCAACAACAGGGATAACAAGAATCTTGCTAAATCTCATTCTATGCATTGTGCCATATCTCTGGCAGCCTAAAAAAAAAGCAGCAGTGTTATTTTGGGAATGGATGAAACATGAGGCAGTGTATATAGCCATAAATGTAGTAACCTTATAATTATAAAGCTCTGGAGGGAAGAACAAACTTAGATTAACTATGATCTACTGTGGAGAGTTTTTAATTACCAACCCCAGTGGGAAATAAGTGGTGATATTAAAAAAACACCTCAATCTGAAATGGACATAAGTTTGGGAATTAATAAGAAAATTCCTGCCTAGGAAGAGATGAGATGTGTGATGGTGTTGCCATCTGCAGTCATTAGAATACGGATTAGCTCTCCTGTTCTTTTCTCTCTGTCAGCCTGAGTGATCACTGAGATATTTGCTTCTCAGTTAAGTAAACTAGCTAATTATCATACTAAAAGTCTGATTCTCTAAAAGGACAATTGAGAAATCCATTCCAGAATTAGAGAGATAGGTTTGTAAGGCAGTATTGTTTTCAATCCTTTCAGGATTGGAGGGGGAAGTTATAATCTTTCCTGACAAATGTATACTCATATTCTAAACTTCCATCCACACCTACAAATACTCCAAGTGTTTCCAATATGCAATCACAAAGAAATGAATACACAATGACAGATTTTTTTCTTTTCCCTTTTCCTTCCCTAAACTTCTTGCTTTATACAATTCTCTTTCAGCAAAGTCTACTCCAATAGTCAATATCTTGCAAGTTATTCATTGGTTTCTCTGCACACATTTAGAGCACTAATTGAATTAATATAATGTTCAAATCCTATTCAGTAAAGGCAAACTTCACTAATTGTGCATGGGAAAAGGAAATTCCAGTTCTACTCTTGCAAAAATTTCCACCAACGATGTTAAAGTATATACAAATTGTTCTATTGATCTTAACTGATTGTTGGCAAAAATAAACATGAAGCAGACACACCGTAATCCATTAAGAAGAGTACGGATGCACAGTGAGGGTGCAGTGCTCTCAATGTTCAATCAGTCTCAACAAAGGGAAGGTCCTTACAAGATTTGCAACCTTGCAAGATTAGGCAACCATCTTGTACAAGCCAACAAATGAAACACTTCAGGCTAATTCTCCTGGGTGTCTTACCTCTGGATGAACGAAAGTGAGTCCCATTTAGCTGCTTGTTATGCTGCTGTTCATAAATTGCTGTACTTTCTCCACCTCCTCCTTAATTTCCTCCTGTGTGTTTGGTTTATTGCTTGGGAAGGCCATTATTAAAACCCAAATTAGAACTTTCCCACTAACCCAACACCCTCTCAATTCTTGAAACACCTGGGCTAAATATTGCTTTCCCTACATTTTACATCTGAAATTCATTCTCTGCTTAGCTGTAAAGCAACTGTGACACTGAATGATTGGGGGTTGAGAAGGTGTCAGAGATCAAACAAGTATCATTTGGCCCAGAATAACTTTGGGTTTTCTTCATGGAACAAATATTTAATTGACTGAATTAGATTGACCAACTGTGTTATTTACATGCTTCCTGAGGTTTGCACTGTGTTTGTCTTAGGCTTGAAACATGCCAAAGAAGTTTTGTCTAAAGGAATAAAATCTTATAGGACAGGTAATATCACAAATTCAAAATGTAAACCATTAAAGAAGACACCAAGCACTTTTCATAGATTGGGCTGTATCAATCAATACTTAGCTGATGGAAAATAATATAGGTAGATTATGAGAAGAGCCTGGGGAGTTAAAAATCTCTGATAAGCAATCAGCCAAGACTGGGACCTTGGCTATAACATTTACTCATCACCAAATTCTAGGAAATAAAATAAATTAACTCTAACATTCTATTTACATCTATTTTCCATTACCTTATTATTTGAATCATATAAGTTCAGAAGAGGAGAGATAAGTATAAGACAGTATAGGTTTTCAGGATAATACTTAAATTGGCATATCCACTTAGAGCTCTGTAAGTCCAGTTTGAAGTACTAGACTTCATGGGCTTACCAGAAATAGCTGGGGTAAAAAAAACACTACCCTTTGGGCGATACAGAATCCATCACTTACCAATGAATACAACAGTGTCATTTCAGATCTATTCAGATAACCAGATCAGTTACAGATACTGTTTAACTATCTGTCATGAATATCCCAAAATTATTCCCTTGCTACTCCATACTAAGTTACATAAAATATGGTATGATAAATGTGTCTTAATGTCTCCCAAGTTCTGTTTGAAATATTGTGATCATATCATATTGTGTAGACCTTCCATTGTTTGGGAGCTCAGAAAGGAGCTTCTAGGGGAGATTTCTTGTACTTGGGAGACAGTGATGGTCCTAAAACATTACTGAGTTTTAGGATTACCACTACCCCTAAGTATTCATGTGGCTTTCTCCAAATGAAAACAACATAAAACACTGAAAAGAATAGAGGACTGAACTCTAGTCCCCTTGCTGTAACTAACTAGCTAAGTGACATTTAGTAAAATTCTATATCTAATGGCCTTAAGATAGTCCCAATGGCCAAGGATATGGACTAAGATTACTAGCTCTTACATTCTAAAATACAAATTTAACTTCATTATTTCATTACTTTCCCATCTTGATTTTTACTTACCCAATGGTAAATCACTTTCCCTTCTTAAAAAAATGTGATGGTCTCTTGAAAGTGCTTTGAAAAGTATCAAACTTGGAACAAATAAATTAAATGTTAATAAAACATGTCACCAAGAGGGTCTTCAAACAGAAATTAATTAACTGAAAATGAATTTTATAAAATGCTCACCTTCCTGTAACTTTAATAGCACATTCATTTCTCACTTTATTTTTCTGATTTTTCTGTGGATAATTCTGGTTTTATAATAATAATCCTCACCGTTGCATGGAGATAAAATTGTTTTCGACATCTAGTTCTCTTTTTTTCCTCACTGAACTTATTAGATAATTAATCATTTATCTGAAGGACATGACTACCTTTTATTATCTGAAAGACACTTTGTGCTTTGCTGGGCCTGTGTAGTTCCTACACAGATATATTTGGGCTGAGGTCATTCAGAAGCATCATCTGAGATAATAGGTGCTTACTTCCAGGTGTGTTCTTCTCAGTGTAAAGGCCTGTACGATACCTCACACACAAACTACACTATAGTCCACAGTATCTTTGAACTTCACAATTCCCTGGGCCCAAATAGGCCCCCAAATTAAAGGACAAAATGGGTAATTTTTGCAAGATCTGTACTTTGGTTTAAAAGAAAACAGGAGGCACTCCAAATCAAAGGGTAACCAAAGTTTACCTTTGAATCACAAAACTTTGAACCTAGAAGGCACTTTCACGATATTCTTATCTATTAACATTATTTCTAAGATGAGGAGACTGAGACTTAAAGAAATAAATGTGACCTGATTTATCTTTGGTCCTATGTCCTTCCCAAGGTACACAGCCTGACTTTTCTTAGAAGACTTATGGGAAACTTTCTGTCAGAATGACAAAATCTCAAACATGAAATTGATAAAAACTGATTTGGATACTGAGGTCTTTCTTTATACTTTTCACTTTTCTGGCTCCCCCTTTCTGGAATTCCATTAAGGTAATAGGGCAATGTTATTTTATAAGCATGTTGGATAGTAAATCTGTCCAGAACTTCTACCCTTGGTAACACATATTATTTTTTAAGTATCTTTTATTAACCCAAAGAGGGAATTGCCCATAACAAGAGTTGTATATTAGAATCATCTGAGGAGCTTTAAAAGGGTGGGAGGGAAATGCAAGAGGGAGGAGATATGGGGATATACATATATGTATAGCTGATTCACTATTATAAAGCAGAAACTAACACACCATTGTAAAGCAATTATACTCCAATAAAGATGTTAAAAAAAAAAGTCCTGGTGCTTATCCCACACCTCAGACCAATTAAGTGCAGGATGGGTGGTAGGACTCAGGCATCAGAACTTTATAAAGCTCCCCAGATAAAAGCAAAGTACAAACAAGATTGAAAGTCACTGCATTGGAGCCCAATCTACTAGGAAGGATTCTTCTACCTTTTGAGGAACAGCACAGGGTTTCTGTCTACCATGTATCCTACCTACACTGACAAATCTTCACCCATGAAACAATTTAAGCTAATAGGCTGAGAACAGGCTGGATATTCTTCTTCTTATACAATCACTGCAGATTTTATTGGAAGTTATTTTCAAACTGACAAAACAGTTTTGGCCCAAGTTATTTTGACCCAAGTCTGGATACTAATGCTGATCAGATCTGGGGTATTTGATTCCAGTGAATAAAGATAACTCTCAAGTCTGCCTCCATATCACACATTTTCATGCTAATTTACTGCCTATCAGTGTAACTTTGGGCCATTTTGATTCCTAAAGACACCCCTCAGAATTTTAATTGGTCTACTCGTAACCTGAATATCATATGTGAGCATAGTTTGTTCTTATTTATCAATATGCCCAAGCCAAATGGTACATTTTTGTTTGCATTTAGTTCAAGCACTGCTGTTTCAGCATATGTTTCATAATCAAATGGTGCCCCACACAATCCCATGGGTAAACGGAGATCCTTAGGTGTTAGCTGCACATGAAATTTTTCACTTTAAGGTATTCATTTCCTGATCCATGAATCCCTAACAATGAACAGGTTTGAGTTGATCAGCAGGCAGCCTTGTCAAAGGGTCTGCAAGAATTACCAAATGGACCAGCAGATGATTCAGGAACACCTGCCCAATACTTCTGTTTTTTGTTGCTTACCCAAGTCAACCATTTCAGAAGAGAGAGTGTGAGCTACAGTTAGATCTCAAGATTTGACTTGGTTGCTGAATTGTAATGGAAAGCCATATGCTTACTCAATTTGAGGAGAAAACCATGTTGTGCTGAATTACATACTGCTGGCTTTGCCCTGATTTCCAAAATAGAAACTATATTCACTTTAACATGTCCATCAGTTTCTTTGAGGACAATCTGATGTATTTCATGAGCTACTCCTTAAGTGTGATAACTGCCTCTCTGTTAAAGCAAAATCTAACATATATTTTTGAAATTAGCTATTTAAACTAAATTATACTTAGAATCTTAAATTTGAGGAATAACTCATGGGGCAGTTGGGCTAGACTTGGACTAGAGATCAGAAATTCCAAACACGCACTGTATGAAAGTGGTATACAGCAATGTTCTTTTGTACCTACGTCTTTTGCTTCACTCCTATCCTTGTATCCAATGAAAGGATTGCCTCCATGAAATAGTTTAATTCTAAAACTGCTTTTTCATTCCTGAAAAGATAGATTTCCTAGCACACCTTCAACCACTAACTCCCTCAAACAAATGTAGTTGTGAACACATCCTTAGTGAGCTCTCTGTGGAAGGCACAGTATTCAAACTTCAAACGTTTGCTTCCCTGTATTTCCCAAGCTGCTTTGCTTTTAGGTAGAGGTGATATGACTACTTCTGGCCAATGAAGTGAGAGAAATGGATGCGTATCACTTCTGACCAAGACAGTTGAGAACAAGTTTGTAACCTTCATCTCTCCCTTATTCTGTCAGAGTAATCTAGGAAGACACATGCTCTGGATGGCAGAGTCACAGATGGAAGAGAACTCTCCTACACACATCAGAGTGTGACATGTGGGGAAAGTAAAGCTTATTGTGTTATTGCCATTCTAAGTTTTTATATTATGTTAAATAATGTTAATTATCAGGATTAGTGCAAACTTCCTGTCTCAAGAAGTAGTATCAGCTACATAATTTATTATTTTCAATTTTTACTAAAAAATTGGCAGTTTTAATCTTCTATCCAATGAAATTGTAGCCTCATGACAGGACTCACCTTTTCACTTCCTTTCAGTATATAAAGCAGTGAGAAGATTCAATATTTGCAAAGGACCTAATTGAAATCCAAAGAATATCATTGCATTCTATGAATTCCAAAGACAGTATCAGACATAGTAGATGCTCAATAAATGTCCAAGGAGAAGATGGATGGATGGAGAAATAGAACAGCATTCACATCTCAATAGAAAATTTCTAGTGAAACCAGAAAATTAATCTATTTTTTTAAGACTAAAAACCGCTAGACTTTGAGTTCTGAGAGGATTTTTTCTTTTCAAATACCCACTTATTTGTTAATTTTAAAATAAATTTCAACAGGCAGGATTAACCCTAACAGCAATTTTAGGTACAAGGACATCTTAAGGAATTTGAAATCCAATGTGACTCGCTCAGAATTCCTCTGGACCCCCTACCATAAATTTTCAGACCAAATATAAAAAATAAAGGATAATTTTTAAAGAACAGCATTCAAGGTACAAGGATGGGAGGTGGAGAAAGAACAAGAGGGAAGTCAGAGAATTTGGGGTTCAGATGCTGTTGCTTAATATAGTTCTATAAATTCAACAAGTTAAACTCACTATATTCCAGGTTTTTCTTTTGTAAAGAGCAATAATGAAAATGTATTTGGAGGTTTGTGTAGAAATTAAATAATAAGAAAAACAATCCCTAGTCCTTAATAGGAAAACTATACAGTAAAAATTACCATTTCCCTCTCAGGTTAGTTATAATGAGTAGTAGAACTTTAAGTCTGACTGTATTCAATTTTGTTGTTGTTGTTATTTTTTTCCCATGCTATTGGTCTGAACTACTTTCTTTTAGTTTTCCCCCAAATTGCCTACCTAGTACATTGAGAGAAAGTTCATCTTCTCCTAACTCCTCCAACTCCATCTCTAAGTTGTGATAAAGAGCAGTTGTTCCTGTTACCTTTATCCCAGAGATGGCACACTTAGTGATAAAGAAATTAGCTCTTTTCAAGGGTCATATCTTGAAATGCAATCATTTGTCATTTTTAGGTGGAATTATATCTACCACTAGACAACTGTAACTCAGTACCTCCTGGACTAGATCATCCTTGACTGCTTAGTGAGGTTATGTTACAATTATGCCCAAATTTGAATGAATTTGAGTACTCTCTCCACTATAGCAGAATTTAGTATATACAAGGGACTGCACAAAAGATCTGACTTGTGCTCAACAATCAATCTATCAGATGTATCTGCCACATTATTTCCCAGGTGTAAATGGTTGATGTCTCCCAAACCCTTGGTAAGAGCATTTATGCTGACAATGCTGATAGTGATGGCTGAGAAAACATGCATTTATATACACAGCTTGTGGTCTGTAGCTGTATGCAAAATCACATATCTTCAGGATGCTAGAATGCTTGATTTCATGAAAGGTTGAAGAGAAGAACCTCATGTCTGGCTCTATAGCAAACTTTGCCCTCTGTTCTAGGACACTGTTGTTTGTAGCAGAGTCTCAGAGTGCAACATTAACATAACTAACAGTTTTTAACCTCTCCTGCTACTCATAGGGGATCAAGGTGCTTAGACAGAGAACAGAAGTGATATCATACTCCCAATACAAGGTACCAAAATCTGAATCCCTACACAACCATATCAAATTTCCTTTTGGATTTCTCAATTCAAAATAAACATTTATTCTTATACATAGAGGAAAGGGAAGTTGGCAAAGTCACATGCCTGGGAAAGGTTGGAAATAAATGTTGCTCTTCCATATATCATGAGAGATTTGATTTTCTCATATACTCTCTCATCAAGTCTCCCATTTGTGACCAGGAAGAACAAAGACCAAAGTGGAAAAGACCTGTGCTGACATTTCAAGATGGTCTCTCTACTCCGTTCCAGTGGGAGTGGAGAAGGAATGAACATTAGATTAACTTCAGTTCTTGAATAAGAATTCAAGATATAACAGGAAATGTCTTAAAATAGGAACAACAGAGAATAAGTTATTTTAGATAGGCAAATAGACATTGATTTGTCTCAAGGCCCTATCTGACACAGGCTGATCTGGTACACAGCTTTGAATAAATAGCTTTACTATGCTTAATATTTTCTGTTTGCCTATCCAGATGTATTTTCTACACTCTCAACCCTATTCTTTGCCTCTGGAGGCTGACCCTTTGGATTGTGTCAACCAGAATCTTTTGCCCTTTGGCTTCTGCTTAGGTTTCATCAATGGGAGGAAGGCAGAAGATAGATTGGAGAGAGGGGACTAAAGTCTATATATTTATTTACCTATTCTCTTCCCATAGGGCATGAGTCAGCAGTGGCTGTGTTCTTCTACAAGGTCATAGCTTCTGTAGAGTTGTGCTTACCTTAAGGGTCAGCTGCAACTATAGTGACAGCTATTGCTACAACTCTCTCTGGGTTCTGATAATGGTTCCCTCCCTGAGTGCTTTGCCATCTTCTTGTAGTTTCCATTAGTCCTACCCATGCCTTTGTGAATTATTCATTAATCTCTCCTCAATTACTTGTTTCCTGCCATGACTGATACATTTACCATGCTCCTCCTTTGGGGCTTACTGTGCCACTCTGGATCCCATACTTGGTTTTACAATCATGTTTTTGCACAAGGGTGCTCAGTTGAGGGACAAATGGGAGTTGAAATCCAGCCCCTGCCCTCTTAACCAATGGTGGACCTGTGAGCACAGCTTCTCCATCTGGAGGGGTGAATTTCAATCACTTGCAAATAGCCCCATGCAGCCTAGCAATGGCTGGTAATCTTGCTCAGCAAATAGAAATGCTCTCTTTTAGGTGCCTTGTATCAGGCCTGGTAATGTTTACTAGATAATTTTCCTGGGAGAAAAGAAGGAAGTTACAGTATATATGAAGCATGACTTAGTTAGAATTTTCACAAATAATTAAAGGAGACCAGATTCTGCAGGAAGCAGAAGTATAATTTAAAGGACAAGGCATTCTCTTCTACATACTTCATTCTCTTGAAATCAAATGATACATGGTCCAGTTTTAAGTAATTAACAAAGCTTGTAGCAAATTGTCTACTAGGTCTTCAAATCTTTTCCTCAAATAGTCAATGATTATATGGCCCATGTCTAGGTAATTTTCAAGGTTTGTATCAGAAAATGTCTACTAAATCCTCCAGGCTTTTCCTTATAAAATTAATTTGTTATACTCTTTTTCTTTCCCCAGAGATATATTACAAAGAGCCAAATGCTTTACTTCTTATTGGAAACATTTCTAAATAGTATTTAGATAGAAAATACAGATTTTTGTGCATTCCTTTTCTTCCCTAAAAGTTACATAGATATCATGTGATTTTTGAGAAAATTACTTGGTTAAGGCTGGGATTATGTATATTTATTTCTAAGTACCCATGCTACCATTTTGATATACTAAAGCCTAAAATATAAAGCATTGTATATTCTTGTGATCTTTTCCTAATATATATATATATATATATATATATATTTTTTTTTTTTTTTCGGTACACGGGCCTCTCACTGCTGTGGCCTCTCTGGCCACGGAGCACAGGCTCCGGACACGCAGGCTCAGCGGCCATGGCTCACGGGCCCAGCCGCTCCATGGCATGTGGGATCTTCCCAGACCGGGGCACGAACCCGTGTCCCCTGCATCAGCAGGCGGACTCTCAACCACTGTGCCACCAGGGAAACCCCCTAATCTATATTTATCTTAAAAGAACACACTCTACACTTGCCATTCTATTTGCCAAAGTAGATCACTTGCTTTTACCCCCCAAAATTTTGAGACATATTCTTACCTTTAAAACAGAATTTTGAAATATAGATTTAAGAGTTTTGATGTAAGCACCTGTTATTTTTAAATCACCAGATGCGATCTTGCTTTATATGAAAATTTATAAAAACTGTACTTCTCTAAGACAGAGTGTGTTTTCTTTCCAATGATTTGTCAGATATCTAATAGTCCCTAAAGATTCAAAAATGATTTTTTACAAACAAGATCAGAAGAATTGATAGCAAAATCTATAATCTTTATGTTTTATTGAACAAACTTCTTGTATATTCTTGTCTTCATTTTATTAAAAAAGTTTTACATTTTTTAAGAAATAGGAATCTAAGAGTTGTTTCAGATTCATTTTCCCTTCTAAAGTATTTGTCTACAGTTTGCTACCTAGGGGTTAGACAGGAATAAAGACACAGACCTACTAGAGAATGGACTTGAGAATATGGGGAGGGGGAAGGGTAAGCTGTGACAAAGCGAGAGAGAGGCATGGACATATATACACTACCAAACTTAAGGTAGATAGCTAGTGGGAAGCAGCCGCATAGCACAGGGAGATCAGCTCGGTGCTTTGTGACCACCTGGAGGGGTGGGATAGGGAGGGTGGGAGGGAGGGAGACGCAAGAGGGAAGAGATATGGGAACATGTGTATATATATATATAACTGATTCATTTTGTTGTAAAGCAGAAACTAACACACCATTGTAAAGCAATTATACTCCAGTAAGGATGTTAAATATATATATATAAAATACAATGCACATTACAGCAAAAACAACTCATTTGCTAATCTTTTTCTTACTAAATCGCTATCACCTTCCCTACAGTTCTTCTTTTTCTTCTATCTCCTAGAACATGGTATTTAATTAATAAGCATGTATTTGGGTCTTATTTTATATTCAGACTTAGTTTTCCTCCTGCCTGCTTCTCTGAACAGCTATCCATCTAGGTATAACACCATGGATCGTATTCCTAAACATCCAACATAGTAATACTTGGTTTAAATTGTTTAGCATGACCTCCAAGGAACCTAGTGAGTGGAGAAGGAGGATAGAGAGTAATGCTTTTCTACTCTTTAGACTTGAAGAAGAGAGTCTAGGAGTAGACAAGTTTCAAAATAAAGAATATCCTGAGGATATCTTTAGATTCAATTTACAGTTGCAACATATTCAGAAAAGTTAAAGGTTATTCTAGCATGTGGATACTTCACTGAACTGAACCTCAAAAACTTAAGAGCTTTGCCCATCAATAAGGTGGCCTTTGAAGCTACATACTTGATTTTTTTAATGTTGTAGAAACATCATAAAATTGAGCTGTTCAAGACACCTTTCCCCAGTGAAAAGTCAATTACTAATGTTGTAACTCTTGAAGGATGCTTTTGATGTTTAAAAAAATTCAAGGAAAAGAGAAAAAGAGATTCAAAGTTTCCAGTTACATTGAGATGGATATCCCCATAATTAACAGAACAAATCTTAGTTTCTTTCTAACAATGGTTTGAATTGAATCTATGTAAGTTTTAGTGGAATGTATTCAAGTATGTTTACTATTGGAGGTGCCTCTACCATAACAGAACACCTTGCACTTTTGTACATACAGTATCTATTAGTCTCTGGCAACATATTGTGTCTTTATAATCTAACTGCAGATTACATCAAATTCCCATGTTTTCATGAAAAACTGACCATATATTGTTTTAATCACCATCATAAACAAAAACTGTGGATACTGAAATGGAATTTTCATTAGTTTTCAGAATCTCTCAAGATTGTCTTCACTTTTCAAAACTTGAAAACTCAGAAAGAGTGAGAGCCAAAAACAAACAAGCAACAACAAAAAATAATAGCACTGAAGGTCCTGACTTGGCAGTATACCAAGTTTTCAACATATTAAAAGTTCTAGCATATCTACTTAAGGGAATTATAAATCTCCCTTGTTCTGAATTAAATAATGCTACATCCAGGATGGCCCAGGTTTCATTTGCCATCTGAGTTGTTGAATATATAGTAACACCCTAAGTCTTAGGATACTGAGGCTCTACTTGCCTCTAGAAAAGGTAGTATCAGTCTCAAATAGCATCAAGTTAGCATCTAAGCAAAGAAGCAGAAATTCCTTAGTATTTAGAAAACAGAGAATTTAATTCAGGGAATTTATTACACAAGTAAGAGCAAATCTGAGAAGCCAAGTGGAAATGGTAAAGCAATCCAGAGATTAGTTATGCCAGAAAAAGGCTATTGCCCATAGGCTGGAGCAAGGAAGAGAGAAAGTGCCATTACTGAAACATAAAAGAGAACAAAACGCCTGAGAATTAGCAGGCCCAGGATTGGTACAAATGTGTGACTCAGTGGACTCTAGGCCTCAGTTAATTGTGTGGGTTTTAGGCTGCCTCAGTTCCATCCTAAGACTGCATCCTTCTTTTTCTAGCGATACCAAAACCAGGGTTAAGAAGAGAGAGGAGGAATATCCTAGACATAATCTCAATCTCTGTTCTGACAAAGCACACCTGATAAAAAACATTTATTCTGAGTAAAAGCAGTGCCCTTGATAAGTAAACTCAGTTGCTCAAAAGTCACAACCTAGCCTCTCCTCCCAAAAGGATTGTCACCTGTCCCTGCCTCCTGTAAGGATTTCTAGGACTTCCCCTCCAGTTCTCCCTGGGCAGACTGCTGCCACTAAGTCTCAGCCAATTTCTCCTTTACTCATACTTTTACACAGAATCAGCATTGTCTTTTACTCCAATCCAGTTTCCTTTAGTGTTCTCCAATTCATTAGACAAGCCTGGGTATATCTGAACTCCAATTATTGTTAGAGGTCAAATTCTTTCCCACCAAAAAGCTGTGCCACTTATAACTCAAGAAATGCAGAACATTCCTATGACAGTTACAAAGTTCTTGGTGTATTATAGGTCCTTGAGGAAGGTGGTCTTTAGATAACATAGAGACAGATGGTGTTACCTCCTTCACGCTCCAGTCAGACATTCAACAGTGACCCTTTTAAAAGGACTGTCCTAGTTCAGATGACTATAATGAAAACATCATAGATTGGGTGGCTTATAAACAAAAGAAATTTATTTCTCACAGTTCTGGAAGCTGGGAAGTTCAAGAGCAAGGCAGTAGCACATTCCGTTTCTGATGAGAGTTCACTTCCTAATTTATATATGACCATCTTTTCACTATGTCCTCACGTGGTGGGAGGGGTAAGAGAGCTCTCTGGGATCTCCTTAATTAGGGTACTAATCCTATTCATGAATGTTCTACCACCATGTCCTAGTTACCTCCCAAAGGTTCCATCTTCTAAGACCATCATGTTGAGGATTAAGATATCAACACATGAATTTTGGGAGGATACATTCAGTTCATTAAACTAACCTATCATGGAGGTTTTAAATTTTTTTATTGAAATATAGTTGATTTACGATTTTGTGTTAGTTTCAGGTGTATAGCAAAGTGATCCAGCTTTTATATAATATGTATATATACATATATAGGCATACATATTATTTTTTAGATGAATTTTCTACTATAGGTTATTACAAGGTATTGGATATAGTTCCCTGTGCTATACAGGAGGTCTTTGTTCGTTATCTATTTTATATTTAGTAGGCATCCTGGAGGTTTGAGAGCTACAATCTCTTGGACAGAAATCAGGCCTCCCAGTCATTTGTCAAAGTCCAGAGCTTTCAGCAGAGCATACGTACCGGCTACCACAAAGGGCCATGAAGCTTTCACACTGTACAACTCTAAGGTGCTCTTCTGAGGTGCTGATGGTGCCCCAGGAATTGTAAATCAGGGTGACCCTACCCAAGCTCATAGCAAGTGTTAAATAAATAATTGTTAAATGATGACATATAAGGTTAGCAAAGCCTCATACTATAGAGCAGGACAAATATCATTACATGGAAATAGGTTTTATAGAGAAATGGACATTGGTAAATTATCTAAGAATTTTGCTGGTTAAAAATTGCATTTTGCTTGAATAATAGTAGGATATGAAATTGCCATAGGAATGCTATTAATGAATTAGGATCCACATATTCTACTCAATTAAATTATACAAAAAGACATGTTGAACATAATGAAGCATCATCTAATTAGAAGGTTCAAAAAGGTCTTTGAAAATCAGGGCATTCATGGAAATTTTTGCCTTAAGACACTCTCATCACAAGTGTCCTTTCTGCCCAAAATGATCATTAATATTTGCCCTAAATTGCAGCGATGTGGGTATGTTAGACGTTTCCTTCCTTGCCTCTCAAACAGAAGCACAATTTCTTTTCATTTTCTTTATTCTCTGCTTGTGCAGTATGAGTGGGCATTAATCCTATATGTCCTTGTTGCATGTGTGTAATCTTGCTTATCTTTCTAAGCTTTGGTTCATTTCTCTTTTTTTTTTTTTGGCCATGCTCTGTGGCTTATGGGATCTTCGTTCCCCAACAAGGGATCAAACCTGCATCCTTGGCAATGAAAGCACAGAATCCTAACCATTGAACCGTTAGGGAATTCCCTTTGGTTCATTCTTTACACATGACTGCTATCCTTTGAGATTCCAGCCTCAGCTGAATCCACTTTTATCACCCTTCCTATTCTTTTATCACCCCAATCACTGAACCCAGGGTAAGCTGAGCACAGTGGTATGGAAATCTATCTGTATGGACTTGCAGATGGAGGGCTGCAGGAAGGTTATGCTGTTGCCACAGAGATGTCAACTCCTGAGCGGCCAAGAGAAGTCATGGATCACACATCATGTATTTTTAGACAAGATGTATATAACTAATAAAATCAGCCTTGTGTAAGGTATGGCCCTTGGCATTGAAAAGAACAGATACAAGTGTGCACATTCATACTCTCTAATCTGTCAATATAAAAATTGACAATAAAATAATTGCCAAACAGCCTGGATGAACATGTATTCTGAGTACCTCAAGCTCTGATTATAGCAGTACTGCTTGGGAAGTCAAATTATAATAAGAAATTATATTAGTGAACAGGGGAATGGAAAACGTCAATATTCCTAACATGAGGAAGAGTAGGTCACACTGCTGAAACAGGGTACCCTCCACCTCAGCGGTGAATTTAGACAAAGATTTCTAGTTTACCCCTACTTTACCTAAGGCTGTATTTCTGACCAGTTCTTACCCTTTTTGTTTTCTGGATAAATTAATCTGCATCAGTCTATGATTCTGGCATACTACCTCTGGACTTATTCTAATTCTTTAATATGTCTGTACATTGATTGTGCATTATGTATTTATTTCATAGTTTAGGACCTAGAGGCCAATTTTACTTCCTTTCTTTTAAATTTCTTGGGGCAAACAACTATTGTCACAAGTAACATTCTGATTTTTGTTTGGGAACTAAAAGGAGCATAAAAGACATATTAATAAATTGAGCATTTTCTTAAAAAATGGAAACTACTACGTTTGAAATGACATATCTAAATTACCAAGGAGATACTGATTTACATATATAAGTCCAATCACACAATAGAGGAAACTCCTATGTGAAACTTAACTAATTTAAACATTACTGCATTAGGGTCTTCCCTGGTGGTCCAGTGGTTGAGAATCAGCCTGCCAATGCAGGGGACATGGGTTCGAGCCCTGGTCTTGGAAGATCCCACATGCTGTGGAGCAACTAAGCCCATGCACCACAACTACTGAATCTGTGCTCTAGAGCCCATGAGCCACAACTACTGAGCCCGTGTGCTGCAACTACTGAAGCCCATGCACCTAGAGCCCATGCTACACAACAAGAGAGGCCACCACAATGATAAGCCTTCACACTGCAACAAAGAGTAGTCCTCACTTGCCACAATTAGAGAAAGCCCACGTGCAGCAACAAACACACACAGACAAAAATAAATAAATAAAATAAAAGTAAAATAAATATTATTGTATTATGATTCTATTGATAACCAAATATATACAGTTGGGTTGTTTATTGTTAGTTTTTCTCTCACATGTGGGTTCTTTCTCTCTCTGATAATTTGAACATTCTTTAACTTTAATCAGAGCTCCTTGGTACATAGAAAATTTTGATTCTTCTAGCAAATGATTTCCTGGCTGGCCAAGTTCAGAGCTCCTAACTCCCTTTCTTAAATGTTCTGTCTTTGAGGGGAGTTGATGAAGATGGTGGAAGAGTAAGACATGGAGATAAACTTTCCCCCCACAGATACATCAGAAATACATCTACACGTGGAACTGCTTCTATAGAACACCCACTGAACGCTGGCAGAAGACCTCAGACCTCCCAAAAGGCAAGAAACTCCCCACGTACCTGGGTAGGACAAAAGAAAAAAGAAAAAACAGAGACAAAAGAATAGGGATGGGACCTGCACCAGTAGGAGGGAGCTGTGAAGGAGGAAAGGTTTCCACACACTAGGAAGCCCCTTCGCGGGTGGAGACTGCGGGGGGCGGAGGGGGGAAGCTTCATAGCTGCAGAGGAGAGTGCAGCAACAGGGGTGCGGAGGGCAAAGTGGAGAGATTCCCTCACAGAGGATCGGTGCCGACCGGAACACAGCAGCCCGAGAGGCTTGTCTGCTCACCCGCCAGGACGGGAGGGGCTGGGAGCTGAGGCTCGGGCTTCGGGGTCCGATCACAGGCGTGAACATAGCCTGAAGCGGTTAGTGAACCACGGCTAGCCTGGAGGGAGTCAGAGAAAAAGTCTGGACCTGATGAAGAGGCAAGAGACTTTTTCTTACCTCTTTGTTTCCTGGTGTGAGAGGAATGGGGATTAAGACAGCTGCTTAAAGGAGTTCCAAAGACGGGTGCGAGCCATGGCTATCAGCGCGGACCACAGAGATGGGCTTGAGATGCTAAGGCTACTGCTGCAGCCACCAAGAAACCTGTGTGCAAGCACGGGTCACTGTCCACACCTCTCCTCCCGGGAGCCTGTGCAGCCCACCACAGCCAGGGTCCCGGGATCCAGGGACAACTTCCCCGGAAGAACGCACAGCACGCCTCAGGTTGGTGCAATGTCACGTCGGCCTCCGCTGCAGCAGGCTCACCCTGCATCCGTACCACTCCCTCCCCAAGGCGTGAGTGAGCCAGAGCTCCCAAATCAGCTACTCCTTTAACCCCGTCCTGTCTGAGCAAAGAAGAGATGCCCTCAGGTGACCTACACGCAGAGGCGGGGCCAAATCCAAAGCTGAACCCCGGGAGCTGTAGGAACAAAGAAGAGAAAGGGAAATTTCTCCCAGCAGCCTCAGGAGCAGTGGATTAAATCTCCACAATCAACTTGATGTACCCTGCATCTGTGGGATACCTGAAAAGACAACGAATCATCCCAAATTGAGGAGGTGGACTTTGAGAGCAAGATATATTATTTTTACCTCTTTTCCACTTTCTGTGAGTGTGTAAGTGTATGCTTCTGTGTGAGATTTTGTCTGTATAGCTTTGCTTTCACCATTTGTCATAGGGTTCTGTCTGTCCATTTTTGGTTTTTTTTACTTAAAAAGAATTTTTTTTTCTTAATAATTATTTTTTATTTTAATTATTTTATTTTATCTTTATTTTATTTTATCCTCTTTCCTTCCTTCCTTCCTTCCTACTTTCTTTCTTTCTTTCTTTCTTTCTTTCAGTCTTTCTACTTTTTCTCCCTTTTATTCTGAGCTGTGTGGATGAAAGATTCTTGGTGCTCCAGCCAGAAGTCAGTGCTGTGCCTCTGACGTGGGAGAGCCAACTTCAGGACACTGGTCCACAAGAGACCTCCCAGCTCCACATAATATAAAACAGCAAAAATCTCCCAGAAATCTCCATCTCAACACCAAGACCCAGTTTCACTCAATGACCAGCAAGCTACAGGGCTGGACACCCTATGCCAAACAACCAGCAAGGCAGGAACACAACCCACCCATTATCAGAGAGGCTACCTAAAATCATAATAAGTCCACAGACACCCCAAAATACACCACCAGACGTGGACCTGCTCACCAGAAAGACAAGATCCAGCCTCATCCACAAGAACACAGGCACTAGTTCCCTCAACCAGGAAGCCTACACAACCCACTGAACCAACTTTAGCCACTGGGGACAGACACGACAAACAACAGGAACTACGAACCTGCAGCCTGCAAAAAGGAGACCCGAAACACAGTAGATAAGCAAAATGAAAACACAGAAAACACACAGCAGATGAAGAAGCAACGTAAAAACCCACCAGACCTAACAAATGAAGAGGAAATAGGCAGTCTACCTGAAAAAGAATTCAGAATAATGATAGTAAAGATGATACAACATCTTGGAAATAGAATAGCCAAAATGCAAGAAACATTTAACAAGGACCCAGAAGAACTAAAGAGGAAACAAGCAATGATGAACAACACAATAAATGAAATGAAAAATACTCTAGAAGGGATCAATAGCAGAATAACTGAGGCAGAAGAACGGATAAGTGACCTGGAAGATAAAATAGTGGAAACAACTACTGCAGAGCAGAATAAAGAAAAAAGAATGAAAAGAACTGAAGACAGTCTCAGAGACCTCTGGGACAACATTAAACACACCAATATTCGAATTATAGGGGACCCAGAAGAAGAAGAGAAAAAGAAAGGGACTGAGAAAATATTTCAAGAGATTATAGTTGAAAACTTCCCTAATACGTGAAAGGAAATAGTTAATCAAGTTCAGGAAGCACAGAGAGTACCATACAGGATTAATCTAAGGAGAAACATGCCAAGACACGTATTAATCAAACTATCAAAAATTAAATACAAAGAAAACATATGAAAAACACCAAGAGAAAAACAACAAATAACACACAAGGGAAGCCCCATAAGGTTAACAGCTGATCTTTCAGCAGAAATTCTGCAAGCCAGAAGGGAGTGGCAGGACATATTTAAAGTGATGAGGGAGAAAAACCTACAAACAAGATTACTCTACCAAGCATGGATCTCATTCAGATTTCATGGAGAAATTAAAACCTTTACAGACAAGCAAAAGCTGAGAGAGTTCAGCACCACCAAACCAGCTTTACAACAAATGCTGAAGGATCTTCTCTAGGCAAGAAACACAAGAGAAGGAAAGGCCTACAATAACAAACCCAAAACAATTAAGAAAAAGGGATGAAGAACATACATATCTATAATTACATTAAATGGAAATGGATTAAATGTTCCCACCAAAAGACACAGACTGGCTGAATGCATACAAAAACAAGACCCATATATATGCTGTCTACAAGAGACCCACTTCAGACCTAGGGACACATACAAAGTGAAAGTGAGGGGATGGAAGAAGACATTCCATGCAAATGGAATTCAGAAGAGAGCTGGAGTAGCAATTCTCATATCAGACAAAATAGACTTTAAAATAAAGACTATTACAAGAGACAAAAAGGACACTACATAATGATAAAGGGATCAATCCAAGAGAAGATATAAAAATTGTAAACATTCATGCACCCAACATAGGAGCACCTCAATACATGAGGCAAATACTAACAGCCATAAAAGGGGAAATCAACAGTAACATATTCATAGTAGGGACTTCAATACCCCACTTTCACAAACGGATATATCATCCAAAATGAAAATAAATAAGGAAACACAAGCTTCAAATGATACATTAAACAAGATGGACTTGATTGATATTTATAGGACATTCCATCCAAAAACAACAGAATACATTTTCTTCTCAAGGGCTCATGGAACATTCTTCAGAATATATCATATCTTGGGTCACAAATCAAGCCTTGGTAAATTTAAAAAACTTGAAATCATACCAAGTATCTTCTCCAAGCACAACACTATGAGACTAGATATCAATTACAGGAAAAATCTGTAAAAAACACAAACCCATGAAGACTAAACTATATGCTACTTAATAACGAAGTGATCACTGAAGAAATCAAAGAGGAAATCAAAATACACCTAGAAACAAACGGTAATGGGGACACGACGACCCAAAACCTATGGGATGCAGCAAAAGCAGTCCTAAGAGGGAAGCTTATAGCAATACAATCCTACCTTAAGAAACAGGAATCATCTCAAATAAACAACCTAAACTTGCACGTAAAGAAATTAGAGAAAGAAGAACAAAAAAAGCACCCAGAGTTAGCAGAAGGAAAGAAATCAGAAAGATCAGATCAGAAATAAATGAAAAAGAAATGAAGGAATTGATAGCAAAGATCAATAAAACTAAAAGCTAGTTCTTTCGAAGATAAACAAAATTAATATACCATTAGCCAGACTCATCAAGAAAAAAAGGGAGAAGACTCAAGTCAATAGAATTAGAAATGAAAAAGGAGAAGTAACAATTGACACCGCAGAAATACAAAAGATCATGAGAGATTACTACAAGCAACTCTATGCCAATAAAATGAGCAACTTGGAAGAAATGGACAAATTCTGAGAAATGCCCAACCTGCCAAGACTGAACCAGGAAGAAATGAAAAATATGAACAGACCAATCACAAACACTGAAATTGAAACTGTGATTAAAAATCTTCCAACAAACAAAAGCTCAGGACCAGATGGCTTCACAGGTGAATTCTATCAAACATTTAGAGAAGAGCTAACACCCAGCCTTCTCAAACTCTTTCAAAATATAGCAGAGGGAGGAACATTCCCAATCTCATTCTATGAGGCCACCATCACCCTGATACCAAAACAAGACAAAGATGTCACACAGAAAGAAAACTACAGGCCAATATCACTGATGAACATAGATGCAAAAAATCCTCAACAAAATATTAGCAAACAGAATCCAACAGCACATTAAAAATATCATACACCACGATCAAGTGGGGTTAATTCCACGAATGCAAGGATTCTTCAATATACACAAATCAATCAATGTGATACACGATATTAACAAATTGAAGGAGAAAAACCATATGATCATCTTAGTAGATGCAGAGAAAGCTTTTGACAAAATTCAACACCGATTTATGATAAAAACCATACATAAAGTAGGCATAGAGGGAACTTTCCTCAACATAATAAAGACCATATATGACAAACCCACAGCCAACATCATCCTCAATGGTGAAAAACTAAAAATATTTCCACTAAGATCAAGAACAAGACAAGGTGGCCCACTCTCACCACTCTTATTCAACATAGTTTTGGAAGTTTTAGCTACAGCAATCAGAGAAGAAAAGGAAATAAAAGGAATCCAAATCAGAAAAGAAGAAGTAAAGCTGTCACTGTTTGCGGATGACATGATACTCTACATAGAGAATCCTAAAGACGCTACCAGCAAACTACTAGAGCTAATCAATGAATTTGGTAAAGTAGCAGGATACAAAATTAATGCACAGAAATCTCTGGCATTCCTATACACTAATGATGAAAAATCTGAACGTGAAATCAGAAAACACTCCCATTTACCATTACAACAAAAAGAATAAAATATCTAGGAATAAACCTACCTAAGGAAACAGAAGACCTGTATGAAGAAAATTATAAGACACTGATGAAAGAAGTTAAAGATGATACAAATAGATGGAGAGATATACCATGTTCTTGGATTGGAAGAATCAACATTGTGAAAATGACTCTACTATCCAAAGCAATCTACAGATTCAATGCAATCCTTATCAAACTACCACTGGCAATTTTCACAGAACTAGAACAAAAAATTTCACAATCTGTATGGGAAAAAAAAGACCCCAAATAACAAAGCAATCTTGAGAAATAAATATGGAGCTGGAGGAATCAGGCTCCCTGACTTCAGACTATACTACAAAACTACAGTAATCAAGACAGTATGGTACTGGCACAAAAACAGAAATATAGATCAATGGAACAAGATAGAATCCCCAGAGATAAACCCATGCACATATGGTGACCTTATCTTTGATAAAGGAAGAAGAATATACAGTGGAGAAAAGACAGCCTCTTCAATAAATGATGCTGGGAAAACTGGACAGGTGCATGTAAAAGTATGAGATTAGAACACTCCCTAACACCATACAAAAAAAATAAGCTCAAAATTGATTAAAGACCTAAATGTAAGGCCAGAAACTGTGAAATTCTTAGAGGAAAACATAAGCAGAACACTCTATGACATAAATCACAGCAAGATCCTTTTTGACCTACCTCCTAGTGAAATGGAAATAAAAACAAAAATAAACAAATGGGATCTAATGAAACTTAAAAGCTTATGCACAGCAAAGGAAACCATAAACAAGACAAAGAGACAACTCTCAGAATGGGAAAAAAAAATTTGCAAATGAAGCAACAAAGGATTAATCTCCAAAATTTACAAGCAATTCATGCAGCTCAATAACAAGAAAACAAGAAAGCGTATCCAAAAATGGGCAGAAGACCTAAATAGACATTTCTCCAAGAAGATATACAGATTGCCAACAAACACTTGAAAGAATGCTCAGCATCATTAATCATTAGAGAAATGCAAATCAAAACTACAATGAGATATCATCTCACACCAGTCAGAAAGACCATCCTCAGAAAATCTAGAAACAATAAATGCTGGAGAGGGTGTGGAGAAAAGGGAACACTCTTGCACTGTTGGTGAGAATGTAAATTGATACAGCCACTATGGATAACAACATGGAGGTTCCTTAAAAAACTACAAATAGAACTACCATATGAACCAGCAATCCCACTACTGGGCATATACCCTGAGAAAACCAAAATTCAAAAAGAGTCATGTACCAAAATGTTCATTGCAGCTCTATTTACAATAGCAAGCACATGGAAGCAACCTAAGTGTCCATCATCGGAAGAATGGATAAAGAAGCTGTGGCACATATATACAGTGGAATATTACTCAGCCATAAAAGGAAACGAGATTGAGTTATTTGTAGTGAGGTGGATGGACCTAGAGTCTGTCATACAGAGTGAAGTAAGTCAGAAGGAGAAAAACAAATACCGTATGCTAACACACACACACACACACACACACACACACACATATATATATATATATATATGGAATCTAACAAAAAAACAAAACAAAATAAACAAAAAAACGGTCATGAAGAACTTGGGGTAAGACAGGAATAAATACACAAACCTACTAGAGAATGGACTTGAGGATATGGGGAGGGGGAAAGGTAAGGTGTGAAAAAGTGATAGAGTGGCATGGACATATATACACTACCAAAAGTAAAATAGATTGCTAGTGGGAAGCAGCCACATAGCACAGGGAGATCATCTTGGTGCTTTGTGACCACCTAGGGGTGTGGATAGGGAGAGTTAGAGGGAGGGAGATGCAAGAGGTAAGAGATATGGGAACATATGTATATGTATTACTGATTCACTTTGTTATAAAGCAGAAACTAACACACTATTGTAAAGCAATTATACTCTAATAAAGATGTTTAAAAAAAAATGTTCTGTCTTTGACAGCATCTCTTCTGTGAAACACTGGAATGTTCTATTACTCTTTCCTCCTTGGATCCTTAAATCTTTGTCTGGAAACAATCACATCCTTCCTACAATAAATGAATAAACAAACAAATAAATAAATCCCTTTCTTCATTCTATCATAGGCATTCAAAATTCTATTAAATACATCAGAAAAGGATTTAAAAACATATAATATGATAAAATTATCATGATATAAATATGTAATTATTTCTATTCAAATACATATAGAGATTGAGAGCAAAGATTTATCAATTAATTTCTTTGGCTTTTAGGTTATGGATTATGTTTGATGCTTCTTTCTATTGTTTTGTACATTTTCAGATTGTTTACTGTGAACATACATTGTTTTTATATCAAAACAAAGAAGTGTTCATTTTTTTAACCTTTACCAGTATGTGAATATGTGAATGTGCATCTGTTTGTTTGTTTGTGTACAGAGGGAGAGAGGGAGGGAGACAGGGAGAGAATGACCCTCTCCTTATAAGTTCAGGTCAATCTACATAATCTCTTAAAGGCAGCAGCTTCCATGAAGTGTTGGCCACAGGATTTGAGGAAGGAAGACAGTGACATGTCATCCTGTAGAAGAATGTTGGAACCAAAGATCTTTGAATGCTGGAGAACTTTACACTCTGGTGTGTTCTCTTCTCTCAGGCTTGTCTATCTTTTTTTCCCAGTGGATGTTCAGTATATTTTCCCATACATAAAAAAAGAATACTAACTAATTTTACATTTGCATTTTATGACATATTTCTAGTATATTTTAGCATTTTATTATAACATTGAATTTTTTCAATGCATGATTTTAAAGTATTTGCCACATTCTTAAGGATGATTATATTATATCTTAGAGTTATGTTTTATTTACTTCCCCAGAAATTCATGCTTAGTTTTATGATAGAAATCAGTAGATAGCTAAAATAGTAGACATGTCTATCTTCAATATGCATATGCACATATATATAGATACATTATTTAATATCTATGTGTAAAAACAGCCATATTTAACTTCTTAATTAATGAATAGCAGTACTCTTAAAAATAGAGTGGTTATATGTTGCAAATAAAATGTGGGGATTCAAAAATAAGGGCAAAATGACACACTATAGGGAATTAGACCTGCCTTGGGAAAATTAAGAAATATATAGAATAAACATTTTCTGTGAGTGGTAGGTCTAGGGGATGCCCTTTCTTCACATAGCTGCAATTCTTCAGTGAAATGAATTTTGTTCTCCCATTCCAAGTTAAGAAAGTAATATAATAATTATATATATAATAATTATATATAATAATTATAATTATAATATTATAATTATATATGATATATTATATAATATATATTATATTATATATAATATAATTATAATATATATTTTATAATATAATATAATATATAATTATAATATTATAATAATTATATATATATAATATATATATTATTATATATATATAATACTGAAAAGCTTTTAAGATCCTGTCTGGCAGGGGGTGAAGATCTACTTGTGACCAACAGGACAAAACTTCTGTGTGGCTGACAGGGGCTTGGTGTTCCAGCCAGGTGTCAGCCTTGGGCCTCTGTGGTGGGAGAGCCAAGTTCAGGACATTGGACCACCAGAGAACTTCCAGCCCCACATAATATCAGTCAATGAGAGCTCTCCCAGAGATATCTGTCTCAAAGCTAAGACCCAGCTCCACTCAAAGACCAGCAAGCTCCAGTGCTAGACACCCCATGCCAAACAACTAGAAAGACAGGAACACATTCCCACCCATTAGCAGAGAGGCTGCCTAAAATCATACTACGTTCACAGACACCCCAAAACACAATCCTTAACGTGGTCCTGCCCACCAGAAAGACAAGATTCAGCCTCATCCACCAGAAGACAGGCACCAGTCACCTCCACAAGGAAGCTTACAAAACCCACAGAACCAACTTTCCCCACTGGGGGCAGACACTAAAAACAATGGGAACTATGAACCAGCAGCCTGTGAAAAGGAGAAGCCAAACACAGTAAGTTAAGCAAAATGAGAAGCCAGAGAAACATGCAACAGATGAAGGAGCAAAGTAAAAACCCACCAGACCAAAGAAATGAAGAGGAAATAGGCAGTCTACCTGAAAAAGAATTCAGAGTAATGATAGTAAAGATGATACAAACTTTTGGAAATAGAATGGAGAAAATACAAGAAACGTTTAACAAGGACCTGGAAAAACTAAAGAACAACAAATAGTGATGAACAACACAATAAATGAAATTAAAAATTCTGTAGAAAGAATCAATAGCAGAATAACTGAGGTAGAAGAACAGATAAGTTACCTAGAAGAAAAAATATTGGAAATAACTAAAACAGAGCAGAATAAAGAAAAAAGAATGAAAATGATTGAGGACAGTCTCAGAGACTTTTGGGACAACATTAAACACACCAACATTCTAATTATAGGGGTTCCAGAAAAGAGAGAAAAAGAAAGGGGCTGAAAAAATATTTGAAGAGATTATAGTTGAAAAATTCCCTAATATGGGAAAGGAAATACCTAATCAAGTCTAGCAAGCACAGAGAGTCTCATATAGGATAAATCCAAGGAGAAATACACCAAGAAACATATTAATCAAACTGTCAAAAATTAAATACAAAGAAAAAATATTAAAAGCAGCAAGGGAAAAACAAATACCATAAAAAGGAATCCCCATAATGTTAACAGCTGATCTCTCAGCAGAAACTCTGCAAGTCAAAAGGGAGTGGCAGGACATATTTAAAGTGATGAAAGGGAAACATCTACAACCAAGATTACTCTACGCAGCAAGGATCTCATTCAGATTTGAGGGAGAAATTAAAACCCATACAGACAAGCAAAAGCAAAGAGAAGTCAGCACCACCAAACCAGCTTTACAACAAATGCTAAAGGGATTTCTCTAGGCAGGAAAAATAAGAGAAGGAAGATATTTACAATAACAAATGAAAAACAATTAAGAAAATGATAATAGGAACATACATATCGATAATTACCTTAAATGTAAATGGATTAAATGCTCCAACCAAAAGACATAGACTGGCTGAATGGATACAAAAACAAGACACGTATATATGCTGTCTACAAGAGACCCACTTCAGGCCAAGGGCCACATACAGACAGAAAGTGAGGGTATGGAAAAGATATTCCATGCAAATGGAAACAAAAGAAAGCTGGAGTAGCAATTCTCATATCAGAAAAAAATAGACTTTAAAATAAAGACAATTACAAGAGACAAAGAAGGACACTACATACTTATCAAGGGATCAATCCAACAAGAAGATATTACAATTGTAAATATGTATGCAGCCAACATAGGAGCACCCCAATACATAAGGCAAATGTTAATAGCCATGAAAGGGGAAACTGACAGTAACACAATCATAGTAGGGGACTTTTACACTCCACTTTCACCAACGGACAGATCATCCAAAAGGAACATAAATATGGAAACAAAAGCTTTAAAAGACACGTTAAACAATATGGACTTAATTGATATTTATAGTACATTGAATCCAGAAACAACAGAATCCAATTTCTGCTCAAGTGCTCACTGAATATTCTCGAGGATAGATCAAATCTTGGATCACAAATCAAGTCTTGGGAAATCTAAGAAAATTGTATCAAGTATCATTTCCAACCACAATGCTATGAGACTAGATATCAATTACAGGAAAAAAAAACTGTAAAAAATAAAACTCATGGACGCTAAACAATATTCTACTAAATAACGAAGAGATCACTAAAGAAATCAAAGAGGAAATCAAAAAATACCTAGAAGCAAATGACAATGAAAACACAATGACCCCAAACCCATGGGATGCAGCAAAAACAGTTCCAAGAGAGAAGTTTATAGCAATGCAATCCTACCTCAAGAAACAAGAAACATCTCAATAAACGACCTAACCTTGCACCTAAAGCAATTAGAGAAAGAATAACAAAAAAATACAAAAATTAGCAGAAAGAAAGAAATCATAAAGATCAGATCAGAAATAAATGAAAAATAAATGAAGGAAACAATAGCAAAGATCAGTAAAACTAAAAGCTTGTTCTTTGAGAAGATAAACAAAATTGATAAACCATTAACCAGACTCATCAAAAACAAACAAACAAACAAACAAAACAACAAAAATAGGAAGACTCAAATCAACAGAATTAGAAATGAAAAAGGAGAGGTAACAACTGGCAATGCAGAAACACAAAAGATCATGAGAGATTACTATAAGCAACTATATGCCAATAAAATGGACAACCTGGTAGAAATGGACAAATTCTTGGAAAAGCACAACCTTCCATGACTGAACCAGGAAGAAGTAGAAAATATAAACAGACCAATCACAAGCACTGAAATTGAAACTGTGACTAAAAATCTTCCAACAAACAAAAGCCCAGGACCAGATGGATTCACAGGCAAATTCTGTCAAACATTTAGAGAAGAGCTAACACCTATCTTTCTCATACTCTTCCAAAATATAGCAGAGGGAGGAACACTCCCAAACTAATTCTATGAGGTGAATATCACCCTGATACCAAAACCTGACAAGGATGTCACAAAAAAAGAAAACTACAGGCCGATATCACTGATGAACATAGATGCAAAAATCCTCAACAAAACAATAACACACAGAATCTAACAGAACATTAAAAGGATATACATAAAGATTAAGTGGGGATTATCACAGGAATGCAAGGATTCTTCAATATACACAAATCAATCAATGTGATACACTATATTAACAAACTGAAAGATAAAAACCACATAATCGGGCTTCCCTGGTGGCACAGTGGTTGAGAGTCTGCCTGCCGATGAAGGGGACATGAGTTCATGCCCCAGTCCGGGAAGATCCCACATGCCATGGAGTGTCTAGGTCCATGAGCCATGGTCGCTGAGCCTGCGCGTCTGGAGCCTGTGCTCCGCAACAGGAGAGGCCACAACAGTGAGAGGCCCGTGTACCACAAAACAAACAAACAAACAAAAACCATATGATCGTCTCAATAGATGCAGAAAAATCTTTCAAGAAAAATCAAATATTTATGATAAAAACCCTCCAGAAAGTAGGCATAGAGGGAACTTACTTCAACATAATAAGGGTCATATATGATAAACCCACAGCCAACATCTTTCTTAATGATGAAAAGCTGAAACCATTTCCACTAAGATTAGGAACAAGACAAGGTTGCCCACTCTCACTCTTTATTTCAAAATAGTTTTGGAAGTTTTAGCCACAGCAATCATAGAAGAAAAAGAAATAAAATGATTCCAACTCAGAAAAGAAGAAGTAAAACTGTCACTGTTTGCGGATGACATGATACTCTACATAGAGAATCCTAAAGATGCTACCAGAAAACTACTAGAGCTAATCAATGAATTTGGTAAAGTAGCAGGATAAAAAATTAATGCACAGAAATCTCTGGCATTCCTATACACTAATGATGAAAAATCTGAAAGAGAAATTAAGGAAACACTCCCATTTATCACTGCAACAAAAAGAATAAAATACCTAGGAATAAACCTACCTAAGGAGTCAAAAGACCTGTATGCAGAAAACTATAAGACACTGAGGAAAGAAATTAAAGATGATACAAACAGATGGAGAGATATACCATGTTCTTAGATTGGAAGAATAAACATTGTGAAAATGACTGTACTACCAAAAGCAATCTACATATTCAATGCAATCCCTATCAAACTACTAATGGCATTTTTCAGAGCTAGAACAATTTGTATGGAAACACAGAAGACCCCGAATAGCCAAAGCAATCTTGAGAAAGAAAAACGGAGCTGGAGTAAACAGGCTCCCAGACTTCCGACTATACTACAAAGCTACAGTAATCAACACAATATGGTACTGGCCAAAAAACAGAAATATAGATCAATTGTACAGGATAGAAAGCCCAGAGATAAACCCACACACATATGGTCACATAATCTTTGATGAAGGAGGCAAGAATATACAATGGAGAAAAGACAGCCCCTTCAATAAGTGGTTCTTGGAAAACTGGACAGCTACAGGTAAAAGAATGAAATTAGAACACTCCCTAACACCATACACAAAAATAAACTCCAGATGGATTAAAGACCTAAATGTAAGGCCAGACACTATAAAAGTCTTAGAAGAAAGCATAGACAGAACACTCTATGACATAAATCACAGCAAGATCCTTTTTTGACCCACCTCTTCAACAAATGCAAATAAAAACAAAAATAAACAAATGGGACCTAATGAACTTAAAAGCTTTCACACAGCAAAGGAAACCATAAACAAAATGAAAAGACAACCCTCAGAATTGGAGAAAATATTTGCGAATGAAGCAACTGACAAAGGGTTAATCTCCAGCATATGCAAGCAGCTCATGCATCTCAATAACAAAAAAACAAACAACCCAATCCCAAAATGGGCAGAAGACCTAAATAGACATTTCTCCAAAAAGATACACATATTGTCAACAAACACATCAAAGGATGCTCAACATCACTAATCATTTGAGAAATGCAAATCAAAACTACAATGAGGTATCACCTCACACCAGTCAGAATGGCCATCATCAGAAAATCTACAAACAATACATGCTGGAGAGGATGTGGAGAAAAGGGAACCCTCTTGAACTGTTGGTGGGAATGTAAATTGATATAGCCACTATGGAGAACAGTATGGAGGTTCCTTAGAAACTAAAAATAGAGCTACCATAAGACCCAGCAATCCCACTACTGGGCGTAAACCATAATTCAAAGAGAGACATATACCACAATGTTCATTGCAGCACTATTTACAATAGCCAGGAAATGGAAGCAACCTAAGTGTCCATAGACAGATGAAGGGATAAAGAAGATGTGGCACATATATACAATGGAATATTACTCAGCCATAAAAGGAAACAAAACTGAGTTATTTGTTATGAGATGGATGGACCTAGAGACTGTCATACAGAGTGAAATAAGTCAGAAAGAATAAAACAAATACAGTATGCTAACACATATATATGGAATCTAAAAAAAAAGAGAATGGTTCTGATGAACTTAGGGGCAAGACAGGAATAAAGACGCAGATGTAGAGAATGGCCTTGAGGACACAGGGTGGGGGAAGGGTAAACTGGGACAAAGTGAGAGAGTGGCCTTGACATATATACACTACCAAATGTAAAATAGATAGCTAGTGGGAAGCAGCTGTATAGCACAGGGAGATCAGCTTGGTGCTTTGTGACAACGTAGAGGAGTGGGATAGGGAGTGTGGAAGGGACACGCAAGAATGAGGCAATATGGGAATATATGTATACATATAGCTGATTCACTTTGTTATACAGTGGCAACTAACACACCATTGTAAAGCAATTATACTCCAATAAAGATGTTAAAAAAAGAAAAATATATATATAATACTATAGCTCAAAATTTTTACCATGGTTGGTTTTATAAGTAGGCTCTCCAGGTTGTTTCTGCTAAAGTGTGTGCTTTTGAACCTGTTTGAGCAACAATTTTGATGGATTATGGCTTGTCTGATGAAATGTATGATGTACACTATAATATTGCATGGCCAATTGATGTGTGTCCTATAGTAATGTAAGAACTCAACAAAAAGTCTGACCACATTTGATCACAAGCAGTTAAATAAAAGGGACATGATATACATCTTCAAAGTGGAAACTTTGGTTTTAGACTCTTTGAGTTCAAATTCTTGCTCTATCCATTACTATTTATATGATCCTGGTTGTATTATTTAGATATTCTAAGCCTCAGTTCACTTATTTATAAAGTGGAAGTAATAACACCAACTTTACATAGTTAATTTAAGGATCAGATGGCATAATTTGTTTAAAATGCAGGACATAGGGCCTAGAGTAGAAAAACACCCCAAACATTTTTATTTTGGTGGTTGTGATGGCATAATTTTCTGTATATGCAGCCATTCTGGCATTGCATAGATACTGTTTTGAAGTGAAATTTTAAGAATTAAAAATTAAGAATTAAAAATCTCAAAAAGATCCCATCAGAGTCATGTGATAAATTAAAATCCAATTAACTTGCAAACATTTCCTTAAAATTTTAATTTGTAAAATTTGAACCAACCAAACCACTGAATATTAGAAAAAAACTTTCAAGAAATGGCTCTAGGTAGAATTCTTGCCTTATTGATAAGCAAAAAGTATTGCCCCATGACAGTACTTTCACGGTCTGACCTTATTTATCCTGAATATTAAACATTATGTTGGGATATGCATTTAGCTTAAATTTGAATGTTTTTCCCTTCTTGGTAAGCGTATGCGTCTCAGGGGTATTATTATTTGTCAGTGTACTGCACTAACTTGTGGCCAGAATTCATAACTGACTGTTGGGAAGCTTCTTTCCTCTTGCTGTTAACGTTTATTGAGAGTCTATCATGTGTAGAATTCAGCACCTATTTTTTCCATTTGCCCTTTATAAAAATTCAATACCACCCTGAGGTGCATGTATTGTTTATTTCCTTTCCTTTGGATCCTTCCCAATCAACTGATCTTGGCAATGAAATTCCTATCCAGGCATTGAGATGTTCATCTGAATTGAAGTTTGATGTTCACCCATCACTTCCCTGTAGGCAGTGACAGCCTCAGACTTTTATCTGCCAGTTCATCCTTCCTTCTCGTAGACACAAGCAGATTAGCATATCTCCAAGAGGCTGATGTCTTTAGTTGCTGAAGCCACTCAATATTATTACCTGACAGTGTTCTAAAGTGAGACTTATTTATTTATTTTCAAATGCTACCTGATAGGATATCTTCATGAGATACATGTGTCATTTTTGAGGGAGACCCCGGGGGACTACAGCTCTTGGCTTCTCGGGTTGCCTGAGGCTGTCAAGACTTACCAAGTGTAATTTGGTGGTGTCCCTTCTCCCCCTTTAGACTCCAAGTTCAGATCCAGTTTACTCTGTAAAAAGTAATATGAGCTATAGGGAGTAATATGACAGTAGTTGGGGGCAGTCATTGAGGAGCTCTAACAGTGTGAAATTTTGGTCCTAAATGATGTAAAGTGGCTGTCTACATAGACTTAAATCTCAGGATAATTGTCCTTCTTCATTTCTTTGTGACAGTCTTGGCATCAGCAGCAGAGAGTGTCACTCTAGCAACTTCTGCCACTTTGTTGTGGTGATTGTGAATTGATGCTTGACACTGATAAGGTCTAATTTCCCAGTGGACATTGGGAAGGGTCGAACTGTGGTGTGGATCCCTGTTCTTGCACACACACACGGGCTATTTATACCATTGTCCTCTCTGTTCAAGGAGGACACTACAGGAAGCAATTGTTTTCTCTCTGTGTGTGTATGTGTGTGTGTGCATGTCTGAAAATTCAAATATGTGTTTTTGTTACTGTCTTTTATTTCAGGCCAGAAATAATATCATGTTAATATTGAACAACAATGGGGCAGGATGGGCTAAGAACTCCAGACTGGAGAAAGTAAATAGGCTGGCAAGTGAAAATCAGATCTGTAGTTCTAGAGCACCTGTACTTTACAAATCGTTCTCATTTGATTTGCATAACACCACTTTGAGGTATATAAGAAATAGGATGTTGTAATCAGTGCCATATTTCAGTGAGGAAAGTGAAGATTAGAGAGATTTGGTCACACACTGTAGAGATGTGATGGAACCTGGATACAGAACGAGCTTTTCCTGATTGTTACATTCATGAGCCAAATCATACTGCTCTCAGAGATCTCATAGTTCAGTGGGAAGATTAAAGATGTGTAGAAATAAAAACCTAAGGTACAGAAGTAGAAATATGTAGAAGGTGTAGTGAAGGAAGAAAAGAGGGAGAAAATTTCAATTGGAGGTGAGGCAGGTGGGATCAAGGAAGATTCAAATAACCAAACACTAATTTGGATGTTTCCTTGATCTAAAAGAGAACATTGGCACTTGACAAGCTTCATAAAACTATACTCCAAAATAAAAATTGCTTTGGTTAAAGACCAATGGAGAAGCTTTATTTAACATTATTGTAATAAACTTTGTGAGAGCTTTCCTATAATGATTGAATGTAATTGTTGCAATAGATTGTGAGACATTATGATGGATTCTAACAAAAATGAGAATCTGCACATCTTATTATGACTTTCAAGTATGATGAATTTTTAAACTACATAGAACCGGGGGCAGTCAATTGAAAGAAGATTGTCAGGCAACATTATAGACATCCATGGCTTAGGAGTTTGAAATAAGCAATGAAGAAGCAAGTTATATAGCAGAGGAGTGCATAGGCTAGGCTGGTGAATGTAGGCCCTATTTCTATGTTTGAAACATCTACCTCCCTAGGGAAAAGCACTGAAGGTCTGTATATTTTTAAATCAGAGGGGTAGAAAAACAATATTCCAACAGTCTCTTGGGTCTGAGGTATCTGTAGCAAGTGGGTAAGAAATACATTCTGTAGCACAGTTGACACATGGATCTTCAGGAGTCCCTGAAGATCTCTAAGGGTGATGGAGAATTCTAGTCCTGAGGCATATTATGTGGTTGCATCTGCTTACATAATAGAGATGCTACTAATTTCCAAAATGTCTATTTATATCAGGAGGCTCTCATCTCTGTGTACAGAGCAACCACTGAACTGAAATTGAAGGTGTGAACAGGTAGCAGGGTAGGAGAACTTAGGAATGATTGATGGAGTATTTAGGAATCAAAGTGAGACCCTGGGATTTTTAATGTGATATATGTATTGTTACAATCAATGAAAATTAGAATAGCAACTTCAGCGTGAAGGCCTAATAGGAGTTTGCAAAATATCTAAAAGCCAGTCACAAACCAGACACTTCTTCATGGGGTTAAATACTTGAGATGAATATAATTCCTTCAGTATCAGTGGTGTTTTCCCAAACTGAATTCACTATCCTCTGCTCTCAAACTGGTCTTTTCCTCTGTCCTTTCCCTCTACTCAAGTTCCTCTGTTTCCCTGTTATCCAGTCTCAAATGCTCAAAGCCATCCATGCTTGTTTCTCTCACCATTCAAGGGACTTGCAAATCAATTCTATCTCCCTACTATGGCTTGCATCTAAATCCCTCTGTTCCACTCCAGTGACCACTTCCCTTTCTTCAGATTCCCAGTGTTCTTCAGTTGTGAGACTACAGTGTTCTTCTCACTGAAGGACATGCCTTATCGACTACTGTCATCACCCTTGACATGAGATAAGATACATTAACCTGTCCAACATGAAAACTCTCATTGCTTTATTTCTGTGAAAACCACAACAGCAACAACACAGAAAACAAATAAACAAAAACCAATCACAACTTAAAAACTAATATTTCTAATGATGGCTGGATAGACTTAAACCTCCTATGCTAGAGTTGAGAAACTTCTGAAAACCAACCACAAATACCCTAGTTTCATTTTTCAGCACAGTTTTCATGTGTCTTAGACCACAGCAAAGCACTTCTCTGACTTTCACTTGGCTTTTATTCTTATACTGTTTCCTCACTCTAGAATATCTTTAGCTTCAACCTCCACATGGGCCAATAAAACACATTAATGAACACTCAAATCAAAGGCTGTCTATTAAAAGTGGCACTGGGAAGTGGGAGGGTTGTTTTTAGATTGAATACATTGTTTAATATATATGGAGATAATGAAAGTACCTTCCTCATAGAATTGTTGTGAAGACCAAGCTAGCTGATATATGTAAATTGCTTGCACATAGTAAGAACAAACTAAACACTATGTTAACATAGCTATTTTTGCAGAACTGGGGCACTTCCAAAAATCCTTTGGGACGCTTCATGGACAACTGCTTATTCCTTTTCCAATACCATGCTCTTCCTCACAGATGTAAGTGAAGGCATGAAACTGGGACTAAAATTATGTATATGGGCATTGCAATTGCCATGTATAATTTTGAATTTTTGTTTTTTGAAACTAGTCCATGAACTCTAGTTCTCCCAACTCATTTTCAAATTTTGGATGTGAGTAAGTGACAGGAATTGACTTATTCTAGTTGGTTCATCCATCATTCAGTTATTTACTAAACATGTATTTCATACTATATTAGTTTCTTATTGCTGCTGTAGCATATTGCCACAAACTTAGTTGCTTAAAATAACACAAATTCATAGTTTTACAGTTCTGGAGATCAGAAGTCTGAAGTGGGTTTCACAGGGCTAAAATTAAGGTGCCAGCAGGACCATGTTACTTTCTGGAGGCTCTAGGGAGAAATCGGTTTTATTGCCTTTTCCAGCTTCTAGAGGCTGCCTACATTCCTTGGTTCATGGAAAGCCAAAGCCAGCAATAGCCAGTTGAGTCTTTTTAACATTCTATTACTCTGACACTGAGCCTTCCGCCTCCCTCTTCTATATTTATAGAATTTTTTCATTATACTGGACCCATCCAAATAATCCAAGATATTCTCCATATTTTATGGTTAGCTGATTAGCAACTCTTATTTCGTCTGCAAACTTAATTCCCTTTTTCCACAAACATGACACTTTCAGAGGTTTTGGGGGTTAGGATGTGGACATCTTGGGGTAAACCTTACTCTGACTGCCATACAAAATTACCACAATTCCCCCCCACGGCTTTTTTTTTTTTTTTTTTTTGCGGTACGCGGGCCTCTCACTATTGTGGCCTCTCCCATTGCAGAGCACAGGCTCCGGACGCGCAGGCTCAGCGGCCACGGCCCACGGGTCGAGCCGCTCCGCGGCATGTGGGACCCTCCCGGACCAGGGGCATGAACCTGCGTCCTCTGCATCGGCAGGCGGACTCTCAACCACTGCGCCACCAGGGAAGTCCCCCCTTTTTAATGAGTGAAAAGCTGGAAGAAAGACAATACCATTGTGCAATTATATTCTAAATTAGAAGAAAGCGTAAGAATTGGGGCAATCCTCACCATTTACAGGCTATCTCTCTTAATGGATATGTTCCTTTGTTGTGCTGAATGATTTTATAGACCTTTATTCCACGCCTGAGTTTATATACCCTCACCAAGTAAGTATAAATTTACAGAGCATCTAATTCATGCTCACCCCTTCCTAGATATTGGCATAGATAAAAGAGAAGATAACAAGTATTATGATATGAGGGAGGAAAGAACAATGTTTGAATCAGAGAAGTATATAAAGACTAAATGTTAATGACTACAATTGATATTAATAAAAAGCCACAATATCATAAATACAGATAATATTATTTTATCCTTCGATTTTCTCCTTTTCAAAAGATGGGTTATGGGAAGAAAATAAGAACTAGTATGGGGTTTTGTATCCAAATATTATACTTCTATCTTTCTTTTTCTTCTTAGATATGACCGAATGGTTCAGTTTCTACAGCATACCTTATTAAAAATTTCTTTGGAAAAAATGCAGTGTATTCAGAAACGTTCAGACAGATTTGCTGCCTATGAAATGAGGATGGAAATATTTGCATCTCTCCTTTTTGAGACATAAGGATGGATGGCAAAAATCACTTGTAAAGTACTTTAGATGTCTTGGAAAAGGAGCCTATCGAAATGGAAATTATTATCATTGGAAGAGTCATAACAGTCTTCCAACTGTCATGAAAGAGGAAGTGAAAGAGGAAGCGTCCTAATCTGGAGATTTACAGTACTTATGTTCCCTGAGAACAGCCATTTATATAAGGGTTAGACAAAGAGGAGAAGGGTCTTTCTAGCTGAGTTATGTTCATGAACTCTGGAAGGCCACTCTGTCTGGCCAGCCCAAGCAATTAACACCCTCACCAGCAGTCTTCAACCAAGGACTCTTTGTAGTTGGTCTATAAATAACCTAGCTCCCTTGCCTTTTGGATGGGATAATCCTGAAGCAAGTTTCACTAATTTCCTGTCACCTCCTAGGTGACTAGTTCTAGTAGCCTCTTAGGCTTACTAGTTTGTCTTCCCTGCATTGTTTCCCACTCTGGCACCTCCCATGTAAACTTTGTGCATTTGAATCCTTGTCTCAGGGTTTACTTCTGGGAGAATACAGCTTAAGACAAAGGCCAACTTCCTAAATCTGATCACCCAAGTCTGGCATAGCATTTAGAGTTCAAATCAAAACTTTTTCTTTTTTATTTTTTTTCTTCAAGGCTTTCTACCCTCATCTAAATCATTTTGGTGTCTCCTTTCTGATTCCCTAAAGTACAGCTTGCTTTTACTGCATAATTTATTATGTCATGATAATAACATTGATTTGAATTGTATAATACTATTTGCTTTGCCAGAGTGCTTTGAGCTACAGAATCTATTAATCCATATATTTTGCTTTATTTTTTCACATATATAGGCTATATTTACTCAGTGATATTTTAAGGTACTTGATGAAAACCACATGCAGAAAGAAATGTGATATATACACCTCGTGACTGACATTGAACATGTGAGACATTGAACCAATTGAATTGAACTGTATAAAATACACACCAATAATTAAAGAACAGAAATTGAGTATAAAACTTTCATAAGAAAGTCTCATACCCTAACTCTTTTAAACTGCAAGGACTATTTTGTCCCGCATATCACCATGTTTCCATTTGCCATAATTTATTTTATTTATAATTTTTGCTCATTTTTTTATAGACAGAGAACATTAAGAACAAAATGAGGTCCTTATATGTAGCTTTGTTTTGGAAGATGAAATAGTTATTTACCTCTTTGATTCATTTGACATTTAGCTCTGTAAGTGTTTGTTTTCTGTGCAAAAATTCTACCTACCTCATACCAAAATAAAACTCTATATTTTCAACCTTCTGAAGAGCCAACACCAGGGTGTGGTGAGTGGCAGATAGAGAATTTGACAATTCAGGGCATAAATGTCAACAAAATGGGGTGAGAGGTAAGTAACAAAAGCAATGAACTTTGTACTATGGCAAAGAACTGAGTTGTAGTTGATCAAAATGGGATATAACACGATATATTTTATATATTACTGCCTTTCTTGTCAACAGATAAGAAACCAGAAATGAGCATCTGTGTCTCAGTAGGAGATTTGCATTTGGAGTGAATTGTGGGCAGAAATAGTAGAGAGAAGTAGGAACCTAAAAGAATACACCACATGAGATTGTCTTAGCAAGTACAGATTAAACATTTTAACTCAAAATGTCTCTTTTACAAAGAAAGAAGAAAAATAGGATACGATTAGTGAAATAAATTATCTTTACAGGTAGAAAAGTTAAAAAATAATTAAGTCTGGATAAGAATTGTATCTCTCTGCAAATTGATATTTTCCCATCATGTGGACCCAATGCATAATGTTACAGGATTGTGAATCATGCGTGAGGGCAGTATTGATGCTACTAAAATACCATTCAACATGGGGTAATAGGGCAACACTTGGATATTAAAGACCTAGAGGCAAGAGACTCTGAATCCAATTTCCAATAACCAGTCCCCTGAGACATCCAATTCTGCCATTGAGCCAGTTTAAAAAAAAAAAAAAAAAAAGTGAAGGACATCAACAGCAGTAATATTGAGATGCATTAACTGTAAAATTGTGCTGGTGCACATAATGACAGTCATAGGACTAATAACAGTTTGCAATTAAATAGCACTTATCTTCCTAGGAGTTCAAAGTGCTTCCCAATACAATATTGAACAACCTTGTGATATAAAGAGTGAAAAAGCTTCCGCAAATCCCATGGATAAGAGCCAGTGTTTTAAACGTACACCACTAGATATGGCTTCTTGTCAAAAATGACAAGAAGTGCCATAATGCATGGACTTAACGGCCCATCTAGAAAAGAGTTTGCCTCTCACAGAGACAGTAGGGGACACATGAAAAGAAGTGTGGTTGTCCCTTCTTAGCTTCAAATCTTCAAGCAATCTTTGGCTGGTTCTGCACTAACTGCTTTTCTAACTGCCTTTGTCTCCTCATCTTTAAATTGAAGATGGCTCACCCCGTGTATGTGTACAAGTAACGTGATTCAATTGAAGAGTTCATTTGTTGTTTTGGGCTGGATATTATCATTAATCTTTTAGGACATTTATGTACATAATATGGTATATATTATTCACAAGGCTTTCAATTTTGCAAAATAATAGTGTCATTTAATGAGTCTTATTGCCAAACACTATGAATCTCTGCCTTGTCAACCTCACTGGGATGTTTCATCAAATACTTTTTATAATTGAAAGCACTTTGAAAAGTATGGAGCGTTAGATAAATGAGTTATTGTTATTAACCTAATTTCCCTTTATCACCAATTATGGATCCATCATCCATGAATTTATTGCATAGATAGGATAATAAACTGGAGATTGGTTACACTAGAAAAGGAAACATATTTCAAAAATGAGAGCCTTCTATGAAATGCCCCCTCCTTGAAATATTTTTATTTCTGGTATAAGTCATTTGTGGAAAAGTATCTCCTACTCCACTGTGTTTGTACTTTCCTGTATAAATTCACAATTTTATATGATCATAGACAGAGATGAAGACGGATCAACTCTGGTAGAAGGTAATTTGCCTTACTGGTGTTAGAATGGGTACTCCTATTTTAAATCTTGAATTATTGATTTTAAATCTTGAATTATTGATGACTGATCCTGATAATTTCACTTTTTTGCTATCTACCTGTGGGATCCTGGAAAGTGAATAAACCTTTGTGCTAACTTGGTGACCTCTTCTAGAAAGTAGAAATTATAATACTATAAAAGATGCATGATAAATAAATAGTTTGAACATAGTTTATTGAACATAAATTATTATAGACAAGTAGGGGATTGTTCCTTTGATTTTCAGATGGTTTACTAAGCAATGCTTGTGAAGAATTGTGTGTTGAAATCAAACACTAGCCAGTTTAATTAAATATAAGTCTAATACAAACACAGCTAGAGGGAAGTGGGAAAATTCAAAAGCGATCTTGGAAATATTTTAGAATGGCATATAGAATTTAAACTACCATTATCCTCGTTATCTGTCTGGATCTATGCAAAGCAAATATTTCCATATATAGACAATCTATATGGGAAGATTTGTGAAAGTGTTTTGTAATTCATAAAAGGCTGGTCCTTATAAGTTATTTTCATAATGTTTATAAACCAACATAGACCTTTGACTAACAGTACATATTCAAGTTCACACTTGAAAATAGCCATCCACAGGAAAATGTATCCACTAAGTTTGTTTATTGATGCTGTTTGACTAACTACTGAGCTCTATGAGTTTCAGCACTTCAGACTCATTGTTTATTTGTGTGTGTACAAACAGAACCCTGCCAAGCTCATTGACAAGCTATTTGATGTTCTCTTCCCGTCACTGTGCTCTTCAGAAACATAGTTCCTGGATAGAATGCTCTATAAGGAAAGAATATCTCTGTCATTTCTTTTTCTCTCGGTGCCTTGAATGTCAGAGGGTTAAAATAATTAATTATGATGCTAACTTGAAACAACCCAACAAGGTAACTTTGGGCTGCTTTAGCTTAGTGAAGACTTTAAAAGCTTTGAAAATGCTCTTAAAGTTGTATGGATTTTTTTTCCATTTTGTAGTCAGTGAAAAATTATATTTTAAAACTCTACAGTTCAAGGGGAAAAGCAATTATCAAAATGCAATAAACTTCTAAGTAAAGTACAAATTGCTTCCATGGCCTTAACTGTTAAAATAGAGAGCTGCTGGTAATGTGTTTCATGAGTCAATCAGCAGGATTCTTCTTCTACATTCTGACACCCAGGGGAGGGGGAAAGGTCAAAATAGAACTTTAACAAGATGCTCATGGAAAAGCCAGACTTGAGTAAATGGTGAGAAGTCAACATTTGACTTTTTTCTGGTCTTTTTTCTGAGAGCTTTTCCCTCTTGGTTTCATCCTTCCTGTCACACAGTCTGATTCATCCTCTCAAAGTTGAGGGAATAAGCAGGAAAAGCAGCTGTCTCCATGGTATGAGAAGAGCAGCCTGGCACTCAGCATATTGTAGAATGGTAATAAATATCTGTTGTTGATCACTTCTTTCAACTTATTTCATTTATATTTTGCACCACACTACAAAACAGTTAGGACAATAGAGGCATAGAACTGGGGATTTAGAAGGGATTTTAGCTGACATCTAATCCAACATCAGAGAAGAAAAGGAGTCCGTTCTGCAATATCCCCCCTGATTATCATCCTTCTTCCCTCGGAGCCCTTTCTGTGTGGCAGAAGAAACTACTTCTGAGGCAACTTATTCGATTTTTAGATAGCCGTATGTTTTAAAACAAATTAATAAAATCTCCATCTTTTAAATTCCACCCGGGCTTCTAGATGCAAAACAGACTAAAGATTTCCATGAGTTGAGGTAGAATGAAAATTGACTTATCTTCAAAATCTTACTATCAAGAGTTGGGTTTGGGTTCCACCAATCCTCTATGGGCATGTTGTGTAGACAAAGTTATTATGTCTCACTTCAATTTGTTGTTGATTTATTGGTAGTCATATATAACTTGGTAATAAAATACCTAGCTCACAGGTTCACAGGTTGTTGAGAATTTTATATGTGAAAAGCTCTGCAAAACATCTTAAAGATAGCATTCTCTTCCTCTTCCAGGTATTTTAGTGTTGGTCCTTAAAATACTTCATTAATTATAGTAATTTTATTAGGTATCCTTGTATTGCACTTTCCCAGGCTAAAATATCAATGTGTCTTACCTACACAGTCACTATGATGTCAACCCTAAATGCTCATATGCTATAAATATTTGTTTGTTTATGAATTTCCCAATATGAAAATGCCCTTGGAGAAGTAGCATAAAACACCATCAAGAGCCAAAAAAGATGAGTTGAAATCAATAGGAAATCAAGTAAAAAACAAAAGAAACAGAATATCGTATAGATGTTTGTACTGATAATTCAGGAAAAGGAAGATGTAGGTCTATAGGCAATAATGAACAGGAGTTTATAGGGGGAATGAGTAGGCATCAAAGATAATTTTCATTTCCTTCAATTTTGCAAAGATCATATACTACGTTATAAATCCTTATAAATATTTTCAAGTTCTTAGAGTTCATTTCTTTAGGCTCAAGTCTCCAATACATACCTATTAAATGCAAGCACACACACAGACACACACATAAGTAGTTAAGACACCTCTACTAAAAATTATATGACAGATATATAAATTACTAAAACTAAATACCTACAATCCTCTTCTTAAAAGTCCTTTACCCTGAGAGTTGTGTTACTATTCTTATCCCTGTGTAGTTCAGCTTTTCATAAATTTTCTTATTTATTTTCTAGATGTTTCTTTCCCAATACCTACCTCCATTCTTCCAACCCTGGACTCTTCTCTCATCTCATGTCCTTGGTCCTCAGTTTTGTGGAGTCCCTCTTCTTTGGCTCATGACTGCTATTTCTAAAATCAGTTCTTCACCCTTGATCATGTGGAACACTTCGGCACTCTACTTTCAAATAAATTGCCTTACCTACTTTTTTTATACCCAAAGGTTTAGTAACATGCTAGATGAAATAAAGGGGTCAATCTACTCTAAATCTCACCCTTCAGGCACATAAACGTGCTAGAGAAAGGCCTTGACATTTCACTTTCAACTTTTTCCTTCCCCTACAATATGAACTTGTCATTTGGCCCAACTCAACAACACAGGGCAAGGAAATGCAGTTCTATTCTGTGCCTGGGAGGAGAATAGTAACAATGACTACCATGATTAGCAGAGATTATAAAATTGAGTGATGATTCAGATTCACACTTCATTCTGTGGGCTCCAATCACTAATATCCTATTTCTCTATATGAGAAAAAGATATTAGCTCAACCTCTAACTTGCTGTATGTAGTAAATGTGAGCAAATCTTAGAGCACAGGTGCCTAACTTGATTATGCATAATAATCCTCTGAGCAGCTTTTCAAAAGTGCAGTTCCCAGGCCACCTCCCAAGAGAGTGCTATTCAGTAAAGTAAGAGTTTTTTGAAAAGCCACCTTGATCCATAGCTAGCTTTGGGAAACACTGATTTAGTCAGACTGTGCAATTTTTTTCTCATCTGTGAAAATAAGATCAGAGTTACAGAATATAGCATGATCAAAGATGGGGTCCTCATAAAAAATACAGTTTATCCGTTCCTTTCCCATAAAATTAGATTCAGTACATCCTTGGGCCTTGGTACTCAGAGTGAGGGGGTGAACCAGCATTTTCACCTGAACATTAAATGTGAGAATCAACCTCCAGCTCAGAAGGGTTCAGGAAACTATTTTGAAAAAGCACATCAGGAAATTCTTATGATCAGAAATTTGAGAGCCCCATCTAAAGTATTGATTATTTATTTGTTTGTTTACTGCTCCTAAATTGTATAACCAGCTGTTTTTCTCTTCTATTAGAATGCAAATTACTTAAACACAGGGACTGTACCTAGTATTTCTTTTCCTCCTTACTTGCCAAAAATAGTGAATTGTGAATGGTCACTGCTAAATAAATATTTATTGATGGCAGTGGAGACAGAGATGATGAAGAGAGGGATTTTTTCACCATAGGATATTTTAATAATAATTAATATTATTAAATAATATTAATAAGGCAGACATGGAAAGACAAGGGTGGATTTTTTTGTTCCTCCCTATGATGCCACAAAATGGGTTTATTTATAGTGACTATTGCATAAATATTTGCTCCGTTAATAATGATGGAAAGAATGAGTAAGAGAGATAAGAAAAAGGAAGTATTTACCACGCTATGAGCATTTTGCTTATTGGGGGTATTTTCATTACTGTGGATAGTTGCTTTTCAAAGATAAATTAACATTCAATTTTCAATTTTTTGTCAGATAGTGCAGGAGATGTAAAAAACTAAATTTTGTGTACATCAGAAGATTAAATAGGCATGGTGTTAGAATATTCAATAGGGGAACCATGATAGATAAGTTGTCAAAGAGAACTTCAGAAAGCACTCAATGATTTTTTTTTTTTTAAAGATAAATATACAGTTTTATCTTCTGATGTGAAGACTCTTGCAACTGCACTTTTAAATGTGTGTGACTAAAACCTTACTGCTTTATCCTAGTCAAACCACAGGAATGGAAGTTCCTTTGCAGAGACTTGTAAACAAGAAGACTGAGAATAAAAATGCAGTCAGAACTCATCGGAGTATTGGGGGAGGAGGTGGTTGATGAAGGATAATGAGCTAAAAGAAACCTCTTTCAAGGAAAGATTTCCATGGTCCTCTGTAGTCCTAATGTGCAGAATTCAATGTAAAATGTCTTACTCATCTTTGAGTAGTTAAATAAAGAAAAAAAAAAAGCCCTAAAATCTGAGTATTTCTTAATATTTAAATACTTGGAATTGTTTGAGGCAGGGTGGGAAAGCTAAAGTTTGAAAGGCTTTACTTCATTCTGGTTTGGAAGTTTGACCTGAGGTAGACACTCAAAGGAAAGCAGAGTTAATTAACTAAAGATGAAAGGGTTAAAAATACCCAACACATATTGGTCCAGTGTCATTATATTCAGGGACAATTTTAACTGTCTAAAGTGAGCAATTTGAGGAGCAGTTTAAGTGCAAAAATGATATTTTTTCCCTTCACAAAGTCTCTAAGCTGCAAAATTGAACATTTCTATGAAAATCACATTTTTCAGCACAGTGATGTAGTTGTGAAGGACAGGGCAATTGAGTGCACTGTGAAAAGTTAATGCGTTCTACTGACACGGCACTCAGAGGCCAAGTAGATCAACCTCTTTTACCCTGAAATTTAGTACCTTCTTTCTGTAGGCCTAGGGAATTTTTTACCAATTTTAGGAATTTTTAGGATGCACAGGTGATCACATATCTCTGAATGTGAAGTAGTGTGCATTTGGGTAAGGAAGACTTTCACCTTGTCTCCACCTCTTAATCTCCATCTCACAGAGAAGTTAGCATCTCTGAATACCTAGGCAGGTAGTAGAATCTAACTACATAATAAATGTGAAAAACCATTTCTTCTAATCAGCTAGTTTGACCTCGTGTAGTCCTCTTCCATTTAATGTTGATCTTTTTCTTTTTTATACATTCCTTCCTGAATCAGATCCCCTTTATTTTTTTCATCTCCATTCAACCTAGGGCCAAACATTTTAATGTCCTGATTCAGGATAGAAAATACTGACGCATTCATTCAGCACAGGCAAAATATAGAAAAGGAGGGAAAAAGAGTTGCTATTTAGGAGTTCCTCTTACATAAATACCTGAAAACATTTATTGTCTATAACATAACATTTGCCTCTTAATCATGTACTATATTTTCATGTTAATAGTTCAATGAAAGTGGATTCTGTTTTTCTAAGTAAAGAACACATTTCATAAAGGCAAGTGTATTATGGGGTACTTTTTGTTTTAATTCCTCATCAGGTCTAGCTCATAAGGTGGGATTTTTGAAAAGTTTTTGTTGAATTCCACTCAATTACCAAACCATATTTTAAAATACCACTTAAAAAATCTGTGTATTAAACATTTGGATAAAGAAAACTAAAGTGAAGTATTTTTTAAAATAATAGTAGAATAAGTTTCAGTATATAACTAATGCCAATTAAAGCTAGCTGATTTATTCTTTGTTATAGGAGAAATTGTCAGGTAAAACAGTGTTTTACAAAAATATGTGCAGGTTATTGCAGGTTAAGTCTCCAGCATGGAGAGAAGCATACACGTAAAATACCACCTCAGGGATTTTAAAGTAAGAGGAGACATTAAATTTTAATGAAAAATTAAGTTTAGAATAAATGGGTAAAATTTTTTTAAATGAAAATGAGGTAAAACAAGGCTTTTTTTTTTTAAAAAAAAAAGAAATTTCTAATAAGTATTGTTCAGATGTGGCATATTGGAAAAAAAAATAGTTTAGAGCTTGATTTTGATGGAACATTTTTTTCAGTTGGAAAGAATATACCATTATAAAGAGTTGGTCTATGAGCTATACCTTAAAGCAACTTGCATTTAAAGCAGCTTGCATTCCTGCAGAAACCTCTGACTTCTGCTTAGAGAGGAGGTAAATCAAGAAGAATTTACTCTGATAAATTGACTATTTTTGTATCTGCAGTTAAAGGATGCTAATGGCCTTGGTAAAATCCCAGCTCTTACAAATTTCCAGCACAAAAAGAATGCATGGAAGGTAGTTATCTGTAGACTAATATCCATTTCTACTTAATTTATAGTAATAGCATTTTAGCCAAGCACATGGCCATCCAACTAAAAACTACATTCCCCACCATCCTTTGCTGCCACTTATAGTCATGTGACCACGTTCTGGCAACAGAGATTAGGAGAACTAATGTGTGTCAGTCCCACGTATTGCCCTGAAAAAAACCTTAGCCATGTGCTTTCCTGGCTCTTTATTCCTACCAGCTGCTCAAAAATGATGAGATCTTGGGAACTTCCACTTGCAGAAAACACTTGTGAAGAACTGCAGTACCACTGTCAACCCTGGACTTCTAGAATATAACTTGACTGGGAAACGATTAGAGAAATAAACTTCTGTTTCAGACACTGTATCCAAGACACTGTATCTTTTTCTTTCTTTTCTTTTCTTCTTCACAAACCCTAGCTAGTATCCCAACTAATGTCAACAGTTTGTTTGCTTTAGCATTTTATATAATACAACACAGATTTTCAAGTGTGTTAATTGAGTACACTGTTATTCACGGAAGACTGAATGATAAATACATCTGTATATGGTGCACATGTATTGTACTATATCACATACGGAGTAAAGTTATATAATCTTATTTGAAAGTAAGAAAGTAGCAGAGACAAAACAGATCAAAGGAAAAAAAAATCAAGAGGTTATGAGGAAAAGACTAAGATTATGCTAATAAAATACACAACATTGTCAAAACTGTGAGCTGCTTTGAGACAAAATTTAGGCCTTGAAAATAGTTGAGATAAAGCATATGAATTGTGGTTAGATGTTAATGCTAACCATTTCTTATCAGTAGCTAGCAACAGTGTCTCCTTACCTTCTGTTGAGTTAGGAACCAGGTGGTATACTCCTACACACTGTGGTCATTTTTTAAATTTGTGAGAACTTGAAAACATTATGCTTCTGAAATACCAGTTGGGGGTAGAGAATTGGTTTGGAAGGACAGCAGATGGGCAAGAAGGTTGGACGAAACCCAGCTGAAAAGGGTAATATCTCAGACCCCTGAAAGCTTAGGCCAGTTTAGATAATAAGAAGTAGAAGTCAATCTATGTGTTACATCTATTGTCAAAATTTCTGTGGGAAGTCAAAAGGATGACCCTCAAATATTCTGTAGGAGAATAAATATTTACTTCATAGAAGCAGTAAAACAAAAGAAAAGCCAGCCTTTTACTTTTCTTGGGATAGACAACATAATGGTCCCTCTTAGTTTCTCTTTTCAACATCTGTTAACTCATCATATATTTGCACATGAGACTGTGAATACCCACTATTATGAGCATTGTACTTAAGCCTGAAAAATGCATGACAAAATAAACATTTTCATGTCACCTTGGAAGCAATGTGAAGTAATGGCATCATCTCTGACCCTAATGAACAACAGGTTTCTCTTGCAGCTTTCTGACCTTGTTCTGATTTTTGACTAATACCTTTGGGCTGCTCATGAGCAGCTTTTGACTCAACTCACATGCCAACTTATTCAGAACCATTGATTCAATAATTCCATATGGATGGAGTCAGATCCCCCAAATGAGCCTATGTATTCCCATTACATTGATAAAAATATTTTAGAGTTCTAAAAGGGGTGATTTTCAATTAATTCAATTTCATGAAAAAATATTTTCCCACAAAACTTAAAATACAGGATACTGAGCAGCTATTATGAATAAACAATAATTTCTTAAAATATGATGTTCCTGTTTATGTGGCTTTAAATTTTAGAGTAGGTAAAATTTATGTTCAGGAAAGGAAATAATTGAGCAACAGAGAGCTTAAGGAAAAATATAAATTTCTAACAATTACTTTAACCTGCTGAAGCCTCATTTATTAAGACTCAGCTCACCTCTCATCAACATCCTGAAACTTTTCAGCCACATTACATGCAACTTTTCTCTTTTCTGTGAATTTCTATTATTAAATTTTCTTTACCTTTCACATCTCCTTTCTCAAAGTAGATATGGTGGAGACTGAAAATTGACTATCTAAATCTGCTCTTCCATAGTAACAGAAATGAAAACAGAACATGGTAACACTACCTGAAGCTATGATTTCCAGCCTCTCTTTCTGCTAGATCTCTTCATGTGAATAAGCTCTCATCAATGGAATGACTTGATAAAACATGTGAACTTCCACATAATTTTTTTTTTAAGATGATTTTTCTGGTTCTGAACTTTCTATCTTTTCCCCTCTGGGTTAGTGGGTATGTCAATAAGGACAGTGACTTTGGAAATTTCATGTTGGAGACAGTAAAATTCCCATCATATTTGGTCCCTGGAGTTGATCTACTGACATTCTGAAATCCTCACTTTTGACTGCTGTGTGAAAGAGAAATACACTTCTGATTTTGTTTTATTTTTTAATCACATATTTTACAGCATTTCAATTATAGTAGCTTCACCTATAGTACTACAAATAATGTGTAATAAATATATGCTCTTTGAATAAAAGGATAGATGTTTTCATAGATGGACCATGAATTAAAGTATTTTGAGCCTAAATACCTGGTTTATGCTTAAAGAAACAAAAGAGGAATGACATTATAATATTGATTTTCCAGAGGTGCTTGAAAAGGAGAATAGAAAGACTAAGAATAAGTTGCAATGACAAAGTAGACTTCTTAAATAGAGAAACAGGGGACAGTCTGTGTTCTAAATGGCTATTTTAATAAAAATGGAAGAAATTAATTAACAGTTATTAAATTTTCCAAAATACTGTTATCCCATATATAAACCAATAACCATGATAATATGTATATCTAGAAATTTCTCACACATTAAGGTAAAGTCCCCAAACTGGATAATTAAAGTCTGATGTTAATAATAGTTTCACAATAATTATATAATGCTGTTTAATAGATAATGGACAAGGACAAAAATTCTATGTTAGGAAAACATAACACACACTTAAATGTTTGGAAAATATACAAAAAAAGAGAACTAATCTCACCTTAGGGATGAGGAAATTTCCCTGAAGAAGTTTTGTTTAAGCTATGGATTATAGGATACTTTAGGACGGAAGATAGAGAGAAGAAGAGCTTTTCAGGGATGATGTATTGTACAAAGTCCTTGAAATAGAAAAGATGGAATGGCTAAGTAAAGGAAGATAGGTGTGGCTATCAGGAGAGAAAGAATAACAAGAATCGAAAATGGCAATATCAACAGAATCCAGAGTTTGCAAAATCATTAAACTATAATTTACAGTAAAAATTACATTTTACATTGGAAGCCCATAACCGTGTACATGTGAAACACACACACACACACACACACACACACACGCACACACACACACACTTTTCCTAAAATAATAATTACCTAAATTTGAATTATATTCTTTGGTATTTTTGTTTTTTAAAATAGTATATTATGGTTCATTAACAGGGTGTTCTCCAAATATTTAAGATACTATTTTAAGGGGAAAGTGCCCAAGATGGTGGAGTAGGAAGACCTTGAATTCACTTACTCCCATGGGAAAGCCAAAATCACAACTAGTTACTACTGATGAGAAAGACCAGAAGAATAGCAGAACAGACCTTACACAATAAAATATATAAGGAAGGAACAACACTGAGATGGGTAGGAAGGGTGGAGATACAGTACAGTCAAGAGCTATACCCCATTTGGGCAATACACAAACAGAAGAATAATTAGGCTCTCCTCAAGGAGCAAGGGGTCCAAGTCCCACATTGGGCTTCACAACCAAGGGGTCCTGTACTGGAAGATGAGCCCTCAGAATGTTTGGAGGCCAGATACATTATTTTTGGGAGAACCAGAAGGCTGTGAGAAATATAAACTCCACTCTTAAAGAGCACACATGAAATCTTACACACTCTAGGACCCATTGAAAAGGCAGTAATTTGAAAGTATCCAAGGTCAAACCCACCTACTCATCTTGGAGAACCTCTTGGAGAGGCAAGAGGCAACTGGAACCCACCCTGGGGACATAGACACTGGCAACAGCCATTATTGGGAGCTCTTTCTACCACAAGGACACAGGTAATAGCAAGAGCTATTTTTAAATCCTCCATCTAGCTTATTAATGTTGGTACCCATCCCTGTCCACTAGCTTATGAGCATCAGTACTAGAATGCTTCAGGCCAAGCAGCAAGCTGGGCAGGGACACAGCCCCACTCACCAGCAGACCTGCTGCCTTAAGATCCTTTGAGCCAACAACCACCCTGGGACCTGGCCCTGTTCACCAGAACGCCCAGGAACCAAGCCCACACAACATGTACTGGCACTAGCTCCAGGACCCCAAGGCGCTACAGCCAGAGAGGCTAGGACCCAGTGGGCTGGCACTAGGCTTAAGACTAGCCTCACCCACCATTGGGCATATACCAACCCAAGGACACTCTGGGTCCTGGCTCCACTCACCAGTGGGCCAACACACCAACTCCAGGACCCTCAGGGCCCCACAACCAGAGACCCTGGGACTTGGATCCTCCTACCAGTAAGCTGACATTAACCCTCTGTCCCACCTACCAACAAGGTGACACCAGCTCTGCAAAAGCAAGAGTTCAGCATTACCAAACCAGATTTACAAGAAATGTTAGAGACTCCTCTAAGCAAAAAAGAAAAGGTCACAATTAAAAATACAAAAATTACAAAAGAAAAAAAATCTCATCAGTAAAAGCAAATATACAGTAAAGGTAGAAAATCAATCACATATAAAGCTAGTAGGCAGGTTAAAAGACAAACATAATAAAACCAACTATATCCACAATAAGTATTTAAGGGAGAAACAAAACAAAAAGATAGAAAATATGGTGTCAAAACAGTAAACATGGGAGAGGGAGTAAGAATGCACGGTTTTAAAATTATGTTTGAACTTAAGAGATCAGCAAATTAAAACAGTCATGTATAGGTAGATAGATAGATAGATGATAGATAGATAGATAGATAGATAGATAGAGCATTCCATCCAAAAGCAACAGAATACATATTCTTTTCAAGTGCACATGAAACATTCTCCAGGATAGATCACATGCTAGGGCATAAACATGTCACAGTAAATTGAAGAAAATTGAAATCATACCAAGCATCTTTTTGGACTAGATATGAGACTAGGAATCAACTACAAGAAAAAAAAAAAAAAGCCCACATATACACAGAGGCTAAGTGATACACTACTAAACAACCAATGTGTAACTGAAGAAATCAAAAAACACCTTGGAGACAAAAGAAAATGAAAACACAATGATCATAAACCTATGAGATGCAGTAAAAGCAGTTCTAAGAAGGAAGTTTATAATGATACAAGGCTACCTAAGGAAACAAGAAAAATCTCAAATAAAGAATCTACACTTAGACCTAAAGGAAACAGAAAAAGAAGAACAAATTAAACCCAAAGTTAGTAGAAAGACATAAAGTATAAAGATCAGAGCAGAAATAAATGAAATAGAGACTAAAAAGCAATAGAAAACATCAATGAAAATAAGAGATGGTTCTTGAAAAGATGAAACTGATAAACTTTTAGCCAGAATCATTGAGGAAGAGAGAGGGCTCAAATCAATAAAATCAGAAATGAAAAAGGAGTTACAGGGCTTCCCTAGTGGCGCAGTGGTTGAGAGTCTGCCTGCCGATGCAGGGGACATGGGTTCATTCCCAGGTCCTGGAATATCCCACTTGCCAGGCTAGGCCCGTGAGCCATGGCTGCTGATCCTGCGCATCCAGAGCCTGTGCTCCACAACAGGAGAGGCCAAAACAGTGAGAGGCCCGCGTACTGCAAAAAAAAAAAAAAAAAAAAAAAAAAAAGGAGTTACAACTGACACCACAGAAATGCAAAGAATCATAAGATATAACTATGCACAATTATATGCTGATATAATGGACAATCTAGAAGAAATGGACAATTTCCTAGAAATGTATAATCTCCCAAGACTAAACCAGGAAGAAATAGAAAACATTAACAAACTACCAGTAATAAAATTGAATCAGTAATTAAAAAAAAAAAAAAGAAAAACAACTCCCAACAAACAAATTCCAGGACCAGATGGCTTCAGAGGTGAATTCTACCAAACATCGGAGAAGAGTTAACAATTATTCTTAAACTATTCCAAAAACTTGCAGAGAAAAGAACATTTCCAAAGTCATTCTTTGAAGCCATCATCACCCTGATACCAAAATCAGACAAAGATATCACAAAAAAAGAAAATTACAGACCAATATCACTGATGAACATAGATGCAAAAATCCTCAACAAAACATTAGCAAACCAAAGTCAATGATACATTACAAGGATCATTCACCATGACCAAGTGAGATTTATCCCAAGGATGCAATTATGGTTTGATATCCACAAATCAATGTGATGCACCACATTAAAAAACTGAAGAATAAAAACAATATGATCATCTTAATAGATGCAGACAAAGCCTTTGACAAAGAACTTATACATCTCAAAAAAAAAAAAAAATCAAACAATCCAATTATAAAATGGACAGTGGACCTGAACAGATATTTTTCCAAAGAAGACATACAGCCATCCAAGAGGCACAGGAAAAATGCCCAACATTACTAATCATCAGGGAAATGAAAATCAAGACTGCAATGAGATATCACCTCACCCCTGTCAGAATGACTAATATCAAAAATATCAAGTGTTAGTGAGGATCTGGAGAAAAAGGAACCCTTGTGCACTGTTCGTGGAAATGTAAATTGGTACAGTCACTATGAAAAAATATGGAGATTCCTAAAAAAAATTATAAATAGAACTATCACATGACACAGCAATTCCACTCCTGGATATTTATCCAAATAAAATGGAAATGTTAACTCAAAAAGAAACATTTAGCCCTTTATTCATTGTAGCATTGTTTACAATTTCCAAGATATGGAAGCAACTTAAGTGCCCAGAGATAGATGAATGGATAAATAAAGAGTGGTATATATATATACGTATATATTGATAAGATGGATTATTACTCAGCTGCCAGAAAGAATTAAATCTTGCCATTTGCAACAACATGAATAGACCTAGAGGGTATTATACTCAGTGAAATAAGTCAGGGACAAAAAGGTAGCTGCTATTTGATTTCACTTATATGTGGAATCTCTAAAACAAAATAAATGAACAAGCATAAAACAGAACCAGAGTTATAGATACAGGGAACAAACAGGTAACCACTAGAGGGGAAGGAAAGAAATAGCTGAGGGAGAGAAAGAGTTACAAATTTCCAGTTACAAAATGAATGAGTCATGGGTATGAAATATACAGTATGGGAACTTAGTCAATAAATTTATAATATCATTATGTGGTGACATACTGTGACTAAAATTATTATGGTGGTCATTTTGAAATATACAGAATTATAGAATCATTATATTGTGTAACAGGAACTAACAAGTGTTGTAGATCAATTATACTTCCAAAACAATCAAACAAACTCACAGAAAAAGAGATCAGATTTATGGTTACCAGCAGTGGGGGAGGGGGCATGGGAATTGGATGAAGGTAGTCAAAAGGTACAAACTAGCAGTTGTAAGATAAATAAGTGTACAACATGTTAAATATAATTAATATTGCCATATGTTATCCATGAAAGTTATTAAAAGAGTAAATCCTAAGTGCTCTAATCACAAGGAAAACGCTTTCTTTTTTTCTTTAATTTTGTACCCGTATGAGATGATGGATGTTCACTAAACATATTGTGATGATTATTTTATGATGTATGCAAGTCAAATCATTATTCTGTACACCTTAAACTTAAGCAGTTCTGTATACCAATTATATCTCAAGAAAACTTCAAGAAAACATGAAGTAAAATACTATTTAAATCACGGTAAGAAATTTTAATTTATTCTAATAACAATAGGGATTTTTGAAGGTTTTAATGTGGGGATGGGATGGGGATTGGCAGAATCAGATTTGTTTTTAAAACAATCTCTCTATCCCCATTATTAGAATGTACTGGATCCATCAAGAATAGATTCAGAGAGAAAATTTTCAGATGTTTTGACAAGAGATGATGGTGGCCTTTTATAGGGTAAAGGCATAGATGATTCGTGTGAATAGATAAATGAGAGAAAAAGGCAATTCTGAAGAGTATTAAGCTACTGAGCTATGTTCAAATGTATCTTTGAAAGACCTCTCCGTACCATTTGGGTAGAGAAAATCAAATATTTATGTATGCGTTCATTAAATCCATTGGTGTATTCATTATTTCTGCAACAATGCCTTCAAGGAGCTCAGAGTTGAGGAATGTAGATATACACTGAAACTGCTTGCAAATAGAGTGTGATATGTCACAGACAAGAGCCTTGCATTTGATGAAATGAGAGCACAAAAGATAAAGAATGCTACCTTTTTAAAACACAGGAAAGAGTGAGGTGGCTTCTTTCTTTGTAATCTCTTCATTTCAGCTTTATGGAATACCAGAATTTAAGAAGAATACAAAGAAGAAGGTCCAGCAAGGAAACATACACTATTGATTAGGGAGGTTAAGAAAGATAAAGAAGAATATATTCTCAATGTTCCAAAGAGAAAAGTTCAAGAAAATGAGAATACTACATAAATACTCTTTGGAAATTAAGTATATACACCACATGCCATGGAATCTGATTCCCAGGAAAAGACTGAAGTGATTCCATTCTTCCCTTGAACAAATGTCTGGTTCCAAAATAGCAAGTTTTTAACCTAATCTGTGGCACAAGTCTTGGATGCTTTCTTTTGCCTTTCCATTTCTTTAACCTGTCTGTGTGTTCCTGGGACCAGTCTGAATCCAAACTTTTTAATTTTGGTTCCATCTTCGGCTTTATCTGCACTCTGTGGGCCATATGATAGATTTTCTTTATCAGATTTGAAACATAAATAATTCCCAGGCACACATTTCACTCATTTTTCAGCGCTTCCTCTTCCTAATCACCCAGGTAACCCACCACCCTTCTGTGCCTTGCAACAATACCTGCAACTATACCTTGACATAACCTGCTTTGAGGGAAGAAGAAAGTAACAGGTCTTCTGTGTGTAACACTCATCCTGTCACCACAACAGAGCACCCACAGGTGTATCCACAGATCTATGGGATTACCAGAGAGTGGGGGGAGGTAATGGTTGAAGTGTGTGAGGGTAAGGCAGAGTCCATAGGTAAAGACCATTAAAAAATTCAAGAATCAGGTCACTCCAACATCATAAGGACATGGGGAATGAGCATTCAGAACATGCTTGATGTCTCTTTCATTTCTGTAATTCTGCCTTCTTCATGCAGTCATATTTCTCACTGTTTTCATCTTTCATACTCAGCACAATTCCTCTTCAATCCAGGTCTGTCTGGTAATCCTTCTAATACCACTGATTGGTGTTTCACTGTTTTGAACTTGGGGAAGATGCTCTCTGCAATCCTCTATAGCTAATAAGATCTTCTAGGCTCAAGTCAATCTTCACTCTCAGGAAACCTCCTTCAGTCTTTTCATCCATCATCGAGCTCTCTTTTCTTAGAATAACTGCACTGCCTACATCACAACACAATCTTTAATCCACAAATTGTACACAGGTCTATTGTTTTTGTTAATAATGTAATATTTATACATATTTTAACACTCAGAAAGAAAAGAATGGGTATGGAAGTTTAATAACTTTATTTTTACAAATGATCAAAATGGTGTTAAAGTTCAAATGCCTTGAAAATTTCACAAAACTATTTAAAAACTGAGTCTAAAGCCCTAAACTCCTGTTTTCCTCTAGAGTGCCCAGGACATTGCTGAACACATGATTAAATTCTTAGTGTTTAACTGTTGGTTTGAATTTAATAGCTCCAAAATAAAACTGAGTTTGCTTGTTTTACTTTCCTTGTGGCTTGGACACAGCTTGGCCATCTTGGCCTAAAGATGGAATGAAAGCTGATTGATTTGGGATGTGGACAACAACTTTTGAGACAGGAATTGCCCCTGAACCTCTACTTGCCTATGTCCCTTACCATATAGGTGTCATGCATGAGGTTTTAGCCCCCTTTCTTTTTTTTTTTCTCTTCTTTCTGTGTCTCTTCTCTGGCTCCCAGCATGTAGCCTCACTTCCTATACTCCCATTGCTTTGTGGATGGTTGATTCATTTCTTTGAAAAACACTAACACCGATCCTTTCATTGTTTATTAATATTATTGTTACAAATAATGTTATTATTTGACCTGCTCTCAGGGAGGTTTCAAGTTCTGGAGTCATTGCACACAAGTTTCTGTCTGTATATCCACTTGCCAGAATAATCCATATGCTTCCTTTTCTGAAAATTCCCACTAGGAATGTTGGAAACCTTACAAATTTTGATTGAGCTGCCCCAGGTCAAACTGAACATCTGGGAAAGAACTTCTGCATCAGCTGCAGTTGTGCATCCTTAAATACCCTAGTGACCAAGTTCTAGGAGGAGGATTAGTTTGGGGCTTCATTTTGTACAAAATGTATGGATATATTTAAACATTTCATTATATGGTCCAATTAGAGTGTGTCTACATGGGCACATAATAAAGTAAAAATTTGGAAATTATCTGGTTCATTTCATCAAGCCAACAGCCAAAGGCATATATCTAGTCTGGAAAAAAGGTTTAGGAAGGGAGAAAGAGAGAGAGTCAAAATTTTATGAATTTGATAATTATATTCCTTATATAGGTAAAAATAGACACTGAAATTATTTTGCATTTTCAAAATAGAATATTATATCTTGCATAGTACAATGAGTCTTAGTGACCTCTACCACAATGTTGTATATTTCAAATAAATAAAATGCATATTTTAAATTCTGCTCTTATTATTTCAAGTTCTCTTCCATTATCCAGTGCATATATATCAAGTCTGAGGCAAAAACAGCCACTGGAGATCTAAACTCAACCGTGTCTAAATCTTATACAAATGGATATTTAGATCCCCACCCAAATGTTCAAATTCTCGAATCATAACAGTTATTAGCACAAAAGGAAGGAAGGAAGGAAGGTAATACATTATATTAGAGTTAGGGGTCCATGTTATCCTTATGGGTACTGTTTAAAGATATCTGCAAAAGCCACCCACTCAGCATTCTTCTTTTTCATGCATTTATCTATACTTCTCACTTCCTTTACCTGCCTGTTAAGCCCTATTAAGCTTTCCTTCCTTTCAAGAAAAATTATGTCTTTAGGTTCAAAATTCCAATGGGAATGAGTCTCAAAATCATAAAATAAAGAATACTGGATACCAAGAGGGTTGAACCAATTACACATCCTATGTTAAGTGTTTTCCTATTGTGCCTCTGAGGTGAAAAATAGAGATGGATGAGCAATATAGATATCCAGAATCGCTGAGTTCACATTTAAATATGGCACAGTTGTTCTTCCTGCCTATCCATTTAGAATTTTTTTTTTAAATTAATGTGTACGTGGAAATATACTGATCATGTCCTAAATTAACAATAGAATTGTAAATCTCTCTGCTGCAAAGGCATCACCTATGTGTCAAGAAGGATTGATTTCTGAAGAACCAAGTAAAATGCAACCTTCACAGCTCAAGGGAAGAGGGATATGATTATCATTTTCAAACATTTGAAAGGATTAAAGACTGGTGATGGGTGAATCTCAGAAGGCTAGAGTTGGATGCTTACTCAGAAAACTTTGGAATCACATCTCAGAGTCTGCAGAAATTGGTGGAAATCTATTGAGGATGTGCTTATGACATTTTCTCTACTGTTTGCTTCCAGCCAGCCTGGAAGCTCCTGCCTTAAGGTCTTGGCACTGAAGCATTAATACAGCTCCTCACAGGGATTAGTAAGGGGATTTGATAATTACAAGTGGAGGTAGCCTGCAGCAAAATTGTAGAATGGGTGAAGTTTCCTTTGGCAAGTTTCCACCTACACTTCTCAGTTATTCTAAACTCCACCAAGTTCTTTGTTTACAAAGGAGCTTTGATTAACACACCTTCCAACTACATTTGCATTTTAATGGGAGGCTCTGGGAGATAACACATAACAAAAGACTCAATGAAATAAAGTACTAGAGAATGGACTTGAGGATATGCGGAGGGGGAAGGGTAAATTGTGACAAAGTGAGACAGTGGCATAGACATATATACACTACCAAACATAAAATAGATAGCTAGTGGGAAGCAGCTGCATAGCCCAGGGAGGTCAGCTCAGTGGTTTGTGACCACCTAGAGGAGTGGGATAGGGAGAGTGGGAGGGAGGGAGACACAAGAGGGAAGAGATATGGGAACATATGTATATGTATAACTGATTCACTTTGTTATAAAGCAGAAACTAACACAACATTGTAAAGCAATTATACTCCAATAAAGATGTAAAAAAAAAAGAAATTATAGGGACGAATACGAAAAATAAATAAAGTTCAAATGATATATAATACAATAATAGCAAGTGGTAAGTATTGGGGTTGTTTTTGTTATTGTTGTTTTGCTTTTAGGAGACACTTTTCTAATGCTGTCCTTCACTCCCCTGATCCCTGCTTTGTTTTACACATTAGTCTGAACCACAATTTCCCTCCAGTCACATCTCAGCCATACTAAGTTTCCTGAAACTAACATGATTTCTTGCCATTAACATTTTCTTATGTGCATCTCTCCTCCTATAATGCTCTTCCTTGTGCTTCTCTGTGGAGGTGCTCAGGTTGAGTTGGCACTTAGTCTGGGAAGGCTTCCTGGACCATCCAAGCCTAGTTAAGGACATGCCTCATTCACAGAGTAGCTGTAAACCAGTACTTTAATTACCTGTTAAGCTCTCTTTTTGTCCTATATGCTCACTGAGAGAAGAAATAATGTCCCTTCCTCTTTTTTACTTTTATTTTCTAAGTGCCTTACATTGTATTGGATATAAAGTAGGTTACTCACTATTTTTGGAATATATGAAAAAATATCTGCCTCTTCTCCCCTATTCAATGCTTCTCAAGCTTACCTGTCCTTTTATATTCTGAAGAAGCATACATGATTTCAGGTAAAGATAAGTTCTAACTGAAATATCATCCTTGTCCCTCCTAAATAGTAAATTTTGCGGCAATTAAGACAGAGAGAACAAATTTGAATGAGGTTGGATGAAAGTATATAGAGAAAGAAATGACAATTTTGGATAATCCTCAAAAACAGAAGCTTAGTCATGAAAATCTCTGACTGTGAAATAATGTTTTCCTTGAAGCTAGTATATCAACACCTTAGGACAATTATAAACTTGATTGGCCAATATATTGAAGAGCATCATGCAGAGTATGATGCTACAGTAGGAGACCTAGGGTCTAGCATTTAACACTGGAAATTGGTAATTAGGTGACCTCAATTCTCTTCACATCTTTTGAAAATGGTGGATCTGCCTTATCTTTACTTTCTTTGACTAAAGTTTAGTCAGATGCTAATATCTGCAACTCCCTGCCAGTTTACCATACTATTTGTATTGTAGCACTTGAAACTCCCAAAGTTTCTTAAAATTTTAAATTTATAAAAGGTAAAAAGCATTATAAAATTATATAAAGCAAACCCAACAATTATTTTTAAAAAATAGTTATGATTTGTGATAGAAAAGACCCTCTTCTAGGAGGCCATATCCTAACATAAATTCTTAATAGTTCATCTTTTCGTACTTTAATAGTTCTGAGACTAATTTCCTTGTCTACAAAATCAGGATTTAATACCTACTTCTCAAAGTTATTGTGAAGTTTAGTGATAATGATTGTAATATATTTGGCATTTATAAATATATTTTAGTGTTCTTGTGCTAGTGATTATTATTTTATAATGCTTTCTCATGATTTCATAAATTTTATTATACTAATAAATGGACTCTTCCTTGTTTTTCTGAGGGCAGAATTTATTTGATAGATATTTTTGGAGAAATTTGAGGGACACAAAATATCATTCATTTAATAAAAATGTATAACATACTGTCGACTGAAAGAAAAAGCACAATGTGTGAGTTGTGAGTTAAGTTTTTTTGGGGGCAAAATGAGGACTATATCTCAGGAGACAGCATCTCAGATAGCTCTGAGGAACTGCTCTGAAGAGGCAGGGGGGAAGGTCAGTATTGTATATGATTTTAGTGAAGGGGGGTTACATGCAGTCAAGCACACATTTTGGCAGAGGCTTGCTGCTAGTCACAGGAGCATATATCACCATTAATAATTTTAGTGTTTTTCTAGATATGCAAGAATTTGGACTCATAAAATCTTCTGAAAATATCTAACTATCTGAAGGCCTGTTCTGCCAGTTTTTCCCAGAACATAGAGTGCCTCATTCCTGATCTCCACCCTGAACTTTCAGTGTGTCTTGAAGCTCAGTGGCTGCAGTGGCTAGTGACTTAATACTTGTAGAGGCAGATGGCAAGTCACAATTTTTAGCTGGCAATACCTACCTACTTTGTTCCATCTGCCATACCAGGAAAGAAATGCCTGTTTTTAAGGAACATTGGTATTCATGAGAAACAGATAAATATGTGCCCTGCGTTACAAAGGTTATAATAAACATTCAAAGGCACTAATACTATAGAGGTCCAAGGGGTCAGGTCACTGGACAGGGTACATCCATGACTTTAACTAGACTGGAGGCAGGAATAAGGGCATTTAGCCCACAGACTATTTTTGCAAAGGCCAAAGAATAATTAATCATTTGAAGTTTGGTGTGGTGTGTGCGGTAGGTTGAGGGAAGAGCAGAGAAGAAACTTCCTATATTCCACAATATCAGAGGAAAAAGTATTGTTGAAAACCATACTTGCCCTCTAAGGGGAGAAGCATAATGACTCTTTGTTTAGATAAAACCCTTGACTGACTGATTTAATTACAAAAGTGGAAAATCCCAGGGAAGTATCTGGTGTTTTGGAATATGGATTTCTACCATACGATACACATTATTTTCTGTGCCATACTGTGATAGAATCTTTTCATTGCAACCTCCCAAAATTTAAAAAAAAATTGTGACACAAAATCATATATATCAGTGGTATTTTGGGAAATAGTTGCACCTAGTGTGGTATGGGAGTGTCAGAAGAGGAAAACACAGATGAAGATGGTAAAACAAAATGCTGAGACCAAGAAACAAGTAGAAAACACTGCAGTCATAAAACAAATAAGGAAGTGGCAAGATCAGATATGAATCTGAGAAAAAGTTATTTAAGTGATTTCTATGGATAGGAGGCAGGCATACCAAGTTGCAATTGTCCTGGTGAATCAGTGGTGACAAAAACAGTGAGTAGGCAGAAAAATTAATGAGCAGAGAGATGCAAGGAAAGGAAGCATCAATAAGACATGTTTTCAAATGTGACTCTGAAGTTTGCAGGTTGAGAAACCAAGTGAATGGATTTCAGTACCAAGAAGATGAGTTTGAGCAATATCCAGGATAATTAATTAATCTAGAAGATAAAAATTAAGGAATTCATAATGAATGCTGATCATACTTTTACATCTTATTGCTTCTTTTATTTTATTTATTTTTTTGTGGTTCGCGGGCCTCTGACTGTTGTGGCCTCTCCCATTGTGGAGCACAGGCTCCGGATGCGCAGGCTCAGCGGCCATGGCTCATGGGCCCAGCCGCTCCACGGCATGTGGGATCTTCCTGGACCAGGGCATGAACCCATGTCCCCTGCATTGGCAGGCGGACTCTCAACCACTGCGCCACCAGGGAAGCCTTTATTGCTTCTTTTAATGGTGATTTTCTTTCAGAGGAGTATTAATTTTGACTCTCTGCTCACAGGTAATCCTTTATCAACAAAACTTCCCATGGTACTTAATCCCCATGATCTATTCGCAGTTGCAGGGTTGATTTGATTTATAAAACATACAAGATGCCCCTCCTTTCTTCTGTTAAAAATTTCCTAAGGCCACTATCAAAAGATGATCTTTACCTCTTCCTTAATTAAATTATCAATATTTCGACTATAAGCTACTCCAATATGCTCTCATTTGGTCAACAAGGCTGCACTGGTTTACTTGTCTAGATTAGTCTCTATCTTTACTCAAAATCACTGAAAGTGCCAGCATAACACACTACTACCAATACTTACTTTACTTCTGTTACCACTGCTACTACTCCATCCCTAACAGAAAATGGCAGAAAAGTTATAATTAAAGAAACAATGGCTGAGAAAATTCTAGAGTCAAAGAAAAATGTATGTCTTTAGGTTGAACTGTAATATAGTTAACCAAGTAAGATGAGGGATCCTCCCAATCTTGAAAAATTAGATCTTGGATAAGACAACTTTAAAACTGGGACAATATTATCACTGGGATTGTAAGGGGTAGAGAATGTCTCTAAGCTCCCTGACATTCAGAAGAAAGAAAGGAAAGAAAGATAAAAAAGAAAAAGAAAAAGAAAGGAGAAGAAGGAAAAAAGGAGCTGTATCCAGTGGCAGAACGAAGAGTGATTAGTGCTAAGAAAAGGTGGGCAGACAAGAGAGCATGGTTGCCCTGAAAGTAGATGCCAATAGCATCACTGAGATCTTGATAATGAGCCATTGTCAACTGAGCCAGCATTATATGGGAATTGAGCTCAGAACATCTATATTGAGCTATAACCCTCAGCTGGGGACTGAATTGGTGTCATTAGCATTCTCTGGTGCCCAGAAGAATTGTATGCAAATTCAATCCTGAGGAAAGCATCCTTAATGTATGCATCCAGAGATTCCATGGCTTACTATCATCCAATCAGTCCACAATAAAAGATCAACAAGAATAGAGAAGTAGCAATGTATGAGTGTCAGAAGAAGCAAAAACAACTGTGCTCAGAATGAAATTAACAGGATGAAAATATAGAAATATGGAGGAAAATTACAAGATATAGAGGATGGGATGAAGAGACTCAAAATGTTTCTGATTGGATCCTCAGGAGAAGACAATAGAGAAAATGGACAAAGGGAAATATTTATAGAGATCATTATTCAGAATATTCTAGAGTTGACTAAAAGTGTGAATACATAGATGCAGAAAGCATAATATATTCAAAGCAGAATAATTATAAAGAAATATATACAAAGATACATTAAAATATCATGGAAGGACATGAAAAGTAAGGAACTATTAAAAATAGTCACAGAAGAAAATGCAGCTCAACCACAAAGGAGTTTTCAATATTAAAATTGGTAGTTCAAAGGCAAAGAAAAAGTACATTCAATATTTTGAGAGAAAATAACTGTCAACTTAGAAATGTGTTCACATCAAAATTATTTTTAAAGAATGATGATAAAATAAAAATATATAGTTAACAAAAAGTGTGTCAGAAAATGTCTTCTACCAAATGCATTTCTAATAGATAGGCATAATGTGAGAAGCACAGCTGGAGATTTAGGTAGAAATGGTGTGCAAATAAAAAATATATATATATATATATAATATATATATACACATTTATATATATTATATATATACATACATACATATACATATATGCATATGTATGTAGATATATAAACAATTTGTCACTTGTGGAATTAAAATATAGATAGAAAATACTAAAATGGTACAAAAGTAGTAGATTGTATAGTCAGCAGAGAGTAATCAGAAATAAATTTCTACAGGGTCCTTATTTTTTGGAAGTGTGATAAAATATTTTGTGTACTTTGGACTTTAAATATTTATGATAAAAGATAAAGGATAATCTCTACAAAATATGATGTGTAAAATACAAAAGTAAACAATAAGAGCAAAGCTAAAACAGTTAACTGAAGAAAAATAAGAAAGGAGAAGAAAGAAGCATAGAAAAGAAGAGTAAGCTAATATTCAAGAGTAGAATAGTCAGAAACATGTCAATCTCAACATTTATGAAAAACACAGTACATCTTATTTGTTACGTAAATGATATTCTAAAATTATATAATAGGAAAGTACAGCTATATGCAATTATAAGAGGTACAATTAAAACACAAGGCTTCGTAAACATTGAAAAGAAAAAGATACACAAAGATACAACAAGCAAATACTAATCAAGGGAAAGGGGATACTACAGTTATGCCAGATAGACTTTTTAAAATTACTTTGTTACTAGTGATAGATAGGGGCCGTTATATAATAATAAAGTATTCAACTAAATAGAAATGTATAACAATGCATACACCTAATAAAATATTCTCAAAATACATGAGAAATTTTAAGAGAAAGACAGGAAGAAATTGGCAAATTCTCCATTATACTGGAATATTTCAAGATCATTCTGAAAAATTGAGAAGTCAATCAGCTTCCTACACCCCCAAAATAAAGCTGCAGATATTTTGAGCAATACAATTAACAATCTTCACCTATTACATATGTACAGAAGTCTTTACCCACAAATAGTGAATGCACATTTTTTCTTGAGTACACACTGAACAGTTATAAAAATCAACATGAAATAAGAGAGAAAATTGTCACACCAAATGTCAAAAATGTCTTAGTACATAGACTTACTTTTTTTTGTACCACTATACAAAGTAAAGAGACAATACCAAAACTATAGTTTAAGATACCCATTTAAGAAAAAAATAATAAGTAATTCTTGGGTTACAAAATAAATAATAAAACTTTAAAATTATTAAAAAAAAAAAAACCTAAAGGCTAAATACACTACATAATTTGTGGGATGGAGTTAAAAACTTTACTATGTTTGACATTCAGCCTTAAATTCTGATATTAGTGCTAAAGAAAACTAAACATAAATTAACTAAGGGACAATTGAAAAGGAACAAAAAACAAGGAAAGTAGTAGGAAAGAAAAAAATAAAATACAGAAAACATTTGATAACAAAAACCAAAATTTATTAACATAAACAATAGAAAACAGAAGTTCAAGAAGGCCAAAACTTGATCATTACAAAACTAATGTAAGATATACAAATTTAGAATTAGATTAATGAAGTAAAACAGAAAAGACAAAAAGCATTTAAAAAGTAAAATAGTACAGAATAATAGATAGAACAAAGATTTTAAAGATAATAGGAAACTACTTAGCCACAAAATTTGAAGACTTAGGCAAATAGACACATTTGTAAAAAAATAAATTTACCTGAATAGAATCAAGAAGAAGTAGAAACCCTCAATAATCCTATATTTCTTAAATAATTTGAGTGAGTAGTTTTAAAAATTCCCAGAAATAGGGCTTCCCTGGTGGCGCAGTGGTTGAGAGTCCGCCTGCCAATGCAGGGGACATGGGTTCATGCCCTGGTCCAGGAAGATCCCACATGCCGCAGAGCGGCTGGGCCCGGGAGCCATGGCTGCTGAGCCTGCACGTCCAAAGCCTGTGCTCCACAACGGGAGAGGCCACAACAGTGAGAGGCCCGTGTACCACAAAAAAAAAAAAAAAAAAATTCCCAGCAATAAAACATTAGTTACAATAGTTTTATAGAAGAGATCAAATAAATTTTCAAGAAAAATGTATCAATGCAACAGGTAGATAAAATTTTCATAAAATTCAAAATTATTTTATGAATATAATTTTTAACGCACTCAATAGGAAAGACTCTTGATCTGGTAAAATTATATCTATTTTTGTTTTAATGGGAGAAATATTAGAAGTTTGCACATTGACACTGCTTCTATTTAATCAATGTTTAACTGGTGGGCTTAACGAGAATTCCAGCCTCTGTTATTTTTATTGTATTTTTTCCTCACCATTTTGTGATTTTCATTATTTTCATCTCCTTATAATCTGGCAGTGTCCACATTTCTTTGAAGACATAATCTCCATAATGTTACTAAAGTCTCTTCAGCAAGTTGGTCATTTATTTTTATATTGTTAAATTAGCAGGTGAAGCTAGAAAGTGGTTCCATTCTTGGGAAAATCAACGACTTTTGCCCTTATTAATTTCTAATCTAGCCTTGAATCTTACCTTACATGTCATTTCCTTCTCAGGCTTATCACAAATCTTCTTTGAATCTAAAAGTATGAGTCTGATAAATACAGTTAGATTCTCAAAACCTTATATATAATCAACTTTTCATCACCTCATTTAAATCTACTAAATAGTTAACCAAAAAAACCCGTCTTTTCCTTGATATTTTTATTAGCTTTTAATATTTATGAATTGGACGTCTTCTCTTTATAAATTTTTGTATGCATTTAACACACACACACAGGCACACAGACACATACACACACACCCCTGATGGTAGCATAATGAATTTTATCAATTCAATATAGCTCACCTGGACTATACGTTTTCCAGATATCACTTTCCATATGTAGTTCTGAAATTGCATGGGCTTTGAGCAACATTTTGAGATTTGAAAATAAAAAGTCAAGCTGTAGTTTTGAGTTTGGAAGGTCAGTGCAGAAGTACCAGGGACTGCTTTAACTCATGTTCACTGTCACTTGTGGATGGGTGAGCTCATCCTGTTGGTGTGGGTGGGGTAATCACTGGGCCAGCAGTTCTTTCGGCTTCCACTTGTTCCTCTTTAGTTTTTTTTTTTTTTTTTTTTGTGCTATGTGGGCCTCACACTGTTGTGGCCTCTCCCTGTTTTGACCTCTCCTGTTGCAGAGCACAGGCTCTGGACGTGCAGGCTCAGCGGCCATGGCTCACGGGCCCAGCCGATCCGCAGCATGTGGGATCCTCCTGGACCAGGGCACGAACCTGCGTCGCCTGCATTGGCAGGCGGACTCTCAGCCACTGCGCCACCAGGGAAGCGCCTCTTTAGTTTTTTCAATTTCTGAACCACATGTGTTTTGTTCCATAAAAAATGGGACCAGGTTTTCCATAAGGTCACTTACATCATTGAAGTTTGTGGTTTAGACGTAGTGAGAGATAAACATGTGTTCCAATCCATCCTGTGGGTTTTAGTTCATCCTCATGGTTTCTAGTTTGTCTCTGCCTTCCCCTAGTTCCCTGATTATTTCAGGCTCAGTTGCAAAGAAAAGAGCTTTGCCTCAGTTCTCAAAATTGAATATGGTCAAGTCCCTATTGAATCAATCTCTCTCTCTCTCTCTCTCTCTCTCTCATAGACACATACATAGTTCCTAGCAGTTCTGTTTTACTGATCAAACCTTGACTGATGTAGTTGGGGAATATTTTACATGCTGCTGCAAATCCAGGAATATTTTGCATGCTGCCTAAAACCTCATCCCACAACACCAGTAAATACCCTGTCTCAAGGCTCCTCTGATCTGTGCCCCCAACCGTAACTACTATCCTCATATTTTATTATTTCTCTTGACCTAAGAGATAAACACCCACTCATTCACTGGTTCTTAGGTGGTTTCTCCTACTATGGGTGGCTGATACATATATCTATAAGATTAATTTTGTTTAGGTAGAAATTTAGGATGATAATGCATGTCTTACTTCAGAAGACTGTTGTGAGGACAATCAGAACAGCTTATTTGTAAAGAAATGTTTTAATGAAAAATAGTATATAAATACACAGTTTTATACATTTTCTTTTCTGTAAGCTAAAAGTTTTCTGACTCTCTAATTACTAAGCTAAGTCTCAGAGACTTGGGGAACATTTTTCCAAATCTTAAATTTGTTGAATTTAGGAAGAAAAGAAAAAGCTTCAATTGCCTACTTACTGTTATTGATTTACTTAATCACATTTAGAAATAAGATCTAGTTGATTTGAAATTGACTTCAAATTGCTGGAGTGTGGCATGAGTCTTAGAGGAGAAGCTAAAATGAATCTCAGAAAAATATGTCCCACCAATCAGATAAATAGAACCAAATTAGATGTATTTGGGGTTTGACCAATACTACTGCCTGCTTCCAGGTGGTCTGAATACTACTTTGACTCAGTTGATTATAATTGCAACTAAAAGCCCCTTAATGCAAGGAGAAGAAAACCTGAAAGACTGTTGGGAGAGTTTTGATCAAATCACATCCTTTGATCTACTTTGTTTTATAGCTTTCCTCTCCCAATTGTTTTCACCTTGGCTTTGGCTTATAAAGCTAGCTTATTAATAATGTAATATGTGCATCTCATTCATTTTATACTGAGATAACTTAACCTCTCTAAAATGCAGCTACAACTGGACTGTAATAGTTCATCTTCTTTATTGGTTTCAAACACATTCCAGAGTGATTAGGATAAGAGATGAATGCTCTTACCTACACTTTGATTTAGGAATTATGTATCATTGACAAGGATTTCTTTTGCAATCTCAAGTATATGACTGATTATTTTTCTTATACCAAGAATGAGAATGCATGTGAATTTCCTTAATAAACATAATATTATTCTGATTTAGACGACCATGAAATTGTGGTAATTAAATACATAGACCATCCTAATATTATTCTATTCCACTACATTTATTCAATCATTTGGAAAATATTTACTGTAAAATTACAATGTACCCAGCATGGTGCTCAGGATAAAGGTAAAGAGGATAGAATGCTTTTCTTAAAGCTCTCACATTCAATGAGAAGACAATTACAAGAAAAGCATTCTATTATAATAGAATGTACACATTCTGCTGCAATAGAGATAAGTCTAGGAAGCTACCAAAGACAGAGGAAGGTAAGTCAACTCATGCTGTGTGTACCTGAGAGATTCCCAAGAGGAGGTAACTCTAGTGGAAAGTTGAAGGATAAATAAACCTTGCTATTGAGTTCCTAATATTAACCTTTCCAAAGTCCCTTTCCTAACCTTGGACCAGAAGGATTATGTAGAAAGATATAGCAGATACACAATAATAGTATCAGGCAATTTCTACAGGCTATCCACATGATCTCCTCCTTTGTCTCTGTCAAGAAAGATGAAGCAATAAAAGCCTTTCTCCTAGAGGGAGGCAACAGCTGGGCTTGGAGAAGTAAAGTGGTAGATAAGAAGGTCTTAGAATAAGGTCTTATAATTCATTCTTCAGTAAATTTGCTTTGGGGTCTTGGAATTTTAGATACAATGTAATAGTGTGAAAGTGGTCAGAGTGGGAACACCATGAATTCTGATCCTTAGCTTCAACCTTACAACCTTAATCTAGAGTTTCAGTCTCCTTATTTCTAAAAGGACAATATCAATTGTTGAAAATATCACAGAATTTATATAGGAATTAAGTGAATATATGGATATATGTAAGTTTCTTTAACTATAATGAATAATAAAATTTTAAAATGTTGCTATTATATTGTTATTTTTCATTATTAAAGTCTACTAAAATTCTTGAAATGAGTAGACTTCTGACTTAACCTGCAAAAATTACTCAATCTTCCCAGTCACTTTCCAGATCAGGCACTTTCATTCAACACTGACTCTTTGCTCAAGGGTAAGAATAAAGCTTCTTTAATTAACAACAATTAATGACTCCTATAGAAGCAGCTCTGTGGATTTAAGAGGTACTTTGGAATATCATACTAAGACCAAAAGAAGAAGAAAAGAGAGAGATATCAGCCAAGAGGAAAATAATTGAAGTTGTAAAAATATTCAAGTCCCAGCTTTAATAATGTCAGTATTTCTTGCTGTTAATATTATTTTAGTTCTTAGTAAATATTGTCTTATATTTTTGTGTACTGGTATGTTTTTCTTATTCTAGATTTTAAGCCCTTTAAGAGTAAAACTTTTGTCTGCATCTTTTTATACTACTTAATTTTCACTGTAGATGCTTGCACACGGTAGATGCCCAATAAAATTTTGTAGCTGCTACTGATGATAGTCAGGAGCACATGAAAATTAGCAACCACTGGCAAAGGCTATAATGTCCAAGGAAGTATATATATTGAATGTGTATTTTTAGAGGAAGTACTATTTTGCTTGAGTCTAAAGCCATGAAAGAAATTATAAAATCTTCCTGCCATTCTGCTGATAGACTTACGAAAACAAGTTGAAAGCAGCTGATCAGTGGCATCTGTTAACTGGCATTGACACTTTGATGTGTAGGGCAGCTGTCAAGCAGTTCTACTTTCCTCCACTTTTCTTTTTAGAATTAATTAACACTGTGAGACACTCAAATACTCACTCACTCGCCAAGAAGAACTTGGAAGCCAGCTCCTCAGAGAATAACATGGAGAAGATCTATCCTTTTACAACTCATCTTTCTCTAACCCACTTCTTCTGTCCCCACTGGCTCCACTGGCATTAGGTCTCTTTGGGTTTGGGATGAATATAAAGTGTTGAGATCAAATTTAAAAAATGAGATAGATAAAACTAAACAGAGACTGAGCTCCTTAGTGATAACAATTGCAGCATGGCTGTGCAAACATGAGACATGAACCAACCCATGTGACCTCGTATAAAATGGTATCTGTCTCCAGTTGTAAAATAGGCACAAGCCTGCTTTGTTTAGATTTGTAGCAAAGAAAAAAATCAAAGTAAATGATATAAATTATTTGAAAAAAATAAGAATGTTTCCTAAATGTAAAGTGTAATTATGTATACAAAGAAAAAGTTTAACCAAATAAAAAAGTTTAAACAAAAGTTGAATCAAATGTTTCTGCTGTGTGTGTATTTTATATAGTGTGTGGATATTACATAATGTCCAGAATAAAGGGGAAGAGGGAAAAGTCTGAGGCAATTAGCTGAGGTCAAATTGTAGAAGAAAAGAATAATAAATTAATTATTTGGAGTTCTCTTTTGACAAAGTTGTCCTTAATGTTTTCCTCAGCTTGACTAAACTTTATTTTTTTTACTGAAATATAGTTGATTTATAATATTATATTAGTTTCAAGTGTACATCATAATGATTCAGTATTTTTATAGATTGTACTCCTTTTAAAGTTATTACAAAGTAATTGCTATATGTTCTCTGTGCTGTACAACATATCCTTGTAGCATATTTACTTTATATATAGTAGTTTGTATCTCTTATCCCACACCCTTATCTTGTTGGTTTCTTTTTCCTTCTCCCTACTGGTAACCACCAATTTGTTCTCTATATCTGTGAGTCTGTTTCTTTCTTTATATTCTGCATATAAGTAATAACATAGAGTATTTTCCTTTCTCTGACTTATTTCACTAAGCATAATACCTTCTAGTTCCATCTGTGTTGTTGCAAATGGCAGAATTTATTATTTTTATGACTAATATTCTATTGTATAAATATATATCACAACTTATTTATCCATTCATCTGTTGATTGACACTTAGGTTGCTTTCATATCTTGGCTATTGTAAATAATGCTGCTATGAACATTGGGGTGCATGTATCTTCTTGAATTAGTGTTTTCATTTTCTTTGGATATATACCTAGAAGTGGACTTGCTGGATCACAAGGTTGTTCTATTTTTAATTTTTTAAAGGAAACTCCATACTGTTTTCCATATGGATGCATCAATTTTCATTTCCAACAACTGTGTACAAGGGTTCCATTTTCTTCACATCCTCTCCAACATTTGTTATTTGTAGACTTTTTGATGTTAGCCATTCTGCCAAGTGCAAAGTGATATCTCATTGTGGCTTTGATTTACATTTATCTGATGATTAGCAATGTTGAGCACCTCTTCATGTGCCTCTGGCTGTCTGTATGTCTTCTTTGGAAAATGTCTATTCATATTTTCTGCCCATGTTTTAATCGGGTTGTTTGTGTTTTTGATTTTGAATTAGATAAGCTGTTTATACATTTTGGATATTAACCTCCTATCAGTCATATCATTTGCAGGTAGATTTTAAAACAAGTAGATTTGTAATGAAAGACAAAGAAGGGCATTATATAATGATAAATGGATCAATAAAAAAGAAGATATTATACTCATTAACACATATGCACCTGGTACACAAGCACCTAAATATATAAAGCAAACATTAATAGACATAAAGGGAGAAGCTGACAATAATACAATGATAGCTGGGTAGTTTAATACTCCACTTACATCAACTGACAGATCACCCAGAGAAAAATCACTAAATGCCATACAAAAACAACAGAATACACATTTTATTCAAGTACACATGGAATGTTCTACAGGACAAATCATATGTTAGGCCACAAAGCAAATTTAAGAATATAGAAATGATTTCAAGCATTTTTCCAACCACAGTGGTATGAAACTAGAAATCAATTACACAAAGACACATGGCAGAACCACAAACACATGGAAATTAAACAACATGTTACTAAAATCCAGTGGGCCAATGAAGAAGTCAAAGAGGAAATCAGAAATACTTCAGGACAAATGAAAATGGAAATAACTTTTCAAAATTTATGGGATGTATCAAAAGCATTTCTAAGTGGGAAGTTTATAGTGATATAGGACTACCTTGTGAAATAAGAAAGATATCTAATAAACAACCCAACCTACAATCTAAAGGAATTATAAAAGAACAAACAAAGCTGAAAGTCCGCAGAAGGAAGGAAATAATAGTGATCAGAGAAGAAATTAAATAGAGACCAAAAAAAAAAAAAAAAAGATAGAAAAGATCAATGAAACCAAGAGCTGATTTTTTTGAAAAGATAAAAAAGTTCATATCTTCAGCCAGGCTCCTCAAGAAGAAAAGAGAGAAGATCCAAATAAACAAAATAATACATGAAAGAGGAGAAATAACAACCGATATCACAGAGATACAACAAATTGGACAACCTAGAAGAAATGAACACATTTCTAGAGACATAAACCTTCAAAGACTGAAACAAGGAGGAATAAACAATCTAAACAGACTGATCACTAGTTGTTAAATTTAAGTTAAAAAAAAAAAAAAACTCCCAGCAAATAAAAGTCCAGGACTGGACAGCTTCACAGGAGAATTATATGAAACACAAAAAGAAGAGCTGATACCTATTTTTCTCAAACTATTCCAAAAAATTGAAGAGAATGGAATACTCCCAAATTCAATTCTGTGAAGCTACCATTACCCTGATACCAAAACCAGACAAAGACACTATAAAAAATGAAAACTACAGGACAATATACATGATAAATATAGGTACAAAGATCCTCAAAAAAATATTAGCAAACTGAATTCAACAATACATAAAAAGGATCATACACCTTGACTAAACTTTAGATAGGTTTCTTCCTAAAATGTCCTCCTTTTCCTTAGAACATTTACTTTAGAAAACTTTCAATTATAAATTATTTCTCTGTCCCTTTGAGATGCAAGTCTTCTACAATCCAGAAATGTTTTTCTCAAAGATCTGTGTCATCTTTTTGAAATGCAGTCATTGAAGGATACTGCATTCCTTAACTCCCAGTCACTGTGGGAGGGTGAGAGTCTAACTTCAGTAAGGGACAATTAGCAAACATAGATGACCTAATCATACTCACCAATACCTGTGGACACAAAGTCCTCCAGTATTTTTCCATTAACTCACTTAGGCTTTTAAAAATCCTCTTCCATGAAGTATTACCTCACACTCATGAGAAGGACTACTATCAAAAAGACAAGAAATAACAAATATTGGCAAGAATGTGGAGAAAAGGGAACCCTTGTGCACTGCTTGTGGGAATGTATATTTGTGCAGCCACTATGGAAAACAGTATGGGGTTTCCTTAAAAAATTAAAAATAGAACTGCAATATGATCCAGCAATTCCACTTTTGGATATTTTTCCAAAGAAACTGAAAATATTCACTTTAAAAGATATATGTACCTACATGTTCATTGCTGCATTATTTACAATAGTCAAGATAAGGAAACAACCAAATGTCCATCTATGGATGATTCGATAAAGAATGATATTATAATATTATTCAGCCATAAAAAGAGTAAAATCTTGCCATTTGCAGCAACATGGATGGACCCTGAGGGCATTATATTAAATGAAATTGGTGAGAAAGAGAAAAACAAATGATGTATGATCTCATTTGCATGTGGAAACAAACAAACTAACTAAAAGCTCATAGATACAGATAATAGATTGGTGGTTACCAGACTGGGGATGTAGGGGGTGAGAGGTGGGCAAATGGAAGAAGGGAGTTAAAAGATACAAACTTCTAGTTAAAAAATAATTAAATAATGAGGATGTAATGTACAGAATGTCGACTACACTTAATAACAATGTATTGAATAATGGAAAGTTGCTAAAAGAGTGGATCTTACAAGTTTTCATCATATAAACAAACAAAAAAAATCTTCCTTTTCTTTTAGTGGTATTGAATTAACTCTCTCTCCCCTATTGAAATAGTCTTAAATAAAGTCTGTCCAATGTCATGCTAATTGATTTTTCTTCTACACTCTGCAGGGTAATGAAGAAAATAATAATGATGATATAAAGATAATATTTGAGGGAAAGGTATGCCAATTATTTCCACTAAATAAAAGAAACTCGGGCCCAGTCATCCCTCAGTATCCATGGGGGATTGGTTCCAGGACACTCAGAGCCCCCATACAAGACCCTTATATAAAATGACATCCTAGAGTTGGCCCTTCCTATCTGTGAGTTCCACATATGCAGATTTTACCAACCCCAGACCTCTCAGCAGTTGGTTGAATCTGAAAATGCAGAATCCAATGTATATGGAGGGCAGACTGTATACTCTCAAACATCCAAAGGCAAATTTAAAGTTTGAGATTCCTGGATCCTAAGCTATTTCTAGTCAACAACCAGCCATTCCTAACATGGTCTAAATACTCAAAGTAATCAGTTTTGGTTTAGCTCAGAGTGTCAGGGTCAGATCTTGGTGAATTTGGAAAATTTTGGAAAGACATTCATTGATGCTACTTCACTTCCCTTTTTTACCTACTGATCCTTAAACTGCCCTACCAAGGTATTGTTGTCTCCAATGTGCAACTTTCTCCCATCTTCAAGTTTTCATCGCCTTCTTCAAGTTACTACTTTCCATCTTCTAAATCAATAATTCTATCATATACCCTGTTTTCCTGGATTTACTCTAGCTCTGTGTCAATGTTATAAGCCTAACTAAAATTTAAATGACTATAAATGGCTTAATGTTCCATTACTTCTAGGTAAATTATTTGCATTTTTACACAGACATTTTAGAAATAATACCCAAAGGAATGATTCTCTAATATCAGCATGGCAGTTTAGGAGATATGCATACATTTGGGCAGTGAGATTACCTGTCACTCCTCAATCATACCAGCAGACAGGTGCTTACTCAGCCCTTGCCTGTGGCTAATTCTACAGGGTTTTTAAGTCCCATTCAAAAACTCACTCAATCACAGCATTGGATCTCTCTTTGCAATATGCTTCTCTAGATCTCTACTGGGGTGATTTAATGCTCCCGCGTTTTTCATAGGTCAATACCTATGGGAAAAAAAATGCTTGAACTTAGCTATAATGAACATCAATATATCCAGACATTATATCTGGAATCTAAACAGAAAATAAATTTAAAGTGGAAAAGCTTTGAAATTTATTTGGCTGAAGTAACTTTGGTTTAACCTGAGCAGTCAAGGCAGTGAATGTATATATCAGATCAGACAGTGGTATGCATTAAATGGTAACCTGATTGGAATAGCTGGACTTCAGCAAAGGGTGGGTCTCCCACTAGACCGAGAAGCCAGGAGGCTGATGTCCTGTACACCACATACAAATGATCAGACTTGTAAAAGCTCTGCTTGGAAGTGTTCATGATGCTTTAAGAGAATTCTTGACCAAGTAGAAGGCTATTGTCAAAAGGGTTCATAGGAATATCTGAGACCAAATTGTTTGCAAACCTTGGCAAATATGTGGAAGGAATTTCAGGGAAAGTGTTTCTCCTGAATAGTCAGAAGTGTTTGAGTGGTGGGAGTCTAGCAAGCAAGTCTCACTAAAAGTGTACCTTCTTGGTGAATTCACAAGGACTGAGATCCATAGCTGTGAGAGACATGAGCAACTACTGCATGTCCCTGGTGGTATATTGGAAGTGGGGTGGGTGGTCAAGTTCACTTTCAAGAGAGAGATTTGTGTTTAAACTTGATGGAAGACAAGGGTTAGAGTCAGAGGTGGAAGATTATGGATTACATGGTAGTAAAATGTCACTCACATTTTCTTGTGCCCTTGCTTTCTTCAGGTCATAGTGAGTTCAAAGAAGAAAAGGTAGCAACAAAGGTAAAATCAGGTGGAATTCTATACCACTGGAGCATATTTGTAAAAAATGAAGATACACGTCAGTTTTGCTCTGTAGTATAAGGCATTTTGTTGTGAGAAGAGCATTTCTCATCAATAACCCACAGACAAATATGCTGGTTTAGAAAGGAAAACACTGTGGAATTTTTTAGTGGGAAATCAGGTGAATTGGACAAGAGCCAGTTCTTTAATAGAGAAACCTCCAAGTGTAAGAGGAAATTTTCATCAGTGGTATTTTCTAGGGCACATGACCTCATCATAGGAAAGACAGCTCTGCATTAAGAAAATATTTACTATCCTTTGGGTCCAGCCCCCTTGAACTAGAAGAATAAAGATGAAGGAGTCTCCTGGGCAAAAGGGTGTGTTAGAGAGCACATGAAGCCACCAAGTTGCTACTACATTCTTACTTCAGAGACGTTTTTATTCTCTACATGCTGACTTGGCATAAAATGACTCTTCCATACAGCAGAGTTGAGCAAATTGAGTGTGCAGAAACTGGAAAACAGAAGAATGTTAAAAGACATCATAATTATCTTTGAATAGTTTTGAGGACATTTGATGGAAAAGGTAGATTTATTCTGTTATTCCAGAGGGAGACTTATGACAATGCAGACTTACAGACATATAAAACTGATAGATCTACCCCTCCTAGCATAAAAGTCCAAATGAATGAATAACTACGAACATATTTTGAGGTAGAAGTTGCTCAAGAACACAATCAAAAAGTGAATATCATTTATATCTAATACATTCTTCTCTGCTAGATGCCTTCATCCAAACCACAGCTAACAGATAAATGCCTAATCCAATCTGAAGGAGAACAAAATAAAATAAATTTGGTGATATTTTGGAAATATTATAATCAGAAACTTAAATTTCAAAATTAACAAGACAAACTAAAATATATTTCTCTTCCTCCTCCTCCTCTCCTTTTCTTCTTTTTCTGCTCTCTTTCTTCTTCTTTAATACTAGTGTCAGGAGAGAAATAGCATCCATTTATATGGTAAGATGAGAGGTTATAGTGTGGTTTTACTATTCATAATTTCATAATTATAATACACATTAAATAACACTATATTAGATAACTAGATGAATGTATAATGGAATAAATCAATTATTTTTATGAAGTGTTAAAATAGATCTCAAATATATGTGTAATCAAACTCCATATCCTACAATCTGTTAGTGTATATAACTCCACATTCTAAGAACATTTAATTATTTTCCAAATATGTAATTCAATGTAGACATAGAAAACCCACAGAGAGAAAGTTAATGTTGATAAGCTTTATTTATATAGCTGTATATTTCACCAAGTTTGGTGACCAATTTGCATTTATTTCCTGTACAAAATATTATTTTAACAAAATAACAACTCTACAAAAAGACGAACTTTAACATTTGTCTTAAATACTATGGAATTGAATTTTTTCCCTTCTCTCAGTGACTTTCCAACTTAATCAATTGCCAGTCTGTAAACATACTTTGGCTGAACAATCTACTGTATATATGATGCAAAATAAACATTACTATAAGTTTCAACTGCCTCATAGAAAAATAAGTGTTTCAGCAGTCCAAATGAGAGAATTCTCAAGAAATATAATCTATTCTTATACTATCTTAAGAGATTGAAACCTTTAAAGACTGTATTCAAAAAGAAAGAATGTGAAAGCCTAGGAATAATACTGATTATGTATGCAGAATCAAGAAGTCATAGCCACATGGCAAATTTGTTTATTTTATTAATATTCAGGGAGAAAAAAATATAGCCAATATTTTGACTTAACCAGGAATTTAGTTGACAGAGTTGATCAATTAGTCTCACATGGAGTCATATAAAACATCATTTTTACTCATGGTTAACAGTAAAAGAAGAGATGTTTCCCTAAGTTGTTCTAAACATGAGTCCATATTTAGTTCCAGAAGACAATAATTTCCAAAGAACTAGTTCTAATACTTTATAGTATTTCCATCATCATGCAGCATTGCTAACATATAAAAGCAATTTTCTCTTCTAATTATCTGAATTCTGTGTTAGAGCAATTAAACTCCGGAAAACGTGTTTACTTTAGGGTGCAGCACCATCTTTGAGAAAGCACAGGAAGATGTAGGAGCAACAACAATAAGAAAAAGATTCCCCTGCATTCTTGCAATGCTGTTAGTAAGCATACTGCTTTACAGCAGAAGCAGGCTGTCCCTGTCACTTCTAGAAGTCCCTTTAAAAGATGTGATCATGCATATGGGTTTCAGCATATAGCAACCTCCAAGCATCCATTAATAAAGGGGCTGCACTGCTTCCTAATAAACTTTATCTTGAAGGGCTGGTGATAGATAATGATGTACTTCCTATATTCTTCACTTCAGCCCTACTACTTTAAAATGTTGTCCTCAGTGGAATTATGTCAGAAAAGGGAAAACACACAATCAACTATCCATGACCCTCAGGATTTGAAAATGTCACAATTGCTGAGTTGCTGGTTTTAACTGCCCTTCACTTGTTCACTGTCTCTCCCACACCACCCCCTTCCTCCTAAATGTGTGGGTACTTGGTGTTACTTAGCTTCTGATTTTTTTTTTCTCTCCTCAATTTCTGAGCCTAATGAGGCTGAGCTGAGTTAATAATGGATGTAATAAGTAATGACTCATTGTTTGGGGGCCCATGAGTCTTTGTGTGCTGCGGAACAGGAGCCAGGACTCTGATGCTATTTGTTCTGCTATGTCACTTGCCACCAAGAAATGCCACTCATCAATAAAAGGCAAGATGATGGATGAGTTCATTTAATGGAATTCCTCCGAGTGAGCTACAGCCCAACTCTTCAATCGGTCTGCCACCATGTTCTCTCCCTCCTTTCTTCCTCTTATGGCTCTTTTTCACTTCCTCCTAAATTCAGGACAGTTGGAAAGTATGCTTGGCTAAGAGGGCCGCCATTTGTGCAAGCAGTTCCTTCTGCTCTTAAAAACTGCTACCCTAAATCAAATCAGCAGCTCTGTACCTGGAGATTAAATCTGTGCCACCAGATAGAAGTGGTATCCTATTACATTTGGCCACATGTACTCCCTGCCTGAACTCAATTCTTTATTTTCTTAGAGGATGGTTGCGTTGAAGGAGGAGGTACATCTCCTGGGGAGACAAGGTTTAAGTGTTCCGTTTTGGTCCTTTGCAGGATAGACACCAAAAACCAGGCTTTCTGGGAAAGTCTATAGTGTAGTCTTCCTCTTCATCATGGCGACCCTCAGTTTGTATAGTCCCACTAGTTAAAGCATGCTGCTTCATTCCATGATCTAGATTTCACCCACAGCGAGGTCAACATTGATGACATCTTACCAATGACAAGCCAACATTTTTTTTGTCTGCAAGAATGGAGGTGACATTTAAGAACCTGGATATCCTAAAACAGCAAAGTGTGAAAGTAAATCATATATCCAGAGAAACAACAGGTGTTGATGTCAACACACTCTTTTAAAATGTCAAATATTTTCTGTTTTTTATGAAGCATAAAGATCACAAATATAGAAATCAAATATAGCCACCTTGTAGAATTAAGGAAATAGAAAGTTGAAAAAGAAAAGGATATTGGTTAACATATCTGAAGTTGAGCTGGGATGGTAGACTGTAGCCTCAAGATTTTCCATTATGCAGAAGTGACATGAGGAGGAAATAAAGTGACAAGATGGAAAATAGAATTACAGGATGTTACAGATATGAAGGTTTACAGATGATAAGTTTTTTTAAAAAGGAACATGGCTAGATATTGGGACTAACACATTTTAAATTCCTCTTATTCCTAGAACTGAAATGAAGTTCTGTTTATAAGCTTAATTTGAACATCACTGACAAAGAGCTAACGAAGAGTCATTCAGGTCTAATAGCTCTCTTGACAAATTTACATAAACAGATCTGATAAATTTTGCCTATACACACATATGTATTCATATTTAAATCTGTGTCATGGATATTTAAGGGCATGAGGTATTTCTCTACCCCAGAAATTCAGAAATTCTCTGCATGGCTTTGACAGTGATCTTTTCCCGAGCATCTATTGGAGATGGTTCTAATATGCACTATCTATATCTAACATTGTTGATTTCATATGAAGCAAAAAGCGTTGATTCTCTTGATGCTGACATTATATTTCATATTCAGGCCCATGCAGAGTTGAATCTATTCACAATTAAAGTTAGTGTCAAAATAGGAAAAGTGATGAGAAAGGAGGAAATATAGTTTAAGGAACTAAATGAGGAACAAAAGTGTATTTTAAAAACCTACATAGTAATGACAGCCAAGAAATAGATTAACAGAGCATTACATTTTATTGGAGAGCACAAATGTTCCATTCCTTTCTCTGAGCTCCTCATCAGCATTTTTCATTATTTTCCTTCCATTGTATCTGACTCTTATGCATCAGTGCCCATAGCAACACCTCTAGTAGCACTAAAAACTTCCTCTCATTCCAGCATTCCCCAACACAACCAGCCATGCCAGGGCTGACCTTCTCTCCAGTTAGACTTCCACACCACTTCTGACATGGGTTAGGATAAGAATTCTCCCTTTGGATGCAAATCATTTTAGGAATGATTGGCCCATTCATGTATAGGAAAGAATGATTTCCTTCCTATATATGACAGAGTTGTGTTTCTCCATTGTTATTAGGTAGGGTAGGCTGTCATCTGATCAAGCTTGCATTCTTTAGGAAGGGACTGCTTTCAAAATCTCATATCAAGTGGCCTTGAAGGATACTCTAGTGTGATTACCACCACTTTGCCCCTTCCATTTGGTCCAGGGACTTCACAACTCCCAGGGTTCTGTGTTGAATACAATTCTAAGCTGGTTACAGCATTAATGGTAATAACACCATATCCCTGAAAGACAGCATCCATGACTATTTTTGCTTAAATGTGGTAAATATGAACTCAGTGATTTTGATGTTCTCATACAGTTCTTGCCCTATGAACACTGTATTTGTAGTTTCTGTAATCACAAGGATGAAGGGGAGAATCACATCTTCATAATTCAGGCCAGAGCTGTCCTTAAACACCTTCACATCACCACAGCACTGAACACAGAAACTTTGCAGATTAGACACTCATTATTGTATGTTTCATTAAAATGGAATGAGTAAAATCTGGTCTTTGGCCTCTGTGCTTGTTTTCTCATCTCCTCTTCCAATTATTGTATAAATATGTTTTCCCTTGGTTTTAGAAATTTGGCAGGTGGTACTTTAATCTATTCTTAAATATTCTGGCTCCAACATAAATTAAGGCCATATGTGTACTGTGGCAGGCTGAAACCTGTAGTTGTGAATCCAATTTGATTTTGCAAGTGTTTATTGATCACTTACTATATGTTTAGTATCCTACACAGCACAGATGTGATGATCAAAATACTATCCATAAACAGAAGGCAATAACAAATTATTTCTGACCCTACAGTTCAGGCTGATTAAACATTGATGTTTAGAACTGGACTTAAGGAAGGAAATTTCTAGAATTTGAACTACAAATTGAAATTGATTTCTTTTGTTTTACAAAAATCTCAGAGTTATAAATAATCTAAGGATTGTGTTAGCTCTAATTCAGGTCCCATCCTATACAATAATCTTGAATGATAACCTTTACAAAGGTTATTTTGCCTGTCTGAACACACCAGGATTAGGAACTTGACTAGCCTGCAGGAAACACAGGTCTCCTGGTCAATGTTTCCCCTCCCTAGTCTGGGATGGCTGTTCCATCCAGGTGTTCCACAGCACTCTGTTTCACAAGAAAAGCAATATTAGCCTTTCCTTTGCTTTTTCCCTCCTCTACTAGGAAACCGCAAGCCAGATGATAATGAGAGCATGAGAAAAATTATGATTGTAGAAATGCAGTACACAGGAGAAGAAACTGATATTACTACTTGGCAGAGTAAAAGGGATACTTATTTCACAGTTACCACAACACAGCTCAGATCACTGTGAAGGACTGCCTTCTGTCAAGCATTTAAGATAATTGTATATTATTTATCAGAAACTTTCTGCACTTTACAGATTTAAACTTAGCACAATGAGGGTGGGGACCTAGTGATGAGACACAAAAAGGATGAAAGAAAGGTCTTCAGTGGGTGACCATGGGCTGGTCTATGTCACAGGCATGTTCTATTTGGTCTCCAATGAAACATTATTGTTTCTGGTTTGTGGGATTTATTTGCCAATATATTAAAATAGGGAGCTATTTCAACTACTCTTGACATGCAGAAGATGCAGCAGCACTGGATTAGCATTTCCAGGGGCACAAGTCAACTGCAGTTGAGGGCATGTGCTCCTTGAGATAGAGCACAGACTCTTTTATTCACCACAGTTTCTATTCTTTTTCACTTTTACTGCCTGCCCTCTACACGCACTTGGACTCTGCCCTGACCACATGGGATTCCTACAGGTGATAAACCAACACCAGTAGCAAAAAACAAAAAAAAAACTACCAAAGCAAGATGAAACCAGTAGAAGAAGGTAGACAAAAATCATACACTTTCCTAATGAGTCCAAAGTAAACCACTGTTTTTTGGATGCCTTTTGATTTCTTGAATGTTTGTAACTAGCTAGCAGTAAGTCCCTGACACAGCAGGCTCTAATGCTGGGTTACACTAGAATTTATCACTTCCATTGTCATTTTCTGTTCACTTGTATATTAAATACTGTATATATCAACAACAAAAATTTAAAGCACAGTACTGTTCCAAGTACTGTGCTAACCTCTGGGTGTACACTGTTGAATGGAATAGACGTGGTTACTGCTCATCAGCCATGCTAGCTCCACCCCACACCTTGCCTGTTGGGTCTGGTGGAAATAGTGGTGCCTGGCACATGCAGTGATACTGGCTAGTACAAGGGGAAATTGTACTCAGGAATGGCAGTGGAGAGTAAAGGACCCTTTATTAAGAGAACAGGTAGAGCCACTGAAACATGGGTGATTACTCTGTAGGCAATTTGAACCCAGAAAACTTATGTGACACATCAAAGCATGTGACAGAGGAGTAGTTCTATTTTACCTTTATCATTGCAAATTCTGACCCTGTTCTTTCCATTCAAACAGATGTTTTAAAAGCCCTGTTAGTTGTTCTTTGCACATATTCACAATCCTCAGCCAATTTAGGCCTTAGTATTTTTAGAAGGAATTATACACATATTTGCCACACATTTGCATTCACATCTGCACCCGCATCTTTTAATAGATCATTTTAATTTTCTGATAATCAAACAGTGCTATGACAGTCTGAGTATAACTGGGTACAATAACTTTTGAAATAAAATTTGGATGTATATGCTGTTATAACAACTGGATTCAATTTTTCTAAAAAGTCAGCTATTTCTCCAATTTTGTTCTACCTTGCAGAAATTAATTTTCTTATTCTTTATTAATATTTTCATGTATATAGATATGATACGCATACATATGTGTGTGTATATATGTATATATTTATATACATATATACATATAGACACACAGAGAGAAGGAGAGGGAGATGACTACATTCTAAGAAATTATTTAAACAATTTATCCAGTATTTCCCTGAACAAGTTTACACAAATGTCTACAGAATAGCTGAATTAAAAGTACTTTTTAAATAATAATGAATTCCCAGTTTGAAAATTCATTTTCAGCAGATGGATCTACTATATTGCACTGCAATGTATAATATGCAATAAAAATTCAATTTCAAGAAATGCAGATCAAAACCACAATGAGATATCACCTCACACCTGCCAGAATGGCCATCATTTAAAAAGTCTACAGGGCTTCCCTGGTGGCGCAGTGGTTGAGAGTCCACCTGCCGATGCAGGGGACACGGGTTCATGCCCCGGTCCGGGAAGATCCCACATGCTGCGGAGTGGCTAGGCCCGTGAGCCATGGCCACTGAGCCTGTGCGTCCGGAGCCTGTGCTCCACAATGAGAGAGGCCACAACAGTGAGATGCCCGCGTACTGCAAAAAAATAAAAATAAAAAATAAAAGTCTACAAACAACAAATGTTGGGGAGGTGGTGGAGAATAGGAAACTCTAGTACACTCTTATTGGGAATGGAAATTGGTGCAGCCACTATGGTGAACAGTATGGAGGTTCCTCAATAAACTAAAATTAGAACTACCATATGATTCAGCATTCCACATCTGGATATATATCTGAAGAAAAGGAAAACCCTAATTTGAAAAGATACATGCACCCCAATGTTCATAGCAGCATTTTTTATAATAGTCAAGATATGGAAGCAACCTAAGTGTTCATCAACAGATGAATGGATAAACAAGTTATGATATATATATATATATATATATATACACACACATATGTATATTATTATTACTCAGCCATAAAAACGAATGAAATTCTGCCACTTGCAACAGCACACATGGACATAGAAGGTACTATGCTTAGAAAAATAAGTCAGACAGAGAAAGACAAATACTGTATGTTATCACATATATGTGGAATCAAAAATAAAACAAATTAATAAATATAAAAAAATAGAAACAGACTCCCAGATATTCAGACCAAATTGGTGGTCATCAGTGGGGAGAAGAAAGTGAGAGGAGCAAATTAGGGGTAAAGGATTAAGAGGTACAAACTACTATGTACAAAATAAGTAAGCTGCAAGGATTGTACAACATGGGGAATATAGCCAATATTTTATAACTTTAAATGGATCATAGTCTATAAGAATATGGAATAATTATGTTGTACACATGAAACTAATATATGATTGCAAAACAACTATATTTCATTTTTTTAAAAAAAGCCAGTTTCATTTGCTTCTTTTTCTACTAGCCAAATCCTATGCAATATGAAGCAGTTCATTCTTTTCTTTGACACCTGAATTCTATAGATCAAGTAGTGTAAGAGAATAGAGGATTAAAACCAGTGCCTATTACCAATCCTCTGCATGTGTGTAAAAATATACATATTTTTTTATCTCTAAAAGACCTAACAGTTTCAACAGAAAAAATGAGTATCAAAGGTAATTCTTTCAATTTACATATGCCATGCATAATATTGGAGTTTTGAATAATGAGATACAATTTTCTTTGTAGAATTTTAATGATGACTGTAATTTGAGATGCATTTTTTTCACCTTAAATTTGTATCTAAATTTTTGGAAAAAATGAGAAACTGCTGGTCACAATCTTCAGAAAAGACATTTATTTGACCATGTTTCCTTTTATTAAAACATAATCATGTCAAATTTAGAAAAAGAGTTACTTCCTGAAGTAGCATACCATCTCCAGAGTCAGAACAGGAAGAGCAGCCCATCAGCATCCAAGAGCCTCAGTCCACTTGTGCAAATTTTATCCTGTTCGGGCTGGCTGGTTTCAAGTTTACACCCCTGACCACATTTGCACAAACACACCGACACACACTCACAGTCATGCTGCACCATGACCAAACAAATCTGTTGTTTGAAGAAGAGCTCATGGGCTGATGCTGTTGGAACTGAAAGAGGTCTTCATGTGACTTTGGTACAGTTTGATCTCCCTTTTACAGATGACAAAACAACACCAAGAGATTGTTATTTTTGCAAAATCAAATTTATTAAATATTTATTGAAGACTGACAAAAAAGTAATTATGATTGAGAAAATACAGTACATAAATAATGTGATTAAAATTGAAAGTCAGAACTGTCACATCTCATGATTAAGGATCATAGTTATTTAATCCAATCTCACTTCCTTCATCTTCACCCAATGCCAGTCATCCTGCTTAATATAGTAAACATCTATGTGGATCCAACACCTAGACACTCACTTCTTTGACCTCTTCTACCACGACCTTTCCCTCTATTCCGCTTTATCAACTTACTCTCAGGGCAAATGCCTTAACTTTATCAAGCATCAGAAACCACCCATTAAAATCAGGAACCCAACCACCCACTTTTCTACAATTACTTCTTATCTTTCCAACTCACTTGATCAAGGATCTGATCTGGAATTCTCCTTTAACTTATTAAGAGTTCCATTTCACTCCTTTCTATATATCCGTTGTCTCTCCATCACCTTGTTTTTATCTCTCTGACTATTGTTTCCACATTCCATAGTTAATACATACAATCGACGTCAGTAACCCTCTCCATTCACAGTACTTACTGATAAAAGCACACACGTATATGAAATCAACCACCTGCTTTTTCTTGCTTTTTTTTTTTTTTTTGGTTTCTGCCCATATGTTCTCTGAAGCACTGCTTGAGACTGTGGCTCATTCCAGCAGTTGGGTAACACTCAGTAATAATTCATTATAAACAACTTCAAAAGAGCACATAAACAGCACACAGAAATACTGTACTATTTATTTTCTAAGTTTATTCTCTCATCATCAGTAATACTTTTGTATCTTCCTACACCCTCCAACCTGAACAAGCTAGATAACTTGTACAAAGGGCTTTGCTAACAAAATAGAAGCCATGACCATCCTATCACCATCATCTCTATCATATTTCTCCTTCTTCCTCCTTTTTACAACAGTGAAAATGACCCTGCTCTCATCAGAGGTCAGCTTCTCTGAATGCAGACTTTGTTTTCTCAGCCCATTTGTTCCTTCAGTTACTCCCACTGTAACATCTTTACCTTTCTCTGTCAACTGGATAATTCCACTGATAAACAAATAAGCTGTAGTACCTCACATGTTAAAAAGATTACACATTTCCTGAAATTGCTGTTTACACCAATATCTACAATTATTTACTCCTATTATCATTGTCGACTATTTTCCATTTGCCTACTGCTCTTCCCACTCTATTCATATACCTCTTGCCAAGGATTCAATAGGTATTTTTGGTCCTTACTTTTATAAACCTTGCAGCATCATTCAGCAGTGTTGACTGTTCTTTCCATCCTGAAATATTATGTACCATATTTTTTTATTCTTCTTTCTTACTACTCTCTCTCAAAATCCTTTCTTGGTCACTATTCTTTCACCAGAACTTTAAAAACTGTAGCCCTTTTTTTCCTCTGAATCCTCTTATAAAATCTAAACAATTCAACTACCTTGTACCTCTCTCTCATATGCTCTTAGAAAATCTCACCAATTTCCATATATTTGAGGATTATAAGTGTGCTGATGACTCTGAACACTGTATTTCTTGCCTCAGACTTAAATGTCCAAATGTCTTCCTGATATCATTCTGCAAATATCTCAAGATAATCAGAAATTTGGCATGTTCCAAAGTATTCAAATTTTGATATTCTTGCCAGCACTCTTTCCAGAATCTTTGCCATTCCTTCTTAATCTCAAAAAAAAAAAAAAGTTATCACTCTCTATCAAAGGCAAAGAACTAAAAGTCATTAGTAGAAAATTTGTCTCCGTCACCCCTCATGTCCAATACATAACAAATTCTATAAAATCTATTCCCAGATACATGTGAAATCAGTCATTTTTTTCTACTTCTATGCTTATATACTGCCATATATTTTTTTCAAGTCCCAATCATCTGTTATCTAGACCATTATGATCACAGAGTAAATGGCTTTGGGTTATCCTGTTTTGGTAGCTGCAATCCATTATTGCATTTATTGATTTACATATCTTAACTCATGTTACTCTCTTGATAAAAATGTCTCAATAGTTTTCTTTTATATTAAGAGTAAAACCATCATTTAGCTTAGCCTACAGTAAATGCATGATCTCACTTTGCCCTGGCCCTCTACCTTATTGCTTGCCTTTACCTACAATTCTTAGAGTCACACCTGTTCTCTTAAAATTTATCCAACACACAAGGATCCTATTTCTTCTTTTCATCTCTACCTACCCAAACCTAGCATAAATTTGATGCATATTAATTGATGGATTGAATTAGTTATTCTATTCCAAATTGTAATCAAATGCTTAATTTTCCTCTAAACCATTTCAAATGAGTCAAATCTTAGAATTGTCCTATGACTAAATAACAAATAATTATATGTTATATAATATTAACCTATAAATATTATCCTCTCTGAATCTTGAAAGAAACACTGGGGGAAATATGAGAATGGTAGCTTTAAAAGAGAGCAGAAAATAGACTATGGAAAATATAACATTGAACTTTTAGTCATCTATGTCACATTAAATATATACATTTATTTCTAATCTTTCTCAAGCTACAATATAATAACTGTGAATGAAAAGATGTAATATCATGAGTTCAAAATGAATAAGAATGGATGAGAGATGTCAACTAATTTTTGGAAGATGGAAAATGTTGTGGCATTATTAACAGATTTGGCAGGACACAGAGTGGTAAGATCTTTCTGTGCAGGCAGAAGATGTTTCCAAAATAAGGCAACTCACAGCTCAGTCAGGAATGGGAAGCTCCAATCACCTCAACTGATGAAAGAGAAATATGGGATGAGAAACAGTGGATTAATTAAAATATGTTTCATAAGATACTACACTTCCATGTCCCTTCCATCATTTCAAGCAGTTAAGCAGTTCCCTTTTCAAGAACTCAGGGTAGACAAGAGATTTATTGTCTAGAAAAATCAAATCGGATTGCCTCCAGTCTCTTGGGTACACCAAGCAAAGGAAGGCTGTGGGGAGAGGGTTTTATACTGAAATGGAGATACTATATGAAAATCTGGAATGAACAGTGAGACTCAGCTCATCCTGCTCAGCAGCATTGATTCCTTCTGCCAGGCTGGGTGCTGGGGGGTTCTTCTTCAGAAAAAATGGAATGTCCCTAGGAAAATAGTCTACAGGCACCAATATTTAAAGCTCTTCCATTATATATCTGGGTCTCTTCCTGATCATACAATGGTAAAGTCCTCCAGTCAATAAGACTGATCACACAAAACAGCTTCTAATCAATAAGTTTTTACCACTCTCCAACAGGAATCCACCCAAGGATGCCTTGATATTTTTAAAAAATCCTCAAATATGGCCCTAAACTGAATAATCCCCTCTCTCATATCATAAATTAAAACTTTTCTAAGATTCAGTGATATACTTTGGAAAGCAGGCCATATTATCCATCCTAATCTGATATGAAAACACAATTGGTTTTCACTCATAATCCTAAATGTTGTAGAAAAAGAGCACAGGCTTTGGATTAAGAAAACTCTTAGTTTGAATGTTAATTCTGTAACATAACAGCTGAATACACTTGGGCAAAATTCTTAAATTATTTAGCTGATGTTTTAGCCTGAGTTTCACAGAGAACATGGCCTAAGACAGAAGGTTTGTATTCTATTACTTCACGATGGATTGCTATTCCAGATAGCAAGAGTGATGGATGAGGAGGATGATGCAGGGGGAGCCACAAGGAAGATACGTTATCAAGATGGTTGCCACTAAGTGAAACCAGTTGCTCAGTCATATGGAATCGTCCCCCAGGGAGCAAAGTCAATGGCATCACAAGACTGTTCATCAAAGAGGAGGAAAGGAGAAAATTACCCCTTTCTTATCTCTTATGGATCAAAATTTGACCCACACCTTTCTTGATTGTGAATGCATAGACTTCAGTTAAGTTTTGATAAAAGGTATCAACAGGGAAGCATGAGAAAGAGAAAAAATGTCTGAGACAGGGGCATGAGGGAAGGTATATTCAACTGGCACCTGTGCAGAAGCCCAAACCCAGATGGAACAAAGCTGAGGCAAGAGCTTTAACAAAGATCATAAACTCAAGAGGACCTGAAGTGGCACACAAGCTTTTACAGCTTCTTATCTGTAAAATGGTAATATAATTATCTACGGTTATGGGTTATTATAAACACTAAATAACATGCAAAGTGGCACCCTGGCACAGCAGATTCTTAGTACATATAATTAATATTTTCTTTACTAAACTCTCTTATCAATAAAAGCATCTCTAAAATTTGTGTAAGCATCTATATGACATGAAATTGACCATGTTTGGATTATTGTTGAAGCTGGATAATAGATAAATAAATGTATAATGTATCATGAACTCTACTTTGACATATATGTTAGAAAATTTCCCTAAAAATATTTAAAAACAGTATTTATGAAATTTCAAAAATAAAAACATATGTAACTCTGATTTCCAAGTCATCTAATTGACTCTGAGTCATGTAAAAATATCAATGTCTGTCTCATAACTCCTGGTCAGAAATATAAATAATCCAATACTTTCCCAGTCCTCACTTTCTATAATTCTGGATTGTTTATTTCTCCTTTTCTGAAACTGCCTATTTCCTTCACTAAAGTTACTGAGATAAAATTCACATATTACATTTCAAGTATATTTACATGCATTTCTTCCCCACTAGGTTGTAAACAAATTGCACACAGAGCCTATTTCATCTTTGTTTTACCCAGCTATTAGTGCAGCATTTATCATGTGATAGATCAACAAATAATCACTGAAAGACTAGGACTCACAGTAGTAACTTCTGATTGTGTTTATCCTAACATCAGGGAGCAGAGATAGCCAACAGGCAATTTTGTCAAATTTGCCAATTTACTAGATTAAATTAAACTATGATTCTAATCCAGCTTCATATGAGTATGACTAAACATCCTTACTACCAAACTTTGACTTTCCTACTGATTATGTGGGAAAATAAATGGTTGACCATTGTTAGCCACACTTTTCTAAATAAGAATAATTTGGAAAAGTTTCATTGTGATTGACAAAGCTGGGAAAGTGAAGTCCCATATTTTTTCATAAAATGGATGACTTTTGAGTCAACCAACTTTCTTCCAGTATAGTATTTTCCAGTTTGCATAAATTATTCTTTCTCCTCTTTATTTTCTTTATTGAAGTTGAACATAATTTTTTATAAAGTCAACATTAGAGTGTTTGATTCTAAATTGACCTGAGTATCTTACATCTACAAGCTAGTCTGATTTCCTGAATCGTTTTTAGAATTTCCAACTGATTTTATATTTGGGAAAAGTAGTGAAGAATTATGCTTCTTGCATAAAATGAAATCTAAAGATGGATCTACTCCATTTCTTCTTAAAAGCTATTTCTTCGGGTGGTACAACGTGTGAACTTATTTACTCATTTATGATTTTCATATTTCCTTATTTTTAAATAATTACTTGTAATACACTTCCTCCTTTTTAAAAAAATATATAGGCCAAAAATATAGTTGCTCAGGAAGAAAATCACAGCACTATTATAATTTGCAAAGAGTATTTGAGAGTAAGTTTATAAGTAGCCACAGAAAAAAATTGAATGTATAACTTAACAAGTAATTCAATAAATACTTTGATGAAGGTACAGATAGATAAATTATTAATATGCCTTTAGCATAATCTCTTTTGAGCCTAAAAACAGGTAATTCAGACAGAAACTCTACTTAAGGCTCTGTTGGCCCACATAAAACAAAGTGAAGAGTAATTAGATAATTTTCATAAATTCACCTTATTCAGGTGTTTAACATTATATTTAATAACTTCAGTCATTCACCATTAATTTTCTGTGTTCATGGTCTTTTGAACAATTTCTTAGATTTGTTAACCAAATAGACTCTAGGATGGCTACAAATCTCAAATGGACATTAAATACAGTCAGGACAATTCTAATAAATTTCTTGAGAACACACACTTGTCCCCATTCCAAGATAACTATTTCATATTTTTTTTTCCATTTCTTCCTCCTTTAGCTCATCTGATGACCTCATCTCATATTGCATTCAGAAACCAGATATAGTCAATTGAGAAGCAACTCATTTTCTCACTAGAAAATACAACCCATATTTGAATGCAGACCTTCATAATCTGTCTTTTCTTCTGTAATGAAACATATGCCTCTCTTATATCTAAGAACAACTGCTTATGTGTACTCTATATTCCATCTCCTCTCACCTGTTTCAGAATGCTTCTCTAAAATCAACATTTTACTGGTTCCTTTAGATGATTACTATCATCACTGTATAAACATTTTGATTTTGCCTATTTTATATTATATTATATATATACATACTATATATTATACATATAACTATACCATATATATTTTATAATATATATTAAATTTCAATTTGAATCATATACTATGAAAGTGAGCCAGCATGTGAATTTTTAGCCTAAACAAGTTGAGTACCTGCTAAAGCACAAGATTTAAGACAAACCAGAGTCCCATGACATAATGCTCAAAATACTGAGCATACTGTCCAAGTATAACATACTTGTTATACCACAAAGCAGGAATATCTCAACTCAAATGGGAAAACAACAATCAATAAGCAATAACAATGGGGTGACACTTATACTAAAATTATCAGATAAAAATGCTCTAACAAGCTATTACAAAGACTCTTGAAACAAACAGAAGAAATAAATCAGTAAAATTTAAGATAGAGCAATAGAGATTATTCAACTTAAGCAACAGAGAGAAAACTTACCTTTGGGCCAATTTTTAAAAGATCTAGTATTCATGTCATTGGAGTCTCAGATAGAATGGGAACAGTTATAGTACTGAAAAAATATTTGAAGAAATAATGAATAAAACTTTTCAAATTTGGTGAAATATATAAATCTACAGTTTCAAGAAGCTGAGTGAGTACCAGACAAGATAAACTCAAAAAACAAAAAATCCATGTTTTGACAGTGTAATCAACTTTCTGAAAACTAGAGACAACACCACAAAATATATTGAAACCAGCTAGAGAGAAATTAAAATAACATTACCTATAGGGCAAGGTTTCTCAGACTCAGCACTACTGAAATATTGAGCCAGAAAATTCATTTTGAGGGAGGCTGCCTTGTGTATTTTAAGATGTTTATCAACATACTTGGTCTCACCCTTCAGTTCTGATAGTGAAAAATGGCTGCAGACATTGTCAAATGTGCTCATGTGGACAAAACAACTCCAAGCTGAACCACTACTTTAGAGAACAATTCAACCGAGAGCAGATTTCTCATCAAGAGTCATAAAGGACAGAAGAAAGTGACACCATATTTTTAAAGTCCTGAGAAGAACTACCAACTCAAAAGTCATGGCCATTTGACTTCTATGTGAAGCTAAAATATCCTTCAAAAATGAAGGTGAAATATATTCTCAGATGAAGGAAAACTAAGAGAATCTGCCTCTTACATAACTGCTGCTAAAAGAATGATCAAAGAAATCTATTCCCAGAAAATAAATAACAGATGAACATATAAACTGAAGAAAGAGCAATGAAATGGTAAATAAATGGGGAAAATAATAAACCTTTCTTTTTTCTTCAGATTTTTGTATTGTGTGACATTTAAAAGCAAAACAAATAAATCAAATTGTTTGATGTTCTCAATTCAAGTAAAGTAATATTTAAGACAATTATAACATAAAAAAGAGGATAAAAGGACCTAACTCATAAACTACACATGTATATTGTAATCTCTAGAGCAACCTGTGGGAAAAAAAAAAACTATACTCAAAAACTATAAAACAAGACAGAATACAAAAATGTTCAAGTAACCCAGAGCAAGAGAGGGACGGGGAAATAGAGGAACAAAAAACCAAGGGGGCAAACATAAAATAAGTAATAAAATGACAGTTTTAATTCTAAAATATCAATAATTTCATTTAATGTGAGTAGTCTAAACAAACCAATTAAAAACCAGAGATTGATGGAATGGATTAAAAAAGTTATTCAGCTAAATGCAGTTTATAAGAACCTTACTTCTAATATTATGCTATAAGTAGATAAATAGCAAAGGAATGGAAAAAGTTATACCAAGCTAATCAAAAATATTTGGAGTGGCTATAATATCAGATAAAGTAGACTTCAGAAGAAAGAAAATAGAAACAAGTATGACAAAGAGGAATGAATAAGAACATTACTAAAATTATAAAATATTCAATTCAGCAAGATGATATAAAAATTTTAAGCACTCAAAATATGTTTGATAATACAATGAAATCTCAGGTTTGAGGTGCCCTGTTTCCATATATGTCAATTAGGTTAATGTGTTGATTATGTTTGTTTTTTTTTTTTCTCACTGATAAGTTTCTGCTTCTTGTATTCATTGTTATTTACTAAGAGAGTTGGTTTAAAAAAAATCTCCAAGAGCGAAAATTGGTGCTTTCCCATTGTATCATTTTGTTTTATGTATATTAGACATCAACAAATTTGGATTTTTATACCATCTTGATGAATTTAACATTTTAGCATTATGAAAATGGCTTTCTTCATTTTTAATAATTATTTTTACATAAAAGTGTCTGAAATTAGTTTTAAATTTTTCTTAGCACTTTCATGGCATAACTTTTCCATTTTCCATATGTTTATATTTTAGAAGTGCCTTTTTATTTAAACAACAGATGGCCAGATAATTTGCCCGGTTTGACAATATTTTTCAGTTGGAGCATTTAATTTTCATTTGAAGTACTTACTGATACACTGGATTTTAAATTTACCATCTTACTATTTGAATACTATTTATCCTGCCTGATTGATGTTCTTCTCCCCTAATGCATCATTACTGGAAGCAGAAGTTGTCCTCTTTGTCTCTATTCTATTCTTAGATTATTCTCATTCAGATTCTTTTGAACAATATACTATTGATTTCAGATTCTAATATTTGCCTTTAAGGCCTTTAACATTTTTTTCTCAACTTCAGTTGTCATGCCACAGGTCCACTTGTATGTCAAGCATTTATCACCAGCTTTATATGTAAAAAACACAACCCTTAAACCTCCACTCTACCACCACCCCATATCTAAACATGGTCCTGCCTCAGTTCTGTCCTTCTTAGTAAATGAGAACTTCTTCCAGCCACTAGCTCATATCCAGAGCCTGAGAGTAATATGATCCCTTTTTTTCACTCATGATTAATATACCTTGCAAAACCCTGTACTGTCTCTAATCCAACCCCTTCTACTGGCTCCCCCAGATCCTAGTTCTAGATTCTGTCTTTTATTGCTGGACTCCTAACTGTGTTCTCTGTGTTTGTTCTTTTCTTGTATCCATCAATTCACCTTAGAACAGCCAAAGAGGCCTCTCAAAACGTAAATTAGATCATATCATTTCTGGATACAATTGTGCAAATAAAATAAAAGCAAAACACTTTTCTTTGGCTTACAAAGCCTGATGTCATCTCATTTTTAATCTGGTAACACCTCCTGACTGTTTTCCATGCCTAAAAAGTGCTATTTTGGTAGAATTTTTGCACAGCTGACTCTTTTAATCATTTAGTTTCTCAACAATGCAGTTTTTTCTTAACTACTATAGCAAAGGTGTTCCCTTCCCCCACTGTTCTGTTGCTTATGGCCCTATATTTTTCTTTATGTCATTTACCACTATCTGATATTATATTATTTATTCTTTCACATGTTTATTATATCTGTCCCCCAGGGTATATCTGAGCTCCATTAAGTCAGGTGTTTTGTGTGTCTTTCTCTTCTGAAATCACAGCACTCATTGTTGGACTCATTAAAGCTCATCTTTATTTCCAGCTCTCTTCTTCCTTGCCAATGTTAGTGTTGCACCCTCCTCCCACCACCATGACCACATTTAAGACAGGAATGGCCATGTGACTAGAATTGACTTGCCACTTTGAGAAAGAAGTCTTTAAAATCTATGTGTACTTTCCCTACTGCAGAAACAAAGACCTCCCAGATTTTATGGATTCTGTCTATGCAGCTTCCTGAATGAGGATCACTTGAAAAGAACCCTCAGACCTAAAATGGACATGTAGCTTGGAGGAAGAAGTAAATGTGTGGTGTTTTAAGGCGCTGTGGTTTTATGGTTAGTTGTTACTGGAGCATAACTTAGCCTGCTCTGACTTACGTGATAATGACATTTAACAAAACTTTATAGAATGAATATATTCAACTTAACTATAACACCTACAAGATTATGCACAGTCAAGAATCAATTGTAATGCACCAGATGGTATTCATTATGGAATATAAAAGTTGTGATTTGTCAAATAATTATTGACATGCTGAACATCCATTGTCTTAACATGCCTCTTCATTACCACTGTGCTTAACATTCCTGAATTGAGACAATAATCAAGACCAATGACCAGCACAGCTCTGTGCATCTGTCTTAGGATGTAATTTAAAGCTTCTTATTTTCTTTTTAATGTTATTGTAGGGTTTTGATGTTCAAAGTAAATATGGTTTCCTATTCCCTCCTTTTCTTCTCCTTTTTCCCTTTCTCATTCTTCTAAGAAATGGGTAGTATCAGAAGCTTAACGAAGAACTGCTATGTAATTAAAAACAGACTTCAGCATATCAATCTATTGTCCAAACTTACATAAACAGCTTATATTTAAAATATCCCTCAATGGATATGTTAATTCCTCTTTCAATCATTTAAGCTATTCTTGAAATATCTAAAACATGCATGCTTCAAATCCCAAACACTACATTTCTGTCCAACTAGTCCTCTCTCCCTTAAGTAAATAATACAATAAAATAGTAATTCACAGCTACGTCTTTCCAAATCTAAAAACACGTTCTAATCCACTATACAATGCAGGGTTTTTCACTGTTATGAATACCCCTGCACTATTCCCTCCTCTGGAATGGCCTTCTTCTGTGTTTCCGCATTCCAATGGCCATCTATTTAACAAGAAACACTTCATATTTCCTACTTTACGGTGTATCCCATGATAATTCTAGTTCTCACTGATCTTTACCTGTAAGATGCAGTAGTACTCAAAATTACTAGTAATAATAGTCTGTGCATAGAACAGACTATTCTATGTACTTTGGCAGATTTATGTTCTTTCTGGTAATGGTCTGTAATTGCTTCATATATGATAACCTTGCCTCCAAAACTAGTTTTTGAAGATTAATGAGACAGGAGTTTGTCTTTTCCTTTCTGTGTAACTCCCATAGCAGCAAGAAAATACTAGACACACAGTAGGCATTCAAGTAAAATGTAGTACATTTGAATTAAACAGATTTGAATTTGCCAAGATTTAAATGAAATTGTCTATCTTGTGAAAAGTGGAAATTTACACCTACTCAAAACATTAAAGGAGATCAGGCTTTCTTACCTAAATTTTATGTCCAATTTGTTCCAGTCTCAAACCCCTCAATAAAAACAAAATCTTTTAATCTGTTTGCAAAATATTCCCTCCTTCCTCCCATCTTGCCACTGCAATTCTGTGATATATTGTCCTTGCCTATTACCCCTTTATAGCTGTTTTGTTAAAGTTCATACCACAAAGACCTGTAAAAGAAATTTATGGCTCTAGGGACTTCAGAGAATTCTAAATAACCATAACAGGAACATGAAGCATTAATTAAAGACACGAGTCTAAGTTATAACAGGAATCCTGACATTTAAGGCCCTGGTACCATGTAAATTTAAAACGGTATGACAAACAGAGAGTAATTTGATGGTCAGGGGGTTAAAATGGATACCTTAATATCTTTGTCAAGAAAAAGTGCCTGTCCTTGTTCTAACCCCTACCCAGGGACTTCAGGGGCTTCCTTCATAAAACATGGTGTTGCCTAAATATTTTTGCAATAACTCATATATAAGCCAGTCTTTTCTTTAAGTACACTAGAGATTAAAAAGCAACCCCCAACATTCATATACTGATTTTCAAATAAAACACTTTAATATTTAACATGTATTTTGCTACAAATTATCCATTGCTTAGTCTATTGAAGGGCTATATTTAAAGCCAGGGCACCAAGGAACTTGCCACAGTACAGAGGAATAATTTTTCTCCAGGGAATTTTCACATATTTATCTAAAGGCAGAATGATATTCCTGACTCACTCTGTCAAATCAAGCAATGGAAAATGCTTTACTTATTTTGAAATAATAAAAATGGAATAATAGAGATTCAATTTGTTTTGCATGTTTAATATTAATACCTAGTACCCTTCTTAGAACATTGAAAGTACATATTATACATATTTGTTTAATATATGTTGAGAAGGACACACAAATTTGTCCTCAAAGCTCAAATATGCAGCAAATATCTGTCTGTCCCATCCCCAACTGTACCTAGAAGGGTAGACTGTTTTCTCTGTGTGAAATTCTATGGCATATATAGTACCATTCATTTGTGATGTCTCATGTTTTGTCCTGCATTGCTGTATTTTATGTGTATAGAGTAATTCCTCAGGTAAATTGCAAGATAAGTACTATAATTTATTCTTGTGTCTTCTATAACACTTGGCACTGACTTTGAATATATTAGGTTCTTAATAAATATTTGTTGGTTGATTAATTGATTTACCACTCCTGCTAATTGCAAAGTGACATCATTGGTCATTAACAGACACATAAATGGATTACCAAAAATCATGTGAATTTAAATATTATCAGATTATGCCCAAAATTAGTATCAGAGGAGCCAACCACCCTCTCCTTCAAGCCCTCCTCACACTTTTTATCTACTTACTCCTCACTTACAATTCAGCTACTTGCTTGCCTTCTTTCCCTTTTCAGCTTTGTGCTGTTATTTAATATCTCACCAGCTGTGTAATTTCAGCTCCCAAATTGAATAAGACGTTCCCTCTAGTGGAACCCTTACCTTGACAAATAGCCAAATAGTAATTATTATTCTTTTCAGGGGTTGAGCTATGGAATCATGCCTACAATATCCCAAGCTTGAGCATGTAGAAATTTATGCTATACATCCCTATGTCGGAGTTTCCATCTGAGATCGTATTTCAAGCCCTCTCATTTTTTTTTGCAATATGATTAAATTAATTCCTTTATAAAGTTGGAGGCTTAGAGAGACATTCAGAAAGAAACTTGATGTTTCATATTTTTGCAAACTTGCTCTCCCTATTTCCTTTCCTATTATTTTAACCACACCAAGAAGGAGAATTAATTTTGCAATGGTCTCTAATTTTTTTCTAAATGTGTAACCTCCATATTAATAGGAGCCAGAGGACTCATTCATCATATCTGGTCACTGTGAAACTGACATTTACAGGGTGGAATGTTTCTCGCTCAGGACAAATGGGTATCATTTGTAAAACACGCCTCACCCAATCGTAGGCTCCCATGGCTCTCAAACTACATTTTTAAGCAACAATATAAACCATTCCCCAAACTGAAAGGTCTTTTCAAATATTTACTGCCTACCTATGGAACTTTTATTCTGCTGGCTTCTGCCATCAATAATCCTGGAAGCTCCAAGCTAAGAGTTGTGTCTGACCTCCAAGGAAAGTCAATGCCGCAGAATGGGGATGGTGGGTTCAGCATCCTGCGTTCCTCCTTCTGTCACTTCCTAAGGCTTATTACAAAGAAACTAAGGACTGCAGAAGACTTGTTTTTAGGTTCATTAGAAAAGCCCTCAACCCTTATATTTGTAAGTTGGCTCAATGTTTTTAAGTGTTTTCCACATAAAATGGGATTTTCTTGCCCACTTTCTCTGTGAAGAATTTGAATTACCCCATCCCACAGTGGTCTCAGAACCAGCATTTTGCTTTTATTTTTCTAAAACCCAGTTGTGATTTCTGGTCGTTTGGTCAACTTGGTGATCTTTGTTCAGGCTCCTAATTCCATTGTGGGAAACAGACAAAATCCTTCCTCTAGGATATCTGCAAATTTTGAATTTTTGATTTCTTATGATGTGCTCTGCCTTGTGCTTCTATATTCACATGCTGTTTGGCCCCATGTCAATGCGGGCCCAAAGCTCAGCCCTTCAAATTGTTTCCACAAAAATTTATAGTTGCTGCACTAAAAATTCTGTAAGCTTCAGTAACTTTATTGAAAAATTGCAGATTCCCTCCTCCTCCTTCCTCTCTTCTGTCCTCATTTCCTGCCCCATCTCTCCCCTTCATTCATCTTTTTTTTTTTTTTTTTTTTTGCTGTACGTGGGCCTCTCACTGTTGTGGCCTCTACCATTGCGGAGCACAGGCTCCGGACACGCAGGCTCCGCGGCCATGGCTCACGGACTCAGCCGCTCCACGGCAAGTGGGATCTTCCCGGACCAGGGCACGAACCCGTGTCCACTGCATCAGCAGGCGGACTCTCAACCACTGCGCCACCAGGGGAACCCAATGTTTTTTATGTATCATGATGTTTTGACATCTTAAGACATTTTCTGGTTGGGGAGAGATTTCCTCTTCCAGGGTTAGCCAATTTTTAGAATGGCAAAAAAGCTCAGATAAGACCATGCCTTTGACATGCAAACTAATAACTCCAGAGCTAAACCTTCTCAGTCTAGCCCAGACACCCCAAGATTTAGTAATCCCAGGGCCAGTTACCAGGCTACCAGGGACCACCTCTGTAGTTTAAAGCCTGCATGTAGTATTCACACTAGCCAGTCCTAAACTGTTTACCCTCCCTTGCCTTTCCTTTCCCATAGAAACTATAATAAAGGTATGGCCTAAGCTCTCCCTTTCTTCCTGATCCTTTTGCCTCCTGACTTATGGTGGTACTTCTCCATGTGCTCTGTCTGGAATGCCATGCCTCCTGTTTCTAGGACTTGTGAGTATAATAAACTTTGTTTTCTTGAGTATCTCCTATGTTTTCTCTTATGACCACAACTGACTGACCATCACATAAAATAACATAGAACGTTATGCATATGTATATATTTTGTTTTACTGCCTCAGATTTTTCATATAATGTTGACTAGAAATGTTGACAGCAACAACTATCCTTATTTAATCTCATTCTCACAGAAAATGTATTTGTTTCACCATTAGTTATGGTCTTTTCTACTGGTGTGGTTTGTTAGTTTTTTACAGAGACCTTTATCAGATAGAAACAGTTTGATTCAGATTAGTTCTATTCTAATCTTAATTTGCTATAATAATAAGTGGATATTGAGTTTATCAGTTTTCCTCTATTTGTATGATCATCTGATATTTCTCTTTAAACCTGTAAATGGCAATTATTGATTGATTTTAAATGTTAAACTGACTTTACATTTCTGAGATTAACACAAATTGTTAATGATGCTTAGCTCAGTTTATATTGTTAGATACAGTTTTCTAACATTTTGTTGATGATTTTTTCCACTTGTATTCATGAGAAATATTGGTCTGTAACTTACCTTCTTTACCAATTTGTATAAAGTTTTGGTATCAAGTTTAGGAGAGTTTTCTAAAATATATTGTGGAAAATTCCTTCTTGCCAACCCCGCCCCCCACTTAATCTATGGAAGAATTGGCATAATATTGGAATTATTTGTATTTTAAATGTTTAGTAGAATTTAAAGATGTAATCATCTGGACCCATAGGCTTTTTATTTATTTATTTTTCTTTCTGAAATTATTTTAATTATAAATTCAAGTTCTTTAATAATTATAAGACTATTTAGGTATTCTATTTCTGCCTAAGTAAGCTTTGGTAAGTAATTAATTTCTTTATTTAACATCATTTTGAGGTTTATTAACATAAATTTGTACATAATGCCCTCTTATATTTGCTTAATTGTTCCTGTCTACAGGAACTATACTTATGCTTCCTTTATCACTCCTGAATAAGTTAAGTATATGAATTTTATTAGTCTATTTAAATACAGCTTTGAGCTGTGTTAAGACTTTGTAATACAATAAATACTTTCTATTTTATTAATGTGATTTATTTTTACCATTTATCTTCTTCCATTTTTTGTGTTTATTTTGCTGTTCTTAAATAAATTTCTTGAGATGGATACTGGCCTCACTAATTTTCAATTTTTCTTCTTTTCTAATATATACACTGAAAACTTAAAAGAATGTAAAGCTACACCACAAACAGAGAAAATATTTGCAAAATGTATATCTGATTAAGGTCTTGTATTCAGATATGAATTACTCTTACAGTTTAATATTAGGAAGATAGACTGATTTAAAAATGAGCAAAATATTTGAATAGGCACTACTACAAAGAAGATATATAAAGGGCAAATATGCATTGAAATATACTTATCATTAGCCATTAGGGAAGTACAAATTAAAACCACAATGAGATATAATTCTACACCCACCTGAATGGACAATTAAAACAGAAAAATATGTTTGTGAGTATGTACAACTTGAATTCGAATATGCTAGGGGCAGGAAGGCAAAATTGTAGCTCACTGCTTGGCAATTTCTCATAAAATTAAACACATTTTGTGTGATCCAACAATCCGACTCCTAGATAATTTTCTAGAGAAATGAAAATATATGTTCATATAAAAACGTGCACTCAGGCTTCCCTGGTGGCGCAGTGGTTGAGAGTCCACCTGCCGATGAAGGGGACATGGGTTCGTGCCCCCGTCCGGGAAGATCCCACATGCCGCAGAGCAGCTGGGCACGTGAGCCATGGCCACTGAGCCTGCGCGTCCGGAGCCTGTGTTCCGCAAAGAGAGAGGCCACAACAGTGAGAGGCCCGCGTACCGCAAAAAAAAAAAAAAAAAAAAAAAAATCCTGCACTAAGTTGTCTTAAGAGCTTTATTTGTAATAGCCAAAACTCGAAAATACTAATGGCCATCAACTGTTTTTCTTTCACTGAAATATGCATGACTTAAAATATGTTAGTTTCATAATTATTTGATATTTGTATACATTATGAAAAAATGATTACCACAATAAGTTCAGTAACCATCTGTCTCCATACAAAGTTGTTACAATATTAGTGATGGTTTCCTTTATGTGGTGTATTACATTCCCATGGGTTATTTATTTTAAACTGGAGGTTTGTACCTTCTAATGCCCTTCACCTATTTTTCTCCCACTCCCACTTCCCTCCCCACTGGTAGCCACCATTTTGTTTTCTGAATTTATGAGTCTGATTTCACTTTGGTTTGTTTTGTTTTTAGTTTCCACATATAAGTGAGATCATATGGCATCTGTCTTTCTCTGTCTGACTTTTTCATTAAGCATACTATCTCCAAGTCCATCTATGTTGTTGCAAAAGGCAAAATTTCACTTGCTTTTTATGGCTGAAGAGTGTTCCATTATATGTAGTCTTCTTTATACATTCATCTGTTGATGGCCACTTAGGTTGCTCCCATATCTTGGCAATTGTAAATAATGCTGCCATGAACATTGGGGTGCACATATCTTTTCAAATTAGTGCTTTTGTTTTTGCTTTTTGGGTATATACCCAGCAGAGGAATTGCTGGGCCATATGGAAGTCCTAACTTTAATTTTTTGAGAAACCTCCATACTCTTTTCTCTGGTGACTGGGCAAATTTACATTCTTATCAAGAGTGCACAAGGGTTCCCATTTCTCCACATCCTTGCCAACACTTGTTATTTGTTGTAATTTTGATAATAGCCATTCTGACAGGTGTGAAGTGATAGCTCATTGTGGCTTTGATTTGCATTTCCCTGATAATCATAGGATGTTGAGCATCTTTTCATGTGCCTGTTAGCCATCTGTATGTATTCTTTGGAAAAATGTCTATTCAGGTCTTCTGTCCATTTTTCATCATGTTGCTTGTTTTTCTAATGTGGAGTTGTATGAATTCTTTGTGTATTTTGGATATTATCCCCATATCAGATATATTGTTTGCCAATACCTTCTCTATTCAGTGGACTGCCTCTTTGTTTTGTTGATAGCTTCCTTTGCTGTGCAAAAGCTTTTAAGGCTGATGTAATCTCATTTTGTTTATTTTTTGCCTTTGTTTCCTTTGCCTGAGAAGACATATGCAAAAATATGTTGCTAAGACTGATGTCAAAGAGTATACTCGCTAAGTTTTCTTCTGAGGGTTTTGTGGTTTCAGGTCCAACATTGAAGCCTTTAATCTATTTTGAGTTTATTTTTGTATATTGTGTGATAAAGTAGTTCAGTTTGATTCTTTTCATGTAGATGTCCAGTTTTCCCAACACTACTTTTGAAGAGGTTGACCATATAATTTACCATATCTGTATAGGTTTATTCTAGACTCTCTGTACTGTTCCATTGATCTATGTCTCTGCTTTTGTGCCAATACCATAATGTTTTGATTACAGCAGCTTTGTAGTATATTTTAAAATAAGAGTACATGTTGCCTCCACCTTTGTTTTCCTTTCTCAATATTGCTTTGGCTACCCAGGGTTTTTTTGTGTTTCCATATAAATTTTAGAACTATTTATTATATTTCTGTGAAAAATGTCATCTGTACTCTGATAAGAATTGTACTGAATCTGTAGATTGCCTTGGGTAGTTTGATCATTTTAAAAATATTAATTCTTCCAATCTATGAGCATGGTATACCTTTCCATTTGTTTGTGTCATCTTTAATTTCTTTCATTAATATTTTATAGTTTTCAGAGTACAAGTCTTTTACCTCTTTGGTTAGATTTATTCTACATATTTTATTCTTTTTGATGCAATTGTAAATGTTTTTTTTTTCCCTTAATTTCTCTCTCTGAAACTTCATTATTAGTATATAGAAATGTAACAGATTTCTGTATATTAAGTTGGTATCTGGCAATTTTACTGAATTCATTTATTAGTTCTAATAGTTTTTTGGTGGTGTCTTTAGGATTTTCTATTTTCTATATATAGTAAAATGTCATCTGCAAACAGTGACAATTTTATTTCTTCCTTTCCAATTTGGAGTTTTCTTATTTCCTTTTCTTGTCTGGCTGCTGTGCCTAGAACTTCCAATATTTTAAATAAAAGTGGAAAGCAGGGGCATCCTTGTCTTGTTCTTGATCTTAGAAGATATTCTTTCTGCTTTTCACCATTGAGTATGATGTTGACTGTGGGTTTGTCATATATGGTCTTTATTATGTTGAGGTATGTTCCTTCTATATCCATTTTGTTGAGAGCTTTTGTCATAAATAGATGGTGACATTTGTCAAATGCTTTTTATGCCCATTTTTAATGGGATTGTTGTTTTTTTGTTGTTGAATTGTATGAGTTATTTGTCAAAAGCTTTTTCTGCTTCTATGGAGATGGTCATATACTTTTCATTCTTTACTTGATTAATGTGGTGTATGACATTTATTGATTTGTGGATATTGAAACATCTTTGATCCCTGGGATAAATCTCACTTGATGATAGGGTGTAACCATTTAATATATTGTTGAATTTGATTTATTACTATTTTGTTGAGGGATTTTTCATCTATATTAATTAGTGATATTAGCCTGTAATTTTTCTTTTTTTGTGGTGTCTTTTTCTGGTTTTGCTATCAGGGTGATTCTGTTATCATAGAATTAGTTGGGAAGCATTCCTATTTCTTCAATCTTTTGGGAAGAGTTTGGGAAGAATAGGTTTTAATTCTTTAAATGTTTGGTACGGTTCACCTGTGAAGTCATCTGGTCCTGGACTTTTGTTGTTGTTAGAAGTACATTTTTTGTTACTGATTTGATTTAATTACTGGTATCAATCAGTTTAGATTTCCTATTTCTTTCTGATTCAGTCTTGGGAGATTGTACATTTCTAGGAATTTATCCATTTCTTCTATTTTGTCCACTTTATTGGCATATACTTTTTTATAGTAATCTCTTATGGTTCTTTGTATTTCTGTAGTGTTGCTCGTAACTTCTTATTCATTTCTGATTTTACTGATTTGGGCTCTCATTTATTTTTTCTTCATGAGTTTGGTTTATCAATTTATCTTTTCAAAGAACCAGTTCTTAGATTCATTGGTCTTTTCTATTATTTTATTAGTCTCTAACTTATTTATTTCTGTTTTGATATTTATGATTTCTTTCTTACTAGTAACTTTGGGTTTTGTTTCTTCTTTTTCTAGTTTCTTTAGTTATAAATATAGGTTGTTTATTTGAGATACATGTTGTTTCTTGAGGTAGACTTGTATCACTATAAACTTGCCTCTTAGAACTGATTTTGCTGCCTCTCATAGATTTTGGATAGTTTTGTTTCCATTTTGTCTCCAGGTATTTTTTTATATTTCCTCTTTGATAGAGAACTAGTACATATAATTTTAAAATTTGTATGGAAACAATGAAAGACCGTAAATAGCCAAAAAAAGTATTGAGAAAGAAGAACAGAGCTGGAGGGATCATGTTCCCTGATTTCAGACTACACTACAAAACTAGAGTAATCAAAATAGTATGGTACTGGCACCAAAACAGATACATATATCAATGGGAAAAAAAAATAGACTGCCCAGAAATAAACCCACATAATTGTGGTCAGTTAATCTATGACAAAGGAGGCAAGAATATACAATGGAGAAAAGATAGTCTGTTCAATAAGTGGTTCTGGGAAAACTGGATAGCTACATATAAAATATTGAAATTAGAACATTCTCTAACACCATATACAAAATAAACTCAAAATGGATTAAAGACCTAAATGTAAGACTCAAAATGGATTAAATTCAAAATGGGTTAAAGACCTAAATGTAAGACCAGAAACCATAAAACTCCTAGAAGAAAATATAGACAGAGCACTCTGACATAAATCTTAGCAATATTTTTTTTGGATCTGTCTCCTAAAGAAAATGATATAGAAGCAAAAATAAACAAATGGGAATTAATTAAACTTGAAAGCTTTTGCATAGCAAAGGCAACCATCAATAAAATGAAAAGACAGCTTACTGAATGGGAGAAAATATTTGCAAATGATATGACCAATAAGGGGTTAAGATCCAAAATATATAAACAGCTCATACAACTCAGAATCAAAATAAAAATGATTAAAAAAAATGAGCAGAAAACCTGAATAGACATTTTGCAAAAGAGGGCATGCATATGGCCAACAAGCACATGAAAAGATTTTCAACATCACTAATCACCAGGGGAATGCAAATCAAAATCACAATGAGCTATCACCTCACACCTGTCAGAATGTCTATTATCAAAAATACAACAAATAACAAGTGTTGACAAGAAAGTGGAGAAAAGGGAACCCTCATGATTGATCATTTTATCATTATGTAATTTCTTCTTTGTCTCTCATTGCAGTTTTTTTTTTTTAACATCTTTATTGGAGTATAATTGCTTTACAATGGTGTATTAGCTTCTGCTTTATAACAAAGTGAATCAGCTATACATATACTATGTTCCCATATCCCTTCCTCTTGCATCTCCCTCCCTCCCATCCTCCCTATCTCACCCCTCTTGGTGGTCACAAAGCACTAAGCTGATCTTCCTGTGCTATGCAGCTGCTTCCCACTAGCTATCTATTTTACGTTTGGTAGTGTATATATGTCCATGCCACTCTCTCACTTTGTCACAGCTTACCCTTCCCCCTTCCCATATCCTCAAGTCCATTCTCTAGTAGGTCTGTGTCTTTATTCCTATCTTGCCCCTGGGTTCTTCAAGACTTTTTTTTTTTTATCTTAGATTCCATATATATGTGTTAGCATATGGTATTTTTTGTTTCCCTTTCTGACTTACTTCACTCTGTATGACAGACTCTAGGTCCATTCACCTCACTACAAATAACTCAATTTCATTTTGTTTTATGGCTGAGTAATATTTCATTGTATATATATGCCACACCTTCTTTATCCATTCATCTGTTGATGGACACTTAGGTTGCTTCCATGTCCTGGCTATTGTAAATAGAGCTGCAATGAACATTTTGGTACATGACTTTTTTTGAATTATGGTTTTCTCAGGGTATATGCCCAGTAGTGGGATTGTTCGGTCATATGGTAGTTCTATTTTTAGTTTTTTCAGGAACCTCCATACTCATTACTGTCTTTGTTTTAAGTCTATTTTGTCTGATATAAGTATAGCTACTCCAGGTTTCTTTTCATTTCCATGTGCATGGAATATATTTTTTCATCTTCTGACTTTCAGTGTGTTTGTGTCTTTAGATCTGAAGTGAGTCTCTTGTATGCAGCACATAGATGGGTCATTTCTCGTATCTATTTAGCCACTCTATGTCTTTTGATTGGAGCATTTAGCCTTTTTACATTTAAAGTAATTATTGATAGGTATGTACTTATTGACTTTTTATTACTTGTTTTCTGGTTGGTTTTATAGTTTTGTATTTTTCCTTTTGTCCTCTTTTGCTCTCTTCACTTGTGATGTTATAACTATCTTTAGTGTTATATGTGGATTACTTTTCTCTATTTTATGTGTGTAGCTGTTATAGGTATTTGGTTTATGGCTACTGTGAGGTTCATGTATAGCAACCTGTGAGTGTGTGTGTGTGTGTGTGTGTATGTATTTATTTATTTTAAGTAGATGATCTCAAGTTCAAATGCATTCTCAGCTTTCTACATTTTCACTCCCTTGCATTCATGTTTAATGTTTTTGTGTCATATTTTATTTTGTTTTGCATATGCCATATCTGCCCATTGTGTTATAAACTATTTTACTGCTTTGGTCCTTTAACTTTCCTAAGTAGCTTTATCTGTGTCTAAATTACTAACTTTACTGTATATTTGCCTTAACCAATGTGATTTTTCCTTTCATAATTTTCATGTTTTTAGCTGTGACCTTTTCTTTTTTGCTTGGAAAAGTCCCTTTAATAATTCTTGTAAATCTGGTTTGGTGGTGCCGAACTCTTTTAGCTACTGATTGTCAGTAAAACTTTTGCTCTCTCCATCAAATTTGAGTGAAAGCCTGGTTGGGTAGAGTGTTCTTCATTGTAGCTTTTCCCCATTTATCACTTTAAATGTATTTTATCAATCCCATCTGGTCTGCAAAATTTCTGCTGAAAAGTCAGCTAATAGTCTCATTGGAGTTCCTTTGTATGTACCTCTTTCCTTTTCTCTTTCTGCTTTTAAGTTTCTCTCTTTATCTTTAATTTTTGTGATTATAATGTGTCTTGGTGTGGACCTCTTTGGGTTCATCTTGGTTAAGACTGTGCTTACTGAACTAGGACTTTTGTTTCCATCCTCAGGTTAAGGACATTTTTCGTTATCCATCCTTCAAATAAGTCCTCTTCCTTTTTCTCTTTCTCTTCTCCTTCTGGGATCCCTATAATATGAATGTTAGTGTACTTGATGTTGTCCCAGAGGTTTCTTAAACTATGCTCATTTTTAAATTCTTTTTTTTTTTTTTTCTGTATAGCTTGGGTAATTTCCACTACTCTATCCTATATATTGCTGATCTTTCCTCTGTGTCCTATGATCCACTGTTGATTTCTTCTAGTGTATTTTTTACAATTACTATGTTCTTCAGTTCTGTTTGTTTCTTCTTAATATTTTCTAACTCTTTTTTGAAATTCTTACTGTGTTCATCATCCATTCTTCTGCCAGTTTAGTGAGCATGTTTATGATCATTATCTTTAACTTCTTATCAGTTAGATTCCTTATCTTCACTTTGTTTAGTTCTTTTTCTAAGGTTTTGTCTTGTTGCTTCATTTGGAACATATTTCTCTGTCTTATCATTTTTCCCAGTTCTGTTTACTTCTATATGTTAGGTAGGTTGGTTATATTTCCCTATCTTAGAGATGTGCCTTATGCAGGAGATATCTTATAAGGTCGAGCAGCACACTCCCCTCTGATCACCAGAGCTATATGTTTTAGAGGTTCCACCTATGTGGGCAGTGTGAGCTCTCTGTTGTAGCAGGGCTGACTATTGTGGGTGTACTAGTAGATGGAGCTGACTCCCGACCTGGTTGACTGAGGTTGTGCCTCACGCAATGGCTGCAGTTCTACTAGAGGCCTAAGATTGATCACTGTGCACCTGTCTATGTGGCCTGGGGTTCTCCAGAGTGGTGCTGGCCTGCTGAAGGGAAGGGCTGAATCCTTATCACTAATTGGTTAGAGGGAGCATTCCAAAATGCCACTTGCCCGTTCTTGTGTTATCACAGTAGAATGAGCTCCCCAAAATGGCTGCTGCCAGGGTCTCCATTCCCAGGGGGTCTCAGTTGCCTCTTACCTCTCCAGGGGTCTCCCCAAGATTAACAGTGGGTATGACCCAGGATCCTTTCAAGCTACTGCTTCTGCATTGAGACTCAGAGTGTGTGAGATGTTGTGCATGCCCTTTTAGAGCAGATCTCAGTTTCCTACAGCCCTCTTGCTCTCTTAAACATAAACCCTTCTGATTTTCAAAGCCAGATGTTTTCGGGGCTCATCTTCCCAATGCAGGACTCTTGGGCCTGGAAGTCCATGTGGGGGTCAAAACAATCTTTGGGGAGAAACTTTACAATTTGATATTCCTCCTATTTGTGGATCACCAACCCAGGCTTGTGGGTCCTGACTATATTATGTCTCTGCTCCTCCTGCCTTTCTTGTGCTTCCATCTTTATGTCTTTAGTTGTACAAAATCTTTTCTGCTTGTCTTCAAGTCATTCTCATATATAGTTGCCCTGTAAGTATTTGTAATTCTTTTGTGTTCATCAGAGGAGGTGAGTTTAGGGTCTTCCTATTCTGTCATCTTGGCCACATCTCCACCAGCTGTTGAATAGGTTATCAAAATGTGGCCTAATCATTGAATGGAATATTGCATATCAATTAAAATGAATTAATTCTGATACATGGCTGAATCTCTTGAGCACTATACTAAGTGAAATAAGCCAAACAGAAAATTGGAACACTCCTAGTTACATGAAATTCACAAAAGATAAAACTGTAATGACTGAAAACTGACCAGTGATTACTAGAGGCTCAATGGGAGGGGAAAATGGGTTTGGCTACAAAAGGGTATTGTGAGAGCGTTCTAGGAAAATTATAAAACTGCTTTTGGTGGTTATATGACAGTATAAAATAAAGCTGATTATAAATAGTGTTTAGATTTTGTATTTCAGAAATTGAGTAAATGTAGGTAAACAAAAAGAGTGAATACACAGGATGTTATGTTAGATAATGCTTTTTTAAAAATTAATTTACAGAAAATGATTATTAGTGTTTTGTATGAGTTTAATCAGAGTAGACAAGAAAGTAGGAGCTTATATCTAGTTCAGGCAAATTCCTCTTGCATAATTCCCTGCTAAACTACTTTGATAACGTAGGCAAGGAAATTTATTATTTATTGTATCCACTTAATGCCTTTATTATGTGCTTCTTCATTAATATACAGTACTATGACAAAACTGAGGTCTCTGTTTTCCATGATCAAGTCATTTTAACAGTTTTCTTCTAAGTTATTCTAAGTTTAAAAGAATAGAATACAGGAACATGATTTTAACAAATTGTACATAATATTCAACCTAATATATAGCAACTATGGCAGTTGAACTACATCAAATTTATTTATTTGGAATTGCAGATCCCAGAAACCTCTGCACTCATAGTGCCATCTTAGAATTGGCCAAAAGAGGAAATTGCATGAGATTTTGAAGGTGAAGTGGAGCAGCTGCCATTACTCTCTGAAGGTCATCGAAGTTGGGCTTGGTGAGAAACAGTTGCAGAGATGGTGGCAGATTATTGGTGCCTTTTCCTTTACTTTGTATGTAGCTCTTCTTCCTCACTGTTGACCCTGCTAACCAACCTCAGTCCAAGTCCCACCCTCAGATCCTTGTGGGGAGACCTATAGAGGTATTATCACAGTATTCCATAGTTCTCCACATCAACCTCACCTCCGTAGTCCCCTTCAGTGGCTTGGCTTCTCATTGGTTGGCAACTCCTTTGATGTCCTATCTTTCCTCCTGAACCTTTACTTTCCAGTCCTTCCAACAATTGAGTAATATCTAATTTTTTATAATAAATCACTTACTCTATAACTCGCAAGGGTTCTTTTTCTTTGTTTGACCCTGAAAATGTGGTAACTTTAAATACCTAAGAATATCACTACTGCTATGTAAAATCAGTCCATATTGTTTAGGAAGCCAAGTTTTTTGTCATCATCTGAAGGAATAGATTATCAAATTGCATAAGTAAACTCATCAGGCAGAGAGGATTTTAACTCTCCTATATTACTAACAGTTTTCTTAAACCATCCCAGGTTTAATAGATTGCAGGTTGACAGGTGCCTGGTTGGTCTAGAGAGGACCTCTGCTGTAAGTTCCTAAATCTTCTCCTCATAATCTCTCATCACCCATTAGGTTGGCCCAGAAGTGGTCTTGGTGGTAGCAGGGCTAATAAAAGAAAGAAAGGAAAGCATACAAATCCCTTTGAAGCTTCAGAATCAAAATCGCACATTTCTTTTGCTCCATTCCATTGGTCAAAACAATTCAGAAAGGCTGCCTAGATTCAAGAGTGAAGGAATTGACTCTAAGCCTTAATGGGAGTAACAAAAGTATTGTGGCCATTTTTTTCTTTTTTTTTCTTCTTTGCAAACTACCAAAATAATTTGTATGGTGAATTCTTTTACAGATGGAATTATAGAGAAGACATTTTAAAATATTTATTTTTTAGTAGGTGAATGATTTCCTGACATCAACACTTCTTCATCCTGGGAGAAAGAAAAAGAAAAAAAGTCCACTGCCCTTCTCTCTCTCACAGTGCTTGAAAACACCCCATCCTCAACCTCCCATACCCATACAGTTTTCTACACTGAGATATCCAAATACGTGTTAGAGAATCTATTGGGAGAAAACAAAAACAGAGAACAGATGTCTTTTCTACACACTTCCTTGCTATTATTCAACTGGAAGTGTTTGTCCACTCAGAGGGGTAAAAAGACAGTCTGAGTCCATTTGATGCTCTTAGTAGCTTCCTCTCTACTTCCATCTGAAGCTGTGACTCTAAAAGAAAGGTTTCGAAACATTGCTGATTATCAGATGCATCTAGGGAATTTTATAATACACAAGTTCTTGAGCCATAACCTCATACACACTGAATTAAAAGCTTTGTGAATATGGTCCAGGCAGCCATATTTTTAGTACCATTGGTAAATGAAGAACTATGCTGCAGGTAGTTCAACTTATATGTCCAAAATCAACAACCATCACTGGAAAAATTGACGATATAACCCAAGGATCTAGACTCCCCGTTCAATGTTCATTTTCAATATGCTTCTCAATTCATTCAGTACCCATAAGGAATCAAATTTAATTTATTCACATCAGGTCCTTTAAATGCAATTCCAAATGATTCTGACACCCTATCCTTGATTATACATCATTAATATGACATGATCCATGAGAATTCCAGAATATGTTATTTAGAAGTAATCTGCTTTCCATGTACATTGATTTTGCAATTTTCAATCTTTACTGTGGCTCTATACCTAAATCCATTTTCAAGAAATTTGCCATGATCTGCAAAATTTAATAGACTTATGATATGACATGCTATATTTATCAGTTATATGACATCTCTTAAATAGAAAAGACAAAATATTATAATTTTGGTTACTCTGGACCATTGTCAATATTGTCAGTGTCTGACAGAGCATTGTTCTCTCTCTTTCTCACTCCCTTTCCTTGTCCTTCAAGTAAAATTGCCCTTTTATTCATTTTTGCTTTACCCAAGACTGGCAGCTGATTTTGAAGTGTCAGACCATTATTTGTTTTCTTTTTATTGCAAGGAGGATAAAATCAATGTGACATTTCCAAAACAATGATAGATGACAATAGTGAGTGGTCTTTAAATGCAGAAGACTAATTTTTAAAAATGTCACCAGTGTACTCTTTCAGACTTTGTCAAAGATAAAGCAGTAAAACTTATAAATGTAAAAACTAATAATACTTCCCCATGTTACTTGCAGATAAAGATGCTATACTTACATTGTTATAGTTTATCTAAATACTGCCTTACTACTAGCTAGAATAGCCACACCTATAATCTTATAGAATTCCATTGATTTGGGCCATTCAAAAACAAAATTGTATTTGCTTTGTTTGAGTGAATATGTATGTATGTGTGTTTGTGTTCACTTACACATTCAGTCTCTGATTGTGTATAGGAGGACTTTAAACCTGTAAGCATTGTTATGTACTCTGCATAATTTTTATGTATCCCTGTCTGTGTGACCCTGAGCAAGCTATACACCCTTCCTGTGTTTCACTCTCCTCATCTTTCAAATAAAAATATCACTAGAAGTTAACTCATAAGTTAAATGGAAAAGACAGATAAAAGTCTTAGAATAGTGTCTGGCACACAGTAAGCACTCAATAAGTGTTAGTTATTATTACCATTGTACTATCAATTTCCACTTGTTTTAAAATGATACAATGTCAACACTCATTTTTTTATACTATCAGAGATTCTTACATTACCATTTTGTTATTAGTGGTGTTGTTCATGCTTTCTGATTGGGTTTTAAATTAATTTCATGCAGGGTCTGGTTTGCATCTTATCTTGTGTTTCAGTGAATCTAAAATAAAATTGTGTGCATTCTGTGAATTCTACAATGGATGGTCAAGACGTGGTTGAGCAGGAAGCCAAGAAGAAATTGCACAATTCCCCTTGATAAGCCATTTTAATAAATCTGATTTGTGGTTAGAGGAGCTAAGTGTAAATCACAATCTGGGATTTTCTCTCTAAAGATTCACCACCTTTTGGTAGAGCCAGAGGATTAAGCAGGAATTTAGAACAAACTTATATCAGAGAGGCACTTTCTCTCTGCCAGATTGAACTCCAGGAAGGAAAAAGAACAGAAGGGCAGAAGAACAAGGGGAGAATTCCCTGTTGTTTTCCATGTTGACAGGTAATAGACAGCCCACTGACACCCAGTTACCACTGCACTGATTATTCCATCTGTATGAATTTTGGGAGCTTCCCGAAATGGAAGTTTCCCTTCCCTTAATTATATATGATTTATAAAAGCCATCTTGAGTTCTAGAATTTTCAATTTTATTCAGGAGTTTAAGTAGTAAGTCATAAGTTCTAAGTAATATCTAGATATCTGTTAACATTCATAAATTGGTTGACCCATGAAATATTATGTTTGTGAAAGAAAGGCCTGTTTGCAAATTTCAACCCTAAAACTTATGAACTTGGACATCTTGAGCAAGTTACTTAATATCTCGGCATCTCCACATTCCTAACCTATTCAATGGAAGTAATAGTATTTATCAGTGCTAGTGCTTTGAGATACCTTGAGGATTACATTGCTACACACACAGACACACACAGACACACACACACACACACACAGCATGCTTGAAATAACTCCCAGGAACCAAAAGTTCTCAAGTTATCTCTGATCTTTTCACATTCTTTTCCCCACCTCCTCAACCCTAACATTTTTGCATAGTATTTTTTAGTTTACAAATCTGCCTTATAGGTCACCAATGTTAATGGTATTCAAGATGAATAGAGATTATGAAATATCAGGGAAATGGTGTCCTAGATCCCAACAGATGCTTTTGCCACTGCCATCATACCACAGTCACCTTTGCCTTGCCCCACCACAATTATGAGGCTTCAGAAGGAGGGATGTCTTCAGAATAGGCCAGAAAAAAAAAAAAATCCTAGTCAGAGTTTCTGCCCAAAACCCATATGAAAGCTCCTCAGCCAGACCTTCTGAAGTAATCCTTTGATCAAAGCAAAGAACAACAATAACAACCAAGAACAAAAACAAAAACACCAGCACAAACTTCTTTCTTCTTTCTGATTGGTCCTACCTAAGAATCTCTGCCCACTGATTCTTCCCAGTCTAGTTACCAGGTAAAACCTATTAGTCCAAAGAAAAGTGTGCTAAAGTTGTACAAAAAACCTACAACAACAACTGAGAAGCTTTCAGGTAGGAGAAAGCCTGGACAATATTTTACCCACTTAAGTCCCATACAAAGAAGAGCTAAATAATCCCATTGTGATGCCAGTCCTTTATATTTTAACTAAAGTTTCACCTCTAACCTTGTGACAAAATAAAACATACAATCCTTGATTCTGACTCATTGTGAAGGGAGAAGAAATAAGCTGAGGATGGCGTTGGGTAGGTAAAATGTACAGAGAGAATATCTTTGAGCTACTTCTAGAGGTCAAAGATCATTTTGTTCACATTCCAGAGATGATAGCCTCAAACCAGGACTTACTGTTATGATCTTAAGCACCTTCTGTTCCAGGTTCCAGTAAGAGTTGAACACAGAGAACATGGTCAGGAAAATGAATGTTCTTTATCGCCTTGCTAGTGAATGTGTGGTCCTTGAACTAATAGCATTGGCATCTTCTGGGACTTTATTAGAAATTCAAACTGCAAGTTGTTGGTTGTAATCTCAGGATATCCCCTGGTGAAATTCAAAACTAGCCCTGAACTCAGAGGGCAAGGAAATACCAAAGAAGGAGGCAGCCACTCCATATTGGTATGTGGCGGGTTTAATAATTACTTGTGACTTGTCTTGGGTGCTACAAGATGAATAGATCCCACACCTGCCCAGCAGAATCTTAAGAGTTTATATAGAGGTCTAAGCAGGGTTCAGACACATATTCAGTCCAGATGGTCTTAACAACACATTGTTCTCTTAAGGTCATGCCCTTGGAAACAGCTCCCATTGTGGGAACTGTGGGCAGAGCATACATTCCAAGGATGGGGGAGGGAGCAAGGCACATCTTGACTGCAGGTCAACTGGGGGTTACATCCTTTGGCTGACCTCCTCCAACACAGGCCCACCTCAGACCAGAAACTCAGGGCACACAGGCAGGATTCTGGTTTTAGCAAGATTTCAGGTCATTGACTTACTCATTAAATTTTGAAAAGCACTGCTCTATTCTTATGAGGGTTATATTATAACGTTTAAACCAGTCACAAGAAAGGACAGCTGGCTGAATCCAACCAGGATCCTTGCAGAAGATTAAAAATATGTCTGAAGCCTAGACCAGTGGTTCTCAAAGTATGGGTCCTGGACCAGTAGCAGCAGTTTCCAGCATAACTTGGAAACCTGTTAAAAATACAGGTTCCTTGTCCCAACCTAGAAGTGCTGAATCAGAAACTCCAGGAGTGAAGTCTAGCAATATGGGATTAACAAGCCCTGAAGGTAAATCAAATGCATGTGAAAGTCTGAGAACTACACACTTAGAACTAAAAACCGGTCACTAGATCGCTTCTAAGCCTATAACAAGTTTTTTCTGCTGTTTTTTGATTTACCACACTAATAGTGAAAAAACAGGTCACAAAGGTCACTCAAAACCCACAAAAGAGCCAACCAAATAGCCGAGGTGAAGTTTGCTAAAGGTTCTTATGCAGCAGTAACTCCCTTACGTCCTTATTTCTGGAAAAAACTGTCCCCCCAAGAGTCCATATACAGGAAGGCCCAAAGCTTATCTACCTAAACTCTAGTCTTCTATTAATTCTGGATTTCTGGTACGCTCTAAATTCAACAATGGGGAGAGGGAATAAATTAGGAGTTTGGATTAGCAGATACTACTAGCAGATTGCTACTACAGCAATCCCCAACCTTTTTGGTACCGGGGACTGGTTTTATGGAAGACAATTTTTCCATGGATGGGGGTGGGAGGGTATGGTTCAGGCAGTAATGCGAGCAGTGGGGAGCAATGGGGAGTGGCAGATGAAGCTTTACTCCCCTACCTGCCTGCTGCTCACCTCCTGCTGTGCTGCCAATTTCCTAACAGGCCTCAGACCTGTACCGGTCCACAGCCCAGGGCTTGGGGATCCCTGAACTACTATATGTAAAATAAACAACAAGGTCCTACTGTGTAGCACAGGGAAATATATTCAATATCTTATAAACTACGGTGAAAAAGAATATGAGAAAGAATATATATATATGTAATATGTGTGTGTGTGTGTGTGTATATGTATATATATATATATATATATATATGAATAACCCTGCTGTACACCAGAACCTAACACAACATTGTAAATCAGCTATATTTCAATAAATAAATAAATAAATAAATAAATCTAATGATAAATCTCCTCATAGGGAAAAAAACAGAAGGGGATTTGAGAGAAAAGGTGAGAAGACCCAGAAAAGAGGAGAAGGTAGTATGACTATGGCAATAATGATTGGAGTGATTTAGCTGCCAGCCCAGGGATGCCTGGGATCACCAACACCTGGAAGAGGTAGAGAACAGTGTCCCGAGAGCCTTCATCAATTTCTTTCACCCTCTATGTAGTCAATACAAGTCAGTTGTGGGCTCTGGTCTGTGTCTGTGAGTCCAGTATTCAACTATCAGAGCAGCTGTCATCGGGAAAGTTGCTCAGCACTGTGGCAGAAGGCAGATATTACCAGAAATTAAATGCTCCAGACCAGCAATGACATATGCCACTTTGACTTCCAGATCATTGACAGGACATGTAATCCTACTGTGTTCTAGGAAGGTGAAACTCCAGAAATTCTTGGTGAGCTGCTGTACTGATTACCACAGCTGGTTCTTTTGGTCCACTCCCCCTTTCATAAGCAAACTACTCTCATACCCATCATGAACAGACAATCCAGAATTTCAGTGATTAGGTGTGGGATGGTTAAGAGGTATGCCTTTCTTCTGTAAATTAGAAAAGATGTGATGGTGGAGGAGATATAGATTGCCAACAAACACATGAAAGAATGCTCAACATCACTAATAATTAGAGAAATACAAATCAAAACTACAATGAGGTATCAACTCACACCAGTCAGAATGGCCATCATCAAAAAATCTACAAACAATAAATGCTGGAGAGGGTGTGGAGAAAAGGGAACCCTCTTGCACTGTTGGTGGGAGTGTAAATTGATACAGCCACTATGGAGAACAGTATGGAGGTTCCTTAAAAAACTAAAAATAGAACTACCAGCATCCCACTACTGGGCACATACCCTGATAAAACCATAATTCAAAATGAGTCATGTACCAAAATGTTCATTGCAGCTCTATTTACAATAGCCAGGAAATGGAAGCAAACTAAGTGTCCATCAACAGATGAATAAAGAAGATGTGGCACATATATACAATGGAATATTACTCAGCCTTAAAAATAAATGAAATTGAGTTATTTTTAGTGAGGTGGATGGACCTAGAGACTGTCATACAGAGTGAAATAAATCAGAAAGAGAAAAACAAATACCATATGCTAGCACATATATATGGAATCTAAAAAATAAAAAAAAAAATCGTTCTGAAGAACCTAGGGGCAGGACAGGAATAAAGACGCAGATGTAGAAAATGGACTTGAGGACACAGGGAGGCGGAAGGGTAAGCTGTGACAAAATGAGAGAGTGGCATGGACATATATACACTACCAAAGGTAAAATAGATAGCTAGTGGGAAGCAGCCACATAGCACAGGGAGATAAGCTTGGTGCTTTGTGACCAGCTAGAAGGGTGGGTTAGGGAAGGTGAGAGGGAGATACAAGAGGGAGGAGATATGGTGATATATGTATATGTATAGCTGATTCACTTTGTTACAAAGCAGAAACTAACACACCATTGTAAAGCTATTATACTCCAATAAAGATGTTAAAAAAAAAAAAAAAAGAAAGGAAAGGCAAAACTGAGTTGTCCACTGCAGCAGCTCTGCTGTAAGAAGGCAAAAGTTTGCAGTTTGAGGATCTGGCAGTTAATTCCCTTAAAATTCCTCATGTCCAGGGACTCTTCCATAGTTTTCATAGAGTTCTAGTGTAGACAAAACAAGTTTGATGCATACCGACAAATTCCAGCCCAACAGAGAGGAAATCATAGTATGCTAATGTAAGCAGACCAGATTTATACGCTTTTTACACTGAAGAAACAAAATTTTGGAAGAATTAAACAATTTTTCTAAAGAGTCATTACAAAATTAGCATAAGAGAAAAATAGGATTAACGTAATTGTTATCGTGTGTGTGAGAGAGAGACAGAGACAGAGAAAGACAGAAACTGAGAATAAATAGATATATACATAATTTTGATTGTTGAGCCCGTAATTTCAGATCCTTTCTTTAGTAAAATAACTTTCTTTCACAACTGCATCATGCATGGCTAAACATAAAAAAAAAAAAAAATTAGCAAACATGAAGTGAGTAATTTTATGATAAGGTGCCAAAACTCTATTGTCATGATATAAGCCAAACTTCCTCCCCAGATCTATTTTGTTATAGTTAGGACATTGAAGAAAGGTGGCATTTAAATAACTTCTCTTGAATTATTTGTATTCTTATTAGTACGGATTATGAGTAAGCATGTACGCAGCTTGTCAGTTCCTCCATTTTCTCCCTGCCTTATTGGGAAAACAACACATGCCTACAGACAAAGCTTTAGGGCAATGACTTACTGCCATGATATAAGGCATTCATAATTGTTTCCTTGAGAGTTTCAAGACCCTAGCTCCCAAGGTCATGTATTATCTGCACTTTGCCATCTGCCCATTTATCTAGTGCATTGGGATTGTCACTTCAAAGAACTGACCTTGCATTTTGATGACATGACTGCATATGAAAAAGTAGAGTAATCTTTTTAAGGATTAGTAAATCACAGTAGGAATGCAAAAAAACAGTAATAATTGATTCTAAAGAAACAATTGTTTACTTACCTGTAAGTTTCTATAGTTCAAGGTTTAGAATAAACTGACAAGATTTGACAGATGCAAAACTGCTGGAAACTTTTATTACTAGGTAAAGATGAATCATTTTTCTTTTTTGTTCCAGGAAAATACTCTCCCCATAAGGGAAAAAATGAGCTCATTTCAACCTAAGAAAATCAATGAGCCAAAAAAAAAGAAGATGAAGTAAGAAAAATTCAATGGGCCATATTTCATATAGGAAAATGATACCACTGATATATTGTCAATAAGACATGCTCTTTGAACTTCTTTCTATGGGAGAGAAAGTTATCACTAAATTACCCACAGTTACTCATTTGGTTTCTTTTTTTGACACCTGAGCTGGCAACAATTTTTTCTCTATGAAAACTAATTCATTTAGCTTCACTAGCTCTATTCTCTAATCCATTGATCCTCCAATATTCATTAAATGCCCCACTTTCTCCATGTTACCTTTCATGTATATAAAGTCCATTAAATTCTTATAGAGTTATACTCTGTCATCTAATATACTGCTTGCTGTTAATTACCTCCTGCTTAATAATTGATAGTAAGTTCTCTTTAAAAAATATGTGGAAAAGATCTCAATTTTCTGAATTTTCCGTGGATGCTCAGAGTTGCCAAAGGAACTCGAGATAAATAGAGCCCAAATATTTGAAGGAAAGCATGATGCTTTATTTCTAGCTGGTTGTCCCAAACCGTTAAAGAATCTCCTACCAAGTCAGTTCGGAGTGAAAACAGGTATGAGCTGGGAAGGCTTTTTTTTTTTTTTTCCCCCCTTAGGGCTAATGGCCTGGAAAGGAGTAGACTGAATGATTGATTACTTTCCCTTGAGCCCCACCCTGAGTCCCTTGGCCTAATTATTCAAAGTTATTATTCATATACTAGTTACTCAAAGTGGGTTGAATCAGACACTTTGTTGCTACATTGTCTTCAAGGAAGTGGGAAACTTTACAAGAAAACCTTCCTTGTAGAGAGGTATTTTAATATGTCTCCTTCCGTCTTCATCCCTTGTATCATCATGAAATCAGAGCACACTATCACAGATGTTCCTTTTTTTTTTTGCGGTACGTGGGCCTCTCACTGCCGTGGTCTCTCCCGCTGCGGAGCACAGGCTCCGGACGCGCAGGCTCTGCGGCCATGGCTCACGGGCCCAGCGCTCCGTGGCATGTGGGATCCTCCCGGACCGGGGCACGAACCAGCGTCCCCCGCATCCTCAGGCGAACCCTCAACCACTGCGCCACCAGGGAAGCCCCAGATGTTCCTATTTAATCATCTTTTCCTGTAGCCTATTTACTTCATCTCAAGGCATTCATCAAAACCTGAAATAATATCTCTGCTTACTCTTTTATTGACTAAGATCCTTAAAAGTAGGGACTAGTACTGTTTTATTTTCAATTATATACCCACTTCTAATTTAACAGCTGATGCATCACAGGATCACAATGAAAATGTGGTGGATAAATGACTGGATGTATAACAGAATACTCACCAGATATATTAGAGCTTCTCTATCTTGGTGAGGACTCCAGAACTTTTGGTGAACCTATAATATGCTTTCATATTATATCACTTTATTTACCTTCAGTGAATTGATCAGTTAAGCCTGTGGCTTATTAAGATTCTTTCTGTTCTCAAATAAAGACATCAAAACAGGTATCAGATAAAGCCTCATGAAGGTTTAAACAAGAATTGACTCTATAACTGTTTCTATTTGACAAACTGGAACTGGTGAGTATAGCAACTCATATTCATAATTGAAATGTTTTGTTTTGCTTTGTTTTGTTTTCTCTGTTGCTCACAGGATACCCTGAAATGCTTTAGGATTTTTATATGATTGCTGATATTCCTAGTCCTCATGTTATAGGGTAGTGTGTATACAATGACTTGGGAAGATATCTATTATATATGCATCTACCTCCAAACCCCAATGTGTTTTTTGTATTCCCAGGAAAAAAAAATGATCCTATACGTTTTGAAAAAAGCATCCAAAGTGATTTTGATAAGCACTACTAGATAGACAACACTGCAATGAAGTGATGAACTACCATATATTTTATTTCCCATATCAAATTACACCCAGCTATGTTGCTAAACATAGTCCATTTTATTAATCTCTAAAAGAACCAAGTCCTTTTAATTTTGTTTGTTATTGAAATGTAACTGACTTACAATATTATATTAGTTTCAGGTGTACAACATAGTGATTCAATATTTTTATACATTACAAAGTGATCACCACAAGAATTATAGTTACCATCTGCATCATACAAAATTATAGCAATATTATTGACTGTATTCCCTATGGTGCATATTACATCCCTGTGACTTATTTACTTCATAACTGGAAGTTTGCACCTCTTAATCTCACCTGTTTCACTTATCATCCCCCCTTCCCTCTGGCAACCAGAGGGATGGAACCAGTTGGTTCCTTGTATCTATGAATCTTTCTGTTTTGTTATGTTTTTTCATTTCTTTTGTTATTTAGATTCCACATATAAGTGAAATCATATGGTATTTGTTTTTCTCTGTCTGAATTATATCACTTAGCATAGTAACCTCTAGGTCCATCCATGTTGTCCAAATGGTGAGATTTCATTCTTTTTTATGGCTGAGTAATATTTCATTACATTGATTATATTATTTCAGGTTTTGATGAATGCTTTGAGATTAAGTAAACAGACTACAGGGAAAAAAATGATTAAATAGGCACATCTGTAGATAGTGTGCTCTGATTTCATGATGATACAAGGGATGAAGATGGAAGGCACCAGATACTAAAATACTTCTCTACAAGGATATGAGGTATAAAAAGCAAGAAACCTGAACTTCTAAGAGAAATTGAAAAACGTACAAAAAAAAAAAAAAGAAATTCACAAAGTATATCTGAAGTAAAGATAATGCAGAAATTTAAATGAGCAAGTAAAATATAATACATTGTTTTCAAAAAAGGTAGAACTTATATAATGTACTGAGGCCATAAAGGAAATCTCAACAAATACCAAATATTTGATATCATCATGCTTTGTTGATATAATAAATATAAAATAGAATAAGATTTTTTTTTTTTTTTTTTTTTTTTTGGGCCACACTGCATAGTTTGCAGGATCTCAGTTTCCTGACCAGGGATTGAACACTGGCACTGCAGTAAAAAAGCAGGAATCCTAACCACTAAGCCACGAAGGAACTCCCAAAATATGAAATTTTTAAAAAATCAAATATCTGGAAATAAAAATTAAAAACTGAAAGTAATGTTATTTTACATACAGTAGAAAACTTAGTGTTACCTGGTGGAAAGAATTGGAAAAGTAATAGAGAGAGAAAAATGGAAAAAAAAAATTCTTGGTATTTTTAGCTTTCCAGTCCTTGTGAAATGTTTGTAGAAATTTAAAAATCAAATAGTGTAAAACTCCCTTCAAGAGGTTATATTTGCTATTACAGGTGTGATTTGGGACATTTTTCATAGAAATGTCCAACAAATTGTTGTTATATAGAGATGTTGCATTTCTCTCATGAAAAAACAACTTACATCTTTATTTGTTCAAATGAAGATTTTTATTTTATTGAGATTTTCAGGTACCACATCATATAGTATGAAATAATATTTTCCACCAACTCTTCACTCTATATGTTCTTGAATGATGTAATTGCATTGCATGTACCTTCAAAATATTATACAAGAGTATTTTAGGTAGATAATTGTTTTTCTTATTTTTAATGGTAAAGACTAATTTCTTCATTAAATATAATGGTTTGGACAGTTATTATATTATTCTTGGAGTTTTTATTGGGATTATATATGAATTTTATCAAATGCGTTTTGGAACCCCTTGAAAAAGAATATGTTTTTTTCTTCTCAGGAATATTAAAATAATAAAATATATCAATAGAGTTTTCTTTTGCTAATTGGGATTAAAGTCTCCTTGGTCATGGTATATTATCTACAGTGATTAATTTATTTGACAATATTTTCTTTAGGTTTCTTTCATGTATCCTGCAGTCTTTTTAACTTCTGTGTTAGCAGAATTTTCTCACTTTGTCTTCCTCATTTATTATCTAAGTGTTGCTTTAAAAAGGAATATTTCCTACTTTTTCTAAGCTCTGTAAACATTTGAATCACATGAAAATTATGCATTATTTTTAGAGTATTCATAATTCAATAGTGTAGACTTCTGAAATAGTCTGGATCGTCAACATTTGTAGGAGTCATACCTTGACTATTTCCCCTCCATTTTCTGCATGGTTATTTAACTCTTAAGATATTATACTTCTTTTTAAATTTTATTGAACCTGAGTTATAATCAATTATAAGACACATCTTTATTTTCTGTATCTTCTAATAAAAAACACTGCTAATTAATCTATGACACAATGTATTTTTTTTAATTTCTTAGAATTATATTCTCCATTTAATGGAAGATCTTTTTAATACTTATTTAGATGTAGATGTTTATAATTTACTTCCTCTGCATGTACAAGTATACAAATTATAAACCCCCTTCTGTTCCATGATGTTAAGTTATTACATACACAGTGACTTGAGAGACAGCTCTATAACTTGTATGACTTTGGGTCAGTTATTTAACTTCCTTAAGTCTCATGTTTCACAAGCAAATTTGATAATAATTATTCTTAAGGGGTTAAATAAAATAATGTATGTGAAGTATGCAACATACTGTCTGATGCATAAGAATTTCTCAACAAATGATAACAATTTTTATTTCTCCTCTAGTATATGAGGGCAGCATTCATCTCTGTTTTCTAGATCTGATAGTTTTCTTTATTTCAGTTTTTAATTTTTGATAATTTGAAAGGGGTACAAGAGAGAAGAAGTTAAAATGTATGTTTTAGTTAGCAATTTAGAAAGAGAAACCTTGACTATACATTTTGAACACATAAATCTAGAGTTTATTAATTATTGTTTTAATCATATGCCTTCTGTTCTTACCAAACTGTACCTAAGAAATTGAAATCAGGTACCACATATTCTTTACATGTTATTCTCCACTGTACTTGGCATACAGCTAGGGATATAGCAGGTGCTCAGTGAATGTGTGTTGAGTTAAACCACAACCAAAGCAGTTAAAACATGGTAATTTTCCTCCAAGCATTAATACTCAGGTTCAGTCTCAAGCTAGATGAATAGTACAGTAGAATCATTACCTTCCCAGGCTTGTTTCTGGGAGGCATGTGAAACATATCAGGGTTTCAACTCTGTTCCCGATAGACCAAGCATACAGATCACAAAACACATTCACTTGCCCTTCTAGTTGTCAGCCTATGCAGATCTAAGGATGAAACAGGCCCCAAAGGCAGAACCATCTTCTCATTTTCAGTGGTACCCAAGGCCAAGGTTGAAGCCGATTAACAGAGGTGATGCAGAGCTAGTGCAATTGTCCTCTAGAGAAAAAGAAATTCATTTCCAAGACTTGTCGATCACACTAATGAAAGATATATCTGCTCCTTTAAAAAATGGAATATCGGGCTTCCCTGGTGGCGCAGTGGTTGAGAGTCCACCTGCCGATGCAGGGGACACGGGTTCGTGCCCTGGTCCGGGAAGATCCCACGTGCTGCGGAGCGGCTTGGTCCGTGAGCCATGGCCGCTGAGCCTGCGCGTCCGGAGCCTGTCCTCCACAACGGGAGAGGCCACAACAGTGAGAACCCCACGTACTGCAAAAAAAAAAAAAAAAAAAGAATATCAACCTATATAATTTTCTGATATTTGGTTTCAGAAGGACCAATTTTCTATGAGTTTTAATGTATGTACTTCAACTCAATAAAGTAGCAATAGCCTTAGGATAAGGCTTTATTGTGTGTGTAACGTTTTATTTTTACATTATTTCACACTTAGAGAAATTTTTCAAGAAGAATACAGGGAACTTTATTACACTCTTTTTCCAGAATGACCATTTTTCCTTTTTCCTCACTTGTTTTATCATTCTCTTTCTATCTGCATATGTAACTGGTGTGTGTGTGTTTGTGTATGTATACACACATTTATTTTCAAAATAATTTAAGAGTAAAACTGTGATTATCATTATCCTTTACCACTGAATATTTTATTTATTTTTTTATTGAGGTATAATTGACTTACAGTGTTATATTAGTTTCAGGTACACAAGATAGTGATTTGGTAATTTTATACATTATGAAATGATCACCATGATAAGTCTAGTTACCATCTGTCACCATGTAAATCATTTTAATATTATTGACTGCATTCCCTATTCTGTACATTACATCTCTATGCCTTATTTATTTTATAACAGTAAGTTTGTTCTCTTACATTACTAATGTACGATTTCCAAAATCAGAAAATTTAACGTTAATCACAATACTGTCATCTAACACACAGTTTATGTTTACTATTTTTAAAATTTTCTCATTGATGTTCTCTATATCTGTTCCTTGATATAGGAACACATGTAAGATATATTTGTCAAATTTTCTCTGTTTTCTTTAATTTCAGTATTTCTTTTTATTTCTTAAACTTGGTAATTATGAAGGGTCAACTATTTTATAAAATATCCCACAATATGGGTGCATCTATGCTCCTCATGAATAGATTTAGGCTATGAATTTTTGGCAGAATATCACAGAAATGAAGCTGTTTCCTTTACCACAAATCATATCAGGAGGCACGTCATGTTAATGATGTCACTTTGATGATTTTGTTAAGGTGGGGTCCTTCTGGTTTCTCCACAGTAAAGTTATGATTTTTGCCCCTCGTAAGAAGTAAGTAATTTGTGTGAAGATACTTTCAGACTACTTAAACATCTTCTTTCTAATCAAACTTTCACCTACTACTTTTAGCAACCATTGAAGATTATCTATAATTTCTTCTGTATTTATTAGCTGGTACTCTACTGAATGAGTTTTCTCTTCTCCCATATTAATTCATTAATTAATTAATTTATTCATTTGTATCAGTATGGGCTTATGAATTCCTATTTTTATTCAATAGATTTTATTGTATTCTCATTACTATTTCTTTGAATGATCAAATTGCCCTAGATTTGGTCAATACAAACCCCTTCAATCTGTTTTCTTCTGACAAGTCTCTAATTGCCTTAAGATTTTCCTTAACACAGGGTTCATTATCATCTTTCCACTTTCGATTATTTGTCAATCCCTTCTCCAACAGTGACAAATATGGTTCCCACTAACCTTAAAATTTGTATTTTTTTTCCCTAAGACCAAAATAAACCTAAAGTTCTTTCCAAACTGCTAACCCATACCATTATTCCACTGGAAAAAAGCAAACCTACAAACTAGAGTTCAGTAATGAAGATATTAACATTAAAAAAAGTTAACATTTTTTGTAAAATTTATATACAGTACATGCATAATTCTTGAGTGGACAATTCAGTGAGTTTTGACAAATTCATAAACCCATGTAGCGTATACCACTATCTGAATAAAGGACATTCTTATTACATCATTAAATTCCTTCATATTATTTCCCACTCACTCCCAAACCACCCAAAAGCAACCAATGATATTTTCATTAGTTTTGCCAGTTCTAGATTTTCATATAAATTAAATAATAATATTAATAATAAGTACTAATAAAAAATAATATAAAAATTGATAATCCCAATTGGCAATTTGTTTGCCCATTGCTGTAAAAATGCCTGCTTGCCTTACTAATTAGACTCTGTTAAATCTATAGGCCAATTTGAGAAATTTGGCACTTCAATGATATTTTCAAATTGTCTATTCCTAGTACTACATATAAATAAAATTGATTTTGTATATTGGCCTACTGTCTGTGACCTTGCAAAATTCACGTGTGTGTTCTAAATTAATTACCTTATAGAGTTGTTAGGATTTTTTTATGTAGACAATCATGTCATCTGAAAGCAAAGTTTTATTTATTTTTTTTCCAATCTTTATGCCTTTTATTTTGTTGTGTTTTCTTATTGAATTTTTTAGGGTCTTCCATATAATAGTAAATACAAGGTGCAAGGTTAGACAACCATGTCTTATCTCTGACCTTACAGGGTGGTGTTGCAGTTACTACTGCTGCTTTATAATCCATGTCAAAAGGTAGTGAAATAAAATAAACGTTTTATTATTATCACAGATTTTCTTGGTCAGAATATTAAACAGGGAGCGATGGCTTGTCTGTGTTCTGCAGTCTCAGGAACTTTTGCAAGGAAGACTCATGGTTGAGGAAAACTTAATCAGTAGTGGCTAAAATTATCTTGGTGTGCTTTCACTCACATGTCTGATGGTTAATTCTGGTTGTCAGCTGAGACCTCTGATGGAACTGTTGACTGGAGGACCTACACATGGTCTCTCTGGGTATCCTGAGCTCTCTAATATTATGATAGCTTTAGTGTAGTCAGTCTTATCTGTTCCCTCATAGCTATGAAAACTAGGCCAGCAAGCCTTTATGACATAGCCTTGAAAGTCAAATGGTATAACTTCTATTTTACTACATTTGTCAATGCAGTTATATACCTCAACAGATTGAAGTGGACCAAGTATAGGCTCCAACTCTTGATGGGCCAGAATAAAAGGTCACATTGTAAAGAATATGTGGGATGGGAAATTTTGCCACAGAAAGTATACGTAGCTGTTGATGTTTTGTATCTGTCCTTTATCAGATTGAGATAGTTCTCTTCCATTCCTAATTTGTTGAGATATTTTACCACAAATGTATGTAACATAATCATAGAGTTATTCTTTTATTCTTACTAATGAGGTTAAATCCTGTTGATTTTTCAATTTTTTAGCTATCCTTGAATTCCTTGGAAAACCACTACTTGTTCATAATGCTCTATCCTTTTCATATACTGCTGTATACAAATTGCTAACCTATTTTAAAGAAAGTTTGCATCTAGGTTTATAAGATATATTGATGTGTAATTTCCTTTTTATGAATTTGGCATACTAGGCTTATGCTGGTATTATAAAATGAGTTAGGAAGTGTTCCTCTCTTCTATATTATCTGAAAAGGTGTTTTTAAATTGTTATTACTGGGCTTCCCTGGTGGCAGAGTGGTTGAGAGTCCGCCTGCCTATGCAGGGGACATGGGTTCGTGCCCCGGTCCAGGAAGATCCCACATGCTGCGGAGCGGTTAGGCCCATGAGCCATGGCCGCTGAGCCTGCGCATCCAGAGCCTGTGCTTCGCAACGGGAGAGGCCACAACAGTGAGAGGCCCGCATACCGCAAAAAAAATAAATAACTAAAATAAATTATTATTTCTTCCTTAAGTATTTGATAGAATTGAACAGTAACTTTTATCTGGGCCTGGAGGATTATGTGGGAGAAGGTTTTAATAAATTATTTAATTTATTTAATGGATACTGGGATATTCAGGTTTTCTACTTCACCTCATTTCATTTTTTGTATGTTGTGCCTTTCTAGGAATTTGTTAATTCCATCTAATGTCTCAAATGTATGGCAAAATATTAATAATTGTACTTTATTTTCTGTTTAGTGTCTAAAATCTATAGAAACATACAATTGTTCATTTTTGTTATTACATTTGATCAGTCTTGCTTGCTATTAATCTTTTCAAATAGTCATCTTTTGCTTTGATTAACTTCTCTAATTTCTCTTCTATTTATTACATCGCTTTACTTATTTTGGTTTTAATTTACTCATAAGGTATAAACATTGACAATTGATTTCAATAACTATTCTTTTAATTCTTAGGATATTTAAAACACAAATTTTCCTCTAAACACTGTTTAGCTGCATCCCACAAATATTTCACATTTTATTTTATCATTTGTTTGGAATATTTTTTTTAAATTTCTCTTGTGATTTCTTATTTGCATGTAAATCATTTAAAATTATGCCATTTAGTTTGAAAATACTTGGGGCTTTCCTTGGTATCTATAAATAGTTTCTAATTTTACTTCAGTATAGTCAGAAAATATACTTTATAGAGTTTGAAGTTTTTCAAATATATTGAACCTTCTCTTATGGACAAGCATATGGAATATCTTGGTGAAACACCAGTTTTTTTCTGTTGTTTTCTATAAATATCAAATAGGTCATAGTGTCTCTATGTGCTCTAGAGTCCGTGAGCCACAACTACTGAGCCCACATGCCACAACTACTGAAGCCCAAGCACCTAGAGCCTGTGCTCCGCAACAAGAGAAGTCACTGCAATGAGAAACCCACGTACCGCAAGGAAGAGTAGCCACCGCTCACCGCAACTAGAGAAAGCCCGAGCACAGCAATGAAGAACCAACACAGCCAAAAATAAACAAATAAAATAAATAAATTTTAAAAAGAAACAAATATTAAAATAAGACAAATCTTTCTTTTTTCAAAAGAAAAAAAAGTGAACATGAAGAATAGAAGCAGTTATAGAAGGCTACCACTTTATCAAATGTATTTGCACTGAGAGCATTATTTTTAGTGGCTAACCACATTGCTAAAGCTAAGAAGCCCTTTACTGTTTGTGAAGAGTTGATCCTGCCTGCTGCTAAGGACATTTGTCATGAACATTTAGGAGAGGCTGCAGTTCAAAAGGTGGTACATGTTCCTCTTTCAGCTAGCACCATAACTAGACAAATTGATGAAATAGCAGAGGATATTGAGGCACAATTGTTAGAGAAGATTAATTAGTCACTGTGGTATGAAATCCAGGTTGATGAATCTACCGATGTTGATAACAAGGCAAAAAAGCTTGTTTTTGTGAGATATATTTTTCAGGAGGGTGTGCATGACGATATATTATGTGCACTTTTGTTTCCAACCAACACCACAGCTGCAAAACTATTCAAGTCTTTGAATGATTACATATCAGGAAAACTGAATTGGTCATTTTGTGTCAGTAATGCACAGACAGAGCGGCTGCCATGACTGGACAGCTTTCTGGTTTCACTACTTGGGTCAAAGAGGTCGATCCTGAACGTGAGTCTATGCACTGTGCCATCCATAGAGAAATGCTGGCTCGCCAAAAGATGTCACCTGAATTTAACAACGTTTTACAGGATGTGATTAAAATTATCAACACATTAAAGTACCTGCCCTTAACTCATGTCTGTTTGTGCAGCTCTGTGAGGAGATGGATTCAGAGCACACATGTCTTCTCTTGTGCACAGAAGTGAGATGGCTTTCTAAAGGTAGATCACTGGCCAGAGCTTTGGAGTTATGAGAGGCACTCCAGAGATTTCTTTTAGAAAAACAGTCACCACTGGGAGCCCATTTCAGTGACACAGAATGGGTTGCAAAACTAGCTTACTTGTGTGACATATTCATCAGGGGAGAATGAAAACTGTGTTCAAGTTGGCAATTAAAATGGCTGCATTCAAATCCAAACTGGAATTCAGGGGGCAATGAGTGAACGCTGTGAATTTTGACATGTTTCAAACATTAGCAGAGATTTTGAAAGAAACTGGATCAGGGCCTTCTTTCTCCCAGTTGGTGCATGATCACCTATCTCAGCTTTTAAAAGAGTTTGAACGTTACTTCCCAAACATGAAAGACTCCCGACCTGGGAAGGAATGGATCCGTGACCCATTTGTGAATAAGCCAGGTGAATCAACTTTCTCCGTGCTAGAAGAGGATCAATTGCTTGAGATCGTAAATGATGGTGGCCTTAAATGTATGTTTGAGACACTTCAAATTTCCATATGCTCTGGATTAAAGTCAAGGCAGAATATCCTGAGATTTCCACAAAAGCACTGAAAAGCCTGCTTCCATTTCCAACATCCTATCTTTGTGAAGCAGGGTTTTCTGCAGTGACAGAAACCAAAGCAAGATTACAGAGTAGACTGGACATAAGCAACACACTTTGGGAGTCACTGTGTCCCATCACCCCAAAATGGGACCATCTAGTTTCAGGAAACCAAGTTCAGGGTTCCTACTGATTCTGCATTGTGATGAGTTGTATAATTATTTCATTATGTATTACTATGTGATAATAGAAATAAAATGCACAATAAATGTAATGTGCTTGAATCATCCCAAAACCATCCCCCTGGTCCGTGGAAAAATTGTCTTCTGTGAAACTGGTCCCTAGCGCCAAAAATGTTGGGGACTACTGTCTTAAAATATTTAATTCTAATAAAGAAATTTGTGTTATTGTGCAATATTTCTCTTTATCCCTTGCAATATTTTTTGTCTAGTAGTTTATTTCATCTGATAGTATTTCTAGCTATGGGCATAATTATAGCCCACTAAAAAGTCCACATACTAATTTCCAGAGACTGTGAAAAGTTATGGAGAAGAAGAATTAAGTTATTTAATCAGCTGACCTAGGCATGGACAGATTATACTGAATTATCAGAGTGAGTCCAATATAATCACAAGGATTTTTTTTTTTTTTTTTTTTTTTTTTTGCGGTACGCGGGCCTCTCACTGTTGTGGCCTCTCCCGTTGTGGAGCACAGGCTCCGGACGCGCAGGCTCAGCGGCCATGGCTCACGGGCCCAGCCGCTCCGCGGCATGTGGGATCCTCCCAGACCGGGGCACGAACCTGTGTCCCCTACATCAGCAGGCGGACTCTCAACCACTGCACCACCAGGGAAGCCCAATCATAAGGATTTTTATAAGTGAAAGAGGGAGGAAAGAGAGTCAGTCAGAGAAGGAATAGTGACACAACAAAAGCAAAGTTCAGAATGATTTGATTGCCTACTTTTAAGATGGTAGTCAGCCATGAGATAAGATATGGCGTCACTTCTAGAAAATGGAAAAGGCAAGGAAAAGGATTTTCCCCTTGAAGAGATGCAGACCTGTTTACACCTTGAATGAGCCCAGTGGGACTCATTTTGGATTTCTGACCTCCAAAACTACAAGGTAACATATTTGTATTATTTTAAGAAACCAAATTGGTGATAATTTTGTTACTGTAGTGGTAAGAAACTAATAGACCAGACTTCTTATACTTATTTTTTATGGTATATCCTTTTTATACTTTTATTTTCATCCTGTGTCATATTTTAGAATGCTTATGGATTAATCTTAATTTATATCTTATTTGACAATATCTACCTTATAACTGGAGTTTTCAGCTCAAAGACACACAATATAATTATTGATACTGTTGGATTTAGTTATTCTATTTTGCTATTTTTTCTAACTTTTCTTCTATTTATTCTTTATACTTTCTTTTGTGTTAAATATTGTTTTTATATTATATTTTAATTTGTTTAGTGGATTTTAGATATGGCTCATTTCATTCTTTAGTAGCTGCTCTGGAAATTTTAGTGTATGCTTAACAAAGCACTCAATTTATAGTAAATGTTGTAGAACTCTATGTATATTTAGACATCTGTAATGGTATTGTTGCATTGTCCATTGTTAGACATCTGTAATGGTATTGTTGCATTGTCCATTGTTAGACATCTGTAATGGTATTGCTGCATTGTCCACTCTTTCCACTTTTTGTGCTATTGTCATATGCACTGCATTTACATATGTTGGAAAAATCATCATTCACAAGGGAATGATACATCCTTTTTTTAAAAAAATTCATATGTGTTTTAAAGAATCCTTCAGGCTGGAAAAAAATGGTATCAAATGAAAACCTGAAACTATAGAAATGCATAAAAAGTACTAACAGTGGCAAATATACACATAAATATAAAGGAATGCAGGATAATTTTTAGTTTTTAAAATTTCATTTCTTCATATTACATATTTTTATTGAATTTTTTATGCACATTCACTTGGTACTCTCTTTTGCTTTCATGAGTATACAAAGTCAATCTGGGAATTTTTCTTATACTTTTCAGTTCTGAGAATTTCCATTTGGTTCCTTTTTTATAGTTTCCATTTATCTTTGAAATTCCCCCATCTGATCATTTATTAAAACTATATTTTTATTTAAGTCCTTAAACATATTTGTAATAGCAGTTTTAACACTAATTTCAATATCTGGGTCATCTCAGCATATGGTTCCAATAATTGCCTTTTCTCTTGATAATTGGTCACATTTTACTGTTTCCTCATATGTTTAGAACTATTTATCCAATACTGGAATTGTAGATAATATGTTTTAGAGATTCTGGATACTGATATCTTCTTCTGAGGAATGCTGATGTTTTATCCTATCCAAGATGTTTAATTTGACTGCACCTAAACTCCAAACTCTGTCATACTTATGATGGGCAGTAACTGAAGGTCGTACTCACTTATTTTAGCTGTTATTTTCTGCAAGACCCCTTTGTTCTATTCTGTGGATCTCTAAATGAAAAGTCACATATGGAGTTAGGCAGAGTTCTATACAAATTTTGGGACACCTTTTTTCTTCAACTATTTCTATTCTGGGATTTATCCTTCATTCTTCAGACAGTCTGGAGGCCCTGAATTTATTCTTCTAACTTCTTATTCCATTAAGAGTTTGGCTTTCTGCTTGAGTCCCAGTTACCCAATACAGCATAAAGTTTTATTCTCAAATACTTAGATATCATCTAAATTAATGACTATATAATACTGATATGAAAATATAGAGCTTAGATCAGATAATCATTCTTTGAGAGATGTTAGATATTAATATGGCCATTTCAGCAGAATTAAGCATCTTAAAAGACTGCTTCCACTCTTCCTATACAGCTTCACTTTAATATGTGCAATAATTTATAGCAAAATTAATTTTTAAGACTAATCAAAAGCAAAAATCATCTTTTACATGTTCACAAAATTGTGTCTGTTAATTTGAGGAAGAGAATGGAAGGCTAGAAAAAAGATGTCAATTAAGAAATTGAAGGGTTAGGGAACAATGTCTGATAAGAAATCATGTTACTGCTCTGAAAACCTGCAATATAGTGTCATCATTGAGAGGAAATTGCTAGATTATTCCACAGGATGCCAATAACTAGGTAATTTACTCTGTGGATATACTGTAATTGCCATGTAATTAGAATAATTGCATTTTGGGAGCAGGATATACACTTATGCTAGGTTGTGATCTCACTCAATAGTCAGCCTTTTCAATTTGGTTTTCAGATGTTGAAAATTTAAGATTAGGTCAAAACTTCTTTTTATCTCTAGCTACAGACATCTTTCTCATCGCTGAACTGACATTGTTTTGAAAATCTTATCCTTCTGCTTAGTTCCAGGGTATCCTCTCTCTGTATCACCAAGAGCCTTTGGTGGTGAATACCCTAAATTCCTGTCTATTTTTTGTGTTTCTTCTAAGTTTCATTTATATGTTTCTTACTCCAAAATTTATATCTTTCTGCCCCAATTTCTTTCCTAAGTTTCAAACTTAAGTGTTCCAATATCTTCTCAGTGTTCTCCACAGAAATATCTAATAGACATATCAAAATTAACATACCTAAAATTCTAGGTTTTTTCTTAACCTACCCCAACCTGTCTTTCCCAGTCTTTTGCATTACAGTAAATGTATCATTAACACAGGAGCTTACACAAAAAATATACAGGTTATTGTTAAATCCTTCACCTGTTATTCCCTCATATTCCATATAAAATATTTTCAAATATGTTCCAAACCTGGGGAATTTTTGCCACCACCACTATTGCTACCTTAGCTCAAGCCATTATCTTTTCCATCCTTGGTTTCTGCAGTGTCTTAATTTTAACCTCCCCTTTATAATTTGTTCTCTATACAACAAAACCAATAATCTGTATAACATATAAATTATATCACAATACTACCTATTAAAATCCCACCATTTATTTACCATAATGTTTAGAATCAAACCCTAACTTCTTAACATGGCCTAAAAACCCTAATTTCTTAACATGACCCTCATAATCTTGTTTCTATTTATTTTTCTAACATCATATCTTGGCTTTTCAAAGCCAAGATTTTTTGAACTTGCTAAACAGAATTCTGTGTTAGAGCCTTTTACTTCTATTCCTGCTGCTTGAAATGTTCTTATCCTAACCCTTCTAATTCTTTACTTCCTTGCTTCATTCAGTTTTATTTCAAATGTTAACTCAACATCAATGTCTTTACTATCTAGCCTCCCCGAGCCCATCTTCACCCCATCATGCTCCATCACTTAAGTCTCCTTTATTTTTCTTTGTTACTTATCACTTAAAATGATAGATAGATAAACAAAGAGATATAGATATGTTTAAACATGTAGATTCATAAATAGATATAAATATAGTTTTGGATTTTTTTTTACTTGTTTCTTTTCAGACTCCTTTAATAGAATACAAATTCTACAAAAACTGAAATTTTGTTCTTATACTCACAAATGTAATCTATATTTATGGAAAGTGATTTTGGAAAATGTAAAACTTAGGAGAATCAGGAGGATGAAAATTACTTATAATCTCATGATTCTAGAGAATTACTTACAAGCAATTCTATAAATGTCCTGTGTTTTCAGTCATTTTTTATGCATTTGTTTATTTAAAGTTGTGCCAGTTCATACACAGAGTTCAGTTATAATTTTTTTTCATGGAATTTTATATCATGAGCAGTGCCTTATACTATTTATTCCTTAAAGTATGAGTTTTGATGAAATATATTATCTCATCTTATACATATCATACAACCCTGTGTTCCTGATCCCTTATTTATGGGTATTTAAGTTGTTTCTAATTTTTAATAAGTAATGATAGAAAGAATATTCTTTGACAAGCCTTTGTAAGTATAAATATATATATATATATATATATATATAATGTATCTGTTAAGACATTGAAATTGTGAGTATATTCTTCTGAGTGTCTGTTATTGAAGTAGAAACTCACACACATATATATGTATATATAATTGTATAATAAACTTCATATTTCTAACATGGGGGGAAAAGAGACCAATCTCATGACTTGAGCTTGTTTGAATTTCCCGATTTTTAAGTGACTTACATTTAGTGAGAAGCATTGATAAGTTACATCTTTTTGTGTGTTCCTGGTAGTTGGCTGATACATTTAACTCACCTGAGTGCAGCTCACCTGCTATCTGTCATTTACATGAGACTTTGCGAAAGTCTGAATATTGGAACAAAAGACAACATTTTTTTAGCAGCCCTTGTTTATCTTCATCATAAATGCCTATATTTATTTCTTACAAACAGAAATGGAAATTCTTCTTTCACAAGCCAGTTTCCAATACTATTTCCACCTTCTTTTTCACTATGAAGCTCTATTTCTTTTATACATAAGAAAATGGAAATGGAAGAGAATTGATTTGTTTTCCATCTATAGTTTCAAGAAACAATGACTTTCTTACTTTCCTACATGTGCTGAATATGAACCCAGAGATTTCAGACACACTTCCTAAACCTTATAAATGTAACTCTAAACTAAAATCCTTGCAAATAAAAAATGCAGACAATATATTATGTGCTTATTGCACAATGACCCAGAAATGTTTATTTTCCAACAGCTCTGTTGAGTTATATATGACCTGATACATCAGTTTTATGCTTTTCACAATATTTTTATCAGTAACAGCCTTTGTTTATCAATATATCAGTATTAACCTAATTATACATGACAACATAACTGTGAAGTAAATGAAGAACTTAAGTTTCAAGAAAAGGATATAAGGTAACTCTATCTAGCTAAAATACACATTTTGTACTGTGGGATGCTCTGAAAGAGTAAACCATTTAGGGAAAATTATATACAGTCTCTGAAGAAGCCAAGGGATTCTTTTTGAAATTGAAAAAAAAAATCATCTTTCTAGACATTTGAGAATCTGTTAGGTCTTTAAGTTTTGCTTCTTCAGGGAAAGTTTTGACACATCACATTTATAACACATTGCTGATGCTAGCAGCTGCCTCTGTGTAAGAAAGATGTCCATTTGCCTCTTCTCCAAGGCAAGCTTCAGGCTTTGCTTTATCAGGAGTAAGGTAGGCAAGTTTTGGGGCTCCCTTATGTTATGTTCTCGTTAAGCTTCTTCTTTATCATAAATGCTGCAAATAAGTAGTTTCTCCAGAGTGGCCCAATTACACATCATGGCTCTCCAATAGGCTGGGTATTACCTAGAATTATGGAGAATTGTGCTTTTCTTTCCTCACACTAAGAAAGCCTAACCAGGGCACCAAAACCAACTCTGTCTGATGGGTAACCTCTGACTGACTTCTCTGGATATCTGAGTAAGATCCTAAAATGGACAAATATTGTTTTAGTGATTGGATTTTTATATCACATATGTGGTAACAGAAAATTGGATATTTCTATCATATTTCAGTTAAATATCACAGGAATCTGGTGAGTTGCAGGGGTGAAAATGATTGATTGAACTGATTATTGCTTGACTGACTGACTTGATTCTCTTTTGAAATAGAAATTAATTAAATTAAAAGCAGATTCCATTGTCTCCCATACCTTAAATTAAATTGTGAAGTGAGGGCTGTGAGATTGAGATTACAGGGATATGAAATAATATTAGTATCTTGTGAGAAATCATGACTCTCTGTTTATTATAATCCTTACCTCTTAATGATAATATATTCTACGGTCCTGGAGTCTTTCAATTTACCAGTATACCACATGTTTTTACATGTGTTACCTTATTTCCAACAACCAACAAAAGAGAGAGAAAAAAAAAGAGAGAAAAAGCTATGTTCAAGTACAGATTATTTTTAAAAATACTAATCATTTTTTAAAACTATTTACTTAAAGATTTGGTAAAATGAGATGAAACAACGAGCTAGCTTATGTTATTGCAAGTGTCAATGTAATGGCCTTTAATTTTGAATGTGTTCATTATTTTGTTTAGTTTTCTAATTTTTAAGATAAATTAAAACTGGTAATTAACAATGTTGCAAAGTTAAAAATAACTGCAGAGTTAGAGATACATAGGTAAAGAATGTATCTAAAGAAGAATATCAGTTTGAAAAGCAACAACTGCAATCATAGGTGTATCGCCTTCTGGCTCTGCCCATGGTTTCTGCCATGTAACAGTTATACATTAATTCAAATTCGTTGAATCATGGAGAAAAGATAAATTTATCAAGTTTTATTGATTTTTTTTCTTAAGAAATATTTTTTATTTTCATGGCAGTGATAGAAAATTTACTCTGAATGGAAAACATGAGTTTTAAGCATGGAAGGCAGAAAGCCAGGGGAAAATATCTTTAGTTTCATGATTTTTCTTCTGCTCTCCTCCAACGTCTCCTTTTGCTGTGACTGGCTCATGCTTCTACCAATGCTATGATTACAGTAGTGAGCAGTGCTGCGTTAGAACCACATAGTTAGGCTAACTCCTGGTGCAGACACACAAAACTAACAAACAGTTCCTGATAAATAGGCCAAACCATGCACTTTTCTGTTTCTCCTGATATAACCACAGGGCCCTACACAATATCTTGGACTTCCTCCCCATGACATCACCAGAGCTCTCAGGAACAAGATAAGCATAGCATGTACGCCAATCAAATCAATGTGTGAATACACAGAAATATTACTCATAGAGCTCTAATTGACTCGATGATGCTTAGCTCTGAACTCTCAAATGGGCAGAGTGATTGAAAAGAGCTAAAATTAAATATGCCCATCAGAGCTTCCCTGGTGGTGCAGGGGTTAAGAATCTGTCTGCCAATGCAAGGGACATGGGTTCGATCCCTGGTCCGGGAAGATGCCACAGAGCAACTAAGCCCATGCACCACAACTACTGAGTCTGCGCTCTAGAGCCCATGAGCCACAACTACTGAACCTGCGTGCCACAACTACTAAAGCCCATGTGCCTAGAGTCCGTGCTCCTAACAAGAGAAGCCACTGCAATGAGAAGCCTGAGCACTGCAATGAAGAGCAGCCTCCACTCGCCTCAACTAGAGAAAGCCCTTGAGCAGCAACGAAGACCCAAAACAGCCAAAAAAATAAAATAAATTAAAAAAAAAATGCCTATCCAGCTACATGTCTCCACTTCATTCGTAGCAGCACATGAATTGCACCTCAGATGCACCGTTGTCCTGTGTGATGAAGAGTGAGGGGGAGAGAAGCCCCAGTAAACCAATGTGGACCAAAGTAAACATGGCCACAGAAGAACCTAGGAGAAACAAAATATGCTGGGCTCTAGAGAGGTGAGGTCCAGAGAGTGGACAAGAGAAACAAAGGCACTGCTGCTGAGGAATTTACCTGAGATATGAACGTCTCTTTGCAGATTGGAATACTCCCCCTATAGGCCTCTATGTTATCTAATAGTTTACTATTTTTACTTTGTATGTTTGGTTATTATTATTTTTTAACATCTTTATTGGAGTATAATTGCTTTACAATAGTGTGTTAGTTTCTGCTTTATAACAAAGTGAATCAGTTATACATATACATATATCGCCATATCTCTTCCCTCTTGCGTCTCCTTCCCTCCCACCCTCCCTATCCCACCCCTCTAGGTGGTCACAAAGCACCTGAGCTGATCTCCCTGTGTTATGCAGCTGTTTCCCACTAACTATTTTACATTTGGTAGTGTATATATATCCATGCCACTCTCACTTTGTCCCAGCTTACCCTTCCCCCTCCCCGTGTCCATTCTCTAGTAGGTCTGTGTCTTTATTCCCGTCTTGCCCCTAGGTTCTTCATGACCATTTTTTTTTTGGTTATTATTTTAAATCAGGGATGGTGGTATAATCTCTCTGACGAACATCAGTGTATAGCAGCCTAGAGCCAAAATGTTTTATTCATGAATGATGTCTTTTTTTAATAAACTATAAAAATGTGAAACTATAAAAGTGACATATACCTAATAATTAGTGAACCAATAAACCCACCAGGCAACTTTGCTCTGCAAGTGGAAAAAACTGACTTTGTATAACAAATTGCAGAATTATTAATCCTGTTTGAAACCCTTTTTATATCACACCATTTACTTTAATTCTTATTAGTTTGACCATTATCATACATTATGCATTTTTCTTTGTACTTTTTGGGAGGCAAAGTGGTAGCTAACGTGTACTCTTGAACTTTCAAGGCCTCCGAGGAAGTTCAGGGGAAGGCCCTGACCAGCTGGCGAAGGGAGGGGGAGGGAGGCCCCCCTGCTGCGGAAGACTCTTTCGACATCTTGATTGACAGAAACTTTCAGTTTTCCTCTGGAAGGAGGTTCTTTCTCCAGGCAGGGTAGAAGAGAAACAAACACTAGAAATAAGCAGGTTCTTGTCTCTAGTGGCTTCCAGTAAGTTTATCATCACATCTGCCAAAGAATATTCTTTTATAATTAAATAAATAAGTAGGGATGATATCAAATCCCTGAGATTTTAAAGGAATTTTGAGAAAGAAAACAACTATGTAGGTGTTGAGGCCTGTATTAAAAAGTTAACCCTGTAAGGCCAACTGGCCCGAGGCAGGGCAACGCAATCAGACTCACAGGTTGCATCAGACTGAAACTTTCTGGACCACCCAGTTCCAGGACTGACCTGGAGACTTTCCACCCGGCCCAGCCTTCCCGCCTTTCGAGGGGCGGGACTAACGATCCCAAGACTGATGCGACCGGCACCAGATGTTGCCACGATACCCGAAAAGACCACCAAATAAGGAATACCCTGCACCCTCCCGGATTCACCACACCCCTTTCCCTTCGTCCCCTATAAATTCTTCCCAAACCCTCCCCCCGGGCGCAATTTCTCTGGCCCCTTTCTCTCGGACCAGTGAACCTCGCCCGGGAGCGTCCCCAAATAAAGCTTGTTTAAGCTCTCCTCCGTTTTTGGTACCGTTCCTTACAAACCCCCTTGCAAAAGATTACCCATATTAGTGAGAGGAAAAAAGCAACATTGAAAACCTACAATGTCAACACACTTTGAGGGAGGGCTATTAGCAATGCAAATATGAAACCACCTAAACTTGCATTAATGAATTAGAATGAGAGAAAGATAGCATACTTGCTGGCTTTCTATTAAAATATTTAAATGTTTTGAAAGATGTAGACCCATCCACCTATTTTAGATAACATTCTTAGCTGGAACGTCAATTATGTACACACTAGGTTTTAGGTTTTTATCAGATATATGTTATGATGAGCAGTTCTGGACTCACCCACCCACATGGAGGAAAAACAAGAGGATAGTATTGGTACAGGAAAATAGGTGGCACAAAATATATGCCTGTTTCTCAGATTCTCAGAATTGTGGGGTAAATGGGTGAATAGGAGAAAGGGATAATTAGAAGAGTATATTTCACTAAGTTCCCTTTGGGGCATTGTCAGCACACAGTGCAGTAACATTGATGCCTCTAGCCCTGAGGGGCTCAGTCCTCTCACCAGGGCCCTGGAGAAATGACATCCCCTTCGGTGGGTGTTCCCATATTGCAATCACTGTGCATCAGAAGGGATGCATCATACACCTAGAGTGGAAAAAGTAAAAACGGAAAGATTAGCACAGTTGGGTTCTGTGAGGGCTTTCTGGAGCAAAGTTTTGAAACTATTATGGAATATATATTTATTGCCATAGTGTTGTAGCCTAAGACACCTGTACTACATACTGATGGGGGGATGGGGCCTGGAAGGATGACTTAACTTTTAAAACCATCACCTGTCTAGACAGAGACATCCCTGAATAGATTTCTGGCCTTCTGACTTAATCAAAGTTTTTCAGTACGCTCTTCACACTCTAGATTGTATATAGGTACATTCAAATTTATTGACTCATTTAGCCATTGAACTAATATTTACTTGTTTATTTATTTATTGAGCATCTATTATGAACTCTGGGAAAACAGTGTTAGCATCTTATAATTTATGGTCTAACTGACAGCAAAGCAACAACAACATATAATTATATAATATGTTAAGTATTGAAAATTTTTATGCAAGAAAAAATAAAGCAAGATAAGGAGTTTGAGTGTTACAAGAGGATTTTTTTAAATTAACTAATCAGAGAATCTTTGATCACAAAAAATCAGCAGAAACGTGAAAACGGTGAGAGAATAAAACCTGCAATAATTTTTGGAGACAAGTCTGCTAACCAGAGGGAAGAGCAAAGATAGTGAAGCAGGATGGAGCTGAAATTTACCTGAGAATCAATCAACTTGGAAGCCAGTGTGGTCTGAGCAGAGAGAGCATGCAGAGGATGAGGAGAGGAAGTTGGAGGATAGACAGGGCCTTGTAGACAACCATTCAGTGTTTGGATTTTATATTAAGAGTTACAGGAAACTATAGTAACTTGGGGGCAGGACATTAAAATTATGTGATAAAGATTTTGAAAGAATTACTTGAGCTCCTCTGTTGAGAGTCAGGAGGTGAAGAATGGAAGTGAGGAGACCAGTTAGAATGCTAGCATAGTTGTGCAGTAGAGAGAGATGGAGATGATGGTGACTTACATTAGAAGCAGCTATGTAACTGGTGAGAAATGAACAGATTCAGGATGTATAATGGGAAAAATAAGCCAACATTATTTGTTTATTGCTTTGAGGTGGGAAGTGGTGGGGGTGGTGAAGTTTGCCTAAGCTAGATGAATGGTAGCACCATTTACTGAGGTAAAGATAAACATTTTGGGGGTCTAGAGAATACACATTTTATCTCACATATGATATGTTTCTGATTCTTGGGGACATCTAAGTAGATAACTTACCCATGTACAAAAGGGCTGATTTTCATACATGAATGATAATCGGTATTTCAGTAATATTTTAGGTTACTGGCAGAATAATAAATTCAAATAAAGACAATCCATACAAAATATTTCTGAGCAGACTACTCTAGTTATTTCACTAAATATAATCCTCCATTTCTGTATAACCTAAAGAGTGTTTTCTCTTCCTTCTTCCTTTCTTGTTTGGAAGGTGGAGGCAAGATAGATGGGAAGGAACGTGCTCAGTAACGCGCTGCAACCTCTGTGCATAATTCCCAGGAGACTGTCATTATGAAAGTATGTAAAACACAATGCTATACATAGTATCACAGATGTCAGTAGAACTAGAAAAAGAATGTTTAATGGACTTTCAAGTTGCACAAGTATACTGTGGCTGATTAGACTGACCACAATTTCTATGGGTGCTATTGTCTATTTGTTGTTACATCACAGGCATTTCAATGCCACTTAATCCCCACCTCACCATTCTCAGGTAACTTGTTTACCTCCATTCAGTTCTTCTGGGGATTTATCTTGTCCCTTCATTTGGAACATGTTCCTCTGTCACTTTATTTTGCCTAATTTGCTTTTTTATTTCTATGTATTTGGTAGATTGGTTATGTTTCCCAACCTTGGAGAAGTGGTCTTTTGTAGCACATGTCCTATGTGTCCTAGCAGCCCACTCCCCTCTGGTCACCAGAGCTAAATGCTCTAGGAGTGCCCCCTATATGGGCTGCCTGTGTCCTTCTGTTGTGGCAGGCTGATTAAGGTGGGCAGTCTGGTAGGCGTGGCTGACCCCAGTTTGGGTTGGTTGCCAAGCACTGCCTTGGGTGGTGGCTGCCAACCACTGGAGGGCAGGGTTGGGTCATGAGGCATCTGGCTGCAGAGCCCTGGGGGATCATGGAATTGGTATTGTCTCACTGGTGAGTGGTGCTGGGTCCTGAGGTATCTGGCTGCAGGATCCAGGGTTCCTAGGGCTGCTGCCTTCCCACTGGTGGGTAGGGTTAAGGTCCAGGGTGTTCCGGGTCCAGTACTGGCACAATTGTGGGCAGAACTGTGCCCCAGGATCTCTGGCTGCAAAGCCCTGGGGGTCCCAGAGTTGATGTCTGCCCACTGGTGGTTGATACCTAGTCCTAATGGATGGGTGCAGGGCCCTGAAGGGGTCCCAGAGCTAGTACCAGCACACTGAATGTGGGGCCATGTCTTGGGCCCTCTTGTGTACAGGGCCAGGTCCCAGGATGCCTGTGGGCTCGGGGGGTCTTAAGGAAGCCAGCCTGTTGGTGGAGACTGTGTCCTTGCCAGGCTAGCTGCTTGGCCTGAGGCATCCCAACACCTGCACCTACAGGCTGGTGGGCGGGGCTGGGTCCCAGTGCTAATAAGCTAGAGGGAGAGTCCCAAACTGATGCTTGCCAGCACCAGTGTCCACATGGTAAAACAGACTCCCAAAATTGTTCTGCCAGTGTCTCTGTCCCCAGGGTGTGTTCCAGTTGCCTCCTGCCTCTCTGGGAGATTCTCCAAGATCAGCAGATGGATCTGACCCAGGCTCCTTTTGCCCTGGGTCCTGGAGTGTGTGGTATTTGTGTGTGCCCTTTAACAGTAGAGTTTATTTTCCACAGCCCTCTGGCTCTCCTAAGAGTAATCCCCACTGGTCTTCAAAGCTAAATGTTCTGGGGGCTTGTCTTTCTGGTCCAGGACTCCTGGGCTGGAGAGCTCAGACTGCTTGTTCCTTGGAAAGAACTTCTGCAATTGTAATCACGCTGCCATTTGTGGGCTGCCCACCCAGGGGCATGAGTCTTGACTATGCCATACCTCTTCTCCTACTCTTATTGTGATTTCTTCTTTATAGCTTTCATTTTAGAAGACCTTTTCTGCTAGTCTTCTGGTCTTTCTTGTCAATAGTTGCTCTGCAAATAGCTGTGATGTTGGTGTGCCTGGGGAAGGAGGAGAATTCAGGGCCTTCCTATTCAGCCACCTTGGCCACTCTCCCTATGATCTTCTTCTTGAAGCTTGATGGAGCAAAAAATATCTTAGCACCCTTAACAGAAAGAATTTTGAAATTGAACCTGTAATAAGTAACATGAATTTAGATGGCATGAATTTAATAAACATGTTGAAAATAAGTATGTGCAGAAATAGTTTAGATAGGTTAATTGATTCAATCAGTATTTTTAAAAAATATTTATTTATTTATTTGGCTGTGTCTGGTCTTTGTCGCAGCTCGTGGGATCTTTGTTGCAGCGCACTGGCTTCTCTCTAGTTGTGGCGTGCAGGTTTTCTCTTCCCTAGTTGAAGTGCAGAGGTTCAGGAGTAGTGGTGTGCAGGCTTAGTTGCCCTGTGGCACGTGGGATCTTAGTTCCCTGACCAGGGATCAAACCCATGTCCCCTGCATTGGAAGACGGATTCCTTACCTCTGGACCACCAGGGAAGTCCCCTCAACCAATATTATAAATAAAAATTTTAAACTAGCACCAATTGTCCAGGATTTATTCCAACTATGTGAGAATAATTTCAGAGAAAATATAATACTAGGCCTTCCAAGATATAAAATTCTTCTCTGAATGGACATTGGGTTTGAACCCTTGTGTAATTTTTCCTTTTATTATGTAGCACAGGGTAGCAACTAATTCCTGTGATTATCATACCAATAATATGCCTTTCCTTATGCCTTTTGCTTTATGAAATATCCAGACCTCAGTTATTTCTTCCTCATCCAGTGTCAGCTTTGGGTGAAAGTAAAGGAGATATTTTTCAACTTCAAGGCTTTTATATCCTTTGTAATCTAATATTACTTATGGTGCAGGGTTAGTCTGGCTTCTCAGAATATAGTTTCTAGGAAAGATGCTAGAGCAAACATTACCATGTTGTACACCAGCCTAGAAGACACAGATTTACTTGTTTTACTTTAAAACATTCATTTCCAAATGCTGGGGGGAGAAAAGCACAAACACTTTCATTTTAATAACTGCCTTGAAAAGGTACTTATTCAACTTTTCAAAAGATACAGAGTTGAGGATGACATTAATTTCCTGAACTGCCGAAGATTTAAGGGACTGAATCTATCCCTCTGTAGGTTTCTTTCTCTCACCTAATGGTCTTGTCTGGCCCACTTCGGCCATAATTGGGATAACCTGAGGCAGGGACAAAGCTGAACAATTTAAGGCAGTGACCTTGCCCCTGGACAGAAGTGGTTCAGCACCTTGTACCAGCAGCTAAAAGGATTCATATGTATTTCCCTCTGGATATAGTAGACAGCTGGCAAAATCGTATGCATATTAATCTTACATGGCACACACATCTTCTCAGGTACAACAAATATATTTTTAAAATCTTTGGTGCATCAAGCAAAGGATCATCCTACTCTATTCTTTAAGGCCTGATGAAAAGTACTGAGTGATATATTAGATTTCTGAAGTTTTCGGGGGTGGGTATATATTGGGGCGCTTACCCTGCCAGAAGGAAGAGGATAGAATGCACTTCCATTGCAGCAAAAACAAAATGCTTTATGGTTCTTAAAGTTCCTAAGGGAAACACCATTAAACCCTGGAAATTATTTTTTATCTACAACATGAGAGGGGAGTAAGGGCAGAATGGTGTTTAATGCTTTTCCTTTCAGGAAAGTTTGTAGCATTTCAAAGGCTTTGGTGTCTCCAACTTAAACTGAATCAGTACAGCCACAAAAGTGTACCTCCTCCTCCACAGACCTTCTCACTGGATGTTTTAAAACCTACTGCTGTGTGTAACTGGAGAATTTAAGGCATTTTATGTGTTTGGACAATGAGCTTGAATGCAGAGCTTTATAAGGCTAGAAAGGTACATGAATTAATAACTTTATAATTTCATTGACTTGGTAAGGAAGGTATATGGACCAAGACAAGAAAATTCATGACTAGCATTTAAATCCCTGATTTGGGATGTCCCTCTCACGTGAAAGTAAAGTACAGATGAAACTCATGGGGGAAAAAATATGTTGGTGTTATTTGTGGATTAATTTCAAAACAAACTTCCTGAAACACTTTCATCTGTTTAAATCACATTTTTACACCCTGTTACTTCACACCAGTGATAAGAGATGTGTTGGAAGGAATAGTGAAATATAATCTTTTCCTTTTAGTTAGGAAATATTTCCAACATCTCTGAAACAAAGGATTTTTTATGAGAGAGGCTGGTCTGCTTTCTGTTTGCCCTTCTGACAATCTGCCCTCCTGTCCCATTTAGATATGCCTACCCTTCTCTTTCCCTGCCCTCCCATGCAGCACTCACTGAGAGAGTACCACATCTGAGTTACCACACCAGTCCTTATATTAGTTCCCCTCCATGGAGCTCCCTTCTCCCTCACATCCAACTCATCCTTCATTTCTGTCTGAGGTTTTCTTAATTGTAATCAAAGATGCACACAGCCAATATTTACTGACTACCTTCTATACTTATGCCACAAGTGTCTTTTACAATGTAGCTATTACAAAACAAGATCTCAAATTATATGTGTGTTATGTGTATACATTATCTATATATTATATACATTACATAATTATATACATTATATGATTCTATAACTAGATAATTACATATATATGTACATATATATATGTACATATATACACACACACACAGGAGAAAGAAGAGAAAAATTTGTCATTTGTATTCTTCATAACAATAATTACGAGAAGTATCATGTTATACAATCGAGAACCCTGTTTCCAAGGCAGGGTTTTTTCTTAACTAAGGATCAGGGACATTAGTGTATTTAGATGATCCAGAAAATGAAATAAAAATCTAACAAACACATACACACATACATACACACACACAAACCACATTTTTCTTGTATATGTTTTTAGAAAATTAAAATGGGAAAAATACTCAAGATCAAATTATGTTTAAATTGTGTTATTAATGTATAGTTTCTAACATTCAAAAGCTACAATGTTAGGTGTGCTGGTCATCACCACCAAAGTACAATGGCAGGAAGAGTTACTGGGAAGGGGGAACATTGTGATTGTAGATGGGAGCCCCAGTTTACATCCAACCCAGCTAAAGTTATAAAATGTCAGAAAAGGGGTGCATGTTGATGTTTAAAAATCATTTAATTGATATAATTTTTCCATCATTGTTTCAAATGGGATCCTAGATCAACAGTGCTTCTTGTGTTGAAATATCCATAACAAGGGAAGCATTTAGTTAATAAAAGTGCTTCTCTCCATTTTTACCATGCACTAAACTGAGTGTGTGTGTGTGTGTGTGTGTGTGTGTGTGTGTGTGCATCTGTAAGTGGTGGGAGATAAAACTTGATTTTTAAAGTCTTTATTTACAAATACTTGAATTTACCCCACGACAAAGAAAGAAAACTATTGTGCAGCATATTAGATTGCTACTCTTACTGGCAAGAAAAGGAACTATGCAAAATTGGAACAACCTTGAGGAAAATATGGAGCTTGAAAATTATCAGACTGCTCTGTGGCTTGAAGCAGAACAAGACAATGTAAGCAGGGCTTCTGTCAGATGATATCTTCCACTCCATAGAACAGGTTATTTAGTTCAATTTTTTGAAGCAAATCATGGAGAAATTGTCAAATATGCCATTTGCCTTCATCTTATAACAGTATTAAACTATTGTGAGCTCAGATGGCTTCTATTCACATGCTTTAGTCACAACCATGGATGTCCTAGGAGAAAAAATATCCATTTCCTTTTGAAAAAGATGCTTTACTGGAAGGTTATATTGGTGATGAAATTCTACTGGAACTGTCTTAACAAAGTATTTCTTTTTATTGATTTCTCTGCAGGCAGAAGATTCACAGATAGCTGTAAACATTGAGGAACAGTTTGGGAATTTCTCTTTAGAGGACCTTATTTGTGTTTTTTGACACAGACAAAAAACACCTCCCCTCCTTTTGCAAAGTGAGATTTGAGAACCCTTACTTCTTTTGCTAATAGTGACCTTAGTTTTATAAATCTTGGATTTACCAAAATCAGATTGATCAAAATTTGCTGTTGTCAAGTGTAAGGTTGGACAGACAATTAATTAATTGTCTGAGGTGACATGTCAGTTTGTATGTCAGAGGTCATATGAAAATTTTAACTTTCACTCAGGCAAGTTTAAAAGTTAGGTTCACTTAGAGTTATTGCATCTGATCTTTTATTTTATTTGCATAATTTTGTTATATGCTTTTCTTCAAAAAATGGCAATATCTTAATAAAAATAAGAGAATATATGTACAAATTAAAGCTAAAAATGACAGTACTTATGACAGAAAATAAAGCAAATATCTGAGTTCATACTCATATATCATAAATGCTGATATGAATTCATATTTTTTTAATAAATGAATAAATGAGAAGGAAAAGGCAGCTCTTCCTTACAGCAGAATTCCATAAATAAATGTAATATAAATGAGGGAAGTATAAAATCACTATAAGACAAACATCATAGTGAAATTTGTCACAATTAAGTTCCAGTAAACTATTCTAAAATTAATGGGTTAAAGTTTAAGATGAAAGGTTATACACATTATCAAAGTAATTTCCTCAACATATTTATAAACTACATTGAGAAAGATGGTAACTTTACCGTAAAGAAACCAGAAGACACCACCTTAATCAAGTGATCACAGTTAACATCCCCAGGAGTAAGAGATATCAGCCTCATGACCTCTTTGATATGATATATTGGGGAGGACACAGCATAATTTCTGGGGTATTGCTGCTAAAATACATGACCTCATCCCAATTAGGATAAAATATCAGATAAATCCAATATGAGGAACATTCAAAAAAATAATTGTTTGGTACTCTTTAAAAGCATTAAGATCATAAAGGACAAAGAAAGGCTGCTGAACCTTAAAGATTGAGGTGACTAAGGAAAAAATTTGGTAAATGTGATGTGAGGTCCTGGAGAGACTCTTGGAACGGAGAAAGGACAGTTCATTATTGAACTGGTAAAATTCAATAATGTCTTTAGTTTAGTTAATAGCACTATAGCAATTCTCATTTTCCAATTTTAAGAATTGTTTAATGGTTGTATAAGATATTCATATTAGAAGAAAGTGAGAAAGGATAAATTGGAACTCTGTAATCTTTTACAACATTTTTTAAACTTAAGTTTAAGGTAGTCAAAAATGTTCATTTGAATTAACCTATCAGTGAAAAAAGTTTAACATTGTGTATATGTCTGTCTGTGTATACTATAAACCAGGGGTTCCCAACCCCCAGGTATCCTCGGCGTGTTAGGAACCTGGCCGCACAGCAGGAGGTGAGCCTCAGGTGAGCGAAGCTTCATCTGCTGCTCCCCATTGCTCGCATTACCACCTGAACCAACCCCCCCTCCCCCAGTCCGTGGAAAAATTGTCTTCCATGAAACTGGTCCCTCGTTCCAAAAAAGGTTGGGGACCACTGCTATACACCATCTACCAATAGATAATATACAATTTATTTCCATTTTACTAGAGATATGTTATTTTTTTATTAGATTTAGAAATTGATCCTGAAATTTTTAAAATCACATCTGTAAAAACTTAGGATAACCAGTTCCTTGTTTGGCTTTATAGAACAACTTTTCACATTCTCCAGCACCTCCTCATCTTTTCCTCAGTCCTTACCTTTCCTCAAGTAATCTCCCATGTCTGACCTTGTGAATTACTGAACCTAGACCAAGAAGCAAACTATGGGTCAGTTTGTGTTTTATTTTTTAGATTTCCCAGATGTCTAAAAAAAAAAATGTGCTCTATGAGAAGACCATGTGGATCCAGAAGAAATGTTTTTAGAATCAGGGAGCAAGAAAACTCAACTAAAAATCCAAACTAGATTACAGTGCTGGCTCTACCTCTAATTTGCCATTTAATTGCAAATCTCTTAAGATTTTCTACTTTACTATGCAACTGCCAACATCTTGTAACTCTCCAAGGCTTCAGTTTCCTGTCTATTAAGCAGGAATAATGCTTCACTTGCAAGAGTATTGTGAATATCACATGAGAGATGAGAGAAAAAAACACAGTGCTTGGCGGTGGTGAGTGAAAAGTAACAGTTGTCAATATCTCCATTTGGTATTCTCAAAGACAAGCTAAGTCAGAGCAAAATTAATAAGGCTGGGACCACTTTCTAGTTGGTCTTCAGGTACATTTGGCAATACTTGGTTGACGGCAAGAGGACAAGAAAACAGTTTGGGGACATGTCAAAAAGGAAGGATATTCAACATTAAGATGAAGAGGCTTCTGTGACCAATCAGTTCCTAGAACAAGTGTGTGTGTGGGGGGTGGATGGGGTGATTTTATGGGGTCAAACTGTCATAATAATCTTTATGAAAGTGGCTGCCATAGCAGGTAGTGTCTCAGTCTCCCTGTTGGTCATTTTCCTTACTGGAATCAAGAGATCAACCTTGACTCAGGCTACTGTGCTATCATCACTAGATCATCATCACTGACTATGTTGGGTGCCATCATAGGCATCCTGCTTAAAGATTTTATCCTCATAGTCTATCTTGTTGTGTAGTTGAGTATTGCATGATCATCTGTTGTATAGTCCATCAAGACAGCAGCTGCCCTACAGCATTTAACATCCTGGAAATGACACACTTGATGACTGATATGCACCTTTCCAACAAGGTTTAAGAGAGTAGTCTTTCTTTGATGTCTCTCCCAGGAAACAAAATCTCCCATTTGAAGATTATGAAGAGGCTGTTTAGGAAAATGTTGCTGAAGGGTGGTCTTGACCTACTAGTGATAACAATGGAGTCCTTTAAGTTATTTTGCCATGTCTGCATGTGGCAGAGCAGATTCTAGGGTGGGAGGTGAACTACCTGCTGTGCTTTCCAGTCAGAAATTCATAGGCAGATAACTCACATGGCCCCAAAGGGATGGCTTGGATGACTACAATAGCTAGGGACTGTGCTTTTGGTCAAAGGAGTTCAAGAATTTCTGAGAGGTTTGCTAGTCTCTGCTTAAGAATGCTTTTGTTTCCTTCAACCTTTCTAAGTGAGGTGGAGTATGGTGGTGAGGGCAGTGTAGTTTTTGAGAAAGAGGAACTACTTAGCAGATTTCTTCTATGATAGTTCCTGAATAATGTGTGCTTCTATCAACTTGGTATAAAAGTCTGTCTGTCCCAAGTTGGAATCATAAAATAAAGCAGCATTTTAGCAACGGTGAGGACTGTAGCTTTTCACTACAACTCCTCCATATCTTGCATTTGAGGAGTATACTAAGACATGGATTAATTGATGAAAAGTCAGGTAAGCCCGATTTGTAGATCCTGAGGAGGATTCTAAGGTTTTCACTGACTAGTTGTCTGTCTTTCATATGCTTAGGAAAATTCCTAATATTATTTCTAGGACCAAGGTTTAAATCCAGTTGTGGAGGACATTCTAGGCTTATGAACTGAGTTGACCTTAAAAGGAATTGGCAGATGAAAGTGGTAGGAAACTTATGAGGAAAAGGTTCAGGGAACAGAGAGGAAGAAGGTGGGCCTGAAGAACTTTGTATCTCTAACTAAGGGTAGAGCGGGGTATGAGGAAATATGAGGTGCACAGGAGGTAGGGTTCTAATGGGGAAAGCTGTCCCTTCTTTAGTGTCATCAAAATCTTTTCTTACTTTGGCCAAATAATCTTTTAGAGAAGTTAATCTGAGTCAGAATTTCACTTAGAAACTTCAACGTACCAATTAAATTTTTTTCCCATTGGGCTAAGCAATTGTATTCCCCTTTTCCCTAAGTTATCTCTCAAATGAGTAATTTTTGCTAAATCAAATGCTCCCCAAAGTGGTATTAGAGACCCACTTCACTGGCGTTTGCTAAATGACATTGGTGAAATTCTGCCATTTAGAGAAATAGGCACAAGGGTTAGTATTCTAAAGTCATATAGGGAGGTAGGAGTTTTCTCAGAGGCGTAGGAGATTTAGATTAAGGAGAGCCCATAAGAGCTGGTCAGTCAGTGGAAAGTGCATTTTGTGTCTCAAGCCCCTTACCTTAAGTTTAATTACATCTAAACACAAATTTGACAAGGTGTACCCCACTCCCGCTCATGGAAAAACAAGGAGAATAATCCCTGTGTGCAAGCTTTCAGGCAAGCTCTCAGGATGAATAGTCAGCATAGGAGGGGAATCTCTTCCAGTTTTGTTGGTGACTAAGAGCAAAGTTAGTCGCCCTCAGAGTACACAGGTCTGGAGAAAACTACAAAATCCTCAGCCTGGGAAGCTGGTTGGAACAACAGACTCATACCTTGAGACTTCCTTCCTTATAACTAAACAACATTTAAAAGTATAGCAGGCAGAGGAAGATCACCAAGGATGTAAACCAAAAAGGGAATTTCCAACAAATGCAAATACCTAGGAATGAACAAATAAACAAAATACCAGAACTCTTAGACAAAGAGGGTGGACCCAGTGAAGAAGATTTACTATTTTGAGCAATTGGAGAAGCAGCTGCAGCTCAAAAGACCTGGGTGGGTTCAGCTCCTGCTCAAGAGCCAAAGTCCACATCACAGATCTGGTGGTGTCCATGTGTGGCACTGAGATAACTGTCAAAGACAAAACTAAGTTAGCGACAAAATTAATGAAGGTTATTTATTCATAAACTTACTGTTGGGGTCCCTGTCTTCCATCACTTTTTTTTCAGCAGGAGTTCAAACGTATTAGAAGGGTGAATACATTTTATACACCAAAAAAGAAGAAATACTGAGACAGTCTCTGATTGGCAAGTGTTCTATTAGAGTGGAATTTTTAGAAGTGGGGAGACTTTTTTTATTGTTCTTAGGAACATGTAATTGTCCTTAGGATGCAAGAAGGCAAGCTGTTTGGGAACATTTCAAAAGAGGAAAGATTGTTCAATGTTAGGGCAGAGGGTTTTCTGTGGTCAACCATTTCCTGGAATAAGCAGGGGGTGCTGGGGTACATTTTGCACTGCCATAATAGTCTTTATGGGGGTGGTATCTGTGATGTTGGGTAGTTTCTTTACATCCTATTATGATAATACTACATGCAGTTGTAGAGGAGAAGTAAACATCCAGAATCTCAACTCCTTCACTGAGGACAATTAGAATACATAGATTTCTTCTTATTTTGGCTATATACTTCTTTCCATCTGATGAACTTGTCATATCCTCTCTAAATTAACATCTTCCTTTGGTTTAGCTTTCACATGAAAAGAGGATGCGGATGTGCTTTTTAGGACATCTGATGAGATCTTGCCTATATCCCAGGAGTTTGTACAGACTTTTCAAAGAGCCATATTACTGTGTGCTGACAAATCCAGTGGCCACCGCTACTTGCCTGGATGCCTTCCAGCCCACTTTCAATTAAAACCAACCTGATCATAAATAAGAGACTAAGCTTTGCTAATGTGCTCACTAAATACTCCATCTTAAAATGATGTACTCTGGAGGCTATATTTCTTGGACAGCATATGCCTTTCCTGAATGATGAAGCCCCCAAGTATAATGTTACAACATGATTTATTCATAATACTATTTTACATTTATTATCATTTCATAAATCTTTTGGTTTGTTTGTTTTTTCCCTAAGTAAACTGAGATTGCTTAAACCATTTCCTCTCACAATGTTTAACATAACACCACCTATCCTTGGCAAAGAACCATGTATAGGGAAAAAATAGTTATTTGAATTTTTGTTACTTTTTTCTCCTATATTAATTTTATATAATTGGGTTCTTCTTATTCAAACTGACAAAACAGTTGACTACCTTTAATATTTTTTTCTTTACAGTATTCAACTACATCATTCTTTTTTTCATCTCCACAGTTGAATTCTGTTTCTCTATTCTGTCTGTTCGGGAACTACATTTCTACAACCAAAATTGAAGCAGAAACTAACTCTGATAGGATTTTATTGAAACTGAAGAAGGGTTTATAGACTTTTTTCTCATAGAGAATCCCAATTTTTACTTGCTAGTATGTAGTTCTTGTAGCTTAAGGTTTTTTTTTTTTTTTCCCCTTCAAAATACAAAGGCTATTTCAAGAAGTAACGGCATAAGAGAAAGCATAACATTGTAGATAAGGGATACCCTCTGCAGCCACATGGTCTGAGAACATGCCCTGACCCTCTCTTTGTATTTGCCTCTACATAATATATTGTTTGTGCTAATTAACACATGTAACTATAGATGGTTCATGTAAAGTTCTTAGAACAGTGAATGACATGTAATAAGTGTTTATGGCAGACATTAATGAAATTCATTAGTATATCTAGTTCTCCTTTCAGCATAAACAATAGGACTGAGCTTACTTCTCTTTGAATTTACGTGTGGCTGCATAACTTTCTTTGGATAATGAAATACAAGCTCAAGTGAAGTATATCTTTTACAAGTAAATGTGTCTTAGAGCCAACGCAAGAATCTCTCCTCATAGCAATCACCAGAATACATGTTGGCATGCTCTGTGCCATAAGACCAAAGTGGCCTGGAATGCTGACCAAGATTTGCTGGAGGTTGACTATCCTAAGGAGTTACACAGTCCCACATTAAACTTGGAGTGATGAAGACTTTTTCTTTTTAGTTAGTTCACTAATATTTTATGATTGTTTGTCATCATAGCATAACTCAGACTATCATAACTAATATTCTAATAAATATAAGCTACTATTTTAATTTACACAATAGGTTTTGGAAGGAGAGAAAGCATAGAAAGGGAAGGACTTGTGCATACAAAGTAATAACAAAAGGAGAAGTTAAAGTCTGGGGCATTCAAACATGAATTTCTTTAACATCAAAATGGTTTCAGGAGCTTGCCTCACTTCTTTTCTTTTTAAATTATGTCATAATTATTAATCAATTATTCAACAGTTATGTGTATCAAATGTTTTTCTCTGTCCTTGTTAGATTATTTTTTCTCTATGTTCATTAAAATCTCTTTCTATCAGTTTACTTCACTGCTTATTCTCTGTCCCTTCTTTGCCAAATTCATATCTTTAGTAAGGATCCACATTTAATTTTTTTCCTAGATGAGGACAGTAATGCCCTACTCACAAAACAGTAATGATTTGTGAGTAAAATGGGATGGACTCCAAACTCCTTATCCTTTACACAGATCTTTCAAATTCAGACTCCCAACTTGCCTTTTACATCCTATTTCCAATTATTCTCATTCTACATTTTCACTTGAACTCACAACACTTCTCAGAACAATCTGATCAAAGATAACCAACCTTTATTCCATTTTGTTCTATCACTTGTTCCAATACCTTCTATTGTCACATATTTGATTTATCATCTTTCTAAGTAAACTATATCAGTATAATATCACTTTGCATGTCTTATCATGCCTAGCATATCCCTTGTATTTAATAGATTTTCCTTAAAAATATATGCCACACATTTATCAATTGAATGAAAAATGAATATGTATGTTTATAAATGAGAGAATAAATGGATTTAAAGTTCTCCTGAAAATTCTCTAACTAAAATTTAAAAACTTCTGACATAGTATTACCAATTTATCTCTCTGAATTGAAATTTAAAACATCATATTTATTTTTTTATTTATAAATGATGGCAGGGCAATATCTAAAAAAAAAAAACAAAAACAAAAACTACTGCAATGACCTAAGGTAGGGAGTTTAGTAAGCAAAAGTCACTAACACTCAGAAATACTTACAACTGAGAAATAAGGCACAGTTTCTTAAATTTCAACTCCTAAAGTCACAGTGCATCAAATTGAGGTGTGCTAATTGATCCACCAGCTGTATGCTTGAATGTGTATATGGCATCGTGGCACATAAAACCTAAGGGTCTTTACTCCAAGTCTGTGTTCCTTTAGTGGTGCAATATCTTCTCCTGTAATTGTTTTTCCTTAAGTCTGAACTACAGATTATATTTGACAAAGTCAATTATTAATTTGATTTAAAACAGCTCTGATCAGCTAACAGGGAAGAATTTTACTCCCATTTTACAGATCAAGAAATAGACACAAAGAGATCAAAGTCACTGGTCTGAGTATCTTAATCATTGCAACCATTCTCCTGAAATACACTCATTGTTTGTTCTAACCTGTCATTCTGCTTGACTTTTTTTTTTTTTTTTGTCTTGCTTAGTTCCCGGACCAGGGATTGAAGCCGTGCCCTTGGCAGTGAAAGCGCAGAGTCCTAACAACTGGACCACCAGGGGATTCTCCTGCTTGACTTTCTATGAGGAATTTTATTCATCTTGGGGCCAAAGGGGAAGATTCAGCTAATGGAAGAGCAAAACTAAGAACAGAGACTGACCTCCATGACTATTATTCTACCATTTCAGAAATTAACTAGAGGAAAGGTAAAATTTAAAATATTGTAATGTTTCTTTGCCTTACTTTGTATATATTTGTGGGAACTGTTCAATTTCCAGCTGTTGGCCACCTAGGAAAGCCACCATGACTTCCTCCCTTTCTCACAATGAACCAGTGTAAACTTATTGAATAACTGGAGCAAGATGGAGAGAAGGAGGCAATTCTGCTGCAGCAAAAGTGATATAATGCAATCTGAAGACAACTGTGAATAATCTTTTTTTCTTTAAATCAATCATGCAGCTGTTCCTCTCTATTAGCGCATGTAATTGATAGACGAATATATATGCAAAGAATCACTATTTCAACACTGAAGTTCAGATTTTCTCAAGTTATACTCTTTTGGGAATAGAATACAATAGCCACATATAGTCACCAACACAAGTATAATAAGAACAGTTAAAATCAATTAGATTTTATGACTTAATTTGGTCTTCCAGAAACCTCTCAATCCAAAGTACTCAATGCTTCCAAAAGCACATTGAGGAACTGGGAGTAACTCTTCCATAGTTGTATTGTAATATAAAGGAGGAACAATTTTACTCTAAACAGGTCCTAAAAATATGTACCTCAGATGATAGACATTTTTAAAATATTTATGAAACTTTGGGTCAAATTTTCTATCCCTCTATCTGTCCTCTTACCTTCAGGTTATAGGACATCAACTACTTCTTTTTCATTTATTAGAACTAGGTTAACACTCTTTCAGTCAAGCACATTTTGAGTAAAAACAATAAAAACCCTCATAACACATGAAAATAACTTTATAATTTAGTCAAGAGAACTATGCTTTAAACAAGGATTCTTCTACCCCTCTCAAAGTCAGAGAGATTTATTTATGTTTTCTTGATTTAATTGGCAAGTTCCACAGTGCTTCAAAAGTTTAAAAATTAGAAGGGAAAAAAAAAGAAAAAATGAGAGCTCCAGGATGACTTTTTGCATAACTTCACACAACAAGCAGGTGTTTGTAAGATCAACATACAACAGGGACCACACTGCCCACCTAGCTTGGACAACTGCCAACCCACTTCCAAAACTTACCTGATCATAAATAAGAAATAAAAGCTTGCTAACCAGTACAGTAAATAATAGATCTTAAAATAATGTATTTGGGGGCTGTTTAGAGACAGTAAATTAATTCCCATTAGGTTAGAAAATGTTAGAAGAAGATCTGAGGTCAGGATTCCCAGGAAGCCCATAAAATATTATCTTTTTCAGCATTGACTCTGATTGTTTTACAATGTGAACTGCTGAATTACTAAGAAGTTTACAACGTGGGCTTTGCCTGTCAGATGCCACAATGAGATGACTATTTTTCAGCCCCTATGAAAGGTTCAATAAATGTAGCTGTCTGGCAGTAAACAGTTTGGAATGGACAGCATGAATAAGGTGATCAAGTTGGGCATGAGGCCTGGACATACTGTCTGCTATAAACCAGGGCATCCTTGTATAATTGCACCACCCTATTCAAAATAGGAGTTTTTATGTTTTTCATGGAGGAATTTTGGCTTATGACAAAGACCTAGAGCAGAAATTTAGGCAGAAACCTGCTTCCTTCCATTATATTAGTTTTGGAAGCTGGAGGAACAATGAGTATCAAAAGGAAGGAATAGAAGGAAAGTGAGACCTTACAGCATCCATCCTTCCTGTTATGGGTTGAATTGTGTCCTCCAAAAAGATATGTTGAAAACCCTAAGCCCAGTACCAGTAAATGTAACCTTATTTGGAAATAGGGTCTTTCAGAAGTAATCAAACTAAGATGAGGTCACAAAAGTGGGTCCTAATCCAATCTGACTGGTGAGCTTTGTAAGAGGAAAATTTGGGCACAGACACAGACACAAAGGGTAGGTGGTTATGTGAAGGTGAAGACAAAGATTGGAGTTATGCTGTCAAAAGAAAAAGAATACCTGGGGCAACCAGAAGCTGGAAGAAGCAAGGATGAATTCCACTTTAAAGAGAGTTTGGCCATGCTAACACCTTGATTTCTTACTTCTAGTCTCTAGTACTGCAAGATAATACATTTATGTTACTTTAAGTCATATATTTTTTGTTATGTTGTTATGGCAAACTAATGCAACTCTCTTTAATAGTCTACAGAGTTTAGAAAGACTGGCACAAAGACCTACCCTACTTGACTGAAGCATTTCAAACCACCTTTCTAATGCCACAGGATTTGGTGGTTGACACTGCTTTAGAAGTATTGGAATAACAGGTCACCATCAAACAACATTGTCTAAATAAAGACATAAAAAGAGTTGTTGCTCATTCATCTTTTTCCAACAGGAGTTGATAATTGAAGGTAAAGAAGTCAATGCTCATGTGTTAGCCAGAGCGCTATCTTGGAAACATAAACTTCTATGTGTTTCAAATGAAGGGAATTTAATACACGAAACACGTTACACGGAGAAACATGTTATAAGAGATAAGGTGCAAATTACATGATGGTGAGGCAATTCAGAGATCAGTAACAGTGGAAAACTGCTACTAGCTCTAGACCTAAAGGGACAATTGAATAGATGGTACTGAAGCTGGGACTACCCAGTTGAAGCCAGAACCACAGAGATTCTGCCTAGTAGGGGCTGGAGCCATGAAGAGGAGAGATACTCTGAGTGCTTCCTTCCTCCCAGCTATGCATTCTTGGCCAGTGCCTCCTGTTAAGAATCCAGATGAGCTTAAAAAATGCTGTCTGCAGTGGCAGAACCCATAAGAATGAAGTGGTAGGGCCAAATCATGAAGAATCCAATGACTGTGCTTTACAATCTGGATTATATTCTACCCATAAGGGATAAATCATTTAATAGTTTAAACAGGGAAATCAGTTGACCTGAAATCAATTTTTAAGAAGTAATTCTGGATGTAGTGAGGAAAAAAAATATATAGAGGAAAGAAGTATGAGTTGAAACAAACAGACTAAATATCAGATATTGCAATTACCCAGAAAGATGATGGTGGGTAAAACTAGGTTGTAGAATATGAAGAGAAGTAAAGAGTTGAAACATTTTTTTCAGGTAAAATTAATAGGATTTGATGGATCCAAGTGGACTTCATTATAGTCAAATTCATATAGTCAGTATATAGTCAAAATTTTCAAATTTTCCAAAGATTCTAGTGTTGCTGGTTCCTCACAATGCTCTTTTGGTTCCACATGGTACTAGTTCCCCAGCTGATCCAGTCCATTTAATCAAATCATTAGTTTTTATCAGTTGCTTTCCCTGGACCAACCAACCATTTAACTGATTGCATTTAGTTTGCAAATAGTAAACTTGTAAAAATATTTGTTGGTTTGAACCAGATCAATTTCCAAAATTTATGCTTCATTATTATGTGATCATCCATGCCCACTTGTCCTTATATTGTAAAAGATCATCAACCTAAGGTGTTGTACATCTCACAACAGACTTATTCAAACAGCTCAGGTTCTATGTAATTGTGGAATCAAACTGGGAGCTAAATGCATTTTATTTCAGATCTCTCATGGATGTATTTAACTAGTGGGAAATCAGTTATGCTTGATCATATTGACACCAGATATCACAGAGGTAGATTAAGTGCTAAAAGTAATAACTGGCTTCAGGGCATCCTACCTTCCTTCCACCAGAATTCTCATCCCTTCTCTTGCTGTCATTCCCTTTTCCTGCCCGTATCCCTCTTCTCTCTCAAAAGTAACCATAGACCCAATAATCAAAACCAGTATGCAGTCTCTTTCTCCTTATACATTTGTAATTTTCACAAATGTATGTGATATATGTGTAAATTTCCTTGGGAAAATTATATTACCCATTGATGACTGAATGAATGAAAGAATAAAAGTGGTTCAAAATAAAACAATCTGTAATAGTGATTTACCAACTACTGGTAGCTTCAAGTAGATGCTTAGGCTTTGGTGGAAGGTATTATTCACTAATAAGGAGTTTAGAAAGATTGCTAACTTTTTTTTTCCAAAGACTCATGTTTTATGACTCTATGATTGAGAAAAATTAATCAATGCAAGTTTAAACACACAAAAATTAGATAGTTAAAAGAAACAACACTTCTATGTAACTTATTAACATAAGTTGTTAAGGAACAAAAATAAGGTTAAAGGGAGGCATTTTTCAGTGTTTTAGGCCAAAAGCTATCTTGACAACTCTTTTTTATAGAAATAGTCTTGATCATTTACTATCGAAGTTGTTGATTCTATAACCTGTAAGAGATATTTACAGATAATTAATCTCATTTAATCTTAAAGAGCATTCCTGATAAATGCATACGGCAATTTTCAATGTAATTATGAGAAAATAGGCTAAGAATGATTAAGGACCATCTTCAATATTCAAAGCATGTAAACTGTTAAGGCAGCATATGAACTCAGATATCACATCATGCCACAGCTGCCTCAAATACAATGCTATCATAAGGATATTTTTGATATAAATCAAATTATTTAAACTAATAAAATTTACATGTGGTGAAATTCTAATTTCCAACATTATATAAAAAAACATGCATTCCCATGTTATGTGATTTGAGAGGAAATAGAAAATATTCACAGCTATGTTTTGGTGGAAACAAATTTGAAATTATTATAGTCTACACAAGAATAAATAAAACTTTAGAATTCTTATGAGGTGAATTAGCCTTAAGAATTTTTTCTTTTAAGATCCTTATATTGATTGCCATTTTCATTTAGATGACTCTTTAAAATCTATCATTTTGCTAGATGTGTCATCTATTCCACCTCCTCTCAGGTTCTTTTTTCTATTTTTTTTTTTTAGTATTTAGCTTTTTATTATTATTAATTTTTTAGTTTTTTGAACATATTTACTTTATTATTTAGTTTTTATTTGTATTTTTAATTTTTATTGAGCATTTTTATTACTTAGTTTTATCGCTTTTACTGTCTTTACTCTTTTATTCCCTTTATTTAGTGATTACTCTAGGGCTCAGACATTTTTAATTAATCTTAGATTACCTTCAAATAATATACTGCTTCACGTGTACTACAAGGACCTTTAAATAATGTATTCTAAATTGTTCCCTTACATTTTGTGTGCTGTTGTTGTCACATATTTTGTTTTTACATATGCCAGAAAACTACTAATTCATAATTTTGTCTTAGGAAGTCGATACTTTATGGTATTTATATAAGAAAATAAATTTTGTTTTACTTTTATTCTTTCCAGTGCTCTTTATTTCTTTGTGTTTTTTCTATTCCTATCATAATTTTTCCTATTGGAGAATTTCCTTTAACATTTCTTGTAGAATAAGACTACTTGCAATGAATTTCCTCAGTTTTTGTTCGAGCATGTTTTTATTTCTCCTTTACTAATGGATATTTTTCCTTGATCGAGAATTCTGGGTTGACAGGGTTTTTGTTCTGTTATATTTTTCATTTCAGCAGTTTAATATGTCACTTCATCAAATCTTCTTTGCATGTTTCTGATAAAACATAAGCTATAATCCTTTCTCTTATTCCTCTATACTGTGCCCTTTTTCCTCTGTCTTTTCTCATGATTTTCTTTTCAGGTTTGATTCTCAGTAATTTGAACATAATACACCTAGGTATGTGTGGAAAAGGGGAAATTTTATTCTGCTTCTAGTTCTCTGAGTTCTTAGACCTGTGGTTTAATCCAGTCGTTAGTTTTGGAAAATTCTTGGCCTTTGTTTCTTCAAATACTTCTTCTCTGTTTTCTACCTTTTCTTATAGAATTTCAATTATATGTATATTAGACCATTTGATATTGCCCCACAACTCTAGGATCCTTTCTTATGTCTATGTTTTTTACTATTCACCCTACCCTGTGTGATTTAGATTGCATAATCTGTATTGACTTGTCTTCAAATTAATTAATTATCTCATTAGCTGTGTTGACTTGACTGATGAGACAACCAAAGATGTTCTTTGTCTCTGGTAATATGTTTTTCATTTGTTGTGCTTTCATTTGATTTATTCATATAGTGTCCATTTCTCTGCTACAGTCATCCACCTGATGTTACATGTTATCTACATTTTAAATTAGAGGTTTTTTTTTTAACATTTTAAAAATATTTAACTGCCTGCTTATTCTAATATCCGTGACATGTCTGATTTTGGTGATTGTCTCATCTCTTGAGACTGCATTTATGTGTCATATTGGGCTGACCAAAAAGTTTGTTTGGGCTTGTCCATAAGATGTTACAGAAAAACTGGAACAAACTTTTTGGCCAACACATTATTATACCTTATAGTTTATTTGTTTGGTTGATTTTTAATTGAAAGTATGACATCTTATGTAAGACAGTAGATACTCAAGTAAATCTTTTTTGTAATGCTTGGATATGAGCATAACTTTCTTATTGCTACATTTTTAGTTTATGGCCTTATTTTAATAAAGTCAGAAGTAAGGCTATGTTTGAACTTTGTGGTGCTATTGTTACCCTCAGGGCACTACAGATTTTATATTCTTCTAGTAATTACTTATATTAGGGTGTTGGTTGCAATCCCAAAGGTTATTTCCTCATTGTCTGACCCTTACCCTTGGCTTTGTGTCTTCTTCTTTGTGCTTTATCCCTGAGATAATGTCTCTTGAATCTCTCCCAGCTGTATCCCAGGGCTGTTTTTACTCTATGCTTGTTAGTCTGGTAGTGATGAGTTAAAGAGGAGAATATTCCTTGCTGTTTGGATTAGACCTCCTTCTGAGTCAAACACCATGCCCCTGAGTCTCCAGGTGAAACCCTCACAAGTTTCCCCTAACTCCTCTTTCCCTGTGGAGTCAGGCCAACCTGTATCCCTGTCTGTCCTCCAGGAAAGCTTTTCCCCTGTTCCTCTTCCATCAGTGCCCTAAGGCTTTTGTTCTGTATGAGAGATAGAAATGATGATTCAGGCAGTTTTCCTTCCATGGCTGCTGTACCCCTTCCTCAAGCAGCTTCCCACACCACAAGGTGAGCTGACTCAGTATTCTTTCCAATCTTCCCTGTGAATTCCTGGTAAAATTCTTGAGAGAAAAAGTCTTCAAGAGGAATACAAACACCTCTATATATGTCATCCACAGGGACTTGCATACTCTGGCTCTATCTCACACACAATCTTTTGTAATTCATTATAACTTTAGCTGAATTCTTCCTGGCCTATTTAGCCTCTGGCATCTGTCCTAGGTAAGCAAATGATCAAGATCTGTTTCCCCTTGGAGGCATCAGTCTTTCCTCACACTTAGGGTGAGTGAGTTACCCTGCCACCCTAGTTGTCTAACGGATTCAAGAAATCATTACTTTGCAGTTTTCTCAGCCTTTTTCTTGTTTTAAGAGTAGGAGTGATGCTTTTTCTGACTCTCTCTATCTTTGAGCTAAAAAAAAAAAAAAGAAAACCACTGGATACCTTTTTAATATCAATTTAGACGATAAGCAAAAGGGTTTGTAGGATCATTTTCAAATAAAGAGTTCTTGGTAACAACAAGACTCACCTTTTCCCACCACCCTTCGTATGTTCACGTTTGAGCAATCTAGAAATCACACAGCCAGGTACTAAAATCTTCTCCAAGCCCTTGCTTTTTCTTGTTCTATGTTTGCTTACATGGAACTTTGATGTGTGGACTGAAGTAAAGATATGCCTACAGAATTTACTGTCACTAGCAGTATACTCCAGAGGCAAGAGTGTATTAAAAACAGAGCATGAAGGTGCAGAAGATGGACTGGTAGGGGGCTCTCTGAGCCCAGCACTCTAGCAGAGCAACAGGGACTCTGAAAATCCCAAATTCAACTTGGCCTTTCAGTTTGTTATGAATGCTTAGAACTTTTAAATACATGATAAATGGGTCTTCATTGGTATGATTATCCTTGGCCTTGAAAGTAGAACATTGGTTGTTTCTATGCATAACAAATAATGTTTATTCTTATACTGTTGTGTATTATAACTGATTATGTTATAATGTCTATTACTTAGGTAGAGTTAATGTTCTTTGAAGGAAGAAACTAGGCTATTCCAATCCCAGCAAAATATTATGCATACAATTCTTAATCAATAGCTATTTTTACTGAATTGAGAAGAGAAAATTATTTCAATAGTCAAGAGCCAAATTGTACAACTATGCTGTATTGTGCTGGGAACTTTCTTTTTGTGTTATAAATACATTGGAACATTTCCTGTAAAGATTGCATCCAGGAAAATTCCCTATTTGTTTAAATAAAAATAAACATAGCTTCTTATTATCTTAGGGCATTGAACGAGTGGAGAGGAATCTTAATAGAATGAATCAAGGCTTCTAAGTGTCAGGAGGATAGCACTTAGATTAACATTCTTTTTCAGTTTGATGGAATGAACATTTAGATTAGTAAAGACATGGTTTTTATTAAAATTCAGCCTCATTATTTATAATATATCCTCAGTTTCTATTAGGACCATTTTAAATAAGAGGGACTAGGTAACTGCAGGTCATTTCAGGGGCATTTTGAAGGACTTTTTCAGAAATATGTCATAGAGTTTAAAAATTTACTATTTCATATCTTTCAGTTAATCATTATATTTTCTCTCCTGTCCTCCTTAAAAAATACAGGCAAGAGAAAAATACATCACAATGCTACTCTTGCCTTAATTTAAATATGCTTATATGTTCTCACTCTCTTGAGGAAATTGGAGATCAGTGTGCTTTAGTTGAAGTTATACATAGGCATTGGCATCACAGGAGTTAAGCAAACCTGGTGGTAAGTTCAATTCACCATGGTGTGTCTAATTTCAATCTCTGAGACATAAATGAACAAGGAATGTATGTGTCTAACAAGGACATACAAATATGTACACACATGTTTTATTCACACACACATTTAATTCTATTCATTTTTGTATGACAATTCTTTATTATTTAACTTAAAATTCTTTGACACATTTTCAATGTCAGTATAATGGCTATTTTTATAGATCAACCTATATAGATGGCAAGGACCTTCTATATGTCCCCTGAAATAGTCACATTGCTTTTTCCCAGGGTTGGTACAGTTTATAGAAACGCCTGTAAGGCTACCCTATATAGCTTCAAAGATTAGAAGTCTACCACAGCTATCACTGAGTGATAAGGAGACCTGCCATCCTGCCTTATTCTGCCCATCTTTCTGGACTGGAGAATTTCCTTTACCTTCCCTATTGGCTTGGAGGAAATAGATGTATTATATTTCCACAAAGATGACTGCATACCTGCTAGTCTTCCAAGTCCAAGCTACCACATGGATTTTTGTTTTCCATGACCAGAAATGTAAATTTTGGCTTTTTCCTGAATCATGCCTCACCTTGTCTTTTCCTTAGAGTGCTGGACCTCTCCTGCTTATCTATGTCACCAGTTTGTTTTTACATTTGGATCATTTCCTATGTCACTACCTTGTCCTAGGAGGCAGGTAACATATCAGGATTAACTACTTTCCCATCCTTTCCTGACCCATCCTTTTTAACAGTTTTAGGTTCACATCAAAATTAAGAGAGGGTACAGAGATTTCTCATATACCCCATTCCTCCACACAAGCATAACTTCCTCCATTATAAACACCCCCCACAAAATGTTAGATCTTTTATCAAGGCTAATCCTACATTGACATACCATAATTCCCAAAGTCCAGAGTTTACATTACAGTTCATGCTTAGTGTGTGTTATCTGGGTTTGGACAAATGTATAATGGCATGTATCCATCACTATAGTATCATACAGAGTATGTTCACTGCTCTAAACAATTCTGTGCCCTGCCTGTTCACCCCTCTGCACTCAACCTCTGGTAAAAACAGATCATTTTACTGTCTCCATAGAGCTTCTTTTTCCAAAATGACATATAGTTGAAATCATGCAAATTATACTCTTTCAGATTGGCTTGTTTCACTTAGTAATATGCACTTAAGTTTCCTTCATGTCTTTTCGTGGCTTGATAGCTTTTTTTTTTTTTTTTAGTTCTGAATAATATTTCATTATTTGGATGAACTAAAGTTTATCCATTCCCCTACTGAAGGGCATCTTGTTTTTTTTTCTAAATGTTGGCAATTATGAACGAAGCTGCTATAAACAGCTGTGTGCAGGTTTTTGCCTGGGCATAAGTTTTCAGCCGCTTTGGGTAAATATCAAGGAACATGATTGCTGGATTGTATAATAAGAGTATGATTAACTTAGTAAGAAACTGCCAAACTGTCTTTGAAAGTGGCTGTACCATTTGGCATTCCCACCAGCTGTGAACGAGAGTATCTGTGGCTCCACATCCTTGCCAGCATTTGTGCTGTCAGTGTTCCAGATTTTGGCCATTCTAAGAGATGCAACAGTATACTTTTTGAGAAGTATGTTTGAGAGTCATGTTACACATTTGGCGCACATTGAGCCAAATGGTTTGCTTTATTGCTGACACATTGGCTTTTAAGTCTTCCACATTTATGATATACCTTTGTAGTTTACATTTTATTTTAGCTAAATACATTTGTTGTGGTTACATTTTGTGTGGGCCAAGTGTAATAGCCCCTCAAGAAGTTTTGTCTTCCTGCACTTCTTCTACTTCTCCAAGCAGCCCCACACCTGGAGAAAGAACCTGATGCTTGGACTTATATTTGATTTGCTTGTCTACCACCGATTTGTGGTGAGCCTTCAAAAAGTTACTTCTCCTTTTTGAATTGGTTTTTCTTCTTTCTTCTTTTTTTTTTTTTTAAAGAGAACTAATACTACCAACTCCACAAGGCCTGTATCAAGGCTTGTATGACACAACATATTCATAACACTTAACAGAATCCCTACTTAATAAGAGTGATGAGTGAAGAGTGATGATCCAACAAAGATATACACAACTGACATAGCTTGTTTCCAAAACTCTACACAGTCCTACCAAATATGTGTTATACTCTTGACTTTATTTTCAAGACTTTATACTTTGGTATGAATGGGACCAGACGTGCCATCCCAAAATTATTCTGAGCTGAAGGCAATTAGAAAGAGCAGACACAAGAAAAACTCCTTACCTTCATCATAATTGCCTAAAAACAGGCAATAAATTTCCCTTTTGTAAAGGAAATTTCCATTTGTAAAAGTGTTCTTTTTATCCTGCACCAGGAAAAGGAGAATGAGTGGGAGATAACTTTTATCACCTGAGATGACTGGAATCTCCATAGCAAACCTGACTGAACTACCCTGTTTACCACATATTTCCTAGTCACCTTCCCACAACCCTTGCCCCCCTCCCCCACCCCGCCCATTTTGGAAACACAAATCTCCTTCTGCATACTTTGTTAAAATGTTATCTAAGCCTCTGTATCTATCTGCCTCTTTGGATTTTCACTCCTTTTCTGTGAAGCTCCTCTGTGTATATGTAATAAACCTTTTTATCCTATTAATCTGTCTTTTAACAGTTTTATTTGTGTGCCCCACACACTAAACCTGTGTTTTCCTTCCCCTACAACCACCAGGGCTTGCTCTTTTCTTTACAAAGAAAATTGTGGTCTCTGTCTCCTTTCCAGTATTCAGGTTCTCTGCTTTGACTTTAGTGCTTACACTTTCATTTCTGAACCACTATTATCCAGCACATTTCTGTGACCTTCAGGATAAATAGCAGACCTTTTCATCCTGGATTACCTCTGTCATCAGTCTGGGCTTAGGTAGGTATCCCTCATCTAGTATTAGAACACAAGGTTACTAAGGTCTACAAGGAGGTGGAAGAGTGGGGAAATGATTCCAAAGTAGTCTCAGATAGAGGATTTTAGAGCCTTAAAAACATGTATCATATTTATTAAAGTCTAGTCTTATTTATAGTCTTTTTATGGTTTCTCTTTCTAACATACATGGAGTTTACAGTACCAACATTTCCCATATTTCTGATTCCTAGTTGATGTACTTCACATAACTCATTATTGAAAATCCAGCATGAAAACTTTCTGTAATAAACAGATACAGGTGTGTCTGTATGAACGTGAGTCCTCCCCCATTCTGCCAGTACCTTGTCATCATTCAGTCTTTGACCAAGGCTGCATAAATGTTATTGTCTTTTCTTACTCATGTACATCTTTTTTTAAGAGTATACAGTGTGCCTACTCAGCCTTTGAATATTAGGAATTATTTTCTTAAGTGACCATTAATGAAAGAAGAATGCATCATTCTTCATCAACCTATCAGCTGAAAATTGCTGACAGCAAATGTTGTTAATAAAACCACATTAAATAAAGAGAATGAATTTGACAGTTAAATGAATAATTCTCAGTGGCAGGGAGGCCATATTTTTTTGGATGATTGGATAAATTGATATTTATCGAATACAGATGGGTATTAGAAATGAACCCAAAGAGGGCAGCTTTTTTTTTTCTTTCATTTTTTTTATATAGATGGAAAACAAAAATGTCACCTGGGAAACAGCTAATCCAAATCTTATTTTTTGTCGTTGTAGCTATTAGTTTCAAAATGTTTTCCCCATGGGAGCCAGCAATCCCTCCCCATCCTGAACTACCAAATTTCAGACTACAAGTTTTCAATGGCAGCCAATCTGGAGAGTTGCATATATCTACACTTAGACAGCTGCATTATGGAACTAAAAGAAGTGCATCTAAATTCATGAGCCGATAAAAAGTAATCTGGTTAAAGTCCTTTTTTATACCAGAATATAGTGATAATCACACCCTCTTGAATTACAAATGTTCCATAACCATTCAAACCAGTACTGAGTTACTGACATTATTTGAAGTAATGACATAATAAAACACATTTTAAAAGACAAACCCATAATTTACTTACTTCTCACTTAAAAAATGTTTCAGAAATCTTTTGAGATCATAATTGATAGAACACCATGATTTCATAGACCATCAAAGACTTGAATAGGTTTTAATAAACCCAGAGAATTAAAGTGGCTCTAGTTTGCTTGCTAGCTATATTTATTCTCCACCTTCTCCTAGCATTCTGAATAATCTAAAAGTACAGCTAAAAATTAATTAAAACATATAGTGACCTGAAGCTTATTTAATTAAGTTTTCTTCTAGAGGGAAAGCAATAAATCACATATACCTGTATTCTCTATTTAAATTATTTTTAGAGTAAATTTGTAAATAGTCCCTAGTCTAGACAAATTAAGCATCATAGTGCACAGAAGCGTGGATTCAATAAATTGGAATGTAAGAGCATTAACAAAGACTATTTATAATTCCTCTTGTGTCCATATTTCTATGGTTCAGAATTCAAACCTTACTGTTAAATTATCTTTGGAAATGGCAAGTCATGATATTGTATCACTAGCCACAGACTGTTTGGGGAATCTCTCATTGGCTATGTTGAATTCATTGCCTGGTTGAGCTAATTAATTGTGCAAAAATATGCTTAATAATTGCTATTCTCAGGGATTTATTTTATAGTTTTAAGCTGAGAGTTTTACTTCAAATGTCTCTTTATTTTCATTCTAAATAAACCTGGTTGAACAAAATTACCTTCACCAGGTCTTTAACCCTTGAAACATATGTATGGTTATGGTGAACAATGTGTCATGTTCATGTGTCTAAATTCAAAGCAATAGAAGGCAAGCACTTGACACAGATAAGTCTCAAAATTAAAACCTATAATGTTAAAACTAAAAATCCAAATCAGTCATTTAAAAATAATAAAACACATATAAACAAAATAAGTATATGGGGAAACGGCAGCAGGTCCTTTGAGCAAGGACAATTAAAATATGAAATACCAGATTTCTGCTCAAGCTCAGCTGAGTAGTTCCAAATCAGTAACCAAGGCTTCAGAATGCTCAAAGACACCTGGGTAAATATGTCTTGAGAGAGAAAGGCAGCAGAAATCAAGATAAAGGAACCAAGATGTAAGACATGTGGGGCCAAAATGAAATGGATAAAGTATGAACATAATGGGGACAAAAAAATGGGCAAGATATAGTATAAATTTCAGATAGGGCAACCATCAATGCTGTCATTTACCTTAAGGAAGATAAGCTCTCAACTTCCGCTAATTTATCCCAAGGATTACAGGTTCCAGTGACAGTACAAAGACCATTTGAAAGAGTCAAGCAGGAAACTGACCCTTTTTACATTACCTGAGTAAATAATTAGAAAAGATTAATTTTAGCCACAAAATGGTAAACCATTTTTTCTAAATGTCTTTGAGGATTACCAAATAACTTACCAAGGATAATTAAACATCACTTACCGTAAGCCATATAAGTAATATAACTCACAATAAGAAATACAGTGGGGACTCCAAGATCTAACCAAAACTGGAAGTCATGGATTTGCATACCAGGAAGAGATCTTAGAGACTAATGAGTCCAGATCTCCCATTTTACAGATAAAGTAGTTGATCCTCAGTCACAAGATGCTTCTTAATATCAGAGACAGGACTAGATGTCACTTGGGTTGCTGTTACAATCATGGAGTTGAGAACATAAGATCACACTCAAGTTTTCACGCCATAATGCAATTGCCCTCTTGTGTAGGCTTTCTCCCTCCATATAAATCGTAAAATTTATGAATTTCCTAAGCACTTTTCTACTATTTATTCTGCACTCATCATAGCTAGTAGCAAATACAGGGATGGGCGCACAAAGGAATTCTCAATTTCTCTTTAGTGAATGATTTAAAGGTAGATAGAGGAACCGAAGGGACAGGTGAAAACAGTGTCAGGATGTACTGGGCAGAAAACAAAATGTCAACTGAGAAGAAAAGAGGAGAATGAATGTCCTCATTAAAAATGAACTTCAGGCTCTGGTCTAGTGTCCTGATGTTTGAAATAGAGTTTTAAAATCAATTACATTGATTTTTAAACAGACACTTGGTATCACAACCTTCTACCCTTGAACCCACCTTCTAGCTCTCTGTATTTGTCAGTCTGGACCTGTTCTTATATTGCAGTGTTATTTTCCTTTGAGTGTGGAAGTTTGTAGATCTCTCCAATCTCCTTTATCTAGCATGAACACGTGGGTTCTCTGGGACTGTCCCTGAGAGAGAGTTGAAAGCAATGGTTGAGAGTACAGGCTCTGGAACCTGAAATTTGGCTGCAGATTATGACTAACTCAGTAAGCACTCTGAGACATGTTACTTTAAACCCAGTGCTTCAGGTATTTCACTTGTAAAATGAGAATAATAATAGCATTTATTTCACAGAAATGTTGTGCAAAATAAGTAAGTTAATACTGATGAAGTTCATAGCACATTGTAAACCTTCAACAAATGTTATCTGGCATCTTCCAAGAATTCCTAATATCTTCTGCCACTCTGATGGTAACTTTCATTTCTGGAAATTTATATTTATAAAATAGCATTTATATAATTTTCAAAAATTTCAGCAGTTAGGAAGGCAGATCCATATCTTCAAACATCTTGGTTAATTTATCAAGAGAGAGAATGGACAGAGATCATTTAATCAAAAACGTCTGTTTTTGTTTGTTTGTTTGTGACAGATGAAGGAACAATTCCAGGGACATTCATGAGTTGGTTAAAACCACCCAGGAATCAGCAGCAGTGCTTCCTCCCATAAGATGCCATGTGTTTTCGTGATCACAGTAAATTGCTAAATCCAGTATCTAGTTTTATTAGCCAAAAAGGATCAACTAAAGCAAAATTCATGAATCAAATTAAGGTGAGAAGATCTCTGGATTGTTGAGAGTTACAGAGATTGAATTTTCATTTTATGATAATGAAGAAAACCTTGAAAAACTTAGGTGTTTCAGGTTGCAGAGTACATTGACATGCTAAAAACTTCACTAAGCAAAGGATTATAATATTTCTTGTGAAGGATTTTTCTGCATATAAGATACAGAAAATAAGAATTCTTCACGCTTAAGGAGAAAACATTGGGTGAAGATAAATTGAAACATTAACTCAATCCTAAACACATTGAGAGTTCTGTGGAAAATAGATCTGCCATGCACAAAAAGGTAAGGATTTGACTCCAGAAAATCTTACATGGCGGAAGGCATATTTTTTTTCTACAAAAAGAGGTAAACCTAAATCTATCCATTTTTATACACAACTTGGGTCTCCAAAGGTGAAATATAGTTACATAGAAAGATTAATGAGAAGGGGGAAAAATAACCTTTGAAATTTATTATTTCTCCATTTCCATTGAAATGTCAGATTCTAGGATTCTGTACTGGAGACATTTATATTTTTTTATGTATAAAGCTTAACAGATGCTTAGTAGGTATTTATTCTGTACACAGAATTTTGTGGAATACAAAAAGATGAAAAGAGTTTAGGTCAGTGGACGAAGAATTGTGTTTTGTAGTTCCAGGAATGCTAAAATTAACTCAATATATGACATTGGCCACGATTTCACAGCTTCTCTGAGTTTCAGTTTCCCACTCTATAAATTGAGGAAGTTGGATAACTATTGCCCATTTCAACTCTAATATGTTGGGAAAGTTACAGTGCAGCACACTGCCAAGAACAGTGTATTTCAAGCTAGGAACTCTATTTCTGATCTAACTAAATTATTGTTTGACCTTAAATCAGTTATTTAACTTCTACCAGACTCTTTTCTTTTCAATTATGAAATGACTATTGATCTCTAAAGTTTCTTGTAGGTGTAAAAATCTATGATTCAATTCATGACCCTGTCCTCAAGAAATATTCCATCCAGTTAAGGAGATAAGAAATGTACATAAAAAGGTCAATAGCAATATCAGCCAAAAATAGAACAGATGTCACTAGGCAATGCATGCCTTAATGCTAAATAAATGGGGGCAGATGGTAAGTAATATAAATGTGGGACAAGCGAGATCATCGTAGGTTGGAATAGTAAGAAAAGTGCTCATAGAAGAGTCAGTCTAGCAGATTTTTAAAGGGTAGATTAGGTGTACCACAGGCAGAGGCATCTGTGGGGCTGGGTGTTACAGTGAGCAGAATGCTCAAGTAGGAAAGTACATCCTGAATTGGAAAAATGACCAAAATGCTGTCAAAAGGGAATGGTAGTGGGGCCAGGTAACCTGAATATTTTATTTAGGCATTTTTGAGAATTGGTGCTTTAGAAGGAATCATCTGAGTAAGTTGTAGGTTGGATACATCTTTTCCCTTCTTGACTAAACAATTACCATTTGAGTACCTACATGAATCTGGATCATCCATGGAACTGGGTGCAAAAGGTAGAGGTTATAACTTCATTTGTCAGTATTATTGATGATCCCTTTTCATGCATTATTTCTCCCAAATACTTTAAATTAATTTCTCCCACAATGATCATTCAATCCAAATGTCATTTCCAGACAATTTCAGACCAATGCAAATGACAGATTCTTTGACGTTGGGGAAGTCTACCATTTGAAGCAAATTGCACTAGGAATTTAAATACAAGTATTTATCTGACAAACAAAAGGTGGCGTAGCCCTGAGGTGGGTGGTTGTTACTTCAGAGCCAGTGGGCCGGGAGCTTTACTTCACAGGGAATCATATAGAGCAGTGTTGTATAATGTTGGTAGAAAATCAGTATTTGCAATTGACTTCTTGAGAAAAGGTTCTCAAACCCATCTGGGACGAGGGCAATGCATGATTGAATGCCATATGTTGAAACATGGTTGTAGCTTCCTCAGATGCTGCACAAGATAAAAGCATTTTTTTTCACTCCTCTTGGATAATTTGTCTAATACTTTTCTGGCTCCAAACCAGGTCCCTGATTCAATAACCAATCTCAATCAGAGATATCAAAAGTTTCCCCCTGCCCTAGAGTATAAATTCAACCTCAGAAGCTGTCCACTCTATTAACAATGTATTCAAATTGCAAGCAAGTATTTAATGAATGCTGAGTTTCAGCAGCAGCAGGAAGACTGGGAGAGCCTTAGGAGTTGCTGAAATGAAAGGGCTCTTCTCTTAATTTCAAATATCAGAAGACTTGAACAGAACATGGTATCTTAGCCATCTGAGTTTTTTAAATGTGACATTGGCAGACATACAATGCTCAGCTCTGTGGTACCTGAATAATTGAGGCTTTGAATCTTCAAAGTGCTGACACCTTCAAATGCTCAAGTAGTTTTATTTAAAAGATTCTTCTCACAAAAGAAGACTAACTCTGCCATTTGAGATCAATGCATTCATTTCTCTGAAACAGTATCTCCACTTTATATTGAAACAAACTTGTTTACCACATACTGACTAGCTGTGTCTCATGCACAGAAAGTATTTGATTAAATATATTTATTTGTGATACTATAATACCCAGAAGAATTGAATGACTTGGTCGGGGAAGGGGGCATGATAACAACATAACATTTCCTACGCAGTGAATTTTCTTCAGATCTCTTGTCATTTAAGAAATCAGAATGAGGATTGGAGGATAATCAGTTTCACATAACTGTTACACATTCAACAACTGCAACAATAATAAAAACACAATTTCATTTATTCTTGCTCTAAGTGATATTTAGTGCACACTCATTATATTCTGGGCATTGTACTAGGGGCTATAAATACAGAGAGAAACACAGAGAAAGTAGGTGTTGTTTAAATTCAGTATAAACTGTTAGGGGATGTTGAGAAGTATTATACATAGGCAGTTACTATGCACAGTGACGTATGCTAAGCAGCTGGGTATAATGGTGGCAGAACCTCTTAGCTCCACATATATAGATCAGGGTATCTGGTAGGCTTCCCAGAGGAGATAAAATTGAAGTTGCAGTATAAAGTATGAGAAGGAACTATCCAATCAAAGAGAAAAGGAAAAATAGGTAATGGCCCAGTAAGAGTTATAATCTTGTGAGTGTACAGAGTTGGTAGAGAGAGGAGATCCTGTGCCAAAAATTATCAATGTGTTAGGCCATCTGGTCCAAAGTGGATGGATTAAGAGATGAGGCTAGAGTGGTAAGGAAAGACCACAACATCAGGAATGGTTTTGTACATCCTGATTAGTTTAAACTTAATACCGAACCATTGCAGGCTTTTAATCATGGAAGGAATAGGACCGCATTTGCGTTTTAGAGAAAGATCACTCAATTCTATGCAGAGAAAAGAATAGAAATGAGTCAAGACTGGAAGAATGGGCACAAGTTGAGAGCCTCTTGCAGTAAGTACTCCAGACAAAAAAATGAAGAGCTGTTAGACAAGGATGATAGCAAGCTGGCAGTGGGAGTGGAGTTATATATTTATTGTATACCATGTTATTTACTAAAAGAGAAAACATGTTATTATCATGTTATTTACTAAAAGAGAAAACATAAGAGGAGGGGCGCGTTCATGGGAAGGAGGATGAGTTTAAATTGGGGTCATATATGCCTTAGAAATGTGTATCTAAAGCTCAGCTTTAGAGATTGCTGAAAATGACAAAGGAAAGTATGCAGAGAAGAAGGTGGGTCCAGGGCTTAACCTTGAAGGATACAATCCTTTAAGAATATCCAGAGGAAAAGGAATTTACAAATAAGATCACTAAGGTTCAGTCATATACAGTAGTGGGATAGAAATCAGACATGTCACAGAGCTAAAGAAAGAAAGTATATGAAAAAGGAAGAGAGGGTCAAGAGTGCCAAATGCTACCCAGAAATCAAGTAATATAAGAACTAGAATCGAGTTCTAATTTCACAGCAAGGGGGTACCTGGTAATATTGGAAATGGTAGATTTATTAGCAGGGGTAATAGAATGAAATTCAATGGGGTAGGCAAATGGGATATTAAGAAGTGGAAAGGACGATATTTCACAACTAAAGACTTTGGGCTTTAAAAGGGAGATGAAAAATAAAGTTTTAAGGGAAATGTATGGGTCTAGAGACGTGCTCAGTTTTTCTATATTTTTAAGTATGAGACCTGAGAACATGCACATGCTTATGTTAAGAAGCTGGCAAGAAGGGAGAGGTAAAAACTCCAGGAAATAATGTGAGTACCTGATGGAACCAGGATGCTGAGGAGGAGGGAAGGCAGAAGTGGAGGTAAAAGGTTAGTGAGAAGAAGAAATGCATTTGAAAATGACTGTTCTTATCAAAGGGTCTCAAGTACATAGATGTTCATTCATCCCTTCTACAAATATTCTGAACCTGTAGTATGTCTTAAGCACTATCCTAAGTGCTGGGGAAACAGTAGTGAACAAAGCAGAAACAGTAGTGAACAAAGCATAAAAACAAAGCAGAAAAAAGTCTGCTCTCACAAAATTTATTTTCTAGTTATGCTCAAGTGCAGATGGCAGAAGCCTTTGTGGAAATCATCCAGAGGGACAAGCTCATACCCTTTCCATGTAAGCAGTAAGTATTTTTAAAAAGGAGCTTCTTTACTTCTATCTCAGTTACCTAATTTGTAAGATACTTAGCATAATGAGCCAGGTGAATGGGAAAAGGATTTGGGAAAAACAGTGTTATAGCAAAAGACAGTCACCAACTCTGTGTGTAGGACTGGACTACACTCAGAATGGGAAAAGTTAAGGGGAGCTTTTAAGAGTTAGCTGTTCCCCTTATAGGAGCCATAGTACAACTCACTGCTAATAGTATTTATCTAATTGCAGAAACAAAATCGTACTGCCTGCTCCATAAAAAAGTGAAAACCCATTTTCATTTTGTGAGCTAGTATATGGACAACTGTGTATCAGTGCAAGAAAATGAAGAGTGTTTTGATAATATTCAGAAAGTTTTACCCTGAAAACTGAACACTCACATATCATTTTGCATATTTAATTGTCACGCTGAAGCTAATGATGGGACCCCAGGGGACTTACTGATCCCACATTAAGAATTCCTGACCTACTGCACTGTCTCTGCTTTTGGAAGTAGCAAAGAAAGATATAAATTAAAAATATAACAGGACTAGATGTAAGCAAAATGGATAAGAGAGAATTGCGAAGGAATGAAAAATGCAATAATAGAATTAAAATCTATATTCAATATGATAGAGCACATTTTAATTTAAATAACTCAAAACATTGCAAATTCAAAATGTTTGTTATGATACCCATCATCCTCTGCTCCTTATTCATGAACATAGCCAGTTTCTTTTCCTGATCTCCTAATTGCTTTTATTAGCACTCTTATAAACTGTCCAGATCTTGCTGTTACAAGATTTCTAAATGGTGAAGATATGCTTTCTTAGTCTGTAATAACAGTGAAATCTTTTTTTTTAACATCTTTATTGAAGTATAATTGCTTTACAATGGTGTGTTAGTTTCTGCTTTATAACAAAGTGAATCAGTTATACATATACATATGTTCCCATATCTCTTCCCTCTTGCGTCTCCCTCCCTCCCACCCTCCCTATCCCACCCCTCTAGGTGGTCACAAAGCACAGATCTGATCTCCCTGTGCCATGCAGCTGAGGGCATGTTCCAACACATTAAACAAACCAACAAACAAACATCTCAAATAATGTTTTTCTTTTCAGCACCGAGATCATTTCATTAGTGTTTAAAAATAAAGATATCAAAGAGAGAAGAGTTTATAATTCACCCCAAACATCAGCTCCCCAAGACAGAGATGTTTATATTGTCACCTGAATACTTCTCTAAGCCACAACTCAACTATGCACCCTGAAAATAAAAGTTTACTCACACAGGCCTCCCAACTTTACAGTACCTTCATCCATGAATCTGAGCTCTACTTATGCCTCTTACTGTTTGTTAAAATTATCTTCTCTTTCTTTTTTCAATTTCTGTCACCAACACTTTTGTACAAACAAGTGTGGTCTCATTCACAGAGGACTGAGCCTGTGCCCTGCCTTCCATTATTAGCCAGTTTACCTGTTAGTCTTCCTAAAGCACTGATGAGATTCTTTCTCATCAAAAAGTGTTAATGGCCCTCCACCATTATTGCAAAACAATCTTTTAAGTCTCTTTTTCTTCACCTCAAAATGGACCCTCTGCATAAGCTTTTTTGGCCTATTTACATTTCCACCAAAGACACTAGCTCTCCAACCGACATTCTTGTTCACACAAGAACTGCTGCTTAGAATGCATTTCCGCCATCTCCCACATGGACCTATGCAGGTTTCACAGAGACATACTTGTCATTTCTGTTTCCTAAAATATACATCAAATTTTACCTTTTCTCATGAAGTCTCCTTAAGTCATTCCAGTTGAAATAACTTCTCCAATCCTATGCCATTTATTAAACACTACCTTGCACCGAGCTACAGAATAAGAGTTTAACTATAGTTGCAATGTTTAATCTATAACTTTTATATATTTGCATCTTTCACTAAGAGGATGTTTTTATGCATACGCTAATTGAATCCCTTCCTGTTTTATGAGAGTATGCCAGTACTAATTCAGACTTGTATGAAACAGTTGTAGGCCTTTGACAAGCTGTCCCAAGAAAGAAGAACTAATCAGATAACTTTGACCCTTTACACTCCACTCATTCTCTGCGGAATTTTAAGATCTGTGTTCAAAGAACTTTTCCTGCTGACCTACAATAATGATGGAACCACGGAAGCTTTATGTTCTTTACTGTGATGTCCTACCTCAAGGATTCTATTGGCATCCCAGATGGAATACCCAGTAGATTTGCCAAGAGTGACATAGTTTGTAATTGTAGCACAAGGTGCTATTGCATATTCTACATGCACTAAGTGTTCTTTTCATTGTGGTGGGAAATTAGCTGGTAGTAAGTTTTTGTTTTTTTTTTTTGGTGATAGCTATTCCCAAGTACACTTTATACTGTAGCTTATGGACAAAATTCTGACATTAATCAACAGTTTTCCTGTATTAAAAACTATTTATGAAATAAATGGCTCTAGAGTATTAGAGGTTATGGAACATATTAAGTCATAATTAGTGACTTACTGTATCTTTAGGGTTGGGTGATTTTGTCATTATGGTACCTTACTTCTATTCATTGCAGGCTGTAATTATATATATTCATATTTTGTTATTTTAAACATAGGAAGATCTCTGAATAAATAATATATTTAACTACTTCTAAAAAGTTTAATTTATTAAAAGCAAATTTTATGCGTTGTGGCCAAATATTTTGTATATATATTTAGTATATATATATATATATATATATATATATATATATATAGTATTTTAACATTTAGAAATTATAGTGTTTTATTCTTTCAAATAAGTCTTTCTTCCTAAACAGGGCCAGACTTGAAGTGGAAAAGAAGTGTGAAATCCAGCCATTTTGATAGACATGTGGAATCCAGAATATTTTTCTCTCTAACATTTTAAGACTTGGACAGCCAAACTTGAATATAAGTTAACTGTGTAGTCATGTATAGCTTTTCTTTTATGGATATCAAGGGTGTCGTCACCTGAATGATGTCAAGGTCAGCTTGAGATGTGGATATCTTGGGAAGGCTAGATGTGCAGTAAAACCCTAATGCTGGAGAACTCACTGTAAGCAAAATTTACAAAGACTTTTCCAAGAAAATCTCACTGAGGGGAACAGGGTTAAGGCAATAGCATATTTTCTTAAAAGACAAACATTTGTGCCTCTGTTTGGAATTCATGACCCCTACTTTTTTTTTTTTCTAAACAGATCACAACACCATCAAAAAACTACATTCTCAAAAATTGGTTCATTAAATTCATAATTAAATGAGAACCCTCATTTTCACTTTATATGCAGAGTATTCCATAGGGTCAATAGGGCTTTCTCATGGTGGAAGTGGGGAAATTGAAAGGTATCAAGGTTTTGCCCCGCTGTGTTCTTTCCAACTTTTCATTTACCCATCTGGACTCTCTTGATACTCTTTGGAATGGCTTGTCATGAAGAAAGCTTTAGGAAACCAAAATACACAAAGGTACCTTCTCCCAAACACCCTGTTATATTTAATAGAAAAAGATGGCAAGAGGAGGGATTAAAGTGAATATACCTGCATAGGGAAAATTTAATTCTTTATTTTAGAAGTAAAACTTTCTCTGGAAGTGTGTGTGTGTGTGTGTGTGTGTGTGTGTGTAAAGAGAAACATTCAGAAAAAATTTTGTGTAAGCATATAACACCTCCTAGTGACTGTCTTCCATGGTCTCCTTTCGTGAGGGAGGTGGGATTGACTGATACTGACCACAGTCTGCTCTCCCTCAGGGAGACTCACCAAGGACCTGTGTGGAAGGGCTGTATCTGCCTTGCAAATCAGCAGCTTTAAGTCCCCTTGCTCAGAATTTTGCTCTGTGGACTGTCATATCTTTTACACACATTAGAAAGAAACTCATTTTCAACATTAGAAAAAAGATGAAACAGGGTAACAAAACATATGTCATTAGAATTTCCACTGGAGATAATAGAAAAGTCAAGAATGGTTTTCCTAACTCCATCTCTTTCCCTCCCTCTGCTGGTTCTTCTGATGGTCCTTGCAGAGGCTCAGTTACATCCAGGCAACTGCTAGGTCATGTGCCTGATTGAATGAGTATTGTTAAGGGCCTAAGTCTCTTAAGACACTTAAAACATATGACCATCACGGCAAAGACCAAGGTAAATATGGATATCCTCTAGGTGTCATTGGTGTCACATTTGAGAAAGAGTAAAAGATGATTGCAACATTTTGACCAGTCAATATTGCTTAAATATCCTGAAATTTCCTTTTAACTGCATTTTAAAAAAGGAATGATACCATCTTGCCCACAGAGGTGAGGCACCCCTAATCTAGACTGGCTCTTACATATTATCCACTAAGAGTATACTCAGTCCGTCCTGAAGCTGTGTTATACACATCAAGTAACTGCAATCTTAATAAGGCAATAACAATATGGAAAAAAACAAAGAAAATATTAGACAACAAACAAAAAGCCCGAGAGTATTACCAGACAATAATTCATATTTTATGAAAGAGACATTTAAAAAAAATCTCTTTGATTGGAAGTTGGAAGAAATGGTACCTCAGCTCAATTTTATAGTAATAGTCAGTTTAGTCACTGCAAATAGTAGTCTGAAGAAATGTCCCTTGGGCTTCCGTGGTGGCGCAGTGGTTGAGAGTCCGCCTGCCGATGCAGGGGACACGGGTTCGTACCCCGGTCCGGGAAGATCCCACATGCTGTGGAGCGGCTGGGCCCCTGAGCCATGGCTGCTGAGCCTGTGCGTCCGGAGCCTGTGCTCCGCAACAGGAGAGGCCACAACAGTGAGAGGCCCACGTACCACAAAAAAAAGAAAAAAAAGAAAAAAAGAAATGTCCCACCTGAAATCATCACATTTCCCTCTAGCATAAGTAGCAGCCCCTATCTCTATATTCACATAATATTTGCTAACTTTTTTATGGCATATATCAAAATATTACATTGTTGTAGTTATTTTCTATTTGATGTTATAGGCCATCACTGTAGATGGCCTTAAACATAATATTATTATGTTTCCACTGTAGATGGCCTTATTATTCTCCACTGTAGATGGCCTTAAACATAATAAGTACAACATAACATTTTGTTGAACTTAGTAGAATTACCACTAGACTGGGTTTTCTCCAGTCAAAGTGAAGTGGAGACATAAGAACCAATAAAATCCTTTTGAGTTCTAGTATATCTAAGATATATGCTAATATTTCATCTTAAGCAATAAATCTTTCCGTATAAGATTGGTACATAGATTTTCAAATAAAAGCTTTCACCTGTCTGATGAGACCATGGTGGTAATGGTGGTAAATGGAAAAATCTGAATCTGGAGCAGGTGGGCTATCTAGCATGTGTCTAGAGTCTGTCTAACCAGTGTGCTTTACTGTAATCAAAAGAAGAAAGTGGCAAGATTTAAAATCAATAAAAAAATTAAAATAGCTTTTGTGGGAAACTGAATTGAGGCTGTTTAGCAGAAAGACAGGGAAATAATGCTCCAATCTAATAAGGGACACAATTAGATAAAATCCTCTGTGGGGATTTATTAACCAGAACAGGCTGGGCAGAAGGAGAGGCTGAGCTGCACTATCAAATTTTGAAACCAAATGAGTGAGAATAAAGTAGGATATAATGGAGATCTGAGGCCAGTAGTTTCCAAATGAGCTGCTACTACTGATCAGTTGAGTATTCTTAGAAAAATTATCTATATTTCATGGATTCAGTTTAATTGTTCACAAAATATCAAGTTCATGTACTTGAAGATGGACTCCAAAATAACTTTCAGCTTTAAAATTGTTTGAGTGTATAACAAAGGCAAGACGATTTCTACAGTTTTAAAATCCATTCTGAGAAATAGTGCCATCTAAGATTAGTCAATTGGTTGAGTTTCTGAGAGAAAAATTTATTTCTGGGGACTAATTTGCAAATTGTACTTTATAAGAAAATGAAAGTTATGCATCATAATGTGTTTCCCTTTTTACTTTAGTTTCTAAGGAACTTAGGAATTAGATCTTAGAAATTTTATAGCAAAATGAAGCTTCCAATGACAGTAACAACTTCTCGAGAGCTTTCTTTTGCTTCTGGATATAGCATATTACACTAGAAGTGTATATATTTTTAATTTTCAATGTTGTTTAGCTTTAAAGTATCTCAACATTTATGGAAAATGCATAATATAAATAAATGAATAGTGTTTAATAGTTGGTTATTATAAAATGAATAAATAAAAAAGTCACATCACTAACATTGCTTTCTACAGGTTTTTAAATTTTACCATTTTTCATTGAGATGAATTATTTAATGTACTAATAATGTTATGTTTTTGTAAGGGACCTTAAATCCACTCTGATCCAAATGATTTATTTTCAAAACACCATGAGCTTTCAAATCAAAGCTATAAATCTACAATGCCATGAATTACTTGATGGTAACTTCTTAGAAGTATAGCTCTTCAAAATAAAAGATAAACAATTTTTGGATGGGCAGTTTGTAAATCTAAACTATTTTGATGATGAGAAAATTTGCTATTTGCTACAACCCTAGGTCTTTGCAAATAACCCTTTTCAGCATATTGCATCACTAGCATCTGTAGCTCTACTTGGTTATTTTAGTTAAGAATTGAAATTAACATGTTCAAAAGGGACTGGCAGGCCCTATTGTCAATTCTTATGCTAGAGTTGTATATATCTTCTTTTCTTTTTTTTTTTTTTTTGTTTTTGCTTTTGACAATTTGGCTGGCAACCTCCATAGAGATTCTACTCATTTAGGAACTAAATGGAAGTGGAAGTGATTACTATCATTGATATATGAGTGACTTGGAGAAATTCCATGCCAAGGAGATTATTTTGCTGGATTAGATTATTTCATTATCTACTAATTTCTTGTCAGAATTTTGAGTCAAGTTGTTTTGAATACAATGATATGTATACAAACTTTGTTGTCTGTGACCATTTATTATTTTGATCATTTTTAAATGCATAAATTATTTTTAAAGTTAGCTTTCTCAGAAAATATTATTTCCATGAAATTATTTATTCAATGCATTTTCATCTAAATGATATATGTACACATATACAGGCAATTGAATTTATTAAACACCTAATGATTGGCCTTATTAGACATGGCACAGGAGCCAATGTCCTAACACTAAAGGAGGTCTAAGTGGAAAAGAACACGGCCATGTCAGGGATGAGGTCGGATTAAACTTATCATTTCATATATTTAGTGTGTCTTTTTAAATGGCACAATTAGAGTAGACTTTATATAATTTCAACAAGTAAGAAGGAACACTGGAAACAGAAGCATTCTTCTCCAGTCTCTGGAGGGAATAAGGGAAGCCTCAAGCTACAATTTTTAACCTGAATAAAACTTTTAAAACTCAACTCACAAGTAGTGCATTTGGCCTTGAAATATCAAGTGACTGATTAAAAAGACTTTAAAAATCAATAAAACTGGTTGATTAATCAAATCAATCAAAAGTGTTGATCTGGAATCACCCAAATGCCTTATCTAACCTACAATATGTTCCCATCTTCTAAATTTCAGTTTCCCCTACAAAAGGCAAAACCACCTAGAGTGCATTAATGACTGGACAACTTGAAATGCCTATATCTATGGCATTTTTCTCCCCAAATAGAAGAGTGCCAGGTAAAATAAAACTTTTTTCCAACTGTTGCTTTCAAGAATATTCACTGGATTTTCATGTTTCTCGGATTTAAGGGGGATTTATGAAAAAGAGACTGAAGGCGCTTGTTTTCAACACCGTTGATATTATTGATTAGCTGATAGTCCCGAGGCATTATTTTCATTGTGCAAAATAAGCATAAAAATACTACAAGCAATTAATTGCCTGCTTTTCGTATCATGCTTTGCAATGGCCTATCAGCCTTTTATTAATATTAATGAGGAGAATTAGCACAGAAGATCAGGGAGCCACGATAACGCTGAGAACCTGTAAGGACCCTACGGCTCCCTTGCTTTATTATTTTTTAATCAAAGTAGCTGACTTGAAGGCACAAAATTAAAGAACAGAGTCTTTTATGACTCCACAATGACTCGAATTAAAATGATCTATACTTGCAAAATTCCCGGGAACCATTTTGTGCTTGTTAAAAACAGTCAAAAATTGCATAAATTCATGATTTAAGGGCTGTGGTTTCCTTTTCTTAATGAACAGTCCACTTTATGTGTTTCTCCCAACTTGCACATGTGGACATAGTAAAGCAAAAGAGGGCGGGCAGAATGAGCAAGAGAGAGTTTAAACTTACTATTTACACTGAGTAAAAGAGAAATGCTCATTTGTTACTTCTTCTAGGCGCACTACAAGTTCATGGCATTTACACACAGTTTCATTGAATGTCCTTGAAAAATGTGTGTAAAAGAAAAGAACTGGGAAAGCCACTTTTTGGTTAGTAACACAGAGCTATATAACAGATGGCAATGGTTTTGTAATAGAGCGCTGCAGTGCCCAGCCCTTACCACTAGGCCATTGCTGCCGGAGGTTACACCACACCCACTGTTACCAGGCAGCGGTTACCGGGAGACCATTAATGCGAGACAGAGCCACGTTACAAGTCCTGCTTAGCCATTGGTCAGTGCCGCAGTGGGCCCCGCTCCCAAACTAGCGTCAATGAATATCGTTAGAGGGGCATTGAGCCAATGTTCGGGGAATGGTCTTCAGGTGGAGAGTGAGGTAAGGGGCAGATCCCAACCTTCTCTCTGGGGCCCTCCAGCTCACCCTGCCAGGGCCCAGGCCCTGAAGCGGCAGTGAACCTTTCCCCCATCCCTGCCTCTATGACCTAATGACAGCGACAGTCTGCATGGGACACAGTCTAGGGGACCTGGCCCCCACTGTTTGGGCCGCCTGAGGAGCCTGAGGGCCAGTTGGGTCCTGGGCACCTGGCTCCCTCAGCGATGACAGCTGGGCAGGGTCTGGGAACCTGGCCCTGAGGGAGCCACCAACTGAGATCTGAGACTTCAGCTAGGCCTGGGCACTAGCCTGAGGACCCAGACTGGGTGCTGGATGAATGATCTGGGGCAGGGTAACTGCCCTCCGCACCCCCTACAGGGACCCCCTACTCTTGGCCACGCCTGGACCTCGAAGGGTGAAAGTTGTGCCTTGGGACCGTCCCCTTTCTTGTCAGTACAGAGAGTAACATTTGTTTGGTGGAGATTTACAGGAACATCTTACCTGACTTTGACCTGACCTCAAGAACAAAGGATCTGACACCAAGAAGTTTGCAACAACTAACCACACCCCTCCCTCACCTTTCCTATAAAAGGGCTTTGTTCAAAGCTTTCTGGGAGTTTGTTTTTTTTTTTTTTTTTTTTAAGGCAGGAGACACCCATCTCCTTGCATGGCCCTGCAATAAACCTTTCTGTTTTCCAAACTCCAGTGTTTTGGTATTGTTTGGCCTCAGCATGCATAGAGCACACTTGCATTTCAGTAAGTTTAAAATCCATTCAACCTGGAAACTGAAGTCTCAATTGAGGTGCTTAAGTGCATCTATAAAACTTATTTTCCTTTTGACAACCAAAAATTACAGTCTCTAAAGAATCTGTATGTTGTTTCAAATATTGATGTTCCCATCAAATTTTGTGTTAAAATTATCATGCTGTACAAAACTTTTAAAACGAGTGACTTACATTAGACAAATGTGTAACTAGAAACACAGACAAATGACTCTTTCAAAATCATAATAACAATATGGATATGAACACAATGAAATATTGTATATTAATTTTAAGATGGCATAGGTCCAATCTCAATTAATGGAATTCAGAATTCTAAAACATTCATGAGCAAAGTCTCTTTTACATCATAGTGGCACAAATAACAAATTTCAAGGAGATAGAGTTCTCATATTGGTAAAAAGGTGGGAGCTGATGTTGAGTTTAGGAAATTCCTGTATGTCCAGAGAAGGCAAGGAGATCTCCATCAGATGAAGAGGGGTCCAGGACACAAGCTGAGTTGGAAGTGTTGGGAGTTAAGTATCAGAGTAATCTTAAAAAAAAATATTGTCCTGAAAAGTATTTCTCAAATTGTGATCTGGGATCACCTTTATCAATGTCAACCCAAGAGCTTACTTAAACAAAAGAACAAAGCAAAACAGATTCTTGGACACCCACCTCAGACCTATGAACTATATGTAATCTCCAGAAGTGATGCCTTCGCAATTTCAAAATGGTTCTGCTATGGGAAATCAGAATAATGGTGTTCACTGTTTTGTTTTGTTTTTTAATAGTAGATTTTTTGTTTTGTTTTGTTTTTCTTATTTTTCTTAATCATAAGAGGACTCCTTATCTATAACAAAAAGAAAAAGAAAACTGGAGTTGCTCTGCTGAAAGTATACTGTGAGAGCATTGATCTCCTCAATCTTGGTACAACATTGTCTTCAAACAGCTATATCCCCCCAAACACTGAGACACTTCCCAGGAGTCATAATCATTCTCTACCTCAAGGATTTTTTTCTTCCTCCCCTTAAAACCCTTCCAGTCCTCTCTATCTTGTAGCAGCAGTCCTTAGAGAACATAGCTGAAATGTCTGATAAATCCTAACTTGATTTAAATTTGTTTTATGTTATTATCTGCACCAGCATTATAGATGCCATTCAAAATATTCTTGGGTAGAAGTTCAGAATGTGGACACTATATTGGCAAAGAGGTTTGTGTTATCCAAGTCACACAGTTTACTGGTTAAACATCTCCAGGGATAATCTATCTCTCACCTGGAGTTTCTTCTCTGCCTTTTGCCAAAATTGTGTCTGTTTTACCAGAAGCCCAGTTGTTCTTGATGAGTTTCTCCATAAAATAAAATAACTTTATTTTTGGTGTCTTACATTTATTTAAGAAAAAATAAGGATACATATGACATCTTATCCTGTAAGAAATTCTTACATTTAATTAAATCCAACTGAGAAAATTCCTCATTCTGATTTGAGTCCTTACCCAATCCTTCTTCAACCAACATCCTCCAGAAATTTATTATATCTTTTCTTGTTCCAAGTGTCAGCATCCACTTTCTGATTTGGATTGCTCTTCAACTGTGCTGATTGAGAAGATGTAATTTGTCTAATTCTTCATACTTTGTACACTAAAATTATTAACTTAAAGCAAACAAAAACAAGATTTTCACTACTAATAGGAAAACCATGTTTGCAAATGGATGTAAATGAGTTCATGTGAGTGGTTGTGAATGACACAGAGACCAAGGGAAGCTACTGGGAATGAAGAGCAGATAGCAATCTGCCCAGATATAGAAGGAGTTTGTGTCTATAAAACAAGCTTATTACAGTGCCTAGTACATGGCATATGCTCAACAAGCATCACCCACTGTTATTATTTACCTGTATTATGACAGATGCTTTCACATGTGTCCTCCACCTTCTAAATTAACCAATGCTTTTCATTCCCCATAAAACCTATAAGCTAATGCCCACTGTCTGCAGAACTGCTGTGGCCAGTTGGTTTATCTCTTATACTATCTGCCTTTCTGATCCCACCAGGTGAGTTTTACACTTACCAAGATTAATTTATGTTGATCTACAAAATTGTTAATGCCATCTATAATTTATTAATTTATTTAAAGTTTATGTAATATGTGTTTGAAAAGAAAACTCTAATTAGGAACTTTGGAAGAACTTTATCAAGTTTAGAGATTAAAAACTTTTTAGAAGTTCCGATAACATTTCCAAATGTTTTAAATATATATTTAAAATATATTTCCAGCTATAACTATCTTTTGTAATTAACTGATGAACAACCATAATGAGAGAACTTACACTCTGTTATTATCACCCTGAGGGCACTGAAACTTGGACTGACATACAACAAAGACAGGAAGTAGATGAAGCAAGGCTAGAAACCATACAGCCTGCTTCAGAGTTGTGTGCAGGGTCCACACTAAGCTTGCAAAACCCCACTTAAAGAAATAGAAAGTTTGCTTTATTTTAATTATTCTCAAAGTCATCATCATTATCAGTTACTCTCCTTAGATACTTTTTAAGATTCATTTCTCACCATTCACTGGTCCTAACAAATGCAGAATTAAGAGGATTTAAAAAATAGTTTCCCTGTTAAATAGTTTTTTCTTTTTTTAAACTTAAGAAAACATTGTATTGTGTTGCATTGTACTGTATTGTATCATATTGTATTGTACCATATCCTATTGGATTTTCTCACTTAGGATTTGTATCTAAAGTTACAAGTGAAAACATGCCTTAGGACTGAACCAAAAATGGGAATATCCATGGTCCCCTCCCTCTAGAACACATTAAGTGAATTGGACGGCTGAAAGAACCACCATCAATTTGATGTGCAAAATTTTAGTGTGTAGTCATTATTATATTTAAAATTTGAAATCATCTGCATATTAGTCGAGAGTGGGAAACTGCGGTGGGTATGCATGGAGCTTCCCCTGCATGGAGAGGTTGGCACATTCCCATCCACTCCCAAGGTGGTGGGTAATCCATAAACACTGAGGAGTCCCTCCAACTAGGTCAGCTTCCTAATGCATCTGAGTACTGACAATACAAATAAACTTCATGATAAACACGCCAAGACCTAGTTTAATTTTTCAAACTGTATTTTGCATTTTGATGAGGGAAAAAATATCTGAACTGAGGGTGAAACAGGGAGAACAATGGTGGTGTGCATGCTACATTTTTCATCTTAAACAGCATGATTTTCTTTAGCCATTTCTGGAGTAACAAATCCAGTAACTGAAATTCATGCTTGGAATGCCTTAAAGGAATGCAAAGGCAAGTTGGTTTTTCATCTTAAAAAGCTATTCTGGTTAATTTGGTCTTGAAAGGGGATGGAGAAAAGGTAGGAGATCAGATGTAGAGAGAATATACTCATCTATCTTTGAAGTTACAGACTTGAATCTCATTGTATGTTAAAGGCATGTGAAAAATACATGGAGTATTCTACTGGGTGGTGTAGGCTTTTTCTTTTGCTCACTATTTATAGTAAGTACTTCTTAAGTAACAAGTTATACTCTGGGAAACACTGTACCAAAATCAGAATCTCATTTGCACCCTCTTCACAGGTGACAAAGATGATGATGATGGTGATGATGATGATAATTAAAATAACACAGTTAACAAGCTGTGAGTAAAAACCACCTAAAATTCTACCATCCTGAGAGTCACCATGAACATTTCCATAACCATCGTTTCACAGAGCCTCATAAACCTCATAAATGGGATAATATTATATGCACTGTTATCATCCAGAGTAGTTGGCTTTTTTTTTTTTTCTTACCTTCATGATCATTATCTTCATTTGAAAGGAAACCATTATTTACTAATATATATTCATATAATTTTATTTGTGCATTTATGTATGAAGATAGGTTGATTAACATGCATACATATACAGAAATTTTCTTTGTTATTGTTCGTTCTTTCAAAATGGAATCTCCTACTGCCATCTTTATTTATTTTTTTAGTAACAAAATGTAAATTTTTCCCTCAAGTCAACAGGTTGAAATCTCATTCGTTCATTTAAAATATTGAATAATATTTCATGGTAAAGATTTACCAAAATTTGTTTAATATTTTATAGACATTCACTTTATTGTCAGTGGAACTTTTTATTTTTAGGATATATATTTCCAGGAGATATCAGGTTGAAGAATATCTATAAATTAATTTTAAGAAAGATTGCAAAATTGCATTGCCTATCTTGGTTTTCTTCAGAGCACTTATATCATCTATCCTTTACTTATTTTATGTTTCTCCCACTAGAAGAAATAAATCTATATAAACTAAGGTTGAATCCTTTGTTCATTGCTATATCTTCAGAGCCTGGTACATATCAAGTGTGCAATTAGTATTTGTTGAATGAATAAATGATTATTTAGGAATTGCTAAAACAATGATAATTAATAAATATCATCATGAATGGAGGCCCTCTTCTTTGTATTCCTGATTTAATGGAAATGACAGAGTTCCTCCATTTAAAATAATGTTGAAATTATATGATAAAAACTATTCATAAAAAACTAACATGCTTTTCTTTTGTTCCTCTTTGCTTAGAGTTTTTGTTGTTGTTTTAAAGACAAATGAGTAATGTCATGGAATTACTTTTCAGCATTTACTATTTAATTATGTGTTTACTTCTCGAATTCACTTATGTATCACATACACTGATTGAAATATCCTTGTGTTTCTGGAATAAATAACATTGAGATATAGTATTTTTTATATACCATTGCATTATATTTTGTTAACAATTTATGAAGAATAATTCCCTCTATAATTATAATTAAGATTGTTCTATAAGCTTTTGTTTGGCGGTTTTATTTTTGTTGTATTTTTGGATTAAAATTGTACAGTCTTAATAAAATGACTTGATAAGATATTCACCTTTTTATAACACCTAGAATATTTTAAATATTGCTGGAATTGTATATTCATTAAAGCTTAGGTAGAATTTACAGTGAAACCACCTGGCCTTTCACTGTTTTAATGGCAGACCTTAAATCAACATCAGAGTCTCTTCTAAGGTAACTGTTCTATAAAAGTTACCTATTTTTCTAAACTTAATTTTGTTAATTTTTTTGTATATAGAAAATTGTTGACCTTTTCTAGTTTTCAAAGTTATTTTCTAGAATTGTATGTATCCTATTTCATAACTTTGGGTTTTTGGCTTTTTACATTCCAGATTATACTATGTCTGGTATTTTTGTTTTTCTCTTTTTTCTCCAAAGTAGGCTATGGAGGGTTATCTATTGAATTGCTCTTTTCAAAGACCTACACTTTAAATTTACACACATACATACACACACATATGTATGTCTACTAAAAATAAGTTTCTGTAGCCTAACCTGTGTTTCAAACAGTTGGTGTCTATGTTTCCCTATATAGAGAGCCTATAGGGAGAACAAGAAGCCTGGATAATTAGAAGCACCAAGATGATATTATGAGTGTTTTTTTTTTAATCTGGACAGAGCCAGTGTAAATCCTTGGTTAGAGTACATCAAAATCACTTGGCCAGCATTTAAGTCAATAGGAGAGTATTTAGCTGACTTCTAAGCTAACCAAGCAGGGACTTCAGTGGCACACACAGCAAAGAATATAGTCTTTACACAGTTGGTTCAGAAAGTCACTAAACAACAGCAACTACAAAAATAATAATGACTTCTAGAAGGAGAGGGGTCTGATTTCCAGATTTTCTACATTATATTGTTTAAAAAGTTCAGTTTTCAACAACAAGAACAAAAAAATACAAAACATGTAAATAAATAAGTATGGTCCATCCAAAAGAAAAAAAAAAATCAATAGAAACTGTCTTGAGGAAGTGCAGACATTTTACTACATGAAGACTTTAAATCAGTTATTTTAAATATGTTCAAAGAACTAAAGGAAAGCAAAGAGCTAAACTAAAGCCTAAAGAAATTATAAGAATAATGTCTCACCAAATAGAAAATATCAATAAAGAGCTAGAAATTATATTCAAAAATAAAATGGTAATTCTGGAGTTGAAAAATATAACTTAAATAAAAATCACTAGAGGGCTTCAACAACAATTCAGAAGACAGAAGGATCAGCAAACTTGAAAATAGGTCAGTAGAAATTATCCAGTCTGAGGAATACAAAGAAAATAAAGCTAAATGAACAGAGTCCTGTGGCATACCATCAAGCTTACCAATATGCACAAAATGGGAGAAAACTTTCCAATTTTGATGAAAAACATGAATCTACACATGCAAGAAGTTCAACAAATCCAAAAAAAGTGGAATAAGCTCAAAAAGCCCTGTATTAATCAGCATTTTCCAGAAAAGCAGAACCAATAGGATTGGTGAGTGTGTCTCAGTCTGTCTGAGCTGCTACAAAAAAAATACTGCAGACTGGGTGGCTTATAAATAACAGAAGATTATTTCTCACTGTCCTGGAGGCTGGGAAATACAAGAGCATGGCACTGGTAGATTGGGTGTGGTGACTGGTGAGGGCCCACTACCTGGTTCATAGACTATGGCTTCTCACTGTTTCCTCACATGGTGGAAGAACATGAGGGAATCTCTCCAGAGCCTCTTTTATAAGGGCACTAATCCCAGTAATGAGGGCTCTGCCCTCATAATCTATTCACCTCCCAAAGGCCCCACCTCCTAATACCAACACATTGGGGGTTAGGTTTCAATGTAGGGATTTTGAGGAGACTATAGCATTCCACCCCTGGCTCCCCAAATTCATGTCCTCCTTGCATCCCAGTAGCCCCCAAATTCTTAACTTGTTCCAGCGTCTGTTCCAGCATCCACCAGTTTTTTTTTTTTTTTTTTTTTTTTTTTTTTTTTAATCAACTTAAAAGTCTAAGTCAAACTTAGCCTCTAAATAACATGTGAGTGAGACAATTCATTCTGAGGCAAATTGCTCTCCCACTGTGAACGTGTGAAATCAAACTTGTCATGTGCTTCCAAAATACAATGGTGGGACAAGATATAGGATAGAAATCACCATCCCACAAGTGAGAAAAAGGAAAAAATAAATGGGGTAATAGGTTCCAAGCAAGTCCAAAACATTAAGACCCACTGGGGTGGTGGGCCTGCCTTCTGGTCACACTAGGGTAGTGGCCCTCCTCCTCTAACTTTAACCAGTTCCACCCCCATGACATTGCTAAGTGCAGCTCATGCTTCAGGTCTCATGGGTTGGAATCAACCCCAGGGCTGCTGCCCTGGTTGAATTTGCATGCCAGTCTGGGTTCACTGGGGCAGTCTCACCCCACGGCTCCACTGGGTATTACCCTAGTGAGGAAATCTGCATGGTGGCCCTACCCCTGCAACAGCCTTCTGCTTGGGTTGTACACCCATGGTTCCAGGAGGCCCCATCTTTTGAAATCTAGGTGGAGGCAGCTATGCACTCCCTGCTTCTTTGCTGGATAAAACACAAGCTACACCAGGGCCTTTGGAGCTGCATCTGGGGCGGCTGAGGATCATGGCACTGGAATTCAGGGTGCAGAACCTTCAATGTGAGTGCCGAGCAGCTTTGGTCCCTTCTTTAAAATTGTTCTGCCCTGAGCAGGCTTTGTGTTCTCTCCTGAACAGTATTTCTCATTTCTTTCACTATGGATAGGTTGAGAATTTTCCACATTTTTAAATTCTGCTTCCCTTTTAACAATTCAATCTTTAAGTCATTTCTCTCTTCTTGCATTTTACTTTAAGCATTTAAGAGAAGTCAAGCAATACTTAGATATTTCCTCTGTCAAATATTCAATTTTATTTTTTTAAAGTTCTACCTTCCACAAAACCCAAAGACACACACATAGTTCAGCCAATTTCTTTGCCACTTTATAGCACCATGGCCTTTCCTCTATTGTCGAGCAACATACACCTCATTTTTGTCTAAGACCTCATCAGATAGCCTTTCCTGTCCATATTTCTACCAACATTCTATTCACAACCACTTAGTTATTATAAAAGAAAATTGAATAATGTGTTATTATAAAAGAAAATTGAGGTTCTCTTTATAGCTCTCCTCTGTTCCTTCTGGGCCTTCATCAGAATTGCCTTGAAAAGTCCAGGCATGGCAAGTAGACTTTTTCTAACACACACCTCCAAAATCTTCTAGCCTCTACTGATTACCCAGATCCAAAGCTGCTTCCACATTTTTACTACTTGTTAAAGCAGCACCCCCACTTCTTGATCTAGGACCCAGTTTTTGGTCTTAGTTTGTTTGTACTAGTATAACAAAATATCATAGACTGGGTAGCTTATAAACAACAAGAATTTACTTCTCACCGTTCTGGAGATTGGAGAGTCCAAGATCATGGTGCCAGTAGCCTTGATGTGATAGCTGGTGAGTTCCCACTTCCTGGTTCATAGCTGTCACCTTCCCACTGTGTCCTCACATGATGGAAGAGTGTGAGGGATCTCTCCATAACCTCTTTTATAAGGGCACTAATCCCATTCATGAGAGCTCCACCCTCATGACCTAATCACCTCCCAAAAGCCCCACCTCCCAATATTATCACCTTATCATCACCACTTTAATGGTTAGGATTTCGGTGTATGAATTTTGAGGGGACACACAAATATTCAGGAGATATGCATATATGTGTGTGTGTGTGTGTGTGTGTGTGTATTTTAAGGAATTGGCTCACATGTTTATGGAGGCTGAGAAGTCCCAATATCTGTAGTCAGCAAGCTGGAAACTCAGAAGAGTGAATGGTGTAGTTCCAGTCCAACTGCAGAAGACTAATGTCTCAGATCAATAAGTCAGGCAGAAGAACATTCCCTCACTCAATATTTTTGTTCTATTTGGGTCCTCCATTGATTGGCTGAAGGCCATCCATATTTGGAAGAATAATCTGCTTTACTAAATCTACTAATTCAAATTTTACTCTCATCCAAAAATGCCTTCACAGACATACCCAAAATGATGTTTGACTAAATGTCTAGGCATCTCATGGCCCAATCAATGTGACACATAAAATTAACTTTTACAACTTCATACCTAGTACATCACACATTTTTAAAAGATAAAGTGTCAAATGCCAAAGATAAATAATCTTGAAAGCATCAAGAGAAAAATGAATTATCACATGCAAGAGATTCTCAATAAGATTTTCAGCTGTTTGTTCATCAGAAACCAGAGAGGTCAGAATGCAGTGGGATGACACCAAGTGCTTAAAGACATATTCAAAGTGTTGAAAAGTGAATTCTATATCCAGCCAAAAAAGTAATGCATAGTTGCAAATACACATTGCTTACTAAAATAATCCCCACCCTTTGCCATTCTGATGGCATTATGAGAAAGCTAAGCAAACTCTAAGGTATGAATAAGGGATATGGGGAGTTTCCATTTGGAAGTACATATTACTCATCTGTACACATCGTAACACCAACAATATATTCATCTTATTATATGTCCATTTGCTTTGGCAATACTAAACATTTATAGAGCAAATAATTTAAATGTTGAATTGTTTTGTTTTTATTTGCTAAAACTAGGGCATGACTTTCAAATAAACTCATTTTAGTCTTTTTCTATAATCCTGTCAATATATTAGAAAACCTCTTTAAAAATTATAAAAAGTCACTTTATGCTGGTTTAATTGAAAAGATGTTAAATTATGATTTATTTTCCTCTTTGATTTAGCACAGTGATTCTTACATTCACACCAATTACAAAGTTATCCCCCCATCCCCTAGCCCAGTTCACATGTTCAATGTTAAATCATACAGACAATGGTTGTTCTTCAGAACACATTCTCAAAGATTACACAGATCATAAGAGCATCTTATTTCCTTGTATTTTACTGTATTAATTTATCAAACTCATTTTTAATCTATTCATATTTTCTGAATAGAGTTTTAGCAGTGTGCTCCATTGTGTTAAAAGAAATATTATTTAAACTGTGGAAAACTCATCTTTAAGAGTTAGTGTCTTTTCTTAGATTTGTTATTTCATGGTGAATTGATACTTCTAGCTTGCATGTCTTCTCTCTAGGCATTAGATCCAAATTAATTCCATTTATCCAATCACTAAGTTCAGGTACTAACATGAGACAAGTGCTGTGAAACTACCTTCATAGAAGGCATAGTCTAATTATAGAGGAAAAAGCCAGTATTCAGGCATACATCATTTTATTGTGCTTCCCGTTATTGTAGTTCAAAGATTTTGTGTTTTTTAAAAATTGAAAGTTTGCGGCAACCTCACATCAGGCAAGTCTATCAGCACTATTTTTCCAACAGCGTTTGTTCACTTTGCCTCTCTGTCACATTTTTGTAATCTTCTCAATATTTCAAACATTTTTGATGTTATATGTTATGGTGATCTGTGATCCGTGATCTCTGTTGTTTCTACTTTGACGTGCTGAAGGCTCAATAATGATTAGCACTTTTTAGCAATAAAATGTCTTTTAATTAAGGTATACATGTTGTTTTTTAAGACATATGCTATTGCACACTTAATAGGCTATAGTGTAAACACAACTTTTATATGCACTGTGAAACCAGAAATATTTGTGTGACTCAATTGTGATATTTGTTTTATTGTGGCAGTCTAGAACCAAACCTGAAATATCTCTGAGGTATGCCTGACTCAGACAGGAGAGTGTTGATAAGTATTGATACTAGGAGGAAGAAACAGAGTGCTCTGAGACACAGTAACAAGTGACAAACTTTCTACTGGGCAATAGGGAAAGTCAACTGAGAAGATGTAAAAATGATCTGAGATTTGAAGGATAAGGAAATCCAGTTGGGAAAGCAGTGAAATATTCTAGGATTGGCTAGCATGGGGTAGGATTTCAGTGTTTACTTGCATAAGCTTCAGCCATTTCCATGTTATTTTAAAGTCAAGAATAAATGCTGCTTTGCTTTAAAAATTACAGGTCATGATCTCACTTTTGCACATTCATTGGCAGGCAACCTCGTTTTCCTGGTGTTGGACAAGAAGTGAGAAGGGACATCTTTAATATTCCATTTAAGAAAATTAGGGCTGCTTCTATCTTCAAAGTGAAATACAAATATTTCAAAATTCTGGAAAGATTTCAAAGATATTCTGTCAATGTTTCTAAAGAAGAGATCTGAATTTTTTTTCAAGAAGTCACTAGTAACCAATTATTTATCTGTTTGTTTTCAGGTAGTTGGCATTTAAAAAAAAATTTTTTTTCTAATTTTAGGTTGCTGGGGTATTTTCTTTGCATAAAGATGCAATAAATTGAATGATTTTCTGAGAAAGAGAGGAAGTGATTTGAGGCCCAAAGTTTTCAGTTATCCCATGAGAATAAGTGCAGGCAATTTGTTATTCCACCTCAGTATCCAAAGGTATGAGATTTAAATGCTTATATACAGAAGCAACTAGGTGAGCATTCTAAATTTACAGTTCCTCCTGAAGTCACACAAATGTTTGAGATATTACTGTAAAAATTACTTGTTAATATATATTTGCATATCTTTGGAACAGTAAAAATTACTTTTAAAAGTTGTTACAAGTTCCAAAGCTAAAATATCTGAAAAGCTCATTAAAATGAGATGCAATTTATTCAGTAACTCACAGGTGAATATTTTTTTAGTAATGATAGAAGAGCAAGGCTAAAGAAAAATACACCTTTCATGCATTGCTGTTGAGAGGCTAAATTGGTACATCTTTTCAGGAGAAACACAAAGATAAGAGTTTAAAAATAGGCATGCCCTTTGACTCATAATCATATTTTTAGGAACTTATCCTTAGGACATTGATAAGAAATTCTAGGAATAGATGTATATAAAAGTGTGCTTTATGGTCTCATAAACTTGCAAGTGACTTATACCCAATTAGGGAACTTGTTAAATATATTATGGTATATTAATATAATACTATGTAAGTATTAAAATGATATAATTAAGATTTATTTTCATTGAAAATATTTATAATATAGGTTCGGTGAAAATTGATTCATAATCATATTAAGATGGATTTAGGGGGTTCTTGTTCAAAATGGCAACATAAGGGGATCATGAACTTACCTTCTCTCACAGATACGTGAATCTACAGATACATATGGAATGATTCTCTCTGAAAGAAACCTAAAAACTAGCGGGGTCAATAGGAAAAAACACACACTGAAACAGGTAGGAGAGCCTGAGACACAATCTCATCATAAACCCACCCCTAGTATGGCAACCTACAATCAGGAAGGAACACACAACTCTCAACTTCCCCCTAATAAGTGAAAGTTTTGAACCCCACATCCAACACCCCATCTTTTAAGACGCACCTGAGAGATGGGTCCCCACAACATCTAGCTCTAAAAGCCAACAAGGCTTGCATCCATGAGACCCTAAAGGCTATGGTGAACTGAGAAACAATTCTGAAAAGTCTCACACAAATCAGATTTGCTCTGGCTAATGCCCCAAGACACAGTGCAGAGACAGCCATCTGAAACTTGCCCAGTCTTTCTGTGAAAGAGGTCTATTTGTTTATCTTAAAAGACTTGGTGTGAGGGGCAAATGTCTAGTTTAACACACATATAGGAGTCAACTGAAATACTGAACAAAGATCATGGAGGCCAGCATGTGCCACCTTCCTTCTCTCCCTCTACCTTGCTCCAGGTTGCTGATGTCTCCCAGAAAGAGCCTTGTGCACACATCTGGGGCCCTGGTTTTTAATGGCTGCCACCCAGTGGACACCCCTTAATTATGTGGTTCTGGTAACCAGCAGGGCTTGCATTTGCAAGTGCACAAGACTGTAACAAATGGAGAAATAGTTCTTAGCCAGCTACTTCAATCCCTCCAACAGACAGAAACACCCAGTCTGTCCATAAAAGAGGTCTATCAGGTTATTTTCACAGCTACAGAGAGCTAATTAGACATATATCTAGGAGTTAATTGCAATTATCTCCAGAGACTTGTACCATCTTCATGTTCTCCTTCTGCCTCATACAAGATTGCCAGTGTTTCCAAGAAAGGACCTTGTGCATACATCTGTTGCTCTAGATTTTAAGGCTGCTTCTTAGAGGACACATCCCTTGAGAGCCTGGCTCTGGTGGCCCAGGGGTTTTTGTTCACATGTTCAACAGCACTGTAGCAAACAAAATATTTCAAAACAAAATAGTTATTGTTTAAAATAGAACAAAATAGTACTTAACTGGCTCAGACAGAAACACCCATATCACAGTCTTCCTCTGAAAGCTGTATATTTGCATACTTTAAACTCTGCTTCCTGAGGGTCTTGCTTCCAATCAAACTGAATCTAGGTGCTCACTGAGATAATCCCGTCAGGGCACTGACAGGTCTTGGTAAACCCTCAACTGCTGGGGACTACTTAGAGCAAAGTAGCCTTCTTGGAAAATCACAAAGTTTTGAGTGGCAACGAAGAGCGAGGGCAGGGTTGAACAATAAGTTTTATCTCTTACATAATTTAATCCTTCAAGACTGGGAGAAGTGGCTGTTTTTATGAATGCATAGAAATCCAAACTGAGAGTCAAGAAAAATGAAGAAACAGAGGAATATGTCCCAAACAAAAGAACAAAATAAAACCTCAGAAAAATACCTTAATGAAATGGAGATAAGCAATTTGCCTGATAAAGGGTTCAAAATAAAAGTCATAAAGATGCTCACAAGCTCAGGAGAACAATGCATAAACAAAGTGATAATATGAAGAAAGATACAATACAATAACTGAACTGAAAAACATGATGGAGGGGTTCAACTCTAAACTAGATGAAGTAGACATCCTATCAGAGCAGCACAAGGAAAAAATAATTTGAAAGCATGAAGAAAACTTAAGGGGCTTATGGGATAATATCAAGTGGGCCAATATTTGCGTGATAAGGGTCCCGTAAGGTGAAGAGAGGAAGAGAGAAAAGAGCATAAAACTTTGAAGAAAAGTGATGGTTGAATACTTTCTTAATCTGGGGAAAGGAAAAACACATTCAGATCCAGATATCTTACAGAGCTTCAAGTAAGATGAACTCAAAGTGATGCACATCAAGACACATTACATTTAAACTGTCAAATGTTAAAGACAAGGAGAGAATCTGAAAAGCAGCAAGAGAAAAATGGCTTTTTACATGCAAAGTAACTCCTGTAAGTCTATCACAAGAGATTTTTCAGCAGAAACTTTGCAGACCAGAATGGCAGTGGCACAATATATTCAAAGTGCTAAAAGAAAAGAAAAAAAAATAATAATAATGCCAACAAGTAATACTCTACCTGAGAAAATTGGTGAGGTTGTAGAGAAAAGGGAGCCCTTGTGCACTGTTGGTGGAAATGTAAATTGGTGCAGCCACTATGAAAAACAGTATGGAGGTTCCTCAAAAAAAATTTAAAAAATAGAACTATCATATGATCTAGCAATTCTGTTTCTGGGCATTTATCCAAAGGAAACAAAATCACTATCTGGAAAAGTTATCTTCTCCCCATGTTCACTGTAGCATTATTTACAATAGCCAAGACATGGAAACATCCAAAGTATCCATCAAGGGATGAATTGATAAAGAATTTTTGATAGGGCTTCCCTGGTGGCTCAGTGGTTGAGAGTCCACCTGCCGATGCAGTGGACACGGGTTTGTGCCCCTGTCCGGGAAGATCCCACATGCCGTGGAGTGGCTAGGCCCATGAGCCATGGCCGCTGAGCCTGGACGTCCGGAGCCTGTGCTCCGCAATGGGAGAGGCCACAACAGTGAGAGGCCTGTGTACCACAAAAAAAAAAAAAAAAAAGAATTTGTAATATATATACATACAATTGAATATTATTCAGCCATAAGAAAAGAAAGTTCTGCCAATATTTTTTAATAATGTAATTTACTTGAGGACATTGTTAAGTGAAATGAGCCAAATAGAGATAAATAGATATTGTATGATCTCACTTGTATGTAGAACCTACAAAACATAAAAACACAAACAAAACAGACAAACAAAAAGAAAACCTAAACTCATAGCTACAAAGAACAGATTGATTGGTTGCCAGAGGCAGGGGCTGGGGTGGGGAGTAAAATGGGTAAAGTGGTCAAAAGGTGCAAATTTCCAGTTATAAAAATAAATAAGGGCTTCGCTGGTGTCACAGTGGTTAAGAATTCCCTGCCAATGCAGGGGACACAGGTTTGAGCCCTGGTTCAGCAAGATCTCACATGCCGCAGAGCAACTAAGCCTGTGCACCACAACTACTGAGCTTGAGCTCAAGAGCCCATGAGCCACAACTACTGAAGCCCACATACCACAACTACTGAGCCTGTGTGCCACAACTACTGAAACCTAGAGCCTGTGCTCTGCAACAAGAGAAGCCACCAAAATGAGAAGTCAATGCACCACAACAAAGAGTAGCCCCCACTTGTCACAACTAGACAAAGCTGGCATGCAACCATGAAGGCCCAACACAGCCAAAAATAAATAAATAAATAAGTCCTGAGGATATAATGTACAGCAAGGTGACTATAATTAATAATATTGTATCGTATATTTGAAAGTAGCTAGGAGGATAAATCTTAAAACTTCTGATCACAAAAGAAATCATTAACTAGGTATGGTGATGGAAGTTAGCTAGATTTATTGTGACAATTATTTCACAATATATACATATCTTGAATCTTTATGTTGTACACCTGAAACTAACATTACGTTATGTGTCAATTATATATCTATAAATGTAAATTAATCTTTTAAAAAGATGGAGTTAGTAAATAAGAATTGCAGAAAAACTTATAGAATGCTACACTCGCAAAAGCGTTTGTGTTTATTTCTACATGATAAGATTAAAAGTGATTTGTTTTTTTCTGTTTTTGATCATCTACATTTTCTAAAATAAAATATATATTCCTTTCTTATGAGGAGAAATAATGTATTATTTTTCAATTAAGTTTCTAAATGTAATTTACATTAACAAGTAAAATACCGCCACTAAATGTAAGGTCAAGAGGTTTTTAAATTTTGCTTTCAAAGTTTTGACTAAAGGTTTACCTGATAGAGATGCAAATTTCTAGAGTGACATTAAGGATATTTTTCTTATTTTTCCAACTCCTGAGTCACATTTCTAAGTTAAATCCTTATTTATGAGATTTTATGACTGGCTATATAGAAAAGAAGCATTATTCAGGATAAATGATATTTGTTAAGGTTTTACAAAATACTTACAAGATACAGATTTCATATGGAAACAATTTGGAAATAAAAATGATTATACACTGATTTTTAACTCTGTGAAGTTTCTTCCATTGGCATTTATGGTGGTTTTTCTATCATCAGATGGCAATGTCTATACAAATATTTATACTTTTAATGCTGGTTTAACTGGTAATATTTCTCAATATTGTCCCATTCAAGGTGACCTCAGAGATTATTCAAGTGAGTTGTATTCCTCAGAAAGAATTGAATATTTGAAGGTTCGTTGCCATTATTTAAAAATAAAAATTAATATAAAAATATTAATAAAATAAAGAGAAAAAAGAAAAAAAATTAGTGATCTGAATAAATTTTCGGAACCATTATTATGATCCTATGATTGTCTTTCAGAGACACAGAAATGCTACAGATGATCCTTTCTCTCTACCTGAATGTTTAGACTGGAGTCTGGACAAACCATTTAGTCTCTCTTCTTTTTTTTTTTTTTTTTTTTTTTTGCGGTATGCGGACCTCTCACTGTTGTGGCCTCTCCCGTTGTGGGGCACAGGCTCCGGACGCACAGGCTCAGCGGCCATGGCTCACGGGCCTAGCCACTCTGCGGCATGTGGGATCTTCCTGGACTGGGGGAAGAACCTGTGTCCCCTGCATCGGCAGGCGGACTCTCAACCACTGCGCCACCAGGGAAGCCCTAGTCTCTCTTCGTTAAATATCATTTCAAGGAAGGAGAAAATCTTCCAGATGAGAAACTGAAGATAACATGATGCTCATTTTCTCCTAATCCAAAATTCCTCTGGAATATTAATAAAGCATTTTTGAGTGCTATAAATGGGATTTATACAACAATTTCTAAAGCTAACAATGAAAACCAACAAATTCAGGTGCTTCAAATCATTCAAATATATCATTTAAGACATAGCAATCTCTGAAGTCAGCTGAGCAAATAGTGTTTCATTTACTGCTGAAGAAACTTCTAACTTATCCCAGATGATTCATGAGTGAGTGACTGAGTGGTGAGATGGAACTGCAAATGAATCGACTATTTTCTTCCATTATTTATATGTCTGTCTGTCTGCTTATCTATCTGAAAAATCAAAATCCCAAATAAAAGTGGAAATTACCTTTTTCATTAGTGTTCATAAATCCTTGGGGGTTTATTTTTGCAGAAAGTTGGAAGGAATATCCTTGAAAGCAGAGAGAGGGAGATAGAGAGGGATTAGCACATTGAAATTATTTGCTGGCAATTTTCAATCTCTTTATAGTTACTTTTCCCCTTGAATTGTCTGGCAAATTGTTGATTTTATTGTTCATATTTATTTCATTTTTGTCTCCTTGATTCTTGTAAACTGCATATGAAATATGAAGAAAGCAAACAAGTAAATTTGGTGGATGGTCTATCTTTAGTCAGAATGACCCACACCAGAAAATTCCAGATGAGCTCATGATTTTAATTGGTGATGAAATGACATACATGTATAATTCTAACTTCCTCATTTTCTGATTTGTGATTATTCACATGGGGCTGAATAGGGTAGGAATTCTTTTCAGAGGTGTGGCTTTTTCTTCCTGATAGGATTTTAGACATAGAAGAGGATTTCTAGGTGTACTGGTTAGATGCTATAGCTGAATTATAAGGGAACCAATGGCACTTTTGAGGGTCACCTATGTTGTAACTAGAAAGAAGAGTGAGCACACCTCATATACCAGTATAAATTATTGGAATTGTTACATCTTTAATTTGAGACACTTAAAATTTTTAACACTGCAATTAACTAAATATAGTAATATAGTTAGATTATTAAATTATCTGTGATTAGATGTGCTATTAAAAATCATAAACCAAATCATCAAATCCAATCTTTCTTCTAGGATTTTTATGATTTCAGGACTTACATTCAAGTCTTTAATCCTATTGAGTTAATTTTTGTGTATGGGATAATATAGTAGTCCAGTTTCATTCTTTTGTGTGTTGCTGTTCAGTTTTCCCCAACACCATCTATTGAAGAGACTGTTATTATCCCCATTATATATTCTTGACTGTTTGTCAAAAAGTAATTGCCCATGTATGTGTGGGTATATTTCTGGGCTCTCTATTCTGATCCACTGATCTGTGTGTCTATTTTTATGCCAATACCATACTGTTTCAATTACTATAGCTTTGTAACATAGTTTGAAATCATGAAGCATGATACCTCCAGTTTTGTTCTCTCAAGATTGCTTTGGTTATTTGAGGTCTTTTGTGGTTCCATACAAATTTTAGAATTTCTTGTTCTAATTCTGTGAAAAATGTCATTGGAATTTTGATAGGGATTATCAAATTCCATCTTGGTAACTTTTCATGGAATCTTTTTGCTGGATCCTATGAATCTTATATAAGAATTAAAATGCAGTTAACATAAGCAGGAAATAGCTGGGAGAATATTAAAATATGGCACACAATGTTAGATTGGAAATGAACTTTGAAAATGACATTGCTGAACATGAATATCATTTTATAAGAGAAATAGAATCCCAGAAAGATCAAGTGACTTACTGAGGTCAGAGAAATTGTTTGTGCAATGGGTAGGTATAAAGACCTCTACCGTTTTTCATACTTCCTGCCACTTCCTTGAAATTACTAGCATTCACATCTATTTCTTGTAGCCATACACTTCTGGCCATGACACTTTACCATGTTATATTGATCTGAAAAGGACCTTCAGATCCTTTTCTGTTGTCGCACTCTCTTATACACTAACTGTATCACCTTAAAAATATAACTTAACTGCTCTGCACTTTTGTTTCCTCATTCATGGTATCTATGATTATTAGTATCCATCTCATAGGATTTTTAAAAGGATTCAATAAAAGAGTTCCTCAAAACAGATTGACATATCAACTGGCATTGAACTTGGTGTTGTTTATTGTTTTTATTGTTAATAATATGATTGTTTTCAGATAAATAGAAGAGGAACACGATGATGAGGATCTCTCTATAAAAGAAAAGAGATATAAGGAAAGTAAGTCTGTCTAGAAAATAATATTTTTGAGGAAGAGTCTGTAATTTTGAATTCAGGTCATCAACACAATCTCCTTCAACATAGGCTGTGCTGATGAATGTTTGAAACATAAGGAATAGCTAAAATGCAGAAATAACTCAAATGTCTATCAACTGATAAATGATAAACAAATGTGTTATATACATACAATTATGTGGTGTTCAGCCTTAGACACATTCAACAACATGCATGAAACTTGAGGAAATTATGCTAAGTGAAATAAGTTAATCACAAGAGGACAAATTCTGTATGATTCTATGATACATGGAGTGGTCAAATTCATGGTGGCCAGGGGATGAGAGGAGGGAGGGAATGGAAAGTGTTGTTCAATTACTATGGAGTTTCAGTTTGGGAAGATGAAAAAGTTCTGGAGCTCATTGGTGCTGATGGTTATACTACAATGTCAATGTACTTAATAGTAAATTTTAAAATGGCTAAAGTGGTTAATTTTATGTTATGTATATTCTATCATCATTAAAACAAAAGAAACAAAAAAACATAAGGAAAGGGTGTTGCACTGAAGTATAAAAGTTTTGAAGATCTGTACCACAGGAGTCTTAGTAAAAAACTGAGATGGAAAGCCAGCAGCGTGCAGTGGCAGCACATAGTGTGAATGAGGGAAATATGTATTCCTCACTAGAACAGTGGTTATTAGCACAGGGAACAGAGGTATAAATGATTGTGCTTCTTCAGAAATGCCAGTTCCCCACATTTTCCAAGCCAGCAGCAAAGGAAGAGGTGGTCACATCAGTTGTTGTCACCTAACCCCAAGGAGATAAATTATAGAATTTGAAAGACCAGAGGAATTATGACTGTTTATTTTCATTCAGATATTGAATATAAAGAAGAGTTGAAAGAAACTATTTAAAGCTTTCTATGTGTCAGAGACTATGGTGGTTACTTTATGTAATCCCATCATATTTATTTTTAAGGATGTCTAATATTTTCTGGAATGGAATTGATTATCCTTCAGGAACAAATACTCATGCACAATTTTTTACCCTTCTACACTAATACATCGATTAAACATTTACCAGTAGAGCTTGAAATGTGTGTGTGTGTGCATGTGTGATGTGAAGTATTATCTTTTAAAAGGATAAACCACTATAATTTTTTACAAATTTATTTATAGGCAGTGGCAACTTACAGGCATGATTTTCTGAAAGAGTTAAAAAAAGAGCTACCTAAATCTTTCCAAGATGCTAAGAAATAACAGCTTAGCACTACTTCTGTTATGTCTTTATATTGAAGGTCATAAAAACTAGATAGGCCAGATGTTAAAGAACCCAGCCCTGGAAATCAGACAGGTTCACTGATGTGGTACACAGTCCTAGGTGGAGACCAAGTGGCAAATGTGGATTATTTCAAGGAACAGGCCAAACAGAAAGAACTTGAAACTCAAAGTGGAAAAAGGCAGAGGATAATCTGTGAATAGGTCTGAGATTTACCATTTACTCTCTATCTAACCTTGACCAATTTACTTAATTTCTTTATGCCTCAATATTCTCATTTTTAAAACAAGGATTTCAATATCATTGATATTTAACTCACAAAGTTCAAGGGAAGATTAATTAAAATAACACCAGTATAATAAGTAATGCGTAGTAAATTCATACAATGTGCAAATAATTTAGACATTAAATTAATAAATTAATACATTAATAAGGATGTTCTCAATAATAGCTATGACAATAATATTTAATAATATGAATTGATATAATAAATTAACATAAGTATAAAATTAATATTAATTATATTTAACCAACAATATGAATAATTATAATTAAGATTAGTTTTATGTAAGACTATTAATAAAATTAATAATGAAAATAAAAATTCATATTACTTTTGTGTCAGGCATAGTGCTAAATGTTTTATAGCTGTTACAGTAATTCACACTGTCAACAACCCTATGAGATCTGTATTATTATTCGTATACTCCTGCCCCCCACTGTGAATAGAACATAAGACACAGAGAAGATAAATAACTAAAGGACACTAAGTGGCAGAGTGAGGATTCCACCGCAAGAGGTCTGGTTTCAGAGCTCATGCTACTCACAGACACAGTAAATGTGCATGAATGGTAATCAGTGGCACTAGCCATTGCATTTAACTCAGAAAGAGCACAGGGCACACTAGCATATGCTATTTGTCATTAATCAATTAATTTCTTCTACTTCTATCTTTTAATTTTACAAATGCTCTATTTTAGTTATATTAGTCCTCTTATAAGGTGAACAGTCAGCTCCCTTACATTACTACTGAAAATGGACCTGTTCTTACATATAAAAATGGAAGGTGATGACCCAGTTGGTGCAATAGGATTTCTCTTAAATACCTACCACATTAAACTTGTAAATTCAGATATCAAAACTGGGAAGAACTAGGGAACTGGTGAAAGAAACAATGCAGAGGACAAGCTTTAAGCACAGGAGAATGAGTGAGCAAGGGGGATAAGAAAAATTTACCTGCTCTAGAGTCATCTAGATTGTTGAAATAGGTAGATTTTATTTAATGTTCCAATCTAAGAACCAAGCAGATTCCCTAGACTGAAAAAATACAGATGTGGAAAATATTTCTAGGGCAGAGAAAGAAAGGCTTCAGCATAGTTGTCAGGTTGGAGAACACCCATGTGGTTGGAACTATGGTTCTCCAAGCCAAAATTCCTACTCCTACAGTGGGATTGAGGCTTAGCTCAAGAAAGGCCTTCAGTTTTCATATGACATTCCAGCAAAGGGTGAGATTAGTCACCTCACACATAAAGTCTTATGCTGGAGGAGATCTTCATGATTAGATAGTATTACAAGAAAGTTCAAGAAGGAGACCTAGGGTGTTAAATAATCAGTCCCAAGTCACACAGCCCATGAGCTTGGTCTTAATGTCCCCATCTGGTTTTCCTTCTACATATCTACTTTTATTTTATGTCTCATTTCCACTTTTACCACTTTACTAGGCAGCAGACATTTACCATTGAAGGGTGCCTCTTGCTTAACTTTCTATGTCAGAAGACTTCTTAAACCATAATCAACTGGGCTGACTGCATTTTGTTTCCCAAAGACAATTGCATTTTTAAGTATAGAAACTGAATCTACATTATAGTTGTGCCTATTTCTTTTTCTTAAACCAGAGTGCTGTCAACTAGAAAGCTGGAGGCTGTACTATCTACAGGCAGCCTTCTTTATTTTATTATATTATATTATATTTTATTTTATAATTTTTGATTGTCAGCCCCCTTTACCTTATCTCAATTTAAAGATGTCCAGAAATGGGCACCTTGTTGTCTACTGCAATGCCTTTTGGTATTTTGTTACTTAAGTGCATCCCTGATAATAATATTGTGGAGATATTCTTTTTATTTTAATTTAATTTTTATTTTTTTCTCTGCCTAAAGAGGTTTTGTGGCAAAATCTAGCAAATGTCACTATCAGCTTGTAAATCATTATGTTAAAGAAGTAGAATCTATTAATGTATGAATGTGCAAAACAGTCCTAAGACATTCTCAGCAAGGCAGAAGGGAACAAAGGAAAAAAAAAAAAGGATACTCTACAAACTTTTAGCAAAGCCTACTTATATATAAAGCTGAAATGACTATAAAGAGTTATGAAGAAGCAGAGAAAATACATCATATTCTGGAAGACAAAGCTTGTACTGTTGAATTGCTTTGAATTTTAATGTGTAAATTTGCTCTTGGCTTTTCCATTGAAAAAAAAATCAAACCATTTGGCATTCTGTGTGAGACATAAATGTATTAGAAATGTACAGCAACATTTATTAAAATATATAATGGAAAAAAAGGCTAAGATTAATTTTCCCCTTCTCTTTTTATTTGAGGGCCACCACTAGGACATTTAATATGGATTAAACCAGATTTGGAAAGCTTTCAACTAGCCAGTTAACACAAATGACTAAGAGCTTAATTGGCATATATCTTTTAAATACATTCAGTAGAGGAATTGGACTGTTTATTGCATTGTAATTTATAGGTTTTTTGGTTTTGATTACATAAGGGAAATGCATTTTTTATGCCTTAAAAGCATTCTTTTGTGATGTCAAAAATGTATTACATTATTGTTCAGAAAAAGGTGTTTCAATTTGGTGTGAAAATCTAAAATCACCAGAGTGGAAAAGATAACAAGTAGATTCTTCAAAGTCTTGCCATTTGTGATTTTTTTTTTTTTTCTTCCAAAGTTATTTTCTTTTGGTTAGATAATGAGTGCAACTCTGCTCAATGGCATCTTTCAATTCTTTCTAAGTGTTTAAATCTTATATTTAGTATATTTGTGGAAAGTCAGTTTAAACAGGATTAAAATAAGTATTTAGTTACTATTTCAAACAGACATAAGGAAAGAAAATGACGTTGAAAATAAAGTTTGAGTTTTTTCTTTCTTTTTTTTTTTACAGTTGGTGGTAATATAAAAGTAATTCTGGGCTTCCCTGGTGGCGCAGTGGTTGAGAGTCCGCCTGCCGATGCAGGGCACACGGGTTCGTGCCCCGGTCCCGGAAGATCCCACATGCTGCGGAGCGCCTGGGCCCGTGAGGCATGGCCGCTGAGCCTGCGTGTCCGAAGCCTGTGCTCCGCAACGGGAGAGGCCGCAACGGGAGAGGCCGCAACAGTGAGAGGCCCGCATACCGCAAAAAAAAAAAAAAAAAAAAGTAATTCTATCTCCACTTAGGTAATACCTAAGGTAACTATGTGGATCAGCTGTTCCATCAAAGATAATTATAAGAAATAAACTCTTAAAGAGGCAAAGCAGCTCTTCTTGCAGTAAAGTTTATCAGCATACTAAGGAGGATCATTTTCTGAAGGCGAGGCCCTTTGTAACCATTTCCACCTCCTCACATGGCAGCCCGTTTCTCTCCCGAGCTGGTCCCTGTGGCCCTGCCTCCTCTGTTTATCCCTCTTCTTATTGCCCTCCCCACATTCATCATACTCTTAACAAAGACAGTAAAGAATCACTGCTTATTCTGAAATTGTTGTGAACTCTTATCAGTCAAAAGGAAAAGGACACTTTCCTTTCCCTGGGAGTTTGCTGTAGTGACTGTTTTTGTAAGTCAGCCGGGAGGGAAACACTTTCTTTGGGATCATATCCTTCATTATTCAGAGGAGAGATAGTTATCATTCTGAGAAAGGAGAACACCCAAGCCATATATCTCCCCTCCCATTCTCTCTTCTCCAAAGAAAATGATTTGCATACATGTTTCCTTCTGAGCTTTGTCCAAGTCTGCTTTTGACATATGCTACCTGGAAAAGTGACTATAGAGAGAAAACGGGTACACTAATCAGGCATTGCCAATGTGGGTTGGAGCAAAGCAAAACTCTTCACTTCTGACGGGAAGATGGCCCCGAGGGGAGATAGCTGCCCCTTTCCAGCTCCCGAAGACTTCTTTAGATGTCTTTTGAAAGCAACTTGCTCTGTAAACTCTGGTAAACTACGTATAGTTCCTATAGTTGCACTTATCCAAAATTAATTATAAATATTCTACATATTATGGGGCTCTTCTGAGGCAAATAAAAAATAATACATGTGAAATGGTTTTGAGATATCATTATGAATTCATGAATATAAGGAATTGCCGTCTTTAGGAAATCAACCAGAACTAGTCTCAAAAGTACTAACCTAAGCTTACAGTTTGATTTTTAACTTTAAAATATTCACATATTCACATATTGCATACTTATATATATAATATTTATTTAGATAATCTTCTCTCTTAATTCACATTTGATTAACCTGACCTGTGTAATGACACAGAGGTAAATGTTTTATAACTTTATATTTAAATTATGCAGAGAACTCTACTTCTGACTTGCCTTATTCTAATGTCACATCCTATGTGCACCTACTTCTATTGCAGCAATTGTTATCATATTATAAATATAATATACTAGTCTTTAGACTGGTGCTTTTCAAATATTTTAAACAGTGCAATTTTTCTAATGATATCTCATTTAAAACTTCAAAGCATAAGACATAAAGTTAACAAAAGTGTTAGTTCCATTCACAAAAGTGGATTTTATATATTCAAACATGGCATTTATTTTTTAAAGATTCGACCACTGAAGCAGCAATACTATTTATATGAGGACAATAACCACAGCCTTTTTAAATCAGTTACTATGCTTGGCCTCTTTTTTATTCTATCTCTTGAACTTGTATCTACTGAAAAGCAACGACACACTGCCTGTTTCTTTATCCTTCAGAATCTGGCCTTTTTCTTTATTTACAAGCCAACATAAATCTTTTAGATCCTTACAGAGCCATTTAATGGGTCTCTCTATGGAGTATACTCAGTTTTCACTCAGCCTCTGATTATCATTTTCCTTAATACAGAGAATGCAAAATATAATATTTAGATTTGACTTTTTTGACATGGTATTGTGGTGCTTAATAATATTAATAAAACAGTAATAAACACTCACTGAACTCTTACTCTGTGCCAAGAATTATGCTAAGTAATTTATGCATAATGGATCTTTTAATTAAAAGAAAAAAGCTACAACAGAATATTAAATGATTATTTTATTACAAGCTTTATTACATTTTTTACTCTGTTAATAAATGTGCACCAGACATCAGTGACCCGTTTGTAGATAATGTGAGATAAGAACCAGTGAAACAATATTCACTAGGTAAATCAAAAGCACTCAACTCTAAGGAGGGTCATTTGTTGGGTAGAGAAGTAATTGGCCTCTATTGGGTGTAACCCATCAATTCTCCCAGAGAAGAATTAACCAGTTGAACAGGATTTTTATTTTTTTAACCACTGATTGATGGAAATGTCAATCAATGCATTTGTCAATCTTATTAACTCAGCCATACTTAAAGGCATTAAAATCACATCAGTGTTTTGCTATTTGCCCCTCTGCAACCATGTATTCATACTAAAAGGCGGGTACAGAAATACTGTCATAGAATCTATACAAAATGCTCAAATGAATCATATAATTTGAGCATTCAGTGTTATGTTACTTAATAAAGTGGTATTTTTGTATACGGTTAAGGGTACACGTCTTTATAAGTCTGTACGCATAAACAAAGTATGACCATATGTATTTATTGTATGTTTTATATATGTATGGGTGTATATGTGTGTATACATGTGTATGTGTGTATATATATATGATATCTATAGATAAACACATCCACATCTCTCCTGTTACTTGGTTGGATGCCTTAGGACACATTTTACTAAATGAATTTATATTATATTTGCATTAATATTTAAAACATAAAAATATATGGAATTTTCCTAAAAATACAACATAGAATGTGTAATAGTAATTAATAAATTAAATGAAAGAATACCTAGGATCTACGTATTGCTGAAGTGAAGGTCTATTAATTCCTGTTCTTCCTGTGCACAAAAGTGGGGGAAACTTTTATGGGAGACAACTGTAATTTTCATAATGTCTAGCTGCCAACATGCACTGGAAAATGAGAATGACCTTTATTTAGGGTAGTGAATGCTCATCAAAGCTCTCAGCCCAGGTGACTCAGTCATGCTGTTAACAGCTAGAAAGAGCCCCCAAAGGCAAGGTCATTATCTGATGATGGGCACTTCTCATCTAGATGCCTCCTTTATGTGCAGAAGTTGAGGGGAAAATAGAAATATACTCCTTGTGAGAAGATCAGCTCTCAGATAAAGTTTTCTTCCCAAGAAGTGACTTTTCCAAGCTACCTCAATCCAAACAACTTGCATGTGGTGCATTTTGAAGATGGATTGTCAGCTGTGCTCCCACAGCTGTGAGAGTCTGGCACACTGGCTCTCAAGTCAGCTAGAAGGAAGACAGATACTGTCATTTGGGGGGGAATGGATCACCTACAGATGTTTAGAGGAGGAGGAGAAGTGTCTATGTCCTTTGGCAAACTCATCAAAATCAAACTCTTACACACAGGCACAGAAAGAACTGGAATCACTGCCTAGCCTGCCATCACATTACCCAGGATACTTTCAAACCATTCATCCTTAGGTGGAAAACAAAATTGTTTGAGATGAAATTCTTTGGCCCTCGAGCAGATGGTACCACATAGCTCCATGTGAAGGAAACGCAGTACCCCTGGATTTTTTTTATTGCAAAGTTTCTTAAGAGCAAATTCCTGCTCTAGAAACCCAAGACCTATTTTTTTCCCCTCTAGAAATGTTCCAAAGTTAGAGTTAATGTTTGCTCATGAATACATTTTCATTCTTTCCTTGCCCTACGGTAGCAGTACTCTTTCTTTATACGCTACCTCTCACTTTGTATGCTTGAACGGACCAATAACGTAATTGTCAGGAGTCATTCTGACTAGCAGACATGTGGTTTTGTAGAAACATGCCACTTCAGTCCTTTCTGTTTGTGTTCTCTCTTCTTGCACACTTTTTGCTCTTCTGCTTTACATAACCCAAACACTACTACTCCATTCTCAGCTCTACTATTGTTATGTCTGCTAAATGATCAAGTCTCAGTCTCTTTTATTTTTCTTTTTCCAAAAGATGACTGAGTACCACTAATTCAGAGAAACAATAAAAGAGTGACTGGTCCACATATCAGTGAATCTTTTATTGTGAGAGTAAGCGGTATCAAATGCCTTTCTTAGATGAAAACATGGATTATGATTGAACAATGGCAGACTGGAAGAATTAGCCTTTTGAAATGGACATGATATGGAAAGGCAAGTTTCCCATCTATACATCCCCCACTTGCATCACAAGCTATTTATTTCTTAGTGTTTACATCAGATAAGAGTTTTAAATAACAGTTGATGTAAACTAAAAGAATGTTTTTAAAAAAGTGATCATTTGCCTTAAACTCATCACTTCTGTTTATAATCTCTTTGGCAAACGTAAAATGCTCAGTTATTAACACAGAGAGGAATGCTTTAAGGGTGATCAATAAGATTCTTTTAAAATAATGTTTCATGCCTGAAGTGCTCCCCTTAACAAGAACCTTAGTTCAATTGTTTTATCACTCTGCCTTGTTGAGTTTACTATTATTCATTTGCTTTAAATTACCTCCTATCCATTCACCTAGACCAAATTCACCTAATTCACCTAATCTTTCAAAGTCATATGTACTTCTCACATCTTCTATGAACATTTTCTGGAATAATGAAATTGCATCTTGATTTTCTATAGTAATTTTGAGCTGTACAAAGGTTTATTTGGAATTATTATTGTAGAATTTTAGAACTACAATGCATATTAGAGATTGTCTATTCCCATTTGTAATTTTACAAAGAAAAAACTGAGACCCTTAGGTTCCCTCCTGTTCTATACCTGCCTGGCAAAGCTCAATTTTGTGAATGTGATACATTAGCTTTTATTTTAAAAGTGATCATCTACTATATTTATTTCTAAAATGCTTTTCTTTGAATATTATTACTCTTTCTTTGTGAGATATATACACGTTGTACACATATACATTGTACATATCTATACATATATATCACACACATACATATAAAATATATGTGTGATATTAATGTATATATATTTGCATGTATATATTTATATAAAACACTTCTACTATTATGAGGATTTTCTCATTGAGTTAGGGTTCCCATTATGTTAGTTAGCAATGAAAGTCTTACATCTCAAGAAACCCCTCAGACCCAGGAATCGGATTGTTGGTCACTCTACATCATGTTATTTTGTCTTTTTTGTAAATAAAAATTTAATGTCTATAATATACAATTAACCATTCCTTTACTGCTAAATATTCAGATTGCTTCCAAGGGTCCAATATACCCATATTTTTATATTTCCCTGAATCTAAAACCTCTACCCTGGATGGCACGGACAATCCAAGAGCAAACATTCATCCCCTAGACCTCAGCAATCTAATGCAATAGCCATGAGACACATGTGGCTTATGAACATTAAAATGTTACTAGTTCAAATCAATATGTACAGTAAGCATAAAATATAGCCTAGACCATGAAGACTTAATACAGGAAAATTGTAAGATATCTCATATTTTTATACTGATTATACATTGAAATGGTAATAGTTTAGCTATATTAAATATGTTGTTAAAATTATTTTTTCTAGGTAAAATTATAGAAATGGAAGATGGATAATTTGCTAAGGGTTAGGAATGCAGGACACAGGAGATAGGAAACTGAGATATATAGGGATCTTGGTGGTGACTGAACTGTTGTGGTTTGACTGTGGTAGTGGATACATGAACAGACGTGATAACATTGTAAAAAAACACATTCACACTCACATACAAATGAGTACAAGTAAAATGGATGAAATAAGAATAAGATTGATGGGATAGCATCAATGTTAATATCCTGGATGTAGTATTGTACTCTAGTTTTATAAGATCTTATCTCTGGGGGAAAATGGCTAAAGGGTACAGGGATCTCAATATATTATTTCTTACAGCTCCATGTGAGTTTACCATTATCTCAAAATAAATTATTTAATTAAAAATAATTGCACCTGCTTTTAAATTATTTGATGTTCTTACTTAGAAATTTTAAAATGTCATATGTGCTATGCATTATATTTCTATTGAGAATGCTGTCTTAGGAAAATGGTATATTTACCACCAGTAATTATGCAGATATTTTGTTGACATAAGGCATCCTTCCTTTATTTTTACCACTCAACACACTCTATGAAGAGATATATAATAATTCACCTCCCTATCAACAAATCACTATACAAGGTGAGGGGAGATATTATTATATTACTGTCAGTCCCCACCTTTTATGTCAGTAAATCAATATCTTTATTTTTCTCCTAAAACTTCTAGAAAAGGGGACCCTGAATTCATCACTGTAGCCTTACATCTAAATTTCTATACAGCCCATCTTATATCCCCTGCAATTTTGGAACCTCCCTCCACTGAGAAGCCTCATGTTTAGCCAATCTAGAAGAGTTTCTGAGATTTCAGAGGTAACCCCTTTATCTTTCAATAGGAAAAATAACAAAATCCTATTCTGGAAAGGCTCAAGTCCTGCTTTGTGAGCTGACATTTACCCAACATGATGCTATTCCTGCCCCAAAGCTTCCTGTTCTGAGGACCCATTACCATGAGAAGCTAATTTCTTTGGTGTATAAACTCTGATAGCCTTCTGCATTAAGTGGCCATATGTCTCACCATTATCTCATAACCTGAGTCTTTTCAAACTCCTCCTCTACTGAGGGCTTTGATTCTTTGGCTTTTTCTTACAATATCCCCATTAGAATTAAATAGGCCTATATCTTCAAGTAACCTACTTTATCTCTCCTATCAAAAGAGGTTTGGGGACCTCCTTTATATTTCGGTTGAAATAGACTACACCAACTCTCTAATTATCAGTTAAGCATCATCCTAAATATTCCTAAACATTTAAAAATTGCCTCCTCTCAGACATGGTATATTCCTGGAAGATAGCTCACAGTCAGTAAAATTATTATTTTGAATATTTTGAATATATTATTTTGAATGGCAAAATAATGCAAAGATTCTGACCCATTACATTATTTCTCTATAAGAGACTTTGGACATTACTCATTGATATTCTCATCTTCAAGACAATTTAACATTTTTTCTTTGTAAGAAATGTAAGGCAGAATGAAACAACACAACATAAAATATATCAAAACAACAACTAAACACCCTATGGCAAAGGAAAGGATAGCTATATTATATTTACATCGTTAATAAGATTCCAGGTTTATTGAATTCCTACTGTATTAATTTTAGAATAAGATGGGAATGACATGAAATAAAGTTCATGTTACTCCTGCAAAGATATATAAAAAAGTTTCAAGGTATATATGAAATGTCAAAACTGTCTTTTCAGACTTCTGACTTTTAAATCCTACTTGTATCCAACAACTGATTATTAATTTCAGATATCGAACAATCTGAGTTGGTAATGACTTGGTTGAACAGGATTTTTATTTTTTTTAACCATGAACCACGAGAGGCTAGAGTGGAATAAAATTAACTCAATGATATGTTGTGCTTGAAGATAAGATGCTACAAAGAGCCCCAAAGATGAGTATATAAGCAGAAAGTAGGTGAGTGTCAAGAAACCCTAAATAAGAGAAAAGAAAAGATGATATGGGAAGGGGTAGAGGAAATTCACAATTGTTGAGTGCCAGCTAGTGAGCTAAGCATTTTAACTTTTTTTTTTCCCTCTCATTGAGTCATCTCAGTCACACCATGAAACAGACAATGCTAAATTAGTCCAGAGGTGAGGAACTAAGACTCAGATTACCAACAGGATCCAAATAATATTTACTCATTTGAACTCAATTTCTGCATGAATTCAAAAAATTGTGCTTTATCTCTTCTACCACAAGCCCTCATGGGAATATCATTTTGAAGTTCAGTCTTTAAGAAAGACAGGATTTCTTCCTGTTCTGGCTGTGAAGGAACTAGCAGCAAGGTTAAATGAAGGTGACTGGAAGAAGTAGTCGCACAACACCTGGGACTATGTAGTCTAGCAAACAGGCAGCTTCATCAGCAGAAAGAAGCAGAAGCAATGACCTCTAACAGGTGGTGGTATGTTCTGTCCACCCCTGCCTTTCCCATCCTGCTGGTTACACTGATAGATGCTTTTACCATCTCAACTAATGGGAGCTAGACAAAAAGGGTATCAGCAAGCTCATCTCTCTAAACAGTAGACTCTCTGGCAGTCCAGTGTGCCAGGAGTAAAACCTTGGTAACCATGAGTACCTAAGTCACAACATTTAGGTACTTTCCTGTCACAATGGACCAACTATTTTGATTCTGTTTTCTCCTTGTTTTCTTGCATATCCCTCTATTCTAAGAATAGAGGTTTTGACATTCTGCTTAATTTTCATAAATCCCCTGAACAAAGCCATTGTTTATACTTTCTATACTCATAATACACTTACAGCATCACCATTGGTTTGGCTTTGGGTGTTATTTAGCATTTGGATTTCACTCTGTATTGAACCTTCTCAGACGTTAACACTTAATCTAATCAAGCAGAATTCACAAAATTTGCACACCAGTTGGCTACCTTTAAGGGGCCACATCTATAACTAGACTAATTTCCCCATTCATCATCCTGTCCAATTCAAATTCCATCTCTTCCCTTCCTTGCTCATGTGGCTGAGGTCCTAACAATTCATGCAGTCGTGCCTAAGAAGAATAAGGCACGGTCAAACGGATCCACTGGAAATATTATGTTCAAAAGGGGAAGAAAACTGACAGCAGTTAGCTATAATCCCGCTTCAGTGTCCCCTGACATAACACCGCAGATAGACTGCCATTGGCAAAGCCACAGGCAATGTTGTTAAATTTTTGTTTTTTAAGGTTTTAGGTGAATTAATCTTAAATGCTTTCAAGTGAGAATTACTCAATAGTCTAATAGTGCTTTGTTTTCCTTTCTCTTTAGATATTTAGTTAAAGACTTCAGCAAGAAGACATGCAATAAACCTGTGAATGTAATGAGTTTTTAGAGTACAGATTTCAGTGATATTCAACTTTTGACGGGGAAATATTATCTCCAAGAAAACTACATGTGGTATTCCATAGAAATATCATGGCTGCTTCATGCTTTAATTTTAATCCATTCAATTTTCCTTTTCTTTCAATATTTTGGTTACAGTATTAGAGTTCTTTAGAGAAACAGAACCAACAGTAGATATAGATATATAGATATAGGTATGTAAGAAATTTATTGTGGGAATTGGCTCACTCAATTATGGCATCTGAGGAGTCACATGATATTCCCTCTGCAAGCTGTAGAACCGGGAAAGCCAATGCTGTATATTTCAGTCTAAGTCCCAAGACCTGAGAACCAGGACGTCAATGGTATAACTCTCAGTTGGAGACTGAAGGGCTGAGAATGTAAGTCCTGGAGTCCAATGTCCCAAGAATCAGGAGTTCTGATGTCTGAGAGCAGGAAAGGAACAATGTCCCACTGCAAGAAGAGAGAGAAAGAGTTTGCTTTCCACCATTTTGTTCTACTTGGGCACTCAATAGATTGGATAATTCCACTCACATTGGTGAGGGAAGATCTTTACCTCAGTCTACTGATTCAAATGCTTTATCTCTTCCAGAAACACCCTCTCAGATACATCTAGAAATAATATTTTACTGGAGATCTGGGCATCCCTTAGCCCTGTCAAGTTGACAAAAAATTAACTGTCACAGTTCCTGGTCTATTACCTCCTAGATTCTTACCACTGCTAACCCCTGACCTCCTCTGTGTAATATGCCTTTTCTCACGCTCATTTGATCTGCTTTCTTACTTCTTCCTTTGTCTTAACTCCCTGGATATGATAACACTCACACCTCCAAAAGCTATGGGATTTTGGTTATCCTAGTACATCCACCTTATCTTTCTCCCAAATCTTTCTCCTTTTGTAATGGACAAGCTGAGGTAAAATACAGCAAAGAGTAGCTGAAGGCAAAAGTACCTCCAGGGCCTACATCCTCTTCCTCCCCTTAGTTTGCACTTTTCATTGCTGGCTTTGTCTGTTATCTTTTCCTCTTAGAAATAAAGACACATAAACTTGTCAGGGTTAAATTTATTTTCTTCATTCATCCGGGACATTCTTCCTATCCTGAACAAACAGATAGTCTTTTTCCATGGCTCTGTAAAATGAATTATTTGATTTGAGAGTCCGTAATGAATTTTTCTTGGTCTTAATTAGATCATTAAACCAGGGATTGAGATCAAAACATGTCATCCTAATGATATCTGTTTAATCAAAATGTCCATTTGTTTATATTACGCCAAGTTTAGAGAGCAATTCCAAAGTGCTTTCCAGGGTGTTAATTGCTCTTTTAGGTTTCTTTCTTTCTTTCTTTTCTTTTTTTTTTTTTTTTCTTTTTTAAGGTGGAGGTGAAGAATGTGCTGCAATGGACAAGAAATGATTTTACTAGGTCAGTCACTGGTTTTCCTTTTCTGTCTCTCATTATCCTCTGTTTTTCAATGTTCACCCTAAATGTCAACTTTTCTAAGAAATCTAGACAAGGTTTGCCTATGATTTTTCAGCATGCTAGGTAATCCCTGTATCTCCATTTATCTACCTATATGTAAAGGAGTTAGTAAAGAAAACAGTCCCTAGCAAAAAAAAACAAAAACAAAAACAAAAAACAAAACCAAAACACCTTTCTTAATATATTTTTTTAGAAATGGCAACAGATGACAGCAGCTATCACTAGCTCTCCCAGCGGGAAAAAGGAGGACTGCCAAAGTGGCTGACAAAGGAGTTTACACAAAGAGGTGAGTCTTGGTTATCCTTGTGAAATAAGATATAATATGTGCTCTAAAACAGAGTTTCTCAAAGTTTGGTCCCAAACCAACAGCAACAGCATCCCCTAAGGACTTGTTATAAAGTTCCACACCTGAACTGCTGAATCAGAAACTCTGAAGATGGTTCCAGGTGATTCTGAATGCACACTGGAGTTTGAGAATGCTTAGAAGATAGACGGTAAAGCACTCCCAGGTTACTTAGAGCAGGGGCCCCCAACCCCCAGGCTGCAGAATTTATGTGAAAAAATAGCATTATCTGTTTATCAATAAATAATCATATATGGAACAATATCTATGAGCCAAGCATTTAATATTTTTGCCAATTTTATTAAATATGTATCAATAATTCCATTTCCCAGATGAAAACACATTAAGTAATTTAGCCCAGAAAAATAACTTACCCCAGTTGCTTTATAGCAAAGCCAAGTTTCAAATGCAGGCTGTCAGACTACAGAACTTGAACCCTTAACTGCTGTAACATTTTGACTCCATAATATAAAGATGGCATTTCTCTTGTTCCCACCTGTGTCCCAACATACATATATTCCTGGCAAAGATAGACACTTGGTATGTTTTTAAGAATGAGTGAAAAAATGGAACTAATTTGAGATGGGCATAGAGAGCAAGTAAAGAGTAATGCTCCTCTGTTTTCTTATCTACCTAGATTTTCACCTGCCCACTTTTCATCTACTTTTTATGGGATTCTTCTTTGTTAGGAAATAGTTCCATTACTACACAACAGAAACAGAAACCCAAAGCTGTGATGCTTTGTTCTAAGTCGATATCCTCCAAATACAGCCAATCTTTGAACAACACATGCTTCAGCTCCATTGGTCCACTTATCTGTGGATTTCTTTCATCAATATATACTACAATACTACATGACCTAGATTGGTTGAATCCCAGGGATGCAGAACCAGGGTTATGGAGGGTCAGAGGGCCAACTATAAAATTATAAGGGGATTATAAACTGGTGGAGGGTTGGGGTCCCTAACCACCTACCCTTGTTGTTCAAGGGTCAACTATGTAAGTTCATTCCTATGTTTCTCAGGTATTGGTCTACATTTGAATCACCTGATGAACTTGTTAAAGTTACAAACACCTAGACCCCGCCATTGAAGATACTCATTCCCTGGTTCTGAAGCAGGATCTGAGTTCTGGAATTCTTTTTTAACTGAACCCCTAAGAGGTTGCTATGGAAACCAGTGAAACTTTTTTTTTAACATAAGGAAAAAATTTTAATAGATTTACATAGACAGTTGTTTTAGCCCCAAGGCAAATAAATATAAGCAAATTAAATAAATATGCAATTCAAGTGGGGGAAGATTGTAGTCCTTAGTGCTGTAGTTGATATTATACATAGATTTTTCAGGACCAAGTTACAGTTTCTTAGTGATCTTTCACTGAGTTATAAAAATACACTGAAGGTTAATTTGAGAAAATAAAATTGAAAGACTGAGAGAAAAGAGTCCAGTGTTAATGAGGTGTTGATTACATTTGGTATCACTTGCACTGTTTGAAGTACACTGGTCTTTGTTAACTGGGTCAGCTAGAGGTCAAGAGAACAGGTGGTTGAGCACAATTACATAAGTACCTGTTTAATATTTGGCTCTTCAATTTCCCTAATGTTGATCAAAGTGGAGATATGATCATTACCCAAAGATTGTTTAGAGAGACTGAGCCTTGACTGATGAGAAAGGAGCTAATTAGAAACTCACCTTTCCAATCTGGAAGGTGATCAATTTTAAAGAAGAATGGCGAGAAACAGACTGACCTGATAAAATTTGTCTCTTGCCACTCTTCTTGTCCCTCCTACCACCAAACATTTTTTGTTCACTTTTCCTAATTTAATTATCCCCTGGCTCTGTTAGAACATACACATTTGTTTTCTATTCTCACTTTTTTCTCCTTCTTTATTAACTGGATCTAACCCTGTCACAAAATCTTTAAAATCCAAATAGATCACATACATTGTTTGTCCTTACCTACATGTAGATTTATCTTCTTTAATAGTCTCAGTAGATTGTGTGCACAAAAGTTTTCTTTATAGAACTCATATAGCTTTGATTTGGAACAGTGTGCTCCCTATACACCCTATATAAATCACTTGCTGGGAAGAACTGCAGTGGTGGGTAATGTGGGCACATTTTAGGGCACAGATCTTGCCTAACGAATACAGGTATTGGGAGTACCTAGATCTGGAATTCAATATATAATTAAATCTAGTGAAACTAGTGAAACTATTTTAGTTTCAGTAACTACATAGGGAAACATTTTGAGAATGAGATATTATGAAAGTATAGAGCATTGATATCTCAACATGAGTTTGAAAATTAAGTAAAGGAATGAGTGACAGAAGACTAAATCAAAGATTTTCATCTTTTCTCACTAGTATTAATGTATACTTTAAAATAAGCATTATGTAATATATGATTTAAAGTAGCAAATAATAGTTTTTCTAAATAATTAGAAAACATTACAGAGGTGGTAATGCTATTCTGCTTTCATCAGCTCCTGAATAAATTCTTAAAGTAATAAGTATACTTATCAAAACTTTCTAGGTTGTAAGCAAGGTAACCATTGGAAAAAGAGCAAACTTATATTTTTAAACTTTTTAGTCGAAAATCATATGGTAAACCCCCATTATGGGAAATTGGAGATAATAGATAGATGCATAAAGAAGAAAATCACCATCACTAGGGTTACATACATAGTTAACAACTTCAGCATCTGGCATCCTATCTCAGGGCTGAAGGTTGGTGACTGCTACAAGAATATACAAACAAATAAATAAATTTATCATTTTATTTTTTCCTTTATTGCTCATACATCTAATTCAACAAATATTTATTGAGGACCAGCCAATGGATCTACATAAGAGAATCAAGAGTAAAAATCCTGCCCTCATAGTACTTACATTCTGGAGGACAAAAGGAAGTGAATTTTATATAGATGAAGATGGAACATTTTCTTATAGATTCTCTTTCTTACTCATCATGTAAGCACTCAGATGCAGAACAACCAGCCTGGTGAAGGACAAAAGTGGCCACCAAACTAGTAGGTGAACAAGATAACTCAAGAGACTCTGACACTGGTCAAGATCATAAATTCACATGAAGAAAGGATATATTTCTGGTAAATGATGAGAAGACTGTATACTCATTCGAATCCACTACAAGAAATTTTCTCAGGTATGGAAGACCTTCTATGGTTTCTGCATAGCCAAAGATGTAAACAAACCACCATTTATGCATGGAAAATTGTCTTATTTGTTGCCCCAAAATCCTAAATTATATTCAATTAGCAAGAATTTTGTGGCACTGTATCATGTGGTCTAGATTGAAATGAAATGCTATTAAGAATATAAGTCAAGTATAGAAAGTGATCTCTGATATAGAAATAGTGTACATTTACACTTTGGTTCAATGTATAGGCATACTTGTGGACCAACACTTTTTTGTGTTAAGGAGGTATTAAAAAAGCCAATTGTGCCAGGCAGACAAATCTCACATTAAAATATATATATATATATATTAGAGTATAGCTGATTTAAGATGTTGTGTTAGTTTTAGGTGTACAGCAAAGTGAAACAGTTATATATATATATATAAATACTCTTCTTTAGATTATTTTCCCATATAGGTCATTACAGAGTAGTGAGTAGATTTCCCTGTGCTATACAGTAGGTCCTTATTAGCTATCTGTTTCAGTCCCAATCTCCCAATTTATCCCTCCCCTCTTACCCCCTGGTAACCATAATAACCATAAGTATGTTTTCTACATCTGTAACTCTATTTCTGTTTAGTAGATATGTTCATTCATAAACGTTTTTTAGAATCCACATATAAGTGTCTTGCTTACTTCACTCAGTATGACAACCTCAAGGTCCATACATGTCACTGCAAATGACATTATTTCATTCTTTTTTATGGCTGAGTAGTATTCCATTATATATATATATGAGTATAGCTGATTTACAATGTTGTGTAAGTTTCAGGTGTACAGCAAAGTGAAACAGTTCTTCTTCTTTATCCATTCCTTTGTTGATGAACATTTATGTTGCTTCCATGTCCTCCTGGTTATTGTAAATAATGCTGCAATGAACACTGGGGTGCATGTATCTTTTCAAAATATGGTTTTCTCCAGATATAAACCCAAGAGTGGGATTGCTGGATCATATGGTAGCTATATCTTTTAGTTTTTTAAGGAACCTCCATACTGTTCTCCATAGTGGCTGTACCAATTTACATCCCCACAAACAGTGCAAGAGGGTTCCCTTTCCTCCACACCCTCTCCAGCATTTACTGTTTTGTTTGTAGATTTTTTGATGATGGCTGTTCTAACTCGTGTGAGGTGATACCTCATTGTAGTTTTGATTTGCATTCCTCTAATAATTAGTGATGTTGAGTATCTTTTCATGTGCCTTTAGCCATCGGTATGTCTTCTTTGGAGAAAGGTCTGCTTAGATCTTCTGCCCATTTTCTGATTAGGTTGTTTGTTTTTTTGATATTGAGCTGTATGAGCTGTTTGTATATTTTGTAGGTTAATCCCTTGTTGGTTGCTCCATTTGCAAATATTTTCTTCCATTCTGAGGGTTGCCTTTTCATATTGTTTATGGTTTCCTTTGTTGTGCAAAAGCTTTTAAGTGTAATTAGATGTCATTTGCTGATTTTGTTTATATTTTCATTACTCTAGGAGGTGGATCAAAAAAATTCTTGCTGCAATTTATGTCAAAATGTATTCTGCCTATATTTTCCTGTAAGAGTTTTATAGTATCTGGCCTTACATTTAGGTCTTTAATCCATTTTGAGTTTATTTTTGTGTATGGTGTTAGAGAGTGTTGTAATTTCATTCACTTACATGTAGCTGTCCAGTTTTCCCAGCACCGTTTATTGAAGAGACTGTCTTTCTCCATTGTATATTCTTGCCTCCTTTGTCATAGATTAGGGGACCATAGGTGTGTGGGTTTATCTCTGGACTTTCTATCCTGTTCCATTGATTTGTATTTCTGTTTTTGTGCCAGTACCATACTGTTTAGATGACTGTAGCTTTGTAGTATAGTCTGAAGAAACGGAGCCTGAGTTCTCCAGCTCTGTTTTTCTTTCTCATTATTGCTTTGGCTATTCATGGTCTTTTGTGTTTCCATGCAAATTGTAAAATTTTTTATTCTAATTCTGTGAAAAAAGCCATTGGTAATTTGATAACGATTGTGTTGAATCTGTAGATTGCTTTGGGTAGTATAGTCATTTTCACAATATTGATTCTTCCCATCTAAGAACATGGCATACCATTTGTTCCATATTGATATAGCATGTTATATCTCTCCATCTGTTTTGTCATTTTTGATTTCTTTCATCAGTATCTCATAGTTTTCTGAGTACAGGTCTTTTACCTCCTTAGGTGTGTTTATTCCTAGGTATTTTATTCTTTTTGTTGAAATGGTGAATGGGATTGTTTCCTTTATTTCTCTTTCTGAACTTTCATTGTTCATGTATAGGAATGCAAGAGATTTCTGTGTATTAATTTTGTATCCTACAACTTTACCAAATTCATTGATGAGCTCTAGTAGTTTTCCGGTAGCAACTTTAGGGTTTTCTATGTATAGTATCATGTCATCTACAAAGAGCGACAGTTTTACTTCTTTTTCAATTTAGATTCCTTTTATTTCTTTTTCTTCTGTTTGCTGTGACCAGGACTTCCAAAACTATGTTGAGTAATAGTGGCAAGAGTACACCATTGTCTTGTTCCTGATCTTAGAGGAAATGGTTTCAGTTATTCACCATTGAGAATGATGTTTGCTGTGGGTTTGTCATATATGACCTTTATTATGTTGAGGTAGGTTCCCTCTATGCCCACTTTCTGGAGAGTTTTTATCATAAATGGGTGTTGAATTTTGTCAAAAGCTTTCTCTGCATCTATTGAGATGATCATATGGTTTTTATTCTTCAATTTGTTTATGCGGTATGTCACATTGATCGATTTGCATATATTGAAGAATCCTTTCATACCTCAGATAAATCTCACTTGATCATGGTGTATGATCCTTTTAATGTGTTGTTGGATTCAGTTTGCTACTACTTTGTTGAGATTTTTTGCATCTATATTTATCAGTGATATTGGCCTTTAATTTGCTTTTGCTGTGACATCTGTGGTTCGGTACCAGGGTGATGGCGGCCTTATAGAATGAGCTTGGGAATATTCCTTCCTCTGCAGTTTTTTGGAGGAGTTTGAGAAGGGTAGGTGTTAGCTCTTCTCTAAATGTTTGATAGAATTCACCTGTGAAGCCATCTGGTCCTGGGCTTTTGTTTGTTGGAAGATTTTTAATCAGAGTTTCAATTTCAATACTTGTCATTGGTCTGTTCATATTTTCTATTTCTTCCTGGTGCAGCCTTACAAGATCTTACCTTTCTAAGACCTCATCCATTTCTTCTAGGTTGTCCATTTTATTGGTGTATAGTTGCTTGTAGTAGTCTCTTATGGTCCTTTGTATTTCTGTTGTGTCAGTTGTTACTTCTCCTTTCTTCATTTCTTATTTTATTGATTTGAATCCTTTCCCTTTTTTCTTGATGAGTCTGGCTAATGGTTTATCAATTTTATCTTCTCAAAGAACCAGCTTTTATTTTCATTGATCTTTGCTATTTTTTTCTTCATCTCTATTTTATTTGTTTCTGTTCTGCTCTTTATGATTTCTTTCTTCCTACTAACATTTGGTTTTGTTTTTTCTTCTTTCTCTAGTTGCTTTAGGTGTAAGGATAAGTGGTTTATTTAAGATTTTTCTTGCTTCTTGTTGTAAGATTGTATTGCTATAAACTTCCCTCTTAGAACTGTTTTTGCTGCATCCCGTAGATTTTGGATCATTGTGTTTTCATTGTCATTTGTCTCTAGGTATTTTTTGATTTCCTATTTGATTTCTTCAGTGATCCATTGGTTATTTAGTAACATGTTGTTTAGCCTCTATGTGTTCGTGTTTTTTACAGTTTTTTTTTTTTCCTGTAATTGATTTCTAATCCAATAGCATTACGGTCAGAAAAGATGCTTGATGTGATTTCAATTTTCTCAAATTTACCGAGGCTTGATTTGTGACCCAAGATGTGATCTGTCCTGGAGAATGTTCCACGTGCACTTGGGAAGAAATTGTATTCTGCTGCTTTCGGATGGAATGTCCTATAAATATCAGTTAAGTCTATCTAGTCTAATGTGTCATTTAAGGCTTGTATTTCCTTATTAATTTTCTGTCTGGATGATATACCCATTGGTGAAATTGGAGTGTTAAAATCCCCCACTAGTATTGTGTTACTGTTGATTTCCCATTTTATGGCTGTTAGCATCTGCGTTATATATTGAGGTGCTCCTCATTATATGAGGAGCACCTCAATATATGAGTGCATATATGTTTACAATTGTTATATCTTCTTCTTCTTGGATTGACCCCTTGATCATGTAGTGGCCTTCCTTGTCTCTTATAACAGTCCTTTTTTTAAAGCCTATTTTTTCTGACATGATTATTGCTACTCCAGCTGTCTTTTGATTTCCATTTGCATGGAATATCTTTTTTCATCGCCTCACTTTCAATCTGTATGTGTCCCGAGGTCTGAAGTGGGTCTCCTTTAGACAGCCTATATATGGATCTTGTTTTTGTATCCATTCAGCCAGTCTATAACTTTTGGTTGGAGCATTTAATCCATTTACATTTAATGTAGTTATTGATATTTATGTTCCTATTACCAGTTTCTTAATTGGTTTTGGTTTGTTTTTGTAGGTATTTTTTCTTCCCTTCCTCTTTTATTCTCTTGTGGTTTGATGAGCATTTTTGGTGTTGTGCTTGTGTTGCTTTTTCTTTTGCGTGTGTATCTATTGTAGTTTTTTGATTTGCTATTCCCATGAGGTTTTGATAAAGTAGTCTATATATATACAAGGTTGTTTTAAGTGGTTGGTCTCTTAATTTCAAATGAAATTCCCGTTTCCTGCATTTGTACTTTCCTCTTCTCACAGTTGCTGCTTTTGATATAGCTTTTGTGTATGGATGATTTCCTACTTTCACTGTATGTTTGCCTTTACCAGTGAGCTTTCCCATTTGTGATTTTCTTGTTTCTAGTTGTGCCCCACCCACCTATCTTGAGAAGTTTCTTTAGCATTTGTTGTAAAGTTGGTTTGGTGGTACTGAATTCTCTTAGCTTTTCCTTGTCTGTAAAGCTTTTGATTTCTTTCTCAAATCTGAATGAGAGCCTTGCTCGGTAGAGTATTCTTCGTTGTAGATTTTTCCCTTTTATCACTCTAAATATATCATGCCACTGCCTTCTGGTCTGTAGAGTTTGTGCTGAAAAGTCAGCTGATAACCTTATGGGAATTCCCTTGTATGTTATTTGTTGCTTTTCTCTTGTTGATTTTAATATTTTTATTTGTATTTAATTTTGTTACTTTGATTAATAGTGTTTCAGCATGTTCCTCCTTGGGTTTATCCTGTGAGGGACTCTGCGCCTCCTGGACTTAAGTGACTTTTCCTTTTTCATGTTAGGGAAGTTTTTGACTACAATCTCTTCAAATATTTTCTCAGCCCCTTTCTCTCTTTCTTCTTCTTCTGGGACCGCCATAATTTGAATGTTTAATGTCCCAGAGATCTTTGAGATTGTGCTAATTTCTTTTCATTCTTTTTTCTTAATTCTGTTCTGTGGCACTGATTTCCACCATTTTGTCTTGCAGCTCACTTATTCGTTCTTCTGCCTCAGTTATTCTGCTATGGATTCTTTCTAGTGTATTTTTCATTTCAGTTTTTGTATTGTTCATCTTTGTTTGTTTGTTCTTTAGTTCTTCTAGGTCTTTGTTAAACATTCCTTGTATCTCCTTAATCCATGCCTCCATTCTTTTTCTGAGATCTTGGATCATCTTTACTATCATTACTCTGAATTCTTTTTGGGGTAGATTACTTATCTCCTCTTCATTTAGTTGTTCTTGTAGGTTTTTATCTTCCTCCTTTGTCTGCAACATATTTTTTTGTCATATCCTTTTCTCTAACTTACTGTGTTTGTGGTCTCCTTTCTGCAGGCTTCAGGATTGTAGTTCTTCTTGCTTCTGGTGTTTGCCCCTGGTGTGTGAGGTTGGTGCAGAGGCTTGTGCCATTATCCCCTTGTTAGGAGGTTTGACTGGTGTTGTGGTGACCAGAGCCTGCCCTGGATATTGAGCGGGGCCTCCCCTTTGCTTTGTTGTTGTCATGCCCTTTCAGGGGCAGGGTCTGCTCCCTAGTTGTTGGAGTAGAGGCTCCCAGATCTGTTTCTTAGGATTCTTAGCTGTGTTTCTGATCCGTCATTCAAGGTAGGTGGGATTGGAGCACTCACACTGGGAGAGAAGCCACTGAGTATTCTTCCTATGGAGATGTTCACCTGTGAATGTGCTCTGCTGTGTCTCCTTTTGCCCACTATGTGGGCTCACAAAGTACACTGTTGTCACTGCTCTTGGTTCCACCTTAACTGTGAGTATGCTGGCAGTTGGACCTGGTGACTCTTAGGCATTGTTTTCACCAGGCCACTGTCTCAGATCCACTGATGTCAGGTCCCAGGACTGCAGTAGTTGTGCACCTGGACCTGCTGTGGGAAGTATGGAGACAGCTTGAACTCTGGCCTGGCCCAAGCCCCACATGTACATGCCCACAAAGCCCACAGCTGCTAAAGCCAGACCTGTCCCAGCTGTAGGAGCACTTGTTGTCCTTGCAGATGTTTCACAGGTGCTGAATTTACGAAGCGGTCAGTGGAGGTGTAATTCCACAGTTCGTGTAGCTGTGAGGAAAGATTTCAGCTCTTCTTCCCTAATCACATGGCTCCTGGTGCTCAGCTGGGTTTTCAGCCCCACCTCTGTGTGTGTTCCTGTCACCAGAGTCAGCTCCAGAGTTGCCAGAGCACAGGAACCTGTCAGTGAGGAAGGAGCCGAGGTGGTGATTGGGGAAAGCAGACCACCCAGGAGGGAGGGTGCTGGGGTAGCGATTGGAATGCACAAGATTGTCAGTCAGCAATCAGGGTGAGTGGGTCACCCAGGTTTGGAGGGAGGGCTAAGGAGGTCATGGCAGGGACTTTCAAGCTGTCTCTAGTGGTAGCCGTCCCCTAGTGCCTGTGAAGGCAGGGGCAGGCCTGTGAGGAAAGAGGCTGCAATAGCAACCCCGCTCTTTGTGCATCACTCAACAATGGCACTATGCTTCTGTGGTGGTCTGGGCTTCCTCCAGGATCATTCCCAGTTGTGGAGCTCAACACTCCCATTCCCTCAGGCTGTCTCCTCGCAGCCAACAGTAGTCCCCTCCCCCAGTCTGCTCTCTAAACCCTACAATGTAGCACCCAGTCCCTGTGCACACTGGCAGACACCCATCTCAGGCTGCTGTGTGCAGTGCTGTGGCACGGACCATCCGTTTAGGTCTCACTCTGTCCTGCCTGCCACAGATGTGTTGATGGTCTCTCCTCCAAGCCCCTGAATCTCCCCTTATATCCCAGCTGCTCTTCCTGCCAGTGAGGGGCATCCCCAGATGTGGAAACCTCTCCTCAGTTTCAGCTCCCCACCAGGGGCTCAGGTCTCATCCTGCTTCCTCTCCTCTTCCTTTTTCCTCCTTTATTTTGTCCTACTCAGCTATGTGGGGATCTTTCTTGTCCTTTTTGGGGTCTGAGGTCCTCTGCTGGTGTTCAGCAGGTGCTCTGTGAGAATTGTTCCATTTGTAGATGCATTCTTTATGTTTGTGGGGAGAGAGCAACTCCACATCCTCCTACTCAGGAACAGAAACACAGACATAGAGAATAGGTTGGTGGTTGCCAAGGGGCTGGGGGTAGGAGAGTGATGGATTGGGAGTTTGGGATTAGTAGAAGCAAACCAATATATATAAATAGAATGGATAAACAACAAGATCTTACTGTATAGCACAGAGAATTATATATCCAGTGATAAACCATAATGGAAAAGAATATGAAAAATAACGTATATATAAATATATATATATATTTATAACTGAGTCACTTTGCTTTACAGCAGTAATTAATACAACATTGTAATTCAGCTATATGTCAATAAAAATAAATAAATAAATCACAAGAGAGAAAAAAATGAAAAGACCATCCACAGCCTTAAAGACGATAATACACATATAAAGTATATATATATATATATATATATATAACTTTCAAAGCTCAATAATAAGAAAATAATACAATTTTTAAATGGGCAAAGGATTGGAACCAATATTTTACCAGAGAAGATATATTTATGGTAAATAGCACAGAAAAAGATAACATCATCCGTCATTAGGGTAATGAAAGTTAAAACAATAATGGGGTACTGCTACACACCCATTAGAATAGCAAACATTTAAAAAGCAGACTATATCAAGTTTGGTGAGGATGTGGAGGAATTGGAGCTCTCAGACACTGCTGATGAAAATGTAAAATGTTATATACACTTTGGAAAAACACTTTGACAGATTCTTAAAAAGTTAAATGTTTACCTACCATATGATCCAACTATTCCATTCCTAGATATTAAACCAAAGAAAAGAAAGCATATATTCATAAAACCATTTGTACATGAATACTCATAGAGGCTTTATTTGTAATAGCTAAGAACTAGAAAAAACTCAAATGCCTTTCAAGAGGTGAATGAATAAACAAATTTTGGAGTATCCATGCAATTCTAATAAGCAATAAAAATAAATAAACTCTTGCTATACACAACAGCTTAAATGTAACTTAAAACAAAAATGTTGAATAAAAGAAGCCAAGCCAAAAATAAATAAATAAATAAAAAGGAATACAGAGAACGCATGGTGTGCCTCAGGCTGCTGCAACGTCCTGCTGGCCTCTGCTGCCACTGGCTCGCCCTGCATCCGTACCCCTCCATCCCCCAGGCCCGAGTGAGCCAGAGCCCCTGAATCAGCTGCTCCTGTAAACCCATCCTGTCTGAGCGAAGAACAGATGCCCTCAGGCGACCTAAATGCAGAGGCAGGGCGAAATCCAAACCTGAACCCCGGGAGCTGTAGGAAAAAAGAAGAGAAAGGGAAATCTCTCCCAGCAGCCTCAAAAGCAGTGGATTGAGTCTCCACAATCAACTTGATGTATGCTGCATCAGTAGAATACCTGAATACACAACAAATTGTCCCAAATTGAGGAGGTGGACTTTGAGAGCAAGATTAATTATTTTTTCCCCTTTTCCTCTTTTTGTGAGTGTGTATGTATATGCTTCTGTGTGAGATTCTGTCTGTATAGCTTTGCTTTCACCATTTGTCCTAGGGTTCTGTCCGACCATTTTTGTTTGTTTGTTTTTTAGTTTTTTTAAAAAAAAATTTTTTCTTAATATTTTCTATTTTACTAACTTTATTTTATTTTATCTTACTTTATTTTATTCCCTCTCTTTCTTTCTTTCTTCCTTTCTTTCTTTCTTTCTTTCTTTCTTTCTTTCTTTCTTTCTTTCTTTCTTTCTTTTCTTTCCACTTTTTCTCCCTTTTATTCTGAGCTATGAGGGTGAAAGCTCTTGGTACTACAGCCAGGAGTCAGTGCTGTGCCTCTGAGATTGGAGAGCCAACTTCAGGACACTGATCCACAAGAGACCTCCCAGCTCCACATAATATCAAATGGCAAAAATCTCCCAGAGATCTCCATCCCAACACCAACACCCAGCTTCACTCAATGACCAGCAAGCTACAGTGCTGGACACCCTATGCCAAACAACTAGCAAGACAGGAACACAACCCGACCCATTAGCAGAGAGGCTGCCGAAAATCATAATAAGTCCACAGACACCCCCAAAACACACCATCAGACGTGGACCTGCGCACCAGAAAGACAAGATCCAGCCTCATCCACCAGACCACAGGCAGTAGTCTCCTCCACTAAAAGGCCTACACAACACACTGAACCAACCTTAGCCACTGGGGACAGACACCAAAAACAACGGGAACTACAAACCTGCAGCCGGCAAAAAGGAGATCCCAAACACAGTAAGTTAAGCAAAACGAGAAGACAGAAAAACACACAGCAGATGAAGGAGCAAGAGAAAAACCCAAAAGACCTAACAAATGAAGAGGAAATAGGCAGTCTACCTGAAAAAGAATTCAGAAAAATGATAGTAAAGGTGATCCAAAATCTTGGAAATAGAATAGAGAAAATGAAAGAAACCTTTAACAAGGACCTAGAAAAACAAAAGAGTAAACAAGCAAATATGAACAGCATAATAAATGAAATTAAAAATACTCTAGAAGGGATCAATAGCAGAGTAACTGAGGCAGAAGAATGGATAAGTGACCTGGAAGATAAAATAGTGGAAATAACTACTGCAGAGCAGAATAAAGATAAAAGAATGAAAAGAACTGAGGACAGTCTCAGAGACCTCTGGAACAACATTAAACACACCAACATTCAAATTATAGGGGTCCCAGAAGAAGAAGAGAAAAAGGAAGGGACTGAGAAAATATTTGAAGAGAGTATAGTTGAAAACTTCCCTAATGTGGGAAAGGAAATACTTAATCTATTCCAGGAGGCACAGAGTCCCATACAAGATAAATCCAAGGAGAAACACGCCAAGACACATATTAATCAAACTGTCAAAAATTAAATACAAAGAAAACATATTAAAAGCAGCAATGGAAAAACAACAAAGAACACACAACGGAATTCCCATAAGATTAACAGTTGAACTTTCAGCAGAAACTCTGCAAGCCAAAAGGGAGTGGCAAGACATATTTAAAGTGATGAAGGAGAAAAACCTGCAACCAAGCTTACTCTACCCAGCAAGGATCTCATTCAGAGTTGATGGAGAAATTAAAACCTTTACAGACAAGCAAAAGGTAG